>NC_064620.1:366039171-367289171 GCF_023898315.1 Schistocerca nitens | reverse complement strand
GCAGCCACTCGACCATGAAATCTAAGTTTTATCACCTCCCGCCTAACTGTCGTAGTGCTTGCAGTGGATCCTGATGCAATTTAGAATTCCTGTGTGATGGTCTGGATAGATGTGTCCCGGCGGAGATTCGAGTCCTCCCTCGGGCATGGGTGTGTGTGTTTGTCCTTAGGATAATTTAGGTTAAGTAGTGTGTAAGCTTAGGGACTGATGACCTTAGCAGTTAAGTCCCATAAGATTTCACACACATTTGAACATTTGATAGATGTCTGCCTATTAGACATTACGACCCTCTTCAACTGTCGGCGATTTCTGTCAGTCAACAGACGAGGTCGGCCTGTGCGCTTTCGTGCTATACGTGTCCCTTCACGTTTCCATTTCACTATCACATCGGAAACAGTTCCGTGGAGTGCCCCATTTGCTCCCTCACGATGTCTAATGACTACTGAGGTCGCTGATATGGAGTACCTGGAAGTAGGTGGCAGCAAAATGCACCTAATACGAAAAACATATGTTTTTGGGAGTGTCCGGATACTTTTGATCACATAGTGTATATCTTTTTAACCTTAAATCGACCATAAATCTATTCTTCTTCGGCATCTGTAAACTCTATAATTTTATCCACTGTAATGGTGTCACAAGTGGATCTGCAAACGACTTTAATTCTCTTAGGTTTCTCCAACTATTTACGTCATATTTGCAATGTTCATTAAAAATGCACTATTAAATTTTCTATAAGTAAATATACTCCAAATCATAAGTAAGTAAAATTACTGAATATAACAAATAATAAAATTCGTCTTAGAGAAGCAGAAAAATACTGCAACTGGAATGTCCTTTTAATTTTTTAATTTCTCAGATTCATTTGTTTACAAGTGTAACAAATAAAGTAAATCAACAGTAGGAGTTAGTCTACGTGAGACTGAAGAAACAGCACACAAAAAATTTGGTATTAGTCAACTAGTCTCAGGCACTGTTGTTTATAACTGTATTTTAGTCATCGATAATAATGGGCCAAAATTAAAACTGATAGAGGATAATGTTTAAATACAAATAATCTCATTCATAATATGGATTATACTGTTGTGAACCCTTGATTATCGTACTGAGACACATCCATACTATGCATTAACTCATGAAATCTGGGTGATGAGACTGAGATACACAATTTCGTTTTGAAGTAAAGAAAATTATTAAATCACAGCATTATGAAACGATTGTAGTGGCTACATTAATCTATTTAACATCTTTCCTATACTCTTTGTTGTGTATGCAACACCATGCGAAACTGAAATTAAAATCTTCTGGGTTGTTACGCCGCGTCATATTTCCTTCTAAAATGATCGACGTTTCGACCCCTCTGCTGGGATCTTCTTCAGGATGTTTCGGTGTAAAACATGCAGACTTCATGTGCAAAACGTTTATTCTTTCCCAAAAATGTGATAATGTAGTTGAGGCTGAATCAGCATGTAATTTTTACCATAAAATTTACTTACTTTTCTAGTTCACTTTTCTATAATTAACAAACAAAATGTATAAAACAAAAAATAAGTTTTCATTTAGATACCTTTTTATAGTAGTGAGTGATGTAGTGGCTTTCATAAACATGGGAAGATGGTCAATATTTTCAACTTAGATGAATTTTCATTCATTCAGAACATTTCTGGTCCCAGATAAATAGTGATCAGGGCCTCATACAAAAAAGACCAACACTTTTTTCGGCTCCATTAAACAACGAGATACAGGTGTCAACTTTATTTCTGCTTAAAAGGATCTGTGGTATTTTTTGCATCACAGTAGGAGCTCTCTAAAAGGCAAATTCAATGATATAATTCTTTTTTAGGATATGTTATAAAAACAGCTTCTAACCATTAACTTGAAGACATTTTCCTTAAGCACATATTATTGTTTCTAACCATTCCCAGCTTCGACCATTTTGTTCATCATGAGACGGCTGTTCTGTTTATAAAGGACGAACTGTTAATCAGCTGTTGAATGCACTACAGCAAAAACGTTTCAAACTGATAAATTTTCGAAAAGAAAATGATAATCGTGGCTACATTCGAGTTGCAATTTATGATAAACATACAGTATATGTACTGACGATTAAAATTTAATTTGCAACTATATGATAAATGTAAAGCACGTATTCTTATAGCGCACACACGAAACTGTGAGTACTGAACGTTTATTATAACAATTCTCACTTGAATTTATTCTCGATTTTCATTTCCTTTTCAAAAGCTTATCAGCCTTCTGATGATGAACAAAACAGTCGACGCAGTAATGGCAAGAAACAATAAACTACGTCAATGAAAAATATTATTAGGTTAATGATTAGCAGCTGCTTTTGTAACGTATCTTACAATGCAACCATTGAACGTTCATGATGTAGTCTACTTACAAGATAGCTTTAATTCTTTCGTAGGTTTGTCAACAAATTTTCGTTTAAAATACAGTGAATATGGATTTTTTGCGCTGTTGTTGGAGCCATTTAAATGGTGCGCCGCTGGGAAGTTTACCCCATTTCTGCAATCACTGCCATCAGCGCAGCCAGGTTGAGATCCAAAGACATTGTGACAACATCAGTCACGATATTAAAAAAAAAAAAAAAAACGGCGGTTCTACTGCATTTCATTCAACTCAGCCAGAGGACAACAAACAAATGGTTCAAATCTCTCGTCTTAACGACGTCAGTTTCGGTAAAAAGTGGCGTAAAGACTATTTATTGCTTACTTCGGCATCCAGAGACAGTGGTCATATGTGTGAGAGTTGCACTTGCATGAATATATGTGTGTGTGTGTGTGTTTTGTCTAATTCACAAAAAGGCTTTTTGACCGAAAACTTATGTGTTTATTAGTCTCGACATTTCCACTATATGGTAAGCAGCAATCTATCCTTTTTCATAATATTGTCATTATTCTACCCTGGATTTTCCTTTGTTTCATGGGAGTATTTTCTGGGGTGGACTTCATCTGTACAAGGGCCGTGGAGGTTTAGTGCAGCAATATTCAACCTCAGGTACGTGCACTCTCAGGGATAGGCCTACACGAAGATTGCTTAAGCGGGTACGTAAAATTTAAAATACGCATACACTCAGCATATTATGTTTCATAACGAAAAATATTTCAGACAGAGAGATCTGAACTGTTCTCTATCCAAGAATCGTGTCTGCCTATTCTACTGGTCTGCCCAACAATGATATCTCAAAGTTGCGTTTGCTGATCATTTGTGTTGTTGCTTCAAATGTCGACAGCAATAGCTGCCTGCGAGTGTACTCAGGGTATTTTCGAGGTTGTTATGTGCAGTTTTGTTTTCTTTACTCAGACTCTCACTGATTTTCATATTACCCCCTTTATTGTGGTGGTGGACTAAATGTATTAACTTTTGTAAGATGGACAAATTCGTTATAAGAGGAAAATGTAAAATTAATGAAACAGTGATACTAATCATAATACTGAAGCACGCAATTGAAAAGTGAGACCACATGCGTTCCAGCATGGGACATTGGTGAAAATAGTTTTGAAGTTGTATCATCTACGAGCAAGTCAACAAACCCGACAAATGTGAAATACACATAATACAGTGAATCTTACATTAAATATGGGTTCATGTTAAACATGCGTTATTTGTTACCAAGCTCTGTCGAATAATTCTATGAAACCATTTCTACTTCACAGAGACTTGGTAATCAGTCAAGACAAATATGAAGACAAGGTAGTCGAATTTTTTCGCCGAAAGCAGAAAATTCAGATAACGGTTTAAACGTAATACACAACTATACAACCCTGACATAGGTGGCACTGGGGACATTGTCCTAGCCAGTTGCAAAATAAATCCCTTACACCGGAGATGAATCTATCATTATTCCTGGTCCTTTCCTTACAGCAGATAAGATGTTACACAAATATTCCACTAAAGTAATCAAAATAATTCCGAATTCTGACACAAATGTAGGGCGTATTATTCACAATGTGTCACTGTTGACTAAATAATAGAAAATATTAAAATGGAAAAAAGATGTGTGATTCAAAACAGCGAACAGATTGGTGTATCTGATGATGCTCTGCTACTTATATACGCCTACGTACGATATTTTGACGTTAAAAAAGGTGCTATCATTGATGAAAGTCTAGGACGTAAACAATTACTAGAACATACAACGGGAGATGATATTTTAAAATTCTTGATAATTTTATGAGATAAAAATAAAATCCTTCATGGAACTGGTGAGTCGTTTGTACAGAGATGTTGCCGCTTCATTGACAGGTAAAAAAGCGGTCTTATTGCCCGTATTCGCGAATTTAATTCCAAAATAATGTGGCAGCATTGCATTTTGCAGAGAGAGGAAACAGGTAAAAAGAACTGTCTTATTAGTAGTATCCGTGACGTTAACCCCAAAATAATATGGCAATGCTGCATTACACACAGAAAAAATTTTGTGGTGAAAAAAATAGTTGCCGAATTACACGAAACAACGTACGTTGGTCTAAAAGTAAACTATTTAATGAAGTCACTTCCACTGAACTCCCGTCTCTTTACCACATTGCGGGCGGGGGGGGGGGGGGAGGATTGGAGCAGTTATTGTTTTTGCACACCGTGGTGCGTGGGTTATCACGAGGACGTGCATTGACTCGTCTTTTTCAACTGAAAAAATTAGGTAAAATATTTCGTTAAAAAATTGAAATTTGATCTGATGAGGCATTTTGAAGATGAAGCGTAGGTTCGCCAGTACGCCTGTCTCTCAGATACATTCAACAAATTTGACGAATTCAGTATTCAACCCCAAGGTTTTGACGCAAATGTTTTAGAGCTCGCGAGAAAGCAAAGAGGTTTAATATGGAATTTTTATTTTGCGTTGATCACGTTAATAAAGGCATTACTGTAGTTTTTCCAGTTGTCTGGGAACATAGTGGAAAAAATGAAGTTAGTACTGCTGATGGGCTTTTGGAAATAATCATAATTCACCAAAAAATCTCAGGTTACTGTTTTTAAAATACTCTCAGAAAATGGGGACGCACCACAGAGTAATTGTCCAAAAGAGACGGATATTGGTAAGATGTCATGCACATGTACAGACAAACAAATTATTGCAGTTGCATCGTAATTGGATGATTTATTCAAGAGAAAAGCTTCACAAATTGAGCAAGTCGACAACGCGTTGGACCACCTCTGGCCCTTATGCAAGCAGCTATTCGGCTTGGTACTGTCTGACAGGGTTGCTGGATGCCCTGTTGAAGGATATCGTGCCAAATTCTGTCCAACTGGTGCATTAGATCGTCCAAATTCGGAGATGGTTGGAGGGCCCTGCTCTTAATGCTGCAAATGCACTCGATTGAGGAGAGACCTGGAACCTCACTGGCCAAACTAGCGTTTGGCAAGCGTGAAGACAAGCAGAAGAACCCCTATCAGTGTGCAGAAAGGTATTATCTTGCTGAAATGTATGCCCAGGATGGGCGTAGGATGTCGTCGATGTAGAGCTATGCTGTAAGGGCTCCGCGGGTGAAAACCAAAGGTGTCCTGCTACGAAATGAAATGGCACCCCAGGCCATCACTCCTGGTTGTCGGTCTATACGGCGGGCGACGGGCAGGTTAGTATTTCGCCGCTCTCTAGGGCGTCTCCACATATATCTTCGGTGGTCATCGGGGCTCAGTTCGAAGCGGGACGTCACTGAACCCAGTTCTACTCTAGTCAGTGAGATTCCAGGCGGAAGCGGTGTCTGGAGAAGCCCCGGACAGCGGTGGGGTACCAACTTCACTGTCAGCCACCATACGGACCGACAACCAGGAGTGATTGTCTGTGGTGCCATTTCATGTCATAACAGGCCCCCTTTGTGTAAGTCTGCAGGCTTTCGTGGCCGTTGTCACCGAAGTTAAAATCTTCTGGGTTATTAGGCCGCGTCATGTTTCTTCTAAAATGTTCGACTAGCAGTAGTGGACACCAAAAGATCCTGAGGAAGATCCCAGCAGAGGAGTCGAAACGTCGAACATTTTAGAAGAAACATGACGCGGCCTAATAACCCAGAAGATTTTAACTTCAGGACCCTTTTGGTTGTTATCCGCAGCAGTCTTACAGCACAGCAGTACGTCGAGGACATTCTACGCCTCAATTTGTTGCCCTTCATGGCACCCCATCCTGGGCATACATTTCAGCAACATAATACCTTTCTGCACACTGTGAGTTTCTACTGCCTGTCTTGACGCTTGCCGAAACCTAGTTTGGCCAGTAAGGTTCCAGGTCTCTCCCCAATTGAGAATGTTTGGATCATTATGGGCAGGGTTCTCCAACCAGCTCGGTATTTTTACGACCTAACTCGAGAATTGGACAGAATCTGACACTATATCCCTCAGGAGGATATCCAGCAAGGCTAATAACTGCTTGTATAAGAGCCAGAGGTGGACCAACGCAGTACTGACTTGCTCAATTTGTGAGGCTTTCTCTCTTGAATAGATCATCCAGTTTTCTGAAATTGTTATCATTTGTTTGTCTGTACTTGTGCATCACGTTCATCTTTGTCCATCCCATTCAGATAATTTCTTCGTAGTGCGTCGCTGCTTTTTTTTTTTTTTCTTAAAATTGTTCCTGGGAGAGGTTGATGAGCAGCTGCGCCACTAATTGTTAAAGAAGCTACTGATGCTGTAAGTAGGCTGTTTAAGTTTTTATGTTGGTAACGCCACGTAGCGCTCTGTATGAAAATCACTGACTGTGCTGTGTGCAGTCTGTGGCTGGTTGGCATTGTTTGTAGTGTTGGGCAGTTGAATGTGAACACCGCGTAGCGTTGCGCAGTTGGAGGTGAGCCGCGAGCAGTGGTGGATGTGGGGAGAGAGATGGCGGAGTTTTGAGAGCGGATGATCTGGACGTGTGTCCATAAGAGACAGTAAATTTGTAAGACTGGATGTCATGAACTGATATATATTATGACTTTTGAACACTATTAAGGTAAATACATTGTTTGTTCTCTATCAAAATCTTTCATTTGCTAACAGTAGTTAGTGACTTCAGTAGTTTGAATCTTTTATTTAGCTGGCAGTAGTGGCGCTCGCTGTATTGCAGTATTTCGAGATTTTTGTGAGGTAAGTGATTCATGAAAGTTATAGGTTATTGTTAGTCAGGGCCATTCTTTTGTAGGGATTATTGGTTCAAATGGTTCAAATGGCTCTGAGCACTATGGGACTCAACTGCTGAGGTCATTAGTCCCCTAGAACTTAGAACTAGTTAAACCTAACTAACCTAAGGACATCACAAACATCCATGCCCGAGGCAGGATTCGAACCTGCGACCGTAGCGGTCTTGCGGTTCCATACTGCAGCGCCTTTAACCGCACGGCCACTTCGGCCGGCAGGGATTATTGAAAGTCAGATTGTGTAGCTCTAAAACAAAATATTGTGTGTCAGTTTATTGATGATCAGAATAAGTAAAGAGAGAAATGTCTGAGTACGTTCAGTTTTTCTCAGCTGTTTGAAAATCAAATAACGTAAGAGATTTACCAGCACAGTCATTCTTAATTTTTCTAAGGGGACGTTTCAATGCAAACAGAACAGGAGACCCAGAGTCAGCTGGAACCTTAGTAAAAATTTTCATTTGTCACTTCAATGTCCACACATAAATCATAGACGTCTGAGACTCGAAAAGATGTCTTAGAGCTATATAGTTTCAGTTGATCAAAGCACCTTTGCCTGGACTTCAGGCAGCATCCCCCGTTTCGTTCGGTGCTGAAGAGCTATTCCAATGTACTTGGAACGACTCTGTCATTCTGTTCGAATTTAGAGGGAGTATTAAGAAGGCAGAAGCGTGAATGGGAACCTGGACTGAGGAGGGAGGCATGATTAGGCAGTTCGTGCAGTTGTGCAAAGTCACTTTCCTCAGGTGGTGTAGTGGTTAACTCATCTGCCTAGTGATCAGGTGACCCAGGTTCGAATCCCAGCCTTGGTACAAATTTTCATTCGTCGCCTCAGTGTGTATAAATACAGGGTGCTCAAAAAGTCAGTATAAATTTGAAAACTTAATAAACCACGGAATAATGTAGATAGAGAGGTAAAAATTGACACACATGCTTGGAATGATGGGGTTTTATTAGAACCAAAAAAAAAAAAAAAAGTTGACAAAATGTCCGACAGATGGCGCGTGAAAGATCTCTTGCGCGCGTCGTTTCGTGATGATCGTGTGCTCAGCCGCCACTTTCGTCATGCTTGGCCTCCCAGGTCCCCAGGCCTCAGTCCGTGCGATTATTGGCTTTGGTGTTACCTGAAGTCGCAAGTGTATCGTGATCGACCGACATCTCTAGGGATGCTGACAGACAACATCCGACGCCAATGCCTCACCATAACTCCAGACATGCTTTACAGTGCTGTTCACAACATTATTCCTCGACTACAGCTATTGTTGAGGAATGATGGTGGACATATTTAGCATTTTCTGTAAAGAACATCATCTTTGCTTTGTCTTACTTTGTTATGCTAATTATTGCTATTCCGATCAGATGAAGCGACATCTGTCGTACATTTTTTGAACTTTTTTTTGGTTCTAAAAAAACCCATGCCATTCCAAGCGTGTGTGTCAATTTGTACCTCTCTATCTACATTATTCCGTGATTTATTCAGTTTTCAAATTTATACTGACTTTTTGATCACCCGGTAAATCTACGAAGATTCCGTTTTTACCGATATAGGTATGGAACTGCAAAAACGTGTCATGGGTTTGACATGATAAACGACAGCTCCTTGCCCAGGGATTATGTCATGATTGTTACGATGGCACTACAGAAGTCACACGAGAAGCACGAATACCTCCTGTACCTCACTCCGTACTGCTGCAGGTGCTGAGGCGGCACTTGCGCGGCCTGCGGCAGAGCAGAGGGTGGGAAGAACGGGGAAGGCGGCGGCGCGGCGGCGATGGCCACGGGCGGAGAGTGCGGCTGCAGCTGCAAGGGCGGCTGCGCCGGCGGCCGCAGCTGAAGGGAGGCGGCGGGCGGCTGCAGCTGCAGCGGCCGCAGCTGTTGCGGCTGCGGCTGGTGCAGAGGCTGGGGGCGGAACTCCGGCACGTCGGCGCTCAGGCCCCCGGCGGCGGCGGCGGCGGCGGCAGCGGCGGCGGCGGCGGACATGGCGTACACGGGGGTGGACCAGAGGGCGCGGACCTCTGCCGAGCACACGCGCTGCCGCAGCCGCGCTTCCTCGTCCGCCAGCTGGGGGTCTGGTCTGCCGGAATTACGCACAGTCATCCGTCGGTCATCCCAGTTGCTGTAGTGACCGCCATGACAGGAAGCACGTCAAGCGTTACAAACATTTGATACACTACTGGCCATTTAAATGCTACACCACGAAGATGACGTGCTACAGACGCGAAATTTAACCGACAGGAAGAAGATGCTGTCATATGCAAATGATTAGCTTTTCAGAGCATTCATACAAGGTTGTTGCCGGTGGCGACACCTACAACGCACTGACATGAGGAAAGTTTCCAACCTATTTCTCGTACACAAACAGTTGACCGGCGTTGCCTGGTGAAACGTTGTTGTGATGCCTCGTGTAAGGAGGAGAAATGCGTACCATCACGTTTCCGACTTTGATAAAGGTATCGTATCGCACCATTGCTGCTCGCGTTGGTCGAGATCCAATGACTGTTAGCAGAATATGCAATCGGTGGGTTCAGGAGGGTAATACGGAACGCCGTGCTGGATCCCAACGGCCTCGTATCACTAGCGGTCGAGATGACAGGCATCTTATCCGCATGGCTGTAACGGATCGTGCAGCCACGTCTCGATCCCTGAGTCAACAGATGGGGACGTTTGCAAGACAACAACCATCTGCACGAACAGTTCGACGACGTTTGCAGCAGCATAGACAATCAGCTCGGAGACCATGGCTGCGGTTACCCTTGACGCTGCATCACAGACAGGAGCGCCTTCGATGGTGTACTCAACGACGAACCTGCGTGCACGAATGGCAACACGTCATCGTTTCGGATGAATCCTGGTTCTGTTTACAGCATCATGATGGTCGCATCCGTGTTTGGCGACATCGCGGTGAACGCACATTGGAAGCGTCTACTCGTCATCGCCATACTAGCGTATCACCCAGCGTGATGGTATGGGGTGCCATTGGTTACACGTCTCGGTCACCTCTTGTTCGCATTGACGGCGCTTTGAACAGTGGACGTTACATTTCAGATGTGTTACGACCCGTGGCTCTACCCTTCATTCGGTCCCTGCGAAACTCTACATTTCAGCAGGATGATGCACGACCGCATGTTGCAGGTCCTGTACGGGCCTTTCCGGATACAGAAAATGTTCGACTACTGCCCTGGCCAGCACATTCTCCAGATCTCTCACCAAGTGAAAACGTCTGGTCAATGATGGCCGAGCAACTGGCTCGTCACAATACGCCAGTCACTACTCTTGATGAACTGTGGTATCGTGTTGAAGCTGCATGGGCAGCTGTACCTGTACACGCCATCCAAGCTCTGTTTGACTCAATACCCAGGCGTATCAAGGCCGTTATTACGGCCAGAGGTGGTTGTTCTAGGTACTGATTTCTCAGGATCTATGCACCCAAATTGAGTCGTGTCAGTTCTAGTATAATAAATTTTGTCCAATGAATACCCGTTTATCATCTGTATTTCTTCTTGGTGTAGCAATTTTAATGGCCAGTAGTGTATTATCTCTGTCTTGATGAAAACAGGCACTCTGAGAAACATGGCTGTAGCAGAATGCTGAGGATTATAATTTAAGTTCAGCGACCAATCAAACTTATGATATAAAGGTTGACCGAGCTGCCCCAACCGATAGGTTTCATGCAACTTGCAACGCCTTCAAAAACCACGCCTGATATTTTCATATTTCCTTGCTCGCTACATGCACACTATTAGTCCCAGAAGGGCATCCGTCTAAAAGGGGACAAGTAAAACACAGTGAGGTAGTTGTAGAGACGATCGGTATTGTAGTTGTAAATTGTTGTAGCTGTGTTGGGAAAGAACCAGAGCTCCAATCCCTAATAGAAAACACTGAACCTCGAACTGTTATAGGTACAGAAAGCTAGCTAAAGCTGGAAATAAGTTCAGCCGAATTTTTATCAAACGATGTAACAGTGTCCAGAAAGGATAGATTAAATACTGTTGGTGGTGGACTATTTATTGCTGTCAGAAGTAGTTTGCCTTTGAAATTGAAGTAGATAGTTCATTTGAAATAGAATGGGTCGAGGTTATACTTGACAATCGGACTAAACTATTAATTGGAGCGTTTTACCGACTCTCCGACTCAGAAGATATAGTTGCTGAGCAGTTCAAAGAAAACTTGAGTCTCATTTCAAGTAGGTACTCCGCTCATACAATTATAGTCGGTGGCGACTTCAATCTACCCTCAATATGCTGGAAAAATTATACGTTTAAAGCCGGCGGCAAGCATAAAACGTAGTGAATGCTTTCTCAGAAAATTATTTTGAAAATTACTTTGTGAGCCCACTCGAAGCGTAAATGGTTCCGAAAGCATACTTGACATTTTAGCAACAAATAATCCTAGACAAAGAGGGAGTATCGTGACGAATACAGGGATTAGTGACCGCAAGGCAGTTGCTGCTAGGTTGAATGCCCTAACACCCACAACCATAAAAAAGAAACGCGAAGTACATCTATTGAAGAAAGCTGATAAAAATGCTCTTAACGCCTTTTTAAGAGAGAGTTTCCACTCCTTCCGATCTGATCACGTAAGCATAGAAAGATGTGGAATGATTTCAAAGAGATAGTATAGACGGCAATGGATGGATAAATACCACATAAATTAATAAGTGATGATAGTGATGCCCCATGGAACACAAAACGGGTCAGGTCGCTGTTGCAGAAGCAACGGAAAAAGCATACCAAATTCAAAAGAACGCAAAGTTTTGCCAAGATTGGCAAAGTTATGCAGAAGTTCGAAATACAGCGCGTACTTCAATGCGAGATGCTTTTATTAATTTCCACAACGAAACTCTGTCTCGTAATGTGGCGGAAAAACCAAAGAGATTCTGGTCATATATGAAGCACGGGAGTGGCAAGACGCAATCAGTACCTTCACTGCGCGATAACAATGACGAAGTCATTGATGACAGTGCCACTAAAGCAGAGTTATTAAACACGGTTTTCCGAAACTCCTTCACCAAAGAAGACGAAGTAAATAGTCCTGAATTCCAATCAAGAACAACTCCCAAGATGAGAAACATGGAAGTAGATATCCTCGGCGTCGCAAAGCAGCTTAAATCACTTAATAAAGGCAAGGTTTCCGGTCCAGATTGTATACCAGTCAGGTTCCTTTCAGAGTATACTGACACAATAGCTCCATATTTAGCAATTATATACAATCGTTCTCTCACAGAAAGTTCCGTACCTAAGGACTGGAAAATTACTCAAGTCACACCAATACCCAAAAAGGGCTATAGGAGTAATCCGCTGAATTACAGGCCCATATCACTGATGTCGATTTGCAGTAGGGCTTTGGAACATATACTGCATTCCAACATTATGAATTACTTCGAAGAAAAAGATTTACTGACACATAGCCAGCACAGATTCAGAAAATATAGTTCTTGCGAAACACGACTAGCTCTTTATACTCATAAAGTAAAGAGTGCTATCGACAGGGGTTGTCAAATTGATTCCATATTTTTGGATTTCCAGAAGGCTTTCGACACCGTTCCTCACAAGCGTCTTCTAAGCCAAACTGCGTGCCTGTGGAATATCGTCTCAGTTGTGCTACTGGATTCGTGATTTCCTGTCAGAAAGATTAGTCGTAGTATGGACGGAAAGTCATGGAGTAAAACAAAAGTAATATCCGGCGTTCCCCAAGGAAGCGCTATAGGCCCTCTATTGCTCCTGATCTATATTAACGATACACGAGACAATCTGAGTAGCCCTCTTAGATTATTTGCAGATGATTCTGTCATTTACCGTCTTGTAAAGCCATAAGATGTCCAAAACAAATTATAAAATGACTTAGTTAAGATATCCGTGTGGTGCGAAAGTGACAATTGACCCTGAATAAAGAAAAGAGTGAAGTTATTCACATGAATGCTAAAAGAAATCCGCTAAATTTCGATTAAGCGATAAGTCACACAAATCTGAAAGGCTGTAAATTCAACTAAATAATTACGGATTACAACTACAAATAACCTAAATTGGAACTATCACATAGTGTTGAGTGGTACCTAAGATAGGTAAATAAATTAGTGAAATCAATGTGAAGTGAAATAGAAATTAGAAAATAAATGAAAAACTTAGTTTAGTTTAGAAGAATTACACACTGGCAAACAGCGGACGAAGCAGCAGTACCGAGCGAGGTGGCGCAGTGGTTAGCACACTGGACTCGCATTCGGGAGGACGACGGTTCAATCCCGTCTCCAGCCATCCTGATTTAGGTTTTCCGTGATTTTCCTAAATCGTTTCAGGCAAATGCCGGGATGGTTCCTTTGAAAGGGCACGGCCGATTTCCTTCCCAATCCTTCCCTAACCCGAGCTTGTGCTCCGTCTCTAATGACCTCGTTGTCGACGAGACGTTAAACACTAACCACCACCACCACCACCGAAGCAGCAGTGGCAACGGCCGGCGCCTGAAGTCAGCACGTTCAGGAGAGAAGCGGAAACTGTCGATTCAGCCGTCAGGGCATCGCCCGACCGGCTCACATCAAGAAGATTCTCCGAGAAGCTTTCCAACGTGACAGAAGAAGCCATCGCCCTCCCCACATAAGCGGACGCTGTCGATTCAGCAGTCAGGGCATCGCCCGACCGGCTCACGTGTTTCTCAGTTGTCACATGTGAGCAAAGGCCCTCGCCTACATTCCAAGAGCCAATGACCGACGTTAAGGAGATTCTTCGAGAAGCTTTTCGATGTGACAGAAGAGGCAATGACCGTGAAGTCGTTCACCACCAGTGAACTGAAGTGAATAAATATGCGAGACGCAGTGGGCCCGACGAGAAGAGTAGAATAGTTTTCAGTTCAGTTTTGGAGCTGAAGACCGTCATGCAGGATGAGAATACATCGTACACAGAAGCACCAAGTCCGCCGCTGTAATGGAATAGCAAGCCGCAGCCTCGCCGCCAGAAGACAGAAGTAAACGGTATTTGAAGACTGATTTTTACGTACCCGGGTGACTCGTGAGGACGGGAAGGAGACGGCCTCACATCAGCAGTCACCTGTGAGCTGGGATGAAGATCTGACAGCCGAAGACTGGCAAGCCGGAGTCCGTTGTTCGAGTCCGGGACACTGGCCTTCCCCCGCCGCGCTGCTCCGCTGGCCGACGCACAACACTGACACACGCGGTCGCTTAGAAAAGAGAAATACTGGGACGCCACATCCAAGGTATCACCATCCGATTAACGACTACGTTCTCAATAATTAAACGGGCCACAGCACGATGCGCGTTTCCAGTCAACTGGGCGAGACGGCGACACGAGATACACACCGCCACGCGTAATCAGACGCCGCCGCTGCCGCAGCAGAAGGATTCGCAAACGACACAGCTGCCGCTCTCCCAGCTAGAACATCCAGTAAGGAAACTGTTGTACAAAACTTTCAATAAAAGTTATCTTATGTAAAAATGCTGTTTCATTCCGCCTCATACCCGAGCCAAGGAAGAACCGACCCTGCCCACATGTTGTTAAGAGAGAAAAAGTAATTTATTTAGTGTTTCTCACCCTGACATAATGCTTTAGAATCAAATGCCCTTTGCAGTAATGCTCATCCTGACATTTGACTAGCATCAAAAGAGAAAATCTAGTTACATTTAGTGTCAGAAGTGTTACAATAGATAATGTTGTGCGTAGAGCAAATCAAAGACTGCGATTCATTGACAGAACACTTAGAAGGTGCAACAGATCTGCTAAAGAGACTGATTACACCACACTTGTCCGCCCGAATAGTATTGCTACAAGTGTGGGATCCATATCAGGTGGGACTGACCGATGACATCGAAAAAGTTTAAAGAAGGTCGGCTCGTTTTGTATTATCGCGAAACAGGGAAGATAGTGCCGCAGACATGATATGTGAATTGGAGAGGCAATCATTAAACAATGTCGTTTTGCGTTGCGACGGGATCTTCTCATGAAATTTCAACCACCAGTTTTCTTCTAAAATTGCGAAAACATTCTGTTGGCACCTACCTACATAGGGAGAAATGATCATCACGATAAAATAAGAGAAATCAGGGCTCGCACATAAAAATTTAAGTGCTCATTTTCCCCCTCGCCGTTCGAGAGTGGAATGGTAGAGACAGCTTTAAGGTAGTTCATCGAATCCTCTGCCAGACACATAATTGTGAATAGCAGAGTAATCACGTAGATGTAGATGTAGATGTAGATAGAAGGAAAGCAATGCTCGAGTAAGCTTTTGACCCTCGTGATGATGGGGGTTGTAAGACTTTGATATGCATTATGGAAGGAAATAAAATTAAACGAAACAGGTAATTGTAACTTATAAACATTTGATAGTTTCAAATATTAAACACGATTACGAAAAGATTATCAAGTGTCAATATTTTTTGTATAGAATACCATGGACCACTTTCCAAAACGATATTGTCAGTTACTAGTTACGAAACAACACATATATCAATGTCACAAGTAATTCCCCGAAAACATATTTTTCTCACTTGAACCTGTGAAAAACCGGAAACGAAAGTGGACTGAAAATAATTAATTTAACATACTCGACGTTGACAGCTGCATGTAATTTATATTTTGTTGTGAAATCGTAAAGGTCTTTCAAGATAAAAAAGGAAAGCACTGTAATAATTGTGAAATAATTTTGTTTGTGAAATGAAAAAAAAAAAGCACGTGGCTTATGTATTTGTGTTCTGCTAGACCTCTTAGAAAATAATATTATCAAAGGTGTTGATAGTAATGAAATTAATCTTTATAACAGGTGTGAAATTAATCTTTATAACAGATGATACATCATTATTTTATCGTGCCATCTGCGGTCATAATTTATACGCGATAAATTCCCTTTATGGCACTGCATGCGTGTTCACATAGCGTTGTACACCGAACTTTTTCCGACATTTCGCGTGAAATATGAGAGAGAATATTCCGTAACTTTCGAAAAGCTTATATTTGCAGCTTTTGCTTATAATACTACGTACTGAAATACTATGCAAACAGTTTGCTGTAACTGAACTACAGAAGGTACAAAATATACTTTACAAGAAGGCAGAATTTTTTTTCTTCTATTCGCAAATAGAAGTATTTCGTCAATTGAAACAACCTTTGTAGAAATGATGTTATCCCTGGAATTTATTTAGGGCGTCGAGCCCAACTGCGTGAAATCAATTAACAAAATGTAACTTGAAGAACGAACGTAATTCCAGTGTACGACGCGTGACTCAGAAACAGTTACACGAGAATGCTATGTACACAGTTACTCCTTGGTGTAACTCATACTTTACTCTAAGGCAGAACGATTTCAATGTAAAATTATAACATCAAGCACATGAAAGTAGACTGACTAGCCAGAACACGTCACTACAAAATCACACGGTTATCGGTGAAGGGTCGGCGTGTGTGTGTATTTGTGTGTGTGTGTGTGTGTGTGTGTGTGTGTGTATGTGTGCGAGAGAGAGAGAGAGAGAGAGAGAGAGAGAGAGAGAGAGAGAGAGTATGTGTGTGTGTTACCTTGTTTCCTGAAGGTTATTGACTGTAATATTCACACAGACTGTCGAATTGCGACACAGTAATCACATCGTAGATGTGATGCCTAGACTTTGTAGCTCATGAAATGCGGCAAATAATCTGCACTAGAGAAGCAGATACAAGTACATGGAGCGGCTGATCGAATGTCTGCACCAGTACTACTGCCATACATCTTACACATCTTGCTCGCTCCAAACACTTGAACGGTATGCACTCTCTCTTAAACAAAATGTGTGTGAAATCTTATGGACTTAACTGCTAAGGTCATCAGTCCCTAAGCTTACACACTACTTAACCTAAATTATCCTAAGGACAAACACACACACCCATGCCCGAGGGAGGACTCGAACCTCCACCGGTACCAGCCGCAAAGTCCCCGACTGCAGCGCCTAAGACCGCTCGGTTAATCCCGCGTGGCCTTTCTTTCTTACTTCCCATATATGATTACCGTGATTACTGTCGGCTATTGCTGACATATTTCAGGTCATAACATTCTCTCGTTTCCCAAATATCGAAAATTCCTACCCCTGTGCAACATCTCCAGTAAGCTTGAATCTGACATCCAACTGCATATCCCGTCCTTGACGACAGTACCTTACTGGCAGGCTTACATCAACATATTCTACCATCTTTACATCTCCAAATACTCCAAATATTTTCACAGACAAATGTGAATTATCATCTCATCCCAGACCTTGAAATCATCCAAGATATGCCAAATCTGTTAACTGTTCTGACATTTCTGCTTCTGTGAGCCACAGCATTCACTCCCAGACTTCACTTCACAACTGAGTATGTAAATGTTTGCTGATGTATGATGTATGATTGAGGTGCAGACGTATTTTCATTTATTAACATAATATGTCATACAATTTATTCAGATTCTTTTCATTAACTGTATTCTTTAATAAACATAGTATTCTGTAATTCAGACAAACTACTTCGTGTGCAATCTCCTAAACTTCTCAATTTTTGACTGATTTACTATCGTCATGTTCTCAGATTTAATAGATTTTTCATCCTGACAAGTTTCAACACTTAACACAAGATGCTGCATATCATGGCCAGATAGTCCATCTGCTGTTGGTGTTGTGACACGGCTTTTCTCCTAGATATGTCTACAAAGATGTTATAAATAGCAGTCTCAGAGCATTTACATACCCTAGTTGCAAAGTTCATAGTAGGAATAAAATTGAATGACAGTGTTACTGATTGCAACAGTTATTCACTGGCAGAGCTTTTCAATAAACCCTCATTAAAATCACCAGCAACCACTATTCCTTTGTTTTTTACTGTGAGATGGGACAACAGAGATTCCAGATTTTTTTATTAAGACATTATAGTTACCTAAAGGTGTTCTGTGGATACTTACTAAGGGGTTTATTATGAAATAATACTTCTATTGCGCAAGCCTCTAATTGCTGCTCTTTGTAGCACAGGCTCTCTAAATCAGCTCACACGAATTAATTCGGTGTCTGAGAGACAAAGTAAGATCAGAAATGAAAGAGTTGATGCAGAATCGTATTGTTAAGACGAAATTAATATGATTCAAATTCGTATCCTGCCATTAGACATTACAATAAATGAATATGTTAATATACAAAGTAATGTTAGTAAAACTTGTGGTATATAAATTATATACAGAATTACACACAAATTGTTTCAGTGTCTGAGGTACCATGTGAAATTAACACTACTATACCTAATGTATAATCAGTTAGTAAATATTAAACCAAAGTAAATGAAATGGTCAATTGAGCCACTAGTTCGGGGGCTGTTTTGGGAAGGAGACCAGACAGCGACGTCATCGGTCTCATCGGATTAGGGAAGGATGGGGAAGGAAGTGGGCCGTACCATCTCAAAGGAACCATCCCGGCATTTGCCTGCAGCGATTTAGGGAAATCACGGAAAACCTAAATCAGGATGGCCTCACGCGGGATTGAACCGTCGTTCTCCCGAATGAGCCACTAGTCTCTGACGTTAGTCAAACGGCTGACACACTGAGTGAGGTCAATGGGACTATGTGACGTTAACATTAGACTGGGACAAGATCGACAGCATCACTCACAGGGGCATGCAGAACGAACTCGAGCGCTGCAGTAAGCGACAGAAGGAAAAGTTTGCAAGATGTCGGAAGCAGACTCACAAGGCGATTCCCAATATGTCACACACAGTGGTCAACCTCATTGAACGACAATTGACCGAACAGAAGTGCCCATCCTTCAGAAAGGAGGGAGAACTATACTTATGGAGGACATCATTGCTAATAACGAAGCCAGAGGAAATACGCACTGAGACAGGCAGATAGAGAGCCGAGCGAAACCACCAGCTTGCAACCTGAAGAAAGAAGAGGTACAAGCTATTTAGAACCTTAACGCCGACAAGAGTATATTGGTACTGCCTGCAGATAAGGGAAATGCGACCGTCGTAATGAAGACTAAAGATTACGAGCAGAGGATCCGGGACCTATCAGATCCGACGACGTACCGAAAACTAAGGGCAGATCCGACGCAGCGTATCACACGGAATACGAATCGGTTAGTCAAGGTGTCTTAGCTACCGGCGGACATGCAGCGGAGTCTGCACAACGCGGAAGCCCCACCACCTCGGCTGTGTGGATTACCTAAGATGCATAAGAATAACGTTCCTCTAAGACCGATTGCTAGCGCTCCTGGCTCACCGACGAAACACTTGGCATCTCTGCTCCAGTCGTACGTGGGGAAGACTGACACATACATAAGGGACTCAGGACATTTCACTGAGGAGCTGAAGAAACTAAAACTTGCACCATACGACAACCTGGTCAGCTTTGATGTTTTTCTTTCTTTACGAAAGTGCCACTCAGTGACTCCCTGCAGCACATCGGTTCCATTTTTCCGCAAGACATCACAAAGCTCTTTCACGCATGTCTCATCACGAACTATTTCACTTGGAATGGCAGCTTCTACGAACGGGTGGAAGACGTCACCATGGATAGTCCTCTTACTACAATGGTGGCCAACTTCTTCATGGAACATTTCGAAGCACAGGCACTGGACTTAGTATCTTGTAAACCTAAAGTGTGGTGCAGATATGTCGATGATATCTTCATGGTGTGGAGTCAAGATGAAGAACAGCTTGGCGGCTTCCTAAGACACTTGAACAGCTTTCGTGACAACTTAACATTTACCATGGAAGTAGAAAAGGACAAGAAACATTGCTAGATGTGCTGGTCACAAGGGACGGTGGAAACCTGGGACACAGCGTGTATCGAAAACCGGCACACTCGGAACGATGCCTCCACAAACTATCAAATCACCATCCGAACCAGAAAAGAGCCACGATTAATACGCTCGTAACGCGAGCAAGAAGAATATATGAGCCGCAGCCGCAGAACCTTAGACGTGAAATGCAACACCTGGTTCAAATGGCTCTGAGCACTATGGGACTCAACTGCTGAGGTCATTAGTCCCCTAGAACTTAGAACTAGTTAAACCTAACTAACCTAAGGACATCACAAACATCCATGCCCGAGGCAGGATTCGAACCTGCGACCGTCTTGCTGTTCCAGACTGCAGCGCCTTTAACCGCACGGCGACTTCGGCCGGCTTGCAACACCTGGAATGTGTTCTAGGAGCATGGGTACTCCACAATTTGCGTCAGAAGTATAACAGAGCCAAACGCTAGGCGAAGTGACAAATCAGAAAAAGAGATGTCGGGTACTGCTTTTCTGCCATACATTCTCAGAGTGAAGGACAGAACCGGCCACAAATTGCGCAAACACGGCGTAAAGACTATTTACAAACCGACAAAGAAGATCAAGGAGTGTCTCAGACCGGCAAAGGAGAAAAAGGAACCCACTTGCAATGTCGGAAATATACCGCATACCATGCACATGCGGAAAAGTTTATGTTGGAATGACTGGACGATCTATCATCACCAGGATCATAGAAAAAGAGCGACATTGCAGGTGGAGAAATCGGCCGTGCAGGGCACGCTCTGTGAGGCCGACTACGTAGTAAAATTCGCCGACACGGAAGTTCTGGCACTAGAAAAGCACTATCACACCCGCTTGTTCAGAGAAGCTGTAAAAATACACAAACACGAGAATATCTTCAACAAGAAAGAAGAAACCCTCAAGGTGACCGGATCCTGGCTTCCCGTGCTGCAGCGAAGGACCGTCGCAGGTAGCAAGAGAACCGCACCGGAAATGACCGGAGAGAAGCCCTTGAACGTTGGCGCGCCAGGTACATACTGCCTGCGGCCGCGAGCTCGGCTCCATCCCACCACCAGGAATGGAGGGTGAAACTTTGACAGTGCCAGCAGCTCGTGCTGGCGAAAGGTCAGAAAAATCATCAGGCGAACATCGGCCGAAGAACCCTAGGCAGAAGCCAACAGACAGTTTGTCATTAACACTAGTATCAGTAGCGTAGAATCACTTAGTAAAGGTTAAACCAAAGTAAATCAATTTTTCATTGAGCCATTAGACTCTGAGGTTAATCAAACGGTTGACACACTAAATTACGTCAGTGAACTTTGTGGTAGGAATACACAACATATTGACAGTGGCCGAGGAACAATGTAAACTTAGCAAAGAGGTTGTTAACATTGAGTCAGCTGCAAAGATCAAACAGATGTAATTGAAACTGGTATCAGCGATGTCGTCAAGACACAAGTGAACTCGGTAGTACAGACTCTCCGCGTCAGGATACAAGGATTTATTGTGTCTAAAGAAATATGTAAACTTAGTAGGAAGGTTTCCAACCTAGAATCCATTTTTAAAGGTAACACAAGTATGATTCAAGTTAATTTGAGAGAAGTCGAGGAAAAAGTTGAAAAATTTGTCAAAACAGTGATCGCTACTGTGGCCATTAATATCACTAAGATTGCGGGAAAGCTGAAACAAAAGTAGAATCGCGCTGTGATCCGGAAGAAAGCAGAATTAATGTAAGCCATGTAGCACGTTGCGTTACAGGATGCAAAGTTTGCGCTCTGTCAACAAAAAGAAGTGTACAGTCAGTAACCTTGATGTGTCAGTTAGAGGCCATCATTCCTACACAATGAACACAACAAAAATAATTATATTGCGTTGCTAGTAGATCAGAAGTACATCAGACTAGAACAGTGGTTTCCAAAAGCACACACGTGAGAGCAGCAGTTTGCAGAAATATGTACAAAGTGTTGCACTTCAGCCGATGTATGAATAACAACATCAGCGGACACAAATTCTTTCTGAAGCCAGCTAATGACGATTACAAGGTACCTGAGTGAATTGACTAATATTTTATTTTCTTTTCGTATTGCCAGTTCTTCCATTTCTTACATTCGGAATTCTACCTACCTTTTTTTTATTATTCTTCAGCGGTGAGAAAGGGTATAGTGAATCCTGAGAAAAGATTAAAAGAAGTGAGAAAGGTTAGTCAAACAGAGTAATTTTTGTGATAATAATTAATTTACAGAGATATGCTTCAGTAGTACTATTGAAGCGAATCTCTTTAAATTATCATGCATCTCAGTTGCGGATATACTACGTACCAAATGTTGTGACATAATGTGTAAGTAGGCTGTTTGTGTTTTCTTATTGGCAACGTTACGTAGCGCTCTGTATGAAAATCACCGGCTGTGCTGTGTGCAGTCTGTGGCTAGTTTGCATTGTTGTCTGCCATTGCAGTGTTGGGCAGCTGGATGCGAACAGTGCGTAGCGTTGCGCAGTTGGAGGTGAGCCGCCAGCAGTGGTGGATGTGGGGAGAGAAATGGCGGAGTTTTGAAATTTGTAAGACTGGATGTCATGAACTGCTATGTATATTATGAGTTTTCAACACACTATTAAGGTAAATACATTGTTTGTTCTCTATTAAAATTCTTTCATTTGCTAACTATGCCTATCAGTAGTTAGTGCCTTCCGTAGTTTGAATCTTTTATTTAGCTGGCAGTAGTGGCACTTGCTGTATTGCAGTAGTTCGAGTAACGAAAATTTTTGGTGAGGTATGTGATTTGTGAAACGTATAGGTTAATGTTAGTCAGGGCCATTCTTTTGTAGGGATTTTTGAAAGTCAGATTGCGTTGCGCTAAAAATATTGTGTGTCAGTTTTAAGGACAGTCTTGTATAATTGTTCTAAGGGGACGTTTCATATGTCGACCCTTAGCTGAGGATACCTCACTGGAATCTTCTGATTTTTTCTCGTAGTTTGTGTAATTAGTGTAGCTTTTGTTTATTGCTAGCGCGTAATTATAGAGAGAATTTCCTTTTTAGTTGTAGTTTTTCATTGTTGTACAGTAAAACAGTTGTGGCATGCATGTAGATTTGCAGCAAGTATTTCGCAGCTGCGCTTGCAATTAACGAGATATTATTTTCAGTGCTACGTTAATGTGTTCTCTTATTTTTGCTCTTCAAATTGTGCTTTTCTGTGTTATCGTGTGAAATATTGTGACAATAATGGCGTGTGAAAAACGTAATACTAGGCTCCAAAGTAAACTGAGAAATGACAGTGAAGACGAAAGCAGTGTGTTAGCGCCACCGAGTAATGAATTAATTGATGTTCAAAGTAGTAATTTGGTAATTGTGCATAGGGAAGTGGAGCGGGCTGCAAACAATGGTGTAGACAGCGAAACAATTAGTGAACAGGGAAGCATTATCGATCGATCGGTCGGCAACAGATTGCCTCAGGAATCCGAAATGACAGGACACAATCTTGCAAATACTGTAGATTCAGGTTTTGCGTCCTCACCGTTTTCTCAAATAAGTCATGACACATCTTCTGCTTTTCAAACTGCGAATATTGACGGTTCAAATGCATTGCCGAATAGCACTGAGCAACATGTTTCAGACACCAGTGCATTGTTATTACAATTAATGCAACAAATGGGACAAAAGCTTCAAAAGTTGGACACAATGGAACAAAATCAGAGACAAACACAGCAACAGCTTCAAAAGTTAGACACCACACTTGAACAAACACGTGAAGATCTAACTACTGAGTTACATAACATTGAATCGAAATGTCAAAAAGTCTGTAATGACGTAAAAACACAAATTTGTGAGCATTTTCAACCTATTTTTTCGCGTCATGAAAATGCATTACAGAATCACGAAGCAGCCATAAAAGAACTGCAAACTATTGTTCATGAAAATCATGAGACCTTGCAAACTAAAATTGACTCAGTTGCATCTACCGATTCGGTTACACAACTTGCAAAAACTCAAGAAAACTTAAAGGACACAGTAGATACTCTGAAAATTGGTTCAGAAAGACACATGGAGGAAATTAGTTCATTATCAGAGAAAGTAGTTGAACTTTCGGATCAGCTAAATAATTTATCTACGAAGGTAGATGATAATCTGAATGACGCAAAACCGGTAGTCTTTAATGACACAGAAGAGTGGGAACAAATTAGGAAATTCAAACAAAATCAGAATCAAATTAATACGCAACACCAAAGAGAAATCCGGGAAGTACAAGATCAGTTGGCACAAGTAATACAAGAATTACATATTTCAGAGGACACTCGCGCTCCAGTACGGGAAGAGGGACATAGAAATACGGAACAGCCACAAAATAATAACACAGGGCACTTCGGAAATTATGAAAGAAATTGGCAAGGTACACCGAATTTTGAGATGGAACCGCCGACACGACGTAACAATGACCGACATGCGACTCGCCGACATGATGATTTTGACTATAAGCTGTTCATTACTACACCTAAATTCAAAACATTTAAGAATTCTGGCAACGACATTCATCCACAAGCGTGGCTTCATCAATTCTCTCATTGTATTCCTCCCAGCTGGTCATTAGAACACAGATTAGAATTTATGTGTGGCTACTTAGAGAATGAACCAGCTGTAAGAATGCGATTGGTCATTCACGATTGTCACAGTGAAGGAGAATTTTACCATGCCTTCCACTCAGCATATTGGTCTCAAGCTACACAAGACCGAGTAAAACATAGCATCATAATGATGAAACATTTCGAACAATCTGAATTTTCCAGTCTTGTGAAATATTTTGAAGACATGTTGCACAAGAATCAGTACCTGTCAAACCCATACGGCCCCTCAGAACTCATCCGCATTTGCTTAATCAAATTGCCTGAACATTTAAGAAATATTATTTTGGCAGGACGTTGCAAAGACGACACTGAAGCTTTTCAGGGACTCTTACAAGAATTAGAAATTGACACTGACAATCGCGGAACGCGAAAACAGAAACACAACAATTACAGGTCACATCCGTCGCAATTCCGCGATGAAATAAATAGTAACTGGACGTGACAAGGCTATTCTCACAACACAAATCGTGACCAAAACAGACACCACCCGTATGACAACCGTTGGCAGAGTAGTAATAATTACAGGGAATGATCACCTCTCCGCAGTAATGACTATCACAGAGACAATCAGAGAAACAGACAATATGGGAACCAAAATAAATATTATCAGGGGAGACAGAATAACTTTAGACGCAACGGTCCAGCGCGCAGTTACGATTCAGGGAGAAATTCTCCACCACGTGACCGACAAGAAAGAAACTATGGAATCTACCGACATGACGACAGACGATATAATCATAACGGCAGACCTGAATATCATCAGAACTGGCGGGATTCAAACAGAGCAGAGCCCTCTCGACAAGGTGAATTTGTAGAAGTTAGGCCTCCTAATCCCAATAACGACGCGCGCCAACAAAGAGACAGACAGTTACTCGCACCGCAGGCAGCCACGTGCGCCGGCTGGCTGGGAAAAAAATAACATAGCTAACCTTGAGAAAAATTCCAGTATTCTTTACCGACGTATACCGCATTATAATTATGTTCAAGTTGAAACTCTGTGTACTAGGAAGAGTAAAGGTTTACATCACATTTCACATGTAAAACCGTTTATTGAAAGATAATTTGCTTTTTAACTTTGTCTTTGCCATAAAACTTTTCACTTCACATTTCTAGTATGCTTTGTCAGACTTAAGAAACTGTTAACTTGCAACAATGTTTGAAGTTAAATATCCAGTCTAGAACCTAAGGAACATTTTTAAACAGAAATTACGAATGCATTGTTATAGTGAACAGACGACACAGTGTTGTATTTGTACATTCTTGCTTGTTAGTTGCACAATTACGTAACGACTATCAGGCTTACATACTTAGGACATATACTGGAACTGCTAATGAGATTTTAATGCAACATTTTGGTTTACTTGAAGATACATTCTGGATTTAAAGTACTTTCTGTGAGATACCAGATGACACAGTGGTTAGTTTATGTGACAGCTATACGATTATATCACGACGTTACTAATGAGTGACAATTTAGAATGTTGCTTTTGCGGTGTATCTGTTTTATATCTGCACAGTTTTTCTGAATTATTCTGGAAAGTAAAACATGTTTTAGTAGTAACTTTTGTGGTATAGCTACAATGAGACAGCCTTTTCCGTAGCACAAAAATACGTTACAGCATAGTACTTCCTTCATCACGGCAATAAGCGTAATAACTAAGATATCTATACGCAAAGCAATTCACTTTGTTTATTACGAGGTAAGTACATTGACTTCAGCAGAACTTTGCTTACAGAGGACGATAACTACGACACTTCCACAGAATTATCTTACAACAAGACGCACATTTAGCGCTACAGGACATGCATTTGAGTGATTAATTTTGTACTTGAACCATTTATTTTTCAAGATTTTTGAATTACAAAGGTTTTCCATGATACATTTCATTCCATTGTTGTAATCTGTAACACCTGAGGGTATAATTACATTAATCCTCAGGGGGGTACACGCTTACTTTGTGTACCATGTGTGTGGCAAGCACAAGGAGCCCAAGTTAATATGGTATTTGCTTATACAACTTTACACATCGGTACCATATTTCTCCAACACAAAATACACAGCTACCTGATTATTTAACAGAGAAACAAACATTTTTTTCTATGTCGGTGACAGATGTTTACGCAATTACACAGGTGGATAACTTCACACTTATGAAACTGTATTTTGTCTGTACTGTGTGAACTGTTCATATTTTTTCGGAACCATTGTGATGCTATGAGAGCTTTGAATGATGTATTTGGTATGGGATCATGATTTTTAAAGTACGTTTAAGGTAGATGACACTATTGAAATGAGCAGAGAATTTTTTTTAGGTTTTGACATTATTGTAGAAAGCTACGACGTTTTTGAGATTTGAGTGAGGTTTTACGATGTTATTATTACGACGACGATGTGTATTATGCTGTTGAGGAATGTTTATTATGATATGTGTTTATTATGATATGTATTTATTATGATGGAATATTGAAGTGTCGTCGCAAGATTGACATGTCGACGAATATGTATATGCATAATAAGGTAAGGAATAAGGAGTAGTGGTTAGGGACTCTGACTTGTGAAAAAGGATGATGGAAACCAAGAATCGTACTTTAAAGAGTTATGTGTGTAAATGCGTGAATGTATCACAATGCCGACGAAAATTTCTTGGACACTATTATATTTAAAGGATTTTGTTTCTACACATTTGTAACGCAAATTGTCTACCTGTGAAATTTTTATATGAGACTGTCACTGTAGCGGAAACTGCTGTCGTAAATATTTTGGCAAGAAAGGTAAGTGACCGTAACGTAATGCGTTTTGGGCGCCCAGCTGAGAGATAGTCATCTGACAAAAGAAAGCCATTAATGTGTGCCTTTCAGAGGCACAGGTGGAGAAAAAAGGAGGCCATTATCCTTGCTATTGACATTTCTTTGTAGAAAGCATCGCAAATACGACACGCTCAAACTTGAAAACATATGATTACAATGTGGAGCTCATAATTTATGATATTTACTAAAATGCCTAATGAAATGATGAGAAACATTTTACATCTATTGTCTTTCTACTTGGGAGATTGCTCATTTTGTTTAATATCTGGTTTCCAGCTGTGTTGCAGCATTGGCTTTATAAAATAAAATTAAGTGCATTTGCTAATGTGAACACTTTCTGCCAAAGGATCTATTAAATAATAATTTTTGTTGTTCGAAAAAGGAGCACTTGGAATGGAAAGAAAAATAAGAAGGGATTAATAACAGTAACTGCATACATAATTTTCTTTTCAACTACTTGGTAATTTTTTTGCAGGGTAAGTTTTTGTGATGCATCACTCTAGTGTTAAGATGTGACATAGGTATTAAACATGGCCATTTTTACTGTAATATTTTTTCTGCTTGAGCTTTGTCATGTTTAGATATAAGTTATTGCATTTGCTGCTGCTGTTTGCCAGTCATAGTGCTACTAAATTTCACTTTGTATTACTCTGTTAAGCCAGTTTTACTACGAATTTATTTTTCTTGTTTGCTGCACATTACCTTATATTAGTTGTAATATTGCATTTGCTTTGCTAATTTATGCTGCTTGCTTTGCCATTTGTATTTTTTATCATTGCTGTTTGTGTTAATTGTTTTGTGCTGCTGCATTGCCTTGTTCCTTAGTTTAGCATCTGAGCTCAGTAGATTTAAGTTAGCTTAAGATGGGGTAGGCTATATGTGAGAACGAGTTGTGATGAATTGGAAGAAATGCATTGAGAAGCTATAAGAAGATGGTTTGGCCAAAAAAAAGTATTTTTGAAAGAGTATATGAGCAAAAAAGTAGGGTTTAGGGGCAACAGGTTTAGGTAGGATTTTCTTGGAAATAAATGGTGAGGTAAGATAATGGAAAATAAATAATGAGGTGAGAAATATGTGAACATAAAAATACAGAAAGCAGGTATAGATAGGACTTTTTGGGAATAATGATGAACGAAGGGAGATCTCCAAGAGAAAAAAGAAGGTTTTGTTTGCAAAATACTGCAGTACCAAATGTTACACTGAAAACAAACCCTGTCCTTTCCCCCTGTGTTATTCTGCTATGTGTTTGTGTACTCTTACATATTTGTGTTTTTCCTGTCTTTATGTGTTTAGCTAATAAGATTTACGTCGTAGAATTTTTCTGATAATATGTTATTTACTTTGTAAAGATGCTTAGACATTCTTAATTCTGTTCTGTTTTAATGCTCATGTGTGAAGTTGATGTTTCGAAAGTTATTCTGATCTTTTATGTATGTACTTATGTCATAATTCTTGTAACACTGATGTACATGTTTATTTCTATTCTTTTGTAAAGCCTGTTTTACTACAAATGTTATCTGTATCGTTATGTTCTTGAATGATGTATTTTGTACCTTTGTAATTGTATTCTTATGTTGTAAATTTATAATTGTATTTGACACCATTTCATCAAATTAAGTAACTTGTAAGCAATCATTTCACTGCACACATTTCTGTCGGTCATAGTATATGCACAATATGTGAAAAAAAAGAGGACTGTTAGTGTTTGGACGTGTGTCGATAATTCAGCAAGGGACTGGTTAACAGCACTGCCGGTTCTAAGGACAATTCAAAAACTTTGTGAGTGCACAAGTGGTGGTTTATGGACTTGCTGTATTCTCTGCAAGACTCTTCGATGGTGATTGTGCACCTGCACAGTCGCAACAGATGGCTGTTGGCCGTCTCTACAAGGACTGTAGTGGGTCTGTACCTTTGGTGGCCCACCAATACCGTAATCTCTACCAGGACTACAGTAGGTCTGCTCTGCGATGACCTACCTACCAACATTCTTCAAAACTTCGACTGACTCTGCTGTGGGTTTGCTCTGTTGTGGCCCATTACCTGTCTGCATGTCGAGAGTCAGCACTGTCTTTCCGTTGGAAGGACAACACTACTACTTCAAGACTGCATGGAAATCCACTACTTCCGCGTGCATTTTCTTTTACTGCTCAGACTTTGAGAAAAACACTGCAATTTTACTGTGATGAATGATCAGGACTGTCTTTATGGACTGTGAGAAAATTTTAGCTTTTGACCAACATTGTATCAATAAGTGTGTGCGTTTGATATCTTTGTTATTGTAATTACGAAAAATTTTATCAAATCATTATTGGCCACTGCCCGAAACAACTTGTAAAATTTTTTGTGGGGAGCATGGGGGCTATGTAAGTAGGCTGTTTATGTTTTCTTATTGGCAACGTTACGTAGCGCTCTGTATGAAAATCACTGGCTGTGCTGTGTGCAGTCTGTGGCTAGTTTGCATTGTTGTCTGCCATTGTAGTGTTGGGCAGCTGGATGCGAACAGTGCGTAGCGTTGCGCAGTTGGAGGTGAGCCACCAGCAGTGGTGGATGTGGGGAGAGAAATGGCGGAGTTTTGAAATTTGTAAGACTGGATGTCATGAACTGCTATGTATATTATGAGTTTTCAACACACTATTAAGGTAAATACATTGTTTGTTCTCTATTAAAATTCTTTCATTTGCTAACTATGCCTATCAGTAGTTAGTGCCTTCCGTAGTTTGAATCTTTTATTTAGCTGGCAGTAGTGGCGCTTGCTTTATTGCAGTAGTTCGAGTAACGAAAATTTTTGGTGAGGTATGTGATTTGTGAAACGTATAGGTTAATGTTAGTCAGGGCCATTCTTTTGCAGAGATTTTTGAAAGTCAGATTGCGTTGCGCTAAAAATATTGTGTGTCAGTTTTAAGGACAGTCTTGTATAATTGTTCTAAGGGGACGTTTCAAATGTTAACTTGATGTGACATCATATGACCTTACGTATGTGTTATACGAACGTAACATGGTAGTATCAATATGTGTGAATATTGTACTACTCTGTGACGATGTTCTGTAATAAGCAAATACAATGGATAAGGATTTTTGAGATACTACTGAAAGGACCCTAGCTAGAGCATGTTAAGAGAACACATATTTATTTTGCACTAATAGCAAAAACACTCGTCAGTTGAGTACATACATACATACATTAATCCTTGTTCCATAGATCATGAATACGACATTTCGTAATGATGTGGAACGTTTCACTTTAACATAAGTTTTCTTTACAAAAGTATTTTTTTACAGTTACTACTTCATATCTAAGAATTCATCTATTGAGTAGAAGGAGTTGTCATTCAGAAGTTGTTTTAAGACTTTGAATACAATTTGGCAAATGACCAACGATTTTTGTGGCAGCATAATTCACCCCTTTCTGTGCAAGAGTGAGATTTAATCCAGAATAGTGAACAACATCCTTTCTTCTAGTAATGTACAGTTGAAATATTTATGTCTTAAACAGTATTGTGAAACTATCTTTTCGTAAGGAACATGTATGCAATTAATTCAGTCGCAAACGACATGTTAATGAACACAGGTTATGAACAAACGCGCTTAAAAACGTAAAAACAAAGAAGAAAAGTGAATTTTCATGATCCTGAAAACTTTTAAGAAACATGCGACACAGAAAGCGCGCAGTAATTTATAAGTTCGCCGCAGCGGAAGAAGTAATCATGACAAAATAACCAATCTATGAAGTGACAGTAATTTACAGAGTTATTAACGAAATATGTTACATCTAGTTCATTGCCTGGTAGTCGTAATAAACTGGGGTTTGCATTAACTACAAATAATTGTATGCTGCCACACTGAGAGTTTATTAGGCAACGTGCGTTTCTCCCGTGTGAGTTCTGTTGATTGATGTTTAGACGCAAGGAATGAGGTTCCAGTGATGTTTATGATGTATTTAGGAGAGTTGTTAGGTGGCAGACGAGTCGGCCACACTGCGAAGAATTTGTGATTCCAGAGATTTCATCGAGCAACGTGTAAGTCCAATTAATTAATGGAGACTGAAATATTGAGATATAAGGCAATGTGGTTTCTACCAAAGATTATTGAAGTATTAGGGAGTAGATATACAGTTGGTAAGTACATTCAACATCAGCAATACAAATGCCACAATTCTGAGAATGACACCACAATACCATATTTAAAAGAACAGTCATGCACTTAGCGTAAAACATGTTCACATCATACTAAGGATTATTAGGCCACAGAATATTTACCTAACCTCATGAGACGTAGTACGCTTCAAATACAAAAGTATTTTATTGACACTGAGACACAACAGCTTAATAATGATGAATGTTATGAAATATTTATCATGTGTATACATACACACGCATGATTGATTCGTAAACAGTACTCCACATTTCTTGAAACAAAGATATAACAACAACATGTGGATAATAGATAACAAATTAAACTACAGCAGAAAAATTATATCTTACTTCCAAGTGGAGGCAATGACATGTTTTTGCCTGAATTTTTCTTTATCTCTAATGCAAGCGCATCTTCACAAATTATTTGACCTACGGTCTTACATGTTCTCTCAAAAACTGTGATTCACTTTTGTATGTCTGTGTACTATGGGAAACAAGTTATGATTGTTAAAGACAAAACATGTACTGACTATATATTAGATTTTCTATAAAACTATATGATATACTCTTATGATTAATATAAGATATTATGAAATAACATATTTATGAACATGTTAACAAATAGTAAGTGTTGTTCCGTACGAGTACGAGGGGGTGGAGATCTCTCCTGAACAGCACGTTGCAAGGCATCCCAGATATGTTCAATAATGTTCATCTCTGGGAAGTTTGGTGATCACCGAAAGTGTTTGAACTCAGAAGAGTGTTCCTGGAGCCACACTGTAGCAATTCTGGACGTGTGGGGTGTCGCATTGTCCTGTTGGAATTGTCCAAGTCCGTCGGAATGTACAATGGACATGAATGGATGCAGGTGATCAGACAGGATGCTTACATACGTGTCACCTGTCAGAGTCGTATCTAGACGTATCAGGGGTCCCACATCACTCTCACTGGACACACCCCATACCATTATAGAGCCTCCACCATCTTGAACAGTCCCCTGCTGACATGCAGGATCCATAGTTTCATGAGGTTGTCTCTATACCCGTAAAAGTCCATTCGCTCGATACAATTTGAAACGAGACTAATCCAACCAAGGAATATGTTTCCAGTCATCAACAGTCCAATGTCGGTGTTCACGGGCCCAGGCAAGGCGTAAAGCTTTGTGTCGTGCAGACATGGAGCGTACGCGAGTGGGTCTTCGGCTCCGTAAGCCCATATCGATGATGTTTCGTTGAATGGTCCGCACGTTGACCCAGCAGTGAAATCTGCAGCTGTTTGCGGAAGAGTTGCACTCCTGTCACGTTGAACGATTCTCTTCAGTCGTCGTTGGTACCGTTCATATAGAATCTTTTTCTGGCCGTAGCGATGTCGGAGATTTGATGTTGTGCCGGATAACTGATATTCACGGTACACTCGTGAAATGGTCGTACGGGAAAATCCCCACTTCATCGCTACCATGGAGATGTTGTGTCCCATCACTCGTGCGTCGACTAAATCACCACGTTCAAACTCACTTAAATCTTGATAACCTGCCATTGTAGCAGCAGTAACCGATGGAACAACTGCGCCAGACACTTGTTGTATATAGGCGTTACCACCACAGCGCCGTATTGTGCCTGTTTACATACACTCCTGGAAACTGAAATAAGAACACCGTGAATTCATTGTCCCAGGAAGGGGAAACTTTATTGACACATTCCTGGGGTCAGATACAGCACATGATCACACTGACAGAACCACAGGCACATAGACACAGGCAACAGAGCATGCACAATGTCGGCACTAGTACAGTGTATATCCACCTTTCGCAGCAATGCAGGCTGCTATTCTCCCATGGAGACGATCGTAGAGATGCTGGATGTAGTCCTGTGGAACGGCTTACCATGCCATTTCCACCTGGCGCCTCAGTTGGACCAGCGTTCGTGCTGGACGTGCAGACCGCGTGAGACGACGCTTCATCCGGTCCCAAACATGCTCAATGGGGGACAGATCCGGAGATCTTGCTGGCCAGGGTAGTTGACTTACACCTTCTAGAGCACGTTGGGTGGCACGGGATACATGCGGACGTGCATTGTCCTGTCGGAACAGCAAGTTCCCTTGCCGGTCTAGGAATGGTAGAACGATGGGTTCGATGACGGTTTGGATGTACCGTGCACTATTCAGTGTCCCCTCGACGATCACCAGTGGTGTACGGCCAGTGTAGGAGATCGCTCCCCACACCATGATGCCGGGTGTTGGCCCTGTGTGCCTCGGTCGTATGCAGTCCTGATTGTGGCGCTCACCTGCACGGCGCCAAACACGCATACGACCATCATTGGCACCAAGGCAGAAGCGACTCTCATCGCTGAAGACGACACGTCTCCATTCGTCCCTCCATTCACGCCTGTCGCGACACCACTGGGGCGGGCTGCACGATGTTGGGGCGTGAGCGGAAGACGGCCTAACGGTGTGCGGGACCGTAGCCCAGCTTCATGGAGACGGTTGCGAATGGTCCTCGCCGATACCCCAGGAGCAACAGTGTCCCTAATTTGCTGGGAAGTGGCGGTGCGGTCCCCTACGGCACTGCGTAGGATCCTACGGTCTTGGCGTGCATCCGTGCGTCGCTGCGGTCCGGTCCCAGGTCGACGGGCACGTGCACCTTCCGCCGACCACTGGCGACAACATCGATGTACTGTGGAGACCTCACGCCCCACGTGTTGAGCAATTCGGCGGTACGTCCACCCGGCCTCCCGCATGCCCACTATACGCCCTCGCTCAAAGTCCGTCAACTGCACATACGGTTCACGTCCACGCTGTCGCGGCATGCTACCAGTGTTAAAGACTGCGATGGAGCTCCGTATGCCACGACAAACTGGCTGACACTGACGGCGGCGGTGCACAAGTGCTGCGCAGCTAGCGCCATTCGACGGCCAACACCGCGGTTCCTGGTGTGTTCGCTGTGCCGTGCGTGTGATCATTGCTTGTACAGCCCTCTCGCAGTGTCCGGAGCAAGTATGGTGGGTCTGACACACCGGTGTCAATGTGTTCTTTTTTCCATTTCCAGGAGTGTATATCTGTATTTGAATAAGCATGCCTATACCAGTTTCTTTGGCGCTTCATTGTATAAAACTAAGTGACTAATTAATGCTACTTTTGTATTGTAATGCAAATTTGTACATGTCCTGTACGTTGCCGATGGATACGAGAGGAGAGAGAAAGAGTCATCATTCCTACAGCAATTTTGGATGTATGACGTCGCAATGCAAGATCACGCTGTTGAGGGCAGAATAAAGTCCAGACGTTACTGGTTCATCTTTAGCACGCCCCAGTCGTCTGTCACGTTAAGGAAATCCTAGGTCTCCATGTCTATGAACATCTTTTGCATAGCGTAGTGTTTAATGAGAAAAGAATGTCAATGCAATAACAGTAAAAGTCTATTAAAGTAAATTGTGTTAGTGTAGTGCTATGAAAGAGAACGCCAAAGTAAACGAACTTTTTCTGTGAGAGTGCATAGCACGGTACTATGCTGAGGAGAGAAGTTTTTGAGTAATAAATTGTCTGTGCTAGTATTAAAATTTTCCAATATTATTGCAGGACTGTTTTTGTACAACGTATTCTTATGAAAGATTAGTTAAGGTAATAATTACAGACTGTTTATAGTGCATGTAAATTTTTCGATGTAGCAATGCAGCCTTGCAAATTTTTCATTTCAATAATAATTGACTGCCATTACATTATTCAAAAGGTAATGATGATTAGCTACGTAACTTTACAAAGTTAAACCTTTCAGTTAGCCATGACATAATGCTCAGTGAAAGAATTGCTTCAATTTTAACAACGTTTAAAAAAACGTTAGTTAAAAAATCTTTGTCTTCAGCTGTATGCGTCTATGATTGATTAATTCACTATAATTAGTAATTTTTGCTTCTGTTTTGTAAGTCAACTGTTTTCTTAATGTTTTCAGTATTTGTCCGTGTCCTCATACATTAATTAATCATTTCACTAATATTTCCTTAGTATCGATAATTTTATCATTTGTAGATCACTTTTGGGCATTAGTTAGGGACAATATCTTCCTACGATAGCAATGCTACTGAGAAGTTCTTGAATTTTCATTTTTGTTTCATATTGCTCATAGCATACATTATTTTCAAAATTATCAGTTGTCTACGAGAAAATTCTAGTTTTTGAAACCATGCAACGGAGGAGATGTGTGACATTTCTGCTACTGTGAGCCTAAAGATTCACTCTGGAATATCTCTTCATAATTGAGTAAAAAAATATTAGCTGGAGCATGACATAAGAGGTGGAGTGGGGTGCAGACATATTGGCATTTATCGCAGCGACCCTCAATAGAAAGATATCATACAATTTATTCAGATTCTTTACGTGAACTGTATTCTTCAGTATATGCACATGCAGTATTACGTAACGCGGACGAAACGCTTTGTGCACCTTCGCCACGCCAGCAATTTGAGCTGTGTTTTTGGCTAGTAGTTGAGTTCAAATGGTTCAAATGGCTCTGAGCACTATGGGACTTAACATCAGTCCCCTAGAACTTAGAACTACTTAAACCTAACTAACCTACGGACATCACTCACATCCATGCCCGAGGCAGGATTCGAACCTGCAACCGTAGCAGTCGCGAGGTTCCGGACTGAGCGCCTAGAACCGCGAGACCAGTAGTTGAGTGCTGGACAGGGCTGACCGAGTGTGACGTTAGAGTGGCTGCACAATTTGATGTAGGTAAGGCCGCACATATAGCACGTTCTTTGCGCGCCGGCTATGTAAATACTAATGTATCGCGTCTTTTCGAGCAATGCAGAGTAGAGAGTCTACATAGAAAGTTTGTTTTCATATATGACTGTAAATTATATGAAATATTTTATGAACAAAGATTTTCATTGGGAGTATGTGTACTATATAGCGTGCGAAATTGTAGCGCCTTTTATTGTATCATTTGTTAGCAGTTTATGGCTTTGTCTGCTACTCATTTTGTTTAGTAAAAGCCATTGGCATTAGTGAATTAAATTAGACTTTTCATTTAGTAATGTTGAGGGTTTTATCCCACTCGCCAGTAAGATTTTTGCAGCATCACATCAAGAAACACGAACAAACGACCTGAATGGTGCTTCTGGTCAGGGACATCTACAGAAGACACCAGGTGGGTGAATAATTAGAATCCATCTGCTCTGCCTTCATACAGCAGCGTACAACTATGGCCACTCATACGCTCTGCATTCAGAGTACAAATTTGGACAAGCAGGAATAATAGTACCAACCCCACTACCTGGATCAGAGGGCCTCACACACTGTGTGCAGCAGCTAAAACGTCACTGCACAAATATACGTTGCCCGCCACCTTCTCGCCATGGCAACCGTAAGGTGTTTGTACACAAAGACTTGTACAATTGTTCTCACGTAATGTTGCGAACAGACTCAGTCAAATCGCCTTTACAACCACCATATACGGGCCCATTTCAGGTGCTGAGTAGAAATAAGCATACCGTGGACATAATGTGCAATGGTGTTCCGACAAAGGTATCGATTGAACGTGTCAAGCCAGCATGGGTTTTACCCTCTCCGACCTCTGACACCACGCCTGTGCATCAATACATGATGGACGCAGAGCATACCGAAACACCGCTCAGTACATCGTCCGAGACAGGTGAATCACCATCACAAACAACAACGTCACCGCCCCCCGAGTCACCCGACGCACACCAGAGCTGGACGTCGAATAAAATTCAAGTATCAAGATATCCCTGGGGCTCCGCACTTTAAGGGGGGGGGGGGGGGAGGCTGTGTGGCAGTAATATTTTTCATGTCTGGTGCAAAGCGATATCAAAAGTGCGCGAGAGGTTTGTTTTGGCCGTGTGTCATTTTTTATATTTGCCGTAAGACTATAGAATCTCCTAGTTTTTGTTACTTCTCTGTTGTTGTTTTTTTTAGTTTCTTCTCATTGTGAGTTTTCACGAATAAATATTTTTTCGTTAACTCATTATACCGGACGGCTATGCAATTATTTCTTTGAAAAAAAAAAAATCGACGAGCCGCTGTCCCGGTTCCACGACGGATCAACAAAGATTTTATACACTGAGGTGACAAAAGTCTTGCGATAGCGATATCCACATATACAGATGGCGGTAGTATGTGATACACAAGGTATAAAAGGGCAGTGCATCGGGGGAGCTGTATTTGTACTCCGGTGAAATAAATGGCTCTGAGCATATGGGACTTAACATCTGAGGTCATCAGTCCCCTAGAACTTAGAACTACTTAAAACTAACTAACCTAAGGACATCACACACATCCATGCCCGAAGCGGTCGCGCGGTTCCAGACTGAAGCGCCTAGAACAGCTCGGCCACATCGGCCGGCTTGTACTCAGGTGATTCATATGAAAATGTTTCCGACGTGATTATGGCCGCGCGACGGGTGTTAACGGACTTTGAACGCGGAATGGTAGTTGAAATTAGACGCATGGGACAGTCGATTTCGGAAATCGTTAACGAATTCAATATTCCGCGACCCACAGTGTTAAGAGAGTGCCGAGAATACCAAATTTCAGGCATTACCTCTCACCATGGACAACGCAGTAGCCGACGGCCTTCAGAGAGCAGCGGCTTTTGCTTGCGTTGTCAGCATTAACAGACAAGCGACACTGCTTGAAATAACGGCAGAAATCAATGTGGGACGCACAACGAACATATGCGTTAGTACAATGCGGCGAAATGTGGCTTTAATGGCTAGGGCAGCAGCGGACAGACACGACATATTGATTGGACCCATGACGACTGGAAAACCTGGTCAGATGAGACCCAATTTTAGTTGATAAAAGCTGATGGTAGGGTTCAAGTGTGGCGCACACTCCACGAAGCCATGGACCCAAGTTGTAAACAAGGATCTGTGCAAGCTGGTGGTGGCTCCACAATGGTATGGAATGGATTGGTCCTTCGGTCGAACTGAATCGATCATTGCCTGGAAGTGGTTGTGTTCACGTAATTGGAGACCATTTTCGGCCATTCATGGACTTCATGTTCCCCAGGAACGATGGGATTTTTTTGCATGACAGTGTGATATGCCACCAAGGCACAGTTGTTCACTATTGGTCTGAAGAACACCCTGGACGACTCGAGGGAATGATTTCGCCACATAGATCGCCCAACTCGGGATACAATCGAGAGGTCAGTTCGTGCACAAAATCCTGCACCGGCAACACTTTTGCAACTATGAATGGCTATAGATACAGTATGGCTCATTATTTCTGCAGGGACATCCAATGACCTGTGGAGTCCGTGCCACATCGAGTTTCTGCAATATGTCAGGGAAAGTAGGTCCGACATGATATTAGGAGGCATGCGATGACTTTTATCACCTCAGTGAACACTGTGTAATTGGCAATGTTTGAAGGTACATGTATATTTAGCGAGGCATCGATTGCAAGCACATTAGAATGGCAGCCAGCGTGGGGCATGTACTTTCAGATGATCTCTTATTTGCTTACTGTTCCATCTGAGAGGTGAACACTTCATCGGCGTCCAACTTGTGGCCTAACTAAATCGGTCAGATTTCAGTACACAACCCTGCAGGTGGTGTGGGTGTGGACTCACTTGAGCGGCCTGAGAAGGCAGCAGGAGGAAGCCAGCGGCCGCAGCAGATGCTCGAATTGGTGCTGCACCTCGGGCAGGCCCCAGGGCTCGCCGCCCGCGTCCAAGTTGGAGGGCAGCGACTGCGGCTGCGTCTGCCCATCGTCCGGTGTGTACAGCGCCTCGCGAGCCGCGTCGTACCCGAAGTTGCCGTAGCGCGCGAGCCGACTCTCCGGGATGACGTCACGCACCGTGGCGCCCTCTGCTGACACACACACTGGTGCCTGAGACCGCCCCTCCTCAAAAATGACCTTACTGCACAACCATTGTACAGGGCACATGGCGAGGAACAGTCAGTACACCGTCTGGCAAAGAAAGTGAAGCTGCCAGAAGATATAACCAGATGTCAATCTAACTTTAGACAGACACACCATCAAGGAGTATGTAAACTATTAAACTCTCTATTCCCTGTGGTACGTAGAAGTGCCACCAAGGTTCAAATGGTTCAAAAGTCTCTAAGCACTATGGGACTTAACATCTGAGGTAATCAAGTCCCCTAGACTTAGAACTACTTAAAGCTAATTAACCTAAGGACATCATACACATCCATGCCCAAAGGAGGATTCGAAGCTGCGACCGTAGCAGCAGTGCGGTTCCAGACTGAGGAGCTTAGAACCGCTCGGCCACAGCGGCCGGCACCACCAAGCTGCATTCGTGTTGTTCGTGATTAGTGTTGTTATCAGGTCTGGTAGCGAATATAAGGGGCGTCAAGAGCGCCAGATGTTGAGTAATCACATATACAGATATGTCGCGAACTCGTGGGAGACAGTCTTCTCAGCACTTTACAGTGTTTGGAAGGGGTCTCATTGTCGGTCTCCATTTGGTAGACTGGTTGGGGGGGGGGGGGGGGTGCATTATCCAGTTCATGTGGCATTGGGATGTTCCAGTAGCCACGTGTTGGACACCTTGGGAAGGAGATCACATTCATACTCGTCATCAAGGTTTCGGTCGACCATGTGGTGTCACTGCCAGACACCACACTTGCTAGGTGGTAGCTTAAATCGGCCGCGGTCTATTAGTACATGTCGGACCCGCGTGTCGCCACTGTGTGATCGCAGATCGAGCGCCACCACACGGCAGGTCTCGAGAGACGTACGAGAACTCGCCCCAGTTGTACGACGACATTGCTAGCGACTATACTGACGAAGCCTTTGCTCTCATTTGCCGAGAGACAGTTAGAATAGCCTTCAGCTAAGTTAATGGCTACGACTTAGCAAGGCGCCAATTGTCACAGTGCATGTATCTTACGAGTCTCATTTGTATAGTCAAGAGAGATGTATCACAAGGATTGATTAAAAGTTAAGTATATTCCAAAGATACGTATTTTCTTTATAGTATTCAATACGTATCCTGTTCCAGACTTGACGCCAGTCGGCGTGTGTGTACGCGTGCCTTTCGGCTTCCTCCTCAGTGTGGCGTGACTAGCTTGTTACGCCACAACAGACCACATCTGACCCCTCTCATGGAATTGTGCACCGAGCACACTGTAACCCGTTCACATCTCTGCCTGCCATATGAGAACAAGGAATGGACTCCTTGCAGCGTTGTCTGTCATTCCACACCATCGAATAGCCGCAGTTGCACTAGGGAAATTACTGTTCCACAGGTAGGCTGCCAGTAACATCAGACCACAAACGGCTGTGTTTGGAGTGGTGTCGTGATTGGGAAGCACAGACTGCCGATGAATGGCGTGCATTGCGTTCAGAAATGAATGGCAGTTCCGTACGACGACGGATGACCATCGCTGGCGAGTGTGAGGGCGACGTGATGAGAGGTTCCATTCTTACAATGTTTCGGGGAGCTACACTGGTGTTACCTCTGGCTTCATGGTATTGGCAGCCATCGGATGTGACTTCAAGTCACAGCTGGTAGTGATTGACGGAACTCTGACGGCACAACAGTGTGTCACTGACATTATGTAGTGTTAGGAGTTACTTTTCACAGTCAGTATTGTGGTGCCATTTTTCAACAGAACAACGCTCATCCACATAGCCTGCATGATGTTGAGGTGCTCACGTGGCCAGCAAAATTCCCAGATCTCTCTCCAACAGAACATGTGTGGGACCAACTTGCATGTCAATTCTGTCCAGTATCCTGGATGTCAAGGACCATTCACGACAGCTGTGAGCCATCTTGCCTCAGCAGAGGAGACAACACCTTTATGACGCCCTTGGCAAACGAATCAACACTTGCATCCAGGCCAGAAGTACTGTAACGTCGTATGGATAGGTGGGCTGATAGTGAAAAGTTCTTTGTAAATTTGACTGCATTTCGTAATCACTCAAGTAACATCACATATCTTCTCATCCTATGAGACTTCTTTTCGTTTTTTGGTCCCCTTCTTCACTTGTTTTGTCAGGCTATGTATTTTAGGAAGCAGTAGTACAGTCTAATTCTAATACAACATTTCGTGTGACATAAGTCTAACTTCTGTTGGTGACAGAGCTACAACTGGTAGAGTGAGAATGACTCACAGAAAGTGTTCAGCAAAGGCATGTGATTAAGTTCAAAGTTGATTTTCATTAATTCCATCTCCGACTTGAATGCACTTTCAAATTCTCTTGACAACACCTTGTATAGTTGTTCTGAGGTCGTCTTGGCTTCTCTTACTAGGGCGCCGCTGTCCATAAACCGAAAGATTAATTTGTGTCTTGTATTTGCTTTGCATTTATAGACTTCACCTTTCAGCCAACCCTATTGGCGAAAATCTAAAGGAGCTAGTTCCGAGGACTCTGATAGCTAGGAAACGTAACCATTTCTGGCGATATGTCTTTCAGAGAATGTTAGGTGTAGATAGCTTGCCACCTGACCGCTGGAGTGTGCAGTGTCCTATTAATGATACAAACGATACCCATCCTTCTAGCAGAAAGAACTTACAGTAAGGCTGAAAGCTCAGTCTAGATACGGGGCCCTGTAAGACGATGTGGTAACATAACAAGCCCAATGAATTAATTGTCTATATTATCACGCCACGCATTTATAGACAAGCGTTCCTAAAATATGTGTGTCCACAGAGGGACACTGATTTTTATCAAGTAACAAGATGGTCCACTTCTGGCCCTTATGCGAGCAGTTATTCGGCTTGGCGTTGATTGATTGAGTTGTTGGATGGTCCTCCTGAGGGATATCGTGCCGAATTCGCAGATGGACATTATCTTGCTGAAATATAAGCCCAGGGTGACTTGCCATGAAGGACAATAAAATGAGGCGTGGAATATCTCCGACGAACCGCTGTGTTGTAAGAGTGCAGCGGTTCACAACCAAAGGGGTCCCACTATGATATGGAATGGCACCCCAGGCTATTACTCCTGTCTGTCGGGCCTTATGGTGGACAACAGTCAGGCTGGTATCGTACTGCTGCCCATGTCATCTCCAGACACGTCTGAATTGGTCATCGGGGCTCATCACTGAAGACAATTCTACTCAGTCAATGATATTCCAGGCTGAAGAGGTGCCTGGGGACGCCGCAGATAGGGGTGAAATACCAACCTGGCTGTCGCCCGGCATACGCCCTGTCAACCAGGAACGATGGTCCGTGCGCCATTTCTTTTCGTAATAGTATCCCATTTGGTTGTCATCCGCGCACCCTTACAGCACAGAGGTCCGTCGACGACAACCTACTCCCCGTTTTGTTGCCCTTTATGGCAAACCATTCTGGGCTTACATTTTAGCAAGATAATGCCTGCACACGACGAGAGTGCTTACTGCTTGTCTTCTTGCTTTCCAAACCCTACCTTGGCCAGTGTGGTTTCCGGATCTCTCCCCAATCGAGAACGTTTGGAGCATTACGGGCAGGGCCCTTCAACCGTCTTGAAAGTTCGACGATCTAACGCGCCAAATGGACAAAATTTGATCCAATATCCGTCAGTAGGACATCCGACGACCCTGTCAATCAATGGCAGGCGAATAAATGATTGCGTAATGGGCAGAGCCAACGGCCTTGCCGCAGTGCTAACACCAGTTCCCGTCAGATCACCGAAGTTAAGCACTGTCGGGCTGGGCTAGCACTTGGATGGGTGACCATCCGATCTGCCGAGCGCTGTAGGCAAGCGGGGTGCACTCAGCCCTTGTGAGGCCAACTAAGGAGCTATTTGATTGAGAAGTAGCGGCTCCGGTTTCAGAAACTGACATACGACCGGGAGAGCGGTGTGCTGACCACATGCTCCTCCACATCCGCATTCAGTGACGCCTTTGGGCTGAGGATGACACGGCGGCCGGTTGGTACCGTCGGGCCTTCATAGCCTGTTCGGGAGGAGTTTTAATTTTTTTAATGGGCAGAGGTGGACCAACGTTTTATTGACTTTCTTAATTTATGAAGCTCTTTCTCTTGAATAAATCATCCAGTTTTCTTGAAATTATTTTTTTTAACCTTTAGATGTACATCATATCTACCCATTTTCGTCCCTTTCAAATAATTCCTTCATGACGCAACGATTTTTTTTGTCTTAGGATTTATTAACTAACCCTCTTGAAACACATTACACAGGGTGTTCTAGTAGGAGTGGACAACATTCAGGTATATGACAGCAACGACCATTTAAAGCAAAAAGTCCAGTAAACATAGACACTAAGACACATACTCTAAGAGCTATTAGCACTTGTTCATCTTCACTACAGTGAAACGTACCTCTTTTACCGAACAAGTGCTCATAGTATTTAAGGTAGGTACTTTGGAGCCAGTGTTTAGTGGACATTTTTTTCTGTTCTAGTCGATGTTATTACCTCTCAAAACATAGAAAGCAAAGAGCTGGCAGTAGAGGAGATTTGTTTCACAGTATAGATGGTGAAGAAGAGCTCACATCCCCTAAGGTATGCAATTTAGAGCCCATGTTTATTAGGCTTTACGCTTGGAATGGTCGTTCCCGTCATATTCCTGATTGTTGACCATTCCTCTTGGGACACGTTGTGGCATGCCCTTGCAGAATCAAAGGATTTTTTTTGTGCTGAAATGCTAAATTTACACCAGTGAAAGCACTGAATTAATACCTCTCATTTTTTGAGTACTGGTATGATATTAGCAGTGTCCTAAGTGCGCTTATCATACCCGAGAGCCTCCCAGGGATACTCAGGACATAGGATTTTCATCTCTGGCGCTGCATAGACGAATAGATGGTAAGAACCCCTCACACGTAATATATTGGAAAGTTCTCTGTATCACACACTTCATGTTGGTTCGTAGAGTATTGGTGTAGATGAATATGGAATTAAAGTATTGCCCAATCAACGATACCGCCATTATCCTGAACTTCGACCTGGTGACACGGGACACTCTGAGCCTTACGTATATACCGCTGTTGTATGTAGCAGTAATATGCAGAGAGCCTTTAGTAATAAACGTTTCAACACGGTTTTCATAGACCGACCACAATTTATACTAGTCCAGTCATATAATAGATATATCTTTGAAAAGGTGGGGTAGAAGATTTCATTTTTTTAACTCGATCCATATGGTTGGAAATACTGAAAAGGTGATTAAACGTTCTGTAGTAAAAAGAACTTCGAAAATCACGGAATTTTTTCAGATTTTTTCAGCAAGTCTCCGTTTTTTGTACTTCTAGCTCTTTGACGTCTATATACTTTTCAAAAGAGCCTAAGTTTCTGTACAAATTTGATTACTACAAGGACGCAACTGTTCGTGAAAAAAAATTAATTTTTTGAGTTTTATGCAAAATGACAAAACACCTAGTTTTTGATCACTTTTATTAGTTTCTGTTCATATAATAGAAATATATTATACAGTATGTTACAACGGGTGTCATTCCTTAGCGTCGTCAGGCGCACTTTCTCTGGCATTTCGGCAGATATCTGCGATTTCGTTTTTGCATTTTGTAGCTAGAGTTAGCCCAAACATCTACTGCTCGTCATGTCTTACATCCGACATGCAGTGTAAACAGAAAGCATCGGTTTGTTTCCCATTACAAACAAAATTATTTTTAAATCTGATTTTTACATGCCCATTCGACAGAACTCTCCCAGATTATTCCGATAATCATTTCATCGATATGTATTAACTAGGACAATAAACCACGAAGAATAAACCGCAATTCATCAGCGACTCAGCAGCGCTACATGTTTGGCGGCTGCAGTCAGCGAGTGCCGGGGTAGCGCTATCGCTGTTGGAGTACTGATTAATCTTCGTGTTCTGATGTCCCTGTTAATACATATCGATAAAGCAAATGTCGCATTGGAATTATCTGGGGCCACTATACCGAAAGGGAATATAAAATTTCTCTTCAAAAGCCATTTTCTTTGTAATAGGAAACAAACCAATGCTTTCCATTGACACTGGGCTCGCATTAAAGATGTGATGAGCACAATTTGTTTGGGCTGACTCCAGCTACACAATGCAAAAACGATATTGCATGTGGATGCTGAAACACTGAAGGAAATGCGCGTGACGACTCTTAAGGGAGACATCCTGTATACTGGAATCGAACATCTCACATGGCGTTACTCAATTACTCCGTGTACAGTCGGGCGATTGCTGGGGATCCATTTAATTGAAGTTAAGCTCCAGGGCATTTCACGCCGGCTCATGCATATTTATAAAACTACATCACCTACTCACTTGTTATATACAGGGTGTCCCATTTATCTTGACCACCCTAAATAACTGTTTGTACAGATGCAAATTATGAAATGTTTCAAGCAAATGTTCTTTAGCCGTCAGGAGGACATCAATCAGCATGACTGCCTTCGTTGTAGCGTTTTTTTAGTTTTTTTATTTTTTATTTTTTATTTTTTACAAAGATATGAACAGCGGTATGACTTCTTTAAATGGTACCCTGTATTTTTTATTCGGTAATTCATTTCCTCTGTTAAAAACCTATTCAAAAATGTATCACAGTGTACCTTTCACTGAAACACAACGTTATTAATTACATAACACAACATTGACGTTGAGGATCCCAGCTCTTAGTGCATGTACTCGGGGTAATGGAACGCTTCCGCGAGGGATTAGCCGAGCAGTCATGGACTGTGCGGCTGATCCCGGCGGAGGTTCGAGTCCTCCCTCGGGCATGTGTGTGTGTGTGTGTGTGTGTGTGTGTGTTTGTCCTTAGGATAATTTAGGTTAAGTAGTGTGTAAGCTTAGGGACTGATGACCTTAGCAGTTAAGTCCCATAAGATTTCACACACATTTGAACATTTTTAATGGAACACATCCATGTGCTGACGTTGACAGAGCATAAATGTAAACATAAGTAGAGAGCACACCCGTCATTCCGTCAACCATCGTCAGTTGAAGAGTTGTGTGAGTAGAATGTACACCAACGAAGAAATGGTAGAAATGCTACTAATCTATGGGGAATGTAAGTTAACAGCACAGTAATTGCAGTACTGTTTTCTCACGTATCGGTACATTTATTACAGTAGTTCAGTCCTTTTAAATATTGTTGTGTAGAGTAGGCATATAGTAAAGGCTGTCCTTCCTACAAACTGCATCGACATAACGTTTCTTTTATTGTTGTTGTTGAAGGTATGCGAAATGCTACGCAAGCAGCGGAACTTAACAGAGAGCGATATCCTGACAAGAAGCCACCTTCCCGATTGATGTTTTCTCGTCTTGTTGTGACACTTCAGGGAACGGGAAGTTTCAACCCACGACAATACAATCGTCGTAGCACTCGCACAGACGAAGCTGCCGAAGTTACTGTTCTCGATTCCGTTGCTTTGAATCCACATCTGAGCACACGACAACTTGAACACCAGATTGGCATTCCTAAAACCAGTCTACATCGTATTCTTATACTTCACCGGTTCCGTCCTTAGCATGTACACCTACATCAAGAATTGTATGGGAATAATTTCCAGAATCGTGTACAGTTCCGTCAGTGGGCAGAACACCAAATCCTCGCCAACCCGAACTTCTTCTCCAATGCTCTATTTAGCGATGAATGTTCCCTCTCAAACAAAGGACAGGCAAATACAAGGATCATGCATTATTGGTCTAGCGACAACCCACGATGGCTTAGACAGGTGGAACATCAGCTTCAACGGGCAGTGTAGGGTGCTTGGTACTACAATTATTGGCCCTTATTTCATCAATGGTAGTCTAAACGGCATAGCGTATGCCAACTACCTCAGACGAATTCTTCCTTCTCTTCTGGATGAAGCGCCGCTAAGAACCAGAATCCTTATGTGGTATCAACACGATGGATGTCCAGCACATAATGCCTTGCGTGCACGACGTGTTCTGAACCGAAGATATCCTGCCAGATGGATTGGTTCGGCGGAGCTTCGAATCCTCCCTCGGGCATGGGTGTGTGTGTTTGTCCTTAGGATAATTTAGGTTAAGTATTGTGTAAGCTTAGGGACTGATGACCTTAGTTAGCAGTTAAGTCCCATAAGATTTCACACACATTTGAACATTTTGATTGGTCCGGAAGACACAGTTACTTGGCCTGCTAGGTCTCCTGTTTTAAATCCTCTGGACTTTTTTTCTTTGGGGGTGCATTAAAGACGTTGTCCATCGCGATATTCCAACAATTCAGAGGACATGCAGAAACGTATCGAGCTTGCTTGTAATTCACTTCAGCAAGCAACACTGGAAGCAGTAAATAATTCTTTCATTCAACGAATGCACCAGTGTATTGGTGTCCAGGGTCACCGCTTTGAGCACCTTTGAATGTTCTACTCCTGAGCAATGGTACAAGAGAGTCAAAGTCAATTTTGTGTTATGTTTTTACTTGGTTTTCATTTGTTTTCTGACAACTCCTGCAAGTGAATGAGTTTGTGATACCGGCCTCAAAGTGAATGTTGTGTTATGTAATTAATAACGTTGTGTTTCAGTGAATGGTACACTGTGATACATTTATGAATAGGTCTTTAGGAGAGGAAATGAATTACCGAAAAAAATACAGGGTGCCATTTAAAAAAGTCATATCACTGTTCATATATTTGTAAAGAAACAAAGTTATAACGAAGGCAATCATGCTGACTGATGTTCCCATGACGGCTAAAGAACATTTGCTTGAAACATTTTGTAATTGGCATCTCGACAAACAGTTATTTAGGGTGGTCAAGATAAATGGGACACACTGTATATTAAGCAACCCGCTACAGAAAACTGAACTATTGTTAGCTGAAATAGGCAAACCGAAATAGGTAGGTAATTACAATTGCGTATAGAAACCGTGCAATACAAATGACACATAGGTAGCTTTATTATAACTAAAATTTTATTAACATTAACTACCACTTATTATTATCACTTCTGAATGCGTAATACTTCTGACACTGTACTCCAACCTTTGGGGCACTTGAGGTGGATATGATCCACTTTCGACTTTTTGATGGGCCACGTACCACGGTCTCTCCTTAGATGCCTCGAGTAATTGAATCAGGGAAGCAGATCGAGTGGTCCCATATCGACCCGTTCTTCCAAGTGTGACTCAGTCTCTTCCAGTTCGTTGATTTCGATGTCTATTTCCTGAATAATTTCCATACAAACCTACTTCACTTTTTCCATAAACCCTACGGTCGCATGTTCGAATCCTGCCTCGCGCATGGATATGTGTGATATCCTTAGGTTAGTAAGGTTTAAGTAGTTCTAAGTTCTAGGGGACTGATGACCTCGGCAGTTAAGTCCCATAGTGCTCAGAGCCATTTGAACCATTTTTTTTCATAAAAAAGTCTGGCACGTTTTCACAGCTGACTCCGCCTGCGGTTCTTGCAATGGAAGCGCATTTTAAAAACCTTCTTTTCTGCAGGAGAACGCTCCGCCACAGCTCGACTTACATGAGCACTAAATAACGTAAAGAACTGTCTAAGGTGCTGGATCTTGGCTCATTACGATAGGTCTCGGATCGAGGCTACACTCAGTCCAGTCGCATTTCTCTGGAGGTTTCCAGTTTCCCATTCAACTTTAGACTTGCTGGTAAATCCGTAACGAATGAAGTTGTACAACAACTTTTGCGGGTGGCAAACTTGCAAAATTCAGTTTGCTTTGTTTGGCAAACTTGGCGAATAGCTGGTACCGCAAATCGGCTGCCGTCTGAGGGCAGTGCTGACACCTCCTTCATAAAATGCGATAATAATCTGTTCTCCACCTCTTATAAATTCCACGCGGATAGCGTCTCACTTCTTGAACGTGCGAAATTCTTAATTTAGGTGTTCATGTTTCGTAATAACGCTACAAAATTTAATTTTTCCTTTACCGCGAAAAGCGGATGTTGTATCATATTCAATAATGGCATGAGTGTAGAGAATATGTTCACCGTCGAACTTATAGGATGCAATTCAAAACCACTTATCTTCTGAATTTCCTCTTCCTGGCTTTAGGAAATAAAATTAAGTTTTCGATGCCATGTCCTCAACCAGTCATGAGCAGGAGGGGTTCAACTTCTTGCCCCACTATGACCACACCTCCAGAATCGTCAGTCCTTGAAATGGCACATATTACGATCATAAAGTCAGTATCTTCGCGGAACTGGTCCACTTCGATCCCACACTCCCGAAATTTCTTTTGAAGAAATGTGATCAAGCGATTTTTGTATCCATCGTCGTGCAAAAACTTACCCTGAGAGACTTGGTTTACCATCTCTGATTGGACAACTTCAAGCGAAAAATGTTTTCTAGCATTACTAATTCTCTCAGCTCACTTCGTGTTACATTGCTCTCCCTCACCTTGGTACCCATTAAAAGTAATAGCAAACTGAGATATAAGAAAACGCTGCAGATAGGAAGTATAACTTTGGGCTGATGATTTGAAGAAAACATTTCAATGCAAAGTTACTTTGTGTATCAGGTGCCCTTCATCAACGACAACACATTTATTCGGTGTATTTCCGTTTGTACCCTTCACTGCAACCAAGGTGATGTACAATGATTTTGTTTTCCTTTTTGCATTACTTTATCTGAGAACAGAGACTCTGGATAAGGAGCAACTTCGTATTTCGGTAAGGCTTTAAGTTCTTTTTACCTGATTGTGTTAGTATGTACTTAATGTAATGCTATCGATACTATGTATGCTGCCCATGCTGCAACGTGAGACTCAGTTCCAATGTATAACGTAAAATATATTTCCACTGTTTAAAGAAAAATAAATGTGCTCAGAAACTAGGTATTTTCCATTTTGCACAAAGTTTGAAAAATCGTTATCTTTAGCGATCTGTGGCGCCCTTGGTATTGGGTGCAAAAAATGTTGTAGTAATCAAACTTGTAAAGAATTTTCAGTTCTTTTGAACAGGAAATAGACACCAAAACGCTAGCAGCACAGGAACCGAATTTTTGGGAAAAAATTAAAAAGTCCGAAATTTTTAGGGCTTTTTTGAGTCCGGAAGGTTTGTTGTTCTTGTTGTGGTCTTCAGTCCAGAGACTGGTTTGATGCAGCTCTCCATGCTACTCTATCCTGTGCAAGCTTCTTCATCTCCCAGTACTTACTGTAACCTACATCTTTCTGAATCTGCTTAGTGTATTCATCTCTTGGTCTCCCTCTACGATTTTTACCCTCCACGCTGCCCTCCAATGCTAAATTTGTGATCCCTTGATGCCTCAAAACATGTCCTACCAACCGGTCCCTTCTTCTCTTCAAGTTGTGCCACAAACTCCTCTTTTCCCCAATTCTATTCAATACCTCCTCATTCGTTATAGCCAACATAAATTTTGTTGGCAAAACTTTGTTTTCCAATCTTTCCAACGATATTAACAAGTTAAAAAAAATCTTCTATCCCACCATCTGCATGATGTAGACTTTTGTTTCGGCTACCTGACTGCGGCAAGAGATGGATCCAAGAATTAAGATGGCATAGGGACTGCATATTACTACAACACAACACTGCAGAAAATTTAAGCTAGCAAAGGACAGCACAATCATGACAGCGGAACTAATCACAACTCTGGAAACCCTTCCTCCTATTCAAGATATTACCGAAAGAAACAACATTATTCTATCACGTTACAAACCAGCCCCTGCCTTGCTAAAGAACAACATCGGAAAAATGAGTCACCACACAGCACTGAAAACAGTAGACTTATTGAGAGAAATCCAAAAAACTGAACGGCTAATCAAACTTTATTGGGTCAAAGGGTACTGTGGGTTGAAGAGAAACGAAACTACTTATAGTCTAGCGAAACAGGCAGATGTATGATGGTCAGGAGAAAAATCCTGAAGTACCGGGTAACAGCTTTCAACAGAAATGAAGACGACGAACAATGTGAACAGAATGAAGAATGGGCTAGATCCTCGAAACCACGAGGGCGACATTATGCCATTATATCACCAGTAATAGCAATTAAACCTTGGTACACGCAAAGCTGTTAAGGCAGAAAGTTTTTATCCACTGTAGCAGGGCTTAGCTTCAGTTGTAAATGCCACAGACAGCATGTAAACTACGTCCATAATACCAAAATCTGGTTCTTGTATACTGTTGTCATGTTCTGCCTAAACGGTACTTTTATAGACCTGCGCAAATATTCAGGTCATTTTTGAAATAGTTCCTACCGGACGTTCAAACGAACACTTTATTGTTAATTTAGATAGGTAGTCATTAATGTGGATTATGCTAGGAATATCCCTAATGTGTGCTAACTGCGATTTGTCATTTCTTGTTGTGTTGCCAGTAGGATACACCCCCTGTGTATTATGTGTTGCGTTTCCGTTTTGTTTACCCGTTTCATTATACTGTGGTTCTAAGACTTGTTTTATGTCGGAAACAGTCCATTGTTAAGCCTGTTTAACTTCCTATCAGGGTATGACTTTAACTAACGTCTAATCTGAACAACAAACTGTAATATACTACACTGAAGCACCGAAGAAACTGGCATAGGCATGCGCATTCGAATACAGAGATATGAAAACAGTCAGAATATGGCGCACGGTCGATAACACCTATATAAGAGAACAAGTGTCTGGCGCAGTTGTTAGATCGGGTACTGCTGCTGCAATGGCAGGTTATCAAGATTAAAGTGATTTTGAACGTGGTGTTATAGTCGGCGAACGAGCAATATGATACATCATCTCCGAGGAAGCGATGAAGAGGGAATTTTCCCATACGATCATTTCACTAGCGTACCGTGAATATCTGGAAACCGGTAAAACATCAAATTTCCGACATCGCTGCGGTCAGAAGAAGATCCTGCAAGAACAGGACTAAAGGACTAAAGAAAGCTGAAGAGTATCATTCAGCATGACAGAAATGCACCGCTTCCGCCAACTGCTGCAGATATCAATGCTGGGCCATCAACAAGTGTCAGCTTGAGAACCATTCAACGAAACATCATCGATACGGGCTTTCGGAGCCGAAGGCCGACTCGTGTACCCTTGATGATTGCAGGACACAAAGCTTAACGCCTCGCCTGGGCTCGTCAACACCGACATTGGACTGCTGATGACTGGAAACATGATGCCTGGTCGGACGAGTCTCGAATCAAATTATCTCGAGCGGATGTACGTGAACGGGTATGGAGAAACCCTCATAAATCCATGGACCCTGCCTATCAGTAGTGGACTGTTCAAGCTGGTGGAGACACTGTAATGATGTGGAGCATGGGCGGTTGGAGTGATGTGGGACCCCTGAAACATCTAGATAAGACTTTGACAGGTGACACGTACGTAAGCACCCTGTCTGATCAACGGCATCCATTCATGTCCATTGTGCATTCCGACGGACTTCGGCAACTCCAGCAGGACAATGCGCCACTCTACACGTCCAGAATTGCGACAGAGTGGCTCTAGGATCACTCTTCTGAGTTTAACACTTCCGCTGGCCACCAAACTCCGCAGAAATAAACGGTATTGAGCAAATCTGGGATACCTTGCAACGTGCTGTTCAGGACAGATCTCCACCCCCTCCTACTCTTAACAGATTTATGGGCAGCCCTGCAGGGTTCATGGTGTCAGTTCCTTCCAGCATTACTTCAGACATTAGTCAAGTCCACGCCACGTCGTGCTGCGGCACTTCTGCGTGCTCGCAGGCGCCCTTCACGATATTAGGCAGGTGTCCAGTTTATTTGGCTCTTCAGTATATTTCCACTGTTGAAACTGCTGTATGGGCACGTTCACGTCCCGAAAGCCAATAAATTCATGCTGTTGCGGCACCGCTTTGTGAATGCGGTATCAAGGAGGACGTGAACCACTTGTTCATTGGTGTGACAATCTAAGACAACAATCCGCGACTTTGATTCTATGTCTAGTGGCATTAAAATGTTCTTTCCCAACGTCTGTCCTGACACTTCTGGATACGAGAGATTACTGGGTATACAAGAAACTCTTTTTCTTCCTGTACGGAGAAAAATTAAATACGTTATGTAGATATACGCAATCAGATGAATCAGTGTTAAATTCAAGTTGAAGAAATTTGTGAGTCTGAATTTTCCTGTTAATTTGCAGTTGACTATAACTGTCTTTCCTAGGACCTTTGTAGTATGTATATTTGTAGTACATTTGGCAGTAATGTAAATTCATTAATTATTTAATCATGTAGTGTCTTCCTTCCATCAAGCTTTCATCTCTCACTGTTTAGTTTTAGCTGACGTACTATTTAATTCTAAACCTGCGCTCTAACTAGTAATATCTCTCCATATACTTAAGCAAAATTGTTGTAGCGAACCTACCTAGCCCCTGTAAAAACATGCTGAGAAACTGTAATAACTCAGTTCTAAAGATTATAAATTGTATGTAGACGGCTGTATGGGTAGAGACCTAAAATCCAACAAACAATAAAACAAAACTTTTCACACGGATCAACAGTGCAATCAGTCTTAGCCTAATCTAATAATTTTCGGCCCGAAAATTACTGGAATAAGAAATGCGCCGGGGAAATTTCAGAGGCTACAACCTTAACCTAAGCGTTGAGTTTCATTAAGACGCAGTTTCTACGTTTTTTCATACTTTGGGAGGAGCATTCTGCTGAGATACTGATGAAGAACAATAGCTTCTGAACCGACAATGAGGGGACGGCTATATAGGGTATCCCAAGAGGAATGGTCAGTGTTCAGGGATATGGCAGGAACGAGTATTCGAAGCAAAAGGGCTAGTAAACATGGGATCTGCAACAAATACCTTCAGAGCTATGAGCACTTCTTCATTTTCTAATTGTGAAACAAATCTCTTCTACTGTAAGCTCTTTGCTTTCCATATTTAGAAAGGTGGTAACATAGATCACAACAAGAAAAAAATTGTCTAGTAATATGGACTCTAAAGTGCATACTGTTAAGAGCTATAATGCTTGTCCAGTAAAACAGATGTGTTCTACAGTAGCGAAGACGAACAAATGCTCATAGCTCTTAAGTTATGCACTTCAGAGCCCAAGTTTACTGCACATTTTTTTGTTCTGATCCATAATACCATCTCTCAAAATATGGAAAGCGAAGAGCTTGAAATAGAAGTTTTTTTTTCCATAGTATCGTAGATGAAGAAGTGCTCACAGCTCTTAAGGTATGCATTTTATAGCCCATTTGTTAGATTTTTTTGTTCGAATAATCGTTCCTGTTATATCCTTGAATTATGACCATTCCTGCTGGGACACCCTGTAGACGGTATAGTAGCTCTTGCATCGTTGCCCGTCTATTGGACCACGGTTTGTAACAGAATGTGAACTCAGGTTAGGATAGTGTATGCTGTTTATCTTTTGCAGTTCATAAGCATTCTTTTATCACTTTGGTGAGTTTTAAGTTCTTTTCAACCTAATAATTGGCCAAAATTTTCCCTGTGAGACGGGGTTGAAAAGATCTTTAGGCTCACCAGGATTATGAAAAAGTACGTAAGAACTCCAAAAGAAACGCGACATTTACCAACTACACTCCACCGTAGTAAAACGGAAACCACGAAATGAAATTCAGAAAACACCGTTTTGGCATTGGATTATCCTGCAAGTATAAAGGTGCCATAAAGATTTACAAATACTATAATAATTTTAACAAAAAAGAAGAAGGGCTAAGTTAGATAAAATATGGGCGACTACTTTGGGCCAAAATAATGACGGTCGAGTACTTTTAATCGAGATCGACGACATCAGCCAAAATTTATCATGCAGTCGGCATCATGTCACAAATGGTGATGCTCTATATGTAGCTCAATAAATTCAAGGTCGCCTTGAAGCCGTGATGTATTTACGGTATTACCTCCGAAGATGTCTCCCGCAGCTGGAGACGGAACGCCAGGAATTACTTTTATAAGTTTTAACTGAAGAAACAGAAAAATGCTTCATTCAAAAATTTAAGTATTGAAGTGGCGATAAGGGTGGTTAAGAGCTGTATTTGGAACGTAGCATTTTACAGCTGTGAAACGTGGACAGAAACAAAAATTAAAACAAATATCTTTAGGCATTTGAGATACGGTGCTGAAAACGCCTATTAAAGATAAAATGGACAGATAATACCACCAATCAGGAAGTCCGACTATATAGCTAAGTAGACGCGAGTGGATTGGTCACATAATACTGTAAAACAAAAACAGTTCCTTCTAAATGACCTATAAGGAACATTAAAAGGGAATATTGTTCGAGGAAGACTACGAATGGCGTTTTTGTAACAAGCTATACATAATGCAGTAGTCTCTAATTATGCAGAAATGAATAAGTTAGAGCTTCTAATACCTCCAGATCTAGGGCTCCCAACCAAGCGAAAGGCTGATGATCAATAAGAAGTACCCACGTTAGATCCTTAATACGAAGATAGGTGAAGAGCCCAATTCCAGGAACACTTCAGAGATAGTGATGAATCCATTTGGCCTACATCATCTGGCTCTTGCCTGTCGCTCCTTGCATTTAGGCCCAATTTGTTTCTAATCAGCATTCCTAGAAATTCGGTAAGACTCTTAACTAAAGCTACCAGTGTAGATAATTTAAAGACACCGATCGTTATTGTTCACGGCATGGCTGATATGATCTTTCAGCACATCGGTACTCTATATTCCGACTACTGTATCTATAAATGTTTTTTTAGTCGTGACATAACAGTTCACATAACTGTAAGAGCCGAGAAGGGAGTAATACTAGCTATGTAAAATGCGAGAATGTATCACGGCAGATCGGTGACAAGTGGCTGGGTAAGTCAATTGGAACATCTTTGGCAAGATGGCTGCCGCGTATTAACTGCGCATGAATTCTCGTGAAATAATTCGCCGCGACTCATGGGAGCGTGATTATTGAAGTTCGTCTTGTTAGAGGACAAAAGCAAACGTTAGTCCGTGTTATATTGTTGAATTATTACACAAGAAGCACCAGCGACTGCAGTCGCAGTAAATTTATACTGCTGGTTTCCACATCCCAGCGTCGCCATGGACGGCGTGGCGTACACCGGAGAGAATATTATTTCCACGGATAAAAATAGTGTTATTGCTCCTGTGGTAAGTACTATGCATTGTCTGAACAGTGAAATAAGTAATTTTGTAGCTGAATGTGACTCAACAATGTGTCAGTATCAGGGATGTTGAAGGCTATGACAAAAGACAAACTTTAGATTTCATAGAATAGATAGTTTTACGTGTCACTCTCAGTAGCGATAATAATGATGGTGTTCGTGAATATATGATGGAAAAACAAACATGTGTAGACCAGGCATCGTTGCCGATTTGCCGATTGATTCAAATGTAGAAACATCACCACGAGAAAAACTTTCACGGGCTTTACATAAGTCCACAGATAAAAGGCCCGTACATAATGTATTTAGAAACCAAAGAAGATGAGGAACGAAGGACACATCCCACGGCGTTAGGAACGGTTGTATGCCAAGGATCCTTGGCCACATAGTCAATATCTCACAGACGGGCAGAAGTAAATTAAAAGTGGGTAGGAACTGATTAAAAATTAAAGCCAACTCCACAGCAGATGCAAATTGCTTAGCACAGTCAGAAAGGTAATCTGAGAAGAATTTTGAGATATTTATTCCAAAGCATATGGTGCTGAAACAACGAGTAATTCGAAGAGTCTGTACAGAACTTCCTGAAGCAATACCATGCAATGTTCATGTCATTAGAGTAATGCGAAAGACGAAACGTATCAGCTAGAAAGATGTACACCGTTTTATAAATTTGCGGGCCTGAATCCTGACTTTTGACTCAAATACTTCCGCAGCACGCGCTGTGTACGTTTCAGGAGTGAAACAATGTTTCCAGTGTTTACGTTTTTTTCACGTGGATAGAAAGTGTCGTTCGTGTCTATGTGGCGGTCAACATACTTGAGAACAGTGCAACAACGCTAGTATTTCTTACGTTCATTGCGAATGCAGGCACAAAGCCACGAACAAAAAATGCAGGGTTTCAGTAAAATTACGGTTAGGAAGACACCAACGGTACAAAAGTTTTAAATTACAAGCGAATGGGGAGTAACAACAAAAACTTTTTGAAGGCGCGTCAGAGGGAAAGCAACATTCGTTACTGTGGGTCGATACGAAAAGATATTGAAAAGATACCAGAATGATTAATGACTGGCTGAAAATCAAAGGTTTCAGAAATGGAAAATCAGGTAGGGAAACCATAGAGTGACAAATGCTTTTGTTAGAACCTTTCTTGGACAGAACTGTAACAGCTTCAATCAGTAACGAAGATGATTAATTTCATGGAAAGGAAACAGAGAATGAGTTGTGTAACCATTTTACAGAACAAGAATAGATTTTCCTTTAAAGCATTCCAGCCAGCACAGCACTACTTATAAATGGAGTACGTTATAACATGATCCGAAACTTGCCACCTGAGGCACTTTCTATACTACGAAGGCTGTACAATGAAATATGGATAAATGGTCCAGTTCCGCAAGAATGTCCGGTGAAATTATAATTCCTGTCCTTAAACCAAACAAAGATCCTGTTATCCCGTCGTTCTACAGCTGGGTACTACTATCTTCATATTTATCAAAGACGCTTTAATGAATGGTAAAAAACAGATTAGAATGGTGGAAGGAGGGCAATCATGTTCTTCCCAATTCGATTTAGGAAGGCAAAGAGCGCTCTAGACAGCATAGGGATTTTTGACAACTGATGTACAACGGACTTACGTAAATAAATATGCCTTGTTTTCGACATTCTGTTATACAACTGGAGTTTAAGACAATGTGAAAATTTCTGGATTGCCAGCAAAAGGTATCTGTGCAATTACATCTTTGCAGTCATAAAGACGAATCTAACTACGATGGAAATACCCTGAGGCCTTGAATAGTCAACAGTGTTCTCCCTCACTACAAGGAAGGCTATGGGATTTCCAGTATGCCTCGTTTTCATTTGTGACGTCTCGTCACCTAGGTCACTGACCTTGAGATGAAGTCTTTGACCTTTCGATGACCATAAACCAACTTCTCATGTGTGGTGTCACAAAGATGACATCACAGGTCACACCACTTTTTTGATTGCGTCATCAAGAAAGAGGGAGGGAAATTTCAAAATTGGTAGGATTTTAGAAATGAAAGACGGCTGTGGGTGGTAATCTTAGCGAGCACACACACACACACACACACACACACACACATGAATATTAGCTAGAAATTTAAATACTACATTTTTGCAACTAATCACAGCACCTCCTCCCCACCCCCTCCCCCAGTCCCCCACACCCACCCACATACACAAACACACGCATACAGACTTTTTTTTGGTGAGCTAATGAATAAGAAAACAAATATGCAATTTTGTCATATGATGACATGGTTGGAGACCGTGGCTGTTTTTTGAAGAGAAATGTTGATGGTGTTGAGACAGCAACCAGCCACAAATTTATTTTCAGCTCCTTTATTCAAAAGGTACCGTTACCAGTTTCGAATCATCACGATGCGTCTTCAGGCGGTTTTATGCTTTCGTTAAACGTGTGGTGCGTTTTTTTACAGATTAATTGTTGTGAAATGTCGGTTTGGAGTGTGTGTTATCATCGTTTTCGTCCAACAGATGTGAATACATTCCCCCTGTATTCTTATCGTTGCACACGTAAATTTTTCTCACTGAACACTTTAGATTTGTCAGAGAATAGATTTCTAACATGCACCACATGCTTTTGATACATACAATAGATAGATACAGAATAGATTTCTAACATGTACCACATGTTTTGATACATACAAAGTATACAGAATAGATTTCTAATATGCACCATATGCTATTGTATGTATCAAAACATGTGGTGCATGTTAGAAATCTATTCTGTGACAAATCTAAAGTGTTCAGTGAGAAAAATTTACGTGTGCAACTATAAGAATACAGTGGCAATGTATTCATATCTGTTGGACGAAAACTAAGAAAACAAACACGCCAAACCGACATTTCATGACAATTAATCTGTAAAAACACGCACCACATGTTGTAATGAAAGCATAAAACAGTCTGAAGACGAATCGTGATGGCTCGAAACCGGTAACGGTACCTTTTGAATTAAGGAACTGAAAATAAATTTGTGGCTGGTTGCTGTCTCAACAACATCCCACATTTGTCAGGAAACAAATATTCCCGAACAAAGACTCCTGTTTATGATAATTGACATGTCTCTGTAGATGATGACCTTACAAAGTAGCCAAAATTGAGTAGTTGGGTAATTGTGAAAAGTAGCTGAAACAGGGTAGCTGAAAGCGCAGCATGCCCCACTTTGTGCCTATATGAAACTGACTGCTTGCCAGATGCTAGACGCAGCACGGCAATGGCGATTGCCGGCTTATCACTTAGCGTGCCACCAAGCAGCGTGCAACCTGAGCTCTGCGTCTGTCAGTTCTTTAGTTTAAAAGGCATCACGCACGCTGGCCCTGTGCAATCTTCCACTAGTGTAGCCACATTTTTTCTCGAGTGCACCTTCCTGTATGTACAAATCATGTTATATCATGCAGACGTGACCAGAGTTCTGATGCCTGTGGCCACATTGAAAGAATTTGCACTTACATCTGTTGCAGTGCAAACTTGCCGCTTGCAGAAGTAACTGAGCTCTCCTGACGTAAACATTGTGCTGTTATTGCTTCTTTGCTGAAACACAACACTCCTCGCCTTCTTTTACAATGGTGGATCCGCCTCTTGCGATTTTTTTTATTCAGCTGTCTTTTGACTGGTTTGATCCGGCCCACCACGAATTCCTCTCCTGTGCCAAACTCTTCATCTTAGAGTAGCACTTGCACCTACATCCTCAATTATTTGTTAGATGTATTCCAATCTCTGTCTTCCCGCACAATTTTTTCCCACCTACTGCTCCCTCTAGTACCATGGAAGTCGGTGTCTTAACAGATGTCCTACCACCCTGTTTCCATATACTTCTTTTCTCGCCGATTCTCCGGAGAAACGCCTGATGCCTTACCTTATCAGTCCAACTAACTTCCACCATTCTTCTATAGCACCATAGCCGCGCGGGGTTAGCCGAGCGGTCAGGCGCTGCAGTCATGGACTGTGCGGCTGGTCCCGGCGGAGGTTCGAGTCCTCCCTCGGGCATGGGTGTGTGTGTTTGTCCTTAGGATGATTTAGGTTAAGTAGTGCGTAATCTTAGGGACTGATGACCTTAGCAGTTAAGTCCCATAAGATTTCACACACATTTTTATAGCACCATATCTCAAATTCTTCTTTCCCTGTTACTCCACAGTCAGTATTCCACTACCATACAATGCTGTGCTGCAAACGTACATACTCATATATTTTTTCTTCAAATTAAGGCTTATGTTTGATACTAGTAGGCTTCTTTTAACGAGGAAAGCCCTTTACTCCAGTGCTAGTCTGCTTGTAATGTCCTCCTTGCTCCGTTCTCGTGGGTTATTTTGCTGCCCAGGTAACAGAACTCCTTGACTTCCGGATCACCAATCCTGATATTAGGCTCTCGCATCTCTCATGTCTGCTGCTTCTCATTACTTTCGTCTTTCTTAGATTTACTCTCAATCCGTATTTTGTGTGCATTACACTCTTCATTTCATCCATCAGATCCTGTAATTATTCTTCATTTTCACTGAGGGTAGCTGTTGTGTTGGCTGAAGAGCCAACACCGTGTTACGAATGGAGGCCGAAATGCACGCGTTTTAGCTCACGCAGGCTGGCATGAGGAGGGAAGAACTATACCGACGTGAGGTCTGGAACATGACAAGGAATTAGAATTCAGAAAGCGGACGTAATTAGTTTGATACTTAACTTTAATCCATTAATGATGAACGTCGCTCTTGACGGTACATGATTCACAATATTATCTGTTCAGGATGCATAGTAACTGAATATGGCGCCTTGCTAGTTCGTAGCAAATGACGTAGCTGAAGGATATGCTAAACTGTCGTTTCTGCAAATGAGAACGTATGTAGACAGTGAACCATCGCTAGCAAAGGCGGCTGTACAACTGGGGCGAGTGTTATAGAGTCTAGACTAGACCTGCCGTGTGGCGGTGCTCGGTCTGCAATCACTGATAGTGGCGACACGCGGGTCCGACGTATACTAACGGACCGAGGCCGACTTAAAGGCTACCACCTAGCAATTGTGGTGTCTGGCGGTGACACCACAGTAGCAATATCATCAGCGAATCTTATCATTGATATCCTTTCACCTTGAGTTTCATTTCCACTCTTGAACTATTCTTTTATTTCCGTCATTGCTTCTTCGATGTATAGATTGAACAATAGGGGCGAAAGACTACATCCCTGTCTTCTACCCTTTTTAATCCGAGCACTTCGTTATTGGTCTTCCACTTTTATTGTTCCCTCTTGGCTCCTGTATGTACGGTCTATTATCCGTCTTTCCCTATGGCGTACCCCTATTTTTCTAAGAATTCTGAACATTTTGGACTATTGTACATTGTACAACGCTACTTCCAAGTCAACGATCCTATGAATGTGTCTTGTGTCTTCTTTAGTCTTGCTTCCATGATCAACACCAACGTAAGAATTACCACTCTGGTGCCTTAACCTTTCCAAAAGTCAAACTGATCGTCATCTTCTTCTTTCTTTTGTATATTATTCTCGTCAGCATGACCTATTAAGTTGATTGTGCGTTAATTCTCGCATTTTTCGGCTGTCGTAATCTTCGGTATTGTGTGGATGATATTTTTCCAAAAGTCATATGGTATTTCACCAGACTCATACATGCTACACACTAACGTGAATAATCGTTTTGTTGCCACTTCCTCCAATGATGTTAGAACTTTTGATGGAATGTTATCTACCCCTTATATCTTATTCGATCTTAAGTCTTCCAAAGTTCTTTGAAATTCTGATTCTAGTACTGGCTCCGTATCTCTTCTATATCGACTGCCGTCTTCTTCTATCACATCATCAGGTAAGACTTCATCCTCGTAGACGCCTTCAGTGTGCTCTTTCCATCGATACCCTCTTTCCTCTGTTTTTAACAGTGTAATTCCCACTCCAGTCTCTATGTTACCACCCTTGCTTTTAATTTCAGCCGGCCAGTCTGGCCGAGCGGTTCTAGGCGCTTCAGTCTGGAACCGCGCGACCGCTACGGTCGCAGGTTCGAATTCTGCCTTGGGCATGGATGTGTGTGATGTCCTTAGGTTAGTTAGGTTTAAGAAGTTCTAGGGGATTTATGACCTCAGATGTTAAGTCCCATAGTGCTCAGAGCCATTTTAATATCACAGAAGTCTATTTTGACTTTTCTATGTGCTGAGTCAGTCCTTCCGACAATGATTGTTTTTTCGGTTTCTATTTATTTTATTCGTAAGTGTTTTGTGTTTCAGTACTCCCGAATTTCTCTTAACGTTTTTGTACTTCCTTCTTTCGTCGATCAACTGAAGTATTTCTTATGTTACCCATGGTTTCTCCGCAGTTACCTTCTTTGTACCTATGTTTGGCTTTCCTACTTCTGTGTCTGCCGTTTTTAGAGATTTCCATTCCTCTTCAACTGACCTAACTACTGAGTTATTCCTTATCGCAATGTCTATAGCCTCAGGGAACTTCAAGCTGATCTCCTCATTTCTTAGTAGTTCCTTATTCCACTTCTTTGCGCATTAATTGTTCCTGACTAGTCTCGTAAACTTCAGCCTGCTCTTCATCACCACTAAAATGAGATCTGAGTCTGTATCTGCCTCTGGATACTCCTTAAAATGCTGTATCTGATTCTGGAATTTCTGCCTTTCCATGACGTAACCTAACTGAAATCTTCGTGTATTTCCCGGCCTTTCCCAAGTATCCTTCCTCCTCTTGCAGTTCTTGAACGGAGTATTCGCTGTTATTTTTGGAAATTTGTGGAAAATTCCTATGGGACCAAACTGCTGAGGTCATTGGTCCCTAGGCTTACACACTACTTAATTTAACGTAAACTAACTCACGCTAATCTGAAGATGGTATCTGTTCTTTCGGACATGTCCGAAAGAACAGATGCCATCTTCATATAGATAAGGCTTACGGCCAAAGGTCTACTTCAGTGCGGATGCAGTCACATAGCCCGAACTCTTACGGGAATCGGTAGATTGACTGCCGCGAGTAATGAGTATAGTGGGCAGGGACACTACAAATGTAGTGTGTGGGCAGTACGGTGGAGATATGGGTCTCTCGGGAAGCGAGCCAGAGATAAGTTCCTGCAGTTTCACTATTCTCTACGTCCTAGGTGGCTCAGACGGATAGAGTATCTGCCGGGTAAGCAGGAAATTGCGGGTTCGAGTCCCAGTCGGAGCACACATTTTTAATTGTCCCCCGCCTGTCAGCAGCTAAAGGTCCGGATTTCACTGTAATTTCATTCAACTTACGCTAAGGACAATACACACACACACACACACACACACACACACACACACACACACACACACACCCATGCCCGAGGGAAGACTCGAACCGTCGACAGGGGGAACCGAGCGAACCGTGGCAAGGCGCCCAAGACCTCACGGCTATCCCGCGCGTCCTATTCACTGTTATAGGGGGAAATGTATTGCGGAACTCAATTAGTCTTTCTCCTCTCTCGTTTCTAGTGCCAAGCCCATATTCTTGCCGGCCAGAGTGGCCGAGCGATTCTAGGCGCTACAGTATGGAACCGCGCGACCGCTACGGTCGCAGGTTCGAATCCTGCCTCGGGCATGGATGTGTGTGATGTCCTTAGGTTAGTTACGTTTAATTAGTTCTAAGTTCTAGGCGACTGATGACCTCAGAAGTTAAGTCCCATAGCGCTCAGAGCCATTTGAACCATTTGAACCCATATTCTTCCGTAACTCTTTCTTCTACTTCTTCCCCTACAACCACATTCCAATCCCCTGTAACTATTAGATTTTCATCTCCCTTTACATACTGCATTACTCGTTCGATATCCTCATATATGTTCCCTATCTCTTCATCTTCGGCTTGCGACGTCGGCATGTATACCTGAACTATCGTTGTAAGTGTTGGTTTGCTGTCGTTTCTGATGACAATAACCCTATCACTGAACTCTTTACGATAACTCACTCTCTGCCATACCTTCTTATTCATGACGAATCCTAATCCAGTTATATCATTTTCTGCTGCTGTTGATATTACCCTATACTTATCTGACCAGAAATCCTTGCCTTCTTTCCATTGCACTTCACTGATCCCCACTATATCTAGATTCAACCTTAGCATTTTCCTGCTCAGATTTTCTAGCGTCTCTACCACGGTCAGACTTCTCACATTCCACGTCCCGACTCGTAGACCGCTATCCTGTCGGTTATTCTATGTTTTTTTCATCGTCACCTCCCTCTTGGCAGTCCCCTTCCGGAGACCCGAATGGGGGACTATTCCGGAATCTTTTGCCAACGGAGAGATCATCATGACACTTTTTGAGTTACAGACCACATGTCCTGGGGATACACATTATGTGTCTTTAACGCAGTGGTTTTCATTGCCGTCTGCATCCTCATGCCGTTGATCATTGCTGAAGCTTCTACATTAAAGGGCAGTTTCGAACGTCAGGAGCAAGAGAGTGCCCTGAACTACTGTTTACTCCTCCGCCCTCTTTGAGAAGGCCTTTGGCTAAAGGAGGGTGACTTCTTATAGCGGAAGTCTTCGACCGCCATTGGTGATGATTTTTATTCATAATTTAAGCGGTGGGGGGGGTTCGAACTCGTGACCGATGACGTGTTGAATAATAATAAAAGATGCTACCCCTAAACGACGGTATAAAGGTCCTTTTGGTTATATCCAGATACATATATGTATTACGGAGTTAACCACTTGAAAACCTTCTCCTGATATGTAGTGATTCATCCCGCATTACATGTGGATGTCTGGATACTTTTGATCAGACGTAGTATATTCCCGTTTGTATTTCTTTGGTAGGGCTGTCCATAGTCTTATTTTCTAATATAATCTTTCTAGTACCTCTTCATTTCGCACTTCATCCTCCCTATCGTTCTGCAACACATTTTAAATGTTTCCACTTTCTACATCTCCGGTTTTTTGACGGTTACATTTTATTTCCATACATTGAAATAATCAGAGCTTGCCATTAAATGTGGCTTCTTCCACTCTGTTTAAAGATTATGTTTCTGCAGAGTTATTTTATACAGAAAAGGTTTCTTTGCTGGGGCAAATCACTTCCTTGTCATTTTACAACGCTTCTGTCGCTTATTTGATTCAAAATTTGTCCTAATTCTTCTTCATTTTTGTATAGTATAGTTATGTCATTTGCGATAACTGTTTCCATTGCCTATTTTTTATTAAAGGTTTGATATTTTGTTCCATTTTCTTCGTTTTTGCTTCGACTTCGCTCCAGCCTCATCTTTGATACTCCTTAAAATGACATTTTTTTCTCGGTATACCACTTCTGTTTGAAACTTTTTACATGTAGACATTATATTTCGCTCACCATCACTTCGGGACTTCGAACGTCATTTTGCACGTTACATTTTCGGTGATGTTATCTAAGGTCAAAAACTCTCATGGAAGTGTCATATTATCATCATTCTTCCCCCTGTTACTAAGCGTAATGTCGGAATAACTTCTTTTACACGTCCCGTCAGCCGATTAATGTTAACCCAGGAACTATTCAATATTTATTTCTACTACCTTATGCACGATTGCTTGAGATTACTATGAATGTTTTCGTAAACGAAGGAAAAGTACAGCCAGCTACACTTTTTGAATGAATCAATTATTTCACCGTAACTACCATAACAATTTTTGGACCTTGATCAGAAAACAGCGATGACTTCTCCTACGTGTTTCAAATTTATCCCACAATATCACTGAATATTCGCGCTTTTGTGCTTTACAGAATATGTAAGGTCTGTGAAGAACAGCTTTACTTAATACATTACAGTAGAAAATGTCTGCTTCGTTGACGTGTGATTTAGTAGCCTTGCCCGGGGAATCGAGATGGATGCTGGCATGGGTACGACAGCAGAATAGTGCAGAAGGCTGGTGCGCGCAGTATGTTCGCGAAGTGTTGTATGGGCTAGTATTTACATGCCGGCGGCAGTTCTTACGCGGATATCGACTACCTCTAACCTGGCACCCGCCTCACGCCGTACTCTGTTTCCTGTGTCCTTATTTTATTCTGTCGCTCGCGCTGGTCGCGTTGTTTGCTCCATGCTCGTTTCTACACGATGTTGGGGCACTCTGCTCTCCCGTAGGTTGACTCACACGTCTGGTTTCGTTCTCTCTTCCCGGTTTCATCTCCTAGATCTCGCATGGAACCACCATCGGCTAGCGTAGTAATATACACTGAGACAAAAAAAGACGTATCACGAAGGAATTATCCTAATGGGAGGGATATCGATAGATGTGATATGCATGTACAGACTAACAAATATAGTTTCTGAAAAACTGAGTGATATATTTACGAGTAAGAGCTTCACAAACTGATAAAATCAATAACCTATTGGTCTGCATCTAGCACTTGTGTAAGCAGTTATTCAGCTTGGTATCGATTGATAGAATTTCTGGATATTCTGAGGGATATCGTGTCAAACTCTGTCCTCAAATTCTGTCCATTTGGTGCATTAGATTGGCAAAATTCGCAGCTGATTGGAGGACATCGACCATAATGATCCAAACTTTCTCTTTTGGGGAGAGATCTGGTGAGCTTCTTGGACAAGGTAGGACTTGGCAAGCACGAAGACAAGCGGTAGAAACTCTCGTTGTGTGTAAGCGGGCATTACCTTGCTGAACTGTAAGCCTAGGATGGCTTGCCATGAAGAGCCACAAAAGGGGACGTAGAATATCGTTGACTTCCCGCTGTACTGTAAGGTTGCCGCGTATGACAACTAAATGGGTCCTGCTATGAAACAGAATGACACCCTGGTGCCGGGCCGTACGGCGGGTGACAGGTTGGCATCCCACCGTTGAATGGGGCGTCTCCAAACACGTCTTCGCTGGTCATCAGGACTCAGTTCGAAGCAGGGCTCTTGCCCTGAAGACCAGTCAATGATATTCCAGGCCGAAGACATGTCTGGGAACGCCCTGGACACGATTCTTCACGAGCGGATCAACCAGTAACACCACATACTAAAATATTTAAAATGTCTGATTGGCTTACAAATAATGCGTTTGAAGAAAATCTAGTTATTAACGCATCTCAATGTTCATGACGTCATATCTCATGAACTACGTGTTGTTAAATTATATAATTTTGCAAGTCCGTTCTGTGGTATATGTATATCCTGTCTGCAAAATGTGTTGCAAATAGAGTCAGTAGTAAAGAAGCAATAAATTAAAAGATCACGCCTGACGCTGAAATTTTGCTGCATGAACAGCGATTTTTATTAAGTGATAAACTTTTTTCCTTCCATTCTTTTGCGTGTGTGGTGTCGGGGGAGGGGGGAGGCGGGTTTCCTAACCAGAAGAAATTTCATAAACGCTTGAAAATTTTGTTGGAAGTTGTTGAGTACTGGATGAGTACAGTCTGGATAATTTGCCTACCCTGAGTTACACTGCCTCAAGACATACAGACAGTTTCCAAGTTTAACGCTTGACTTATTGCGTTAAGACTTTAATGAGTAAAGTGTGGCAAAATTTTAAATTTTTAGAATGGTTGTCTTTTTAATTGCATCTGTCCATCATCGGAGGATATTGGCGTAGCATACTTGTTTCAGAGACCGCAACGCCTGCGGTGGCTGAAGAACCCCACTTGAGAGTGGCAGTCTCTCCTGCAGTTCTGGCATGTTAAAAGACAGAAACTTCGAAGAGAAGCCACTCTCCCTTTCCACCTTGTCCTTTTCCTAATTTGCCCTTGTGTGCGTTCGTCCGCTGCAAGCTTGACACCGATCGCACAGTTAGTGGCTACTTGAAAAGTCATCAGCAGCACTATCCCGTTGACTTGGATTAACACTGGGGCCCCGGTCAGGTCTCTCTTGGAGACATTCTTGAAGCGAGAGTGCGGTCTTCTCAGTGGCGTCACGCCCACCTGAAGTTCTTTGTAAACCAGTTTTTTCGGTATTCGCTCAGGATTCAAGCGCCTGATACGCCCCAGTCGCTTTAGACGTCGGCGGCTCAGGAGTGCATGAATGCTGGTTGTACCTGCGAACTGTAAGACTTCGGTGTTGGGCACTCTATATCTCCAAGACACCTGAAGGATCCTCCGGAGACAACGGAGATGAAGGTTGTTCAGTTGGTATTCGTGCGTAGGAAGGGTTGTCCATGTCTCACAGCTGTACTGATAAGACAAGCGTTCTAAGTTTGTAATTTAGTCTTTATTCTGAGTAGTTCATTCTTCCATATTCTGGTTTTCAATGTAGCCGCGATAGCTGATACTTTGGCGATTCTGTTAGTAATCTCATGTACACAGATAAGTTGCTACGTACTGTAGATCCCAAGTAGGTATAGTCATAAACTATCTGGAGAGAATTGCCGTAAATGTTGATGGATGGATGGAAGGTTGGTGGTGCCCTGTGCTTTCATTTTAGACTTTTGGAAGCTGATGGCAAGACCAAATTTTTCACAGGCTTGTGATCATTTCTTAATTAGATAGTACAACGCACCTTCTGTGTTGGGTAGCAGTGCTGCATCGTCTGTGTATAACATCTCACGAATAAAAAACTGTATTTAATTTCGCCTTGCCCTTGAGGCGTGCAACGTTGAAAAGATTTCTAGCAGTCCTAGTATGTAAATATACTCCCTTCCTCACAGTATTCAAAGGCAAATCTCAGCGGAAGGGAAAAGAAGATCCCAAATAGGGGAGGAGTTAATACATACTCATCCTTTCCACCACAATTAATAATGAATTATTTCGATGTTTTACCGTTGCAGTAGATTCTTGCTTGCGTTTTCTCATGGAAAGAGACAGTTATTTGCAGTAGCTTTGGTGGGCATCCAAACTTCTGCAGCAGCTTGAAAAGATCATTTCTGCTCACTAAATCAAATGCTTTAACAAGATCAATAAAGTGATATAAAGAGGATTCTGCTGCTCACGACACTTCTCGCAGTTGTCTTAGAGAGAAGATCATATCCACGTTTGATCGGCCAGGTCTGAAGCCGCATTGAGCTTCTGGGTAGATTCTGGAAGCTATCATTTGTAATCGATTTGGATCACTCCTTGATATGCCTTCCCGTCTATATTTAGCAGTGAAATGCCTCGATAGCTGTAGCAGTCACTTCTGTGCCCTTTTTGCTTTTACAGAATAACAGTCTTCAAATTCCGAAAATTCAGTTAATAATTATATAAATTAGTGAAAATCAATATTTTCCCGTTGTATACGTTAGATAAGGAACCAGTGATAGTGATCGGTTGATTTTAGCTATTTAGTAATATGGACCTGCACGTCCATAGAGTATTATCCCAGCTGTGCTACTGGATTCGTGATTTACTGGTAGAAATATCACAGTTCGTAGTAACTGAGGGGAAGTCATCTAGTGAATTCGAAGTAATATACAGCGTTTCCAAAAATAGTTTGTCAATACTTCTTACATCTGTAATTCCTTCCGGATAATAAAGTAATGATAATTTTGTGAGTAGTGTGTTACCCACTTTGTGTACGTTCATACCACGTGCAGCCATTAGCCTACATTCACTTAGTTCCACTGCCAGCTTGTCGCACTGATTCGTCCCTAATGTGGCTCAAGAGATACGAGAAGACACAGAAGGCGATTTAGTAAAAGGCGGGTAGCTACATCAGAAAGCCTGCAGAAGATGACCTAGTAGTGTGTAGCATCATCTTTTTCTTTCTTGACGATGGCGACGGGAAGCCATGCTGATGCATGAAAGCTCGATCTCTGCCTTCAGTTCATGTAGACTGCTCGTAACTAGGTCCAAGGTGCACAAATTCGGTCGGCCGATGTGGCGGAGCGGTTCTAGATGCTTCAGTCTGGAACCGCGCGACCGCTACGGTCGCAGGTTCGAATCCTGCATCGGGCATGGATGTGTGTGATGTCCTTAGGTTAGTTAGGCTTAAGTAGTTGTGGGTTAGTTAGGCTTAAGTAGTTCTGAATTCTATGGGAGTGATGACCTCAGATGTTAAGTCCCATAGTGCTCAGAGCCATTTGCACCATTTACACAAATTCTGATGACTGCGTCTCACATGTACTCAGTATTATTAACGACAGAGGACCTGAGTGGTCATACAGTGCTTATTAAAACATTCTAACTCGGTTCATGAGTGATTGGGTGGAGCATTGCCATGCTGAGGGAACAGGTTACCGGAAGGCTGCTGCAAAGTGTAAACGAATAAACCTATATGTGCGGGACTGACCACTAGATATCACGACAGGCACCCCCATCAGTATAAAAGGAGATGGGAAGTGTTGTGTCGTTAGTAGATAAGTGGCAAGAGCAAGATGTGTCGGTTAGGAGAGCTGAATGACTTCGAACGTCGAATAGTTATTGCACGTCACCTTGTTCCACCTTTTGCACGTATGCAAGCAGATACTCGACTTAGCATTGATTGGCAGAGTTGTAAGATGTCCTTGTGAAGGATATCGCGCCAAATTCTGTCCAACTGACGCGTTAGATCGTCAAAATCCCGAGCTGCTTGGAGGGCCCTGCCCATAATGATCCACACGTTCTCGATTGGTGAGAGATTCAGCGACCTTGCTGATCAAGACAGTGTTTGGCTAGCACAAAGACAAGCAGTAGAAGCTCTCGCCGCACATGACCTGGCATTATCCTGCTGAAATGTAAGCCCAGGATGTCTTGCCATGAAAAGCAGAGGTGTAGAATATCCGTGACGTATCGCTGTGCTGTAAGGGTGCCATGGATTACAACCAAATGGGTTCTGCCTTGAGAAGAAGTAACACCCTAGACCATCACTCCTAGTTGTCGGGCCGTATGGTGGGCGACAGGTTGGTATCTCTGTGGCGTCTGTAGACACCTCTTCGGCGTCTCCAGATACCTCTTCGGCCTGGCAATATCATTGACTGGAGTAGAATTCTCTTCACTGATGAGTCCTGCTTCGAACTGAGCCCCGATTACCGGCGAAGAAGTGTTTGGAGACGCTCAGGATAGCGGTGGGATGCCAACCTCACTGTCACCCGTTATACGCCTCGGTAACCAGGAGTGACGGTCTGGAGTGCCGTTTCTTGTCATGGCAGGCACCCTTTTGCTTGTCATCCGCGGCTCCCTTACAGCACAGCGGTACGTCATCGATATTCTATGGCTCTTTTTTATGGCAAGCCATCCTGGTCTTACATTTCAGCAAGATAATGCTCACCGCACAGGGTGAGATTTTCTGCTGCATGTCTTCGTGCCTGCCAAACCCTACCTTGGTCAGAAAGGCCACTGGATCTTTCCCCTACTGAAAACGTTTGGAGCGTTATGGGCAGAGCCCTCCAATCAGCTCGGGTTTTTGGCGATCTAATGCGCCAGTTTGGCATGATATACTTCAAGTGGACGTCCATCAACTCCACGAATCAGTGTCACGCCGAATAACTGTATGCATGAAGGCCAAAGGTGGAGTGACGCGTTATGAACTTCCTGAATTTGTGAAGCTCTTTCCCTTGAATAAATCACCCAAATTTTCTGAAATTGTAATCACTTGTTTGTCTGTACATGTACATCACATCTATTGATATCCGTCTAATTCGGATAATTCCTTCGTGTCCCTTCTTTTTTTCCGTAGAGTGTAAGTTTAGCCAGCCGCATTTGAGGCTGGAACACAAAACATCCATCTCGCTAAATTATATTGTTTGGTAAACGGAATAGTGTGATGCTTGCACCTCTCAAGTGGATCGTCGTTGTCACCACTATCTATGAGGGTTAAATACAAGTCAACCTTACCGGTAGATCGTGTGTGACGTGGTCTACACTCGAGTCAATCCGAAAACAGAACTATGTTGTTTTGGCTGATGAGTGCGGTTGACATTCTATCGACGGTGCTAAATAAATATTTACAGGTATCACACAAACAGAGTAAGATGTTACAGTCACGCTGTAATTTCTTCTGGCTTATCTGAAACTGATATTTCATCACAATTTTGTCGCACAATATTTAACGCCTCATCTCTAACAGAAATGGAAATCATTTTTAATAATCTGAAGGGGACCGGAGAAATCTTGTCACTTTGTGCAACATCCAAATTTCGACCTATTCCTCTATAAGGCGAAGACAACACTTTCAGCGTTTGTAGTTTCTACCGTTAATAGACGATAATATGGCAATTCATATGTACTCCCAAAATACCAGTGACGCTGAAACTGCTATTTTGCAGTTAAGTACAATTTTATTTGCTGCACACGCAGCGTAAATTGGACAAGAATACTAAATCTAGAATAATTTAAACGTGCCTCTGTATCTTCAGGCGCATCATTAGTGTAGCTTCCCAATTTATGCGCCCATAAGAAAAGGAACTGAATTGTATAATACTTCTCGCATTCAGCATAAATTCTTTCGAAACAAGGCTCGTTTTCACACACCCTTTCATCTGAAGTCACGTTCACGCGCCATAATCGTGCAGCGGGCGATTGAGTGTCGATCGTATAGCTATAGTAGACAATCGGGCCTTTCGAGCACGGGATACTAAACGAGCGTGAAGGAAGTCGTGTGTAGTTGCTCTCCATGTCCAAAGTGGCAATATTGACATCTGCCGGACTTTCGCTGAAGTACATACACAGAGCAATTCGAGCGAGCATAAACGGCACATGCAGACCTCTAGTGCACATATCTGTCACCCAAATTGAGTTCGACTCGATTCCCAGCTTGGTCAGAGCTGATGTTGTTGCCAAAGGTAACAGCTCTGTGTAGTAAATTTCGCACCCTGTATACCTCAAGATAAGCAACAAATTTAATCACATATTCTTCCTAATTTATCAAAAGTTTCTGGTGTTCCAGACTAAATGGCCACCTGTGCACTAGTAGGTCTACCCTGCCACGAGTGTGAATCATCAACCATGGGTGATCTTTTCCCGCAAATCGAGTAACTAGAGCGAGCGAGATGGCACAGTGGTGAAGACTCTACACTCGTATTCGAAAGACTGTATCTGTATTACCCATCTCGTCATTCTGATGTGAATTTTTCGTAGATTCCCGATCACTTCAGACAAATTCCGGGTCAGTTTCTCCGAAAATGATACGACAAATTTCCTTCCCCATCCTTCCCCTATCGTAGCTTGTGCTCCATCTCTAATGATTTCGTCATAGATAGAATTTTAAACCCTGATTTTTTTCTTTAATGGGAATGCAGTGGGATTCGTAGGGGTAGGGGTGCAGCGATGAGACCAGAGGGCTCACATGTTGCAGCCGCAAACATTTTTCCATGAACCATGGCCCACTTGTCTCACAATGGGATAATGCATCAACAATAATGGCGATTATTTTTGAAATAACAAGCAGTTTACTTACTTTTTTTCCCCATCTGTCTTGTTTTCACTTGACTGACCCTTATAGTTTCAATTAAGTTACTGAGTATTTCATTGCAGTTGTTAAGGGACCTTTAATGTGAAATACGTTCCTATAATCAGTACGTGAGAAATATTTAATTTGTAAAACTAATGTTGTCAGTGACCTATATAGTGTTGTTGCGAAAGGTATTGGATTGTAAATGTGGCACCTTGTTGCTGCCTATCGTTGACAGCATGTTGTAAAGCCATGTAATTGTGTTGTAGGCCGGCCGGTGTGGCCGTGCGGCTATAGGCGCTTCAGTCTGGAACCGCGTGACCGCTGCGGTCGCAGGTTCGAATCCTGCCTCGGGCATGGGTTAGGTTTAAGTAGTTCTAAGTTCTAGGGGACTGATGACCACAGATGTTAAGTCCCATAGTGCTCAGAGCCATCTGAACCAATTGTGTTGTAGGCACTTGGTGGTGAATTAATGAATGACCAGCAAGTTACTGCACTTCTCTCACAATTAATTGTGTTACTGAGACACCACATAAATCTCTTCCATTCAGGAATTATTTGCACTTGTAGAGTGGGCAGCACTGAGTGGAGTCACTCACCACAAATCCACAATATATCTTCGAAGCTGGCTGTGAATATATCAGATGGAATGGAACTGATCATATCCAAGTCTAGATCAGTAATATTTGGAATGCTTTTCTTCGCTTACGTTGAACTATCTGATGTTCCATAACTCATAGGTGACCTATTTCTGTTGTAGAAGGAGACGTTTTATGCCTCTGGGCCTCTTCAGATGTTCAGAGAGCTGAGACTGGGGAGATGAACTTGATATCCCTCATGCTGTGAAAAGTATTCCAGCCAGTGGTAGTGGAGGCAATGAAATCTAATCTGTCAAATACATGTTGAAATCATGTTACAATAGGACAGACTCTTCAGCGCGGTAGGTAGTTGACAGCTCCATCTGGTGAACTTCGTTACATAATAGTTCGCTGAACAACAACAAATAAGTACCGACTTAACAAACCGAAAATACTTTGTCTCCTCGCATTAGAGAAATTGACACGAAACGCTGGGGAGGTACAGTCTTTCTGAAAAGCGAGCAATGCTTGTGCAGCGAGATTACGGAAGAAAGCTACAGGTTGATTAAGAAATGTTTTCCCGTCTTGCACTGTAGAATTATGTGCAGAGATTTACGTAGTTCGTTTCTTGCGTAAGTGTTATAGTGTTTCATGTCTGTGTTTCCAAACTCACTTATAAACCCTCTGGACATGTCTGCAGATTTGGTCGCTAGTGATTCATGACACACTCCGGGAGGTCGGTATAACTTTGAGAAACACTCTGTACTTGCTTCTTGTGACGTAGTGGGTTAGAGAGAGAGGGGAACCACCTGCACGCTCTTTAGTTTGCTAGCCTATTAAGAAGGTAAGTGCATAACCACGATCTGGCGACCTACTTTCCCTTAAGCTTCTACCTTCCACCCCCTACATCTTGCTTTTAAGGTTACGCTTGTTTATGCAAGCTAATCGGCCGCCCACTATTGGTTCACGGTAAGATGAATCTGTTGCACGGATGAGCGCTAGCAGGACCAGGTCTCAGGGCGCCCCGCGTCTGTTCCAGCTTCTGGCTAGGTGACCGGTACGAACGAGTCCAGGCACAAAGACTAGCAGCATCGCCAGAATGGGGAAAATCCCGAAGCTGGGAATTTTATGGCTGTTATCTGTTATTCGCGTGGCCTTTGTACAGGAGGTGCTCCAAGAAATGATAAAAGTTTCTGACAATCTTAAAGATAGCTAAGATCTAAGTATCTGAAAGAACTTTCAGATTCGACAATAACTCACAGTAATAGATTCGTTGCCGGAAATAGGGAAAATCTTGAAGCGGGGAATTTGTACGGCTGTTACTCAAATGGCTTTTGTGCAGGAGGTGCATCAAGAAATGGTGGATTGTCAGACAATCTTAAAAATGGCCAAGTTACAGTTCTTTCAGATTCTACAATATCTCACGGTAAAATATTTATACAAATCCCAGAAAAATGAGGTACATCCAGTGACACAAAAATATTTCATCGTCTTTAAAACTACATAAGTTAATATTTCACACTGAATAAACATTTACACAGTCAACCTCTGTATTAGCAACTTAAAACACTTCATGCGATTTCAACATACGATGTATGGGTACTCATTTTATTTACTGATTTACACGTCTTTTATTTTCCTTTTCTTACGGAAACGTTTCTCAGAATAGCGTAATCTCCACATCTACACAGTAAATGAAAACAACATGAATACCTAAAATTTTGTCGTCCTCGTGTACTTATTTAATAAACAGTTTCTATTTTGCCAGTAACATTATTTAAATGTTGATTGGAAATGCTATTAAAAATTGTGCTAATTTGGAAACGCTAAGTCGCATGTGTTAGCGGACACCGCAGTTGAATAGAGAACCAAAAGACGCTTCTGCCACGAGGAGATAAATAATTGTTTAAAAAATATTTAAAGGCAATCTGTTGTCATTTATCATGAGCGCACTTGTGCAAGAATGTTGGCTTATTTATTTAGGAATCAACTATTACATATATTTATCGTAAATGATTTAGTATACCTGAATGTACCGGGTAATCAAAAAGTCAGTATAAATTGGAAAAAACTGAATAAATCACGGAATAATGTAGATACAGAGGTACAAATTGACACACATGCTTGAAATGACATGGGGGTTTTTTAGAACCAAAAAAATACAAAAGTTCAAAAAATGTCCGACAGATGGCGCTTCATCTGATCAGAATAGCAATAATTAGCATAACAAAGTAAGACAAAGCAAAGATGATGTTCTTTACAGGAAATGCTCAATATGTCCACCATCATTCCTCAAAAATAGCTGAAGTCGAGGAATAATGTTGCGAACAGCACTGTAAAGCATGTCCGGATTTATGGTGAGGCATTGGCGTCGGATGTTGTCCTTCGACATCCCTAGAGATGTCGGTCGATCACGATACACTTGCGACTTCAGGTAACCCCAAAGCCAATAATCGCAGGGACTGAGGTCTGGGGTCCTGGGAGGCCAAGCATGACGAAAGTGGCGGCTGAGCACACGATCATCACCAAACGACGCGCGCAAGAGATTTTTCACGCGTCTAGCAATATGGGGTGGAGCGCCATCGTGCATAAGCATCGTACGTTCCAGCAGGTGCTTACAGCCAGGCTGGGGATGATGCGATTCTGTAGCATATCGGCGTACCTCTCACCCGTCACGGTAGCAGTTGCAAAACCAGAATCACGTATTTCCTAGCAGAAAAAAGGCCCGATAACGGTAGATGAGGTAAATCCAACCCATACCGTGACTTTCTCGTGGTGCAATGGAGTTTCCACGACAGTTCTAGGATTTTCGGTAGCCCAAATTCTGCAGTTGTGGGCGTTGACAGACCCTCGGAGCGTGAAATGAGCTTCGACGGTCCACAACACGTTACTCAACCAATCATCATTTTCCCCCATCTTCTGAAACGCCCACACCGCAAATGCCCTCCGCTTCACTAAATCGCCAGATAACAGTTCATAGTGCCGATGGATTTTGTACGGATAGCATCGGAGGGTACTCCTAAGTGCCAACCAAACAGTAGTGTATGGAATGCCGGTGCGACGTGCGACTGCACGAGCACTGACTTCCCCGTGGATAGACGAACCCGCTACAGTCACCATTTCTTCCTGAACTGTCTCAGCAGAATTACGCCTTGTGCTCGGACGGCCACTACGGGGTCTATCGTCTAAACAACCCGTGGCTTCGAACTTCGAAATCATTCTCGCCACAGCTGCATTTGTCAACGGACCTTTACCCGTTCGAATCCCCTTCCTAGGCGATAGGATCGTAACGCTGAACTAGCACATTCCCCGTTCTGATTATACAGCTTCACTAAAAGCGCCTTTTCAGGTAACGTCAACATGCTGCGACTGCTGGCGCATCTGATTCTCTCTCTCTCTCTCTCTTTTTTTTTTTTTTTACTTTATTGTTATTTTAAACCTGTACAACAGGCAGGCTGGCAGCAGCATTCTACGCCGCTCTTCAGCCAGAGGATACACAAAGAGAAGAAACACTGAGAAGACACATAAGTTACAGAACGGTGGGCAATAAAACAGTAGACACATAAAGACAAACACGGAGCCGTTCACACTCGACGATAATCCACACTGCAAACTGTTGATACGACGCACAAACACTGAAGAAGACGATGGCACTGGTGAACGACGGAGTGTGACGGTGAACACTAAACACTAAAACATGACGGCACACACGAAACACTGATGGCAGTGATCTCCGGCGCGCGAATGTCCACTTAGCGTGTGCGAGTCCGGGGACCTGCCAAGAGGGGAACAGGGCTGAGGTGGGGGAGAGGGGAGAAAAAGGATGTCAATGGCTGAGGAGATGGGGGCAGGAGGAGAGGGACAGGGGAGGGGAGGCCCGGGGGAGGAGGGGGGAGAAAGGGAGGAGGGAGGGAAAAGGGAGAGAAGGGAGGAAGGGTGCCCAGAGGAGCAAGCACAGGAGGAGGGCGGGAGGATCAAAGTTGGTTGGAGGGGTAGATGAAGGGGAGTAGGGCATCATCAGGGAGGGGGAGCTGGCGGAAGCCACCTTGGGAGAGGGTAAGGAGGGTGGAGAGATGGAGACCGGGTGGGACGTGCGAATACAGGCGCGGCAGCGGGCGGGGGTGGGAGAGGATCGGGGAGACGAGCGGGTGAGGAGGATCGAGTTTGCGGGAGGTGTACAGGATCCGTATCCTTTCAAGGAAAAGGAGGAGGTGGGGGAAGGGGATGAGATCGTACAGGATCCGCGTGGGGGAGGGGAGACGGATGCGATAGGCGAGGCGGAGAGCATGATGTTCAAGTATTTGGAGGGATTTATAAAAGGTAGGGGGGGCAGAGATCCAAGCCGGATGGGCATAACAAAGGATAGGGCGGATGAGGGATTTATAGGTGTGGAGGATGGTGGAGGGGTCCAGACCCCACGTACGGCCGGAGAGGAGCTTGAGGATACTGAGTCGGCAGCGTGCCTTGGCTTGGATTGTCCGGAGGTGGGGACTCCAGGAGAGGCGACGGTCGAGGGTGACTCCAAGGTACTTAAGGGTGGGAGTGAGGGCGGTAGGACGGCCATAGATGGTGAGATAGAAATCAAGGAGGCGGAAGGAAGGGGTGGTTTTGCCTACAATGATCGCCTGGGTTTTGGAGGGACTGACCTTGAGCAATCACTGGGTGCACCAAGCGGTGAACCGGTCAAGATGGGATTGGAGAAGGTGTTGGGAGCGCTGTAGGGTGGGGGCAAGGGCAAGGAAGGCGGTGTCATCGGCAAACTGGAGAAGATGGACGGGGGCTGACGGCGGCGGCATGTCCGCCGTGTACAAAAGGTACAGAAGGGGGGAGAGGATGATTCTCTCTCTCATTACAGCTCCTTTTATACACGATTGTCATGCGCAGTCACTGACGTTTTGCTGTCCAGTGCCATCTGTCGGACATTTGTGTACTTTTTTTTTGTTCTAGTAAAACCCCATGTCATTCCAAGTATGTGTGTTAATTTTTACCTCTCTATCTACATTATTCCGTGGTTTATTAAGTTTTCAAATTTATACTGACTTTTTGATCACCCGGCATGTGACGTTTCTTTGTTTAAATAGTGTTGTAACATATTAGTTTAGTCCAGGACATGGTCAACTTAAATCAAATCATGTCCGTAGAATTTAAGGACGATGTATTTCTGGTGGGGATGGCCTTCAGCCAATGGAAAAGCAGATAGCAGCGGAATACAACAGTGGAGAGCTCAAGGCAGCAATTCTAGACACTTTATGTCAAGTTCTTGAATGCAGACTTGCCTGCAGTAACGTATGTGATTCAGTCGTGGAGGTGTTTGATTCCGAGCGGTGAACGGCCGCTATCGTACTTCTGAAGGGGCTTTGTATTTTTGGAGGTCTGAATGTGCTCCAGAACAGGACTCTAACTTTTGCCACTTTATTTACGGAACCGAGAATAGAGTATTGAGTGACTCTTCTTCGTATCACGTGTAATAATTTGTGAATTATCATGTTCGACTCTCAACTGTTTTGAGCTGGAGAATATTTAGTGTATTGTGATCACGAAATTGAATTAAATTTGGCGAGTCTTTGATGACTATTTAGTTTGGCGATTTTGCTATCATTGTCATTACGCTCTCAACGGAAGTTGATAAGGCTATTTTCTAACTTTATTTTAAATGAATATCGTAGGACCACTCCCCATTTCTTTTATATGTCCTTTCCTAAATAAACGTCGCTCAACATAATTCTCTGTCGCCTTCATCAATTACAAACGTTAGAATACGGCCCTTTTTATTGAATTATTCTTTTATCTTTCATTTTATATTTCTGTATATTCCATTAACTCGCTATTCTAGACTGCAAGATCACAGCTGCACGTTACTATCTGCAGCGAATTAACTGCGGGGCATGAAAGCAGATATACGCGGCTCGAGCCTATGACAACATCGAGCTATTCCTTTTAAACAAAGCTGTGCACAACTCCAGTACCTAAAGCAGGTAAGACGCAATTGGTTTGCACGTAGGGATGCTGTTTGGGAGAGCAACTCAGTAGCAGTAACCGTTAGATACCGTCTCATGTTGTACCCCCAAAACACAGTTTATACCTTAACACAGCTCTGCTACACATACCTGAAATATACAGGTTCAATATTTGTTCTTAACCCACTTCATTTAACAATAAACATTAATACTACACCACTGAATCACTGTTTTCAATAATCTGCTATTTTTCCATTCTCTGCAACATGCAAACTGTAATTCCTGGAGAAAATAAATACGACCTTAATGAAGTTTAATTTGGTACTGGGGTAAATTTTTGCTAGAAGCGGCGGTTTTCGAGTTATTTTACAAAAATTTACGTTTTAACGATCTTCCGACGCTCACTCTCGCCCCACCAGTCGGGATTTTTAGTAAATTGTTCTTGCCACTACTTCTACCACTGCACAAAAATTTTCGTCTACAGGAATTTTTACACAATTTAAATTTTTTTGTCTTCGTTGACTTGGCTACTAGCCATGTTTTCAGTTCGCTATACTGGAAATAATTCAAAATCCAGTGAGTTTTTCTTCTATAATTTCATTATAGTCTAGGTCATTTTGACAGGCCAAGCGATTAAAGGCTATCACTTATTCGAAAATCATGATAACCGCAGGCAGTCTCATTTGCACCATATGTTTCTCCAGAAAGTGATCACTTTACTTTCTGCTGTAAAGATCTCGTATTACGTGCATGGATCATAAGTAGTTTTCATTTTACTGCAGTATTTAAGCAACATCTATGTATTTATTATTTCATTGTATTTAAAATACTGTGTTCTGATATCGTGCTATGAGTATACTTCGCATATAATTTATCTTAGTGTCCTTAGCCTCGATACTGAAATCGCTTTCAGACGCTCTTTTCGTACTCCTGCATGTATTAGAATTTCATCACTCTTTGTTTTTCTTATGTTTGTTATAAATTTTGGTTTATTGGTTTTATTAATTTTCTGGGGTATCCATTATTGGTCATATTTATTGCTTTTCACATTGCCGAAGTCTATAAAAGTTGCATGTGTTCATGGACTGAAGGTCGTATTTTTTGTGACTTGTCTGTTGTTAATATTTCTTTACAAATCCAGTCTGTACTCATCCATGATTCAACTAAATATTGTTAAGGATGCTATTTATTAGTCCTGCATATAACTGATTTGGGAAAACACATGTCTCTGTAATATTCTCGGTCACGTTTCCAGGAAAAAGATGTTACTTCTACTCTTGTCCAAGCATCGAGTGTTTACCTTGTTCCCTAGCATTGACTGATTATGCGTTATAATTTCCTGTGGAGCGCGATGCCTGCACATTTTAGTAATTTCACGTTTAGTTTACCTGTTGTGGTTGTTTTTTCATTTTTATTTCTTTAAAGGATTCTTGCAGTTATTCTGTTGTTACAAAACAAAATTCGTCAAGCTTATCGTCCTCTTCTCATGAAATGCCTCCAGTTCCTCTCTGCGGGCATCGCAGATCTTAATAGTGCTTAATCCACTAATCTATGCACGTGACATTCGTTCACTCTCGTCCATAAGTGAGGTTTATGCCACATTACGGATATTAATTTTATTTCAGTACTGAGTTATACTCATTGTTTTCGGAATCCATGTTGATTTTTAAAGAGGAAATTTTCATTCTCCTAAAAGGTAACAATTCATGAGCATAAAATATTTTCCATAATTCTATAACAAATTTACGTTAGCGATATAGGTCTAGGACTATGTGCGTGTCTTCTATTATCCTTCTTCAGAATGGCAATGACCTGCACTTCTTTCCAGTCGTTAGGTACCCTTTGTTGTCACAGTGACGAACGATAAACTGCAGCTAGAAGGGAAAGAAACTGTCTCGTATGATGTGTGCTCAATCTCACAGGAATCTTATCAAGTGCAGAATCCTGTCCACTGCAGAGTGACCTTTGATGATTTCCTATTGATGTCCACTTATGTCAATACCTGCCATTTTGGTGTTTGTGCGATGACTGAAAAGAGGAAACGTGTAACGATCTTCCGCAGTGAATCAGTTTCGATATACTGAGTTCAGTGGTTTGGTCTTCTGTTTGTATTTCTATCCGCTTACTGACTTTATGTAAGACCAAAATTTCATAGGAGTTTGGTCAGATCGGTTGGCAAACTTTTACTTTCATATGCACTGAACGCTTGTCTAATTTCTCTCCTTCCTTTTGGCTTTATTCATCTTTAGGCTAGGCTTAGACTTCGCTTAAATTAGAGATGAAGCTTTCATTGCTTTCGTAGCAACTTTCTTTTACAACTACTGATCCAGGGCGAGTTTTTTCTGTTCCTCACAACATTGCTCGGCACGTACTAGTATATCGCGCATTGTATAATGGTTTTGAGTTTTATCTATTTGTGCTCCACATCTTCGTCCTCACAGCTGATTAATTGCTATTGACTACGTAGATACTCTGCAATTTGCATCCTGTCAGTCTCGCTGAACAAAAATTTTTGTCATCTTTCTTTTTTTTTTTTTAATTTGTTGTAATACCCGTAGCCAGAGATGCTACTAGCCTCACAATCACTGATGACATCCTTGACGTTAACTGTTTCGAAAAGTCGGAGTCTGTTAGTTACTACTGCTCTCACGTGTCACTATTATAAGTATCCGATCTGTGGTGCCAGTTTTAATTGCATGAGTCTCCTGCTCCATAACTGGCAAGTTCGTCTCCCCCTTCCAATAGCGTGATAAGGAATTTCACTTGTGATATTCTCCGAGTTGTCTCTGAAGCGCTCTGCCGCTACAGCCCCTGAGGCAAGTAGTCTATAAAAGCATTAGATTACGATGTTTATCCTGTTTTTGATGCCTGACTTCACCAAAATTATTTCACATTCGGAATGCGTGATAATCTCACTACATACTATATAGATCTTTACTACAATAAATACGTTGTTACATGTACTTCGGAATTTGCCGAGAGCTTCTTGCACGCCTTTCCTTACGTTCATTTCGCTTCTTTCGGGGTATGTTTGTTTTCGAGGCTTTTAGTTCGCTTAAATCTGGGATAAAGCTGGCGTACGCTGGCGCCAGAACACCATGCGACATAGAGGTTACGAGAGTATCGATAGAGGCCAACGACAAGACTCATGGAAACACGCCGCCAACGCTCTCTCAGCCGCCAGTATTTAGGAACGCGCCGCGGCTTTTCGGAGGGCGAGTTTAGCCAGTTGGTTTAGCCAGTTAGTTCGAGCCTGTTACGCCGCTTAGTTCGAGTCTGTGTGCCGTGGAATTCCAGTGTGTCACCGAGACGGAGCCGCTGACTTAGCCTCTAGCACAGAGATAGGCAGCACATAGCAACCTTACTGTGAACATAACGGACTTCTACTTCAACTGCGTTGAGACTACGTGGACTATACAGAAGGGAGCTTGTACCACATAACATGGAAACTTAAGTAGCACTTTGTTTATGAATAAAGAACACAGTAATTAACTGCGTGGAGTTTCTGTTACAGAACGAGGAAACCGGCCACCAACCAACATCCTCTCCTTGATTCCCATGGTACAGCTCTACAGAGACAACGAGACGACATTAAAGCAGCTAAAGAGAATACAACAAAGCTCTCTTTCTGAATTGGCTACTGAACATAAATGCAGGTCATTCCATCCCTCACATCCTTTTCTTGGCACATGTTGTTATTGTGCTCTTCAGTCCTGAGACTGGTTTGATGCAGCTCTCCATGCTACTCTATCCTGTGCAAGCTTCTTCATCTCCCAGTGCCTACTGCAACCAACATCCTTCTGAATCTGCTTAGTGTATTCATCTCTTGGTCTCCCTCTACGATTTTTACCCTCCACACTACCCTCCAATACTAAATTGGTGATCCCTCGATGTCTCAGAACATGTCCTACCAACTGATCCCTTCTTCTAGTCAAGTTGTGCCACAAACTCCTCTTCTCCCCAATTCTATTCAATACCTCCTCATTAGTTACGTGATCAACCCATCTAATCTTCAGCATTCTTTTGTAGCACCATATTTCGAAAGCTTCTATTCTCTTCTCGTCTAAGCTATTTATCGTCCATGTTTCACTTCCATACATGGCTACACTCCATACAAATACTTTCAGAAACGACATCCTGACACTTAAATCTATACTCGATGTTAACAAATTTCTCTTCTTCAGAAACGCTTTTTACTTGCCATTGCCAGTCTACATTTGATATCCTCTCTACTTCGACCATCATCAGTTATTTTGCTCCCCAAATAGCAAAATTCCTTTACTACTTTAAGTGTCTCATTTCCTTATCTAATTCCCTCAGCATCACCCGACTTAATTCGACTACATTCCATTATCCTCGTTTTGCTTTTGTTGATGTTCATCTTATACCCTCCTTTCAAGACACTATCCATTCCATTCAACTGCTCTTCCAAGTCCTTTGCTGTCTCTGACAGAATTAAAATGTCATCGGCGAACCTCAAAGTTTTTATTTCTTCTCCATGGATTTTAATACCTACTCCGAATTTTTCTTTTGTTTCATTCACTGCTTGCTCAATATACAGATTGAATATCGGGGAGAGACTACAACCATGTCTCACTCCCTTCGCAACCAGTGCTTCCCTTTCATGCCCCTCGACTCTTATAACTGCCGTCTGGTTTCTGTACAAATTGTAAATAGCCTTTCGCTTCCTGTATTTTACCTCTGCCACCTTCAGAATTTGAAAGAGCGTACTCCAGTCAACATTGTCAAAAGCTTTCTAAGTCTACAAATGCTAGAAACGTAGGTTTGCCTTTCCTTAACCTACCTTCTAAGATAAGTCGTAGGGTCAGTATTGCCTCACGTGTTCCAACATTTCTACGGAATCCAAACTAATCTTCCCCGAGGTCGGCTTCTACTAGTTTTTCCATTCGTCTGCAAAGAATTCGCGTTAGTATTTAGCACCCGTGACTAGTTAAACTGATAGTTCGGTAATTTTCACATTTGCCAACACCTGCTTTCTTTGGGATTGGAATTATTATATTCTTCTTGAAGTCTGAGGGTATTTCGCCTGTTTCATACATCTTGCTCACCAGATGGTAGAGTTTCGTCAGGACTGGCTCTCCCAAGGCTGTCAGTAGTTCTAATGGAATGTTGTCTACTCCCGGGACCTTGTTTCGACTTAGGTCTTTCAGTGCTGTATCGAATTCTTCACGCAGTATCATATCTCCCATTTCATCTTCATCTACATCCTCTTCCATTTCCTTAATATTGTCCTCAAGTACATCGCCCTTGTATTGACCCTCTATATACTCCTTCCACCTTTCTGCTTTCCCTTCTTTGCTTAGAACTGGGTTTCCATCTGAACCCTTGATATTCATACAAGTGGTTCTCTTTCCTCCAAAGGTCTCTTTAATTTTCCTGTAGGCAGTATCTATCTTACCCCTAGTAAGGTAAGCCTCTACATCCTTACATTTGTCCTCTAGCCATCCCTGCTTAGCCATTTTGCACTTCCTGTCGATCTCATTTTTGAGACGTTTGTATTCCTTTTTGGCTGCTTCATTTACTGCATTTTTATATTTTCTCCTTTCATCAATTAAATTCAGTATTTCTTCTGTCACCCAAGGATTTCTACTAGCCCTCGTCTTTTTACCTACTTGAACCTCTGCTGCTTTCACTATTTCATCCCTCAAAGCTACCCATTCTTCTTCTACTGTATTTCTTTCCCCCATTCCTGTCAATTGTTCCCTTATGCTCTCCCTGAAACTCTGTACAACCTCTGGTTTAGTCAGTTTATCCAGATCCCATCTCCTTAAATTCCCACCTTTTTGCAGTTTCTTCAGTTTTAATCTACAGGTCATAACCAATAGATTGTGGTCAGAATCCACATCTGCCCCTGGAAATGTCTTATAGTTTAAAACCTGGTTCCTAAATCTCTGTCTTACCATTATATAATCTATCTGAAACCTGTCAGTATCTCCAGGCTTCTTCCATGTATACAACCATCTTTCATGATTCTTGAACCAAGTGTTAGCTATGATTAAGTTGTGCTCTGTGCAAAATTCTACCAGGCGGCTTCCTCTTTCATTTCTTAGCCCCAATCCATATTCACCTACTACGTTTCCTTCTCTCCCTTTTCCTACACTCGAATTCCAGTCACCCATGACTATTAAATTTTCGTCTCCCTTCACAATTTGAATAATTTCTTTTATTTCATCATACATTTCTTCGATTTCTTCGTCATCTGCAGAGCTAGTTGGCATATAAACTTGTACTACTGTAGTAGGCGTGGGCTTCGTATCTATCTTGGCCACAATAATGCGTTCACTATGCTGTTTGTAGTAGCTTACCCGCATTCCTATTTTCCTATTCATTATTAAACCTACTCCTGCATTACCCCTATTTGATTTTGTGTTTATAACCCTGTAGTCACCTGACCAGAATTCTTGTTCGTCCTTCCAGCGAACTCCACTAATTCCCAATATATTTAACTTTAACCTATCCATTTCCCTTTTTAAATTTTCTAACCTACCTTCCCGCTTAAGGGATCTGACATTCCACGCCCCGATCCATAGAACGCCACTTTTCTTTCTCCTGATAACGACATCCTCTTGAGTAGTCCCCGCCCGGAGATCCGAATGGGGGACTATTTTACCTTCGGAATATTTTACCCAAGAGGACGCCATCATCATTTAACCATACAGTAAAGCTGCATGCCCTCGGGAAAAATTACGGCCGTAGTTTCCCCTTGCTTTCAGCCGTTCGCAGTACCAGCACAGCAAGGTCGTTTTGGTTAGTGTTACAAGGCCAGATCAGTCAATCATCCAGACTGTTGCCCTTGCAACTACTGAAAAGGCTGCTGCTCCTCTTCAGGAACCACACGTTTGTCTGGCCTCTCAACAGATACCCCTCCGTTGTGGTTGCACCTACGGTACGGCTATCTGTATCGCTGAGGCACGCAAGCCTCCCCACCAACGGCAAGGTCCCATGGTTCATGGGGGGGGGGGGGGGGGGACATACAGGCCTAATATGTCTAGTATAATTTTACTCCATTTTCTTCCATGGCCTCGAATTGAATAGTAGACCATACAATAATTTTTTATGTCATGATCACCAGTTACCGGTTTCGAGATATTAATTTCACATGTGCCGCTAATCGACGAATATTTTCGTCATAATCTGCAAAAACTATTAAGATGGACACATAACGTTATGAAAAATGGTACAAATATGTTAGTACAATACACACACATCTTGTCGACACAGGGAAAAAGAGGCTGAAATTTAAATATTGCCCTGTGGGCTTTATGTAGAACTTAGGGATGTTGATTCTCAGATATTCAGCGATTTGTTTCTTGCCACTTTTGTTAAGCAAAAATATTCTCCTATCTTTTTTAGCATCACTTGTAACATCTATAGTCATTGATGCTATAACTGCCTTATGGTCTTCTAAGTTCACTGTTGCAAAAATTCGAATCTGTTAGTTTCTAGGAGGTGTGTGAGACGTTGCTCCACACGCCAATACTCTAACTGCTAGAAGCTTTTCTCAGAAAAAAAAAAAAACATTCAGAACCATCTCAGTCGAATCTCTGTCTCTGGCAACAGTTTTTATCGCATGATTCTTCCATTCTGTCGCTGGTAAACTGCAGTCTCCTTCTATTGCAGTAGGGTGATCAGGAAACTTATTCGCCTATTCTTCAAGATTTCTCTGAATCGCTCTGTCGATACAGCTCCTTAGGCAGGTGGCTTATGACAGCATCTAATTACCATGTTTGGTCCACCTTCGACGCTGACCTTCACACAGATTATTTCACATTCGAAATCTATAATAACTCACCAGGTACATCTGATTTCCATACGATATATATTCTAATCTGAACTAGAGATTTTACTGCGATTCTCCTCCCAGTTCAACTCGTTTAATAAAGTTGACTTTATAGTCTATTTATGCTCGAGTATTGGAACCATAACATGGATGCTCCTACAGTTCGATAACATCACATTACTATTTTCTCTTTCTGATTTGCAAGGAGGAACGTTCTCCTCCGAGAGTATTGTAGCTAATCTTTCTTTGATTACGGCATGTACTTCGTTACTGACGCTATGGAGGGATTTGTCTAAACTAAAAAAATCCCTACGTTCACATCAGCGTACTCTGCTACCCGAGTAGCCCTTTCCATAGTGCAGAGACCGTCTGACCTTTTGGGACGAGACCTAGAATTCTCCACCAGTAGCGGAATTCAAGAAATCAGAGATCGTTGCGGATTCACCCAAAACGTCTAGTTTAGACCTCCCATTCGGTTCCAAACCAGAGGATCCGCATCGATGATGCGTATGACACTGCAAAGAGTGAGCCATGCTTCTATTCCGTGTGCGAGACAAACTGTGTTCACCACTACCTAAAGCAGCCGATGAAAGCCTCAGTAACCGCCGCCGGCAAGCGTCATTCGTGTCGACATAAGCTACGATTTGCAGTCATTTTCAGTCAGTGCGTTCAGTAGTTCGGACGACGCAATGACACTGAGGTTCCAAGGGGATTCCAGCAGATTTATTGAGGTATCGCATCTATCGTCACAGATGATTCATTGTAAGAATGCTCAGGAAGTGCACGTAAACCACAAAGTACTCTCCGCTACAAACCGTAAGGTCTCTTGCGGAGTGTAGAGGTGGGTGTAAAATAACTAAATAAATGTTCTAACCAAATAAGCCAGGGACTAACTAAGAAACTACAAGTAGACCGCTCCAAGACATCAAACCACCGACTATGGAGTTGTACAGGGTATACCACAATTCATGGTACACACTTCTAGAGGTTGAAGAAGGGGCTTGGTAGATAAAGTTTTACGTATGAACGCACGTCCGGATACGTCAACCAACGACGCTACACAGTGTCAAAATCATTAGGCGCCGGCACCAGTAAATGTATGTATATGCAGGGTGATTCCGTGATGACCTTACAAACTTTCTAGGATGATGGAAAAGGACACATATATCAGCTTGATGTGAGGATCCCTGTTCCGAAACGAACGAGTCGAAAGTTATAAGCGAAAACCGTTATGATACATCTGACAGTGGAATACATGTACTGGTACTATTGTTGCTAATATTTTAGGATAGGCAGCTTTCAGAACTGGTAGTGTGGACCACAACAAGGAAAAAATTTCCAGTAAACATGGGCTCTAATATACATACCTGAGGAGCTATGAGCAATTGTTTTTCTTTGCTGATGTGAAACACATCTCCTCTACTGAACAAGTGCCCATAGCTCTAGACATTTTTCCCTTGTTTTGGTCCATATACCATCTATCCACCTATGAAAGTTGCCTACCCTACATTCTTAGCAACAACAGTACAGAAGTAGTATATTCTTTCAACATGACCCCTGTCATAATAGGTCAAAATGTTCGGGTTCGTAGCCGGCCGCTGTGGCAGAGCGGTTCTAGGCGCTTCAGTCGGAACCGCGCTGCTGCTACGGTCTCAGGTGCGAATCCTGCCTCGGGCATGGATGTGTGTAATGTCCTTAGGTTAGTTAGGTTTAAGTAGTTCTAAGTCTAGGGGACTGATGACCTCAGATGTTAAATCCCATAGTGCTTAGAGCCATCTCAACCATTTTTTGTTCGGGTTCGTACTATTGATTGGCTTAAGTAAGAAACTAACTTCATGAATCTAGATTGTGCTCTTTCTAAGAGACTCCAGTAGCTCATTCAAACCTTTCCACAACTATTACATTATCCCATCTTCATCCACACCAATACGACTATATTCCTCATTCTTGCTGGCCCACGAGCTAGCTAATCAGAGCACGCTCCCATTGGCTGAAAGCTGAACGAGGTAGTCACTTGAGGCAGTTGACCCTCAAAATAAACAAATTTGAATGTAGAAAGACCCGTTGTTATGTTATTACAGGATTACAGGACTCTCGCTGGAATCAGTCGCATTCATAAAATATCTAGGAGTTAGCGTACGAGGCGATTTAAAGTGGAACGACCACATAAAACATATGGCAGGTAAGACTGATTCCAGTCTGATTGATAGACTCCTTAGAAAGTGTAATTATCCCACAAAGAAGACCAAGACTTGAATATTGCTTGACAGTCAGGGATCCGTACCAGTTAGAACTGATAGAGGAATGAGAGAAGATCCAAAAAAGAACAGCGCGTTTCATTACAGGTTCATTTAGTAAGGGCTAAAGCATCACGTATATGCTCAGATAGGTCCAGTGACAGACGCTGAAAAACAGGCGTTCTACATCACGGTATGGTTTGCTGTTAAAGTTTCGAGAGCGTACGTTCCTTGAAGAGTCAACCAGTATACTGCTTCCGCATGTACATCTGTAGGAAAGACCATGAAGATAAAATTAGGCAGATTCGAACTCACGCGCATTCTTACCAACAGTCATTATTTCCACGAACCATTCGCGACTGGAACAGGAATGGTGGAAGAGACAGTGGTACTCAAAGTACTCTCTGTCACACACCATGAGATGACTTGCGGAGGACAACTGTAGATGCAGATTAGATGAGTGCAACAGAGATTTAAGGCTAGAGCCAGTATGTGTGAATTACTTCTGTAAAAGTTATCACAAAGTGTTAGATTTACATGGCAAAATTCATGTCTTTTACATAGGTCATTTCAACTTTTTTTATTCTCATTTCGTGCTCATGTTCGTTATACCCTGTACACAGCTGCATCTTTCGTAAAAAGCGCATATTCTTTAAAGGATCAGTGACTGTCGCTGAAGATAAACTCGAATCGCTTGCATCCTTTTTATCTCTGATGTCAAACATCTTTATTAGTTTTACTAAGATATTATTTGAACAGTCTGTCAAAACTGTTTGTGCGTCCGTAAACAGACAAGTAAAATATTTTTTGTTGAAATGAGGAAAATCTATTTCGGAGGTTTTTTATTATAAAGGCATTTTATTATAAACGGTTATTCTTTCGTAGAAAAGAGTAAGTCAATGTAGAAAAAAGCATTTGAAAATATAATATTTTGAGTCTTCTCTGTCTCATGAAGTGAAGCGCAAGTGGATAACTGATTTTCGTTGTGGTTGTGCGAGCATGCGGAACATCCAATGGGGTGATACCAGAGTACAGCGTCAAGAAACTCGGGTCGAACGACAGTCAAGGGAAGATTCGCGGCGTGATGAGCACAGAATGTATCTCAAGTGAGCGAGTATTTAAACACTCTGCGCAGAAATTTAGAATGTGTTAACAAAGTCGCCACAATTTTTCAGATGTCAAGGCAACGTCTTAGGCCTATTAGAAGACTTGAAGTTGGAAATGCGCTTAATCAATCGCATTAGGCTAAAAGGACACTATGGTCAAGAGTAAATTGGAATGTTCTTTTTTTTGTTTTAAACAAATTGACCTTTCAGTTGTATCCCGTAAGTATTTATAATTCTATTTCTTTTTACTTTTCAATATAAATTATTATTATAAATTTCATTAATGGTGATAATTGATATCTAACCCTTATGCTGGTATCTTTGCCACAGAAAAAAATATATTTGGTCGTGTAGAAAATTTCATACCTTTGCTACTGATTAAAACTTTAACACAATGATGTACACACTACTTTACACGAAACAATAAGCAGTTTTCGATTGTTTTGAAGTAAAAATAGAGGTATGCGTGACATTACGTGGCTGGTCCTAGATCCATTCAAATGACAGCATTTTCCAGAGTTTAAAGTATAGTGGAAGTTGGTACAAACTAAACTGATCATAATAGTGTTGTTACAAAACACTTTTTTCGAGATTTTTCCTCACCTATCGATACCGCTTTTCCGTGCTTACTAGTTATTGGTGTGACTACGAGTCAACGAGTCCTGAGATCTGTGACAGTTATTTCACTACCGACTGTTTCCCCCATTGCGTAAAATATGCGTACCGTTTATGAACTGCTTCTAATAACATGTTTAGTGACACAGTTAACAACGAAAATAAGTAATCAGAAATTACACGGTTGCATCGGGTACGGTCTTCGGACAAACAAACGCTACCTAGAAGCAGAAAACATTGAAAGATAGAAAAGCTTGAAAAAAGAGATCTTTGCCGATTTCTCACGTTCTTTACGCTTTCATCCACATTAATTTCATGGGACAAAAGAGAAATTACTAACACCGTCCACGAAACACAATACTAAGTGCGAAATATCATAAACAACAGAAGTTCAAAGTGTAATGATCTGGCATTATGCTGTTCACCTGTGAGAGGTGTCGGCCGGTCGGCAGCAAGACGACAGTGCTTCGCCCACAAATTTTGGCTAAGATGGACCAGTCCATGCGGATCTTCTCGATGCCACGCCGAATCCGCATCTAAGCCGACGTGGACGCAAGCACTGCTCAGCGTATCGAGTGCATAATCTTCCGTATCCATCAGCTGTCAATGCTAGTTACACAGATGACGCTATCGGCTTCACGCTGGAAATTCAGATTTCAGCTTCGTCTGAGGTGTTGATTTTCTGTAATATCTTTATTAATCTCAAAATAAAACTCCAGTTGACTTCCTTTTGGATCTTTAGTTTCCTGTTTTTCCTGCTTTCTGTTATTTCAGACAGAAATACGTGAATATTACACAAAAGCAAAGATGAATGCATTATGTGAGTCCGAAGTTCATTGACTGTCATGGAATACAAAGAGCGTAAACACAGACATTAATAAAAGCTAATATTTGACGAAGTGAACCGAATTTATTTCTTGAAATTAATACACTGTAGCGTAATAAAAGATACTGAATATCATGAAGTGCCTTTATTCTTACGTACCGTTCGAGGAAACAGAAAGTGGCGGCGAACGCATTTACACACAAATAGCTGTAATTTTCTGAGGTATGGTAATAGTACACTTCCCTCCAGGCTGTTCTCATACACCTTTTACTTAATCTGATGCTAAGAACAAGGTAATAAAAACAAGCAACACGAAATTAACCGCAATATACGTTATATTCAAATCGTTAAAATAAATGAATCAATAAATTTCGTTAAATAAAATTCGATTTTGGGTTCTTTCAGCATGACTGTTCATTCATGTTTGAAAGTACTACGTACGAACCTTTTTATTGGTAGTAATTCAATCGTGGTCCTCCAGTAATTGAGAAGTAGTTTCTTTGAAGCAATGTCTTTACTGCTTATCATGATAGGATCATCTGAAATGATAAAACGAACTGTATTATATGAGTTAGGCAAATAAATTTAATTTCAAGCAAATAATCAGATTCACATAGCCTCCTCGAAACAATATGCGTCGAAATATTACATTACACAGCTTGCTTTTGCCATCGGTTTTCAGTTTTCTTCAGCTGAATGATAAAGAGAACTGAAACCAACATTGTTCCTCAGATATGCATAAAAAATGCCTCAGTTAACCCCCAATCGATAGATTTCGTCTTTTTCCGTATTCTGAAATTATTACAGTATGCCAGAAAAACATGGTAACGTAAAATTCATAGACTATAATGAAAATTCACTAAGTGAGCTGATGCAGAGGTTAGATAACTGTAGTCATATTTCTGAGGGCATGTTTGAGTGTTTCATTTGTCAGTCCTGACTGAAATGTTTTGTGTTTCCGATAGACAATTTAAAGAAGTTGTTGGAAAGTTTCCTTCAACCACACCTTGTGTCCATAAGAAGCTTTCAAGGAAGAACGGTATTTGTAACTTGTAATAGTGCAGTTATATTCACTTCCTTTTATTTCCCCTATAATATTAACTTAAAAAGAAAGAATGTTTCAAAAATGGTTCAAATGGCTCTGAGCACTATGGGACTTAACATCTGAGGTCATCAGTCCCCTAGAACTTTTTAGAACTACTTAAACCTAACTGACCTAAGGACATCACACACATCCATGCCCGAGGCAGGATTCGAACCTGCGACCGTAGTGGTCGCGTGGTTCCAGACTGCAGCGGCTAGAACCGCTTGGCCACACCGGCCGGCAAAGAATGTTTCTAAGTGACAGGAAAAAAGGGGAACACGTGGTGAAAATCCTTTTATTTTTCTATGCGTTTAAACAGGTTTCGTTTTACTGGCTGGGGAAGAACGTCAGAGCTGGTACCCAGCATCGGATGTCGGAGGACTGAGTACACGGAAAACCAAAGTGGATGCGACGGAGACAGTGAAGAATGCGCACAGAATACGAGAGGTTCTCTGCAGAGGCCAAACACTCGGCATTACGTAATCAGCTGCTTAAAGGTAGCGTATTTTACGCTGGAAAAAATAGTTGTTCTAGGGGTTTGTTAGTCATGTACGTACAGAGCGGTGGTTCATCCGAGAAGAATTATGTGGGCGGATATATTTCATTCCGAACATTGATATTTGGGATTAGTGTTGTCTTCTGCAATGGAATAGACTTGGGTTCGGCCACTACCGCCGATAGATAAACAGGTAACCGTGTCCTAAGAGATGTTAAACGCACGGAAATGTTTAACCCAGTCGAGATCAGTTGTAGAAACAAGTTGAACATATTGGTGTCTTCTTGTTTCAAACAGGTTATTAACACAATATTTTTAGTTACTTGTCAAATTTCCGGCGATAGAAGCGTTGGCGTGGTTAAGACACTGAAAACTTATTTGAGAGGCGCGATGTTCAGATTCCCGACTAGTCCTACTGATTTAAGTTTTCTGTGGTTTTGCTAAACCGATTAAGGCGAATCCTAGAATTTTGCCGCGCGTGTTAGCCGCACGGTCTCAGGCGTCTTGTCACGGTCTGCGCGGCTCCCTCCCGTCGGAGGTTCGAGTCCTCCCTCGGGCAGGTGTGTGTGTGTCGTCCTTAGCGTAAGTTGGTTTAAGTCTGATTAAAATAGTGAGTAAGCTTAGGGACCGATGACCTCAGCCGTTTGGTCCCATAAGACCTTACCACAAATTTCCAATTTTCCTGGAATTTTCTGATTTCTTTCCCATTATTGTCGAATCTGAGCCTGCACTCCGTCTCCAAATATCTTATCATCAACTAGATGTCAGACGTTAAAGTTTCTTTCAGTTTTTTGACATTCTAAATAATTTATCATGCGTAGTATCATTCTGTCATGACTATTTGTTCATTTTGACGAAACCTCGTTAATAAGTTCCATGTTTTGTCGTTAAAATCGCTGATATTTTCGTTATTGAATTTTGCAAATGTGTTTCAAAGCCCTTGAAATAACAGTTCTACTTCGACACTGTTCAATAAAGCGTTCAGGACATCGTTTCGTTTTCCAGTGCGTTCCTTCTTTGCCCCACAGCCGTTCTTCTCCTACTTATTCAATTTTCAGTGATGTGGCGTCCAGTTATGTTTGTCCATTTGCTTGTAAGCAGTTTTCCAAGAAACCTCTGACAGCTAGTGGACACGTGTACTCGTCACATCGTTTTCCACACTCAGAACTCTGTGCACTGCCAAGCTCTGCAACAGGAAGCTGGTGGTGTATGTAGGTGTATATGGCGCTAGGCTGAACGGTTTTTTTTATACTAACTCTCATACGACTGGAGATAGTAAGTCTCTAAACACATTTATGATTACAATACGTAAAACACTGATACTTCCAGTTCTCTACAAGGAAATGTGCTAATAGGGAAGTTTTAACACTTTTGATGTCAGAAACGGAGAAATGTAGCTGCTGCCCGTGTAACATCTTGCCCACTGCGAACGAAAAAGTGATCACAAAAAGAAAATCTATAGGCTTCAAAATATGAGCTAGACTGAAATAAATATTATGATACAAATATTTTTTTCCTGCTAAAAGCGCACTCAGTATCGTCTAAAGAATAGACCAAAACAGTACCATACATACACCGTGTAATCTTTGATATTTACTTCCCATTTGTTTCTTCTTTATTAGAAGAGCAGTTGCAATGTATCTGTGACCGACAGATAGTACGCGAAAAGGAACGGCCTTAACATCGTCCTTGAAATTGCCGCTGTATGTCACATTTATTTTCAGGTAATGTTTTTATCTTTCGCCTGAGGATCGAGGTAACGGAGTTATGTTATTGGAGACGATCATATCGTTTTGTAGAGAAGGTGGGTGCCAAAGTTCACGGAAACTCTGCTTCGTAGCAAGCCCTTATTTTCAACTAACCATCGACAGATGAATTTTTAAATATAATGTCAACACAACTCTAGAATACCTTATACAGGAAACAGAAGGAGGGCTTAAATCATTCCAAAGCTACCATGAACCATGCGTAACCACGAATACATAAGCTTTAATACGGTCTACATCTATACTACAGCCCACCTTATGGTGTCCGGTGGAGGGTACTTTATCTATTACCGTCATTTCGCACCTTTCCTCTTTCAATATCGAATGCTGTTATGGAAGAGAGATGGTTCGTGAGCTCAAATTCCTCTAGTTTTACCTCACGGTGTTTCCACGAGATATTTATAGCACGAAGCAAAGTATTAGCGACCCTTCTAGGAAAGTGAGGTATCTGATTTCAACAATAAACCACTCCATGATGTGCAGCACCTCTTTTGTAACATCGCCACTGCAGTTGGATGAATACGTCCTTGCTATTTACGCATCAGTCCTTGATGAAAAGTGCCGCTCTTAAGTTCCCTTATGGTCGTGTCGGTGTGATGTTGACTATAAACCTGTAACGAGGGCAGTCAATAGTAGGTTATTCTCTCTGATGTAACCGCTTCCAGCGTGTGGCCGTGTCGGTCTGATGTTGACTATAAACCTGTAACGAGGGCAGTCAATAGTAGGTTATCTTCTCTGCTGGTGAACGTGATTGGGGAGTATTGGAGTTGCCTTCCTGGTCGCTCGATTTTGACTCAAACAGCGGAGTACAGAGCTGTGCCGCAATTCAGTTAAGAGGAGTGCCGCTTTCTGCTGCTAACACTTAACGGTTCCGGAGTATTCCAACAATGTGGTGGTTCCCTTCCGCTGTAGTGAGGAGTTACCCTGTTAAAGGTGGAGTTAGATGATTATTGTCGAATCTCTGGTGCACGGCTTAATGAGGAAAAAAGTAAAATTCTCATGCTCAGGGTGTTCGATGATGTTGCTGTTCGGTTGACTACTGCTGTAGACCAGCATACGTGATTGGGGGTCATCGTCGATCGTTGCCTTCTTAAAACGGCAACTGTAAAACTGTCATTGACAACATGCAAGGGACCAAACTGGAACTCTATCGTTGTCAAGTTACAATTCTCCGAAACATTCTCATTTTGGACACACATGTGTTTCGTAAGGCATCTTACATTGCCCAATTGTACCCGCACCCTGAGATGGCGCCAAAAAAAGTGGCGCCAATTATCTGGGCGATTTTCATGGAAACGTTACATACTAAGGTTGTGCTATACGATGACGGCTATACCAAATATGTTAGGAGGTTTGAGGCTCTCTGATATCAAGACTCAAGTTTCACCTCTATACATTCGGTGCACGCTTTTGGTTATTACCCTGGAATCACATATTTTTACAGATCGGCTGTTCACACTTGTACGTCCACCAAGTCTCGCTACACCAGTTGACGTTGGTCGCCTTCATTTTAAACTACGGCACGTTAAAGAATTTTACCTTGCCGTTAGCTATTTGGGTGCCGATGTACTGCGGCTGCTGGTACTTACGACCTGGACTCTGCTCGCTTGCTGGGAGGCAGTGGTCTGTCCCAATCCCACAGAACTATTGTTGCCGCCTGTACCCTGGCAGTCAATATGGACCAATGATAGTCTCACGGTTGATTCCTGACAGTGGTTTCTTCTTGATGCAGATAGTAAATATACTGAAGTGGTACACGTGCATAATACCGTGTAGGGCCCCCGCCAGCACGCAGTGTCGCAACACTCGACTAATGTCTGTAGTTGTGCTGAAGGGAACTGACACCACAAATCCTTCAGGGCTGTCCGCAAATCCGTAAGAGTATGACGGAGTGGAGATCTCTTCTGACAGCGCGTGGCAAGACATCCCAGATATGCTAAATAATGTTCATGTCTGGGGAGTCTGGTGGCCAGCGGAAGAGTTTAAACTCAGAAAGGCGTTCCTGGTGCCACTCCCTAGCAATTCTGGATGCGTCTGGCGTCGCATTGACCTGCAGGAATTGCCCAAGTCCGTCGAAATGCACAATGGACATAAAAGGATGCAGGTGATCAGATATGATCCTTACGTACGTGTCACCTGTCATAGTCGTGTCTAGACGTATCTGGAGTCCCATATCACTCCAACTGCATACACCCCACACCATTACAGAGCCTCCACCAGCTTGAACTGTCCTCTGCTGACGAGCAGGGTCCATGGATTCATGAGGATGTTTCCATACTCGAACACGTCCATCTGCTCGATACAATTTGAAACGAGACTCATCCTATCAGGCAACATGTTTCCAGTCATCATCAGTCCAATGTCGGTGTTGACGAGCCCAGGCGAGGCGTAAAGCTTTGTGTCGTGCAGTCATCAAGGGTACGCGAATGGGTCTTCGGCTCCGACAGCCCATATCGATGATGTTTCGTTGAGTGGCTCGCACGTTGACACTTGTCGATGGCTCCGCATTGAAATATGCAGCAATTTACGGAAGAGATGCGCTTCTGTCATGCTGAACGATTCTCTTCAGTCATCATTGGTCCCGTTTTGCAAAATCTTTTTCCAGCCACAGCGATGTGGGACACTTGATGTTTTACCGGATTCCTTATATTCACGGTGTTCTTGTGAAATGGTCGCACAGGAAAATCCCCACTTTATATCTACATCGGAGATACTGGGTCCCATCGCTTGTGCGCCGACTATGGCTCCACGTTGAATCTCACTTAAATCTTGATAACCTGCCATTGTAGCAGATGTGAACGAAATAACAACTGTGGCGGACAATTGTTGTCTTATATAGGCGTTGCCGACCGCAGCGTCGTGTTCTGGCTGTTTACATATCTCTGTATTTGAATACCCATGTCTATACCAGTTTCTTTGGAGCCGGCCGGTGTGGCCAAGCGGTTCTAGGCACTTCAGTCTGGAAACGCGCGACCGCTGCGGTCGCAGGTTCGAATCCTGCCTCGGGCATGGATGTGTGTCATGTCCTTAGGTTGGTTAGGTTTAAGTAGTTCTAAGTTCTAGGGGAATGATGACCTCAGATGTTAAGTCCCATAGTGCTCAGAGCCATTTGAACCATTTGAAGTTCTTTGCCGCTTCAGTGTATAGGCTCTAATTTAGCAGTTACCTCCAGTGGTATAAGTGACTACTTCCTCAGAATGTGTTGTTAACTCACGCATCTCAGTGTTTATGACGTCATATCTCCTGAACTACGTGTCGTCAGTGACATATTTTTGTAGACACATTCACCAACACATGTGGATACTATCAGAGAAATGTCTTGCTAATAAAGTTTGAAGGAACGAAACAATAAATTTAAATGTATTGCATAATGCGGCTGTTTTTCATGCATCTCAGTGTTTATGACGTCATATTTCCTGAAAAATGTGTCATGCAATCATACAATTTTTCTGATCCAGTCGGTGGTACACGCCAATACTGTCTCCAAAATGTGTCAGGAATATAGTTACTGCTAAAAAAGTACTAAATGAAAGCGTCATGCTTTATGCGGCAGCTTTACTACATGAACAACGAAAATGTAGTAGGCGATAAACTATTTTCCTTTCATCATTTTGTGGGGGTCTTCAGGGACAAAACGTTTCGTGAAGGTCTGGAAATATGTGTAAAGTTCGCTGCAAGTCCTTAGGTGCTCTCATTCTCAAATACCGGATGAGTGATGTGTGGGTATTCGCACGTTGTGAGCTACACTGCTTTTTCATCCACACCCGGTCCCGTTTGTTTCGTAGATGGTTCGTATTCTCCACAGACGTGATTTCCAAAAGTGTATGTATACCATGTTTGCTTGAAATACGACATATATATGAGTGAGATCGTTCAAGTCTGAGAGAAGCACATCCGATCCCAGCCACACTACTCTGCCCTGCCATGCCTACAGCCACCCCTCAGAGGCACCCTTGCCTTGTCTCCACACAACATCATGCGGAAATCAAACGCCGCAGCCGACCAAAATTAAACATCAGTATTCAGATATGGCACATCGTGTCACAGATGGTTGTCGCAAAGTCTGTGTCTTAGCTCTAATTTCCTGCATTTTTTCATCTTCGTACGAGGTGCATTCAAGTTCTAAGGCCTCCGATTTTTTTTCTAATTAACTACTCACCCGAAATCGATGAAACTGGCGTTACTTCTCGACGTAATCGCCCTGCAGACGTACACATTTTTCACGACGTTGACGCCATGATTCCATGACAGCGGCGAAGGCTTTTTTAGGAGTCTGTTTTGACCACTGGAAAATCGCTGAGGCAATAGCAGCACGGCTTTCATTGTTGGAAAAAGCCAAAGGTCGCTAGGAGCCAGGTCAGGTGAGTAGGGAGCATGAGGAATCACTTCAAAGTTGTTATCACGAAGAAACTGTTGCGTAACGATAGCTCGATGTGCGGGTCCGTTGTCCTGGTGAAACAGCACACGCGCAGCCCTTCCAGGACGTTTTTGTTGCAGTGCAGGAAGGAATTTGTTCTTCAAAACATTTTCGTAGGATGCACCTGTTACCGTAGTGCCCTTTGGAACGCAATGGGTAAGGATTACGCCCTCGCTGTCCCAGAACATGGACGCCATCATTTTTTCAGCACTGCCGGTTACCCGAAATTTTTTTTGGTGGCGGTGAATCTGTGTGCTTCCATTGAGCTGACTGGCGCTTTGTTTCTGGATTGAAAAATGGCATCCACGTCTCATCCATTGTCACAACCGACGAAAAGAAAGTCCCATTCATGCTGTCGTTGCTCGTCAACATTGCTTGGCAACATGCCACACGGGCAGCCGTGTGGTCGTCCGTCAGCATTCGTGGCACCCACCTGGATGACACTTTTCGCATTTTCAGGTCGTCATGCAGGATTGTGTGCACAGAACCCACAGAAATGCCAACTCTGGAGGCGATCTGTTCAACAGTCATTCGGCGATCCCCCAAAACAATTCTCTCCACTTTCTCGATCATGTCGTCAGACCGGCTTGTGCGAGCCCGAGGTTGTTTCGGTTTGTTGTCACACGATGTTCTGCCTTCATTAAACTGTTGCACCCACGAACGCACTTTTGACACATCCATAACTCCATCACCACATGTCTCCTTCAACTGTCGATGTATTTCAATTGGTTTCACACCACGCAAATTCAGAAAACGAATGATTGCACGCTGTTCAAGTAAGGAAAACGTCGCCATTTTAAGTATTTAAAACAGTTCTCATTCTCGCATCTGGCGGTAAAATTCCATCTGCCGTACGGTGCTGCCATCTCTGGGACGTATTGACAATGAACGCAGCCTCATTTTAAAACAATGCGCATGTTTCTATCTCTTTCCAGTCCGGAGAAAAAAATCGGAGGCCTTAGAACTTGAATGCACCTCGTAATTTCACGAGACGTATACAGTCTGATAAAACATATCCGACACTGCAATATAATGCAAAACTAATCACTAAAAGTGTCGAGAGGTACGTCCACCAGTACAAAATTGTACTTTCGGTAGCGAAGCAATAAAAGCAGGATAGGTCGGGCAGGAGGGCTCAATGACTTAGAACTTGGACTGGTCATTGGATGTCACGTGAGTAACATATCTATAAGTGACATATGAGCCCTTCGAACGCTGCCAAAGTCGACTGTTGGTGATGTGATAGGAAGTGGAAGAGCGAACGGACAACCGCAGTTAAACCAACAGCAGGCAGACTTCATGTACCGATGGACACGGCTCTTCGGGCGTTGCAGAGGATACTTGTAAAAAAACGCAGAAAGATAATAGAAGGAAAATCAGTCACGACTTCCAGAGTGCTGCCAGTAGTGCAGCCAGCGCTATGATTGTGTGCAGGGAGTTAAAAAGAATTGGGTACTATGGTCGGGCAGCTCGCTATAAGCGACTCACATATCTGCGGTCACTGCTAAGCGACGCTTAAGGTGGCGGAAAGAGCGATGTCATTGGACAGTGGATGACTGGGAACGATTGATTTGGGGTGATGACTCACTCAGTACCCTGTCGCAATCCGATGTAAAGATTTGGGTTTGGCAAATATCGGAGAACAGTACTTGCCGTCATGTATAGTGCCAACAGTGAAGTACAGAGGAGGTTGTCTTATGGTATGACTGTGATTTTCGTTGCTAGGCTGTGATCCTCTGATAGCGCTTAAGTAAACTCTAAATGCAGAAGGATCTGAACACGTCTTACGTCATCGTGTACAATGTACGGTAGAAGAGTAGTTCAGAGATGATTATTTGTATCAGCATGACAATGTAAAAATGGTTCAAATGGCTCTGAGCACTATGGGACTTAACTTCTGAGGTCATCTGTCCCCTAGAACTTAGAACTACTTAAACCTAACTAACCTAAGTACATCACACACATCCATGCCCGAGGCAGGATTCGAACCTGCGACCGTAGTGGTCGCGCGGTTCCAAACTGTAGCGCCTAGAACCACTTGGCCACTTCGGCCGGACTTTGACAATGTAACCTGTCATAAAGTAGCATCTATGAGGCAATGGTTTGTGGACAAAAATATTCCTGAAATGTACGGGCCTGGGCAGAGTTCCCACCTAAACCCAATGGAACACCTTTGCGGTGAGTTAGAACGACGACTTCGCTCCAGACAGCAGCGTCCAACATCTCTACGTTGCCTGGTTTCCGCTCTAAATGAGGAACGGGCTACCATTCTATCACAGACATTATGACACCTTATAGAAAGAGTTGGTTCAAATGGCTCTGAGCACTATGGGACTTAACATCTGAGGTCATCAGTTCCCTAGAACTTAGAACTACTTAAACCTAACTAACCTAAGGACATCACACACATCCATGCCCGAGGCAGGATTCGAACGTGCGACCGTAGCGGTAGAAAGAGTCCCCAGCAGAGTTAGAGCAGAGTTCAAGGCGAATGATGAACACTCTCCATATTAATGTCCACTAATATGTGTCTAGGCAACGGCCTTGCCGCAATGGATACACCGGTTCCCTTGGGATCACCGAAGTTAAGCGCTGTCGGGCGTGGTCGGCACTTGGATGGGTTACCATCGAGGCCGTCATGCGCTGTTGCCATTTTTCGGGGTGCACTCAGCCTCGTGATGCCAATTGAGGAGCTACTCGACAGAACAGTAGCGGCTCCTGTCACAGAAAACCATCATGACGACCGGGAGAGTGGTGTGCTGACCACACGCCCCTCCTATACACATCCTCAACTGAGGATGACACAACGCTCCCGATTGGCCACTTGTGGCCTGAAGACGGAGTGCTGCTGCCGCTGCTAATATGTGCCTGGATGTTGTTGATCAGATAGTGCATGTGGGAGTAAATAAGATGTTACTCAATACCTCCCAGAATTTACTCTGTCAGAATGTCAATAGTAAACGTCTCCGTCATGCACTTCACCTCTCTTGTAGCGTCTGCCACTGGAGTTTGCTGAGCAACTCCGTAACGCTCTCGCGAGGATTAAACGATCCCGTGACAACCGCACCGCTTCTCGCTACTGTTCTCTGGCTCATTTAGAACATTACAGATTGTTGGCAATCGGTCGAACAAATGTTTTGTAAGCTGCTTCTATCGTGGCTGAATTACATTTCCTATGTGAGAAAAGTATTGAGACTGGCAATACTGCAAGTAATCCGGCAACCCTGTGTTGTTCTAGAATGAGATTTTCACTCTGCAGCGGAGTGTGCGCTGATATGAAACTTACTGGCACATTAAAACTGTGTGCCCGACCGAGACTCGAACTCGGGACTTTTGCCTTTCGCGGGCAAGTGCTCTACCATCTGAGCTACCGAAGCACGACTCACGCCCGGTACTCACAGCTTTACTTCTGCCACTTCCACTTTATGTTGTTCTACTTGTGCAGACCGATATGTTCATTACTTGCCGATGTTCAGTCCGAGTTTCAGCTCCGTAAGCGCATCATGTGATTTTTGAGAGCACCGTCAGCGAAGATGTGTTTTGTTGTGTGTTACGAAAATGAAACAGTGGAATTTAGAGCAGCGTTATGCCGTCAACTTTTGTGTTAAATTTGCGGAATCCGTGAGTACGACATTTGAAAAGTTAGAAACGGCCTATGGGAAAAATGCCTTGTCAAGAGCACGAACTTTTCGCTGGCAAAAAACATTTTTGGAAGGCCGAGAACACGTTGAAGGTGAATCTCGCTCAGGGAGACATTAAACTACAAAAACCGACGAGAACGTCGAACATGTGCATGCTCTTGTGAGATTGTTCATCCAGAACAATCTGCCAACCAAGTGTTTGACAAAAATGTTCTTGAAAGGCTAGAAAAAAGGGTGAATCGAGTTAGACCGGACATTGCAGACAAGAGGATGCTGCACCACGACGACACCCCACCACACATGGCATGGAATTTTTGACCTCAAAAGTCATTCCTGATGTAACAGTCCTCCATTCACTTGATCTGAGTCCTTGCGATTTTTTCCTTTTCCAGGAGTTGAAAAACTCTTAAAAGCTTTTCATTTTGGGACTCTGGAGAACATTAAAAAAAAATGTGACTGACATATTACACGTGCCATCAGTTGAAGCCTTTCACCGCTGCTACCAAGACTGGGAAAAATGACTCCGCCGGTGTGTAGCTGTCGAAGGGAACTAGTTTGAAAGAGACAATACTGCTGTTTGAAAAAAATAAAATAAAAACCTTTCTCTCATACCTTGTCAGCGAATCTCAAGCCCGGTGTCTGTTTTTCCTACAATTAGTTTCTTGTGATCATTCCACTTTATGTCGCTCCGAATGTTACTCCCTGCGAATTTTACTGTAGCTACTCGTCCCAGTCAATCATCACCAATAATATAATCGAACAGTAGTGAATTCATTCGTTTATTTAAGCACAGTAAGTTATGTTTATTTACGTTCGGCGTCAAGTACCAGTCCCTGCATCAATCATCTATCATTTCCCGGTCTTCCTGCAATTCGGTACATTCTTCTGACGTTGCTGCCTTCAGAGAGATAACTACATCTTCTGCGAAAAGCGTCATGAATCTTCTGACATTATCCACTTGACCATTTATACATGATAGTCAGAAACAGTCTGAAAAGCATGTAAGGGTATTCAAAGGTTGTTTGTGCTGAGAAATAACAGTTAAGAAAAAAAAATTCGATACGTTGCCCATTTTCCGCGTTAATTACCATCGAAGCTAGCCAAACGGGCCGTTGCTCGCTTAAATTCAAGAGACCCGACACAGGGTGTGTCTCCATACGTTCTCATCGTTTCACGATACAAAAATTGGATATGGAACGGTAGTAGGGACGAACCCGAGCCAAAGGCTGAGCAACCTCTGCGCTATCATCGACTCTGTGAGAACAACTGACGGTAATTGTATCTGGCGGCCGCTTCATTCTGCGCTCGCAATTGCCTGTTGACTAACTTCAAAACTAATTAACTCGGAAACGGCGCAACGAATCGATTTTTTTGACAGTTATTTGTCAGCACAACCTACTCTGTAACAGCCTTAAAAACTTTTCCGACAGTTTCTGACAAACTTATAAACAGGGTTATTCTTAAGTATCTACGGGGTTTCAGAAGACGAATGCGCAAAAACTACAGCACATGCCGGTGGATAGAGCATCTCTGCAACTTTCGTTTCGTAATCGCACAGTGGCTTAGCTGCAGTAGTGGACAGATGTGTCAGACCGTGTGGAAAATCGTCCGCTCCGATTTGTCGTATCGAATTAGTTCGTGCTTGCAACGGGGCACCATAATGAACAGATTTCCAAAGCGGGTAACTGGCGTCATCGGCTTAAATGAGCTGCACGCACATACTGACTTTGCCGTGTCACCAAATGTGCGCACATAGACGTGAGTTAAAAAATTGGAGAGATTCTCTCTCCACTGAGGTGTGTCTATTTGCTGTATGCTTTGCAGTCTTTGCGTAGTTATTTTTGCGACAGTCTGGAAGTCTATCATATGCATTCCTGAAGTCAGGGAACACGGTATTAGCTGCTTGTCCTCATATGATGATTCCAGCCACCATTTCAGATCGATGATATTTCCTTTTTTTAGTTTTTACGTGATTTTCTAGCGTGCTTCATGCCATTAAACTGTGTCTCTTTAGGTCTGCGAAACATAAAAGGACACTGAAATAGGAATTTTATTTTACAAGTTTGGTAATAGGAAATATAGCATGAAACATACAGTATGCTAGTGTTCAGTCTGAATAAGAGTGAAAAAACTACTTTGAAGCTAAACTGACGAATTTGAGTAGTGTAACGACGTGCAGCACTCAAAAATATTTAACGTATTGAGAATTGCCTGAACCCAAGTGCTCGCATGTTTTCTAATAAGAGGCTAGTTATGATATGGTTCGTTACTTCTGTTTGGTGACTGAAAAAAAAGTTACCATTTCCATTTCACAGCCGAGTCTAACAATAACAAACTAGCACGTCAACACCTAGAATATTCTTGAGGTGCGAGGGGTAAAACACAGGTAGCGAAAGGCTATTTACAAGTTGTACGGAAACCAGATGGCAGTTATAAGACTCGAGGGGCTTGAAAGGGAAGTAGTGCTTGGGAAGGGAGTGAGACAGTGTTGTAGCCCACACCCGATGTTATTCAGCCTGTATATTTAGAAACCAGTAAAGAAAACAAAAGAAAAATTTGGATTAGGAATTAAAATGCCGGGGGAAGAAATAAAAACCTCGAGGTTTGCCGATGACATTGTAATTCTGTCAGAGACAGCAAAGGACGTGGAAGAGCAGTTGAACGGATGATATAAAATGAACATCAACAAAAGCAAAACCTGGATAATGGAATGTAGTTGATTTAAAATAGGTGATGCCGAGGGAATTAGGTTAGGAAATGAGTCACTTAAAGTATTAGATGAGTTTTGCTATTTGGGCAGCAAAATAACTGACGATGCTCGAAATAGAGAAGATGTAAAATGTAGACTGGCAATGACAAGAAAAGCATTTCTGAAGAAGAGAAGTTTGATAACATAAAATTTATATTTTAGTGTTAGGAAATCTTTCCTGAAGGTATTTGTCTGGAGTGTGGCCATGTATGGAATTGAAACATGGATGATAAACAGTTTAAATAAAAAGAGAATAGAATTATTCGAAATGTGGTGCTACAGAAGAATGCTGAGGATCAGGTTTGTAGATAACGTAACTAATGAGGAGGTACTGAACAGAATTGCGGAGAAAAATCTGCTGCACAACCTGACTAGAACAAGGGGGCGGTTAGTAAGTCGCATTGTGAGACATCAACGCATCACCGTTTTAGTACTTGAGGGAACCGTGAGGTGTAAAAATTGTAAAGGGAGACCAAGAGATGAATAAGGCAAGCGGATTCAGAAGAATGTAGGTTGCAGTAGTTACTCAGAGATGAAGAAGCTTGAACAGGATGGAGTAGCATGGAGAGGCGCTTCAAACAAGTCTTCGGACTGAGTACCACAAAACAGTAACATTATCTTACTTCATTGAGCTGTGGTATTGTAAATACACTGGCTTACAGAGATGCTAAGCACCCAGAAGATATGGCCGGATGTCAATTTGACTTCGTACGCGAACACTCTATAGGTGCCTACAGTTGCAATTCTCTGTAACTGGTAGAACGCCCACAAGAAAACGTTAGAGTTGTTCGTGGCTCTGAGCACTATGGGACTTAACATCTGTGGTCATCAGTCCCCTAGAACTTAGAGCTACTTAAACCTAACTAACCTAAGGACATCACACACATCCATGCCCGAGGCAGGATTTGAACCTGCGACCGTAGCGGCCACGCGGTTCCAGACTCAAGCGCCTAGAACCGCACGGCCACACCTGCCGGAAGAGCTGTTCGTGTTTAGTGTGTTACTAGGTCTGGTAGGGTTCATACGGGGCGTGAACAACGTCGCATGTTGAGAGACCAATGTGAGCGACACGAAAATGGCATGTACTCGTGTGAGAAAACGTTTCGAGCATCCGACAGTGTTTGAAAGTAGCCTCTTTGTGGGCCTCCATTATTTGACTAGCTTGTCGAATCGTGCAATATCGAGATTTGTGGGTCACTCACGTGTGACTGCACCCCATGTACGGTGTCGTCAAGATTCCGGTAGACGTCGCCTGACCAATACAGGAGGAGAATGACCGCATTATCGACAAGTGGATCATAATCACTTTACTACAACGCCCACTATCCGAGAACACGTAATGGATTCCCTGCAACATTCTGGGTCAGTGCGCATGATTGATCTCAGTCCACCAGCAACGACGTTTGGGATTTGCTGTCCCATGCATAAGCTGCGGTTAACACCACAACACAACCGGCTGTATCTCGAGTGTTGCCATGATTGGAATGCGTGGCGTCGCATTGTGTTCGGTGAATTCGAAAGTAAAATTCTATGTACCGACTTGACAGAAAATCCTAGGAAGTTCTGGTCTTACGTTAAATCAGTAAGTGGATCGAAACAGCATATCCAGACACTCTGGGATGATGATGGCATTGAAACAGAGGATGACACGCGTAAAGCTGAAATACTAAACACCTTTTTCCAAAGCTGTTTCACAGAGGAAGACCGCACTGCAGTTCCTTCTCTAAATCCTCGCACGAACGCAAAAATGGCTGACATCGAAATAAGTGTTCAAGGAATAGAAAAGAAACTGAAATCATTCAACAGAGAAAAGTCCACTGGACCTGACGGGATACCAATTCGATTCTACACAGAGTACGTGAAAGAACTTGCCCCCTTCTAACAGCCGTGTACCGCAAGTCTCTATAGGAACGGAAGGTTCCAAATGATTGGAAAAGAGCACAGGTAGTCCCAGTTTTCAAGAAGGGTCGTCGAGCAGATGCGCAAAACTATAGGCCTATATCTCTGACATCGATCTGTTGTAGAATTTTAGAACATGTTTTTTGCTCGCGTATCATGTCATTTCAGGAAACCCAAAATATACTCTGTAGGAATCAACATGGGTTCCGGAAACAGCGATCGTGTGAGACCCAACTCGCTTTATTTGTTCGTGAGACCCAGAAAATATTAGATACAGGCTCCTAGGTAGATGCCATTTTCCTTGACTTCCGGAAGGCGTTCGATACAGTTCCGCACTGTCACCTGACAAACAAAGTAAGAGCCTACGGAATATCAGACCAGCTGTGTGGCTGGATTGAAGAGTTTTTAGCAAACAGAACACAGCATGTTGTTCTCAATGGAAAGACGTCTACAGACGTTAAAGTAACCTCTAGCGTACCACAGGGGATTGTTATGGGACCTTGCTTTTCACAATATATAAAAATGACCTAGTAGATAGTGTCGGAAGTTCCATGCGTCTTTTCGCGGATAATGCTGTAGTATACAGAGAAGTTGCAGCATTAGAAAATTGCAGCGAAATGCAGGAAGATCTGCAGCGGATAGGCACTTGGTGCAGGGAATGGCAACTGACCCTTAACATAGGCAAATGTAATGTATTGCGAATACATGGAAAGAAGGATCCTTTATTGTATGATTATATGATAGCGGAACAAACACTGGTAGCAGTTACTTCTGTAAAATACCTAGGAGTATGCATACGGAACGATTTGAAGTGGAATGATCATATAAAATTAATTGTTGGTAAGGCGGGAGATTCATTGGGAGAGTCCTTAGAAAATGTAGTTCAACAACAAAGGAGGTGGCTTATAAAACATTCGTTCGGTCTGTACTTGAGTATTGCTCATCAGTGTGGGATCCGTACCAGGTCGGGATGACAGAGGAGATAGAGAAGATCCAAAGAAGAGCGGCGCGTTTCGTCACAGGGTTATTTGGTAACCGTGATAGCGTTACGGAGATGTATAGCAAACTCAAGTGGCAGACTCTTCAAGAGAGGCGCTCTGCATCGCGGTGTAGCTTGCTGTCCAGGTTTCGAGAGGACGCGTTTCTGGATGAGGTATCGAATATATTGCTTCCCCCTACTTATACCTCCCGAGGAGATCACGAATGTAAAATTAGAGAGATTCGAGCGCGCACGGAGGCTTTCCGGCAGTCGTTCTTCCCGCAAACCATGCGCGACTGGAACAGGAAATGGAGGTAATGACAGTGGCACGTAAAGTGCCCTCCGCCACACACCGTTGGGTGGCTTGCGGAGTATAAATATAGATGTAGATGTAGATCACAGTTCTGCATTATTCCTGATGATCATCGTTGGCGAGTATGGCCGCGACGTGGAGAGAGATCCCATTCTTCCAATGTTTTCGGAAGACACAGCGCTGTTTCTCTTGGCGTCATAATATGGGGAGCCATCGGATGTGACTTCAGGCCACGGCCAGTAATAACTGAGGGAACTCTCACGTGACTACGGAACTTCACGGGCGACCTGTGTCCTCATGGGCTACCTCTCAACTTCTCATGTGACAATATTGTTGTGTCACTTTTCAACAGGGCACTGGTAGTCCACACATTGCGCGTGTCTCTGTGACCGATCTCTTTGGTGTTGAGGTATTCCTGCGGCTAGCAAGTTCCCCAGAATTGTTTATGATAGATCGTGTGTGGGACCAGATCGGATGTCAGCTGTGTCCCATTGCCAGAATGCTGGATATCAAGGACCATGTACAATATTTGTGGGCCAGCTTGCCTCAGGGGAGGATGTAAAGGCTTTATGACAGCCTGCCCAACCGAATCAGTGCATACATCCAGGTTTCACTCGATTTTATAATCACTGAAATAATATCACACACCCTCTCAAATCTTGAAATCTCATTTTGTTTGCTCCACTCCTGTAGGGGGACTAGGGGGATTCACTGTTTTCCCTTTTTTTCCGCATTATATTTTTGCACTGGCTGACATAGCTCATTTCACGGAAAAATGACAAGCAGTAACGCGTATTTCGGCAACACAAACATTTTAGCGACTTGTATACTTGTTGCGATGTATTACCTGCTGTATCTATACTGCAGCCCTGGCCATATTTCAGTAATATGCGCTTTCATAACGTACACGGCGTTCGCATATTCATTAACGGGGGTCTGGTTCAGCCGCAAGCCCTTAATGGAAGCCATAAATGTACCACCCATAATGCATAAATTACGGTCGCCCGGGGTAGAATGAACCGACGCCAAACGCAGACCCCCAGCAGCACTCAGCTATTCGAATTTAAAATTTGACAGGGACTGCTCCAGAAAGTTTTTCATATAAATTCATATTTTCTCAGATACCTTCCCGCTAAGGCTTCTTCATCATAGGACGAGTCGCTACACGCCGAGGCTACACGTACGGGTTGTAATAGAAATTACGCTACAAACTTCTGAAGGGTATTTATGGGACCAAAAGCAGAAATACTTTATGCACAGGATGTGCCACGCATCTCTGACAACAATACGAAATATGTTAATTTTGATGTGGTGAGAAAATGGTTAATAAAAAGGTTTTTTTCCACGCTTCTGTCTGCTTACCCAACCGAAAATCGCTTTAATTACACACTGATAATATGAAAAATGCAACGATCCCTAGCGCTTGTTGAAATAGAACTGTGATATTTGTAGAACTGTGATTATTTGTATGAGGCAAATTCAGTTATATAATTCTTTTGTAGTTGTCAGAAAAAATCCGAACGAGCACAACACTGGCACAAAATTCCCGTATTTATCAAGGTTTAGTAGACAGGGCTTTGGTATAAAACAGCCGTTCTCTGAACCTTTTTCATGCAGTTTTTGCAGATACCAGAGTTAGGTGGGATACATTATATAAGCATAGCTGACAAAAACGCAAATAAATTTCCGATATCTTCGGGCAACTATTAATTCTGTGTTGGGTTTCAGACGAATGTTTAATTAAGAAGATATGTTATCACGTTAGTGAAGCAGCAAAGTTTACTACGCATTACTGCAGCTCAGCTAGACGACAGTTTGTGTGTACTCTCGAACTGTAAGTCAGGGGTGGTTATAGTTTAAGTGTAACTACTCTTGGAGGTCCAGTGTGGGCTGCAATTATAGTATGGGACCGAAAACTAGCAGATATGCTGATGCGTTAACGCGGGATCGATTTACGCTGGAAAAAAATTGTTACAATGGTGACCATTAGGTGAAAATGTGGTGCTGTATACTGTTTGTATGCCGGTATGACATCCACGTTGTCATTTGACAAGCAGTCAATAATATGGCTATCGAGAAAAAAAACTGCGCGCTGTTAGTGAAACTGTTTTATGTGAACGGCAACAGTTACAATGCTGTACTGAGAGGGTATCACAGACTGAAAGGTCTGAGGAGGAGGCCCCGATGTCATTTAATGGTTTAAAGATGATAATGAAATGCGAAAACACGGGTGAGCTTGGTGTGGCATCTGTAACAGGAAGGCGTCCTGTCCCGGTGGTAATTATTGACGAGGTTGCTAGTGCCCGTGCTCGTGCACGGTCACGAGAATTGTCCATCTCAAGGTCAGCAGTACGGAAAGTTTTGCGGTCTGTTTCACACCAGTAACCATACAAGATCCAGACGGTGCAGCAACTGAAACCTCATGATGCGCAGCAACATTCCGGATTTGCTTTTGGTTTCTGGCACGGACCGAAGTTGATGACACGTGGCTGGGCCGTATTCTGTGGTGTGATTAGATTAATTTTGCACTACAGGATGCAGTGAATACGCAGAAGTTACGAATTTGGGGTGCTGTTAAACCACGTGTTATGCACGAAGATCCATTATGTGACTGTGTGATGTCGGATCACAAGTACCTTTATTCTTGGTCCGTTCTTCTTTGAACAGAGTACACCCACAGGGCCTGTCTGGTGTACCATGACGTGTGTGCGTGATAGAGACCTCCGTGCACAGCATGCGATCCCTGTTTTGGAAGAGCGCAACTACGTCTTACCCCCTGTTATTTGCAAGTAGGTGAAATGCCTCGTGTCGCTCTCCCAGGGAAAATCTGTGTAATGCAACCTACAATGAACGTTTTATCTCTACACCTTTTCCAGATGCATAGCCTGCATGTTAACCTGATCTCAATCCATATGACTTTGTCGATACCCAAAAGAACACATTTGCTAGTGACACGTTCAGTCTCTACCTGATCTGGTGGTCAGTATATAGGAGCACGTTGCTCAGATTCCACCGGATCTGCTGCCAACAACTGTTGATCACAATGTTTTACATATGCACCATTACGTCCACGTCTCCTATGCTCAAACTGAACAAACTGTGTGATCGGCGGATTATAAGATAATCAACATTATGCCTTTCTCACTTGTTTGCTTTTCTGCCTACATCCCCTTCCTAACCAATCACATACGGACAAATGTCGATACGTCTTTCTTGATTTTCTGATTTGCACCTAGTGGTCAAAAGTGAAACTATTTTTTCTCCGGCACATATCGGTCCCACATTAATGCATTAGAAAATCTTCCAAGCTTTCCTGATTTACATAATTATAGTCCATACTGGACGTCTGTGGGTAGCTGCACTTTAATTATAACCACCCGCTATGTCTACTGATGTAGCGTTCCCATATGGAAGTACTTGTGAAATAGTGTAAAAAACCGCCCACAAGAATAATTATAACGTGTGTATGACGTGCAGTTTATTGCGTGTGATGCAAATTATGTAACGTTTATAACATGAGATTAAATGAATGCGTGGTGTCTGTTCTTTGGGACATGTCCGAAAAAACAGACACCATGCATTTATATAATTGATTCGCCTCGATGGGCTATAAATTCACCAACTTCATTGAGGATGCACAATGAAGTTTGACTTCAAAGTAGCGAGCATGGAGTGATAGGACGGCGGATAGGTGGCGAGGGGTGGGAATGAGGGTGGACCGAGACGCGTGTTGAGGTAGCTCGTGCAAGTGTGTTCAGGAGGTGCAATGGTTAACGCAGTTGCCTAGTGAGTAGGAGATCCTCTGTTCGAAACCTGGTCCGGCACACATTTTCGTGACATCGTCGCAGATTCCAGATAAAGTCCCGTTGCAGCTGACATTAATAGCTCCTTCCCTTTTATTTCCCCATCCTCCTACCTTCAAGTTACATAATATAATATGAGAGACGCTTTTGAGCGTAAATAACGAAACACACCAAAAAAAGTTTTGCATCACATCGGTTCCGAGAGTTTCGGAACCTGTACAGAAAATTGGAATGGAGATCAACATAAATATCATTTTCGTCCTTTTTATTGCTCATGAAAACCACACATTGCATGTTGTACCACCATATAGCGATACCTTCAGAGGTGGCGATCCAGATTGCTACACACTCCGGAACCTCTAATACCCAGTAGCACGTCCTATTGCATTGATGCATGCCATGCATGCCCGTATTCGTCGTGGCATACTATCCACATGTTCATCAAGGCACTGTTTGTCCAGATTGTCCCACTCCTCAACGGCGATTCGGCTTAGATCCCTCAGAGTGATTGGTGGGTCACATCGTCCATAAACAGCCCTTTTCAATCCATTCCATGCGTGTTCGATGGGCTCCATGTCTGGAGAACATGCTGCCTACTCTAGTCGAGCGATGTCATTATCCTGAAGGAAGTCATTCACAAGAAGTGCACGATGGGGTCGAATTGTCGTCCATGAAGACGAATTGGTTCAAATGGCTCTGAGCACTATGGGACTTAACATCTGAGGTCATCAGTCCCCTAAAACTTAGAACTACTTAGACCTAACTAACCTAAGAACATCACAGACATCCATGCCCGAGGCAGGATTCGAACCTGCGACCGTAGTGGTCGCGCCATTCCAGACTGAAGCGCCTAGAACCGCTCGGCCACAACGGCCGGCATGACGACGAATGCCTCACCAATATGCTGCCGATATGGCTGCACTATGGGTCGGAAGATGGCATTCGCGTATCGTACAACCGTTACTGCGCCTTCCATGACCACCAGCGGCGTACGTCGGCCCCACCCCAAAACAGCGGGGAACCTCCATCTTGCTGCACTCGCTGGACAGTGTGTCTAAGGCTTTCAGCCTGACCGGGTTTCCTCCAAACACGTCTCCGACGATTGTCTGGTTGAAGGAATATGCGACACTTGTCGGTGAAGAGAACGTGATGTCAATCCTGAGCGGTCCATTCGGCATGTTTTTGGTCCTATCTGCACTGCGCTGCATGGTCTCGTGGTTGCAAAGATGTACCTCGCCATGGACGTTGGGAGTGAAGTTGCGCATCATGCAGCCTATTGCTCACAGTTTGAGTCGTAACACGACGTCCTGGAACCGGGGTGATACAAAACTTTTTTTGATGTTTTAATAATCATTACTATATGAAGTTCTAGAAGTACTAGAGAATAAAAAATGTTCCGCTAATATACTGAAGAGCCAAAACTTTGACCACCTCCTTAATAACTTGTTGGTCCTGCTTTGAAACGTAATACGACACTGATTCTATGTATCATTGATTCGATAGTTCGTTGGTAGGTTTTTGGAGGCATGTTGCACCAGATATCCACGCACAAGTCACTTAATTTCCTTAAACGTCAAGCCGCTGATTTGTGTACGTGGTGATGGCGCCTGATAGCGACCCAAATGGGCTCCATTCTATTCACATCAAGTGAATTTTGTGGCCAAGACATCAACATGAGTACACTATCATTCTCCTCAAACCACTGTAGTACGGTTCTGGCTTTGAGGCACGGACCGTTATCCTGCTGGAAGATGACATCGCCAGCAGGGAAGACATCAGGCATGAAGGGGTGCAGTTTGTCCACAGCTGTCAGCGTGTCTTCGATTACTTCCACATGTCCCATGCGAGCGCAGCGGAATGTCTCCCATAGCATAATACTGCTCCCAGCAGCCTGCTTCCTTGGCGTGGTGCATATTTCGAACCGCAATTGCCGTGGATGACAGCGTTTCTGGTGTAGCAAAAACGTGATTCATACGATGAGGCAATACGCTTCCGTTGGTCCATGGCCCAGTCTCGACGATCCCGTGGCCACTACAATCGTTATTGACTATGTCGTTGCGCCAGATGTGAACACACATGAATCGTCCCATGTTGAACAATGTACGATGAGCGGTGTGCACCGAAGCACTTACGCGTGCGTCAGCGTTGTGGTCTTTCGACAGAGATACCTCAGACCGCCATCTATCCTTAATTACATAGCAGGCAAGCCTCCAAATACCACGTTCTGTGAAGAGTCGTGGATGTCGAACCTCTTATTGCCCAGCGGTAGTGTCACTGTCGTTCTACCACTTTCCACAGATGATCACTACAGTAGCACGTAGACATTCGACCAGCTACGCTGTTTTGGAGATACTCGTTCACAGACTCTGGGCAATAATGATATCACCTTTGTCAAAGTCGCTTCTGTCAGTAGATTTCCCCTCCCGCCGTAGGTTCGAGTCCTCTCTCGGTTTGTGTGTCGCTCTTAGCGTAAGTTAATGGGCATCGGTGTGTGTGTCGCTCTTAGCGTAAGTTAAAGTAATGTGTGAGTCTAGGGACCGATGACCTCAGCAGTTTGGTCCCTTCGGAACTCACACACTTTTTGTACTTCTTTACCGTGTCACGTTCCCGCAACACCGCCAGGTGACGGCCAATCTCTCAGTCTGCAGTGGTCATAATGTTTTGGCTTATCAGTGTGTGTTAACCGGAGAAAGAACGATTGGTTATTTTTATCTGAGATCTACATGCTACCCATATTAATAAGAGCGCCATTAAAAATTTCGCTCTCTCTGTTAGTAGCTGCCTCTGTGATCGGCCGAATGTATAATTAGCAAAGACTACTGTAGAACAAAAGATACCTAAAAGTTACAGTTATTTTAAGACACGAATTAAAATACGTGTTGAAATTGTTTAATATGTGTGAATCAAGGAAGTCAAGTGATTGTCAAAAAAAAGACGAAAAAGAACTTCGTGAGGTGATTAAACATTACTTTATGAAAGGCAAAACGCCTCAAGAGGCTAAAGAGAAGCTTGATAAATATTACGGTGACTCTGCACCTTAGATTAGAACAGTTTACAAGTGGTTTGAAAATTTTCGGAGTGGCCATATGGGCACAAGTGATGCTGAACGTTCTGGACGCCCTAAGGAGGTTACGACTCCAGAAATCATTGATAAAATCCATGATATGGTGATGGATGACAGAAGAGTTAAGGTGCATGAGACTGCTAGTGTTGTGGGTATCTCGAATGAACGGGTACATAATATTTTACATAAACATTTGGACATGAGAAAGCTATCCGCAAGATGGTTTCCGCGATTGCTCATGCTTGGCCAAAAACGGAATCGTGTGAAGTGTTGCAAGGATGGTTTGCAGCTGTTCAGGAAGAATCCGCGGGACTTTAAGCGTCGTTTCGTCACTATGTATAAAACACGGATACATTACTATACTCCTGAGACCAATCAGTAATCTAAACAATGGGTTACCAAGGGAGAATCTGCACCAAAAAAGGCGAAGACCATTCCTTCTGCCGGAAAGGTGATGGCGACTGTCTTTTGGGATTCGCAAGACATAATCCTCATCAACTGTATGGAAGAAGGTAAAACTATTACAGGTGCATATTATTCATCGTTATTGGACCGTTTGAAAACCGAGCTGCAAGAAAAACGCCGGCGAATTGGACCGCAAAAAAGTCCTTTTCCATCACGACAGTGCACCAGCACAGACCTCAGCAATTGTGGTCGCAAAGTGCATGGAAGTAGGATTCAAACTCGTTTCACATCCCCCCTATTCTCGAGACTTGGCTCCCTCGGACTACTATTTGTTCCCCAATTTGAAGAAATAGCTGGCGGGACAAAGATTTTATTCAAACGAGGAGGTGATTTCAGCAGCTAATAGCTATTTTGCAGACTTTGTCAATTCCTGTTATTCGGAAGGGAGCAACAAATTAGGACAGCGTTGGACGAAGTTTATAAGTCTAAGAGGAGACTATGTTGAAAAATAAAAAAGGTTTACGCCAAACACGTAAGTAGTTTTTATTTTTGCACGGACGTTCCAAACGCCCCTCGTACACGACATTTTCTTTAAACTATTTGGGGAAGACAGGGAAAAAATCGAAATATAGCCGAATGTGGACTTAAACCGAAGTTCTCCTGAATGCGAATTCAGTGTCATATTGCTGCGCAGCGTCGCTCGATCGACAGTGTTTCCGAATTGCAGTGCAATTGGCTGTGACAGTCGTGTCCTGTATTGAGACACCTTTTGGGAATCCACAGAAATACGACAGAATATCAAACCATAAAACATAATCGAATCCAAACTTATCAGAGCAAACAAGCGTTCGCGTGTCATTGGCACTGACCTGCATGCGTATCGTGATGGCTAAAACATCAACCTGTTCTACAGTGATGACCGCATAAGTTTTAAACGATATCGTGGTGAGAGAAATATGGCAGGTTTATTCATGAGTGGCATGTGTTTGGGCGCCTGTACTTTCACCTGACGTAAACTGTCTGAGGGCAGTAATGAATCGTCGATCACAGACGAACGTTTTCAGAGAGATAACATCGATGGCGAATGGAAGCCAGGAGAGCTGAGATGAAGTTACAGCCCTGCCTCATGGAATCTGCTCTCAGTGTTCAGACTGGCGACCCACACTCACACCTGAAGATGACTATCATCTGCTTCGTGAATATGTTGTGCAATTTAGATAATATCATCCGACGCTACACCTAAGAATCTTCCAAGCAGTTTTTATGTCGGTAAAAGCTCAAAAAGTACGCTATGCGTTCCGTCTAACTACTTATCCAAATCCTTTACCGTTCCTGTCAGAAGTGCAAGGTCGTAGACAAATCTCAAAAGTTTTTATTTCTTCTCCCCGAACTTTTATTCCGTTACCAAATTTCTCAGTTGTTTCCTTTACGCTTAGCTCAATATATAGATTGTATGAGACGGTATGGGCTGCAGCCCTGTCTCACTCTAGTCTTAGTTGTAAAGTGAGACTAGAAGACTGCAGTCAACAATGTCGACTCGCATCGCCAGTTACAAGGGTCGCCTGAACCTGCCGATATTGGACTTCGGCTTTGACCAATACATGATGGTACTGCGACGTCATATATGCGCAACAAAGGTAGCGTAGAACACCAATAATACTTATTTTGCTCCTTCCTTATTTTTTCGGAAAGTGGGTTGTGCTGATTGATTTGTAGCGTAGGTTTGGTTGAAAAGTCACAGTTTATCGAGAGTAGGCGTAGCAAAGGAATATGATTCATGAAAATAACTGTAATCCGTGTTACGGTGCGTATTTTACGCATCTGAATATCAATGAGTGCTTTATGACCGACAGAACGGAACTGCCTTGGATGAAAGAAGACGGTGTCGGTAAGTTCATTACTTCCGGTTACGGCTGTAGGCTCTAGACACTCCCAGTTCTACTGGAATAGTGTACAGATGCACGTATCTGCTCAGTGCAGTTTTCTGATAATTGATAATGCTATTGCCGCAGCATTGCCAACAGTATCGATAGAGGAACACATATCAGCCACAAGGGTCGATAGTTCATATTCACAGTCGATTTACTAATGGTAATATGGATTAAAAATGGAGCTTTTGGTAACAGTTGTTCCTTAATCAGTAGACAGAGCAGCAATCCATACGGCTTTTTTGAGGTGCCACTACTGCAGACAGGCGATGGCGTGACACTCGCCCGTGCTCTCTATTGACGGGACGTCGTTAAACTCTAATCTCCCTTCTTCCTCTCTTGTGGCACGCGCCACAGTAAAATGGTGGTAACTGCCGTGCCAAATTTTGTGAGACCTAAAAACCATCATCGACTAGTAGAAACTGGATTGCAGCAGTAGAAGCGATTGCATACTTTTAGTAGGGTCGTTTTCTCCGGTCTTCCGGTGCCGTATTCCATAAACGACAAAAGACGTACCAATTCTCTCATTCTATTTCTTATTACCTCGCGCGTACATTAATTTTTTTAAAGCGAGGATGATTCGCGTTAGCTGTCGTTGGTTAGGATTCTAAGCAGACATGATCAGTAGAGACGGCAGCAATATGACGATGCCCTTGGGAACATCGATGTTTTCCGCAAGTAATAGCGACATTGCACGTATTTTGCATCCGTCTTTGAAACTACAAGAAAATGTTCATATTTTTCACTAACTGCGTTTCGTTTTATTGAAGACATAGTATTACTACACGATTCACAAATGCACAAGAGTTATTTAGTGTTAATATCTCGCAAAACCGGTAATACTATGTCTTCACGTGACACATGTCACATAGAGGGCGTGTCAAGCCCCGTCACACCGAGGTCTGCTGAACAAGTGCATGTAAACAGCGACCTCAGTCTATGTGATCGCCGTAAGCTTATTGACACCAGTGCTTACTAATTTAAGTTATATATTACAGGTATGTTCCTAACAAGTGTTATGTTCATATGCAGATTTAATTGTGATTTTCTGTTTTATACTCTCTGATCGTAATGTGAAAAAATTTTTAACTTCTAGCACTGAAGATGGTCACTAAGTGACCGAAAATCGATTTTGCGATAATAAACAAAAATATACGACCAATGCTGTCTCTCCTTCCAAGTATACTCATTGAAATATGTTAGTATGTATTTATTTAATGTGTAAGAAAACTGTAGGAATAGTGAGAGGAGTGATGGAGCTGAAGATTTAAGCAGTGAATGCGAAGTAGGGGACGAAGAAGGAAGATTAGAGTTTAATGTCCTGTAGATACGAGGTCATTAGTTTCGGAATATGGATTACGAAAGGATGGGGAAATAAATCGGTAGTGCGAATTCGTAGGAACCATCACGGCATTTTCTTGGAGCGATACAGGGAAACCACAGAAAACTTACATCTGGATGGCTGGGGTGGGGGGGGGGGGGGGGGACTTTTAGCTGTCGCCCTCCCAAATGTGAGCCCAGAGTGCTAACCACTGCGCCACGTTGTTCGGTGCAAAATGGTGCAAAGGAGAGTGAGTTGGTAACAAGACAGATAAAAGGGGTGTGGAGGAAGAGATGAAACAAAGGGTTGTCGGGAGGTACGTAGAGTGGTAGCTGGGAAAGGAAAAGCTGTTTTTCTGTTGTTTTTTTTTCTAAATACATAGCAACATATTTAAACGACAGATGTTACTTTCAATAATTGCAAACGAACTTTGGACAGTAAGTTAACACACATGGGAAATTCACAAATGTATATACTGTGGTCGATACATCGATAATGTCGGCTTGTTTTCCAGATATATGTTGGTTCAAATGGTTCAAATGGCTCTGAGCATTATGGGACTTAACTTCTGAGGTCATCAGTCCCCTAGAACTTAGAACTACTTAAACCTAACTAACATAAGGACATCACACACATCCATGCCCGAGGCAGGATTCGAACCTGCGACCGTAGCGGTCCCGCGGCTCCAGACTGTAGCGCCTAGAACCGTTTGGCCAACCCGGCCGGCGATATATGTTAGTCTAACTCGTTTGTTGTATACAGTTTCACTCGGTATTAGACATAATTAATCACTGTTTTCACATACATTTGCCTAAATAAACTTAAAAAATAGAGATTTATTAAGTATTTTGAGAATCAGATTGACATATAACAATAAACAAGATTACAGACATTGTTAAATTGACAAAACGCTCAGTAAATGGCAGAGATATAAACTGGAGAAGTCCTCCATGAGAACGCCGTGGTATGAAACTATACTCATGTTGTGGGGGATAGTCCGTCCGAACATCCCTCGTTATGTTTCCTGTGGTTAAACTAAGTGCCGTATTGCTTAGTTTGAGAAGAACAAGGCCGATTTCTTCTTCCATCTTTCTCCAATATGAGTTTATGCTCCGTTCCTGATGACACGTTGACGGGACGTTAAATCCTAATCTTCCTCATTTTTCGAGGAAGAAATTTCGAAGATGGTATATCAGCGTGCGTTGGAAGTGCAAATATTTTTTTTTTTCAGTACGTGTAAGCAGCATTCTACTTTGTAGGTCGACATACCCATGTTGACTGCTATTGGAAGTGGAAAAATGCTCTCTAATACCGGCCTGTTTCTCAAGAAGATAATATACACATCGCAGTCAGCTTATAGTTGTACTATATCATTTGCCGTGACATTGGTCCCTTCAGACATAATCTTGTCGCTATCCAAACCTCCTAGAAACAGAAAAGACATCTTATAAGCATATGAATAAATTATTGTTGTAGGACGACTTTTCATGAATTACTGCTTATGTATATGTTCTTCAACAATCAGAGTGCAGCCCAGCGAACTAATGGCTGAGAATGGCATCACGGAAAGTCTAGCCAAATCCCCATCATACACACAACGGCTGGGTGCCTTAGCATCCTGGCCCTCTGGAAACTGACTGGCGCTCATAAACGTGCCCATGACGAACCGCAAGATTTGTGATTTTTGGTTTGATATTTCTAAGAAAATGACAACGGTAAATAACTATTAAGTGTAAATACATTCACGTAAGGACATATATATGAAGAGGAAGAGAGAGAGAGAGATGTTACTCACAAGTAACATCTGCAGCTGGTGGAGTGGCCTCGTTCTAATTAGGCGTAGTGCAAACTGTACGCACAGCCAGTGGACTTGGCTCGGTCATAATGCTTTCACAGAAGTCAGTCTGATTGACATAATCAAAACTCCTGGAGAAAAACAGACAAACATCAAATAACCATTGAAAAACTATTTTGTCATCACATTTAGTGCAGTCCTCATTGGTTAGTGGATGTAGTTGCGTCATCTCAAACGATACTCACGCGCTCCTATAATTTCCTTTAGGACGGTTAATGCATCGTCACACATCAGAGGTGACGGTATGCTGTCATCTGTAACATAAAAATGTCATTAGATCATGTCTGTACATGAACAAACAAGTAAGTACGCACACACACGTACTTACTCGAAAGTAATCATGCAGATGCGAGTGCATAAGCTCCTGATCACCGCCAGCAGAGACATCACGAGAACACTTCATAGCGGTTGATACAGATAGTGAATTCAACATGTGCAACCGTGTCCTATTTAGAGCCGATGAGGAGGGAGGGAGGCACAGCGCTCCCCCGTCTGCCTTGTGGGTGGGGCTAAATCCCATGCATCTGGCTAATAAGGTGGCAGCCTACCATTTTTCTGGCCAATAGGAGAATAGCCAATAGGAGAACAGACCGCCACATTTTTATTAAGTAGGAGAAGAGACCTAGAAGGGCGATGGTGGGGACACATCTATCTGCTGGCCTTGACTGTCTAGGCTCTATGACCTCCGAATGTCTGAATGGAATCTTGTCTAGACAGTGTAATCGTTACATGTGTGGTGTGTGTAACTCAACGACTCTCTGTCGGTGCCCGTGGCAGGCTGCCTAAGGAAAAACAGAAATGTCTTGGGGTGAACTGTCACCACTGTTGGGTGAGGCACGTGAGGCGCGAGGTTATACCTCTTTTACTACTGATAATGTCGTATTGTGCACGCACAAGCTCCTTACGGCGACTACGTTTGAAACGTCTCTGTGAAGTCGTTTCATAAGACGCTTGTCTAATTCGGTACAAATTATTCACTTTACTGCCTGATTTTAACTCAGTTCATGAACTCTTCCAGAAAGACTGAGTACTCAAATAAGGACTATTGAATATTATATATGTGTTTTAATGTGGGGTGTCGGTTTTGTTTTGTGGGAAACACTGAGTTGGTCATCGTCTGCTGGGAGCAGACGATGTTGCTTCTCGTTCGAAGGAGAGCACAAGATGACCAACTTAGGTTTCCAATACCTGAACAGAGAGGTTTACCCATCTTAGTCGAAGGCTGTTTTTGTGTGTGAGGTTGGTGGCGGAGGGCTCCCCCTCTGGTAGCTTCCGCTGCACGGGGAGCTAGGTAATCTCGATAGAGAAAGCGGGACTCTTCGGTGAACATTTGTTGAGTACGGATCGTAGCTCTTAAGGGGGGTTTCAGGTGATAGGAAGCAGATTGAGGTAGGACTTCGTTATGTTTAAGTGTTGAAATACTTAAGAACTTCAGCTTAACTGAACCTTGTGAAGCGAGTATGATTTTTAATCTTATATTTTGTGGAAGTTGCTTTTGTCTTTGTGTGTCGATTTTGTGCCACGTGTTTGGTAATCAATAACCCTTCTGGTCCGCCACGGCACCGCAATAGCCTTTATTTTAACAGTTTGCTTCTTTAATAAGCTATAATTACTGCAAGAATATCTGTTCTTTCGCGCGCTTTCTACAAAGCAGCACAGCAGTTTGATTCGGAATGCACCACGTGCTCTAGTTCGGCCGTTTGCAAGCAGCAGGCGCAGTTAGTATGTTGAATAATTATCGCACAACCTCGTGCATTGGTTAAACCTCCGTCCAGAATAGTGCATGCGTAGAATCGTAATGCGAAACTCACTGAGATATTTTTATGGTATTAATGCAAAGGAGATGATAGTATCATTGTCTCCCACTCCCGTTTTCTGTGTTTCTTCTTGCTGTAGTTAAATTATGCTCTGTTTCATTCTCACGTAATTCTTACTTAAATATTTCTAGTCAAGTGCCAGTTATGTGTAGTTAGCATGTGCAACCAAATACTTAGATACAACAAATAATCTACGTGAAAGATAAATTCTGTGGTGTTGATCTTACTTACTTACTCCGATTTCCAATCCTGAATTAATCAAGTTGCTTCATGCACGACACGGACTGCTATTTATCTGGCTACTTAAAGCAATTTGCATACTTGTAATTAAATTATTAATGTAATTAAACTAATAATTTTCCAGCTCCGTTTTTTTCTAAATGGTTAGGAAGGGCTTGGGCTGGTGGCGACCCTGAATTTCTGAAATTTTATCATTATTTGTGCGAGACAAGCAGCTAGAAATGTGAGATAACGTATATGGCTGGATGAGAAACGTCGTAAAGATAGTAATAAGTTACACGTTCTTTTGATGCAAGTACACTGACGCAAAAGAAATATCGCAACAACAAGAAAAAGTTGTGCAACATAATCGAAAATTGGTAGACGTGTTTCTACATCTAAATTATGATGTCTATTCACAGTTCACGCCAGTCGCATAAGAGTGGCAGCAGTAGCGCCCGCCACTATGAGGATGCAAATAAAGTATGCTTTAAATAGACGTCACAACGGCCGTGAGCCTTAGTTGCCTTTGACGTCCGTCAAGAATGCCTTTAAGGCGATAAAGACGCATTATCAGCACCTCACTAAGTCTGAACGAGGTCATTTAAAGGGGTACGATAAAACGGATGTTACTTCTGCGATATGGTAGAAACACTTGGCAGGAATGTAGTCACTGTACATTACTGCTGGCCGCAGTGGTCACGGCAATGTACTACATTGCGAGAAGTTTGGGCTCGATACAATCACGTGTCACCACCGAGAGGGAAGACCGTAGTGTTCGGCATACGGCTCTGGCACATCGTACGGCATCTGCAGTAGCAATTTGAGCAGCAGTTGGTACCACAGTAACACAATGGAACTGTTAAATATCGGCTACTTCAAGGACAGCTCCAACAGTCCACTGGCCCCAAACCAACGCCATTTGTGGCTTCAGCGGTGTCAAGCAAGATCTCATTTGAGGGTAGGGTGGAGATCTGTTGTGTTTCCTGGTGAAAGCTGGTTCTGTTTTGGTGCCAGTAATGTCATGTGCTCGTTGGAAGGAGTACAGGTGAGCGCCTGCAACTGAACTGTTTGTGTGCTAGACGTAATGAAATTACTCCTAGAGCTATGGTCTGAGGTGTGATTTCGTAAGACAGCAGGAGCACAGTCGTGGCTACCCCATGAGCCTGACTTCAAATTTGTACGTGAGTCTGATGATTCAACGTGTTGTACTGCCATGAGTCAACAGCATTCCAGAGGGAGTTTTCTAACAGTATAACGCTCACCCACATATCACTGTTGTATCCCAACATACTCTGCAGTGTGTTGACATGTTGACTTGGTTCGCTGCATCAACAAATCTGTCTCCAACCGAGCACATGTAGGATATCATCAGATGATACCTTCAGTGTAATCCACAACCAGCATTAACTAGTCCTATAGTGACGGACTAAATGCTGAAAGGTAACTCCGGTGGAACTATTTAATGACTGAGAATGTAGCAAAATTTAGTGTACTAACAACATTTATTTTCCCAAACCAGACATAAATTATGCTAAACAAGTTATTAATTGAATACCATAAACAACTAACAGCTGATTTAGGACTACACTGGACAAGAATCCTGGGTGGCAGAGTCAGTTTAGCTAGGTGAGAAGTGAGTCAAGTACTCAGGCCCTAAAAATGTGAATAACGCAAGCTGAATTGATCTGACGCTGAGCTGACTTTGATTGATGAAATCTGCTTAAATTTCTCTACATAGGTGCAGCTGAGAGCAAATGGCGATTGTGATCTCTACGCCCTGACAATGCCGGAGTAGCAGCACGTTACCCTGTTTACTTTGTGCGGAGATGTAACTTGTAGCTGGCGAGATGTGTGCGACGGAGGTGAGACATGGAGGCGGCACCTCCGAATCGGCCGTGGCCACGAGAGAAATACAAAAACATCATCGTCTAGCGATCAGGCAGACGGATCACAATTTACTCTCTACCAGAGCCCTAAAATCACTGTAGATTTCAGTGTGTGACACACCCGTTCGCTGGTCATACCAAGGACCAATTTGGCTCACAGCCAAGAGCACACAAGGATACCAAAAGTCAAGACTGGTAAAACAAAAACGAATAGTGTCCCCTTGGCAAACGAGTAGTCTGAGATGCTTGAAGTCACACTGTCAGTACAGTAAGAACTTTACCACAGGCTCCCCAGTCTAAACTCCTTGCAAGTGACGTCAGTGTCAGGACAGGTCCCAAATGCCAACCACACATGCCAGAGCTTCGACTAGAACTGTTTACCTGAACTAAGTCCTGCACCCGAGTGCTTCGCACCTCTCCAGACAAAAATTTCCATTTTCCCACAAAGTGCATGAACGACACCACATTCACACCATCTTGATCCAATCACAGGGCTTTAGAGGCCCTAAATTCCCCCTCCCACATAACAGTACAAACTGATGAGGAACTAGGGCTAGAATTAAAAAACCTGAGTTTCTGAGAAAAAAAGAAACCACCAATTGCTGGCTTATTAAGTTTTTGCAGAGGGAGCAGAGGGGTAAGAGATGATTCTCGAAGTCGTGTCACTTCCCACAGCAACAAGTGAAGAGATACAATCTCAAAGATCTTGAGATCTTCATCTCAATCGCCTGTGCCTTGGAGCTTGTTAGTCCTAGCTATGAGGTGTAATAGAGATTCTATCTCTAAACATTTCTCAGACGCCGGCGTTTTCTTATGCAACTGAGGTGGCCGAGGAAAGTGGTTCACTGGCCTGTTTGCACTAGCCGGCCGCGGTGGTCTAGCGGTTCTAGGCGCGCAGTCCGGAACCGCGCGACTGCTACGGTCGCAGGTTCGAATCCTGCCTCGGGCATGGATGTGTGTGATGTCCTTAGGTTAGTTAGGTTTAAGTAGTTCTAAGTTCTAGGGGACTGATGACCACAGCAGTTGAGTCCCATCGTGCTCAGAGCCATTTGAACCATTTCTGTTTGCACTATTGGCGAACACAAAAGCATGTGAATTTTTATTACACGTGGCTCTGCACACAATGCCTGGTTTACGACTCCACTGTACAGATGCGTTGCTTTAGACCGCCACCCCAGCCCAGGCTCCTGCTGGCACTGTAACAGGTAGTGTGGCATTGTTCTGCTGGAGACCTGTCTTGACGAGGGGCTGCCCTGTCTGCCCTGTACGGCTGTGGACCTATCCGGCAAGATTTACTAAGGGATGTGCTCACTGTCAATTACTTTCAACTCCCAACATGCCTTTTCTACGAGCTAAGAATCATAAAAATACCTCATGCTTTTAGTGTCCTACCACACTCCAGCGACCTTCTAGAGTTTCGCTCAAGGTGCGTCAGGTTGTACTAAAATCTTTAATAATTTTCATTAAGCGAAAAAATAGGTGAGAGAGTAACTTGTCCTCTCTCAGTGCAACAGGCATGAAACTCCATCCCATAAACTGACATCCGGCACCTGTAAAACACAATGCATGCACTTTTGTATGCTGGTATTCAACATTCTGGCAAATACACCGGTTATTAACGTACCAGCATCTCACATTGCAATGATTATCCCGTGCTTATATTAACCTGTGACCTTGAAACGTTAATTACTTAAATCTGTAACGCAGACCAATGTCTTCCCAAAATTTCATTATTCTACATTAATTATTTTTTAATGTTGCCGGCCGAAGTGGCCGTGCGGTTAAAGGCGCTGCAGTCTGGAACCGCAAGACCGCTACGGTCGCAGGTTCGAATCCTGCCTCGGGCATGGATGTTTGTGATGTCCCTAGGTTAGTTAGGTTTAACTAGTTCTAAGTTCTAGGGGACTAATGACCTCAGCAGTTGAGTCCCATAGTGCTCAGAGCCATTTGAGCCATTTTAATGTTGCAGTTATTTATGCGATAGTCTATGAGATTTCTATTTCATGTTCAGAAACATTAAAAAGGTATGACCTGTCAGTCAATACGAAGGTTGTCCAGAAAGTAAGTTGCGATCGGTCGCAAAACGGAAACTACAGTGAAAACCAGAAACGTTTTATTTGCAACAGTTAGGTACACCTTCCACCTACTTCTCTACATAGTCGCCGCTCCAACTTCGAGTTTTGTCGTAGTGTTGTATCAACTGTCCAATATCCTCGTCATAGGAAGCAGCTGCCGGTGCTTTTGGCCAGTTATCTGCACTGGTCTGCAGCTCGTTGTCTGTTGAAAAATTTTGTCACATAGCCAGCGGTTCTTGTGAGCAGAGATGAGACTCAGGGGGAGCCAATTACGGACTGTATTGTGGGTGGTCAGACACTTCTCATCGGAAACGCTGCAGGAGCGTCTTCATTGCCCCGGCAGTGTGTGGCCGCGAATTGGCATGAAGAGGGAACTGCTCGACAGGACCTCGTACTTGGCGGGAGACGCTATTCCCTACGCATCTTTACGTGCTCACTGTTCACTCAACACTGAAAAGAGCGACGCAACACGATCGACGGGCATACTAGAGACATTCCTCAACACATTTGTGCAAAGCTTTACCGGATTTTCCCAGTGGTTTCCATTTCGCGACCGATCGGAACTTAGTTTCTGGACAACCCTCGTATTATAACAACAAGACTATCTGGTACTTTTTTGTTTGTCTTCTCATTTTATATCTAGCATTGAGGCGACCTCTGTATCATCAGCAGCGTGTTTTTGACATAATACCACTACATACATAACTCAAAAACATAAAACTTTCCTAAATAATTAGAGCAGGTTCTTACGCGGCCACTTTTTTTTTTAATTTCCTGCGATATTTACGCTGAGGTACGTCCACTGTAACATCGCAAAGGAAGGATTAGTAGCGCAGTTTATGGAGATAGCCTTATTTGATAGTGATGTCATAGTTCCACCATCTTGGACACGTGTCATAAATTATACTATTTGGGTAATAAATATCATTGATAAGGATAATCAATTATAGTGCTATCGAAAATGTTAGTCATAAGTATCAGCAATATGGAAAAGGATAGTCCGAATTGGGAAATAAATTATACCATTAAAAATGAAGAACAGGGATGCCTCAGCCAATAGAAGAACAGCCCACCATTTACACACTATCTAATAGGCAGGATGGATGAGGGAGGGGATAGGGGGAGAAGGGAAGAGGAACTGTTTAGATGTTCAAGGTCAGCTGGCCATCTAATAGCATAACAGCCAACAGGGTGAGGGGAAGGTATGAGGGGTGTGGAGCAGAAGGTTCACAAATCATCTTTGGCGCTCATGATGCAGATGCAGATGGCGTGTTAACAGTGCTTGGACTACATACGATACTCTATTGTACTACAGTTTTGGAAATTTGTGGTAAGGTCTTATGGGACCAAACTGCTGAGGTCATCGGTCCCTAAGCTTACGCACTATGTAATCTAACTTAAACTAACTTACGCTAAGAACAACACACAGACCCATTCCCGAGGGAGGACTCGAACCTCCGACGGGGGGAGCCAAGCGGACCATGTCACGGCGCCTCAGACCGCGAGGCTATTGTACTACACTACGCTATCATACAGTTCTACGGCCAGATGTAGAGTTTGACTTCCTTCGCCATCTACCTTCATTATTTTTGATGTCAGCTTTCTCCACAGAACCATTCACACTATACTTTGTAGAGATCTTTTGAAGTCCAATTTAAGCAACTCTGTTCCATCCATCTATTGTGCCCTTGCAGAAGCATAGCCATCTCAATCTATTACGTGTGTGGTTTTATAAATCTGACGATTTCTTCATAGTGTAGCATATTTTTTATTTATTCATTTGTTCACAGACTTCATTCATTGGTTTCGTTGAGATAATGATACACTTTAGGTGTAACTTTCATTTCCAAAACTCATAAGCTTCACCCGCTGAGTTTCACTAGCACGCAAAATTTTGTTCGACAAGTAGTAACTTGTCAAATTAGCGTTTTATGGATGTTAGATTTCGACCATCTATTAATTATTTTACTGTTTAGAAGTTAATTTGTGCCAATTGTAGGCGCTCCGGTCGCCTACAGTGGACGGATGGCCGAGCGTGACCTCTCTAGTTGTCAGGATGCTAGGAAATGGCTGTAGAAGCGTCAGAAACGCCAAAGAAACATTATTAATTCATAAAACCTTTATTCCTGCCGAATACAATGTAGCTTGGTGATATCAACGACCTTCCCCGAGTCTTCGCCGACTCGTAGCGATGACACCAGATCCGGGCCGCACAGTCTTGCTAGCGCAGCGCCGCGTGCTGTGACACAGCGTGAAATGCCCTTACTTCGTCCGCGCGTGGCTGGCGGCGCTCGGCTGAGCGGGGGCTCGGCTGCGGACAGCAAGCTGCTGCGCGTGGAGGCTCTGGGTTGGAGTCCCGACGCTGTCGGCACGAGAGGCGTTCTCGTAGTGCGGAGTGTACTCTATTCCACCCCATCTTCTTCCCTGCTCCTCCTAGTGGCTCGTCCGCGGTGGACGGGGGGAACGAACTGCAGTCCCCCAGCGTCGTCGGCTCACCCGGTTGTGACGGCGGATGCACAGGGCCTAAGCCCTGCACGATCTCGACAACGGCTCACTGATGTGGTCAGCATTGGCGGCGAGCGAATCTGCCGCGATGTCTGCTGATCCTGGGTTGATGATTGACAGCGGCAGCAGAGAGGACCAGAGCTGGTACCGTCCCCTCACGTCTGCTGCTGGAAGGGCTGCCCTTACTGCAACATCTCCTTAATAAAGATTAACATGTCGATCACCGAGCTGAGCGCTACGCAGCGACCCAGTACACATCTAACTGCAAGTCTAACTGCGAGTGGCGAGTGCGAGTGCCTTGCTGCTATCAAAGCTGGCGTATTTAAAGGAAGCACGAACGATGTCCTGACGTCATGCTCGTTTGTAATGACCACATTCGTTCCACTTATACTGCTGATTCATCTGTCGTACTCGCCCTTTAGGTGTTCTTGCGACAGAGTTACGTGTTGTTGCGGCAGACGTACGTGAAATTGTGAAATGCAGTACAGCTGACGCTATACCTCTGTCTTGCACTCTACGAAAGTCTCCGTCTAACGCAAACCCGCGTGCTAAGCTATTCTCTCTGGCCTGTTGTGTGTAACCAGGCCATTGCCCCTGCGTGACGACACATTCCGATATATGTGCAATCCTCTTAGCTCTTGCCTGACCTACTGCCTCTGGCTCTTGGCATAGGCAATGAAACTTTAACAATATTCCACGTTTCCAACTCTTTACTATTCCGCGACACTACAGAATATTCGCTATTTCTGCCATAGATTCTTTCTCTGATATCATGTAGAATCCTTAACCATGTGCCTAAGAGACATGCGTCCTAGCAAACTCTTCCTCTTACTACTCCTTATTATGGGAAATATCTCTTAAAATAAGAAAAAGTTTGTGCCGGACACGTAATTTTTTTTATACTTTACTTTCAATACAAAATTGTTCGCCCACAGTAGCTGAGTGGTCAGTGTGACAGAATGTCAGTCCTAAGGCCCGTGTTCGATTCCCAGCTGGGTCGGAGATTTTCTTCGCTCAGGGACTGGGTGTTTTGTTGTCTTAATCATCATCATTTCATCACCATCGGCGCGCAAGTCACCGAAGAGGCATCAAATCGAAAGCTTGCACCCGGTGAACGGTCTACTCGACGGGAGGCACTAGTCACACGACGTTTTATTTTCATTTCAATATAAAAACTTTCCTGTGATGGTGATAATTTCATTCACAACACATTGGCATTCACATGATTTCACAGATCCCCTCGAATTGGCCATTGCTTTCAGTTTCAGTATGGGAGCCGTGTAACATAATACGTTTTTTCATTTTACGTCACACTAACGTGAGTCTACAATTAGTAGTCTTCTAGAAATCAGACTAACTTGAACCCACAATCAGTAATTTTCGAGCATGCTATCCGCGCCCTGAATGCTGACTGTGCGTGCCTCACTCGTGTCCGACTCGCAATACTGCCAGACTGCCAGCTATCTGCTGCGTGCCAAATAGATAAGTGTCAAAACGGCTCTGTACTGGAATGATGCAGTATCCCTGCACCACCTATGGCCTGCAATCTGGCAAAGATGAATTAAGGGCAACATTCAATAGGTATGAACTGTATCTATACCTGACACTAGATCACCGCGCCAAATTATAGTTTTAAGACGGCGTGTTGAAGATCCCCAGTTTTATTTACAAATGAGAGGGTTTTACACCAGAGTGGGACAATATATTATCACAATAACTGTTGTTCTTGTAGTTTTCAGTCCTGAGACTGGTTTGATGCAGCTCTCCATGCTACCCTAGCCTGTGCAAGCTACTTCATCTCCCAGTACTTATTGCAACCTACATCCTTCTGAATATGCTTAGTGTATTCATCTCTTCGTCTCCCTCTACGATTTTTACCCTCCGTGCTGCCCTCCAACGCTAAATTTGTGATCCCTTGATGTCTCAGAACATGTCCTACCAACGGGTCCCTTCTTTTTGTCAAGTTGTGCCACAAACTCCTCTTCTCGCCAATTCTATTCAATATTTCATCATTAGTTATGTGATCTACCCATCTAATCTTCAGCATTCTTCTGTAGCATCACATTTCGAAAGCTTCTATTCTCTTCTTGTCCTAACTACGAGGGCAGTTTAATAAGTAATGCAACACTTTTTTTTTCTCGGCCAATTTTGGTTGAAACAACCGGAAATTTCTTGTGGAATATTTTCAAACATTCCCGCTTCGTCTCGTATAGTTTCATTGACTTCCGACAGGTGGCAGCGCTGTACGGAGCTGTTAAAATGGCGTCTGTAACGGATGTGCGTTGCAAACAATGGGCAGTGATCGAGTTTCTTTTGGCGGAAAACCAGGGCATCTCAGATATTCATAGGCGCTTGCAGAATGTCTACGGTGATCTGGCAGTGGACAACAGCACGGTGAGTCGTTGGGCAAAGCGTGTGTCATCATCGCCGCAAGGTCAAGCAAGACTGTCTGATCTCCCGCGTGCGGGCCGGCCGTGCACAGCTGTGACTCCTGCAATGGCGGAGCGTGCGAACACACTCGTTCGAGATGATCGACGGATCACCATCAAACAACTCAGTGCTCAACTTGACATCTCTGTTGGTAGTGCTGTCACAATTGTTCACCAGTTGGGATATTCAAAGGTTTGTTCCCGCTGGGTCCCTCGTTGTCTAACCGAACACCATAAAGAGCAAAGGAGAACCATCTGTGCGGAATTGCTTGCTCGTCATGTGGCTGAGGGTGACAATTTCTTGTCAAAGATTGTTACAGGCGATGAAACATGGGTTCATCACTTCGAACCTGAAACAAAACGGCAATCAATGGAGTGGCGCCACACCCACTCCCCTACCAACAAAAAGTTTAAAGCCATACCCTCAGCCGGTAAAGTCATGGTTACAGTCTTCTGGGACGCTGAAGGGGTTATTCTGTTCGATGTCCTTCCCCATGGTCAAACGATCAACTCTGAAGTGTATTGTGCTACTCTTCTTCAGAAATTGAAGAAACGACTTCAGCGTGTTCGTAGGCACAAAAATCGGAACGAAATTCTCCTTCTTCATGACAACGCAAGACCCGAGAGGAGCTCACAAAACTTCAGTGGACTGTTCTTCCTCATGCACCCTACAGCCCCGATCTCGCACCGTCGGATTTCCATATGTTTGGCCCAATGAAGGACGCAATCCGTGGGGGGCACTACACGGATGATGAAGAAGTTATTGATGCAGTACGACGTTGGCTCCGACATCGACCAGTGGAATGGTACCGTGCAGGCACACAGGCCCTCATTTCAAGGTGGCGTTAGGCCGTAGCATTGAATGGAGATTACGTTGAAAAATAGTGTTGTGTAGCTAAAAGATTGGGGAATAACCTGGTGTATTTCAATGCTGAATAAAACAACCCCTGTTTCAGAAAAAAAATGTGTTGCATTACTTATTGAACTGCCCTCGTATTTATCGTCCATGTTTCACTTCCATACATGGCTACACTCCATACAAATACTTTCAGAAACGACTTCCTGAGACTTAAATCTATACTCGATGTTAACAAATCTCTCTTCTTCAGAAACGCTTTCCTTGCCATTGCCAGTGTAGATTTTATATCTTCTCTACTTCGACCATCATCAGTTATTTTGCTCCCTAAATAGCAAAACTCCTTCACTACTTTAAGTGTGTCATTTCCTAATCTAATTCCCTCAGCATCAACCGACTTAATTCGACTACATTCCATTATCCTCGTTTTGCTTTTGTTGATATTTATCTTATACCCTCCTTTCAAGACACTGTCCATTCCGTTCAACTGCTCTTCCGTCCTTTGCTGTCTCTGACAGAATTACAATGTCATCGGCGAACCTCAAAGTTTTTATTTCTTCTCCATGGATTTGAATACCTACTCCGAATTTTTCTTTTGTTTCATTCACTGCTTGCTCAATATACAGATTGAATAACATCGGGGAGAGACTACAACCATGTCTCACTCCCTTCGCAACCATTGCTTCCCTTTCATGCCCCTCGACTCTTATAACTGCCATCTGGTTTCTGTACAAATTGTAAATAGCCTTTCGCTTCCAGTATTTTACCCCTGCTACCTCCAGAATTTGAAAGAGAGTATTCCAGTCAACATTGTCAAAAGCTTTCTCTAAGTCTACAAATGCTAGAAATGTAGGTTTGCCTTTCCTTAATCTTTCTTCTAAGATAAGTCGTAGAGTCAGTATTGCCACACGTTATCCAATATTTCTACGAAATCCAAACTGATCTTCCCCGAGGTCGGCTTCTACCAACTGGTAAAGAATTCGAGTTAGTATTTTGCAGCTATGACTTATTAAACTGATAGTTCGGTAATTTTCACATCTGTCAACACCTGCTTTCTTTGGGATTGGAATTATTATATTCTTCTTGAAGTCTGAGGGTATTTCGCCTGTCTCATACACCTTGCTCACCAGATGGTAGAATTCTGTCAGGACTGGCTCTCCCAAGGCCGTCAGTAGTTCTAATGGAATGTTGTCTACTGCCGGGGCCTAGTTTCGACTCAGATCTTTCAGTGCTCTGTCAAACTCTTCACGCAGTATCGTATCTCCCATTTCATCTTCATCTACATCCTCTTCCATTTCCATAATATTGTTCTCAAGTACATCGCCCTTGTATAGACCCTCTATATACTCCTTCCACCTTTTTGCTTTCCCTTCGTTGCTTAGAACTGGGTTTCCATCTGAGCTCTTGATATTCACACAATTGGTTCCCTTTTCTCCAAAGGTTTCTTTAATTTTCCTGTAGGCAGTATCTATCTTACCCCTAGTGAGATAAGCGTCTACATCCTTACATTTGTCCTCTAGCCATCCCTGCTTAGCCATTTTGCACTTTCTGTCGATCTCATTTTTGAGACGTTTGTATTCCTTTTTGCCTGCCTCATTTACTGCACTTTTATATTTTCTCCTTTCATCAATTAAATTCAGTATTTCTTCTGTTACCCAAGGATTTCTACTAGCCCTTGTCTTTTTACCTACTTGATCCTCTGCTGCCTTCACTACTTCATCCCTCAGAGCTACCCATTCTTCTTCTACTATACTTCTTTCCCCCATTCCTATCAATTGTTCCCTTATGCTCTCCCTGAAACTCTGTACAACCTCTGGTTTAGTCAGTTTATCCAGATCCCATCTCCTTAAATTCTCACCTTTTTGCAGTTTCTTCAGTTTTAATCTACAGTTTATAACCAATAGATTGTGGTCAGAGTCCACATCTGCCCCTGGAAATGTCTTACAATTTAGAACCTGGTTCCTAAATCTCTGTCTTACCATTATATAATCTATCTGATACCTTCTAGTATCTCCAGGATTCTTCCATGTATACAACCTTCTTTCATGATTCTTGAACCGAGTGTTAGCTATGATTAAGTTATGCTCTGTGCAAAACTCTACCAGTCGGCTTCCTCTTTCATTTCTTAGCCCCAATACATATTCACCTACTATGTTTCCTTCTCTCTCTTTTCCTTCTCGAATTCTAGTCACCCATGACTATTAAATTTTCGTCTCCCTTCGCTACCTGAATAATTTCTTTTATTTCATCATACATTTCATCAATTTCTTCATCATCTGCAGCCGGCCGAAGTGGCCGTGCGGTTAAAGGCGCTGCAGTCTGGAACCGCAAGACTGCTACGGTCGCAGGTTCGAATCCTGCCTCGGGCATGGATGTTTGTGATGTCCTTAGGTTAGTTAGGTTTAACTAGTTCTAAGTTCTAGGGGACTAATGACCTCAGAAGTTGAGTCCCATAGTGCTCAGAGCCATTTGAACCATTTGAGCCATCATCTGCAGAGCTAGTTGGCATATAAACTTGTACTACTGTAGTAGGTGTGGGCTTCGTGTCTATCTTGGCCACAATAATGCGATCACTATGCTGTTTGTAGTAGCTTACCCGCACTCCTATTTTTTTAATTCATTATTAAACCTACTCCTGCAGTACCCCTATTTGATTTTGTATTTATAACCCTGTATTCACCTGACCAAAAGTCTTGTTCCTCCTGTCACCGCCGGCCAGAGTGGCCGTGCGGTTCTAGGCGCTACCGTCTGGAGCCGAGCGACCGCTACGGTCGCAGGTTCGAATCCTGCCTCGGGCATGGATGTGTGTGATGTCCTTAGGTTAGTTAGGTTTAATTAGTTCTAAGTTCTATGCGACTGATGACCTCAGAAGTTAAGTCGCATAGTGCTCAGAGCCATTTGATTTGAACCTCCTGCCACCAAACTTCACTAATTCCCACTATACCTAACTTTAACCTATCCATTTCCCTTTTTAAATTTTCTAACCTACCTGCTCGATTAAGTGATCTGACATTCCAAGCTCCGATCCGTAGAACGCCAGTTTTCTTTCTCCTGATAATGACGTCCTCTTGAGTAGTCCCCGCCCAGAGATTCGAATGGCGGACTATTTCACCTCCGGAATATTTTACGCAAGAGGACGCCAATATCATTTAACCATACAGTAAAGCTGTATGCCCTCGGAAAAATTACGGCTGTAGTTTCCCCTTGCTTTCAGCCGTTCGCAGTACCAGCACAGTAAAGCCGTTTTGGTTAGTGTTACAAGGTCAGATCAGTCAATCATCCAGACTGTTGCCCTTGCAACTACTCAAAAGACTGCTGCCCTTCTTCAGGAACCACACGTTTGTCTGGCCTCTCAACAGATACCCCTCCGTTGTGGTTGCACCTACGGTACGGCCATCTGTATCGCTGAGGCACGCAAGCCTCCCCACCAACGGCAAGGACCATGTGTGGATAAATGCAAATCTTGGAGCCATTATGGTAAAAAGATAAGGTGATATTGGAGCACGTTATCCTTTCAGAAAGACAATTGCACAAAGACATCGGATTTTGAGCATCGTCCCATTTTCTACGTCTTATATGAGTATACCCAACACAGCCGTTTAATGAGCGACGAACTGCTCGACGGGGTCCTGTAAAATAACCTCCCCTTTCACCTGCCCCCAGTCCCTTAGCTTTCTGCCTGTGGGGACAGTTAAAGTCATTAGCGAATTTCGCAACTGTCGATAAAATTTACACGTTGCCGGAGCGTATGAACCATGCATGTGACCAAATCCAAGTCAGACAGAGGTGGTCAAAAGTGTTTATGATGCTCTGAGAAGGAAGACTGAAGGATCTGTAAAAACTGGTGGTTACCGCATTGAGCTCTTTCTGTGTGGTCTACAGCAAGATGGCTACTGTAGGAGAGATGGTCCATATCTCAACAAATATTCGTTTCCAGACATGTGTTCTCCGGATATTTTTTTCTACTATCAGCCAGTAACATGTCCTGCAATTCCCTGAAACATCTTTGCAACGACTGTGTATTTGGTTTGCGTTTTCTTTCCACTGTAACGCTTCAAGATTGCTGGGTAAATCAGTTAAGTGTCAGACTTCAAATACGAACGTCCAAACTTCTATCTCCAGCTACTTCTATAATAGTTTCAGTCACTTTTATTTCACCACTATAAATGATTTATTAATGCAAAAAAATGTATGTTCTTTGACGTCTGTATTACACCGTAGCGCCTGGGAGTTATAATGTTGGTATTTCTAATGTTGCGAGAAACTAATTCTTGGAGTATGGTATCTTCATAATGTCACTGCTATTTCAATCGTGCCAGGAAAGTGCCAGTAATAATTAAAAGTTCAATGCATAATAATTTAACTAGATGTTGTATTCATCTTTTAAGCAGTCCATGATTCAAGCTCGTTGTATTCTCTAGGAGCTGATCCGAGGTCCTTGGTCTTAAGTAACGAAGTGAAAACGCATATTCACGCTAACACTGCACAAGATTTACTCCACTTGTTTATTTATCACAACAATAAAAAAACTACATTAATCATCTTTTGGCACTAAGGAGACATTCTCCACAGAAGCCCTTTTCTTGGTAATAAAAGACGTTTCACGTTCGAGAGCTTACAAAGAACTGATACATGATGATGATGATGATGATGATGATATTTGGTTTGTGGGGTTCTCAACTGCGCGGTCATCAGCGCCTGTACAAAGCCCCATTTTCTATACAGTCCAATTTTTACGCAGTCCAATCGAGCCACTGTGTCGAATGATGATGATGATGTATGAGGGCAACACAAATACCCAGTCCCCAGGCAGAACTGAGACAAAGAACACACATGGCGCGTAATTGGAGATATGTAATATAAAAAACACCATGCTCTTCGAGAACGTTCTAGAACCTGTATTATTCAAACTAATGATTATAATAAGATATGGTTTGTAATTCATAAAACAGTTTAAACAAAACTGAGTATTTTGATGTTTACAAAAATGTAGGTATAAAAATAATAACAGAAATTTTTTTAGTAGGTATGAAATATAAATTTTCAAATTACAGAATGTGTCACGTGTAAAAAATGGCGTATATTTAACCTTTACATCAAGGTAAGACTTTTTTGGTTAAGTTATCTATTAGTTTGGCATATAACAATGATTCTCTGTTTAGGGAGTAAAAATGTTTTATTTGACATCGTGTGAATTAAATCAGAAAAATAATTGTGCACAATTGGCTTTTGTTATTAGTGATATCAAGAAAAAATATAAATTAGATTATGTTTTCCATAGGTACGTACTCTATTTTGAATCTAGGTAATTACAAAGTAAAATTTGCAGGGAAACTAATTTTTATAGTACAACCATATGTCATAAAGATGCAAAAATTATGATTACATTCTGGATAAATTTGAAAAACATAAGATTTCGTAAATACACCAGTGCATAGGGTAATTAGGTGAGAAACATGAATCTCACACTTTGCATTACCGAAAAAAAGATGGTGTCGCAAACTTCGGTTAACCCAGGAAGTTGCCATAAATCTTGCTTTGTTATAGTGGTTTAATATAGTACAAAGGCAGAGGAATCCAGTGGCACACCTCCATTAAAACTAGTCCTAGAAAAGCACAATGGTGTTCAAAATATCCTTGAAGTTGAGGAAAGCTTAACCTTTTGTTGCACCATAGCTTGACTGTGGGTGATCAACTGCCCCTACATTGAGTCAGCAGCGCGACATCATAGGGCAGAGAAGGGCGTGTCAGTTCAATAACCAGGCGCTATGGAACAAGAGTGGCATATTCACGATGTAAGAACAGTCATTCAGTATGCTGACGATGTGGAGTGTGCCAGCCAGTGCCTCTGAAAGCTGAAGAGGAAAACTACTTGGAATCCAAGATGGAGGAGGCAGTCATGACTGACGAACTTCTCTTTCAATAGCTGCATCTCTCGGACAAAGCTAAATCCACATTCAGTGAAACTGGCCCTGTCGCATAACTTTATTGGAAGACTATCTTCCGCTGATTGCCACGTCCCTGGTAATTCATGGGGTCGAGCCTGGGACACCTAGCTACCCAGCTTTGCTGTCGCCAGCCACTGCTCCGTGTAGACTTACATCGTTACTGTCCATCGCCCAGACCAGGCAGACGCTTTCATCTTCACTCATGTCAGAGGCCACTGTTTTACCCCGCTTGCTCCGGGGCGTTTACACCGCCACTACAAAAGCAGGCCAGTAACCAGGGCTGCCTGCTGTTGTCCGTCATCTGCATACACCAGCAAGTTGCATCAGCCCTCTGCTGCTGTGCTGGAATAGCACACCAACACCCACCATCACACATGTGGCGCCTTCCATGTGACCACCTGCTCACGCCTACATGCGCGACTGTGACCATCTACATCACAGAAGCCAACGACCGTCTCTCCAGCTTTCATCCCATCAGTCTAACTGTTATGAATAAACGGCTTTCGCAACCAGGGATGTTTTACTGACAGATCTCCTTACGACTTCTGCCACCACCACTACCACTGCAAACTATGCCCCATCAGGGATTTGCATTACATCCTGACAAATAAAGCCCAATCCACCTCCCTATGTACGGGTCGTGACCCGACCTCTATACTTTTCTCTTTGACTAATTTCTACTTCACTGTGATTTTACTGTGAAATACCTGTAGCCCAAAATTTCTATTATACAGAATATACATGGCTTTACTGCTACCTACTTGTACGGTATTGCTGAGATGCTAATCATTTGCATATACAAGCGTGCAGTACAATTCAGTTTCATAGTTTTTGTATGCCTTCTTCTTTGTCTCGCAATTTTAATGGTCAGCACTGTAACTGAACAGTGAAATTATAGTTCTCACACAGCACTATCTGTGTATATTACATTGCGAAGAGTTTCATGCTTCTTTGATTAATGACGTTATATTTTGAGAGCGGTCTTGCCTTGTATTAAATAATATGCAAGTATACCCCATGTAGGGCTTGCTAAATATCATAAAATGGCAAAAAAGTTATTCAATTTTGATAACCCTCGTTTTAAAGCTAAATGAAATAATCATGTGTGATAATACATAATGTGCCTATATATGAAGTCTTTGCTGTCGATGTACTCCCTCACCTGAGAGTTATTGTACTGACAGAAAATACAAAATGTTGTACTAAGCGATCATGATGTAAACTCTGCTTCCAACAAGATCCCTCGTGATCACATCAGCAGTGAGTCTGAGAACATACTTGATTCGGGGAAACCACGTGGCCTATGAAGTATCAAAGCCTAGTGGAAAATAATGCTCTCTTCATATTAGTTTGAACCCCACAGTGTTTTACTCGCCATATGTCTTGTTGAGATGGTACGTCCTTACCTTCCTCTGAAATTTGAACTAGCGTACGCATATAATCTCTCGGCGACTCCAAATCAAAGTGAAAGTTCGCACTTTTTACATTAAAAATTATTTCCAGTAACTGAAAGAAGCTATAAATGACACAAAAATAGTTAGCTTATCTGAGAACGAAATTCTATTCTTGTACTTATTGCGCGGGCCCACCGATCCCCAACATCAAAGGATTGCAGTAGGAATAAAATCCTGGAGATCAGGCATCGCATACGGGATCAAATAGACATTATGTCTCTATTTCGAAGGGACACAAGTGACGTAGAGGAGCTGCTGGAATGAATACAAAATTTAAAGAATCAGCATTTAATTAACTTCGTTTCTCAGTTTCAAAAGCAGTGAGGACTTACATTATTAGAAGTGACTGTCACAGCCGAGGGATATGCTCATTTCAAAGCCATTCGTTAAGCGCATGAATATAACTGTTGTAGTTTTATTTATATTCACACTTACATGTACAAATACAAGATTACCTTGCGCTTCGTTTTAAAATCCTTTATTGAATATAATATCTTTTTTATAAACCAGTTTTTTGTGATGTTCCTCAGTTAGCTGTCACAACATATGACTGTACTGGCAAAACGGTATATAATTTTTAAAATTTTATTTTTGTTGAATAATTTTAAACCCAAGTGATTTTAACTGTTCTGGGTTTTCTTGTGTCTGGCAGCCGGGATGTCAATCTGCTGCTTTTTGCGTGCATCATACTGATGAACAGACTGTCGAAATTACTGGTTCCACTGGTTTTCATTCGTGTATATAAAACAATTTAAAATATATAGGAACCCCACAGGAAGCACTTCCAGTTTTTTGAAATACTGTTTGAAAGACTTCACTTTTGGCTGCACAAATGCTTGCGATTGCCTCTTTTGTCAAACAAGAATTTTTTTGCTCCAGTGGAATTGCTACATAACGGAAGTACATATTTCAAGTGGTTGTGGAAAAAATCACAGCAGGCTTTGAGCAAAAGTTTATCACTAATTCATGACATAAGTTTACTTAATACTCCTTAATACGGAACACATACTAACTTTGTAAGCAGATATTCAGTATCCCTTCTCCCAGTTAATTTTGAATCAAGATGCATCCCAGGAAGTTTAACAGAAGCACACTAATTGTAATCATTTTCAAAACTGAATAGAATATATACAGTTTTTTAATCCGTAACACACAGTGCATTTATTTAAAAGTGTGTTCTAGACATTCTGAGATGTTTCGTACTTTAATGCTTTAATGCTACGAAGTATCTTCCAACTGTTGCCAATGTGGTGTTGCCTGCATGTAGTACGGACTTACCAACCTAATACTATGCAAGTTACTGATATAAATTACGAAAAGCAAAAGTCCAAACACAGAACCATGTGGCACACCCTGTGTAACACGCAGGACATTTGTTTTCTGTCATCCATATATGATCTAATCAAATAGTCTCTAAATCGATAGCAATAGGGCATTTTTATCAAAACCTTGGGGTTGAGAGAGACAATTACCTTGCTGACATCCACAAGAACAGCATTAACAGGCAAATTTGATTCAGATGAGGATAGTTCTGTAGTGTCACGGAATAGTAAAGAGTTGAAAACGTGGAATATTGTCAAAGTTTCGTTGCCTATGCCGAGAGCAAGAGGCAGTACGTTACCCAAGAGGTAAGAGTATTGCACATACAGGGTGTTTCAAAAATGACCGGTATATTTGAAACGGCAATACAAACTAAACGAGCAGCGATGGAAATACACCGTTTGTTGCAATATGCTTGGGACAACAGTACATTTTCAGGCAGACAAACTTTCGAAATTACAGTAGTTACAATTGTCAACAACAGATGGCGCTGCGGTCTGGGAAACTCTATAGTACGATATTTTCCACATATCCACCATGCGTAGCAATAATATGGCGTAGTCTCTGAATGAAATTACCCGAAACCTTTGACAACGTGTCTGGCGGAATGGCTTCACATGCAGATGAGATGTACTGCTTCAGCTGTTCAATTGTTTCTGGATTCTGGCGGTACACCTGGTCTTTCAAGTGTCCCCACAGAAAGAAGTCACAGGGGTTCATGTCTGGCGAATAGGGAGGCCAATCCACGCCGCCTCCTGTATGTTTCGGATAGCCCAAAGCAATCACACGATCATCGAAATATTCATTCAGGAAATTAAAGACGTCGGCCGTGCGATGTGGCCGGGCACCATCGTGCATAAACCACGAAGTGTTCGCAGTGTCGTCTAAGGCAGTTTGTACCGCCACAAATTCACGAAGAATGTCCAGATAGCGTGATGCAGTAATCGTTTCGGATCTGAAAAATGGGCCAATGATTCCTTTGGAAGAAATGGCGGCCCAGACCAGTACTTTTTGAGGATGCAGGGACGATGGGACTGCAACATGGGGCTTTTCGGTTCCCCATATGCGCCAGTTCTGTTTATTGACGAAGTCGTCCAGGTAAAAATAAGCTTCGTCAGTAAACCAAATGCTGCCCACATGCATATCGCCGTCATCAATCCTGTGCACTATATCGTTAGCGAATGTCTCTCGTGCAGCAATGGTAGCGGCGCTGAGGGGTTGCCGCGTTTGATTTTTCTATGGATAGAGGTGTAAACTCTGGCGCATGAGACGATACGTGGACGTTGGCGTCATTTGGACCTCAGCTGCAACACGGCGAACGGAAACCCGAGGCCGCTGTTGGATCACCTGCTGCACTAGCTGCGCGTTGCCCTCTGTGGTTGCCGTACGCGGTCGCCCTACCTTTCCAGCACGTTCATCCGTCACGTTCCCAGTCCGTTGAAATTTTTCAAACAGATCCTTTATTGTATCGCTTTTCGGTCCTTTGGTTACATTAAACCTCCGGTGAAAACTTCGTCTTGTTTCAACAACACTGTGTTCTAGGCGGTGGAATTCCAACACCAGAAAAATCCTCTGTTCTAAGGAATAAACCATGTTGTCCACAGCACACTTGCACGTTGTGAACAGCACACGCTTACAGCAGAAAGACGACGTACAGAATGGCGCACCCACAGACTGCGTTGTCGTCTATATCTTTCACATCACTTGCAGCGCCATCTGTTGTTGAAAATTGTAACTACTGTAATTTCGAAAGTTTGTCCGCCTGAAAATGTACTGTTGTCCCAAGCATATTGCAACAAACGGTGTATTTCTATCGCTGCTCGTTTAGTTTTTATTGCCGTTTCAAATATACCGGTCATTTTTGAAACACACTGTATATTGGAATGTGTCGTCACGCAGGGGCAATGGCCTGGTTACACACAGCAGGCGAGAGAGAATTGCTTAGCACGCGGGTTTGTGTTAGACGGAGACTTTCGTAGAGTGCAAGACAGAGGTATAGCGTCAGCTGTACTGCATTTCACAACTTCGCTTCAGTCTGCCGTAACAACACGTAACTCTGTTGCAAGAACACCTAAGAGGCGAGTACGACAGATGACTCAGCAGTCTAAATGGAACGAATGCGTTCATTACAAACGAGCATGACGTCAGGACGTCGCTCGTGCTTCCTTTAAATACGCCAGCTTTGATAGCAACAAGACACTCGCACTCGCCACTCGCAGTTAGACTTGCAGTTAGATGTGTACTGGGTCGCTGCGTAGCGCTCAGCTCGGTGATCGACATGTTAATCTTTATTAAGGAGATGTTGCAGTAAGGGCGGCCCATCCAGCAGCAGACGTGAGGGGACAGTACCAGCTCTGGTCCTCTCTGCTGCCGCTGTCAATCTTCAACTCAGGATTAGCAGACATCGCTGCAGACTCGCTCGCCGCCAGTGCTGACCACATCAGTGAGCCGTTGTCGAGATCGTGCAGGGCTTAGGCCCTGTGCATCCGCCGTGACAACCGGGTGAGCCGACGACGCTGGGGGACTGCAGCCCGTTCCGCCCGTCCACCGCGGACGAGCCACCAGGAGGAGCAGGGAAGAAGACGGGGTGGGATAGAGTACACTCCGAACTACGGGAACGCCTCTCGTGCCGACAGCGTCGGGACTCCAACCCTGAGCCTCCACGCGCAGCAGCTTGCTGTCCGCAGCCGAGCCGCCGCTCAGCCGAGCGCCGCCAGCCACGCGCGGCCGAAGTAAGGGCATTCCACGCTATGTCACAGCACGCGGCGCTGCGCTAGTAAGACTGTGCGGCCCGGATCTGGTGTCATCGCTACGAGTCAGCGAAGACTTGGGGAAGGTCGTTGATATCACCAAACTACATTGTATTCGGCAGGAATAAAGGTTTTATGAATTAATAATGTTTCTTTGGCTTTTGTGACGCTTCTACAGCCATTTCCTAGCATCCTGACAACTAGAGAGGTCACGCTCGGCCATCCAGTCTACTGTAGGCGACCTGGACCACCGGGGCGCCTACAGTTCAAATGAAAGAGTATCTTCAAGTGGTTTCACCGTTGACAAACCAGATGTGGAAAACATATTGTAAGTCAATTAGAAACTTGTTTGTACATAGATATTCACAGATCTAGAAGTGTGCAGTACTGTATTACTCTTGAAAGAATGGGTACAAGAGGGACTGGTTGGTAGTTATTAGTATGTGACTTGTCACCTTTCTTGAGTGGAAGATTATCAGCTGTCATTTTTAAAAATGTGCGATAACAACCACTCTCAAGTATTCAATTAATCAATTAACATAGTGGGTGTGCTATCATGTCCACAGTTTTTAATCACGAAATTGGAGAGCCATAAATATCCTCTGACTTTGAGCGACTGAACTTTGCTATTGCTCCTTGGACCCAATGCGCCAGTCATCATTCCCCCGCCCTGAACAGGAATCAATTCCACGAATTGATGAAAAGCTTCGTTAGATGGTAGCTTCGGCCACGACTTCACCAGCACGAATATCAGAGGAAGTATTACTTCAATCGTTCACCTGGATATGGTGGACATGCTGGAGTATAGTGCGTTAGAAGACATAGCTGGCTGCAGTCTCACCATGGAAAAGGCTGCTCTAACCTCGTCACTGAGCTGGATAATAGTGCAGGCTGGTGCCACAGATAAGTTAAGCTGTGTGAGATTGTACTTACCGCTGGTGTGTACATGGAGCTGACATAGCTCTCCTCCACCGTCCCGTCGCTAGGAAGACTACACTAGTGTGATAACTCTTTGTACCTCTCCAGAAACATAGTTGTCCTGTCGAAAGTCCGGACTCCATTTTTGACGACACTTACAGTTATCCAGTTGGGTGTGGCTCACATTAGAACTGAACAATTGCACGACTTGGGTGTTTGCAAAACGGTAGCTGGTAAGAGTTCGCAACAGCAGTAATGGACCGTGTACCGCACGTTTGACTTTTTTTAACACCTCTGCATGCTCCTTAGTTTCCGGAGGCATGCTGTGGTTGATTTTTCGATTTCATCGATTTTATGTGGCAGTGTTTTCCTCTAAAGGCAGGTGTCTTTAGACATTTGACCCCACTCTCCTTCACATGTTTGGTTCACTCTACTGTCAATCTGGGTAAAAACCTTGGCAAATTTCCCTGCCTTCAAGCAGGCGTTGCACCAGTACCACTGCGCAGTGTCCTACCGGTTTCCCATAGACATTTATTTAGTAATTTACATTATAGCCTATTGCCTTATACTGTTCAGTATGTTGAATTTTCTGTTTAAAATTTAATTTCTACATCTACTTTATTCAAAATAGTCGCTACTCTTCGGTTAAAAATATATCTGAAATTGTTATTACTGTTACTCTCACTATTACTATTGCTAATGCTACCACCTGATCGTCAATACAACTGCTATTACTAAATTTGCATGTGCCTACTTTCACCATTACTATCTCTGCTACTTTTACTATGACTACAGAAGAATATCTGTTCTGTTTGTCTGACATTTCCATTGCATATAAAATCCCACGCACACTGACGTATACCTCCACGCCTCAACCAATCGCCATTCATCTCAAAGACATTCGATGCTAGAGTGTTTGATCCAAAATGTCCGAACATTTTCAGACGAAGAGAGACTCGTCGAAGAATTACAGAACCTACGGATAGTGCTCCAAAGGAGCTGACACTCAGATTGTCAAACTGAGTGGGTGTTACAATCAACGCCATGAACTTCTGAGAAAGAGATTGATACTGAGACAAAGAAAGAGAAGCCAAGAATCGCTTATCTACCTTATACTGTCCCAATATCCGGAAAAAATGTTAGAATCTCACGGAAATATGGCATGATGTGTATCTCTATCACGTCAACTGAAATGTTTCATTCGCAGGTATGTGGATCTATTTTGTGTTTTCCTGACTCTTTTAATAGGCTAGTTATTCAACGTTTGTGGTATATATTGTGCTGGTGAACTGACTGCATTAATTCGTAGTTCTGCTAGTTTCCTTTTGTACATAGTGGGTAACTGAAAGTAAATGAAGGGGGAACTGTCATAATTTTTATTTTTTGAAAAGTAACATACAGGACACCTTTCTGTGAGACAGGCGAAGTACATCTAACGTCCTTCTCCTGTGACGAATTCTTTTTGTCCCAAGTGGTATACAGTATGTTAACAGGGTATGAAAAAACGGATAATACAAGTTAAACACTATTTTTTCACTTACACGTAACTGATATTTCCGTAACACTATGCAAACGTACCCGAGTTTGCTCGTGTTTCGCACCCCATCTGTTGCTGGCTGGATCACGAGACAACTCCTGTTTTCCATACGCTGGCTGTAGACTTTTGCTGGTTAGATGTATCCATAGGTAACAAAGCAAACATGATTGCCTTCGTGTACCTTTGCACATAATTGAAATTTTCGTAACACTATGCAAACGTACCCGAGTCTGCTCATGTTCCGCATCCCATCTGTTGCGGGTGGATCACGAGATAACTCCTGTTTTCCACACGCTGGCTGTAGACGTTTCCTAGTTAGATGTATCCATAGGCAACGTAGCAAACATGACTGCCTTCATGTACCCTTTGCTTACTTAGCACTTTGACGCTATTCTGATGCTTCAAATAGGAACCATTTCCGTTCTGAAGTCTCTCATGCTTTTAGCAGTTCTATTCAGAAAACGGTAGGAAAGAAACGAGCCTGAAATATTTTAGGAGATTTTTGCCAGCCTGTAAAAAAGCGTAGGGTGGTAGTATTGTCAAGTGAGTCAGACAATAACGATGAACATGATTTTGTTCTTGTGAATGATTCATCAGGTTCATAATGATCGGTATGAAACTTACATTCAGCAACACTTGCAACCATTTGCATCTTGGGGCATTACATTTCCAACACGTCCAAAACATTGTGACTCTGTAGCCTCTGTGATTAGCCTGATGTTTGCATTGTTTGCAAGGAGTTGTGCTCCTATCACTATCAAACCTCAGTGAAAAGTAAAACGTCGCCTAAAGCACTCAAGTGGTCTCCTGTTGCTTAAAAGGCTTGAAGAAGTGCTTTGGCCTAATTCTTATAAAGAGACAAACTAGAAAAAATAGATGCAAAGGTTACTGATAAACAAGTCCTCTAATACCTACAACAATATTTTGACAGACTATGAGACGCAACAGATTTGAACAAATTTGGACATTATGGCACCTTAATGACAACGCGAAACAGAACAACAGCTCTGGGAGGCATTTAAATGTTCAGCCTGTGCTAAATTGTTTCCTCAATAAATTCAGGACACTTTACAAACCAAAGAAACAGTTACCTTAGGATGAAGGAATGATTCCTCTCTTCAGATAAAGGAATGACTCCATGAAAGGGACACCTGTGATTTGGAACGTATAGCTCTGCAAAGATTACAAGTTATGGGTTATTTGTTAGGATAGTGTGTGAGAGTGACACAAGCTACATCTACAATATGGAGACTTACACTGGCAAAGGTAAGAAATTGTTCTCCCAGTTCTTGGCCCTTATCTTGGCATGTGACACAATTTCTACCAGGATATTTATTGTAATAGTACAACTGCTGCAGAGTTAATACCGAAGTCTGTGGTACTATTAGGGTGAACAGAGGTTTACCGCTAACTCTCACTGCCAAAGCATCAAAAATGAAGAAAAGTAACATAATTTTCTCATGAAATGGTGACATTTTTCTCCTAGCATTCAAAGACAAGCAGGATGTCAGAATGAAATCAACAGTTCATGACGCTTCTGTCTCAGATATAGAAAAGAAAAACAGAAAAATCAGAGAGGATATATTAAAGTCTGTGTGCATGTAAACCAATACAATGCCAACATGAAAGAAGTTAGTCATGTGGCTAAGTACCTTTCTTTCTACCCTAGTCTAAGAAAATGAACGAATGGACACAAAAAGTCGTCCTTCATCTAATAAACTGCGAACTTTTCAATTCTTTTAAAGTTTATGATGGCCTGAATCCAGACGGAAAAACGTATAGCCTTTCTCTCCTTTTGGCGACAAAATACTGGATTACGATGACAGTAATGAAGACTCCACAGACCCAACAAGAGATACCTCCAGCATCAACCTGTATCCATTTAAACAATGGAAGAAAGAAATATCCTACCAGAGCCTGCAGAGTTTTTGCTGCCCATGGAGAAAGTAGTGAAACAAGGTATATTTGCGAATTTTGTATGCCTCTGCTCCATAGAGAGAAATGTTTTACATAGTACCATATATTAATAAACTACTGGCAAACTTTGTTTATATATAGGCTGTAAGCTAAATTCAATACATGAAATAATAGTAACAGCAAGGACTGTCTCCTTGAATCAATCAAACCAAAGGGCTCAATTGTAATATTCCCAAATTGTCTTTGTGTCTCAAAGTTGTGCTATAAGTATAGTAGCAATAATAAATTTCATAACAAATGAATTAATCAACAAACAGACTCTGCTGAAATAGGAGTACTTTTTCTTTGTATGATATAATGCATTTATTGTTGGGCACACAAATACAGTGAAATATGATGCTTATTTTTACATGTAGTTACAAATACATTATGGCCGTACTTTATAAAAGTGGTACTTTTCTAAATGTATTAAAATCATTGTTTCACTATGGGATAAAAGTTTTGTGCTCAAACATGAAAGTTTAAAATGAAAACGATCCACACTTGATGAGATGTGTATTTGTTTATGGTTACAAGCAAAAACGAAGCAGCTAGCCGAAAAGAATACCGTTTCGTGTATACTGATCTAAAAAGAGGTTAGGTGACTTGCTATACAATTACGTTGTGTGGGCTGCATGAAAATCAGGCAGCATACTTGGCCACTGGAATAAAAATATCTGGTTCTTAACGTATTAATAAGTTCATAAATTTTGACAATGTAATGGATTTTGTGCGACGTTTTTATGTTAATTAAGTGTCCAAGTGCATGTTCAGTATTTTTATGGACATAAAACTGTCTCAGATTACATAATCCAGATATTACATTTATTTTCTTATGATGGTCTGCCGCAAATTCGTTATCCTTAAACAAAATACTGGATACTCTCAGGTTGAAAATGCTCTGATACATATTAGAAGTATTTTCTTCATATGGTCTGGGGTTCAGTCCTGTCAGTCCTAGGATTTTTTTCATTTCTTTCACCTCTGGGAATTTTTGTTAATGAGATAAACCAACCTTTGGACTGACAGCAACTTTACCTTTTATCAACAATACAGAGTGTTATTGAAGATGGCCATGTTCTCTGATATCAGTCTAGCACAATAAATTTGAAATAAATCCTATACAGCTGATTTTGACATTTTAGTCATAATAAATGAAGTTCTTGTACAGTGGAAATAGTGTCATTAACTCTTTACATAGCCATGTTGTAGTTATACCATTACTTTTGGGGATAGATGGCATCTACATATATTTTAGCACTTTCTTGACATGGCTGTAGAGAATACCTGGTTACCATGCAAATATGTGCAAAAAGAGAAAGGATTTCCAGGGGAAACAATAAATTCAGCAGAATCCTCACTTGATTTGACATAGTCTAAATGCAAGGCCATTTGAATGCAAAAAATCAAGGGATTCAGTGAAAGAGGATTTGTGAGCAGGGAAACACAAATGCCCCACACAGCATGTGCCATCAAAACCTGTACATCAGATCAAGTTGGTCACTGGTTAATACTGACTATCAAGAAGATTAGATGCAGATTTTTTAATGTACAAGTAATGCATAAACTATGTATGAAAGTGTGCTGTTGAACTCTTGTTTCCCAACAAACCCAACAATTGTTTCAAGAGGTTTCATAATGAAAAGCACACCTGAAATGTTATACTTCATATGTAAAAATTATACTTTGCTACTGCAATGCTGTAGAAGTGCAACACACACTTTTCTCCTATAAGAATTGTGCTTTATGAAAGAAATTATTTTTTATTTTTCTTTCATGCCACATTTGGTGAAGAACATAATTTTAGCAATGTTACTTAAATTTAAATTATTGGAATAAAAATGGTTGACATGAACAGATTTATATGCTGTTGCACTATGGAGATCACTGCATACGTTACAAATAATAAAGGCCCGAATACCTCTTGAAACATTTAGCAAATAGTAGGAAATTCGAGATACACAAAATTCCTTGGGATAATAATCGATGAAAATGTAAATTAGGATAAGCACAAAGAATTTATATGTGGATAACCAGCTTAAGCCTATATGGTCTTCATAAACTCAGGTATCTACAAGACACAAGCATTATGAAATGATGTACCATACCTAAATCTTTCTGTTTTAAATTGTGACAGTTTTATAGAGATGCATATCCTGAACAAATTCTAATAGAGCAACAGTATTAAAAATGCAGAAAATATCATTAAGAATGAGAGCCAACCTTACATGGAGAGTGTCATGTAGAACAGCTTTAAAAGTACTTAGCAATACCAAGTATAACCTACATGTACTCTCAGGCTGGACGATATTTAGATACGTTTCGGGTACTCATCTTTGCATTGTTAGCGGCAACAGACAGTAAACGTGCTTTGTTGGCTCTACACATTTTAGTGATTTTGATGGAGACAAACTAATGGTGCAGTGTTCTTCTTCGGCACGCCAGTGTAGAAGTGTGCAGAGAATCAGCTGAAAATCTGTGCAATACGCACGTTTAATTATGTATAAAAGCTGACTTAGGAATTTGCCCTTGTGTGAGAAAAAACTTAAAGTTTTGGATTCGCATACTTTACATTTACATCGCTTCTTCTGCGTAATCTTTCATTAATTGTATCAATACCAGTTTGTATTGTGATATATTGTGAAATTTCGAAAATTCGCGAGTGTGCCACGATAAGCTAGTACTGTTATTGTCAATTGTAGGCTTAAACTAAAGTGTGCTCTTTTAAAATTTTTGAGGACAGTAGGCCTAACCTTATTCAGAACAATATTTTTCTAATTTCATTGTACATTTACGTAAGTTAGCTGTATGATTGTTTTGAGTACGTATTTTAATTTGTAGCAAATCACCGTTTGTGGTTCACAGTTCAGCCAAAGTATACATCACCCCTGAATTTCAGTGTATATCAATGCAAATAAACAAGCGTTTTTGAGAATTTTAGAAAGCTGCCATTCTCCTTTGCACAATCCATGAGTAATTTGTAAGAAATCGTGGTATGTGATTTAGTTACTGTAGCAGATTTTTTTATCTGCATTTATCGTAAATTAACTCTGTTTTCGATTTTGCTAACAACTATAATTTACATCAAAACGTTTTAGGAAACTAGTAATTTTATAACAGTTTTTTGTGTTACCTTAATAGTAATATTGTTTTGTATATTTGGTTCAATTCTTATAGGGACTCTGCAGCTTTTTAACTCGACAGATTAAAAGATAATCAACGGGCTTAATTTAAAGTTATTTCTTCACTGCCTTGCAATAAACCTCACCAGCCAAAATGCAAACTCCCCTGTGAAAGCTGTTCTCAAACATCAGATGAGTTGGTTGACTTTGTAAGAAGCTGGAAATCGATCTGACTACTGTCAAATGAATGGCAGCTGCTGCAAATTGGTGTGTTGGAAGATATCCTGAGAGTTGTGCACCTGTGATACTTGTACCAAATATGTGTCAAGTACTATCCTCTCCTGTGAATGCTGTCTCCTCTGCAGAAAGTACAGGATCAGTTGTCTTGTGACAGCCAGAGCGAGAGCACCAGCAGCAGCGAGTACTGTTTGTATAAAGCGTTTATTTTGCATTTTGTTTACGACCTTCCACTAAGGAAGGGATTCTATTTGTGTTTATCTGCTCTGCATAGAAACTAACAGTTCTTGATCGTTAGGAGAGAAATTTATTTTGTACTTATTTGCTGCGCTTAGCTTTTAAATAGTTTTTCTGGGAAAACCTAGCGTAGTTTTCGCGTCTCGTATTTCAGTGAGTGTTTCTTGATTATCAGAGTAGCTCATCAGAAGATTATCTTGGGAATTTGTCACCGTATAGAGTAGGGTAAACATAGTCATGTGTAGGGGCTGTGGTTGTTGTGAGCGGACGCAAGGAGAATTGGCCACTCTTCGGGGGCAGGTGGAGGCTTTGTCTGTTAGGCTCATCGAGCTCGAGGCGCAGGCGTCGGCTCGTAGTGGCGTTGGGGCAACTGTGGTGAGACCTATGCCTACTTCGGTGGCCTTGGAATCACATGGAACCCCTGATGTCGCTGCGTCTTCCGGCAGTGAGCATCTTACCGGTCAGCCATCACTCCAGGGTGAATGGCGGACAGTGGTGGGCTCGCGCGTGCCTGGCCGAAAGGCGAAGGTGGGATCTGGCCGCGTGGCAGCTGCCTTACCCCTTTCCAACAGGTACGGGGTGCTTCCTAGTGGTGATGACATCGTTTCCGAGCCACCACAGGATGCCTCGCCTGTTGGGCCAGTGGCCGATTCTCCGGCAAGGTCCCGACAGTCACAGAGGGCGGGCCTATTAGTTATAGGGAGCTCCAACGTTAGGCGGGTTATGGAGCCCCTCAGGAAAATAGCGGGTAGGTCGGGGAAGAATGCCAGTGTGCACTCGGTGTGCTTGCCGGGGGGTCTCGTCCGTAATGTGGAGGAGGCCCTTCCGGCAGCTATTGAACGCACTGGGTGTGACCGGCTGCAGATAGTAGCACATGTCGGAACGAATGACGCCTGCCGCTTGGGTTCTGAGGCCATCCTTGGTTCCTTCCGGCGGCTGGCTGATTTGGTGAAGACAACCAGCATCGCACGCGGAGTGCAAGCTGAGCTTAATATCTGCAGCATAGTGCCCAGAGTCGATCGCGGTCATCTGGTTTGGAGCCGTGTGGAGGGTCTAAACCAGCGGCTCAGACGACTCTGCGACTATAATGGTTACAAATTCATCGACCTCCGTTATTGGGTGGAGAACTGTAGGGCCCCCCTAGACAGGTCAGGCGTGCACTACACACCGGAAGCAGCTACTAGGGTAGCAGAGTACGTGTGGCGTGCACACGGGGGTATTTTAGGTTAGAGGGACCCCCCCTTGGGCGAAACGATAAAATACCTGACGGCTTACCAGAGAGAACATCAGCATCGTTGATAAAGAACGTCCGTCCTCAGAGACCAAAAACAGGAAAAGTTAACGTAATATTGGTAAACTGCAGGAGTATCCAGGGCAAGGTTCCTGAATTAGTATCGTTTATTGAAGGAAATAGTGCGCATATAGTATTGGGAACGGAAAGTTGGTTAAAACCGGAAGTGAACAGTAACGAAATCCTAGACACAGAATGGAATATATACCGCAAGGATAGGATAAACGCCAATGGTGGAGGAGTATTTATAGCAGTAAAGAATTCAATAATATCCAGTGAAGTTATTAGCGAATGCGAATGTGAAATAATCTGGGTTAAGTTAAGTATCAAAGGTGGGTCAGATATGATAGTCGGATGCTTCTATAGACCACCTGCATCAGCAACCGTAGTAGTTGAGCGCCTCAGAGAGAACCTGCAGAACGTCGTGAAGAAGTTTCGTGATCATACTATTGTAATAGGGGGAGACTTCAATCTACCAGGTATAGAATGGGATAGTCACACAATCAGAACTGGAGCCAGGGACAGAGACTCTTGTGACATTATCCTGACTGCGTTGTCCGAGAATTACTTCGAGCAGATAGTTAGAGAACCAACTCGTGAAGCTAACGTTTTAGACCTCATAGCAACAAATAGACCGGAACTTTTCGACTCCGTGAATGTAGAAGAGGGTATCAGTGATCATAAGTCAGTGGTTGCATCAATGACTACAAGTGTAATAAGAAATGCCAAGAAAGGAAGGAAAATATATTTGCTTAACAAGAGTGATAGGGCACAAATCGCAGAATATCTGAGTGACCACCATCAAACGTTCATTTCTGAGGAAGAGGATGTGGAACAAAAATGGAAAAAATTCAGAAACATCGTCCAGTACGCCTTAGATAAGTTCGTACCGACTAAGGTCCAAAGCGAGGGGAAAGATCCACCGTGGTATAACAATCATGTACGAAAGGTACTATGGAAACAAAGAAAGCTTCATCATAGGTTTAAGAGTAGTCGAATCATAGCTGATAAGGAAAAGCTGAACGAAGCGAAAAAGAGCGTAAAGAGAGCAATGAGAGAAGCATTAAACGAATTCGAACATAAAACATTGGCAAACAATCTAAACAAGAACCCTAAAAAGTTTTGGTCATATGTAAAATCGGTAAGCGGATCTAAATCCCCTATTCAGTCACTCGTTGACCACGATGGCACCGAAACAGAGGACGACCGAAGAAAGGCAGAAATACTGAATTCAGTGTTCCGAAACTGTTTCACTGCGGAAAATCGTAACACGGTCCCTGACTTCAGCCGTCGCACGGACGCCAAAATGGAAAATATTGAAATAAACGATATCGGAATTGAAAAACAACTGCTATCACTTAGTAGCGGAAAAGCATCCGGACCAGACGAGATACCCGTAAGATTCTACAGTGATTATGCTAAAGAACTTGCCCCCTTTCTATCAGCAATTTATCGTAGATCTCTGGAAGAACGTAAAGTACCTAGCGACTGGAAGAAAGCGCAGGTCGTTCCCATTTTCAAGAAGGGTCATAAATCAGGTGCGAATAATTATAGGCCTATTTCGCTTACGTCAATCTGTTGTAGAATAATGGAACATGTTTTATGTTCTCGTATTATGACGTTCTTAGATAATACAAATCTCCTTCATCATAACCAACATGGATTCCGCAAACAGAGATCATGTGAAACTCAGCTCGCCCTATTTGTCCAAGAAATTCACAGTGCCGTAGACACTGGCGAGCAGATTGATGCCGTATTCCTGGACTTCAGGAAGGCATTTGATACGGTTCCGCACTTACGTTTAGTGAAAAAAAATACGAGCTTACGGAATATCGGACCAGGTTTGTGATTGGATTCAGGATTTCCTAGAAGAAAGAACACAACATGTCATTCTTAACGGTTCAAAATCTGCAGATGTAGAGGTAATTTCGGGAGTACCGCAAGGAAGCGTGATAGGACCTTTATTGTTTACAATATACATAAATGACTTAGTTGACAACATCGGTAGCTCCGTGAGGCTATTTGCAGATGACACGGTTGTCTACAAGAAAGTAGCAACATCAGAAGACTCGTACGTACTCCAGGAAGACCTGCAGAGGATTAATGAATGGTGCGACAGCTGGCAGCTTTCCCTAAACGTAGATAAATGTAATATAATGCGCATACATAGGGGCAGAAATCCATTCCAGTACGATTATGCCATAGGTGGTAAATCATTGGAAGCGGTAACGACCGTAAAATACTTAGGAGTTACTATCCGGAGCGATCTGAAGTGGAATGATCACATAAAACAAATAGTGGGAAAAGCAGGCGCCAGGTTGAGATTCATAGGAAGAATTCTAAGAAAATGTGACTCATCGACAAAAGAAGTAGCTTACAAAACGCTTGTTCGTCCGATTCTTGAGTATTGCTCATCAGTATGGGACCCTTACCAGGTTGGATTAATAGAAGAGATAGACATGATCCAGCGAAAAGCAGCGCGATTCGTCATGGGGACATTTAGTCAGCGCGAGAGCGTTACGGAGATGCTGAACAAGCTCCAGTGGCGGACACTTCAAGAAAGGCGTTACGCAATACGGAGAGGTTTATTATCGAAATTACGAGAGAGCACATTCCGGGAAGAGATGGGCAACATATTACTACCGCCCACATATATCTCGCGTAATGATCACAACGAAAAGATCCGAGAAATTAGAGCAAATACGGAGACTTACAAGCAGTCGTTCTTCCCACGCACAATTCGTGAATGGAACAGGGAAGGGGGGATCAGATAGTGGTATAATAAGTACCCTCCGCCACACACCGTAAGGTGGCTCGCGGAGTATAGATGTAGATGTAGATGTAGATGTCATTACTCGCCCACTTGACTGTGAGTGGTGTGTCAGTAGTAGATCTAGGCGTCCTCTACGGGTTGGACAGGGACCAGGGAGGACTCAGGGTGTTATATCGATTCCCCTAACCAACAAGTATGAGATGCTGTCTTTCACTGAAGCTGGAACTGATCCAGTGGGACTTACTTCACCTATTTTGGAGAAAGCTATTTTGTCTGGTGTCAGGAGGTGGCAAACGCAAAAGGGTAGGGGGGGTCTATTAATCATCGACAGTTCAAACGTATGACGAATGATGGTACATCTTAGGGAAATGTCGGCAAGGGACAGGAGAGGACACCAGGCGCATTCTGTGTGTATGCCTGGGGGCCTCATTGAACATTCTGAAGAGGCTGTTCCAGCAGCCATTGAGGAAACAGAGCGCAAACAATTGCAGACTGAGGTGCACTTTTGGAAGAAATGTTACCTGTCATCTGGGCTCTGAGGTCACTCTTGGGTCATTTCAGCAACTGGCAGAGAAAGTTGAGAACAGCCTTGTGTGTGGAGTTTCAACGAAGCTCACAATTTGCAGCACTGTCCCCAGAACCAATCGTGGCCCTTTGGTTCTCAGTCGAGTGGAAGGGCTGAACCTAAAACTTCCAAGGGTTCTGTCTTCCTGGAACTACAGTAGCTGAGAACTGTAGAGACCCCCTAAATAGGTCAGGTGTGCACTACATATCAGAAGCTGCTACTCAGGTAGCTAACAGTGTGTCAGATGCACAAAGGTTTTGTTTTTTAAATAGGCGACTCTCCATCCAGGCCAGATAACGATAGCTGCAGGAAACCCAGAAGTGTCAGTATAAGATCGAAAGAAATGCCTCCCAAAGGTGAGAATATCAAAATCCTAATGGTAAACTGCCGAAGCAGTCACAACAAAGTGCCACAGTTTGAAGCTCTCATGAAAATCAGTGAAGCTCACATAATACTAGGTACAGAAGACTGGTTGAAACCTGAAACTGACAGTAATGAGATTTTTGGCGAAAATTTAAGTGTATGTCGAAATGATGGGTAATTGGGAAATGGAGGTGGTGTATTTGTTGCAGTAGACAAGAAACTCAAATCCACTGAGATACAAATTGAAGCTTCATGTGTGAGATTGTTTGGGCATGACTCAGTACCAGGGTTCGACATAAAACGATAATTGGATCCTTCTATGGCCTGCCAGACTCATCTCCTAATGTAGCTCAAAACTTTAGAGAAAGCCTCATTTCACTTGTATGTACATTCACCAAACATACTGTAATCATAGATGAAGACTTTAATCATCCAACAATTAAATGAGAAAATTACAGTTTTGTTAGTGGTGGCTGTGATAAGACATCTTGTGAACCTTTACTAAGTGTCTTCTGTGAAAACTAACTAGATCATATAGTTAGGAACCCCACTCATAATGGAAATATATTGGACCTAATGGCAACAAACAGACCCAACGTCTTTGAAGATGGCCACATCGAAACTGGTATCAGTGATTATGACAAGATTGCGTCACCAACGATTATCAAAGTACAAAGGACAATTAAAACAAGCAGAAATAGACGTATGTTCAGTAAACTAGATAAAAAAATCAGTAGTGTCATATCTCATTGAGGAACTTGAAACTTTCAGCACAGGTCAAGAGCATGTAGAGGAACTCTGTTTCAAGTTTAAAGCATAGTTGACCCTACACTGGATAGATATGTACCTGTAGAACAGTTCAAAATTGTCAGGAACCTCCATGGTATACAGTCATTATAAAGAAACGTCTAAAGAAACATAGGTTACTGCATAATAGGTGTAATACAAAGCTTAGGGCTGTAGATAGAGAGATACTGGATGAAAAGCATTTGGCTGTCAACAGAGCAATGCATGATGCCTTCAACAACTACTGTAGCAGAATATTCTCAAATTATATTTCACATAACTCAAAGAAATTATGGTCGTATGTAAAGGCTGTTAGTGCATCAAAGTTAAGTGTCCCACTCCTCACGAACGAGACAGGAACTGAAATTGAGGGCAGCATAGCAAAACCTGGACCCTAGTTTAATCCTTGTACCACTGAAAAGCTGAATGAAATAAGTATTAGTGTCGGTGGTGTTGAGAAACAGCTGAAATCGTTGAAACTGAACAGAGCTCCAGGGTATGATGGAATCCCTGTGAGATTCTATACTGAAATGATGTCTGAGTTAGCCCCTCTTCTAACTCTAATACATTGTAGATCCCTCAAACAAAAAACTATGTCCAATTCTTCGAAAAAGGCACAGGTCAAATCCATGTACAAGAAGAGTAGTACAAGTGATCCACAAAACTGCCGTTCAGTATCCTTGACATAGATTTATTGTAGAATCTTAGAACATATTCTGAGGTCAAACATAATGAGGTATCTTGAACAGTATTACCTCCTCAGTGCCAACCAGCATGGTTTCGAAAACATCGATCATGTGAAACCCAAGTCGCACTTTTCTCACGTGACATACTGAAAGCTTTTGATCAAGGCAACCAGGTAGATGCAGTGTTTCTTGATTTACAAAAAGCATTTGACTCAGTGCAGCACCTACACTTATTGCCAAAAGTAGGATCATATGCAGTATCAAATGAAATTTGTGACTGGGTTGAGGACTTATTGGTAAGGAGGACACAGCATGTTATCTTGGATGAAGAGTCATCGTCAGATGTAGAAGCAACTTTGGGTGTGCCTCAGGGAAGTGTGTTGGGATGCTTGCTATACATGTTGTATATTAATGATCTTGCACACAATATTAATAATAGAATGATGCTTTTTGCAGATCATACAGTTATCTATAATGAATTACTATCTGAAAGAAGCTGCATAAATATTCAGTCAGATCTTGAAAAGATTTCAAAGTGGTGCAGATTTGGCAGGTTGCTCTAAATGTTCGGAATTGTAAAATTATGCACTTCAAAAAACGAAAAAAAACCTCGTATCATATGACTATAATATTAATGAGTCACTGCTGTAATCGGCCAACTCACTCAAATACCTGAGTGTAACACTTTGTGGGGATACAAAATGGAATGCTCACATAGGTTCAGTTGTGGGTAAAGCAGGTGGTGGTCTTCGGTTTACTGGTAGTATACTGGCGAAGTTCAATCAGTCTACAAAAGAGATTTCTTACAAATCACTCATGTCACCGGTTCTGGAGTATTGTTCAAGTGTGTGGGACCCATATCGGATAGGACTAACAGGGGAGATTGAACATATACAGAGAAGGGCAGCAGGAAAGGTCACATGTTTGTTTATTATGTGGGAGAGTGTCACAGAGATGCTGAAGGAACTGAACTTATAGGCTCTTGAAGACAGACATAAACTAGCCTGAGAATGTCTATTAACAAAGTTTCATGAACCATCTTTGAATGATTACTCTAGGGATATACTACAACACCCTACATACTGCTCACATAGGTATTGTGAGGATAATGTTCGAATAATTACTGCACTTAGAGGCACTCAAGCAATCATTCTTCATACACTCCATACGTGAATGGAACAAGAAGAAACCCTAATAACTGGTACAATGGGATGAAGCCTCTGCCATGCACCTCATGATGGCTTGTGGAGTATAGATGTAGATGTTGAGACACGATACAACAATGACACAAGAAATTGGAACTCCTTCTACGGGTCCAGGCTCAACACCATGAAATTCAAATTAAAGCCGTTCTATAAAGGAACAAAATCTCTAGAAAAAGTACTTTGAAACTCAAGAGAGATAAACAATAAAAAGATTTTTTAAAATCTCTTAAAATATTTTTGATATACAACGTTTTCTGTAATATATTTTATGTGCACTAAAGTTCAGGACAAACAGTGATGTAATACTGCATAGAAAATGGGATGTACCTCATGTAAAACACAAAGTATGTTCTTAAAAGAGAAAGAAAGAAACTCTCAAATCGTGTAGAAATATATACGAGGCATAGAGAACCATAAAAGCCTAAACCACAACATTTTCAGTTGTGAGACTGTAGTATATATTAATGCCTCTGACATCTCTTGATCTTCTTGTGAGTCATGTTTATCTGTGCTGTAGAGTCACACTGTATGTATTAACATTTACAGAAAGCTGTTAATGGTTTCTCTCATATTCACTTCAATATAGGCTTGATGACAGTGCGCTTTAGGTCTTTATGATTTTCAGCACCTCATAAACATATAGAATATATGATGTAAGTAGATCTCTGATTTAATATGTTGTAGGCCTAGAGGTTGCAGTAGGTACTGGGAGATGAAGAAGCTTGCACAGGATAGAGTAGCATGGAGATCTGCATCAAACCAGTCTCAGGACTGAAGACAACAACAACAACAGGCCTAGAGTTTTGATGTGTACAATTATAATGTGCTAAATGTTAATTATTAGGCATATTTATACTTTTCGAATATAGTGATGAAAATTTCACTTGAATCAAACAATGTATGTTTTTTACAGATCTAATAAACATTACATTACATATCCCAATAAGTTGTTACATTCAAGTATTTGTACTCTGATCAGAAAATACAAACTTCCATTAGTGGACATTAATATATTGTGTTCCACCTTTCATCTTTATGAAGGCTTGAACTTTGCTGGGGACACTTTCAGTGAGGCATCTGAATGCCTGTCGAGCATGGATATTTCTTTCTTCCTCGTGAGTTGAGACCAGGGAAGGTAGTCACATTGGGTGCTGGGGTCTGGAACAAAGTCAATGATCTAACTCATCCCAAAGATATTACATTGTGATCAGGCCAGGACTCTGGAAAAGCCAGTCTATTTCAAGAAAGCTGTTCTCCATAAAGCATTGCCTCACACTTACTGCTTTATCGTTTGGTGCACTGTCATACTCATACAAACAATCAACATCTCCGAATTGTTCCTGTACTGTACACAGTATACAATGATGTAAAATGTGTTCATATCTTTCCGCATTTATCGTTTTGTTAAGTTAAATAAGGGGACCACCCACTAACCAAGAAACCCCTACATTCCGTTATATCATTTCCTATGTACTTCACTGCTGGCACTATACACGATGGCAGATAATGTTCTCCCAACATTCATAATACCGAAACCCTTTTATCTTATTGTCATGGGGTACAGACTGATTCATCACTCCAAATCACTAATTTCTGACCATCCTCTGTTTATTGGCGTTTCTCTTGACGCCACCTCTAGTATCGCTTAGAAATGTGTGATTTATGATAAACTGCTCGACAAGTGTACGCTATAATTTCTAACTCCTTACACACAGTCAGCTTAACTGTTGATAGTACTTTAGAACTCATGAGTGATTCCTTCCACTGATTTCATGCAATTTCTACAACTACTCTGCACAATGCTCGATGGTCCCTGTCTGTCAGTTGAGATGTAACAGTCTAATTGAAACCTATTTAAACACACAAATTTTAACCATAAATAGTAATTTCTGACGTAGAGGTGTATGCAAATACGTACTATGGAAAAGTTATGAAGAAAATAATTATGGAATCTTAATTACACTAATGTGTAGAAATATGTTAATTTGTAGGAACATTTTATATGGTATTAATCTTCTGTAATTAGTAAATATAACAAGTGTATTGTTAACATTTGATTCCTAAGCGCTTATACACGCATATATTAATATACATGTTAGAATTCACTCATGTGTTTAATATATAAGAGTCAAGGTAATTATTGAAATGTGTCATTGGTTTTAGGATGAAAGTTTGAATTGTAATTTTGTTAAAGAGCACATCATGTAACAATACCTAGAATTAGGATTGTTTAAAACATATATAGTGGGAGCCATGTTGGCATAAGGGAGTCAGTACTTTGTGTGAAGTTGGACAAAAGCATGTAGCTTGTTGAGTAAGATTCATTTCATTATTGTATGTTACTACTTACTTGCGTTTTGTAAAAAACATTATACTTGATTAAATATTTATTTAACTTTATAGTTAAATTCTGCAGTAGCTGTCTAAGAATCCAGGACCATGGCTGCAACAGATTACGATGAGTAAAAACTAAAACCCCCAATATTATTTTTAACAACTAGCTAGTAACTTTAAACAGTATGTGAAATCTGCCTCGTATTCGTTTAGCTATGGCTGTTCCTCCACGTTTCCACTTCACCAGCGCATCATCAGTGGTCGACTTGGGCAGCTTTAGAAGAGTTAAAATGTCCTTCATGTGTTTGTTACTCAGATGACACCCAATGACTAGTCCTTGTTCGAAGTCCCTTAGCTCTTCCAAACGACCTGACTGACCCTTTCTGCTATTACTGATTCTTTACTAACAACACAATACTCTCAGCCCTCTTATACATGCATCTCTCATGACCTCTGGTGGCCAATTTCACATTACATAAGGGTGTGTGTCAATCAGATAGTATATGAGCTAATTCCAAATGCGTCTCATTGATATTATAGTCAAAAGATACAGAGCTATGTATATTTTTTTCATTTTATGGAGCACACAGTTTTACATTTCAGAACTTATGAAGCAAGTTTCATATCTCAGGACCACACTGAAACTTATAAGAGCTCACTAAATATTTGTGTAGCTTTCTTTGGACAGTGCTACGTTATTTCAACTTTTTTCAGACAGTATTTTATTATAGGTAACTTTAACATCAGTGAGAAGTATGAGGCTGCTATTAAATTGTCAGAATTGTGTTTAATGATACATTTATAATTTTCACATTTTGCAGTGAATAGTCTGAGTTGTTTGAATTTATGAAAATGACATTCATGTCATAACCAAAAGAATCACAATAATTGTAGGGCAAAGAGAGCACCATCCCACATTCAGGGTTGCCAACATCAAGGGCAAACCTATTGTTCTATTTTGATTGACAAGTCCTTAATCTATTGTTCTGCTAAGCGGATTATGACCCCAGGGGATAATTCACCCTTCAGAGAAACCTCTACCCCACCCCCTCCTCCTGCCTCCCCATACTCCCCCCCTTCCACTCCTCCTCCCCTATCCTATGGGAAATCCCCTTGGCAATACAAGCACACTTTTGATATCAATATGGTTGCTAATTAATTAACTCACTCAATTAATTAACCCCTTCCGCTTTGAGGAACCCCCTGTCCCTCCCCCTCTCGTCCCATATCTGGAAATTGGAGGAAAAACTTAACTGATGGGCCATTTGGCGAGAAGTCGATTGCAATCTATGGAATATCGTTTAAAAAATTTCTGGTAGACAATGAAATGTGTGAAATATTGTTTCTTTTAACAATTTATGGGATACAAGGTCGTGTATGCAATTTAGTTGATTGATTTATTTAAAGAATATGGGAGTGTGTGGAATATTGTTTAAACAATTTAGTCAATGTGTGAAATATTGTTTATTTAAACAATTTATGGGATACAAGGTGGTCTGTTTAAAATATAGTTCATTTATTTACTTATTCATTTAAACAATTTGTTAGGAAATCTATTGTTTAGACAATGTATGGAATATCGTTTAAGAGAGCTGTAGCTTGCTTTGCAGATGATGTAGGAACTAGCAGGGAATACTTAAACAACTGTGACGATTTTTCATCCCACAATGGACTCTAAACTGCCCCCAGCCTTCCTGCCGCACTTGCTTGTGATACCCTCCACGAACTGCTACAGGATCTTTTAAATTTGGTGTGGAATCCATACGTTGAAGACGTCACAAATGTTGCATCAGAATCTGTGCCGCAGGAAATATTAATGAAATTGTTAAGATAGACATTTAAACAATTTACTACACACACAACACACACACACAGTTTAAAACTACTCAAAATAAAAAGATCGACACTGCATAGTAGATTGCATATATTAACTATTGTGCTATGCTTTTGATGAGACATTTCATCCAATAATCCATGCCTATTATTATTTGATGTCACGACTGGAAGCGATGATGTATGAAATGGTAGTTGGAATTTCAAATTTCGAAGTGAATTTAGACCATCACATTTATGGAATTTCCGACCTACCACAGGTCTGCTAAGTGTATTTTCTTCTTAAAAGTACTAGAGAATTCCTAAGTTGACTGGTTTTTCTCAGTTACTCCAGCATGAAGAAGAAGGAAACAAAAGGTCTATCGCATGATAGGATAGTAACAATAACAACAGAAAATACCGCTGCAATGCATTGAAAGTCTGAATGCGACACACTTGAACCGCGATCCAATCTGTAGTAATAGTTTGTCACGGCTGTACGTCAGTGATTGCTATCAACCGGGAATTTGACGTCGCGATTGATTTTTTTAAAGTACTATAGAATCCCTAAATTGATTCTCTCCAAGGAGAAGGAGGAAGGGCCAACTGCATAATAGGATAGAGATAACAGCAAATACAGAGTCCACTGTGGTGTATTGAGAAGCACTAAACATGGCACACTTAAACCACAATCTAGTATGTTTCTGTAGTTGTTGTGGCTACATGTCGAAGATCACTGAAACACACACAGCTTGAGCGCTAATGTCCCGATGTCCACAGACAGCGCACCAACTCTCAGAGGTCACTGAAAACCACCGCTGTGGCCACAGCCACACCTTTCACGTCGCTACGTATGGTACTTGTTTTGAAATTCCTGTAACAGTATGGCGTAGGCTACATTTCCTCTAAGTATTTTCTCGTTAGATAGAAAAAAAAACTGTTCTAATCAGCTTAAAATCTGTTATGTCATGCATCAAAGGACTAGAATATTGAACTCATTTTTGGCTCATGATAGAATGCTAAGAGCATGCTGTACCTTGACACAGGATACCCACTCACTTTCAAACACCCTTAAAGTAACCAAATGAAAAAATGAAATGATCGTATGGCATTTATTGGCAGGGATATTCCCTTCGGGGTTCGGCCGCCGTATTGCATGTCTTTTTAGTTGATGCCACTTCGGCGACTTGCGTGTCAATGATGATGATGAAAATGGTGATGATGGACACACAACATCCAGTCCCCTGCCAGGAATCGAACCCGAGCCCCCCTGCGTAGTAGGAGGTAATGCTACTGCTGCGCTTCGGAGGCGGACAGTAACCAAATGCTACACGACATATGAAGTCTTTCAATCTAACAGCACAGAGAAATTGTAAATATCACATTTATACTAAATATCAATTTATAAATTCGATAATACATCTGATTTAATTATGATGGTAGTCTCTCCCTGTGTAGGTGGGAGATTGAAATTTCATTAAAAGATATCGCAGCAACGACAAAAAAAAAAAAAACTGATTACCGTTCCAAGTCAAGAATCATATCACATCAGTGATACACTTCCACACGCCAGGCGGCACATCATCATTGATTTCAAATTGATACGCTAATTAATTACACTGATATGAAGTCACTTTACATGGTGAGTAATTTTCTTGTCATTAACAGGCTTACGTTTATCAGGTAGCGCAGATGGGAATCCCTGGAGGGAAGACAATGTTCTTTTCAAGGAAGGCTACTGAGAATCGACATTTTAAGCTAACCGCAGAAGGATTTTACCGCCAGCAACATACATTTCACGTAAGGACCAAGCTATTAAAAACATGATCACAACGACCATGTTACTGTCATCCTGCGTAAAAAGCAGTCTTGGTTCTACAGGCACACACAAGAGTCGCTGATACTGTTAAGCTCTCTGCTAAAAATGTTGTCTATGATTTGGAATCAAGTCTATCCATTAAACCACGTGCTTGCGTTGGATCCTATGGAGATGTCCTTTAATGATTACAGCCACCAGTGAATCATATTCGTGCTACTCTCATATCTCGAAACGAGTCACCTTTTTCGAATCTGCCTCCAGGGTGTTTTTTTAGAAAGTTTGTTTGCGTCCTGTAACTGTTCCACATTATCTGCCACGCCATCCCTGCAGCTTCGTCCATGTGATCATGCCAATTTAAGTTAGAACTTAAGGAAAGCTGGAGAGCGCTATATCTAAGACCTTCTGCATCCCGCGGAGAAACGGAGTGAGCTGAGTTAATGTGACAGGACTGTGTTTTGACCACTCGGTGGAAATGGGAACTAGTCGTTGCTCCACCATCCGTGTACAATGTGTATTGTCAGCGCCAAACGTAGCTTTCTCTTGCAAGACTAGGTAGTAGAAAAGATAGTAAGAGCAGTTGCAGTGAGGTTTCTTGTCCAGAAAATTAGGAAGATGCCATATCATACAGGGCATTGAAGAAGGACCAGGATTTTGCTACTGCATTTCGATACATTTCCAAACTACATATATGTACTGCAGTCTGAAAGAGATCTGCATCTCTCAAGTTGCATTCATGTCTGTCACCCACCCCTCCCACCTCGTTATTTTTCACCATCCAACAAGGAAAAACTATGAACTATAAAAACTTCATCATGTCACCCAGTAGAGAACTCGATGAGGTATTACCATATCTCTGTCTTCCATTACATTGGGAAACAAATACTGTCTGTGTGCTGTTATTGACTATTTGTGGTGACCCGTTTAATTATACATGCACTAGTCCACTAGAGCGGGTGGCCAGTGATCGAAGTCGTTTCAGTACACCAGTGTAAAGATCGTCACCTGTACTGTAGAAGGACCATATCCCACAGACTATCAATTGCAAGAAAGGGCACCTATGTTGTTCTTTCATTAGCAGTTTGATGCATTGTTCTTTTCTGCTGTAACACATCCAAGCAGTGTAGTACCACAGCATTGCACACTGCCATACATTTTCTTTCTCCAACATGACTTCGGCATTTGTGTCATGTGCTAAACTAACGTTAAGACTTTTCGATCCATTGGCTCTCACAGAAAACTGGACAGCACACGGTGTAAACTAAGCTGCTGCTCCCACAATACACAGGATGATTGAAATAAAAGACAGAGGCTGTGTTCCTTATTGAAAAAAAAATGCAGAAGACATCAGAACATACGGAAACTGGAAGTGTTTGTGACATTGGGGATCGTTTCCAAACAGCAGCCAGTAGCCCAAAGGTGATTGATAACCTCTACATTTAAATTCATCTTCCATAGTGAAGTGGTAGCAGATGTCTAGGTGTTCCATTTCGATTGATTCCTCATACTGCAGTCATGTACATGATCACTGTTTTGGTTCAGGCCATTCCCGGGAGGTGCTGCTCCCACCAAGTCTCTCTCTGCATCTCAAACAAGTGATGTCATTCAATCATTATGTGCTAATCAACAGCATACCAGTGTGCAGGGAGGAGACCCCCCCAAGAGGGATCATTGCCGATAAAATTTTATTAAATAATTTTTTCCATTCATAATGTACAGCCGTAGCCGGCTTGGGCATACTGTGGTGGAAGCTGCTGGCCGGAAGACCGTGGTCGGCACATTCCTGCCACGTGCTCCTCGGTCAGACTCTAGTCCCACAGTCCCACGGGTTGGTTGCGCTGACGAGGGTACGCTACTAGCAAGGCGCGTTGGCGGAATCAATCCTCCAATCAAAGACTAGTCGTGTGATCACGTGGGGACGCGGCCGGGCGCGGCGAGGGCGGCTTGGAAACAGCTCCGCGCTCTCTTAGCTTGAGACCTCGGCCCCCAGTATTCGCTCCTCTAGCCTCTGCCTCTCCCCTCAAACCTTCTGATGAACAGACGGCAACCTCTCTTGGGGCTGCTCAGCACTACGTAGGCACCCATGTACCATCTTTACATGAACAAATAGGGTCCATTCCAGCTTAATTACTTTTAATTATTGCAACGTCCACAATTTTCCACTCCTGACATCTATCGTGACGAACAGCAGTGAATTGGAGTGGCAATCATTAAAATGAAGGCGTTTTTCGTTGCGATGGGATCTTCTCATGAAATTTCAATCGCCAGTTCTCCTCCAATAGTGAAAAGATTCTGTTGGCACCCAACTACATACGCAGAAATCATTATCACGATAAAATAAGAGAAATAAGGACTCGCATAAAGAAAAAATTAAGTGCTCGTTTTTCCCACGTGCCATTGGAGAGTGGAACAGTGGAGAGACAGTTTGAAGGTGGTTCATTGAACCCTCTGCCAGGCACTTTATTGTGAATAGTAGTGTAACCACATGGATGTAGATGTAGTGAACAGATATGATAGAAAAGACACCATCTATATGGGGCAATGCACTGTAACAAGCACCACAGTTGACAGTGCAATCAATTTTAGCAATTTTACCTGTTTTTCCATAAGTTCAATGACGACTAATGACAAGACTGCATTCTTCCCAGTTTCTGTATCACCAAAAACCACCGATTCACGACTTTGTGAGTACCATATACTAGATTGCGAATTTAGATGGATGACTGAGCAGTATGTTCATTCATTGTTAATTATCGAACATATATACCAAAGTAGACTACACATAATCCCATACCGTTCTACATATTTCTAGCTCTTCAATCATAGTGCGTAATTTACGGTTATGATTGCCCATCTTGCGCTACGCAATTGGGAGTCACACAGCGTTCTCGCATTCTTAGGATAAAATTGGAGAAAGTTCTCCCCGCATTGTCCTTGAGCAATATGTCCTTGATTTAATTTGCAGCTGATTGGAAGAAGGATGGTAGTATATCTGCACCAGTCTTACAGACAGTGCCATTACGAGTGCACAAGATCTCTCCAGATGCGCACATGTTGACGAGTTAAGCACCCCTTGTTGGTGTATAGTAGATACGTGAGTGTTGTGGTGATATAACAGACACTTATGAAGGAAAAACCTGTGGTATATACACGATGGAGCTCCAGATGAACGATTTTTGACATTTTACGTAAATCAACTATGGTATCAATTCTGAGATATTGTTCTAGTGTCTGGGGACAGTACCAAGAAGATATAGGTAAGAGATAAATGATCGTGGAACATAAAGACGTGCACACCTAAGGCTATATAGTTCTGCACTTAAACACGATGTAAGTAGCGTGAATAAAAGGACGCTATGTGCAAGAAGCATGAAGCGCCCTTTGAATGTATCCTGATAGCTAAAAGAGCCACGTGCACTTTGAATAAGAAAATGCTATTTGACACTGAAATCAATATAAAAGATAGGGTCGCCACCAACTCTAGCCACACGACAAAGAAGAGGTAGCACTGAGTCGGAAAATTACTTAATTTATTAATAAGAAAAACTCACAAAAGAACATTCATTGTAAAGTCATTGATAAAGAATGGGATGTAGTTATTAATATGATCCAGGCATTCTTCCCGTGAATCAAATATTGAGTAAAGTAAAGAGGGCGTGAACACCATGCGTAAGTGCAGCCTGCAGCAAGATTCGTGAAAACACGATCTATTCCAGAGCATTTGTTTCAGATAAAAAAAGGGACACTAATCACTACACCTGTGCACATGGAAACGCTATAGGTGGGCCAACAAGGAAAACTACAAGGTAAATGGCGAAGGTAACGGCGACGTAACATCGGTACACAAGATAAGATTGAAGGCAAAATTATTTATTCCTTAAAACATTGACGTAGTGCATCTATAGACTGTTGTTGCATGCTAACTATGTACAATTGCTTGTGAAATACTACACGTTTCATGACAGACTCGCGTGCCCACTCGGTCCGCGGAGACAATTTCTATGGACCGTGGCCAAATTTTAATCACATGAGACAAAGAAAATTCACAAATACACAAAAATTACCAAGATCCGGAAAAGATTAGAAGCATACACACACAGTTGTAGGCACAAAAACATTCACACTGAACCGAGGGCACTTCAACATATGCAACTCCTTTGTGCTGCGTTCCTCTCACGGATCAAAGTCAAGACTGCATTGGGAATCAAACTGAAAGTCTACAAAAGCCTTGCATTCCCTGCTGCAACCCAGCAAGTAAATCTTTATAAGACGAAATTCGAGACCAAAAGCTAAAAGCTCCCCTCTCTATGTGACAACGCGCCACGCGGTCAGTCCAACTCACCCTTCTTCGACTGGAGCACAGCTGTGTACGCTTCGCGTACCGGCGGCAGACTGCCTCTCGCTTCTCCAGCCTCTTCCACGCTCCGCGTGGACCGGAAAACCCCAGGATGCCATTTCCGCCACCAACCTAACGCAGGTGGATTTCTCACAAGTAGCGGAAACCTCTTTGCCGACTTGACCACTACGAGAGTTGGCAATGAAAGGTGGCTACAGGACCCTTTCATCACCCCAAACGTCCCGGAGAAGACTGTGCCGCGAATTTTCTCGCCATGCTAGGAGATTCGCCAACAGTCTTCGAAACAAACATACCCTAACGAGTAACAACTGCAACAGTAAACAGCAGCACAAATGAGTTGATTAATCTCTTATATCCAAGTGAGCTTTATCTGACCTTAGTCAATAATTGTAACCTCATGCGGTCCGCAAAGCAAACAGAACAAATTAAATTAAGCGTGATATACTACGCTAACATCATGTCATCTGACCTACTACGACCACAACCATGAGATATTATTTTAAAATTGCTTCAACCAACTATCAAAAGTTAACATAGAGACATAGGTGAACAGGTACATAATATATATAAATATATAAACAAATACAATGATGCAAAATCATTATCACGAACCAAAGCAGTATCATCTGGTGCTGACATATATAAAAACATGCAAGTGAAAGTGCAAAATACAATATTCACAACAAATACAGTGATACAAAATCATTAATGAACCCAATGGTATGACAGCTGGTAAATAATCACCTATGGAAAATAAGACATGAGTACAAAAACACATCCAGAAATCAACTCGTTGACACGCTGTCATTTTTCAGTTTCACCACATGGTTGTTTCACTGGGTATTCTCTTTAGGTGCTGGGGTGGGCGTCTCTTCTAAAGGCGACTTGGAGGATAAGCTACTAGGGGACCACAACACTGAACTGGGGAGTTCGCAGCGGCGTTGATTGTAACGTCCGTTGTAACCCAGGTTGTTCATCTTAGACAGCACCCCGCGACGTTGCCTCGTGCCCGTTTCCACCCTCTGCGTCCATACTGTGGGATGGTTCGGCGTTGCAGATTTGCAGGACATCGCCACTTGTGGGCCCTGCCTCATCATCGAGAAGGCGGCTTGGCGGTCGTCGTCCGTGTGTTGTGGAGGAATGTGTTTTACCGACACACGCCCCCGTCTCTTGTCGTGTCAATGGGGAGACACGCGCTCTTCTGCGTCGCATCGAGGTCGACGTAAAATCGTGCGGGTTTCGGGCTTGAGACCCGCTTATCACCTCTTTGCACCGTCTCAGCTGATGCGTCAGTGGTGGGACCCGCGTCCCTCCGGGCAGTGGGCGTTACCTCACTGCAGCAGCCGTCTGGACTAGCGGCGCTCAGGGATCGGCGGCCTCGCCTGGTGTGCGTCATACTTTCCCTTTCGCTTGTCAGATGACTAGCGCATGGGGTGGAACGCCGGCCATCAGCTGGCGCTGCCGTGGTGACACGCCTGCGGGCTCCGGTGTGAGCCTGCGCCTGGGGGAAGACCAGCATCCCCTCCCCTCTGACGGGGAAACAGCTGTGAACGCTCGCCGCATCACTGCTTCGCCGTTGATACCAGGGTTCGGCAACGCCTGCCGGTGGACCAAGCCCTTGCTCTCGCTCGAGAGCTATTATCGCCTGGCTGATGGTTTCTACCTGCGCGCTAAGGTGGACCGGGCACTTAGCCGCAGTGTCCTCTATTCGGGACACAAGAGCCGCGTGGTCACTCTGGCATTGTTCTGCTAAGACGCGGAGATCCCTGGCGGAATTTCGTCCTACTCGGGACTCAAGAGCAGCTAGTTCACTCTGGCATTGTTCTGCTAGTATACGTATATTCCCAGCGAACCTTTCTTCTTGCTCCATCACCTGCTTGCTAATGACTTGGTGCCCCTCTTCTAAGGCGGAGATGCGTTGGTCAATGATCGCCAGTTTCTCCCCAACACCCTGTACTATTTCACTAGTCAATCTTTTATTCGCTTCCTCGATATGCCTCCTATTTTCTTCTGCTTGTTTTTTATTCACTTCCTCGATATGTCTCCTATTACTGTCTAGTAATTGTCGTAGCATAGCCTGTAATGAATTTGCATCTATCGAATGATTCGAAATCACTACGGCGGGCTCAGGATGGACAACACTTGTACTTGCGTTTTCTGAGTTTCGTTCCTGGTCGGACTCGATGTTTTGACCACGTCCTTGTTCAGGGTTATTGTCTGGCAGGTTTTTCCGATCACGGCTCCCTGAACAGCTACGCGTCTCCATCATAAGGATAGTTACTCCGTGCTCCAAAATACAACAAGAATAATGCCAAAGTCTCCTAATGGACTCACAGTCCCCACAAAGCACCCAAGATTTACTATATGACACCGATACACGCCACAGGTCAAGAGTCAACCCACACTTGTAACACAATTGAATACTAAATCACAATATCTATACAGTAATACATATACAAGATAAACCATGTAAGAAAATGCACACCTATATCATCAATTCACGTAAATTCTGTATCACAGAAAGACAATATACCAATTAGCACATCCAACCGAAAATAACTAATCCTCACTGCGCATCAGAAGATCTCTGGTTTACCATAATCCTGGCAGGGTCGCCATGTGTAAGTAGCGTGAATAAAAGGACGCTATGTGCAAGAAGCATGAAGCGCCCTTTGAATGTATCCTGATAGCTAAAAGAGCCACGTGCACTTTGAATAAGAAAATGCTATTTGACACTGAAATCAATATAAAAGATAGGGTCGCCACCAACTCTAGCCACACGACAAAGAAGAGGTAGCACTGAGTCGGAAAATTACTTAATTTATTAATAAGAAAAACTCACAAAAGAACATTCATTGTAAAGTCATTGATAAAGAATGGGATGTAGTTATTAATATGATCCAGGCATTCTTCCCGTGAATCAAATATTGAGTAAAGTAAAGAGGGCGTGAACACCATGCGTAAGTGCAGCCTGCAGCAAGATTCGTGAAAACACGATCTATTCCAGAGCATTTGTTTCAGATAAAAAAAGGGACACTAATCACTACACCTGTGCACATGGAAACGCTATAGGTGGGCCAACAAGGAAAACTACAAGGTAAATGGCGAAGGTAACGGCGACGTAACATCGGTACACAAGATAAGATTGAAGGCAAAATTATTTATTCCTTAAAACATTGACGTAGTGCATCTATAGACTGTTGTTGCATGCTAACTATGTACAATTGCTTGTGAAATACTACACGTTTCATGACAGACTCGCGTGCCCACTCGGTCCGCGGAGACAATTTCTATGGACCGTGGCCAAATTTTAATCACATGAGACAAAGAAAATTCACAAATACACAAAAATTACCAAGATCCGGAAAAGATTAGAAGCATACACACACAGTTGTAGGCACAAAAACATTCACACTGAACCGAGGGCACTTCAACATATGCAACTCCTTTGTGCTGCGTTCCTCTCACGGATCAAAGTCAAGACTGCATTGGGAATCAAACTGAAAGTCTACAAAAGCCTTGCATTCCCTGCTGCAACCCAGCAAGTAAATCTTTATAAGACGAAATTCGAGACCAAAAGCTAAAAGCTCCCCTCTCTATGTGACAACGCGCCACGCGGTCAGTCCAACTCACCCTTCTTCGACTGGAGCACAGCTGTGTACGCTTCCCGTACCGGCGGCAGACTGCCTCTCGCTTCTCCAGCCTCTTCCACGCCCCACGTGGACCGGAAAACCCCAGGATGCCATTTCCGCCACCAACCTAACGCAGGTGGATTTCTCACAAGTAGCGGAAACCTCTTTGCCGACTTGACCACTACGAGAGTTGGCAATGAAAGGTGGCTACAGGACCCTTTCAACGATGCTAGAGGTGTGTGGTTACCGACATATTAGTCTTGTGGAATGGGACGTTGTTAATGCTCCAATGTAAGAAATATATTTCTAGCACATGTCGTACATTCTCCCTGTAAGTTTCTCGGCCGGCCGGTGTGGCCGAGCGGTTCTAGGCGCTTCAGTCTGGAACCGCGCGACCACTACGGTCGCAGGTTCGAATCCTGCCTTGGGCATGGATGTGTGTGATGTCCTTAGGTTAGTTAGGTTTAAGTAGTTCTAAGTTCTAGGGGACTGATGACCTCAGATGTTAAGTCTCATAGTGCTCAGAGCCATTTGAACCATTTTTTTTGTAAGTTTCTCTATGATAAGCTATGGTGACAAACTGCAGACTGATAAAACTACTGCCTTGCACACCAAAGACAACATCGATTCTTTGTAACACAAACACTACATAGATTTCCACAAGTGTGTGAAGTCTGCTGTTTACGAAGTTCAAGCTCAATTACGGCTCAGAACTTATGATGTGTTCACAACAGTCCAATAAAGTGATTATCGTCAGCCAAAAATGCATACAAAGAGACAGTGACATCTCACGAGGAAATAAACACCACGATCAGTAGCCAGAGGAGATGTAACAGTTCAAAAATGGTTCAAATGGCTCTGAGCACTATGGGACTCAACTGCTGAGGTCATTAGTCCCCTAGAACTTAGAACTAGTTAAACCTAACTAACCTAAGGACATCACAAACATCCATGCCCGAGGCAGGATTCGAACCTGCGATCGTAGCGGTCTTGCGGTTCCAGACTGCAGCGCCTTTAACCGCACGGCCACTTCGGCCGGCGATGTAACAGTCTTATCGCAGTTTACCACTACTCCTGGAAAGCTTTCTCTTGCACACAGAAGTCATCGTCCAATGTTAGTTTGTATTGCTCATGTGTGGGATAATATTGCAATTTCACCATGATGCCACATCTCTAGAACGACTCCTCTCTCCACTATTAAGGACTGTAAATGTAGGATCAGTTTACTCTCCTCCTCCAGAACACGCAGTTTTATTGATTTTGATCAGTACTCATTTCATGGTATTTTTCTCTAATTTTATATATTGTCAATCAAGTTCTGTAATTGTATTAGGTTTTCACGATTGTACATATTTCATTGTATGTTCCTAATTTCTATGCACCTCACATCAGTTTTGCATGATTACACCAGTTTTTATCCCAATTTTACAGATTTTATGTCATTTTCATATTTTTTCCACAGTTTTCCCTATGTAAATGGTCATATTGCTGATATACCCATGTGCTGTTTGCTGATCAGTTCCAGTCATTCCTTCAGGAAGGAGGTACACAGCTTGCGTTGTCAGCAGTTCAATTGTGCCTAGACGATCAGTGCCGCGGTTCGATCGCGTTCGCATTATTATTTTGTGCCAGGAAGAGCTCTCAACAAGGGAAGTGTCCAGCAATTTCGGAGTAAACCAAAGTGATGTTGTTCGGACATGGAGGAGGTATAGAGAGACAGGAACTGTCGATGACATGCCTCGCCCAGGCCGCCCAAGGGCTACTACTGCAGTGGATGACTACTACCTACTGGTTAGGGCTCGGAGAAACCCTGACCACAACGCCACCATGTTGAAAAATGCTTTTCGTGCAGCCACAGGACGTCGTGTTACGACTCAAACTGTGTGCAATAGGCTGCATGATGCGCAACTCCACTCCTGACGTCCATGGCGAGGTCCAACCTTGCAACCACGACACCATGCAGTGTGGTACAGATGGGCCCAACAACATGCCGAATGGACCGCTCATCATGGGCTCTTCACGGATGACTGTCTATATGCCTTCAACTAGACAATTGTCGAAGACGTGTTTGGAGACAACCCGGTCAGGCTGAACGCCTTAGAGACATTGCCCAGCGAGTGCAGCAAGGTGAAGGTTCCCTGCTGTTTTGGGGTGGCATTATGTGGGGCCGACGAATGTTGCTGGTGGTCATGGAAGGCGCCGTAATGGCTGTACAATACGTGAACGCCATCCTCCGACCGACAATGCAACCATATTGGCAGCATATTGGCGAAGCATTCGTCTTCATGAACTACAATTCGCGCCTCCATCGTGCACATCTTGTGAATGACTTCCTTTAGGTAACGACATCTCTCGACTAGAGTTGCCAGCATGTTCTCCAGATATGAACACTGTCGAACATGCCTGGGGTAAATTGAAAAGGGCTGTTTATGGATGATGGGACCCACCAACCACTCTGATGGATCTACGCCGAATCGCCGTTGAGGAGTGGGACAATCTGGACCAACAGTGCCTTGATGAACTTGTGGGTAGTGTGCCACAGGCATCCATCAATGCAAGAGGACGTGCTTCTGGGTATTAGAGGTACTGGTGGTACAGCAGTCTGGACCACCACCTCTGAAGGTCTCGCTGTATGGTGGTACAGCATGCATTGTGTGGTTTTCATGAGCAATAAAAAGGGCGGGAATGATATTTATGATGATCCAATTTTCAGTACAGGTTCCAGAACTCTCGGAACCAAGGTGATGCAAAAGTTTTTTTGATGTGTGTATATGAAACTGAAGACTCAGTTTATGTCCAAGATGTGGCGGAGAAATGAAGTACTTTGCATACATATTCGTTCATCTAGAGGATGATGTTGAAATAGGTTTTCCATGGATGAATGTGATTCATTGCACATGCGTTGCAAGTCCTCTGATAACTGTGGTATGAAGAGGTTTGCCATTAACGATCGCAGGTTGATAGTGCTATGAGTCACATACAGAATATGCAGTTGTATACGAGTCGATCACAAGCCATACCAGACAAATGATACACCCCAAAAGAACAATGGAAAAAGGATGGTTAAATGCGTGATAAATGACCTACAGCAACTTATTCCTCTCTCTAACACGCATCAGTCCACCACTAAATCATACCTCTTTACAAGTGCTCTCAACCAATCGCTCCCTCAACTTTCTATCATCTTTTAACACAGATCCATGTCAATCTCGAGGCAGATTGCTTTCTTTTCCAGGAAAGCATCAAAGACAGCAGTCAACTTGCATGTACGAGGTGCATTCAAGTTCTAAGGCCTCCGATTTTTTTTCTAATTAACTACTCACCCGAAATCGATGAAACTGGCGTTACTTCTCGACGTAATCGCCCTGCAGACGTACACATTTTTCACAACGCTGATGCCATGATTCCATGGCAGCGGCGAAGGCTTCTTTACGAGTCTGTTTTGACCACTGGAAAATCGCTGAGGCAATAGCAGCACGGCTGGTGAATGTGCGGCCACGGAGAATGTCTTTCATTGTTGGAAAAAGCCAAAAGTCACTAGGAGCCAGGTCAGGTGAGTAGGGAGCATGAGGAATCACTTCAAAGTTGTTATCACGAAGAAACTGTTGCGTAACGTTAGCTCGATGTGCGGGTGCGTTGTCTTGGCGAAACAGCACATGCGCAGCGCTCCCGGACGTTTTTGTTGCAGTGCAGGAAGGAATTTGTTCTTCAAAACATTTTCGTAAGATGCACCTGTTACCGTAGTGCCCTTTGGAACGCAATGGGTAAGCATTACGCCCTCGCTGTCCCAGAACATGGACACCATCATTTTTTCAGCACTGGCAGTTACCCGAAATTTTTTTGGTGGCGGTGAATCTGTGTGCTTCCATTGAGCTGACTGGAGCTTTGTTTCTGGATTGAAAAATGGCATCCACGTCTCATCCATTGTCACAACCGACGAAAAGAAAGTCCCATTCATGCTGTCGTTGCGCGTCAACATTGCTTGGCAACATGCCACACGGGCAGCTATGTGGTCGTCCGTCAGCATTCGTGGCACCCACCTGGATGACACTTTTCGCATTTTCAGGTCATCATGCAGGATTGTGTGCACAGAACCCACAGAAATGCCAACTCTGGAAGCGGTCTGTTCAACAGTCATTCGGCGATCCCCCAAAACAATTCTCTCCGCTTTCTCGATCATGTCGTCAGACCGGCTTGTGCGAGCCCGAGGTTGTTTTGGTTTGTTGTCACACGATGTTCTGCCTTCATTAAACTGTCGCACCCACGAACGCACTTTCGACACTTCCACAACTCCATCACCACATGTCTCCTTCAACTGTCGATGAATTTCAATTGGTTTCACACCACGCAAATTCAGAAAACGAATGATTGCACGCTGTTCAAGTAAGGAAAACGTCGACGTTTTAAGTATTTAAAACAGTTCTCATTCTCGCCGCTGGCGGTAAAATTCCATCTGCCGTACGGTGCTGTCATCTCTGGGACATATTGACAATGAACGCGGCCTCATTTTAAAACAATGCGCATGTTTCTATCTCTTTCCAGTCCGGAGAAGAAAAATCGGAGGCCTTAGAACTTGAATGCACCTCGTATCATTATTAGCTCAATAGAGATACAGTAGAAAGTAAGGATACATTGTATTCCAGCCGTCTTATCGCTCTCGACGAAAAATGACTGTTTCCCTGCTTCCCAGTGTTTCATGTTACCTTTTTCGCGTATTCCTCTTGTTGTCACGTACTCGTTCCCATGTATAAGAATTTTCCTGCACCAAGCAGAAGAAATGCAAGTAAATCCTCATTCTCCCTCAATTTCCCCCGCATTTTGGTGTATTGTCCCTCAATTTATACGTATTTTCCGTCATTTTTCGTAACTTTATCGATTTTATGTCACTTCTGCCCATGCGATCATGAGATTCTTAGCTACATGTTATAAAATTGGTCGTACAGTTGTCAACATCTAGCGCAAACGCACTATTTTTCTGGTCGGATGGCATAGTGTAGTAGTGTACTCGAATGGATCCAGCCACCTTCAACCTCATATTCCACAGCTGCAGTGCGTTTGCTCTGTTTCCTATATATCTGTATCTGTGCATGGCTCCCATGACCTAGAGTAGACCCAAGTTAATGCTCGAGTGTGGATCCACCACAGCTTATATCTGGAGCGACGTTCGGATGTGGATCCACAATATGCCACGTCCAGGATAGTGTTTGAAGGAGGGTCTGCCGCATCCAGAGCAATGTTTAGAGATGGATCCACAATGTGCAACATCTGGGATAGGGTTCGAGGGTGGATCCACCACGTGTTACATCAGGAAGTGTGTTCTATGTCAGAAGTTGGATTCACCAGTGGGAGGACTGGGTGTTTATTTCCTCGTAATATGTCACTGTTTCTTCGTACGCATTTTTGGCTGTCGACAACCATTTTATACGACTGTTGTGAACATATAATAATCTTCGAACTGTAGTCAGGCTTGAACTTTATAAAAAGCAGGCGTCATACATCTCTGGAAACCTATGTCGTGTGCAAGGTAGTAGTTTTGTCACTTTGCAATTTGTCACCATAATTTATTGCAGATAAACTTCCAAGGAGAATGTATGTAACGTGCTGTAAATATATTTCTTACATTCGAATATTAACAGCGTTGCATTCCACAAGACCGCATGTCAGAAACCGCACACCTCTAGCATTATAGTGTGTTTAAGTGCAGAACCTTATAGGCTAAGGACTTTATGTTCCGTGATAATTTCTCTCTTATCAATACCTTCTTGGTACTGACCACAGACGCTAAAACAATAATTCAGAATTGATACCACCGCTGATTTACGTAAAATGTTTCAAACTTCGTCCGTCTGGAGCTCCATCATGCATAATCCACAGGTTTCTTCTTCATAACCGTCTGTTATATCACCATAACACTATCATATTTATTGTACACCTGTAAGTGGTGCTAACCTCCTCAACATCACTGCTTCCAGTCGTGCCATCAAATAATAATAGGTCTGAATTGTTTAATGAAATTTCTCATCAAAAACATAACACTATGTTTATGTATGCAAACTGCTGTGCAATGTCGATCTTTTTATTTCGATTGGATTTAAACTGTGTGTGTGTGTGTGTGTGTGTGTGTGTGCGTGTGCGTGTGTGTGTGTGTGTGTGTGTGTGTGTGTGTGTGTGTGTATGAGGAGCAAATTTTATTGAACTTCTATATTAACGACTTCATTAATATTTCTACATCTATCTACATCTACATCTATATTCCGCAAGCCACCTGACGGTGTGTGGCGGAGGGTACCCTGAGTACCTCTATCGGTTTTCCCTTCTATTCCAGTGTCGTGGGAAGAAGGATTGTCGGTATGCTTCTGTGTGGGCTCTAATCTCTCTGACTTTATCCTCGTGGTCTCTTCGCGAGATATACGTAGGAGGGAGCAATATACTGCTTGACTCTTCGGTGAAGGTATGTTCTCGAAACTTTAACAAAAGCCCGTACCGAGCTACTGAGCGTCTCTCCTGCAGAGTCTTCCACTGGAGTTTATCTATCATCTCCGTAACGCTTTTGCGATTACTAAATGATCCTGTAACGAAGCGCGCTGCTCTCCGTTGGATCTTCTCTATCTCTTCTATCAACCCTATCTGGTACGGATCCCACACTGCTGAGCAGTATTCAAGCAGTGGGCGAACAGGCGTACTGTAACCTACTTCTTTTGTTTTCGGATTGCATTTCCTTAGGATTCTTCCAATGAATCTCAGTCTGGCATCTGCTTTATCGACGATCAACTTTATATGATCATTCCATTTTAAATCACTCCTAATGCGTACTCCCAGATAATTTATGGAATTAACTGCTTCCAGTTGCTGACCTGCTATTTTGTAGCTAAATGATAAGGGATCTATCTTTCTGTGTATTCGCAGCACATTACACTTGTCTACATTGAGATTCAATTGCCATTCCCTGCACCATGCGTCGATTCGCTGCAGATCCTCCTGCATTTCAGTACAATTTTCCATTGTTACAACCTCTCGATACACCACAGCATCATCTGCAAAAAGCCTCAGTGAACTTCCGATGTCATCCACAAGGTCATTTATGTATATTGTGAATAGCAACGGTCCTATGACACTCCCCTGCGGCACACCTGAAATCACTCTTACTTCGGAAGACTTCTCTCCATTGAGAATGACATGCTGCGTTCTGTTATCTAGGAACTCTTCAATCCAATCACACAATTGGTCTGATAGACCATATGTTCTTACTTTGTTCATTAAACGAATGTGGGGAACTGTATCGAACGCCTTGCGGAAGTCAAGAAACACGGCATCTACCTGTGAACCCGTGTCTATGGCCCTCTGAGTCTCGTGGACGAATAGCGCGAGCTGGGTTTCACACGACCGTCTTTTTCGAAACCCATGCTGATTCCTACAGAGTAGATTTCTAGTCTCCAGAAAAGACATTATACTCGAACATAATACGTGTTCCAAAATTTCTTGAAAACGGGGATGACCTGTGCCCTTTTCCAATCCTTTGGTACGCTACGCTTTTCTAGAGACCTATGGTACACCGCTGCAAGAAGGGGGGCAAGTTCCTTCGCATACTCTGTGTAAAATCCAACTGGTATCCCATCAGGTCCAGCGGCCTTTCCTCTTTTGAGCGATTTTAATTGTTTCTCTATCCCTCTGTCGTCTATTTCGATATCTACCATTTTGTCATCTGTACGACAATCTAGAGAAGGAACTACAGTGCAGTCTTCCTCTGTGAAACAGCTTTGGAAAAACACATTTAGTATTTCGGCCTTTAGTCTGTCATCCTCTGTTTCAGTACCATTTTGGTCACAGAGTGTCTGGACATTTTGTTTTGATCCACCTACCGCTTTGACATAAGACCAAAATTTCTTAGGATTTTCTGCCAAGTCAGTATATAGAACTTTACTTTCGAATTCATTGAACGCCTCTCGCATAGCCCTCCTCACACTACATTTCGCTTCGCGTAATTTTTGTTTGTCTGCAAGGCTTTGGCTATGTTTATATTTGATGTGAAGTTCCCTTTGCTTCCGCAGCAGTTTTCTAACTCGGTTGTTGTACCACGGTGGCTCTTTTCCATCTCTTACGATCTTGCTTGGCACATACTCATCTAACGCATATTGTACGATGGTTTTGAACTTTGTCCACTGATCCTCAACACTATCTGTACTTGAGACAAAACTTTTGTGTTGAGCCGTCAGGTACAGTGTAATCTGCTTTTTGTCACTTTTGCTAAACAGAAAAATCTTCCTACCTTTTTTAATATTTCTATTTACGGCTGAAATCATCGATGCCGTAACCGCTTTATGATCGCTGATTCCCTGTTCTGCGTTAACTGTTTCAAATAGTTCGGGTCTGTTTGTCACCAGAAGGTCTAATGTGTTATCGCCACGAGTCGGTTCTCTGTTTAACTGCTCAAGGTAGTTTTCAGATAAAGCACTTTAAAAAATTTCACTGGGTTCTTTGCCCCTGCCACCCATTATGAACGTTTGAGTCTCCCAGTCTATATCCGGCAAATTAAAATCTCCATCCAGAACTATAACATGGTGGGGAAATCTACTCGAAATATTTTCCAAATTATCCTTCAGCTGCTCAGCCACAACAGGGGGCCTATAGAGACATCCAATTACCATGTCTGAGCCTGCTTTAACCGTGACCTTCACCCAAATCATTTCACATTTCGGATCTCTGTCAATTTCCTTCGAAACTATTGCACTTCTTATCGCTGTAAACACGCCCCCCCCCCCCCCTTCGCTGTCCAGCCTGTCTCTGCGGTATACATTCCAATCTGAGTTTAGGATTTCATTACTGTTAACGTCTGGTTTCAGCCACCTTTCTGTCCCTAGTACTATATGGGCGTTGTGACCGTTTATTAATGAGAGCAGTTCTGGGACCTTTCTGTAGACGCTCCTGCAGTTTACTATTAGCACATTAATATTGTTATTCCCTGTTGCATTTTGCCTACTCCTACCTTGCCGCGTATCAGGAATCGTCTTGTCGGGCCTAGGGAGGGAATTCTCTAACCTAAAAAACCCCCATGTGCACTCCACACGTGCTCCGCTACCCTTGTAGCCGCTTCCGGCGTGTAGTGCACGCCTGATCTATTCAGGCGTACCTTACATTTCTCCACCCGATAGCGGAGGTCGAGAAATTTGCACCCCAGATCTCCACAGAATCGTCTGAGCCTCTGGTTTAAGCCTTCCACTCGGCTCCAAACCAGAGGACCGCGGTCGGTTCTGGGAACGATACTACAAATAGTTATCTCTGATTCCACCCCGCAAGCGAGGCTTTCCGCCTTCACCAATTCCGCCAACCGCCTGTACGAACTGAGGATGACCTCTGAACCCAGACGGCAGGAGTCATTGGCGCCGACATGAGCAACAATTTGCAGTCGGGTGCACCCAGTGCTCTCTATCGCCGCCGGCAGGGCCTCCTCCATATCTCGGATGAGACCCCCCGGCAAGCAGATAGAGTGAACACTGGCCTTCTTCCCCGACCTTTCCGCTATTTCCCTAAGGGGCTCCATCACCCGCCTAACGTTGGAGCTCCCAATCACTAATAAACCCCTCCCCCCGTGTGCCTGCTCGGACCTTGCTGGAGGAGCGGCCACATGTCCACTCATAGGCAGAGCGGGCGATGCCACACGGCCAGCCTCCACATCGACCCTCCGCCTCGTGCGCCGCGAACGCCGCTGAACCCGCCACTCCACTTGGGGAGAGGGTGGCCCAACCGCTCCCGGTACCCGCGAAGATGTCTCGACAGCAAGGACAGTGGGTGAAGCATGTAACACCTGGGGTGTACCATGCGACGCACCAGACTCCCCACTGCCGCTGCACTCTGAGGCAGCAGCCTGAAGACGGCTGACCGCGGCCATCAACACGCTTAGCTGTTCGCGAACAGTGGCCAGCTCCACCTGCGTCCGTACACAGCAGTCACACATCCTATCCATCCTAAGGAATCAATTTACTGTAGAGAGTTAATTAACTTTTAACTATACTGCTAATTCACTAAAGGCTGCTGATTGTTGACTAAACTGTGGTTGCTAGCCACTTCTTGTAGAAAACAATGAAAATAGCACTACCTGTCTCTGGACTGTATAGAAAACAAACACTAGCGCTACTGGAACTATGGTTGACTAAAGGGACTCTGACTGACTGTATTCAAAACAAACACGAAATCTATGGAACACTATTACTAGCACTCGACAATTAAAGCTTTCTAAAAGCAAAAACACACGGAAGAAGAAATGACAAGCAAGAAAAATACACTTAATACTTAAATTAAGGTAGCTCGCTGCACATCAGACGTGAAGCAGGCGGCAGTTACGACGACACTGACACTACTGGCACTATGGCTGACTAAAGGGACTCTCTGACTGTATTCAAAACAAACACGTGGCACAGCTGCGAAAGCAACATTTGTGACATCTTTGGGAGTTGATATTCCACACCATATTTAATAACACACCACGATGCGCTGCGTCTACTGGCGTCATGGACGGCAACAATGTTATTAATGGCGATCGCCCGAATAATGCAAGTACGCGGTCTCGCGTTAGGCTAATTCGGAATGTAGATACTTCCTAACGAGCCTCTGAAACCCCAGGGGATTCCAGTATGCAGGTGGACCCGTTTGCTGGTCTGCCAAACCAATTAGACTCCGTGCCACGAGTATGCGTAACGGAATATGTCAAATGTTTAGATGGCCGACTCAAAACAAATAAGTACACCCAAGCATCACTGGTTGTGTGCGTGATGCTAGGAACAGTACCTCTGATGGTTCAGATGGTGACCGGCAAAGGACACAAGTCTCACCATTTAGGTGAAGACCTGCTTTTCTTTTCTAGCAAAGCGCCAGTACAAGAGTATCCTCTTCTCTTCTTCTCAGCTTTCCTCGCCAGCCCGGTAGCATAGCGCACTTACATCTTAGACCACTCCTACTTTAGCAGAAGCCAATCATGAGCTGGAGCGCGGCATTCGAAGCTGGGAGACCGCTCCTTGCTCTGCATACACAGATTTGATCAAACAGCGACTTTAGAGTTAATTGGGAGAAAAGGAAAAAAAAAATATGGATGGAACAACAGCCCTCCATAAAAAGATCGTTATCTCCCCTGTTGCGTTCATTTAGAACTTTCCAAAGAACGGCCATAAACTCGCTAAAAGCCTTCTGCCTTCACAGATATGTTTCTGGACGCCAGTGAACTGTCCTACGGAAATTCGCAGAAACGCACAGTCATCTTATCGGCTTCCTGCCCATCATCTGCTTTACTGCCGGTCTTCAGTTCTCTGCCCATTGCAGTGGTGACTCCTCAGCGCTAGTCAGCCTACCTGGATGCGGCCGCTGACCACCCGGCGCCATCCAACGAGTCTGCACAATGAGACTACAGAAACTTGGCAGTCTGCAAATGTTTTCACCCAGGTTCTGCAGCAAAAACGCTCCCCTCGGCCCTCAGCCCCCGTAGGCTGTTACGGCAGTCGTTTAAGTCGGCACCCTCTTCCTTTGAAAGCAGTTAAAGCTTACCGCTATTTTTTCACAAGAACACACAAGCAAGAGCGTTAACTACTGCCAACCATTTCATCATATGAAAAAAGTCAGATCGTATCCAGGTATGGCAGCAAAGTAATAAAGATAAACTTCCCTAAGAACATTACGCAGCATAACACCATGTTGGAAGTGAGAGTTTCCTGCAGTCTCTCACAACCTTCCCATTTCTTTCAAATTTATTCTTGGGGAGTGTCACACTTTAAATAGGTTAGTGTGACATGGAACAGAATAAACTGTGACACTTCAGTTGGCTGATTATCAAAGAAATAAACATGAATCATTCTTTGTTCACCATAAACCCCAGCACAATGTTATACGCTGTATTTACCACATTCATCCAGGGGTCATACGTACACTCTCTGCTGCATGCCTACAAAATTAAACTGAGAAACGAAAATGTTATGGGCATACCATCAGGTCATATTCTTGTTGACCCAGACTTAAATGACAATTAATAAACGGTTACAGAGTCATGCAGACATTTACCTACTCATTCATCCTGAAATTGGGGCCAGAGAAGGTTATTTCCCTAACCAGAATATAATAATGTTGTCTTGAGGATTCTCTGCCCCATGGAAAATTATTACCCTTGCTGCATTCATTCCCTGACAGAACATCAATCACAAGAGTTCTCACATTCACTCACTATAAAAGATTCCTAGTTTTCATTTTGGATGTGTCATTTGTTCAGTTTATTACTCTGACATGTGTCAGTCTAGCAGAGGTTGAAAATATCGCTTCAGTTGTAATACTTTATTTTCACACGACTGGTCTCGAACTGTTATAAGTCCATCCTCAGGTGTTGTACTGGAAATAGTAAAAGACGGGAGATAATTTTCACACACCGCAACCTCTGCTATAATGCTCAGGATTGTATATGTCAGTCTGTTCTTTTAGTACAAAGATGTAAGAGTCAACACAACAAAACAACATATAAGTGACATAAAACAAGTGGATCTTTGCACAAAACGAAAAAGAATACAACAGTTCAGTAAGAGAAAATAAAACTTGAGAAGAAAACATAGAAAATACATGTAATCTTGTAAAAAATGAAATCAGCAAGGCATATATAAAACAAAAATACATAAAACAAATTAATGAAAACAAATACCTCCTACAGCTCCCTTCTCAAAGATCTTTAGGGAGTCCGATTTTTAAATTTACAACTGTCGCACGAATAAACACAGCACCACACATGTCATGTAATAGGTTAGATGTGTCAGCGATGTGCAATGAGTTTGCCCAGACATGTTACCCATTTTTATGGGCATGTACAGTACAGGCAGCACCCTCAGTGTGGCAGGACCTTGACTGGCAGCCGCATCCCGGTTGCCTCGCTCGCCCTTCCATTCAGTGGTAGGTCCCTCAGGACCTTGGAGTCATAAGCGGTGGCGAAAGTGCTCGTGTGCCACCAGAGCACCAATCCTTTGTTGACATCTCATGGCACAAAGGAGCTCATCTGCACCTGCCTCCATTCACATAGCCCGATGACGTCATGTCGACCAGCTGCCCTGCAGTCGCTGTGTGGGCCACCACCCCCTGGAGAGAGCTGCTTCCCCTCTGTCTCACAGGGCTGTCAGACGACCTTGACTGTACTGTCTGCTTGGCGCTCCATCTGCCCAGCTGCTATGGCCACTCCGGTGACAGCGACCTGATACTTCGCTATCAACTCAACTTCCATAGTCTGCACAATGCCTACATGGGGACTTAGTGCTGTGTTTTTACAGATTACAGCATAAATACAGATAGAATTATGATGAAATTGTGAAGGATTGCTTTATATGATTACTCCAGGAATAAAAAAAAATGTTTTACAGAGCTCTCTTGACAAAAATAAAATCTTATTCTATTCTACATTTCTTATCTGATTTTATTACAGCAATAATTTTAAATGATCAATTTTCTGTGTCTAAATCTTTATAATCTTAAGTAGTGGTGAGGTGTTGTAATGTATGATAGTGTAGTGTTAATTTCCCATAACCTTTCATCCAACTCAAAATACTAAGCCAGCTTAGACTACACATTCACTTCAGTCACTCTCACACCATCTAAGTCTACTGCTTATTCATGCAACCCAACTACTAAAAGAAAGATCTATGAACTACTGAAGGTATTCGACATCCCATTATGTTGTTTAGAACTCCCATTATGTTGTCGTTATGGTGGCACTAATACTGATGTATGGCGCAAATCTCGATGGGTGCTGACGTCACCAGTCTGCTCTCTCTCCTATGTGGCAAAACAATAGCTGCGAAATTCTCTTTTCGCTGAAACTGACCCAAAATTTTCTCATGTTGGTGTACAAATTTTTCAGTCCAGCTCCTGAAACAAACATAAAAAGCACAAGGTATTATCGACATTTGACTGCAAAGCTACATTTCTTCCGTTCTTCTCTTTTTCACAAATTGATGGTGCGCCTCACTCATCCTGCAGTCTGCAGCTCGTGGTCGTGCGGTAGCGTTCTCGCTCCCCGCGCACGGGTTCCCGGGTTCGATTCCCGGCGGGGTCAGGGATTTTCTCTGCCTCGTGATGACTGGGTGTTGTGTGACGTCCTTAGGTTTGTTAGGTTTTAGTAGTTCTAAGTTCTAGGGGACTGATGACCATAGATGTTAAGTCCCATAGTGCTCAGAGCCATTTGAATCATTTCTTTCCACCCTGCAAAAACATACCAAAGTGACCCACACATTCCGTGCTCACGCTGCATAGTACCAACTATCGCCCAGGATCTACCACTCAGGCGCTCGCGAACTACTCGCGAAAGCCCACACGAATATCATCGCACAATAGTTGAGAAAACGACATGCGAAAACCACAAGCGAATAACCACAGTGAACAACAATCGCATAAGATGCGATAGCTCATCTGTGTAACCACACTCGAATAAAATATCCCATTCGCGAGAAACATCGCACCAAAGGCGACATCCATAGACCAAAAAAAGGAAACACCAGAAATACATCGTGTCACTGGCGATGACAATAATCAGCCCACAGCGAAGACCCACTGCACTGGGCAATGGTCACAAACCATGGCGAAACACACAAGAAAGTCAACACGCCTCTCTACATCTACATCTACATTTATACTCCGCAAGCCACCCAACGGTGTGTGGCGGAGGGCACTTTACGTGCCACTGTCATTACCTCCCTTTTCTGTTACAGTCACGTATGGTTCGCGGGATGAACGACTGTCTCAAAGCCTCCGTGCGCGCTCGAATCTCTCTAATTTTACATTCGTGATCTCCTCGGGAGGTATAAGTAGGGGGAAGCAATATATTCGATACCTCATCCAGAAACGCACCCTCTCGAAACCTGGCGAGCAAGCTACACCGCGATGCAGAGCGCCTCTCTTGCAGAGTCTGCCACACGAGTTTGTTAAACATCTCCGTAACGCTATCACGGTTACCAAATAACCCTGTGACGAAACGCGCCGCTCTTCTTTGGATCTTCTCTATCTCCTCCGTCAACCCGATCTGGTACGGATCCCACACTGACGAGCAATACTCAAGTATAGGTCGAACGAGTGTTTTGTAAGCCACCTCCTTTGTTGATGGACTACATTTTCTAAGCACTCTCCCAATGAATCTCAACCTGGTACCCGCCTTACCAACAATTAATTTTATATGATCATTCCACTTCAAATCGTTCCGCACGCATACTCCCAGATATTTTACAGAAGTAACTGCTACCAGTGTTTGTTCCGCTATCATATAATCATACAATAAAGGATCCTCCTTTCTATGTATTCGCAATACATTACATTTGTCTATGCTAAGGGTCAGTTGCCACTCCCTGCACCAAGTGCCTATCCGCTGCAGATCTTCCTGCATTTCGCTACAATTTTCTAATGCTGCAACTTCTCTGTATACTACAGCATCATCCGCGAAAAGCCACATGGAACTTCCGACACTATCTACTAGGTCATTTATATATATTGTGAAAAGCAATGGTCCCATAACACTCCCCTGTGGCACGCCAGAGGTTACTTTAACGTCTGTAGACGTCTCTCCATTGAGAACAACATGCTGTGTTCTGTTTTCTAAAAACTCTTCAATCCAGCCACACAGCTGGTCTGATATTCCGTAGGCTCTTACTTTGTTTATCAGGCGACAGTGCGGAACTGTATCGAACGCCTTCCGGAAGTCAAGAAAAATAGCATCTACCTGGGAGCCTGTATCTAATATTCTCTGGGTCTCATGAACAAATAAAGCGAGTTGGGTCTCACACGATCGCTGTTTCCGGAATCCATGTTGATTCCTACATAGTAGATTCTGGGTTTCCAAAAACGACATGATACTCGAGCAAAAAACATGTTCTAAAATTTTACAACAGATCGACGTCAGAGATATAGGTCTATAGTTTTGCGCATCTGCTCGACGACCCTTCTTGAAGACTGGGACTACCTGTGCTCTTTTCCAATAATTTGGAACCTTCCGTTCCTCTAGAGACTTGCGGTACACGGCTGTTAGAAGGGGGGCAAGTTCTTTCGCGTATTCTGTGTAGAATCGAATTGGTATCCCGTCAGGTCCAGTGGACTTTCCTCTGTTGAGTGATTCCAGTTGCTTTTCTATTCCTTGGACACTTATTTCTCTCACGTGGACAATACACGACCATCCTGCAAACACCTCTGTGGGTCTCACAAATTAATCTCAACGGCGCCCCTCTCACACACTATACTACGACTTATATACTGGATCGAACAAGGGCGTTTCCTGCAATGCACACAAAATAAAAAGAAATATGATTGTAGCTGAGCTCCAAGATGTTACAGAAGAATTCCATCCCCAACACTCGTGCACTTCTTTTGGACTCAAAGACATAAAATTCTATCGTTGTTGTGACACCTGATTCTGTCATCCCGTGCAAACTGCAAAAGGCTATGAGAACGTATTAATTCGTGCGAAATAGGACTCAAATAAACAACGAAGTTTCCGTCGTGAAATCAGCATATTTCTACTCTCAACAACTATAATTAGTCAGCTCTGGGATGACCAACTGTACATCTATAAACTTGATACATGTTACGAAGAAATACTTGTACAGTGGAATTCTAACAATGCCTAACTCTTACGAATAGCAGTAATGGGAGAAGTTCCTACGCTAATTACCATGGTGGAACTACAAAAAATCTAAAGAAATGATTGTAGTCTGTAAAACTATTATAACTAAACAAAACTTATGTTACTATGCTTATGTTCGGCTGTCACCGACCATTAAACTACCTGTGGCTTGTTCAGAATAAGAAATTGCCACCATATGTCCCCTTTCTGTTTTCTTCTTCTTCCTGCTGTAACGGCTGCTATCGTGACCTCCAGCGTTATTCAGTGAAGGGTTTAAAGTGCGATGTGTAATGCTCTCCTACCAATCGCCCAGATCTCAGGAACTCCAGCTCATATGCATTTTCGTGCGCGACACGGCGTATCTGAAGTGGTCCATTATACACGTTGAAGAACTACGGGCACTGTTTCTTCTGTTTGTTGGAGAGATTAAATGATTTGATGAAAACCTTCTGCCCAACGCGAAATTCACGGTCCCGAGCCTTCTTATCTTCTTGCTCCTTCCTTCTCCTTCCAGCTTTCCGAATCCTTTCCAGCGCCATCCCGATTATCTCTCGACGCGGAATCTGTTTCCGCTGGGAAAATTCCACTAACTCCGTACTTACTCTGGTGGATCTCTGTTTTTCAACACAGCTATCGGTGCCAAGACAGTTGAACCACGTGGAAGTTCATTAAAAACATTTTGGAAATCCCGCAACATTACGCCCCATGTACTGTGCTGTCGATGACAGTAGATACGACACAGATTCCCCAGGTCCTTCATCCATCGTTCGGCGGGGTTCGAACTCGGGTGATGGCCCGATATGTAAATGGATGCTATCCTGTATCTCTCCAGAGTGTCCTTCCATCGTTCTGACCTCAATTGAGCCCCGTTATATGTGATAATTTTGTTCGCCTTGCCTACTTGCGCTAGGAAGTCTTTAGATAACGCGTTGCAAACAGTGACTGCCGTGGCTCGTCGTAACGGAGTAAATGTAGCAAACGTCGATGTTAATTCAACGACTACTAAAATGTATCGGAAACCACGCCGAGTGACCCGAGCGGTTCCGTTAAGTCCGCGGCCCCCATGTGTCGCAGTTTGTTTGGAACGATTGGATGGAGGGGTGCCTTCATTGTCTGGCTGTCTGGTTTTGCCTTCTGACAGGCCTTACATACGGATAGAACCTTCCTTACGCATCTTTCCATTTGTTTAAAATGACACAGGTCATTCAATTTACGGAAGCATTTCCGTGGTCCGAAGTGACAATAACTTACGTGTGTGCACCAGATTAACTTATTAACTAACTCGTCTGGTATACAAAGGCTCCATATCGTGCTGATTGCTATTCGTCGGTGGAATAAGATCCCCTTCCTTACAAGGTAGAACATTCGTAATTCGATTTCCTGGCGAATCTTCCAATGTTCTTTCAGCTGCTCTTCAATTCCGAATCTTTATCCTGCTCTCTTCTTACATCCCGTAATGATGCAGCCGTGAAGTTCTCGACAAGTCTCCCCACAGATAGAATAGACTAAAGTGACTATCCTCCGCATCTTCTCCCTTTGCATCTGGTCTCCCAATCGGCGAACGAGAAAGTGCATCCACAATTACATTTGTTTTTCCCGGGACATGTGTGATGCTGAAGTCAAATTGCTGGAGGAATAAAACCCATCGTGTCAGCCTATCGTGTCCCAGTTTTGCCGAGAGCAAAAATTCCAACGCTCTGTGGTCTGTAAAGACATGGGTCTTGCGTCCAAGCAGGAAATATCTGAATTTTTTTAAAGCCCACACGATAGCCAATGTCTCCAACTCAGTCACTGAGTAATTCCTTTCGCACTTTGTAAGGACACAGCTCCCAAATGCTATGGTCTTGTTTACTAATGTCCCCTCTTCCATGATTGGTTGGAATATTACTACGCCAAGACTTGTTTTCGCTGCAGTCCACATGCAAAAATCCGCTGTTCAGTCAGGGTGAGCTAGGATAGGTGTCTCCAAAGGACCTGTTTAGCGAATTGAATTCATGATCCACTGTCTCGTCCCGTATCCATGGTGTCTTCTTTCCTGTTAAGACACAAAGTCTTGGTGCGCCATTCTCCTTCGTTCTAATGACCTTATACAAGTTTACGACGCCCAGGAACCGTCTGAGGTCCTTCCTGATCTGTGGTCTCCGGAATTGGGCTATAGTTTTGAGTTTTTCCGGATTAGGTGCAATCCTTTCTGCTGAAATCACGTACCCAAGAAAAGCCACCTTCCTCGTTCCGAAACAAGATTTTTCCAAATTAATTGTGACGCCATGTTGCCTTGGAGTTCCTAGCAGTTCGCCAAGGACCTTGTTGTGTTCGTCCCAAGAGGGCTTTGCAGTGAGGATATCATCAACATAGGACGTGATGTCATTCTTCAGACTTTCCGACAAAATTCCATTCAGTCCCCTGATGAATGCTGCGGACGATATATTGAGGTCAAAGGGCGATCGGCGGAACTAATAGCAGTGTCCTTCAACTAGGTAAGTCAGTATTGACGACACGAGGGGTTACTTTAACTTGCCAGAAACTTTAACGGAGGTCAACGGACGAAAACACCTTGACACCATGACATATTGGCAAGAGATCAAGCTTCTCCAGAAAGTCTGTTTCTGGCAAGATTATTGTGTTGATTTGCCTCGTATCGACTCATCCTTCTTCTCAACTACCCACAATGGGTTGTTGTACGTGGACACACCGGTTTCAACGACTCCTTCTTACAGCATCCTCTGTACTTATTTCCGGACTTTCTCTCTGTATGCGATGGGAATGGGATAAGGTGGGACCAAGAACTTCTGATTTTCTTTGTCGCGGAATGTGTACTGGAAACTATTGATGGCTCCTGTCTTAGGTAGAAACACTTCAATGTTGTTCAGTAGCACGGTTTGTTGCTTTGCCCTCTTCTCTACGGTAATATTGTCAATACCACAAACCCTCTCTTGTATCGACTGACAGATCTCGTCCTCGGTGTCCTCTAGGTCATAGTGGTTATATCTTTCATCTCTCGGCACTGATTTCGACTTTCGTAAATACCAGTCTTCTGAATCTATGCAGATCTTAAGGCACCTCGCCGTGACTTGCGCCCGTATCGCCCGATCAATGAATCGAAGTATGATGCTTATCCTTATTTAACGTCGATGTACCACGTCCTAGATCCAGTATTGCATTGTACTCGCTTAGAAAATCGGTTCCGATAATCAGCTCAATTGTCAGTTTTGGAACGATCAGTAAGTTTACCACCAGCCGGTGACCTTGACAAAGTAGCTCTAGCCTAGTTTGCAAGTTCACTTCAGCTACCTTCCCTACTATTGCTCCTTTTATTCTTAATCTCTTCACTGATATTTCTGCTCAGTCTTACAGTCCCTTACACTGTCTGTAAGTCTCTTCCGTGATGGCCGAAATCTCACTATACTATCCAGGATTGCTCTAACTTCCTTTCCTCCAATGGTTACCGTAACAACTGGATGCACGTCATTATGAGTGAATGCTGCTCTTTCTTCCAGCAACGTTTCTTCAATATCGTCGCATCTAATAACATTGATGAGGTTATGCCCGAGTTCAGTTGCAGATGTGTTTTGTGCCTCTTTTGCATATTCAATTAGTCATTGACGTTTGCTTGTCATTTCCTCGCGCCCCTCGACCTCGGTTCGGTCTCTGAATCTCAGTTTCCTCGATTTGAGCTCAATTTCTGTTTCCTCCATTGTTCATTCGCGCAACTCTTCCATTATCGTTGAAACCGGAGCCATGGTTTCGCCATCCGTTGTTTTGTGGTCCGTAGCCTTCATTCCTCCTTCCATTCCAGCCTCTGTTGCGTAGTACATAGCTATTGCTGTTCTCATTCCAGTCTCTTCATTGTTCAGCTTCATTGACCACGAAATTTCCCGACCGTGAATGGTTTCAGTAAGGCGTTCCATTCAAAACATTTCCGTTCCTGTTATTGTAATGGTTATATTGTGGACGTAACATAGGGCCTGCGACGTATCTGTCAAACGTTCCTCTGTGTTCTCGGATATTCTCTGCTCGGAATGCGTACTCTAATTTGTAAAGAGTGTTACGGAAAGTGCTGAGCTCCACATTACACCTGCCAGCTAATACTTGTAGTATGCTGACGGAAGTTTGGCGTAACAGTGACGCATGATTTCACCGGAGGAGCATCGTACGTCAAGATACTGGTTCTTGGCAATCATTGTATCAATGAACTTGACTGAGCTTTTGTAGCCTGAACTTCCGAAATCTTTGCCAACAATCATCTCGTACTTCATGCGCTCTTGTGCCTCCTTGGACCAGTAGATATTTAGGAAGCTGTCCTCGAACATCCTGCTTCTACACGTCGCTGATATTCCGCGCATTTTCTCCGCAGCTGGCGATTGCAAGTATCTGCAAATAAAGTCTAATTTGCATTTTAAAGGCCAATTTGGAGGTAAAGAGGGGTCAAATTGTGATATCCAAGTGCGTGGGTGAGTAAAATTACCCTCATCTCTGGAAGTTTCGAATTTTTGGACTTGTAAGAAGTGTTGAAAATCAAATGGTGTTTCGTCGACAACTTCCGTCCTATGGAAAATATCAGTCTTTTGGCTGTCCTCGTTCGACGTCCCCTCATTTGTGCTCCCACCACAGCTTCGAGAAAATGTGACATTCATCTCACCATGTCCTTTGCTCGCTGCTAGCGGTATACAGTTATCCGCCCCGTCTGAATTTGTTTCTGGTTCTGTTGCGTTCGCGCTTGGACGCATTTGAAATTGTTTCCTTAGCGCCTCCTCCAATTTCTTCTCCACACACGTGTTGATAGCTTCCTGTTGAGATTTGAACGAAGTCCTCATCTCGTTATTATCTCGTACTAACTGATTAATTTTCTCCTCCATTCCTTTTCGTCCATTAATTTTTTCCTCCACTCCTTTTAATCCAGCCTCCATTCCAATTAGGCTATCAAGTTTCTTCTCCATTCCCATTAAAAAAGCCACCAGATTGAAGTCCTCTTCCTTTTCCTCAGTATCGACCAAACTCATACTTGATTTCTATAGTGTTGTTTTCGCATCATTGCGTACTGATATTTCCCTGTCTTCTCTGTCCAGATTTCTAATAATCACCTCTGCTTCGATATGTTGTCGTACGCTCACATCTTCTATCACACGCGAGCTGACACTGCCTGTCCCCTCAAGAAAAGCCATATCGCTTTCGTCTCCCTGATTTCCATGTTTGCACGACATCATTGTTGCTAACAACCGTTCAACAGCAACGTCTCCCTACGTTCAATCTGTGCCTCTACCGTTTCGTTGCGCTCTTCCTCCATGATGTACACATTGTTTTCCCACTCTCAGTCTACTTGTCTCCGTGCCCTGCTTCTCTTAAGATATACGCCGTACAATACAATGACATCAAAACAAATTTAGCAAAGCTGCCGTCTGAGACTACGACAACAGTAGATGAGATTCAGAATAAAAAACAACCAAATACAAAAAATACAATAGTAAACACCACAAAAATAATACGACGACGACGGGAAAACGGTCGACATGTGACACAGAAGTACTGACACAAATACACTGTAAATAAAACAAATAGACATATAAACAACACAATCAGAGAACTAAGTATATACAACACACAACTGAACCATATCTTTCTTCTTTTGTTTTTTATTTCATCATAATGTGGACCTGTTTGGCAAGGAAGCTAAATGACAGCATCACAGAAGTGCCAAGGACCTAGATCTTGGCAGCAATTCGCCAATTGCAAGCTTCCTCCTTTCAGTTGTAATCAAGACTTTAATGAAAATGGCAAAGGAAATGTTAATTAGATAACTAGGAGTTGTGGTCTAAATAACAATATATTTATTCATTCTTAACATCACAAGACAAAAAAATTGCTAAACAAACGTCACACAAACATTTTTATGTGACAAACGCTTTCGCTAATATGCTGTCTATGGTGGACAAAGTGGCCAGCTGGGGATCATCACACGACACCAACCAGAACTAATCGCATTACCTGACTTCATACATGTGAGTCCGCGGTATGACCATTATGCGTGAAGTAATATGTCAAATGTTTAGATGTCCAACTCAAAACAAATAAGTACACCCACGCACACTCGTTGTGTGCGTGATGCTAGAAGCAGTACCACTGATGATTCAGATGCTGACTGGCACAGACTCTAAATGGCCCACTAGCAAAGGACACAATTCTCACCGTTTAAGTAAAGACCTGCAGTTCTTTACTACCAAAGCGCTAGTACAAGAATGTCCTCTTCTCTTTTTCTGAGGTTTCCTCGCCAGCCCGGTAGCGTAGCACATTTACATCTTAGACCACTCCCACTTTAGATAAAGCCAGTCACGAGCTGGAGCGCGGCATTCGAAGCTGGGAGACCACTCTTCGCTCTGCATACACAGATTTGATCAAACAGCGACTTAAGAGTTGGGAGAAAAGGAAAAAAGATGGATGGAACCACAGCCCTTCATAAAAAGATCGTTATCTCCCCCTGTTGCGTCCATTTAGAACTTTCCAAAGAATGGCCATAAACTCGCTAAATGCCTTCTGCCTTCACAGATACACTCCTGGAAATGGAAAAAAGAACACATTGACACCAGTGTGTCAGACCCACCATACTTGCTCCGGACACTGCGAGAGGGCTGTACAAACAATGATCACACGCACGGCACAGCGGACACACCAGGAACCGCGGTGTTGGCCGTCGAATGGCGCTAGCTGCGCAGCATTTGTGCACCGCCGCCGTCAGTGTCAGCCAGTTTGCCGTGGCATACGGAGCTCCATCGCAGTCTTTAACACTGGTAGCATGCCGCGACAGCGTGGACGTGAACCGTATGTGCAGTTGACGGACTTTGAGCGAGGGCGTATAGTGGGCATGCGGGAGGCCGGGTGGACGTACCGCCGAATTGCTCAACACGTGGGGCGTGAGGTCTCCACAGTACATCGATGTTGTCGCCAGTGGTCGGCGGAAGGTGCACGTGCCCGTCGACCTGGGACCGGACCGCAGCGACGCACGGATGCACGCCAAGACCGTAGGATCCTACGCAGTGCCGTAGGGGACCGCACCGCCACTTCCCAGAAAATTAGGGACACTGTTTCTCCTGGGGTATCGGCGAGGACCATTCGCAACCGTCTCCATGAAGCTGGGCTACGGTCCCGCACACCGTTAGGCCGTCTTCCGCTCACGCCCCAACATCGTGCAGCCCGCCTCCAGTGGTGTCGCGACAGGCGTGAATGGAGGGAAGAATGGAGACGTGTCGTCTTCAGCGATGAGAGTCGCTTCTGCCTTGGTGCCAATGATGGTCGTATGCGTGTTTGGCGCCGTGCAGGTGAGCGCCACAATCAGGACTGCATACGACCGAGGCACACAGGGCCAACACCCGGCATCATGGTGTGGGGAGCGATCTCCTACACTGGCCGTACACCCCTGGTGATCGTCGAGGGGACACTGAATAGTGCACGGTACATCCAAACCGTCATCGAACCCATCGTTCTACCATTCCTAGACCGGCAAGGGAACTTGCTGTTCCAACAGGACAATGCACGTCCGCATGTATCCCGTGCCACCCAACGTGCTCTAGAAGGTGTAAGTCAACTACCCTGGCCAGCAAGATCTCCGTATCTGTCCCCCATTGAGCATGTTTGGGACTGGATGAAGCGTCGTCTCACGCGGTCTGCACGTCCAGCACGAACGCTGGTCCTACTGAGGCGCCAGGTGGAAATGGCATGGCAAGCCGTTCCACAGGACTACATCCAGCATCTCTACGATCGTCTCCATGGGAGAATAGCAGCCTGCATTGCTGCGAAAGGTGGATATACACTGTACTAGTGCCGACATTGTGCATGCTCTGTTGCCTGTGTCTATGTGCCTGTGGTTCTGTCAGTGTGATCATGTGATGTATCTGACCCCAGGAATGTGTCAATAAAGTTTCCCCTTCCTGGGACAATGAATTCACGGTGTTCTTATTTCAATTTCCAGGAGTGTATGTTTCTGGGCGCCAGTGAATTGTCCCACGGAAATTCGCAGAAACACACAGTCATCTTTTCAGCTTCCTGCCCAACAAGGGCCCATCCTCTGCTTTATTGCCAGTCTTCAATGCTCTGCCCATTGCGGCGTCTCCTCAGCGCTAGTCGGCCTACTTGGACGCGGCCGCCGATCGACCGGTGTCATCCAATGTGTCTGCACAATGAGGCCGCGATACTTGGCAGTCCACAAATGTTTTCACCCAGGTTCTTCAGTAAAAACGCTCCCCTCGACCTTCAGCCACATTAGGCTTTTACTGCAGTCATTTAAATCGTCACCCTCTTCTTTTCAACGCAGGTAAAGCTTACCGCTATTTTTTCACTAGAGCACACAAGCAAGAGTGATAACTACTACCAACCATTTCCTTACATGAATGAAGTCAGATTTTATCTAGGTATAGCAACCAAGTAATAAAGATCAACTTCCCTAAGAACATTACGCAGCACAACAGCATATCAGAAGTGAGAGTGCCTTGCAATCTGTCAGTGTACCACAAGCAAATGCGCCAGGGAGGCTGGGGGTAGTTTATAGTCCATGGCATAATGAAAAGCGCTCCAGTTATTTACATATAATTAGCTAATTCCTATGTCAGCTGCAAAGCAAACTACAGTTCTCTATATCTCTTTGCATGCAACGATCTATTTAAAGTGTATTTCAAGTCAGCCTGCTACCAGTTTTGTGACATTAGTGCAACTGTTTTTGTGACATTTGTGTGTGTGTGTGTGTGTGTGTGTGTGTGTGTGTGTATGTGTGTGTGTGTGTGTGTGTGTGTGAAGTAGCTACTGCATTCGCCTTATATCACCTACATCATAATCATGTGACCAAATATTAATTATTTATTAACTTCAGCAATATTTTTGGCTCGATTTTCTGATAGTCATTTGCTTTGGAAAGAAGGCATCTCTTGTGTGCTCTGGTATCTGACAGGTTGGTTCATGGACACATACAAGTTGAGATGGCGGGGGATGCCGACAGAATCTATACTTTTGTTCCGGGGCTTATTGTGCTACTTCACAGGGCCATGGAGGTAGCTGACAGCCGACAGTAGTGCGATAAGCCCACTGTTGTTTCCAACCTTTGTGGGTGGCGAGACACAAGATAGTTTCTCAGATGTGTTTCAAGAATCTGTGACAGTGTAATTATGTGTTTCTTTATGCGACTGGAATGAAAAGCACTGCAATTATTTAAATATTCCACACACAGCGATCGATTTCGTGAGAAGTTATTTAAATAAACTATATTTCTTACCTTGTATCCTGTAAATTGTTTAAAATAAACAGTATTCCATACATATCAATCAGTTTCCCAACAAAGTCTTTAAATAAATGAATAAACTATATTCCAGACACTGTCTTGTCTCCCTTTAAATTGTTTAAACAACATTCTTTACACTGCAATCGATTTATCACAAAATTCCTTAAATATCTAAATGAACTATATTCCATACAATACCTTGTATCCCATCAGTTGTTTAAAGAAACAATATTCCACACGTTGCATTACCCGCCATAAACTGTTCAAACAATGTTCCATATACTGCAATCGATTTCTCGCCAAATGGCCAATCAGTTGAGTCTTTTTTCCCGCTAATTTGCAAGTGCAGGAGGGGAGAGGGAGGGCTGGGGGGTTTCTCAGTAGGGGAGGGGTTAATTAATTGATCGAGTTAATTAATTAATCAGTCAAACTGATATCAAAAGTATGCTTCCATCGGCGAGGGGAGTTCCCAGTGGTTAGAGGAGGAGGGGGGGGGGGGGGGTTCTGAAGGACGGATTGTCCTCAGGGCGTCATGCAGCAACTTAGCAGAACTATAAGGATCCATCAATCAGAAGGATGGATTATCCCCATGGAATCATTAGCTGCTTCGCAGAGCAATGGGTTAAGGATCTGTCAGAATGGGTTTACTCCTGAATGTATACTTGTCTCTGATGTAGGCAATCTGCAATGTGAGGTGATGCTCTCTTTGCCCCATTAGTCACAACTGAGCATATTAATTTCACCTCCTGGTATAATGAAGTTCAGTGCATTTGACTGTAATGGGGTTCAAACCCTGTATGGAAATCCTCTAACGTTTTTGTGGTTTCTCTGTCATTTTTACAGATGGGATTGCGTCTCCAACAAAGCTCTGAGCGGTTTCTACTGCCATCCTTGTCCATTTACAATTGCTCAATTTACCTAGTGACTATGACGCCGACGAGACTTTATCTGATCTTCCTCCTCTCCTAGAACAGACAAAGTCAGTTAACAAGACTTCGGCTGTAATTACAGTACTCCTACAATTGCATCTTCCATCAACCCATGTAATGCAATCGAGTTTCCCAAACGATCGAAATTATCGTGACGTTTGGCCCAGCCAACTTTATTCTGTTTGATTTTGCAGCTCTTGAAGAATGAAATTACAATGAAATCCAGACCATTAGCTGCTGAACTCGAGATCTCCTGCTTACATGGCAGATACTCTATCTGACTGAGCCATTCAGGACAGAGGATACTGCGACTGCAGGGACTTATCACTGACATGCTCCACGAGAGACCCACATTTCCCACTTACTATCCACACACTACATTTGTAGTGCCCCTGCCCACTAGTTACTCATGGCAGTCAATCTACCGATTTCCGTAAGAGTTTGAGCAATGTGAGTGCATCAGCACGGAAGAATATCATTGGCCAGTAAGCGTTATCTATATGAAGATGGTATTTGTTCTTTTGGACATGTCTGGCTTACTGGCTGATGATCTTCTTCAGTGCAGATGCACTCACATTGCTCAAACTCTTACAGGAATCGGTAGATTAACTGCCGCGAGTATTGGTAGATTGACTGCCGCGAGTAATGAGTGTAGTGGACAGGGACACTACAAATGTAGTGTGTGGACAATAAGTTGGAAATGTGAGTCTCACAGGGAGCGTGACAGAGATAAGTTCCTGTAGTCGCACTATCCTCTGTGTCTTCGATAGCTCAGTCGGATAGAGCGTCTGCCATGTAACCAGGAGATCCTGGGTTCGAGTACCAGCTGGGGCATACATTTTCAATTGTCCCTGTTGATAGTTATCAATGCCTGTAAGCAGCTAATGGTCTGTATTTCATTGTAATTTCATTATTCTGTTTGTTCCATTGGCTGTTCTAATACTTATAGTACAACTCAAACGAATAATGCATTGTCATTTAACCCTTTACTGGGCATACAGGGTCATTTATGGCCACTTGCATGATCCATCTTGCTGCATCCTGACACGCACCACCTGCCATTGTTTACATTTTCAGTACCTTCCCGCTCTTCACTACAGTGAGCTATCAACGTGTTTTCATCAGCCTGTCGGTCACCACCTAGTTTTTGTGAGCCTCACAAGATATATCCGACCCCATGCACCTGGGAGTGCATCAGTTGGTATGGAGGTAAGTTGCTTTTTGAATTGTAATTCTCCTTGAATATTGGTATAAATGATAAAATTATGAATGAATTACAACAAAACAAGCACTACATACTATTCTTTTCAATTTTGTATGTGTATTTAGTTCCACTGGCAAATTAGCAGATACTTCATTACCACTTTTGCCACTGTATCATTTCCAGTTATTATATTTTCAGATGGCTGCACCCACAGACCAAAGAAATATGGGAGGAATTTCGTCAGTGGGAGAGGGATGAAGCAGATGATGACGTTGCAGGAACAGATACAGAAGATGAGGACCAAGAGGAGGAGAGTGCATGCGTCTCATGCAGAACAAGAAGGAAGTGAATCCGAGGCAGAGTGCTTCGACGGTAGATTTTTTTAATGCAAAGACAAGTCTATAGAATGGGAAAAGGAAATACTGGCCAAAATCCTCAGAATCCAGATGTTAGCATAACCCATTTACCAGCAAGAAATGCACACTCCAAAAATGTTGTGTCTGTCATCAATTCATTTTCTACTTTATTTGATGAACATATAGTTATCTCAGCTGTAAATTGCATCAGAGTCGGTAAAAAATAAATATTCGAGAGAGCAAGATGCCAAACACATGACAAGAGAAGAGTTACTAGCGTTTTGGGGGCTGCTCTATTTGGCTGGGCTTCACGAAGCCACTCATGCGACTTATGAGGATTTGTGGGAAGACATAGAAATCTTTTGTCTTAATGTCATGCAAAGGATTTCTATTTTTACTTAGGGTCATCAGTTTTGACGACATTTACAACTGTGAAACTGGAAGAAAACTTGATAGCTTAGCACCTGTGAGAGACTTTCTCACTGCTATAAATAATAATTGTTTACATTCGTTCAGCTCAAGTGAATGTTGTACAATTGACGAACAGCTTATACCTTTCTGGGGGAAATGTCCATTTAGGCATATTTGCCGCAAAACCCAGAAAGTATGGAATAAAGGTTTTCGACAAGCAAACGCTAGGATGCATTATTTAGTCAGCTTCGAAATACGTGCACGAACACAACTGGAGATAACATTTCGTCAAGACAATGCTGACTTTTCAGTTGTGAACAGATTGACTGAATCTGTTGCAATTGCCAACAGGAATATAACTTGTGACAATTGGTATACAAGTTATCAACTAACTCAGCTCTCCTTACGAAAAAGTTAACAGTTGTGGGTTCCCTAGGAAAAAATAAGCGTCAGATTCCACCAGAATGTCAGGCTAGTGAGCATAAAACAATATACAGCAATGTTTTTGGATTCACTAAAGATACGACTTTAATAATATATGTTAGCGCTAAAAATAAGACGGAATATGTTTGTGAACAGAATCGGATGTTGACAAACCTCTGAAACTGCAATAAAGGAGGTATATTTTTTTCATATAATTCGTCCACTAAACGCTCCAGTGCGAATGCATATATAGTACTGGCGTATGTAAACATTTGGATAGGTTCAGGCTACTGTTACAGGCATCACCTCTGTTAACATGGTTGAATAGCACATCAGAATGCAGCAAAGTGTAGATATCATTCCTAAGCAATTAAGAAAAATATAAAATTACATCTAGGAGAGGTTATGAAACCGTCAGGAGGGGTCCCTGATGCACTTGGCCCTTCTCGTGAAGGGTTCAAAATGTGCCCAGAAAAGATGAGAAGAAACCTTCACAGAAATGCTCAAGATGCGAATCCTCTATTTGCAAAGCTCACGCAAACATAGATGTGGAGATTGTATAGATGATTTAGAATGAACTGTGTTAGGAATGTTCATATAAATTCTCCATATTACGTTTGTGTTATTGACATTTTCAACTGTACTCAGTAAAATCGTTCATGTTAATTTTTTGGCAAATAAGTTCCGTTCATCCTGGATGAATCTTTCAAAGTCCATACAACGAAGATTATCATTACTGCAAGCAACTAAAGTACGTTTTGTACATGGGGACAGAAGTGACCCGAGGCGCCCGTAAGTGGACCACCAACCACCGTGCCTCCCTAAAATACAAAGGAAAGAAATACAACTGATTCATGCTCATAGTTCCTCCTTCCTCAGCTTTGCCTTAACAGAGGAAAGGTTTTCACATTGTTTTAACCGCTTTTTTATTTTGTAAACCGGAGCTCACCCTGAGACGACCAAACTAAAAAAAATTAAATAAATTTGATATAAAAATTTAACGATGCCGCGTCCAAGCAAACTTGGGAGCAGTTTTGTCATTTCGGTTTTAATGTCTGTAGTCAGTTTCCTAATTAGAAACTAGGTTTTTGTCTGTACAGTGCGGTAACCAGAGTGAAATCCGGGTTAATGTAGCGGACTCTCAATATTTCCGCTGACATTACAGATTTAATGAATATTTCCGCTGACATTACAGATTTAAAAGTGTATATAGGTGCTCCGATGAGAATTATTTAAATACAGTTATGTGCTCTAGGTATTGTAGGTTACTTACATGACACTTTCCGTCATAGAAACGTCACTTGTACGGATGCTGAACTGCATTCACGTGACTTTAGCGTGAGTTGTTATTTTAATGGGAAACAAATTGTTTAGGCGAAAACTGATGTTGGTCACCCGCAGCCGCGGAAATATTTTGTTTCTTACGCGTTACTGTTTATTTCGATAATGTTTGACAGTTTGCGTGATCGGTTTCATACAGTACAGGAGGGGATCACAGCCAGGTGAGAGGTTATGATGCATTGTTTACATATTCACTTTGGGTGAAAACAACGTACTGGTGTCATGTCATTATGTTCTGTTATAACGCCCGTGTAATAAGTATGTTTAGATGATAATGTGTGCTAGCTGTTGTTTGAAAACATTTCTACATGCTGAGAATATGTACATGTTAACAGAGGTGATGCCTGTAACAGTAGCCTCAACCTATCCAAATGTTTACATACGCCAGTACTATATATGCATTCGCACTGGAGCGTTTAGTGGACGAATTATATGAAAAAAATATACCTCCTTTATTGCAGTTTCAGAGGTTTGTCAACATCCGATTCTGTTCACAAACATATTCCTGCTAGAGGTCGTAAAGTGAACTACAATGCAGGAGGCGAACTTTTACTGAAGTACCAAAATGAGTGGAGCGAGCTGCATAAACAGTCTGAGGAAAATGCTGCCCAAGCACAGGTAGTTGCTCTTAATTTAGTTTTTATCATGTAGTGCAACTTCGCCGTACATCCTTAGTTGAAAAAGTCAATCTCTAAATTTTTTTGTTTTAAGTAAGCCCTTTTGACTATTCTTCTATGCATGCAAAAAACCAATGTTTGGATTCATAACAGTATGAAAAATTTCATGTATCCTTAATTAGCAGCAATTTGCCTCCTGTTACAGTTTCTCAAAAATAACTGCAAAAGAAATTTTATGTTCTTTTGAAGGTAGTTGATGATCTTATTACAAAGCTGCACACAGAATGTCAAAAGAGCTGGACATCAATGAATGCTGCTGCAATGGTGCTTGCAAGTGTGCCACAGATATTGGCTGATGTTCAGGGCCTCATGTCACAGCTTGGTACTCTCACAGAAACTTTTGAGGAAGTAGAAGTGAGTCACATAATTCTTCATTTGTTGTGTATATATAAATGTGCACTGGTAGTTTTAAAATGTTACTATCATATATTGCATACATATTTGTATTTAGTGGTCACAGAAACATGTTGTAACTGCGTGTTTTTAAAAATAACAGATGCCGTCCAAGTCATGGCAGTCATAAAATTTTTCATGAGATGTATGGGAAATCATTGATATGGAAGCAAATCTAAGTGCATTGCCATTTTTTGTTGTTTTCATTGATATAGCTCATGTGTGAATTTATATAAGAAACTGCATGCTTGGATTGATAATGCTGTTACATAACACACTTAACAGTGTAAGAGACAAAATGCTACACCACACAAGCCTAAACTATGTGATTACTATGTCACCACATCAGATTTTAAAACTTTGCTATTATAAATTTAGTATTTCAACATAGAGGATCCACTATACTTCATTCAAACTACTCCTTTGTACCCCTCTCCTGCGTACCACGTCTTCGTTACACAAAACCCTTAGTTAGTTTTAGGCTGTAATACTGACATATATCATTTCGATCTCAGCAATCACTTACGCTGCAACCTGCCCCTTCCCTCTTCCCTTCCCCATTTCATTTCCTGTTAAAGAAGAATCGTGTGGAAAACAAACCAATTCTTATGTTAAGTCTCATACTAGATTATCTTTGTTATCATGCTAGCCAACAGTTCTGCCTATAGTTAAGTGCTGAAATTGGATTTACCCCCAGAACTTTTAGTTCCAACTTTGCATTATTTCCATGTGGCTTTGTTATTCTTAGTTTGTGACATTTTGTCCTATCAGTTCGTACAGAAGGATGTGGAATGTCAGTGCTTGAAGAGGGGTATAAGTTGTGTGGTATATTGAGGAGGCACAGCTTGGCCTCAGATGATTGCTCACTGTACTCAGAGCAGAGACTGGGTTTAGGGTGCATTGTAAAAAAGAAAAGAAACAAGAAACAATGGGTGTCAAATGAGGTGGCATAGTGATAAGACATTGGATTTTCATTCAGGAGAATAGAGATTAAACATTTTTTTTTTTTTTTTTTTTTTTTTTTTTTTTTTTTTTTTTTCCAGACAGACTTAAGTACTCCATGATTCTCCTACAGTAAAAGACAGGATGGTCCCTTCAAAAAGGACATGACTGAATTCCTTTCACAGTCCTAGCTTGTGCTCTGTCCCTAATGGCAACATTGTTGATGGAAATACTTTGCCACGTTAAGAGTGGGCACATATGGGGTATGAAGTGAATACCGCTGTGCACAAAGACTGATACTGGAAAAAAAGCAGTGTGTAGAGAGTTGTCTCTATCTCCCTCCCCCAGAGCAGTCACTGTCCTGTGCATTGTGTTCCATAGTGACATCAAAAAAGCTTAAACCCTTTTACTACAAACAAGAAATTCGAAATTCCAATAACAAGGCAAGAATGATGTGAAACATGATTAGGCATGAAGTGAATAAACATAGCTAGGCTAATAATACTCAACTCTCTCGTAACAGTATTAGCAAGACAGACCTGAAATTCAAAAGATTGGTTACTGAAATTGAATGAATTCTTCCTAATGGTATACAAAAACACAGATATAAAAAAAATGGCCCATCAAAGACGTTCACTTAGACAGCATTGTATAATGCATTAACAGATTTCACTTTTGATACATCAACTGCTCTCACTTTTGATAAATCAACTGTTTGGAAGAGCACAAAAAGTAACTTAGGTCACTAAAAAGAACTAATTGTTTTCACTATGATTGTATTTCAACCAAAGTACTATAATCTTGGGTTAACATTGCAGTGCCCCCCTTGGTTACTTTCGATACCAGTCAGTGAGTCAACATGTATTTCCTAAAAGGCAGAAGTGTATGGTAAAATCAAACAGTGGAAAATCCAGTTTGGAATAATTACAGTATTATGAAAATGATAGATTACTACTCACCTTATAGTAGAGATACCGAGTTGCAGACAGGCACAACAGAAAGACTGATGAAGACATAAGCTGTCGACCAAAAGGCCTTCTCTTAAAGTAGGTGGTACTTCAGAAGAAGACCTTTTGGCAAAAAGCTTAGTTCTTAACAGTCAATTTGTTGTGCCTGTCTGCAACTAAACATCTCCACTGTATGGTGTGTTTCAAACTATGCTTTTCATAATTCTGAAGGATGTGGTGGTAACACCAATTTATAAAAATTGAGACAAGCAGCTGAGTCGTAATGAAGTTACATCTCACTGTGTTCCCCATATTTTGTTTGGTGAGATAACTTTCAACAGAATACTAAACCATACTTCTGAAAATAACCTTTTAACACGAGCTCTTCCTGGGTGCCGTAAACAATTTTCTATCGGGGAAGCCATATATGGAAGCATATGTTCAGTTGCAGCAAAAAAAAAAAAATAAATAAATAAATAAATAAATAAATAAATCGACTTAGGAAACTAAAATGGTATTATATTCAAGGAATCCCACTTCCATGGATGGAGCCTCACTTTAACAACACAAAGCAGAGGATCACGTTAGAAAATTATGTGACAATAATAAGACTATATAGTACAAAGTTGTGAACCATTGTATAAGGTGTCCTACAAGATTATTTACTTGGCTTGCCCCTGTTGTTTGACCTACAGAAGTGAATTACTAGGACATTGAACAACTATTCAAAAACTATGTCTGCTTATGACCCAAGTATATTGACAAAGGTCCCAGACATATCCGTACCAGACACAGCCACAAGAGAAATGAAGCAGGCTTACGAATGGTTTACAGCAAACAGTTTAATAGCCAATCTTAAAAAGACTCATATAAAACAGTTCCAAACAAATCAAAGTAACTTAAAGGTATCTGAAATAAAGATCAGGCCACCACTGGCTGATGGTCTAAATGTGAAGTTGCTTGGGACCTGTAGAGTTAATAAACTGAGGTGGCATCAGAATTTCTATCAGTTAACCTAAAAGCTTGGTTCTTTGGATACAAATTTCATACGTGACTCCAATACATGTACTATTGTACAGATATTACTGCTACACAGTATAATTTCTTGCAACTTGAGATATGTCTCTGGTTTAGAATTAGTCATGTGAACTGTTTGTATTGATATTCTAAAGTCAGCATTTGCTTATTTGCTATCATCAGTTTCAGTCATACAGTTGTAATGTAAGAGAATGAGAATCTTAATTAGTTTTCCTTTTGTTAAAGACAGGGCTGGCACGCCTTGAGGACATAGTTGAGGTACAAGAGCTGCAGGAGCAACAACTTGACCACAGATTCCAGTTGGCTCTGTACAAGGAGCGACGGCTGGCTGAGCTTGAGGCTGTGCGTGACAAACTGGCAGCTGAGCATGCACAGCGACTTCGGGATCATGAGGCAAGACAGCAAGTTGCTCTTCGTGAAAGACAAGAAACATTTGAACAGGCATTCAAAGAGGACCTACAACAATATAAAGAGTCGGGAACTTTGCCAGGTGAGTGTTTGTTATTATTGTACGAAGATGAGATAATTTGTTGCGTCATCAGGATTGAATAGCTGAGTTAATGCATAATGGTAGTTAACACAGCTACCTGAAAAATAGGATCAGTCAATCGAGCATTTGCCAATTACAAACAAACTAGGAAATGATCTGACAGATAAGTTGGGTTTTTGTTACAGTATTTCATGTTTGAACTATAATACTAAAGCAATCTGTGAACTGTTAGACCATCATTGTTTACGAACACATGGTAACATAGATGTGCTAATACTGAAATTTATATAGTGTGTTCTTTCAGCATTTTGTGTAATTCTGACTCACAGTTCCCTAAAAAATCACTAATTGTAATTTCCTTTGAGTTCTTTGCTGACATGTTATGAACCTGTAACTGAATATTTACAAATATTGTGTGAATGGTTTGGATTGTGTGTCAGTGTTTCGGATATTAATTTATGAGTTAGCACATCAAGTTTAAATTTTTATTGATTTGCATAGTGTGACATTAATACATCAGTGGCACAATTTAAGTTACTGTGTCACAGTTAAGTGAAGGCTCTCACAATGAGAATGACTGTCTTAATAATACAATTTTCAGACTATGAGATATGAGCATCACCGTGAAGACAGTTGTTGTGGCTTCTTATCACTTGCATCTAACATGATGCAACAGCCCATTATCATTGGTATACAGTTTCCATCACTGATGAAGGACGTGATGTTGGTAACATTTTATGGTATGTTTCTGTGTTTTGCATGGGAAAAATTTCACAGAAATTGATCCTTAAGAACGAGAACCTGCTTATCATTTGACTAGAACTGCGCTGTGTAACAAAATGAAATACCTAGTCATCCATAGATGAATATTATTTCAAGATTTCAGACAGAATCAACTTATTCATTATGGTGCTAGGTTACCCATATTTTACTGTGTGGGCTCAGCTTATATCTTCAGTTTGTGTGCAGCAATAAGGAGAACTTGTTTTTTAAATAGCACATGTCACAACACACACGCACACACAAAAAGTACACCTTTTCAGTTTTTTTTATTGAATGATTTGATTGATTAGTTCCTTTGCTTTTGTTCTGGCATTTTCTCTCATTTATTATGTGGGTTGTTACAGAGCTTGTTTGAATAAGTCACATAATTATAACATTTTCTGTCCAGTGATGGGTCCCACTTCAAATTGCGCTCCAATGTTCGATGAAGTTGTGTCTAGTAATGTCCTGGACAGCAGTGGGATACTAACCTGATTGTCACCCACCTCATGGCCTGAGAATAAGTGCCATTTCATTTTGTAGCAGGACGCCTTTGGTTGTCATCTGATGCACCCTTCCAGCACAGCAGTACATCAGTGGTATTCTAAGCCCCATTATGTTGCCATTCTTGGGAAGTCATCCTGGGCTTACAATTCAGCAAGATAATGCCCTTCCATTCACAGTGAGAGTTTCTGCTAGTTGTCTTTGTGCTTGCCAGACTATTCCTTGGCCAATAAGTTCACTGGATCTCTTCCCAATAGAGAAATTTGGAGCAATATGGGCAGGGCCTTCCAACCAGCTCAGAATTTTGATGATCTAATGCTCCAATTGGACAGAATGTGATGTAAAATCGTTCAGGGGGACATCCAACAACTCTATCAATCAGTGCTAAGCTGAATAACTTTCTGCAAAGGGCCAGAGGTGGACCAACACAATACTGACTTCCTCAATTTTTGAATCTCTTTCTTTTGAATAAATCATCTAGTTTCTCTGAAATTGTAATCATTTTTTTGCTGTATATAGGGCAAACTCGGCAAATTTTGTAGTATGGCTAATTTCACAGTACCATACATACCCTTACACCGCAAAATTGTACGAGCTGATTTTAAGTATGAACATTGCACCACAGGTGGCAGCACCTACCAGCAGTGTGTGGTAGAGAAAACAGCTACCGGAGCGCGTTCTTGTAGTTGTAGTTGAACTTTTTCCAGAGTGGTTGAGAATATTTTCAGTGTAGCACGTGTTCGGTTACAGCTTTGTGGTTTTTTATTGATACTGTCGATATAATCTGAAGTGTAAGTATAAGATGTTTATCGATAGATTCTTCACAGTCCTCTGTTTAATTTAAGGTCTTGTTCACCATTTTAACACCAATAGTTTGCTCATAATTAACTTTTGCGGGTACTGAATTTCTTAATGGTTTCATGCAGCTGGCGGACATGTAAAGCAGTTCGAGCAGCTCACGAATCAAATAAAAGAACGTATTTTACATGTTGTCATGCCAAATTAAAGTGCTTTCATGATTTGAATGCAATACTGACATCCGTAAAGGAAGGCTTAAGGTATTTATCGATTTAATTTGTTACAGATTTCTAAACCTAGTGGCAAATATGGAGAACTGTACAGCAGAAAGGATTTGGTAGAAGCTGTACGAAGGGTGTTAAAGGATGGCTGGTCAGTTAATAGATCCAGTAGAGATTTTGGCATACCTTACAAAACACTAAAAGATAGACTAAGAGTTTGCACCTATCCTGCGGACTGTACTCTCGTGAAAAAAGGGGCACCCCCTTCTTTTTTTTAAAAAAGGGGGAAGAGGAAACTAAATTGGTGAAGTATGCAATTGAAATGCAAGAAGTGGGATTTGGATTTTCAGTGAGTGATAAGCATTATTATGCTCACTAGTTAGCATCAAGGAGACCTCAAGGGAACCGATCTGGGGAAGAAAGAGATAAGGCAGGATGGGACTGGTGGACTTCATTTAAGAAATGATATGGCTTAAGTTTATGTCAGCCAGAAAATACATCACATCGTTCTAATTTGAACAATTTTTATGATGTGCTAAGTGCTATGTATGAGAAAACAGAGCTTGGGACAAAGCCAATCTAATTTGGAATCTAGATGAAATGGGATTTTCAATAGTGAATAAGCCGAGCAAAATTGTTTCACCGAAAGGAGCGAAGTGTGTCCACCAGCAGACAACTGCTGCAAAGGGGGAGACCACAACAGTTGTGATTGCTGCCAATGCTATGGGACAAACAGTGCCTCCTATGTTTATTTTGAAGGGGATTCGTGTCACTGATAGCTTGAAAGAAAATGCTCTTCCATTGAGCCAGGTAACAGTGTCAAAAAATGGCTGGATAAATTTGAAAATTTTCTTGGAGTTCTTGAAGCACTTCATTAATCACTTTCCTCCCACTCGTCCAGTTCTGCTATTGATAGACTCACATTCTAGCCATGTCTCTCCAGAAGCTCTAAAATTCAGACAAGAAATGGCATTATTTTTGTTACCTTTCCATCCCACACCACTCAGATCTTACAGCCGTGTCATGTGGCCATGTATGGTCCTCTAAAAATTGCTTCGAAAAGGAATGTGAGAGACTTTATGAAAAACTGTGGTTACAAGCCTACAAGAGCAGATTTTTACCATCTTTTCAAGAAGTCGATGGACGAAACTATTACTCCATCCACCATCAAGAGTGGTTTTTCTAAGACTGGAATTTTTCCCATGAATAGAGACGCCATTCTGGATGTCGCTTTGAAGGTTTCCCAGGTTCATGAGACCTTTAATGCTGGGCAAGTAGAGCTACCTGAAGGAACAGTAGATGGATGCATATCAGCAGAGCAAAAAGAAGCTGTTGATAATGTGCCACCTGTGATAGAAGTGTCAGCAGATCAAACTGAAAATATCCAGGAGGAAATTAACATGCCTCTTCCAAAATCCATAAAATTCTGGAGAAAGAGGAAATGTGCAGCTACTTCAACCAGAGTTACTGCTGATGAAGGCATGTTGGTTGCAGTAGGCCTAAAGACCCCTGAAGAAAGGGAAGCAGACAGAGATAATTCCAAATAAAGGGGAATGTTCCAGCAGAGAGGCAACAAGGAAAAGTAAGCACTTGAAAAGCTAGAGTGGAAAAACAGCATGTGTGTGCACAAGTAGTTCCTGCAACAAGACGATGTACGCCTGTACGGAGAAGATTAATAAGAAATGTAGGAAAGGATGGCAACATTTGTTCGTCATGTGGTCGCAATTACAAAGATGATAATGATGGCCAAGATTGGATTTGTTGTTTGAAGTGAGAGTGTTTGTTTCATCTGTCTTACCAAAGAATGAAGGCATACTGTGCTCAGTTCACATGCCGTTTATGCACTGAGGTTGATTCTGATTAACTTGAATCTCATTTCTGATTTCAAGAACTAACTTCAATTATATTTCTGATTTTAAGATTTTGTATGACTAGTAATTAATTATTATTCATTTTTATGTTGAAGTATGTAGTTAATTAATGGTACCTTTGATTACATTATGTACAATAATTTAGTAATAGTAAATACAGTAAATGTTAAGTGTATGGTGTGTTTGGTTACATTAAATCATGTTATGATGACACAAAAGTATTTTTTTTAGAATTATAAGTGCTACTGCAAAATTTCACGAGTAGTGTTGCAAAACTGCCCGAGTACTTATTAATACAGTAAGTCAGCACTGCCTTAAGAATACTTTGTATCTGAAATTTAACTTTCATTATTTAACATTTATACCATTGAATTATACCACTTTTACTTATCATTTGTTTTACTTATCATTTAATACAAAAATTCCATTTTTAATAGATTTATTTTAAATAGTAGAGGCAAAAAATCTTAATGCTGCAAAATTAGCTGAGTTTTCCCTATATGTCTCATCTACTGCTTTCCACCCAGCTCTGCTGATTCCTTCCTGTGCACTTTTCTTTCTCAGTTAATCCATGTAGCATTCATGCTGGGTGCTCCACACTGTCAGGAGTCCCACGATCGTACTGCTCAGATTTCAGTGGGAAATTTAATAGCAAATATTTTGGACTTGTAAATAATACTGTTATCTACAATTTTGTGTGCAGTGTTGTAATTTCATGCATTAGAAACCAGCACAATCATTTTATGTACATTTTCTATTCCATTTTTACATTTACATTTTACATTATTGTAAATTTGTGCTACTATATAATTGTAGGGGTGTTTACATGTTACATTGTGTCAACCCCATTGGAGTATTGAGGAATGGTTGTATGTTTGTCAGTGAGTTGTTACAGTGTCTTCTCCATGGGCTTGTGGTTTCACTAGTGGGTAGCAGGAACAAACTCATAAATATTTTTGCTGTCACCAGATTCGTTTGTTGATGTGTAGTATACAGTGATGCTCCAGGGCCGTGTCCAGGGTGGGCATCAAATGCACAGTTCTTGGCAGCAGTAAATTTTCAAGAGCCCAGCTGCAGCTATAAACAGTGCAGCATGGCTCAGTATTGGAGCATTCTTGCTAGGCAGGAAGCTCAGTGGTAGCTGGTGACACAGCCATACTTCCTAATGCTTTAGATGACAAGAAGCGACATCGAGCTGGTTTGCAAACTTCCCACCTCTCTCCCATAGGTTGACTTACTTGGTATGCACAGGCGATCTTCTTCTCTTGAAAGCTGGCCACGTCGATCTCCAAAAATTTCTTCTCTGAAGAATAATGCTGGTTAAGGGAATTTATCAGACTCTCTCTCTACTCTTGAAATAATTTGGTACTCGAAGAATACTTTTAGTTCAGTCGTGGTATATTTCAACTTCCACAAAAACAAATTCACCATTTCTCATATAACTATTCGAACTCACGCGAATCAACCAAGTCATCAAACATTGGACTCTATTAAGGTACATTTACAACAGGGTTGATTTAATAACCACCAGAAAATATGAGTTCGAAGCAGAGGAAGACTAAGTGGTTCTAGAATTTATGCATAAATTCTTGAAGCACTAAAACTTCATGGCCCCATGGCATGTAGGTTGTGCATACAGACTTTCAGGCAACAGTTTGCAAGGACAGCAATGTCGTTTGCAGAGGAACTCCAGCCCACCTCAACAACTGGCAGGCAGTGTCCAGCAACAGCAGTTGGAAAGTGGGTTGGTGGCTAGTAGGTTCTCAGTACGACCCTGAGGCCTATCAATGCCCAATGGTTCCATTGAACGATGCTGGCTGACAGGGGTGGCTGCACCTCGAACTGTGGTTGAGCAGTGATGCTTTCCTGGGCTACTCAGTTGTAGCCTGTGCTACAACAGTCAGTAACTCAATTTCCTTAGCTGGCTGGGTGGGCACTGTGTATACATTTCCTGCCCTGACATGTTGTCGTGTAGGCACCACAGGTGTCGTATCATCAGCTTGTCGTAACACTGAAGTGGCATCCCAAATTTCTGGTACACCTCTGGTTGCCCAATAGGTGTTCATAATGCAGAAGCAGCTGCTTGCTGCTATCTGCAGAAGTTGTGCAATCTGGAGGTGGTGACCTGCAAGAGCTGGCTAACTGCCATTGTTGACAGAGATTAATTGCTTTAATGGGTTTGTTTATAAAATAACATTTTTTTGGTGCTCTCAGTTTTCTTTAATTTCTATTTTGCATGATACATTTTGGAAAAGATTCCCATTTTCAAGTATTTTTTTGTGTATTATGCCATTTATTTACAATGTTTATGACATGTGGGGTGCTGCATTATTCTGCAGCCCTTACTGTAATATAAAGGGTGAGTCACATAAGACATAACACACCTTTTGTGTCTCGAACAGTTCATGTGAAATCTATCAAGAACATGATTATAGTGGTACAATCCTCCTTAATTTTGAATCTGAAACTCTTCACAAAAGAGTGTGAGATGTATTCTAGAAGTGAAGAACAAGTCTGGTAGAATCAGCTATTGCATTGTAAACATGTTCATGCCAGACTACAACATTGCATCAAGCCTTTCGACTGTTCACTTGTCTGCACTGCAGAACCAGTAGGAATTCTGTTGTTTCTGCTTCAACATTCCTTGCGTGCAGACATATACACCAATGAGGAAAAATTAGAGATGCTACTTTTATATGGCAAATGTTAAAGACATACAGTCAAAACAGTACAATGATATCAGGATAATTTTCATTGTGATAGGGTCCGCAGCTGCAATGAATTTTTGAATGATTTCTGGAAGCCTTCAGCTGCCATTTTCTTTATTTCCTGTACAACTGTACAATTTTGGGCTTAGGCTATTTTCAAGTATCTAAAATGGAAGTTTCATACATTGGATACATTAGTGATACTTTTGATTTTGATGTAAGAACAAGTCATATCTGTAGATATACTAGGTGCATTATAACTTACTTTACGGATGAGTTTTTGGTAACAGATTATGTCATATATGTCACTGCTCATATGACATCATGTTGTGCTCATAAATTAGTTTGAGGTGTTCAGGCTATTTTAGGAGCGCGTTACTTTTGAGCAGTTGTTGCAAAGCTCTTATATATAACGTACTTAACACTAGGAAGATTATAATTACTGTACAGAATTTTGCTACTTAACCTGCATATTCCTTTGTTCTCAGTTATATTTAATTATCGTTCATCATTGGTGTAAATATGACTGTATGAAATTTCTTTAAAATAACTTTAAGTATTTGTTCTATTATTGTAGGAGCACGTCATTTTTGAATAGTTGGTACAAAGATCTTATATGTCACATTTATCACAGTATCCTAATGAAATAGTACTGAAAACCATGAGGGTCCAGTAAAAACTGCTTTATGGTTGCGCGATGTTTTGCATTACAGTCATATTTATTAATGAATGTAGCAATAATTTTACATTCTATACTTCTGTAATGCTTCGTCCTAGAACTGGTAGAAAGTTGTGTAGGACTTTCCCATTTTGCAGGTCTTTTTGGTCATTTAAAACCTTGTCTGCCTGATCTTTTGGATGTATGTAGATTTTGATTTCTTCCATTACATCCAAGACTTTTCCTTACTGTAGCTTATGCAATATTTGAAGTGAACCATCTGTATTAGGTACTCTGTGGTTTAAATGTGCAGCAAAGGTTGGTGGGTTATTGTCACTTATTGTCGTGTGTTCTTTAAATTGTGTAATAAATTTTCTTCCTGTTTGTCCAGTATAGAATTTTGTATCCAATGTATGAAACTTCCGTTTTAGATACTTGAAAATGGCCTAAGGCCAAAATTGTACAGTTGTACAGGAAATAAAGAAAATGGCAGCTGAAGGCTTCAATAAATCATAAAAAAAAAGAAAAAAAAAGGATATTGGGATACTTGTCCTGATTGTCACTGTGTCCATCACATCAGGTACTTGCATGAATTATTAGGCCACTAAAGCGAACAGGCAGCTTCTGTATCAAGCAGAGGATGAGTATAAAGTCTTCAGCTGGCAGAGCATGTGTGGAAGTTGTTCTGGCTGCAATGATTGGAGGACGTGGTTTCAAACTTCATGCAATTTTTTTCAGTTTGGTCTGCAACATCTGGGAGACCACACTGTCCTTTCAACATGTGCCCTTTACCAACAAAGCAAAGTTTATGAACCACACTAATGTAAAGTCATGTAACCGTGTGGTGGGGCATCATAATGATTTATATTGTGGGATCTTGTTTCATTCCAGGGGTGCTAAATGGAAATATGTGTGCACACTTCCTTATGAACATTGTAAGTTTTGTTCTAGATAGGGTACTACTTGATAAGTGACAATGTATATGGTGGCTGCATTGTTCACTCTTCCTATGTTGTAACATGAACACTGAATGCAAGATGTTGTGACCATTGGATAGAACAGAATGCTGCAGTACAATGGTCAGCCAGGTGCTGTGATTTTATTCCTCTTGATTTCTTTCCATGGAGAGCACTGAAAGATGCAGTCTGTGATTAAGCTCTCCAACTACACTAGATGATATGTGTTCTTGAATCGCCATAGCATTCAACAGCATATTATTCAGTGTACTTTCATCAGTTTGTCTATTTCTCAAATGGTGATTTCAAATGTGCCTTGCAGTCAATGACAAATAATATGACTAACTACAGATCAGAAATGGAGTGAGTACGAGTCTAACGTTGAGGGTGGCATACCTTAGAACTCAAGATGCCACTGTTAATGTCAGTACTGTGTTGGCTTCCTTCCCTCCCACTGCAGTTTCATGAGTACGACGAGCCTGTGAACAGTGACACTGCAGTTGCTTCCTTCTCGTTAACTCATTCTCTCTTAGTGAAGTTTCCAGGTGTGTGAGGCCGATCACCACTTACAAAGTGAAGACAAGTTGTGGGTCTCACTGATTTGGATCAAACTAAGTGACTAGAAATGAGCAGATGATCCTTTCAAGTTCTTAGAGTATCTTGCTTGAGTGGGCCATAGGAAAAGAAAAAAATAACTGTTTAAAGATTTTTGAGTACAATGTAAGAGATTTTAAGCAACAGTTTTCATTTCAGTGCACCAATTGCCAGTTCACCAGCTCAGGTTCAATTCTAGCTGCTTCCCTCTTGCTGTTGTTTCAGCCTCGTGATGTTAAACTATTACTTTAAAAATTTAATGTATTTAAACTGTTCATTTCATACACACACAAAAAAAAAAAAGTTTTGCATCACCCCAGTTCCCAGAACTCCTGAAGGTAGACGTTGACTGTGGATACTCTTTCACAGACACAGACCCTTTGACTGTTCAAAGATGTCACTAAACCTGCCCAAAGATATAAACAACTATGCATGAGCAGCGCCTATTAGATGGAGGGGGTCTGACAACCGATCAGTTCCAGTCATTCCACCAGGAAGGAGGTACATGGCTCATGTTGTCTGTTGTTCAGCCATGCCTAGACAGTCGATACCGTGGTTCGATCGCATCCACATTGTTCCTTTGTGCCAGGAAGGAATTTTAACAAGAGAAGTGTCCAGGCGTCTTGGAGTGAACCAAAGCAATGTTGTTCAGTCGTGGAGGAGGTACAGAGAGAGTCTCTGTCGATGAAATGCCTTGCTCAGGCTGCCTAAGGGCTACTACTGCAGTGGATGACTGCTACCTACATGTTACGGCTTGGAGGAACCCTGACAGGAACACTACCATGTTGAATGATGCTTTCTGTGCAGCCACAGGACGTCGTGTTAAGACTCAAACTGTGCGCAATAGGCTACATGATGCGCAACTTCATTCCCGATGTCCATGGCAAGGTCCATCTTTCCAATCACGACACCATGTAGTGTGGTACAGATGGGCCCGAAACATGCTGAATGGACCGCTCAGGATTGTCATCACGTTCTCTTCACCGATGAGTGTCGCATATGCCTTCAACCAGACAATTGTCAAGATGTGTTCGGAGGCAACCCGGTCTGGCTGAACGCCGTAGACATACTGTCCAGCGAGGTGGAGGTTCCCTGCTGTTTTGGGGTGGCATTATTTGGGGCTGACACACGCCGCTGGTGGTCATGGAAGGCACCGTAATGGCTGTATCATACATGAATACCATCCTCCAACTGATAGTGCAACCATATCAGCAGCATATTGGCAAGGCATTCGTCTTCATGGATGACAATTTGCGCCCCCATCATGCACATCTTATGAATGACTTCCTTCAGGATAACAACATCGCTCAACTAGAGTGGCCAGCATGTTCTCCAGACATGGCTGGGATGGATTTAAAAGGGCTGTTTATGGATGATGTGACCCACCAACCACTCTGACGGATCTTTGCAGAATTGCCGTTGAGGAGTGGGACAATCTGGGCCAACAGTGACTTGATGAACTTGTGGATAGTATGCCATGACGAATACAGTCATGCATCGAAGCAAGAGCATGTGCTACTGGGTATTAGAGATACTGGTGTGTACAGCAATCAGGACCACCATCTCTGAATGTCTCGCTGTATGGTGGTACAACATGCAATGTGTGGTTTTCATGAGCAGTGAAAAGGGTGGAAATGATGTTTATGTTTATCTCTATTCCAATTTTTTGTACAGGTTCTGGAACTCTCGGAACTGAGGTGATGCAAAACTTTTTTTGATGTGTGTATATGTAAATGTAATATATTCAATTTAGTTAGTTAGTTAATATACACTGACAGAAAAATTCCCAGTGCAAAAAATAATTACTATAGAGTAATGATATTTTGGGACTACATTTGTCTCGGTAATATATTTAAATGATTTACATTAAAATATCATAGGTTAAAGTAAGCGTGAGATAAACCATTACAAATGTGAAATGCTGGTACACTAACAACAGGTGTAACCACCAGAATGTTGAATGGAAGCATACAAACATGCATGCAAGGCATTGTACAGGTTCTGGATGTCAGTTTGTGGGATAGAGTTCCATGGATGTTGCACTTTGTTGGTCAATACATGGCCAGTTAATGCCATTTGTGGATGATGCTGGCATTGTCATCCAGTGATGACCCATATGTGTTCAATTGGAGACGGATCTGGTGACTGAGCAGTCCAAGGCAACATGTAGTCACTATGTAGAGCATGTTGGTTTAATAAGTAAGCACAACAAATTATAACTCTTTAAATAACAAATGTGCTTTCATAAGCAGTCTTTTGACCTACTCAAAAGTATCATTGGCTGTGCAAATGACAACACAACATTAAATTCAAGTTCAACCACTTCCTCATAATAAATTAGGACACTCAGAATTAAATTCCCTAGGATAGGATTCCTGTCCAGGTTTGTGACTTGGGATAATCATGGGTGTAAGATAGAGTTTTTAGCAGGACCACAATTATTATGAAATCAACCAAATTTCACAAATACCTGGCCCATTTACAGAGTGCCAAATATCAACAATTTAGTGGAAGGCTGGTGGCACTGGTGGTGCAATTTGCAGTGGCTATTAACCTGGTGGCGGTACAACCATAGCAGTACTGTTGGCCTCCCTCCATTACATATCTTCTTGGCATCAGAATTATATCTTATAGGGCCAAAAACCAAGCCATGATAATGGTATCACCAAATTCAGCATCCAAGGCCCATAAATACTGCCCTTAAGCTCTTGTGGCATCAAAACCCCAGGAATATGAGCCACTACGATCTGCTACTGCTAATGAGGTGTTAACCACAGCACTGCTCAGCCCAGACTTCTTACCTGTCACAAAGGACGAGTTGCCACTTGTGCGCCAACCACACCTTTTCCACTCTGCCCGGCTACTTCTGTAGCTGCGGGGCTTTCCCACATCTTTTACATTCAACACTATGTTCCCTAACTGTGTACCAAGTCATTTTCAGAGTACATTATATAACAATCATTTCAGTAGTTATTTAAATTCACAAACACATTTTAAACATCTCCTCCCAGACGAAGGAACTAAGTTCCGAAAGATAGGAACGTAAATTTTCTGTTCTGTTTTGTGTATCTATCGGCTGTACTGAGCTGAGGTAAGTACTGGCCAGCCCCTCTATCTCTTTGTTAGTATTTGTTAAACATCATCATTCAAAAGTTTCACATAACTGAAACATGTATACATAGTCAAAGAATTTCCATGACAGACACAAAATTTTATATAAGCAACACTAAAAAAATTTACATAGAAATATTGATACAGATACAAAATAGGTCAAAAACAGGTAATACAAACTGGCCTCCTAACAAACACATGGCCATCAATTGCACCAAGGCAGAATAAGCTTTTGTCTGTAAATACGTCAGACTTCCACACTGTCCTCCAGTGAGCTCATGCTCGACACTACTGACATTGCAAATGGTGGTGGTTTGGGGTCAGTGGAATGCAACGCTTTAGGGCGTTTGGCTGGGAGCTGTTTTTGAAGTAACCAATTTGTAACAGTTTGTTGCTGCTGAAATTTCTGCTGCAGATGCAGTACAGTTTGACAGTGCCGTACACTGAACACTGCAGTCTTCCCTCTCGGTAGTGTCGTGTGGTCATCCAGAGTCCAGTCTTCTTGCACCCGCACATTTTTGTGGCCACCACAGCCAGAAAGTCATGTACAGTGGCTACATTTGTGTCAAGTCGTTCTGCAAAATCGCAGAAGGTACATCCAGCTTCTCATAGCCTTATTACAAGACCTCCTTCCAACTCAGTAAGGTGTTGATAGTGAAGTCTCTGTTACCTTAAAGGCATTCATGATTAACTTAAACTCCACATGTCCAATTTCAAAGGTAACTAATGCTCATGATCATTACCGGTTCAACATGTTTTTAAAGCGAGCCTGATTTTCATCCTCACAGTGGCACTACTAGCACCACTGTTATGTGACTGGTGTGAAATCTGAATAGAAATCATCTTTCAAATGAAGAAACATGCCTACCAACTTTAATTTGTCACACAACTCCTTCATGGTGTTTCAATTTTTTTTCCATAACTGGGTAAAATTTTGAATGAAAGTAAAAGTTCCAAAAATTATAGCAGTTAATTATCTGCTTTTTATTTATTATTAGACATTACATTTCTCAGAGTGATAATCATTGAAGAAACATTTGAAAGACAAATATTCTTCACACCAAGCACATTTTATGAAAACATTTTTGAACAAAAACATTTTTCCAAAAGATGCTTCAGTGGTGGAAACGTTACTTCATTCAGGCTTTTAAATGCAGGTCCTTCCTCTGTCAGTCTTGAAACATGCCAAGCATAGTGAATCATTGGGATGAAAACTGGAGCATTGAATTGATACTACACAAGTGAATGTATGTTAATTGCATTTCTCTTAACGATAATTATTGCTGTTGTTATACCAATTCAGGAGCACTTTGTAGTCTTTCACTTAGATTTAGACTTGGCAATAGAAGTACACATGACAGGGTCGCTCAACAGGAGAACATTTGGGTGGAATGATCTTCATAGTACACGTTACTCTATGTAACTTCGTCTTCCTCATGATTAACGTCTCGTCTCACAGTGTCAGATCTGCTCGGCCCCCAATAAATCCACCAGTAGATGAAATTTTTTTGTTTTGGTTTTGTTTTTGGTTTTAATATTATTTCCAAGAATTTTGCAAGAATTTTTTTTTAGTTTCCTTGACTTGGAGCAAGTAATGACAACATTCTTATGTTCTTCTTTTAATTTTTTCACAGTACCAGCAACTTGAGGACGAAATATACTGGCAGGCTCTTGCATACAAAATAGAAGGGGTAATAATTTCCCTGAAGCAGTTAAATCATACTGCACTTTGTAAGAACAAGTGATTTTGCAGAGATTGAATTTTTTCACCAAAAAGGTCTTTACACACTTGTAATCCAGTGCCCATCCAGTCTAATTGGTGTTAAATATGCATGTTTGATATTATATGTCTTGCCTATGTACAGACCTTCTCTGCTTCTTCAACCATTTCTTCTAGAGTTGCGACATTATTTTTGGTGACAGATTTGAGGATTTTTCACCGTCTTGCTGAATTTTTATGTTTGGAGTTTTTTTACCCAGCGATCATGAGCAATAAAATGAACTTTGTCTGACAAATATGAGAATGCGACCACCATTGTCCATTGTTGGTTCAGGAGGAGGCCTTCTGGCTGAAAGCTTATGTGTTTATTAGTCATTTTGTTATGCCTGTCTGCAATTCAATATCTTCACTATATGGTGAATAGTGATGTGTCCTTTTCATAATATAATATATCATACCCTGTGGATGTTTTATAGTGTTATCTCCACTGACTACGTAAAATGTCTTTGTGAGTGTTTTGATTTTGCATGTTTACTGTTTTCAACATGTACTGTGCATAGTAAATTGTGCCTTATTTAATATTAGTTTTTTTTCAAATTCACCGTTACCTCTGTTTAAGGATTAGTCATTATTACCAAATTGAACTTGTTTGTATATGACAGTAAAGGCAATAGAGAAATCCAGCACACCACAGATTGAAAACAAAAAGAATGTATGGTATAATGCATGAAAAACACACTTGGAAATGGGAATAATTTTCTGAAATGTTTTTTGTAAAAGATAAACAAAGAGAAAATCAAGACTGGCAGCAGAAAAAGTTGTTTTATAAATGAACCCAATGTTTTTACAGTTATAGGCTTTCTCCAGCAGTTCATGATGGATAAATTAAAATTATCTGCTTTATGTTGTTAACACAGCTGCTCTAAAAATAACTTGAAGAAGATCAGACTTTTCCAATCAGTGTGCTAGGATATTTTACTGAATGGCATAGTCCTTAAAATGGAGTAGTGTGTTGTTTATTTTAATCTACAGGTTTTGGCATATTTGTTTCCAGTGACTGAGTTACAATAAAGATATGTATGTACTGCAACCACTGACAATGATAAAGAAATGTTAATCTTGTAACAATTTATTGATGAGTCATTTCATGTCACTAGTGTTCATATCAGGCATCAAAGCATAAAAATCACTGAAATATTATTTACATTACTAATTGTATCAACTAGAGTATTGCTAGTTTGTTGAGTTGCCCGAGTTTTAATTAGAATCTGAAATATTTGCCTCGATGAAGGGACTACGATCGGTGAGGTGACCATGAGAAAAAGGTGGAAAGGATAACATTCTACTAAGCATAGTGTGGCATGGATGAAGTCTGAATGTGATTGGGAAGCTAGGAAATCTGAAAATGTGAAAGTGGGAAGTACATGGGATGCACTGAAGTAAAATGGAGTGATGATCACCTGGTCCAACAAATACAGGGAAACACAAATAGCATCTTCTAATGGTATAATAGTATAGTAGATTTCACTATGAATAGACAGGCAAGGCAAAGAATGAAACTTCAGTGGTAGGAGGAGGAATGAACGTTTCTAAAAAGGGGAATCACAGAAGCTGGAGAGAGAAATATCAGTAGAAAAATGTAGCTGTAAAGAAGTGGTGGTTAATGGAAGAAATTCATCAGTTTTGCAATACAAAAAAAATGCTCTAGAAAAGCAGGATGAAGCAATAGAAATCACTTAGAAATGAAATTAATTCAACGTGCATGGAAATTAAAGTGGGATGACTACTAGAAAATTCTGACGGTAATGAAAAGGAAATGTTCATGGGAGGAAAAGATTGAGGATGTAGAAATGTCAAGATAACTTCCAGAGAATGTAAAAGCAAAGGCATTAACATGAAGAGTGCAAAAGACAGAGGAGCAAGCATATTGGTGTAACCAGTACAATGCCTCTATGACGAGAAAAACTGTCTGTTAACATTATAGAGGAAGTAATGAATGTTGATTTGTGGAGATAGGAGATCCAGTATTAGACTAAAGTAACACGTTACAAGATGTTTGAAATCTTCAGAAAAATTGGTGTGTGTTTCAGAGAGCGACAGGTAATGCACGATACGAATGAATGAGAACATAGAGGGAACAATGAAACTGTAAGGCTAAGAGAGACAGTGTGGATTAAAAAGGATAGAAGGAAAAAATATTCCATACTTCCCTCTACTCTTCATTGAAGAAGAAACAAAATATTCCATACTTCCCTCTACTCTTAATTGAAGAAGAAACAAAAGATGTAAAAGAAAGTGCAGAATGGTATTAAAATTCAGGTTATCAATAAATGATCTGATTGGCTGATGATGTTGCTACCATCTGTGATTGTAATGAATGATTACATGTCTTAATGAATGAAATGAACAGTCAGCTGAGTGCAGAATATGGATTACACATAAAGAAAGGAAAGACACAAGTAATGAAGACTAGCACAAATCAGGTTAGTGACAAATATCAAAATCGTGGATCAGCAGAATGAGTCATGAATGATGGAAAAAGAACATTATAACCAGACTACCAGAGACAATGTTAGAATACCTAGGCAAAAGAAATGTAAAAGAATCAAATATAGAGGAAGACATTTCTTAGAATGTACTTATCAAGTACAGCACTGTACGGCACTAAGTTGTGGACTGTAGTAGAACAACAAATGAAGGTAAATCAAAATCTCTGATGCATGGTATTACAGCAAGATGGATCACATCAAATCACTAAGAAACCCAGTGGAAGAGAACAAAAATTACTTTTTAACATGAGCTTATGGCTGTTCTGGCTTTCTTACTGCTAATGCTACTCAGAAGCTTCCAGTAATGAGTTAAACCTGTCACTACTGCTTACCCCAGGATGAATTGATTTGATTCACACTTCATTCTTACATTCTTCTATGCAGTCTAGGCAGGGTCTATACACTTGCACAGGAAATTTACCCTACTGAGCTGCTATGTCCAAATGTTCCACTGAAAAGAAGTCTGTATATGAGTAGGTTGCTCTAAGAAACCACAGATGATGTACCCCTTAACAAAATATTAAAGATTAAGTGGCTTGTAAATACAGGCTTGTTGTTTGAACTGAGTGACTGATGCTGTATGGTGTTGTTCTGCCAGTCGCCTTTCCCTCCCAGACAGGAAGTTATGCTCACCTGCCGATCTGTGGTCCCTGGACCATAAAAATGCTTGATGTCTTCTCTCAGTAGATGTTTCATCACCAGATTGATAGGCAGTAAATATGATTAAAATAACTATATATATTGCAGTAAAACATACAATTGTAAGGTAGCCCTGTTGCAAGTTTTATAACATGCACTCAAAAATCTGAGTGACATGGCAGGAAGCCACCTTGCTGTAGGACAAGGAATTAAAATGAGAAAATAATCAACACACAGTGAAATTAAATGAGATTTAGTCCCTAGAGGAATGGTTGAATGAGAGAATGATGCTAGCCATGAGATCCATATAACGAAATCAGGTGTAGGGGCCGAATGACAAAGCTTACCTCATTACATTTTGTGAGGTTGTAATTCTGGGTGCTCGCTGTGCAAGTGGTGTAATTGCTCGGTAGAAACCAACGTGATTGCTGCAGGCTTTTGAATGTGAATTATGCAGCTCTGTGTAGATGACCTTAATGCATGACAGCTCTCGAGGTGATGAGAGGCAACATTTCAATAATGAAATGACGGTAACTTCGGCAACTCTACTGTCCGCAAAGTGAAGGCATCATAGATAAACAAACGATTGGGACTGGAGCGTGCCTCTCAGTGTTATTTGTAAAATTGGGCACTGCACCACAGTGTGCGTCCACAGTTCACAAGTAGGTCCCAGCAGCCAACACGACAGTGGCAGGTAATGAACCACTGGTGCGGCCTCCTCTGGAGGGTCGCTTGGTCTCCTTGCCCCTCAGGTTGGGATCCCTGTTTGTGCAAAAATTCTCTGAATGAGGGAAAATTGGTATGTGTACACCAGTGCATGGCTTCACCTTACACTTTCATACAGTCAGACAGGTACGGTTAAGAAAATTCACTATTTTGAGCATTTTCTACAATAAACAAATGGAGAATATGAAAACTAATCTGTCCCCTCTATTTGTTGGTCCTCCATGTAAACAATCCTTCAGTGATACTGGTTGGATGGGGACAATTACCCTAATTTCATAAAATGATCAGTTTAGTTAAATATGACATTGATCAAAGATCCATCCTTTTTTAGATTATTGTTGGTGAGTTTCAAATTTTGTAGGTAACTCGAATCTATATTTGGAATTATGAAAGTTATTTATTTATTTTTATGTCTTTGTTTGTGATGGGAAATGACCATTAAAATCATTGTGGCTGCACCCTGGGCATTGTCATGTCAGACTTTCCAGTTAAAGCCCACAGAACGGACAACACCACTTCATCGCTACCAATTGTGATTCATAGTCCTGTGAAAATTCTCCCAAACCAATGGATGACAAGAAATCACCACAGCTTGTATGGAAGACTCACTGCCAACAACCAACCTTACTGTCAACAACTGCTCTCTGCAAAATGCTGCAGGGCAGTTCCCTCCTCCAACTTAAAGGCACTGACCTACCCCTTCCTGTGGCGTCTTCTGCTATGTTAACAAAAAATTAAGTGTTACTTGACTGCAATGCACATAAGTAGATGGCGGTAGAATCGTATACACAAGGTATTAAAGGGAAGGGGATTGTTTGAGCTGTCATTTGTACTCAGGTGATTCATGTGAAAAGGTTTCCAATGTGATTGTGGCCACACAACAGGAATTAACAGACTTCGAATGCAGTATGGTAGTTGGAGCTAGATGCATGGGACATTCCATTTCAGAAACCGTTGGGCAAATCCATATTCCAAGATCCAGTGTCGAAAGTATGCCGAGAATACCAGATTGCAGGCATTACCTCTCACCACTGCGGCCAACTGCCTTTGCCCCCCCCCCCCCCCCTTACAGTTTGTAAAGCTTTTCACAAAGGTTAATTGATCATTTACAGACAAGTAGCGCTACATTGTTGGTGGCAATGGACACAAACATGTAAAATACACAAATAACACAAATTAGTTCAATAATGAACTTGATGATTGAAAGCCGTGCTTTTTTTGTAGAGTTGCCAGTGTTAATAGACAAACAACACTGTGTGAAATAACCAGAGAAATCAATGTGGGACATGCAACGACTGTATCTGTTAGGACAATGTGTTAATGAGCTATGCCAGCAGACAACCAATGTGAGTGCCTTTGGTAACATTGCTTGCAACACCTCCATGAGTTCATTACCATATTAGTTAGAACCTAGATGACTAGAAAAATGTGGTCTGGTCAGATGAGTCCCAAATTCAGTTGGTAAGAACCTAGGTAGTTGGTAAGAATCTAGGGATAGTGCGTGGCGCAGACCCCACAAAGCCAGGGATCCAAGTTGTCAATAAGGCGCTATGCGAGCTGGTGGTGGCTCCATAATGGTGTGGGCTTTGTTTACATGGAATTGATTCAACCGATCATTGAATGAAAATAGTTGTGTTTGGCTATTTGGAGACCATTCACAGCGAACAACAATGGAGTTTTTATGAATGATAATTCGCCATGTCACCAAGCCGTAATTGTTTGTGACTTGTTTGAAGAACATTCTGGACAATTCGAGTGAATGATTTGGCCACCCAGATTGCCCGACATGAATCCCATCAAACATTCGTGGGACATAGCCAAGAATCAGTTCATGAACAAAATCCTGCACCTTTCACAATTATGTAGGCTATAGAGGCAACATGGCTCGATATTTCTGCAGGAACTTCCAACGACTTGTTGAGTCCATACTGTGTCGAGTTGCTGCACTATGCCAGGCAAAAGGAGGTCCAACATGACATTAGGAGGTATCCCACTGTATGAACAGCTGGATGTTCAAAGTGCTTTAGTGCAGTGCTAATTTTGATACCTCACATTATGTGCTGTGAAAAATAAACAAAATTTACTTAAAAGTTTATCGAAGTGATGCAAAATTCACTTAAAATCTAAATTTTCCTACTTACACTTACTGTCTACAAATCCAATGGATTATTACATATTGTATGTGATGTACAAATGATGACTGCTTTTCTGCTTTTGTTCTACAACCTAATTAAATTATGAAAATGCTAATTACATCTAAGTGTAATTATTAATCATTTCATCAAAACTTCGTTATGTCTGCTTGGCTAATGTTGCACTGCTTCTCTTCTTTGTAATAGTGTAGCATGTCTGTGTGGGAGGGGGGGGGGAGAGAGAGAGAGAGAGAGAGAGAGAACTGGAAAGCCTTTATTCTAAGCATGTTTAAAATTATTCATTCCTTTTGTACAAGTTCTTGCTGTGTGGCATTATTTAGAATTACTATTTTTTCCCTTTGTAATAAGTTTTATAAGTTGAGATTTTTGTTGTTTAGGCTTAATGATGATAAAGTCTGTATCCAGTATTGAGAATAGATAGTTTCCCTGTGAACTACTGACACAAGTCCAGTCAGCAAAATTTCCAAGTTTTGAGTAATAGATTTTATTAAAACCATTGTGTGTGATATTTTAATTTTTTATAGGAACTATAAGTCCCCCAGGCCAGAAAACTACTTGTTTAGAGGAAGTTATTCTTGAGCCAGAAGATCCGTCTGCTCTGGATTCTTTCCTTGAAGATGATACTAAAGAGGCTCCAGCAGTTCCGGATTCCTCCTCGGGAGACGATCTTAAAGCAAGTGATGCAAAATTGTAATTCATGTTACAGACTAATTGTGATGTGATGAGCATTGGAATGTATTCTTTGTTGACAGTTGAGATATTATTTATCTTTGAAACAAATCACTGATCATCCCTCATCTGTATCACCTGTTTGACAAGTGATTGTAAAAATTTGTTAGTTCATTGTTAAAATATATTGTATGTTACAATTTTTTGTTGAAGTAAGCAGAAGTTCCCAATGAAACATTATGCCACCAATATTTCACAGTATGTCGTATTTAAGGAATTTCAGTTTTCTTGGAAAAAAGAAGAATCCCTGAAAATAATTGTTTTATTTGGGCACTTTTACATTATGCTGTGCTTATGATTTTACAGTGGTACCTGTGATGTTGAATCAAGACTTTGTGCTTTAATACTGGTTGTGTATAAAACTCTTGGGTCAAAAAATTTCTGTGTACACAGAATTGTCAGTTATTATTTCCATGATGTAAATGTGAAGTAAGCACTAGGTAGATTTTTATGCATTATTGTCCATGAACAAAACTTCTGCTACATTTTGTTGACTATAAGTGTGTTGCTATAGGTAATGACTACAGTGATGATTTACATACAAGGTGCCATTGCACATATTTAATATCTAAGTGGTGCATTCTGAGGCGCTGTGGGAGGGATTTGGGCAAATGTATTTATTATCCACAGAAAAATTACAGGGGTTGGACAAAAATATGGGAACACTGCGAGAAATGCATGCATGATTGTAAATACAAATGCTACGCAAGTCAGCAGGTTGAGCTGTTGTATTTGAACACAAAAAGTTCCTCTGCAATGTTCTCAAAAAGTTGCAAGTTCAAGTCATGGTCAGAACAGTGTTCTGTGTGGTTTGTGAGTGCATTGTATTGGATCTAAGTGAGTTTGAAAGTGGGAAAATTGTTGGTACTTGTATGGCGGGTGCTTCCATAACTAAGGCAGCTGAAGTGTTTTGGGCTTCAAGAGGCTCAGTATCAAACATTTATACTACAAACAGGTAAATCAGAAAAACAGTGTCTGAAAAGTCACAATGCAAGTGTAAGTGTATGTTGATCGATCGTGACGGATGATCATCAAAGAGGATTATGATTAAAAATAAGAGGACAACAGCAGCAAAAGTGGCTGCTGAGCTGAATGTCACACTGGCTAGGCCTGTCAGCACAAGCAGAGAATTACAGAGTGAGTTGGAATTCCAAAACCACTCATCAGTAATGAAAATGCCCTTGAGAGGAAACGTGGTTCTGAAACCGTGGAAGAATGACATTTGGTCCTAAGAGTCTCGTTGCACATTATTTTCAACTTCTTGCTGAGTTTATGTCCCAAGAACGAAATGTGGTGGGGGTTCATTGAAGATTTGGGCAGTCATATGGTGGTATTCCATGAGCCGCATAGTTACTCTGCAGGGTCACATTACTACCAATGACCATGTGATCATTTTAGGTGATCCGGTGCATCCAGTGGCTCAGTATTTGTTCCCCAAAGGTAATGCTGTTTTATAAGATGACAGAGCCCCTGTTCACACAGCAAACATCTTTCAGGATTGGTTTTGTGAGCACTAGGATGGATTGGCAAATGTCTCCTGGCCACCATAGCTCAATATTATTGAGCCTTTGAGGATTACTTTAGGAAGAAAGAGGATGTGTGCTCACTATTAATCTCCATCGTCATTATCTGAACTCTCAGTTTTTTACAGGAAGAATTGTTTAAGATTCCCTTAAAGAAGAAAAAAAATACAGGACCTGTATTTGTTATTTTGAAGATTACTGGATGTTGGTCTGAGTGCCTACAGTTTTCCTACACTGTATGAGTGTGGTAGTGTGTTGTGTCTGAGGTGCTGCAATAGTTTTGCCTATCACCCCTTCCCTTATACTTTGTAAAACTAGTGTGTATCATTGAACACAAAGATTAACTGACTGTTTACAGACAAATAGCTCTCTAACATTGCTCGCAGTGGACACAGACATGTACAATGCTCAAATAACATAAATTAGTACAATACTGAACACTTTTTCATGAGTCAAAAACTGTCTTTTTCTCTACCCCTACCTAGTTGGCTGTATACAAGGAAGCATGTTTGTAATTGTTGTCTAAGGAATCTCTGCCAGTATTGAAGTTTCTAGAATTTATAGATAATTACTAACATCATGATTATGTAGAATTTTTTTGCTTACTTCATAAGTACCATCAATTTAGTATGGAACATGCTGACTAGTCCCTCATGTAATTTATCTTTCTAAAACGTATAAGAAAAGAACATAGGGAAAGCAGCCATACAAAATGAATGCATTATGTTTCTTACCATTTCAGTATTAATTAGTAATAAATCTGAAAACAAAGATGATGTAACTTACCAAACGAAAGCGTTGGTATGTTGATAGGGACACTAACAAACGCACACACAAAATTCAAGCTTTCGCAACCCACGGTTGCTTCATCAGGAAAGAGGGAAAGACGAAAGGATGTGGGTTTTAAGGGAGAGGGTAAGGAGTCATTCCAATCCCGGGAGCGGAAAGACTTACGTTAGGGGGAAAAAGGGACAGGTACTCTCTCTCTCTCTCTCTCTCTCTCTCTCTCTCTCTCTCTCTCTCTCTCGCGCGCGCGCGCGCGCCCACACACACACGTAAAGGCAAAGAGTTTGGGCAGAGATGTCAGTCGAGGCGGAAGTACAGAGGAGGCAAAGATGTTGAATGACAGGTGAGGTATGAACGGCGGCAACTTGAAATTAGTGGAGGTTGAGGCCTGGTGGGTAACAGGAAGAGAGGATATATTGAAGGGCAAGTTCCTATCTCTGGAGTTCTGATAGGTTGGTGTTAGTGGGAAGTATCCAAATAACCCGGACGGTGTAACACTGTGCTAAGATGTGCTGGCCATGCACCCTGTGGCTAAACATGCCTTGGTGCACGGCCAGCACATCTTGGCACAGTGTTACACTGTCCGGGTTATCTGGATACTTCCCACTAACACCAACCTATCAGAACTCCGGAGATGGTAACTTGCCCTTCAGTATATCCTCTCTTCCTGTTACCCACCAGGCCTCAACCTCCGCTAATTTCAAGTTGCCGCCGCTCACACCTCACCTGTCATTCAACAACATCTTTGCCTCTGTACTTCCGCCTCGACTGACATCTCTGCCCAAACTCTTTGCCTTTACATATGTCTGCTTGTGTCTGAGATACGAATGGATATGTGTGTGTATGCGCGCGCAAGTGTATACCTGTCCCTTTTTCCCCCTAAGGTAAGTCTTTCCGCTCCCGGGATTGGAATGACTCCTTACCCTCTCCCTTAAAACCCACATCCTTTCGTCTTTCCCTCTCCTTCCCTCTTTTCTGATGAAGCAACCATGGGTTGTGGAAGCTTGAATTTTGTGTGTGTGTTTGTGTTTGTTAGTGTACCTATCAACATACCAACGTTTTCGTTTGGTAAGTTACATCATCTTTGTTTTCAGATATATTTTTCCCACGTGGAATGTTTCCTTCTATTATATTCGTATCATTAATTAGTAATAAGTTTGAGTTAACTAATCAGCATTACTTATTTAAACAAAGACAACTCCATGATGGAGTAACAACAATATTACAAAAAGGATAGATTGCTACTCACAACATGTCTATTTCAATGTTGAAATAACAGCACAGTGCCAATACATAATAACATATTCATTGTTATGAAGTGGGAGGGGGCTACATTCATGAGAATATCCCCAGTATATGTAGAGAATGGAGTGGAAGGTACTGCTGGAGTTCCTAAGTCTATTAAATGGTTATGGAATTGTACACTGCTGATACAAGTTACTGCAAAGTAAAACACTTGAAGAGTGTCCTATAATTATTGAAATCCACAATACACACAGTTATGGCAGAAGTGTTGTATCAAGTAGCGACCTGTGTATATAGACCCTAATGAACTTTTAGTACACTGGCAAAGTGAAGGTTTAATTGAAATGAGAAATGTGAAATGTGTTGAAGTTTGTGGATGGTGAATAATGGGTGGATAGCGAATGAGAAAAATACACCTACTTTGATACTCACCTTTAATTCAGCTACATTACCTGAATATATAAAGACTGGTTTCGTAAGTCTTAAGAGTCCGTGCATATGTCTGCAATCATATGTGTTGCTTTCAGTGCCAGAAATTTGGTCACACAGCTCCAGCATGCAATGGGAAGCCAACCTGTGCACTGTGGTAGATGCAAGTTAGATGCTCCTGATCCATGCTTGACGTGCATGTGACCACCTTGTGTTGATTGCTCCAGTACATATCCAGTCTGGTCAATGGAAGATGCTTATTATGTACAGGAAAAGAAGATACAGGAGTTTTGGGCCATCAGGCAGTTGTTGTAAGTTATTGTATATGAGGCAAGTGAGACTTCTAAGGCTGTGCAACCTCCAACTTTTGCAACCTCATTCTCTAGCATTGTCAAGCAACCGGTAGCCAAGCCTGATGTGTCAATGTAAACTCACATTGCAGATGCTAGCACATCCATCTGTGACTGTAGCTATAACTGCCAAGGCACTGGTGCAATTAATAGCTTACTAGACCATCCAGTGTTGAGTTCTAAGGAAAAGCTGGTGGCTTCGGCTCTAAAAAATAAGTCTGCTACAAGATGTCTTAAGTATACTTCTGTACTACCCATCTCACAGAACAGAAAACCATTGGGTGGGAAGGCCAAACCTAAAAAGTATGATGTTTAACCCTCTAACCATAATGATTCAGTAACTTCTGATGGGGACAACTTTCTAATGGACCTATACATATGTTTGGCATATCCACCAAGCCTGTCTGCTATTACTTCAAAACTTTAGAATACTCCACCTAGGCTACAGGAGTAAATGGGGGTTAAACCAATGGATAATATGGATCCCAATCTTCAATGGAACTTGAACAGTTGTTGGATGCATTTGAAGGAATTAAAAGTGCTGGTAAAAGAACAGCCAATGTCCATGTGTCTTCAGATGACACGCTTCAAGGCCAGAGGTAATCTTGTGTTGGCACAATATAACATTCACAGGAAGGATGACCTAAGTGTTGACTGAAAAGGGTGGTGTAGCTGTGTTCACCAATGAAAAGTACCACTACTTGATCATCCTCACCACTAAGCCACCTGTGGTGGCAGTAGTAGTGATGTAGCACATAGTGGCCCATATAAACTGTTACATCGCAAGACCTGCTGCTGCTCGTTACTCAGTCATTAAACAGTGCAAAGAAATCACAACGGGCGCGTAATCACTGCACATTTTGTCTTCATTTGGCAGTGAAAAATTATACTTAATGACCTGCCTTCCATTTCAAGATAATTGTTTATGAACAGGAAAAAATCAGTAGCGGGATTACTTCAAAGAGTTGCAGTTTTGTTTGTTGACATGAGACACACTGACTATACCCCGCAGATTTTAAGTACTACTCATACAATCAGAGTGGGGAATGAAAGGTGAAAATTGAAAAATTTTCTGTTTTCTTACATAGCTAATTTCTCTGAGAATCAGCATGCATTACTTATTTAAAACTGGCACCCTAAATGCATATATTATTATTCACCACCAGCGATGAAGGGTAAGCTTTGACAGTGACAGCCACTCGTGCTGGTGAAACATCAGAAAAAATCATCAAATGAATGTCAGCCAAAGAGCCTGAGACAGAAGCCAGGAGGAAATTTGTCAACAAGTGGTCATGAAAGCCTTAACATTTTTTTATTAACAATAACTATGACAGCAAGTTGACTTGGACTTGGAACCTTGAAATTATAGAGAATCTGTAGTTTCTGTTGAGTGTATTTGGAAGTGTGAGTATGTGGTATGTAGTAAGCAATGTTTATTAAGCATTCAGTGGGAATTTTATGTCAGAATGTGCTTCAAAACTTTGGCCTTTTTGTTTCTTACCCTTTTCAAGAGACTGTGCGACAATTTCATTTTACAATTATCACTGAGCACATTATGTAGTGCATCATTGTATTAAAGAGTGAAAGCATTTATTATGGGTTCATCTGGAGATCAATCACAAATAACTAAAAATTACGAGTTTTGTTTCTTATCATTTTCAAGATACTGTGCAACACATTCCATTTTACACTTATTGCTCAGCACTCTATGTACTGCAGCAGTCATTTAGAGAGTAAAAGCATTTTATTATGGACTCATCTGGAGGTTAGTGGTAGGTAACTAACAGTGTGTATTAAGCAATAAATGATGATACTGTCAAACTGTTCCCTTAAAAAAAAAAAAAAAAATGGTTCAAATGGCTCTGAGCACTATGGGACTCAACTGCTGTTCCCTAAAAATTCTGAGTTTTGTTCTGTAGCATTTTCAAGACATTGTACAGCACCTACGTTTCATTTTACCCTATAAACTTTATGCACTTCATCAAAGAGTAAAAACATTTTGCATTGGGGATATGTGGAAGGTAGTACTAAGCAATTCAGATTTTAAAAAAATTCAAAATGTGGCACACTGTTTGAAGTTCCTCTTTTTAGAGACTCAGGGACTGCACAGATGTTACAGTATTTTCATTTTGCAATAATTATTTGTTATGATATTTACAACGATCCATACAATTATCTTACATATTTCTGGTGCAGTATGTTGATGACAATAATTAATCATTAGCCATAACTATTTTCAAATTGAGTTCAGCTACTACTGTTTTCTGATTGAGCAACTTCATGAAGGAAGGTGTTGCTAATGAGTTTTGCAGATTCAAGTAACTGTACATAAGTACTGTTGCAGGAAATTCACTTGGGAATTTCAAACTGCCTCTGCCCAATTGTGTAATTAAATTAAACTGCCTATCCATTGTCATAGACTTAATAAGCATAAAAAAGTCTGTGCACTCTGTACACTGAAGTTTCCTTTTCAATGAGTGGTAACAGATACCAGGAGTACATGTTACAACTGGGAGACCAGGTTCAAAGTATTTGAAATCATCATTACTGATACTGAAATTGAAAAAAAGTGGATCACTAATATCACACATACTGCTCTCAGTACTTTCATCACAACTATTCATCTCTACAATTCTCAACTTCCTTTGTGGGTGCACATTTAGTTCTGAGTTGCTCATGAGTCTCTAAGTTTTTTTCAGTTTCCAACAACTGCATAAGCAAGCTATGATACTGACATCCTGATAATTGTCTATAGAGATCAAACAACTGTATAAGCAAGCTATGATACTGACATCCTGATAATTGCCTATAGAGATCAAATCTTGCTTCCAGAGAATCAGTCTGGAACTTACCTGTCAGGATATACGACACATTTAGTTCCTTGTGACAATATTAAGTTGTTGTAAGCTGAAGTGCTGTGTGTGTTTCTAGGGACAGTTTCCCATTCTCTGAGTTTAAACTTCTCCATTTGTGTAATGAAGTAATAAATTTATCCAGGAAACTATAATGCATGTCCTGCTTTATTGGTCAGAGGATTTTGCTTTTCTTCTTTATGGTGAATTACCTTCAGAGGTGCTTTAACAGTAACAATGTACCACCAGGTCATAATCAGATTCATGAACTTGGCTGTACCCTCCCAATTCTCTACATTATGAACTGTCCCAAATGCAACCAAGCTACTTTCAACATTTTGTCTATCTAAAGATGAAGGCCACAGCTTTTGCTGACATCCTATAACCATATTTTAGCAGCTTTTGGCTTTATGTACCATATACTTTCCCAACTGCAGCAAAAGATTATATCTAACAGTATCAGGACTACCAAAATCTGGATAATAAAATGTTTGCCTATAGCTCTTCAGATTTGTCCAGTTGTTTTGCATCACTTAAAAATGTGAACAGTGTGTTGCAGAAAAAACAGAGATCTTTTACTATGTGTAGGAGATGGGCACACAAAACTGGCTTGTGGTGGATGTAACACATTTTCTGTTGATGGCATTATTATTTACAACAAGAGAAACAATCTAAGCCAACAACTTCTATGCCTACTACTAAAGGACTTACCACCTTAAACAGGCTTTCTGCATTCAGTTTCTTCACAGGCAGTACATACAAAACCTTTTTGGAAGGAGAAATAATACTCAGAATCATGAATACATGTGCACTGGTTGCTATATCAGCAGTATCCGAAATCAATCCACTAATATTTTCTGCCTTAAAATCTACATATGTCTTGATGTGAATTTCATCTAGCATAAAGGACACAAACAGTTCACATGGCTCCAGACATGAAACTTCATTCTTCAAATGACTTAAGAAATTAGGATTATTTGGGTTCACATTTATATTGCATCTAAACTTCCTTAATGAATTTAGATGAGGTAGAGTGACAAAACAAGATGGTCGCAAAAACTTATGAGCATGTACATCTACACTCTGCAGACAACTGTAAGGTTCATGATAGAGGATATGTCCCATTGTACCAGTCATTAGGGTTTCTTCCTGTTCCATTCACGTATGGACCGTGGGAAAAATGATTGCATGCAGTAATTATTCTAACTTTATCCTCACGATCTGTATGTGAGCGATGCACGGTAGGTTGTTGTATATTCCTAGAGTAATCATTAAAGCCAGTTCTGGGAACATCATTAACAGTCTTTCTCAGGATAGTTTATGTCTATCTTCAAGAGTCTTCCAGTTCAGGTCTTTCAGTATCTCTGTGACACTCCCCCATGGATTAAACAGAATAGTGATAATGTCACCTGTTAGTCCTATCTGGTATGGGTCCCACACACTTGAGCAATATTCTAGAACTGGTCACACAAGTGGGTAACTTGATAGCACTTACCACAGCATGTTCTCAGGAGTGAAGTTTTCCTGTTGAATAGGTCGAGCACATTTCTCCCTTCCTCAGTTCTGCATCCTTTGGAAATCTGAACAGAGATATCTTTTTGCCAGTCTGGTAGTTGCCATTACAGTCTGGTACGCAGCATTTATTCACCATAGTGTGATTGAGAGGGGAGGGGGTGGGGGGTGAATACTATACAGTGGTGAAATATATCAATACTTTCAACATATCATAGCTCAACAGCAATCCACTCACAGTAAAATGCACTCACCATATTGCAAATATACTCTTTAGCTGTGAGCTGTTTGGTGTGATGTCATGCTGATGCAGCAAAACTGTTGGCTGGCCTCGTTTTCTCAGAGGTGCTGATACATCCCACCACAGGAATCCCTTGATGGCACAGCACTTACTGATCTAATGTGACAGCTCTCCCACTGATTCCTATTATTTGGTGACATCAGAGCACACCACTTGCTCTGTGGCTCTTCTACCATCTTCCCCAGTGGTAGGGTGATTTTCAGCTTAATTTCTACAGTTGCAACATTACCAAAAATGTGGCTTACATATGTATATTCAGGTCCCACTCACAATTATTTGCTACTTATAACACACCTCTCACAGACCAAATCTTTCCTGAGTTGTGTTCCTAACATAGCTTGTAAGAATATTTTTCTGGTTGCAGGGTTTCTATCTTTAGATATTAGCAGATCTTTTTTTTTTTTTCATTGCAGTGATTCTTTTACCTTATGCATTTCTTACTAATGTTCATTCCTTTCATATTATTTCCTTATCTATTCTGCTTCCAAGACAACAAAATTCATACAGCTCTTCAAGAGTTTCTCCATTTAACATTTAGTCATGCAGCTTGTCCACCTAATGTACACACCATTACTGTAGTTTTTTCTTTATGTGCCTATTGTAGCCACCAGCATCACAAGTTCTTATCAACTAGCTGAATGAATTCCTGTTCAAATTCGGCAACCACCGCTTTGTCGTAAAGCAAACACATGTACAACTCTTGTTAGAATCGTGTTCTTTTTATTATATTTAATCTTGCCTTATATACCTTATACTTCAGTGACAAATAGTGTGTGTGTGTGTGTGTGTGTGAGAGAGAGAGAGAGAGAGAGAGAGAGAGAGAGAGAGATGAGCTTATTACATACATGGTATCCATAATTAAATTTCCAGTTTCAAAACACTTAGGAAGATGACCTCTCTTTGGAATAACATCAAGTTTGGACAGCACATTATTGTCACAGGGGGAACCTTCATGGGAATAAAAAGAAAAAGGAAAAAAAAAATGTGAGCAATAGATGTGCTGTAAGTGTCAAAATATGCACACCAACAGATGCTTGGCACATGGCTATCCTCAGTTTGCATCTGAGACACCCAGCCTGGCTTTCTCTATGAAAGATCATGCATTCCTGGTAAAGCTCTTTTACAAGGACAGTGACGTGCATCAGTAGCCCTGCAGAAATTTTCAACACGCAAGGGTAAGCAAGAAGGCATTGGTCTGATGTCTGCTAAGTGTCTGGAGTAAATGATTACAAAATTCGAAAAGACAGCTTCTTTTGTAATGCAGTGTGACAGAGGGAGTAAATTATTTAATCTGAAGTCTGTCAAAGATGTGGTCGCAACATTGCAGGGGGGGGGGGGGGGGTTGAGCAGAGGTAGGTAAACATGTAATGCATAGGGAACTGCCCGAATGTTGGACATGCCTGTAAGCATGGTCCGTAAAATTCTACAAAACATCCTGCATTGGTATCCATGCAAAATCACTCATGTTCAGGAATCACTTCCTAATGATTTGCCAGCAAGACAAACATTCACTCTGGAATTTCTTGCTTGCTTTATCTGATGAGTCCTGTCAGGTCTGTTACCTGTGCCATCACTGGTAATTGCTATGGGATCTTTTGCACGCAAATGTCATTTCAACCCTTCAGCAGCATGTATATGTGGCTGCATCATTTTTATGCAAGATGGCACTGCTCTATACAATGCACAACTACTGAAGCAGCTGCTGCAGAGGCATTTTGTAAATGCTAGAATTATCAGCCATTATTTTCTTACAGTCTGAGCATCTGCATCATCTGATCTTAGTATGTGCAACTTCTGGCTGTGGGATTACCTGAAAGATGTTGTGTACTGTGTTCCAATTACGAATGTAGCAGAACTGAAGGCACATGTTTTACAACACATTCTGAACATGACCACCAGGACACACTGACCCATTGTGAAACATGCTGTTTCTTGATTTCAACTTGTGGTGGAAAACAGTGGACAGGGTATTGAACATCTCTTGCTCCAGTCTTACAACAATTAGAAACCAATGTCATTTTGCTTTTTGTGCAGTTTTTGGCCCACGGATAATTAAAAACTGTCATCATTTTGTTTTCAACATGGTTTTTGGTCTCATGACATTTAAAAACCAATTTTTCCCATCAATACAGTATGACCTTTCTATGGTGGAAGGGCTTACCTACCAGTGCCACAACTGTTGACTTCTGAACTTTTGTACAATGCACATTGAACAGTACAGATGGTGCAACATGCAGTTCAGACCATACCCAAGTTACTGTGATTCATCTGTTATTTGCAGCCAATGTCATTTATGTTAAAATGCTTGCAGCACCATCTATGGGTAAAATTTTCATTAATTCTTTTTTTCCCCAGTGACGTTTCCCCCTGTGTCAGTAATATTCTATTCAAATTTGATGTTATTCCAAGCAGTGATTCTCTTTCTACAGCATTTTGAAAATGAATCATTGGAAAATCCAGAATGGAAAGTAATGATATTATGAAAGGGATAGTTACTACTCACCATATAGCAGAGAAGCTGAGTGACACACACACACACACACACACACACACACACACACACACACACAAAAAAAAAAATTAGAAGTCCTGTTAGATAAGACTAGCAGGAAATTCCCTTATATAATTGTAGCTGGTGACCTAAATATTAACGCTCTAAAAAACAAATGTTATACAAGGAATTTTCAAGATATGATTAAAACTTATGGACCTAATTTAGCAGTGGACAGTCCTACAAGATGCTGTAAAAATACAGAAACATCAATAATCACATTATCACTAAATATACCACAGAGCAGGCAGACAGTACAGGTCATATACACAACCATTGCAAACCATCATGGGGTTTTAGATTAAATTAGATTCAGTTTTCGATCCATAGACCTAAAAAGTGAAATGATTCTCATGGGTGTGGAACACGTCAGAAAGTATAACATAAAAACATAAAACATTTGAATATAATACTTACTACCCTGACAATTTGTCAGGAGATTGTCAAAATAGGTGAATACAATGCGGTAAACTGGAACAGCTAATATTTACAGAATTAACATGCTGTCAGAATGAAACATTGTCATGCACTATTTATATATTTATCATACACAAAATACCTAATCTTGACTGTTGTGAGCAATTGCTGAATTAGCAGGCAATGTAGGAAGGTCAGAAAAAATATTTAAAGAGGTTAGACAAACTAAGCAAAAAAATATAAGAGAGGCTACAAAAGCTATTGGAAACCAAAGAAATTAGTGAAGTATACTTAACAGAAAACCTAGATAAAGGATGGGAATCATTCTGCTATACATTAGGCCACTACATAGATGTTGCATGTCCATTAGTACATAGGGAAATGAAAAGTATAATAAAAATTGGGCCATAGTAGAGGTGAAAAGGAAGAGGTGAAAAGTATGTACGAAAATTGTCAGCTAAGGCCAACCCAAGAAAATATAGATGCATATAGGGAAAGGAAGAAATCATATCCAAACTGATAAAAGACACTAAACTGACATATTATGAAAACCAGATAGGAACCTCAACAAATACCACTAAGACCATATGGTCTCTCATAAATCAAAAGAGGAAAGATGTAGGAGTGGAAAACACTAATAACATATGACGAGGAATCCAAAATTTTCAGAACTGGTGCTGCCATCTGGACAATAGGAGTAGTAGATCTTTGCACCACTAGGTGGCAAGAGCTGCATATCTGAAGAGTCAGTGTGCGGACTGGCATTCAGCTGGGGGGACGTGTTGCATATCCACAGTGATTTCCATAATACTCTGTATTTGGTGTGTGGCGATTTTACGATGGGTCCACAAACAGAATGGCGCACGTGTCCCAGAACAAATCTGATGATCCAACCTTCTTGTCACAGATTATCACTGGCAACTAGAGCTGGATTTACAGTTATGACCCCGAGACAAAGCAACGATCATCCCAGTGGAAGAGCCCGGGCTCTTCAAGACCCAAAAAAGTGAGACTGGTGAAGAGCAAAGTGAGGAGCATGATCATCATTTTCTTTGATACCAAGGCAATTGTTCACAAAGAATTCATCCCACCCAACCAAACAGTGAATTCCGCATACTACTGTGATGTTTTGCAATGGCTTCGTGAAAATGTGCGGTGATGATGGCCCGAACTTTGACATCAAGGGAACTAGCTGCTGCATCACAACAATGCACCCGGTCACATGTCCTTGCTCACCAGGAACTTTTTGGCAAAAAACAACATGGCGGTTGTACCCCACTCACCGTACTCACCAGATTTGACACTTTGCGACTTCATGCTATTCCCAAAACTGAAATCAAATTGAAAGGCCATTGATTCAACTCACTAGAGAGGATTCAAGAAGGATCGCTGATGGTGATAAACACCCTCAAAGAACACGACTTCCAGAAAACGTTTGACCAGTGGCAGAAGCACTGAGACAGGTGTGTATGTGTGGATGGGAACTACTTCGAGGGTGATGGTGACCATTAGTCCAAAGGTAAGGTTTTCAACAGATGGCAGCACCAGTACCAAAAATTTTGGATAGCACCTCGTAACACTTGAGGTAAATCAGAGGTAACTCAGGGATCCACAGAATGCGAACTTCCCAACAAAGTCGTATCAACAGTGATGAAAATTTCATATGATATCAACAGTGACAGACTGGATGAATTGAAAGAGGACTTGACAACTATGATGAAGGACATAAGAAAATATAAGTGCAAACCATTTGTGAAATTATTTTTTTTTGTGTACTCCTGTGATTTCTAGGAAAATGAGTAGAGATGAGGGTAGTGGTGATGAAGTGAAAGCTGTAGGACGTAGCCTAGACATGTTTGAACCAAGTGAAAGTGTAGAAAGCAAAGAAACAGTGAAAACTGATATTATGCAGTTGATTTTGGAAAAATTGAATGCAGATAATGACCAGTTAACAGAATTAAAAACAGAACAGTCTGAAAACAATGGACAGGGTACAATATCAAATAGACCAACTTAGTAATCAGGTTTTGGAACTAAAAGATTGGTTGTCAGATGGATTAAAAAGTATGAATGAAAAAGTCAATGGATTAGAAAACGAAGTTATTGTTTTGGAAAATTAGTTTGTGGCCCCATGTGCACAACAAACAAAGATTGTTGATGACATCAGAGTTGAACAGAAAGCTGTAGAGGAAAAAATGGAACAGAACTTTGGTAGTTTAGATCAAAAAATTTTAAATGTTGGAAACAGTATGCTAACTAATGTAAATGTTTTAGACCAAAAAATTTCATTAGTTCAAGAAAATTGTATTCACAACAATCTATATTCAAGTAATGGTATTGCGTGGTCCAATATTCTAATCAAAAGTTCTCCATCGTACAATTTACATACAGTGGATTTTCTGCACCACTGTGAAGATAGTTTTGTATCATGCATGAGTGATGACCAAAAGATAAAATTTGTTAAAAGATGTCTTGACGATAAAGCTCTGTCATGGGTAAATCTAAATTTAAGTGAGTGGGAGACATATAAAAGTTTAGAAAAAAGTTTTTAAAAAAAATTTTAGTTGGAAGCTTAACAGGGGAGAATTAAAAGTGAATTTTTGAATGGTCAAAATTATAGGAATAGGGGTGGTGCACTGAAAAGTTTTGCAAGAATCAGCTTAAGAAATTAACACATCTTGACAAACCATTTGACGAAATAACTCTAACTGATGAACTCAAATGGAGATTACCAGAAAGGTTGCAGTGGTATTTGGTACTCGGACCTGACAATTGCATTGAATAATTTTTACACTATGTTGATAGGCTGGATAGGGCAGTAGAAAGAAGCACGTATCATAACAATTGTAATGATAGAGATCACAATCCCAACAACTGCAGAAACAGATATAATGGTAACTTATATCAGGGTCAAAATGGTAATAGAGACAGAAATTTTGAACATCAGCAGAATAGGAACAATGGGGATAACTATGGGCATGGTGTAAATGTGAATCGATTAACATAAGCACTCAGTGTATTGTTATCAGTGAATATTTTGTGAATTTTGAATGTAAAAATCAACATATTTCAACATACTGATTACATTGGGCCTCCTGCCAACATCTATCAATCTAAATTCTACAACCAGTTTTATGAAAGAAGATAAGTTTCAGTTGTAGGTTTAATTATTTTCAGTTTAAAAAATATTTGAAAAGATTTTATAATTGTTGCATGTTACATCAGCACCAGTGTCAGTAGCCATGTTGGTCAGTTTTAGCCCAGTATTGTGACTGTTATTATTGAGTTGTTCTTGAAGTCATTATTGTGTTTTGTCAGGCATGATTGAGATTATGGTGTATCTCTCAGTAGAAATAAATAGGTGAAAGTTTAATTCTAATGTGTCAACTACGTAATTTTCATAATAAGTGTACCACAAAAGCTGTCTTGATGTGCCAAATGAGATATCAGACATGCTACATAATGGAAGGATTATTCATTTGCTGGAAAGTTACGACACTCATTCAAAAAAAGCAGACACAGAAGTTAGGTATGCGAGTTAATTTCCAGAAGCATCAAAGTATTATAACATAACAGTGAAAACAATCAATTTTTGAGAATATAATATGATTGGATGGGTAAAAAAACCTTCTCATCAAGTGGCACCAGAACACACACATAAAAGAAGTTTGTAAATTAAACAAGTTTTTGGAGGAATAGTGGTGAAGGAAAAGGACTGGAGAGGACTAGGGAAAGGGGTAAATTTCAGAGAAATCACCCAGAACCGCAGATCAGATTCTGAAAGTTAGCAAAGCTCTGTATCTTTTGTTTCTGCACCTATCAACGATGCAACACTTCTGCCTTTCACTGAGTCATCTTCTTTATCCCTAAATAATTTGTAATTGTCAACTAGAACTTTCCATACATTATTAATTAAAGCAGAACTAAAAGTACTGAAAAGAAATTAAAATATCAGAAAAGAAAGCCAAAAAGAAAATATTTGAGCAAATAATAGTTATTAGCAAATATGTATGTCAAATATTTTTCAAATGAAGATACTGTTGGATTTGTAAACTTAATTCAAATTTCAGTATAGAAAAAAACATTATTCAAACACAAATTGCAATGGAAATGATTATTCACCAAAAGAATGAAAAATTTAGTAGATTTGTGGACTGCTTAACTAAGTAGTAGGTACATAGTTTACTTGTGGGGACATTTGTCCTAGAGTGACCAAACATGAATGATGGTGAAGATCTCTGGAACAGGGCAATGTTACTTTGTGCAGCTTGGACAATGCAACTGATTAGATGTTCTGTACTAGTTCTATGTTTAATAAAGAGAGTTCTTGTGATAAATCTGCCATCTCTATTGGTGGCTTACTACTGCTGTACTATCCCATTTCCTACATTGGTGACCTATTGTACACCACATCACCAGACACAGTACCTACATCAAAGGATGCCATGCACAAAAATGCAGTGCAGAATAAATGTGGATAGTGTGTGAATCTGACTGTGAAAACTGAGTTTGTGAATAATCCATTTTCATCACCACTAGCCAACAGTGGTGATGATGCTGCATCAAGAATGTTGAGACTTGCTGAACCAATTAACTGACTTAAATCTAGTTAATTCTGCATACTCCTTTGAGTGCCTTCTTAACTCTAATCATCTCTACAATGCATCTTCTGTGCCACGCAACATATTTCAACATTTGCATTTCTTCATGCAACGACCAGCTATGTATGAACTATCAGCAGCTGTTTTGTCTCACACATTTCATGGACTTAACGTGCCCACCAGTAAAGTGATAGATTTGGGTGACATTCAGCTCAGACTACCACTTTTTGATGCCAAGAACCTGAGCTTGTGGTTCACAATAATTGAGTGCATTCCTCAGACAACTGGCATTGTTGACAACCGATTGAAGTATGTACATCCAGTCAGCCAACTGGTGGGTCACTTGGAACTAATTTATAATATTGCCAAGTTGCCTCTGGCAGAGAATAGGTATGAAACAGCCAAGGCAGCCATTGTTAAAGAGACAGTCTCACATGCCAGAACAGCAACTTTAAGAGGTCATGTATGAGATCAGACTGGGTGATAGTACACCATAACATCTCTGGCACTTCCTCCATTCCTCAGCCAATCTAGCTGTTATACCGCACATCATGTTATTGGCCCTATGCTTGATCAGTGTACCAACAGACTTACAACTCACTGTGATTGTGAACGGGACAGAACTGATTGGACATCACATAGCTATGGCTGCCAGAATGTTCATTATCATTTGCCATAGGCAAAAAGTAGCAGTACGCCATGATTCAACTCAGTGATGTGTGCAGCAAACCCCACCCCTTGCACCACACAAACACCACCGAGTGGTCATGCAGGGCCAAGCCTATGACTGCTCTCATGCTGCTGGCTACCAACAACTTCAACATTAGTGTATATGGCACCAACACATGCACCGTGCACCTGTTGGACACATTCCAGTGTCCATGGACCTTCCTGGTTACTGATGTGGTAGAAATAGTAATTGGAATTGACTATTTATGGCATCAACAGCTCTCTCTCAATGTCTTATGGTCCACACTCATTCACCACATCTCAGGCAAACGCACCACATATCGGGCAAATACGCCACAGCTCTGCACCCTCCACATCTCCTCTTCCCTTTGATCATACCATACATGGCATTGTCCATGAATGGGCCAAACTTTCAGAGGATATTCTCCACACACATCAAAGCTACACCACTTTCAAAATGCAGATGCAATCACTCTGTACAGAAAATAACATGCTCAAATGTTGCATTACTATTATGACCCTAGCAGTGCACACAAGCAGCTCCTTGCAATAGACAACAAACATTTGGACAGGGCTCTACCTCTCTTGTGTGGGCATGCTCCTCCTCCAGGGCACACCATGCCAAAGCAGACATTTGGGCTGCTCATAGCCACCCAAAGTTCAATAAATCTCAGTGTTCAGTGTCTGTCAACAGTGCTCCCAACTCCACCACCTTTCACATATTTGCACTTGTCTGCACTGTTCAGAAAAAAAACTGTGCATCACATAATAACCACGGACAGATCCCCAGTTCAACATAAACCAAGACGGTTAGCCCCACCAGACCTACAGCTTGCCAAAGTTGCAGTTAATGAAATCTTTCAAACAGGAATTGTTCACCCTTCATATAGTTCCAGGGCCTCCAGAATCAAGCTCGTTCCTAAGAAAGATGGCTCCACCAGATTGTGTGGCAATTACAAGGTCCTCAGTTCTTGAAAATTGCATGACAGCTACCACATTTCCAACATAGAGGACTTCACACATGCCCTCGCAGGTGCTACTATTTCCCCCTGATCTATTGGAAGCACACCTACCTACAAACACTGATGCACCCCAATGATATCAAAAAGAATGCCATTATAGCTCCATTCAGACTGTTTGAGTATATCTTTATGTCATATGGGCTTAAAAATGCTGCGCAGACTTGGCAGTGGTTCATTGATGGTCTCCTATTCCACTTCCCCTTCTGTTATATGTATCTTGACAACATACTCACTTCTTGTGTTCTGAAGATGAGCACTCGCATAACCTAGAACAAGTTCCAGCATGTTGTAGGATGGTGGAGTAGCCATTAACAAGGTGAAATCACAACTGCAGCAGACAGAAGTCTACTTTCTTGGGTACATTTTTAATGCCACTGTCATCAAAATGACAACTGAACTTGCATTACTGGTACAAGATCTTGTTCACCCAGAAACATACCACAACCTGTTACAATTCCTTGGGAATCTCAACTTTTACCCTGATACCTTCAACAGGCAGCTGAGTTTCAGATCCTGCTAACAAATGCCTTGAAAGGCAAAGATAAACATGAGGAAAGGAAATTATGTTGGGCCCCAGAAATGATGGAGGCATTTTGCTGTGCTAAAAATTGCCTAGTTCAAGCTGTTATATTGGTACTCCCACAGCTGGATTCACAACTGACACTTACAACAGACATAAGTGACACCACAATTTCTAAAATTATTCAAGAAATTGTTAATGGTATGCCACAACCACTCCAATTTTTCTCCATGAAAGTCTTGACCACACAGTCAAAATGATCGGCATTCGGCTGTGAGCTGCTCATAATTTACTCCTCTGTGTATTATTTCAATGAAGACACTGAAGGTCACCATGTTATAATATTCTAAGATCATAAGCCCCTGGCTGATGCCATTTGAAACTGTCAGCAAATGCCAGCCACCAACTTTTCCATAACATGGATCTTATTGGCCAGTGTTTGACCAAGATCCAAATCATGCATGGTGCCAATAATACCATTGAAAATTACTTCTCACATCTTTCTGCTGTCTCCCTACAATATGACTATGAATGCGTGACATGAGAACTTAAAAATGATCCTGTCATATCTCAACTAATGGAGAAATGAGGCTTCAGATTGAACGACACACTTTGCCTTTGACAACCACCATGTCACTCTGTTATGTTTCTCTAGGGAGGCTACAGCCACTGGTTTCCCTCATCACCAAGTATTTGACAAATGTCAAGCCTCAGCCACCTGTGTCCAGGGCAATGATACAACTGGTTACAGACCATTTTATGTTGCCTAACCTAAAACGTGACTGACACCATTGGGTACAGTGGTGTTTACCCTGCCAACAAAGTGAAACTGAACATCACATTCAACCTATATTATGCACCTTTTCCATCCCAACAGTACACTTCAAACACACCCACATTGACACTGTCGGGCCACTACCTGAGTCCAAAAGATTTAATTACATTCAGTTTGCCATTGATAGAATGACTCACTGGGTGTTAAGTGGACACCATCACACAGACTTTTGTCAAACTATGGACTGTGCACTTTGGCACAACTGACCATATTATGACTGACCAGGGCAGACAGTTCAAGTCAGCCCTTTCCAGTGCTCTCTGCCACCACTGTGGGATTTACCATGTGTGCACCACTGCTTACCACCCACAAAGCAGTGGTGTGGAGAGGTAGCATAGAATGATGAAAACAGCACTCATGTACCATGGGGGCTCATGGAGTGAGACACTTCCATAGGTCCTACTAGGCATACAGACTGCATATAAAGAGGACTTTCAGGCTTCACTCACCAAAGGGATGTGTAGAGAAACCCTTGCACTCCCTGCAGATTATGCTCTACTCATGACTGACGTCAGCAAGTTCAGTCTTCCAGAATTGGTACAACTTACCAAAAATTACATTCATCACACAAGACAGGGGGCTGCTGTTGCCTCACATCATGCCAAAGCCATTCATTCAGAGAGATCTCAAACAATGTGACCAGGTGATGTTGCATGATGACACGATGCGTTCTGAATTGTAACCTCCTTATTCAGGACCCTACATAGTGCTCAGACCTGGCACTCATGCCTTTGACACTTTGATTAATGAGAAACATACAAGCTGAAACCAGTGTAGATACTGCAAGATGAACCTTCTCTATCATTGCTGAATGGTGACAATGTCCAACTTGACAACCACAACAACAACACATACAATGCAGAAGAGCTTTCTGTAATCTTTATTAGCTTGTTCCCCAACATGGTAAGAAATAACAACACATTCAGTAGAATTACCAAGTCCAGCAACATTAGACACTTCACCACTCCTAGCAAACATCACGCAAATGCAGAGGTGAGAAAAAATCAAACTTCGTCTTTATTCCACCAAAATATATGTAGCCTCAAGAATAAAATAGACCAGTTGCTAATAAATTTAAAAGACGAGTGTGAAAGTGAGCCTGATAGACTGTGTTTCTCAGAACATCACGTTATGAGTGGGATCCACATGATACAGATTGAGAACTTTAGTTTAGCTACTCATTACTGTAGATCTGTTATGGAAAAAGGTGGTGTTGCAATATTTATAAAAAATAATATAGTGTATAAATCCCTAGATTTAAGCAAATATTGTGATGAACAACATTTTGAGGTGTGTGGCATTGAGTTAACAGCAGAAAGTGCAACTGTTATTGTTCTGGCTGTTTACAGGGCATCTGTTGGAAATCTAAGTGTATTTCTAAGACAAACTGAATCACTTCTTGTCCACCTATGTAGGAAAACTAAATCTGTCATTGTTATGGGTGACTTCAATGTGGACCTTTTAACAGAAAATAGAAACAAGACAGATTTTGAACATTTAATGTATTGTTACAATTTACTACCAGTGGTCGACACTCCAACTAGAGTAACTGCCAGCACTTTAATAGATAATGTATTTGTAGATAAGGATATTTGCAATAATTTAACCATGAAAAATATTATAAATGGTCTCACTGATCATGAAGGGCAATTCCTCACTCTAAACCAAATGAATGTACAAAGAAAAGAAAATTTCATTTGGAAAACATTTAGGATTATAAACAGACACACCACTGAAACCTTTAATCAGCAATTACAGCTTGTGGACTGGTCTCCTGTATATGCTACAGTTGATGTTAATTCAAAATTTAATATATTTATTAATGAAGTTACAAGCCTTTTTGAAGAAGCATTTCCTAAAAAATCAGTGAGAGAAAACCTGTTCAAATCTGGAAACAAGCCTTGAATTACTAAAGGCATCAAAATCTCTTGTAAAACAAGAAGAGAACTATATACTGCAGCCAGGAGTTCAAAAGATAACAGTAGGATTACACACTATAAAATCTACAATAAAGTTCTGAATAAGACAATTCAGGCAGCAAAGAACATGCGCTTGAAGGCAGAAATTGACAACTCGAGCAATAAAGTAAAAACTATCTGGAAATTTGTAAAGAAGGAAACGGGGAAAAATGCAGTTTGTAGTGAAAATATCCAAATCAAAAGTGAGGGTAATCTTGTTAGCGATCCAAAAACAGTTGCAGACATATTCAACTACAATTTTTTAACAGTAACAGAAAAAATAGGTTTACAAGGGTCCATGAAGCAAGCCATCAATCTTTTGAAAGCTAGAGTACCTGGTTCAGTGCAACACATGAAGGTAAAAACACTGTTCAAGAAATTGAAAGAGTTATTAAATCCCTGAAAAGTAAAAACTCTGCTAACAAATTATTAAAATACTGCTCCAGCCCTGTAAGTAAAGTCCTTTGCCACATTTCTGATGCGTCCAGATAGTTTTTACTTTATTGCTCGAGTTGTCAATTTCTGCCTTCAAGCACATGTTCTTGGCTGCCTAAATTGTCTTATTCAGAACTTTATTGTAGATTTTATAGTGTGTAATCCTACCGTTATTCAATCTGTAAACTGAGCAAGCAATAAAGGAAACAAAAGAAAAGTTCGGAGTAGGTATTAAAATCCATGGAGAACAAATAAAAACTTTGAGGTTCGCCGATGACATTGTAATTCTGTCAGAGACAGCAAAGGACTTGGAAGAGCAGTTGAACGGAATGGATGGTGTCTTGAAAGGAGGGTATAAGATGAACATCAACAAAAGCAAAACGAGGATAATGGAATGTAGTCGAATTAAGTCGGGTGGTGCTGAGGGAATTAGATTAGGAAATGAGACACTTAAAGTAGTAAAGGAGTTTTTCTATTTGGGGAGCAAAATAACTGATGATAGTTGAAGTAGAGAGGATATAAAATGCAGACTGGCAATGGCAAGGAAAGCGTTTCTTAAGAAGAGAAATTTGTTAACATCGGGTATTGATTTAAGTGTCAGGAAGTCGTTTCTCAAAGTATTTGTATGGAGTGTAGCCATGTATGGAAGTGAAACATGGACGATAAATAGCTTAGACGAGAAGAGAATAGAAGCTTTCGAAATATGGTGCTACAGAAGAATGCTGAAGATTAGATGGGTTGATCACATAACTAATGAGGAGGTATTGAATAGAATTGGGGAGAAGAGGAGTTTGTGGCACAACTTGACTAGAAGAAGGGATCAGTTGGTAGGACATTTTCTGAGACATCGAGGGATCACCAATTTAGTATTGGAGGGCAGCGTGGAGGGTAAAAGTCGTAGAGGGAGACCAAGAGATGAATACACTAAACAGATTCAGAAGGATGTAGGTTGCAGTAGGTACTGGGAGATGAAGCTTGCACAGGATAGAGTAGCATGGAGAGCTGCATCAAACCAGTCTCAGGACTGAAGACCACAACAACAACAACTTAAGCAAGGAATAGTTACTGAGAGGCTTAAGTATGCAGTTGTAAAACTGCTGTATAAGAAGGGGGATAAGACAGATACTGCTAACTATAGGCCAATATCACTACTGACAAGCTTTTCAAAGGTTTTAGAGAAACTAATGCATGCCAGGATAGTTAAGCATCTCAGTGAACACAATAGTTTCAGCAAAAGTCAGTTTGGATTTCAGAAAGGTTTGTCAACAGAAGATGCAATATTTGCATTTACTGGCAAACTCTTGGAATCTATCAACAAAAAACTGAAAGTGATTGGCATATTTTGTGATGTAACAAAAGCATTTGGCTGTGTAAATCACCAAATTCTTCTACAAAAAGCTGCACATCTCGGTATAAGTGGTGCAGCAGGGAAATGGCTCGACTCATATCTGTCAAACAGGAAACAAAAAGTTGTAGTAGATAGTCAAGATGGTGTCCCAATATCTTCAGAATGGGGTACCATCACATGTGGAGTGCCGCAGGGCTCAGTTCTGGGCCCCCTACTTTTTATTATATTTATAAATGATCTTCCTCTCTCTACGGAATATTGTAGATTCACCATTTTCGCAGATGACACTACACTACTTATTGATATTTCAGTAGATAAGCTTGAGGTAATGGCAAATAAGGTTTTAAATGAAACAGTGAACTGGTTCAACATTAATGGGCCTTTTTTAATTTACTGTAAAACAAACTACATTCAGTTCCACAAAACATCCAAAGATGAGGAAATATTTGTAAAGGTAGGTGAGCAGACAATAACCAGGGTAGATTCCTCAAAATACCTAGGCTTGCATATTGATAGCAAACTGAATTGGTCCAACCACATCGTGGATCTGTGCAAAAGACTAAGTTCAGCAACAAACGCATTGCGCATTGTTTCTTCTTATCGAAATATGGAAACCATGAAGTCAGCGTATTATGGTTACTTTCATGCAATTATGGCATTTGGAATTATATTTTGGGGAAATCAGCCACTGGCTAAAAAAGTACTGTGTGTACAAAAGAGAGCCATAAGAATCATGTGGGAGTCCATCCTAGAGCCACATGCAGGAATCTTTTTATGAAGCTTGAAATACTTACATCCACTGCGCAATATATATTCTCATTGATGTGCTTTATAAGGAAAGAAAAATCCATCTTTAAGCTGAATAGTGCATATCACAGTCCCAACACTAGAAGGAAACATGATATCCACTATGGACAGCCAAATCTAAGTATGGTGCAGAAAGGAGTCCATTTCAGCCGCTGTAAGATTTTTAATGTCCTCCCTTCAAGAATTAAGTGTTTGGTAGATGATGATCTCCTGTTTAAAAAAAACCTTAAGGCAGTTCCTATTGCAAGGATCATTTTATACATTAGAAGAGTTCCTGAACTACAGTGTTTAACATCTCTTGTATTGTAAATTGCAAATGTATGCCCAAATTTGTATTTGTAATACCGAATATTTTTATTGTAAACATATATTTTGCAATATTTATTTCTCTGTAACACTTATTATTTTGATCTCTCTCTAAAATGTATTTTTTTTTTGTAGTGGGACCTAAGTTACTGTTTACTGTTTTTTGTTTTGTAATCTCTATCTATATCTAAAATGTATTTTTTTTTGTAGTGGGACCTAAGTTACTGTTTACTGCTTTTGGTTTGTTTTATGTATTACCATAAATTCTTGCCAAAAGCTTGTAAAATTGACATGTTCCATATCCTGTGATACTGTCACAACATGGATCACTGGAACAAGAGATAAATAAATAAATAAAATAAATAACAATAAGCAATGGTCAACCACCTGTTGCAATGCAGAAACATATCATTATTCTCTATACTGACATTCATATTACATACTACAAAAGCAGAAGGACCATTCAGTACAGCCTATGCAGTGACTGATGTCACAGGTATTTTATTCTTCTTGTCAGCCACAGTAGTTGTCAGCTCATTATTATCATTTTTATAAACAGTATGTTGTCAATATCTCCTCATACAATGCAGCACGGCTGTGGCTCCTTTCAATGCAGCTGCCTGTGCAGCAGCTCACACAGAGTGACTTGCCACATGTGCCCTTATATGTGATTACAGTGGCTCCACACAGGCTTGACTGCTTAAGCAACACACAGCTGCATGTTATGTAACACCTCCACAGACTCCTGGTGTTACCAGAAGCTGCAATACAATGAACATGGCTGACCTTTGGTTTGGCCTTGAACATATAAGGGCACATGATTTCTGGGTGTGGGGCTATCTCAAAAATATTATGTATGCAGAGGCCATTCCAGATGTGGAGACACTGCAGCAGTGTATTCAGGCTGCCTTTGACACTGTTTGGATGCAGCCTGGCTGATGTGCTCATGTGAGACAGAACATGCTAAGGCATGTACATACATGTGTTGAGGCACATGGAAACTATTTTCAACACATACTGTAACTCTGGCTGTGTGGTACATCACATTTTAGACCCCAGTCTCTGTAACAATGTATGAGTGAATAAATGGTCTCTAGCTTGGAAAGCATGCATTTCTGGACATAAGCTCATTAAACCTTTTTGTTTCATATCCCTAGAGATTGTACAGGGTGGAAAAAATCACCATGTATACCAGTACAATCACCAGTCATTTTTATATGTCCACTAACACTTTCACATTGCACTGTGTACAGCAGCCATCTTGCCACGTCAACATTGCTAACATATGGGAGGTGTTTTGGAGGTGGCGGTGGGTTATGTTAATACATTTTTGGTACAGGTGAAGTCCCTTTAATGAATGCATGAGCAATGCAAGAGCCAACTGTCTCCATCACATTTCTGATGTCACAGTATGGCTACACTAGATGACAACTGCAACACCTTGGTTCCTAACAAGTGTATAGTATCTGCTGTGCTACTTCTTCCTCTGTGAGTGTGAGAAATGGTCCAATCATGTGTTGTGCAAGCACCAGCTGCAATGTGATCAGTCATGTATGATCCCACACTCTCCATGAGAAATGTTCTGGCTCTGCAGATATCACACATAGCCTGGCTGGTCATGTGAACCTGTGCCACTGCAAACAGTGATGCTGCCTGGCACTCCTGTGCCTTTCGAAGCAGACTGGTTGCCACACCGCATAGTTCTCCACACTCCTAGTGGGAGGTCTCTGTAGTGACATTCATCCTAGAGTGACTTAATTTCTTTGACATGAGTGGTGTGGAAGGTCTATAGGACAGTGCAACATAACTTCAGTGTGAGCTGGACAATGTGACTGATTAGATGCTCTGTACCAGAGCTCTGTCTAATAAAGATTATTCTCATGATCTGTGTGTGTCATCTCTGTCAATGGCTTACTAATGCGGTAGTATCACACTTCCTATACTAAGAAATATTTAAAGTAGAAAGAATATTCCAAATTAGCTTCATATTCTTCAATGTGTATGTGTAATGCCAAGTTGAAACAAGCGCTAAAAAAAAAAAAAAAAAACCAAATCGTGTTAGAAAGAAGAAGATGAATTAAAAAATTGTGATGATTTATGTACACCATAACTTTAAACATTATGCATGGGTATATGCTGATTTATATACTATGTGGCTGGTGAACACAGAGCCCCAACCATTTGTGACTTATTTTCCAAAATGTTCTATTTCCACACCACATCTATATCCTGCCTGATTTGTAAATATTTCTAATTATTTTCTTCTATCTTGCTATCCTTCTTCAATTGGTATTAGGTGTGCACATACTAGAGTTTTTCAAGTTTAATTTCACAGGAGTATTTCCTTGACAACTCCTTCTATTTCATGAAAGAATTTCTATTATTGTGCTTTGTAAAAGGTGGTGGTAGGAATTACTAAGTCACATCCATATATCTTTTTTCTTTTTGTAAAAAAAAAAAAAAAAAAAAATAACAAACATTTCGTTTTGTGAAGTGCAAAATTTTACATTTATGAACATTTAGAGCAAGATGCCAATTTCTGCACCGTGTTGAAATCTTATCAAGATCCGAATGAATATTTGTGCAGCTTCTTTCATATAGTACTTATTTACCGATAAAAAAGGCCTGGTTTTACTATTAATGTTGTCTACAAGGTCATTAATATACAGTATGATCAGCAAGGGCCCCAACACACTTTTTTTCTGGGGCACCTCTGAAGTTGCTTGTACATCTGTTGACTCTCCATCTAAGATAACATGCTGTGTCCTCCCTACCAAAAAGCCCTCAATCCAGTCACAAATTTCACTTGATACTCTATATGATCGTACTTTTGACAATAAGTGTAGGTGTGATTCTGAGTCAAATGCTTTTTGGAAATCAAGAAATACGGCATCTACCTGGTTGCTGTGATCCCAAGCCTTTAGTATGTCATGTGAGAAAAGTGCAAGTTGGGTTTCACATGATCGATGTTTTCAAAATCCATGCTGGTTGGCACTGAAAACGTCATTCTGTTCAAGACACCTCATTATGTTTGAGCTCAGAATATGTTCTAGTATTCTACAACAAATAGATGTGAAGGATATTGAATAGCAGTTTTGTGGATCACTTCTACTACCCTTCTTGTAGATGGGTGTGACCTACGCTTTCTTCCAAGAACTGGGCATGCTTTTTCATTTGAGTGATCTATGATAGATTATTGTTAGAAGAGGGGCTAACTCAGCTGCAAATTCAAAATAGAATCTGAGAGGGATTCCATCAGGACCTGGAGATTTGTTCAGTTTCAATGATTTCAGTTGTTTCTCAACATCACTGACACAAATACTTATTTCACTCATCTATTCAGTGGTATGAGGATTAAATTGGGGCTATCTCCTGGGTCTTGCTTTGTAAAGTAACATTTGAAAACAGTGTTCAGCATTTCCATTTTTGCTTTGCTACCCTCAATTTCTGTTCCTGTCTCATTCACTATGGACTTTACACATGACCAGAATTTCTATGGGTTATGTGGAAGATCACTTGACAATATTCTGCTATGGTAGTCACTGAAGGCTTCAAGCATTATTCTCTTGAGAGCCAAATGTGTTTCATTCAGCATCTCTCTGTCTACAGCCCTATACTTTGTTTTACACTTGTTAGGGAACTTTGCTCTGTACCATGGTGTGTGACAATCAATGTGTGTTTATATAATGTAATTAGTAGAACAGTTTTTTGTAGAAATTTGCTAAATCCTATGTGCTGGGTTTCACCAAAATTGAATGATAACTGAATGAACTATCTGTTGATGTTTTTAAATATTTCATTGGCTGGATTTTTGGTAAGAGGACTGGTATTACTTTTTATCCCTACACTAGTATCATATGCAATAAGGACAACATTTTCATCTCCTAACAATGCAAGTGAAAGACTTGTAAAAGCATCACTAACAACGGAGAACACGAAATAGAACACTGCAGTACACCACACTGAATTGCTCCCACTTCTAAGTGCCTATTGTCATGTGATTGGCATGGAACTAATACACCCTCTTTCCTGTCACACAGAGAAGATAAATCTGTGCAACCACTGTGGCTAGTAATTTGTCATGGTTCAGAATAGTTCAATTCAGTTCAATTCAATTCAATTTATTGTCATTCATTTTATCATATAAATGATATAGGAATTGTCATATAGAAAGCAAGAGAGAGAGAGGGAGAGGGAGAGAGATAGAGGGAGAGAGAGAATGATTTATATTTTTAACAATTAAGGGAAATAACGTTTTCATAATTACACTTCAACATTTTCTTAATTACACTTTGCATATTTTGTCCTCTTTTTACATGCAAGTTGAATAAAACGAAGGTTTATAGAGAAAAATCAAAGGTTGAGCACTATCTGTTTAGATAACAAAGAAATTCATCAAAATTATAGAAACTTTGACCTAATAGTAGCCTCTTTAATTCTTTTTTAAATATATGTAAGTTTTGTATGCTTTTTATTTGTTTTGGTAAGGCACTGAACATTATTTTGCGTATATACATCACACTGTTTTGGTACAGGGCTTTTGAATGTATGTTTATATGGAAATCATCCCTTTTTCTGGTTTGATAGTTCTGTACTTCACTGTTTAGTGAAGAGAATTCTTGATTCGACTTCAGGAAATATATTGATTCATAAATGAATAAACTAGGGAGTGTCAAAATATTCAACTCGTTAAAGAGTCCTCTACATGAATCTCTGTAGGCAACACCCTTCAAAATACGAATAGCTCTCTTTTGGAGCTTAAAACAACTTTTTGTGAAACCTATATTCCCCCAAAATATAATGCCATATCTTAGATTACTATGTATGTAAGAGCAGTAGGCACATAGGACTGTTTCAAAATTGCAGTTTCCTTAATATATAACAGTATGTACTGTTTTTATTCAATAGTACAACATGTTTTTCCCATTTTAAGTTATTGTTCAGCCATATACCTAAAAATTTTGTAAAAGAAGTTTGTTCTATTAGACTTTTCCCAATCTCAACTCTTATATTACTTTTTACTTTGATCCTTATATGCCTAAAATTCATCCAATTGGTTTTTTGTCATTTATAATTAAGTAATTGTCCTTGAACCATTCAGCTACCTCACTCATTGTTGAAGTTATTTTTTCTTGTAGGTCAGCATCACTAAGTCATGGTCGTGGATTTGCTCGCCTTCTGAACGGTCAGTCCAGTTTTAAAAAAATCGCTTACATAAGGCCTGGTGCTTCTATGTCGGAAGTTTGCAATCATGTACGATCCACAGACGTTGCTGACTTATCCTCTGAAGACTTTGTTGTGCTAATTGGTGGGTCAAATGACGTATATAAAAACGAAACCCACAAAGCAAAACAAGAACTAAAAAGGTGCTTGGGACAGTTGACACACACAAAGGTTTTAGTGCTGAACATTCCACATTGGCATGACTTACCGTCTTGGTCATGCGTAAATAAAGAAATAATCAATGCCAACCAACAAATTTCATTACTTTGCAAACATTTCAGAAATGTAGAACTTGTAAATGTTAACAATATTGGGCGCAGATTCCACACATTACATGGATTGCACGTTAATAACATGGGGAAAAAACTGCTCGTCGGAAAAATTGAAGAAATTATCATCAAGAGGCATCAAACACTCAAAAGCAAAATCATCCTGGATTGGCCCCCCAAATATTCGAAGGAAACAATGCCAGCGAGACATCACTCACCAACATAAACAACAAAAGAAGGAACTAGGTGCCTCCAATATTCAGGCAGAGCAACAACAATGAATGCAGTAACAGCTCTACCAATTGCAGACCCAGCTCTAACACCAGCAGCAACATTATCAACAGTAGGAGCAGCAGGTGAACAACTACCAGGGGAGCCAGACACAGAAGAAAATTCTGCTGCAGATGATAATAGAAGAATAGGTGCAGTTGGGAAAAGAAAAGCAGTACTGCCAGCACACCTGAATGATTTTTTATTGACAAGGTAAAGGTAAGTGATCAATTAAATATGCCAGAGTCTAACAATATGCCAAAGCGCAACAAATCCTTTAATTTCATGCTGATTCATCAAAATGTCCAATCATTGCTAAACAAATTAAGTGAAGTGGAAATTTTATATACTGATGAGCTAAAAAACGTTTCTGTAATGTGTATAACTGAACACTGGCTGCCTAAAGATGCAATGTCAGTCACAAAACTTGCAGACTTCAATCTTTCATCATCATTTTCTAGAATTACATCCAGTCATGGAGGGTCATGTATATTTGTTAAAAGTGGCATTGATTTTTGTAACATAAAACCCATTGAACTGTTAGCTGAAGAGAAAATTTTTGAAGTATCCGCAGCTGAACTCTCTGCATTAACATTAATAATCATCTGTGTATATAGGAGCACTGATGGGAACTTAAATGATTTCTGTCATCAACTAGAAGCAGCTTTAAATACTATAAAAAACTTCAACAAAGCAGTGATCATATGTGGAGATTTTAATATTGATTTTCAAGAAATCTCAAAAGACCAGCAAAGCTTGATGACCCTACAGGAAACATATAACATAAAAGCCACCATAGACTCTCCTACAAGAGTTACACCAACAACTAGCTCAACAATTGATCAGATATTAATAAACACAAATGTAAATCACAATTTCTGTGCCAGAAATCTTAATACTGGCTTCAGTGATCACTATGCACAGTTTATTGCTTTGCACACCCCAAGTGAAACAACTGAGAAAGAGGAACTTGTAAAAGAAGCAAGGAAATTCACTAACAAACAAATAAACCTTTTTGTACAGAGACTAAAAATATTCAAACAGTTTTCAAATTACAGAAAAGAGCAATTCGTATAATAACCAAGAGTGGCAGTAGGGCTCACTGCCTTGAACATTTCCAAAAGCTGGAAATCCTAACTGTCCCTTGTGAATACATTTTTCAAAGTGTTATGTATGTAAAAAAAAATATTGACTGCTATATGAAAAATTCTTTAGTACACAGCTATGAAACTAGAAACCAATACAATCTGCATCTAGAGAGGAAAAATAAAGTTAAAACTCAGCAGAGCTTGTTGTACAATGCTGTTAAATTATATAATAAATTACCCCAAAAAATAAAAGATATTGACACAATCGGACAGTTCAAAACAAAACTAAAATTTTTTTTATTAAATAAAAGTTACTACGCAGTAATGGACTATCTGAATTAAAACATGTAGTGTAATTAAAGTATCCTGCATTGTAATACATGAGGAAATCAAAAATTGTACAGTACTATAAGAAAATTACAAATTACACAAGGATATAAAACTAATTTAAGATACCTCAAAAATGTGTGTAAATACAAATTTTATGTGTATAATTGTAGGTATATTGTATTGTATATGATTTTGCTGACGAAATCCACACAATGTAAATTGTTACATGGATTAATAAAGAAATCAATCAATCAATCAAACTAAGTGAAGAAACTTGGTATGAAGTGTATACTTGTGAAAATACACGATATAGCAAAGACACAGAACATGCCTCATGAATTTCATTTGTATGTGAAGAATTACAAGAGGGTCCTCAAAAATGTTGTAAGGAAAGCTAAAACAATGGCAAATAACAAATACATTGAAAATTCAAAAAACAAATCTAAAGCTATATGGGAAGTTATAAAAAATCAAACAACAAGTGAAACTAAACAATATAAAAATATGAACTTATGTTATGAAGGACAAATGATTTCTTGCCCAACAGAAATTGCAGAGACCTTCAACAAATATTTTGCAAACGTAAGTGAACAGTTGGTGAGTGGACTGGAAGAACACAACAAAATATCACCTCCATCATGCAATAGTGTGAGAAATGTGTCTACATCTTTGTTCCTTTCACCCACAAATTCTGAAGAAATTTTATCAGTTATAAAAACCTTGAAAACAGGGTACTCATGTGGAATTGATGGAATACCAGATGCAATTATTAAAAAATGCTGTCTTGCCTTAGCTGAACCCTTGACACATTTGTGCAACAGCTCACTGGCATCAGGAACCTTCCCTTCATGCTTAAAAACAGCAAAGCTGAAACTACTGTTCAAAAAAGGAAATCCAGAATGTGTTTCAAATTATAGAGCAATAGCCCTACTGCCTGTATTATCAAAAATTTTAGAAAAAGTTTTTTATAAGAGATTGTCTGATTTCCTAAATAAAAATAAAATTATCTCTCCTTCACAGCATGGCTTCAGGAAAGGCTATTCAACTGAAAGTGCAATATTTGAATTTCTTAATGAAATCTATACTAAACTGGATGCAAGTGAGTTTGTGACAGGCATACGTCTTGATTTATCTAAAGCTTTTGACGTCATTGACCATAATGCCCTACTGCAGAAGCTTGACCAATTAGGAATTAGAGGTGGCTCAAGACATACCTATGTGGTCACAAACAGGTGGTTGAAGTGCAATGTACTGACCACAACAAAATCAGCTACTACTATTCAGCATATGAAAATGTGAAATATGGTGTCCCTTAAGGATCAGTATTAGGACCCATTCTGTTTCTCCTCTATGTCAATGATCTTATGTACAACAAGTATTGCCAAACTACCATCCAATTTGCAGACGATACAAGCTTCCTTATTAGTGGTAAAACAGAAGAAAAACTAAAAGACTCCGCTATCCAAACAATGAACGGTGTAGAACAATGGTTCAGCTACAACAAGCTAATTATAAACAAAGAAAAGACAGTAGCACTGAACTTTTATAATGTAAAAGGAAGACACCACCCAAACATAGAAATAGAACTTAGGGACAGAGTTCTTGAAAGTGTTGATAGCACTAAATTTCTGGGACTCTGGCTCCAGAACAACACGAAATGGGAGGTACACATTGAATATTTGCAAAGAAAACTAAGCAAAACCTGTTACATGATACAGATCTTAAAAACTTGTTGCAGCAAAGCCAGCCTGTTAAATGTATACTACTCCTATGTGCATTCTGTAATTAAATATGGCATAATCTTCTGGGGCAATACAACAACAAATATTAAACTTTTCAGGATGCAAAAGAGAATACTAAGAATTATTGAAGGGGTAAACAATACGAAATCATGCAGACCCATATTCAAAAAACTGTCAGTTCTTCCTCTTCCTTGCATTTTTATCTACGAAACATCAGTTTTCATCAAACAATATATCGATAGACACCCAGATATCTTATTAAAAAATGAAGATATACATGCACACAATACAAGGCAAAAATCTTACCTTCATATGAAACAGGTGAGAACATCATTGTGCCAAAAAGGCACATATTAAATCAATAGGTAAACTCTGTAGTTTTAAGGCTGAAGTAAAGGCATATTTAATTGATCTTTGCTTTTACAGTCTGACAGAACATATAAAAGCCAAACAACAAAAATAAAGATGCATTATTAATATTATACTTTGTATGTTGCCTGTAATGTTCATTGTATTTATGAATCTGTGCTAAATTACTTCAATATCTAGTCCTTAGGATTGCAATACAAACTGTATTTTATCTTGTAAATACCTAACCATGTCCAATATCCTTGTATATATTCTATACATATAGGATTTGAAGGACTAAATAAATAAAATAAAAAATAAATAAATAAATAACTCCCTTGATCAAAAGGGTCAAATCGTCTGCAAAAAGTACTGATTCTGCTCTTGATAGATGGTTAGGAAAATCATTTATAAAAACTAAGAAGAGCAGAGGACCTAGAAGAGAACCCTGATTTTCTGATATGTTGAGCAATATATTGTGCCATTATGCATTATCTCAACACTTTGATATCTGTTCCACAGATATGATTGAAACCAGCTATATGCTTTTCCACGAACTCCATAGCAATACAGTTTCTCTAGCAAAATATCATGGCTGGTGAAGTCAAATGCCTTGGACAGATCTAAAAATATCCACAGTTTAAGCCCTCATTATCCATTGCAGTTAAAACCTGTTCGAAGAAGTGATGATACAGCTGTTTCTATAGACTTGTTTTTGCTGAACCCATTCTGTGCATTGGTTAGAATTTTGCATTTGTTAAGGAAACTCAACAGTCTTTCATACATAATCCTCTCAATTACATTAGCAAAACCTGACAGTTGTGACAATGGTCTACAATTTTGTATGGTATATGGATAGTCTTTTTTATAAAGTGGCTTTATTATTGATTTTTTAAGTGCAGAAGAGAATTCACCAGTTTTAAAAGATGTATTAATAATATTAACTAATTCAATGTATTAATAATATTAACTAATTCAGTTATTATTTTGTTTGCACTATGTTTTATGACCTTATAATGAATACCATCACATCCACAGGACATTTTATTTTTCAGATTATTAATTGCACATCTTACTTCTGAATGAGTAACTGGGTACAAAAACATTATCTTTTCATTTGTGGGAACTTTTGACTTATTACCTTTTGAGTTCCCCATGTTCCTGATAAGATTTTGAGCAGTGTTAATGTAGTAGTCATTGAACACATTGGCAACACATAGAGGGTCTTTAACAACTTTTCTCTCTTTTTTATGATAAGATTATTGTTTGTCACTTTTGATTTACAAATTTTATGATTTATGACCTTCCAAACTGATTTGGTTTTATTGCTGCATGAATAACTTTTCTATAGATTTTTCTGTAGCATCTAAGATATGTCTTTAATTCTGCACTACACTTTGAATGCCAACCCAGATTTCTAAGTGTACCTGCAGATTTCTTAATTCCTGCAGTTAACCATGAATTAGATTTGAGAGAGATTTTTATTTTTCTAAGGGGGAAATGATATCAAAGCAGTATTTATAATTAGAGAAAAATGACTCATATTTAGAGTCTACAGCTTTGTTTGGGTCTCTGTCCCATTCAGCACTATGCAACATGCTATGAAAATTCCAAAAGCTACATTCATTAATGTATCTTTTTTCTATGTAGTTTCCACTGCTGTGTTTTTCCTAACAATATTTTTTAGTAAGAGCTTGATTGCCATGTGCTCAGAGAAACCAGTATCTGTTACTTCAGCCTCATAACTACAGGTCTCTTTGTTAATAAGCACCTGATCGATTGTTGTCTTACACACATCTCCATATCTAGTGATATCAGTTACTGTGGCCTCTAAATTATATGAGGTGAAGAGATTTAGCAATTGATCCTTGTGTGCATTATTATTACTTCTAAAACTGACATTGAATTCACCTAGTACAACTGTTGCTTTTAACCTAATTCTCAATTCATTCATTAGATCCTCAAGATTTTTTAAAAATAAAGGAATATTCCCAGAAGGTGACCTATATACACAGACAATTACCAAACCACAGTCAGTCAGTTCATAGACACAGTATTTAAATTCCTTTTCTATACACCTTACATGGCTTTACTTTACTTCTTTGGAATTAAGATTGTCTCTAACATAAACACTTACACCTCCACATCTGTACTTTTCTCTACAAAAACTGCTTATCATTTTAAATTTGGGAAGGGCTGCTGTACATATCTGAGAGTTTTGTAACCAGTGTTCACTGGCACATATAACAGATATTTGGTTGAAACTGTCACTTAACAAGACTTCAAGTTCACCCAACTTATCACGTAAACCTTGTACATTTTGATATAGGACTGAAAACTGATTATGAGATGCAAAGTTAAATAAATTATTATTTATCTTAATGATGCTCTCTTGAGGCTCTTTGACACTAAAAAATCCTTGAGGTGATTTGGCTGTCTCACATTTCTTTGAAATGGGTAGCCCAGAAATTATTGCTGCTGCTGGTTCTGATGAAGTGGTACTTTTGAAATCTGAACTGTTTGCTACTGATGGGCTTGTCTGCAGTAAGTATTTATAAACTTCATTACACATAATTTTCTCAAAAACGTTTTTAAATTGTGGCAATAATGGAGTGTGTTGGTAGTCCTTTACTAATGTTGTATCTCATTTTTAGGGTTCCATACAACTGGTAAAAACTGAACCATTATAGGAACACTCTGTTATCTATTGACACCACTTTTATCATGTATAGATACCATACTGAAATTTGCAACAAATACTAAGGTCTACAGTCTATTGAGGTGCAAAATATTTAAGCCTTAGGGTCAATACTATCAAAAGATATGGCTATTTATGTCACATTTTTGATATGCACAAACTCATTCATCAAAAACTGAAGATGCACTAACTAGGTACATAATTAAGTTTGTACTCAGAGCATGAGTCATACAAGCACTTGTCCAATTTTTTATTTATTTATTTATTTATTTGTTTTGGAAAGTCTGTGTGGGAAGAGATCACTAATGAAAGGTTCATTATGTAACTAAATGAACAGTTTTACAAAGTTTATATCAATAACATCTGATTTAATTATAAACATTTGAAGACTTCTTTTTGAGAGAATTTATTATGTTGATGCCTGCTTTAGAAGATGTATATGTAGCTGAATTTTATCTTTTGAAATATTTCTTGGAAACTGCAGTTAGCTCCAAGGAATTGTTGAGACCTAAATGATCTAATACTAAAAAAAAAAAAAAATAAAATAAAAAATAAAAAAAAATAAAAAAAATAAAAAAAAGAGGTATTGAAAGTGTTTGTCATTTTGGGTTTTTGTTATCCTGAGATATGTTTAACTCAACTGTTGTGGTGTCAGCATTTCTTAGAGTCAGGTATTTCAGGGTTATGTTCATACAACAGAATATTATGACATTCACTCTTAATTTTTCAATGTTAGCATGAGCATGAGAGCATTGTGGAGACGCTCAACAAACTCCATTGGCAGACATTACAAGACAGACACTGGACATCATGGAGAGCTACTACTGAAATTTTGAGAGAGCACTTACCAGGAAGCGTCAGTTGACTTATTACTTCACCCTAAAAATGTCTTGCATAATGACCAAGGGGAGAAAATTTGAGAAATTAGAGCCATTACAGAGGCTTACCATCAGTTATTCTTCCCATGCACTATATGCTAGTGGAACAGGCTTGGAGGGTTCAGTTAGTGGTACAAAAAGTACCCTCTGCCACACATCATTAGGTGGCATGTGCAGTAGGTGTATGTTTGCTGAAATTTTCTGGCACCAAAGATACCCTGATCTAACATGGAACAGACGTAATGGTTTATTGAAGACCAGGTATCTTATATTGGATTAATAGCAACAAAGTATTAAATACAGAGTAAAAAATGCTTTTCGTGAAGATTCAGCATTTGCAGTGAACAAAAAATGCTTAGTACTTACTATAAGAAAGCATCATTTACTTTATGCTGTTAGTAAGTGAAAATAAATATAAATTTAAAAGTTGTCAGAAATAAAAATCTTAGAATGTCAGAAGTAAGAATGTTGTGTCCCTAATACAATTATTTTTAAGTCAGACCTTGTACAAAGTTTTTAGGGTGTTGATATTACATAATGGCTGAAGATTCTGAATGTGTAATGGAGCCTGCCTAGACTGTTTAATATTTTCTTTCTGTGGTGGTTCCACTGGCAAAAACTGTCAATCCACTTTGTCTCTGTTACCAGTTCAATTTCCATATAGTCAGGATGGTTTCAAGATGGACAGAAGAGATGTGTACTGTCTTGTTTGTATTTAGTAACAATTTCTTTTTGTGGAGCCACCAGAGGAGTCAGCAAGAAAAATTAGAGCACAATTTTCATACCAGCAACTGCAGTGATAAACTCTACCAGCATACAGAATCCTGAAATAAGCAGGTAAGTGCTTATGAGGAACATTAGAGTACAATTTTCATATCAGCCACTACAGAGATAAACTTTACAAACTTCAAAGAAGGTGTAGACAAAGAAATCTCAAATATAGAGTTTGAATTATGTTCAGCAAACTGAGGTTTGCAAATTACCTGGCTTTGTCTTTACTCCACCAAACAAGTTCTTTAATATACACTGCACACAGTTTGTTGTAGGCAATTTGAATTGCTCAAATTGCAGGACACATTTCTCACACAGAGATGAAGAAATTATATTATATGAACATGGATCTGGAAACAGTTTGTTTCCATGTTACAACTCTTTTTCTCCAACTCATTTATCATGGGAATCACACAAGATCAGAATGTCAGAATCATGGGGAACATGTGCTGTTAGTGACATCTGGCTATGTTATGCACTGCCACTATTTTGTTTTACATATCCCTGTTGCCATGCAATGTATGTCAATGCTTCTTTTTGAGAAGCATCAACTGTTCTATTGATCAGTATGACCACTGCAAGCACATGGGTTACTACATAGAGTTAAGCACAGACTTGGCTCCTGCAATGGTGGTGTACACAAATCCAGAGTGGATATTAGCTGATGGTAATGGTTCTTGCACTCAATATTTGTACCAGGAGAAATTTCCAGGATGAAGGTGAAGCCATTGGTTGTTGTCTTAGATAGGGCATTTAAGCTTGATACTCATGACAAGAGAAGGCCTAAAAGGACAAGGACCCCAAATGGGAGGTGTCAGTCCTAGTGACGATTCTAGTGTTGGTAAAAGACATATTGCTGGAACACTGAATGTTGATCACATGACTATCCAGCAAGTATTACACAAGGACCAGCGGTATCCATACCATTTACAACATGTGCTGGCACTATCAGCAGCTGATTTTCCTGCACACGTACTCTTCCATGAATGGTTTATTCAACAGAGTGTCAACCCCAATAGTGTTGTTCACAGATGAGGTATCATTTCAACAAGATCAGATTGTATATTTTCAATATTGGCATGTCAATCTTCACGCAGCTGTTGAAGCAAGTCATCAACAAATATTTTCTGTCAATGTTTGGGGAGGCATTGTTGGTGACTGCTTAGTAGGGCGTCACTTTCTTTCAGCCAGGCTCAATGGACAAAATTATAATTTTGTTGAGAATGTTCTACCTGATCTGTTAGCAGATGTTCTACACAATTAAGTGAACAATTGCAGAACTTCAGAAAAGAAAACAGTGGAGAACTACAGGATATTATGGCAAATGGTGGTATATTACAGTCAAAACTTTATGAGACTAATAGACAGTTTCAGAACTTCAAAATAGTGAAGAGATTTATAAAAGTCTACAGAATATTAAGGCAATTAGTCAAGAAAACAACAATATACCATCTTGCATGGAAGACCATTTTGAAGTTAACAGAGAAGCTGAAGAGCTGAAAACTTGTATTGGGACTGGAGTTAGTGATGCAAAAGCTAGGAACAGTAATGATAATGACAATGAAGATGATTTTGTTTTAGAAGAAGAAAATTCAGGTGAGGAAGCTAGTAATGTTCTTGTGGCACATGATAAAGCTCCAAATTGTAATGTGACATAAAAATGCAAATAGTGATGTAATTTCACCTAATAGACTGTTGCCCAGAATAACGTTAGGTGGATGATACAACAAAATGAAACCAACAGCATCAAATTAACTTCACTTACATGATGGTGGGGATCTCAAGTTATGCCTGACCTGTGTACTCTGCAGCTAGCAGAATCAGATTCAGCAATACATGTTTGACACCATTGCTCATTTCACATGGCATTGTCTAAACACCTGTGTTACACACACTGTTGCCGCAATTCGGTTTAACGAAAAATGTGCACTCTGGTGGATGGCAGGCACCATTCACTTTGTGCTGGCAGTAACTGCAGTTCTGTCATTCACGTTCACACATTTCTGCAGTACGGCTGCCACACTCCTGGTCCATGTTTATTTATAAGTGAATTTATTCTTGACCTCTTTCTGTTATTCATCTGGCTCAATGTGCTTTTGAAAATGAAATTATTGTTGGTCAGTAAAATGTAATACATAGTGTTGATGGGCATGATTTCCATAATTTTCCTAAATGATATTAGTAATCAAGTACATGTGACATTTTGATCCACAGTTGCCTAAATATTAGACTGATCAGTAGGGCATGTTTCATCATAAGAGGTCTTTCCAAAAAATTCTGTGACTTTGCCCACAAATTTTTTCTGTGCTTACCTTTTACTTATTGTGCATGGTCACCTTTGAAATACTCTCCTCCACAATTGGTACACTGCTCCTGATGCCATTTCAACTTCTGGAAGCAGTCTTGGTACTCCTCTTACTGGATTGCATGAAGTACCACCTGCAAATTTTCTTTTACTTTGTCTATATTGCAAATCTTTCTCCTTTCAGTAAGGTTTACAATTTTGGAAATAAAAAAATCCACAGGGGACAGGTCTGGATAGTATAGAGGATAAGACACAACAGTGAGTTTACCTTTTGTGGAACAGTCATGCACTAACATGCGGCTCTTGTCTTGATCATGAGCTTTGGGACAAACTTGGCAGCAAAATGATGCATTCCAAGATGCTGTGTCAGCATTTTATGACATGATCCAACTGAAATATTACATTCTTCTACAATCTCTCAGACAGTTATTCTCTGATTGGCACACACAGTTCCATTGATGTTCCTCACATGAGCGCTGTTGGTAGACGTTGAAGGGCGTCCTGGAAAAGGGTCACCTTTAACTTCTGTCCAGCCATCTTTAAAACTTGTGAACCATTTATAACACCAAGTAGACCTTAATCACTCATCAGTGTAGGCTTTCTGAATCATTTATTGTATCTCTGTAAAGGATTTCTTGAGTTTCAAGCAAAATTCAATGCAAACGCATTGCTCCTTTAACTTTGCCACCTCTAAATTTGCAAAATGTGGGACACAACATTCTACTCACTACAGCACTGAACAATAACAAACAGACATACAACAATGAAGCTCCTGGCAGTTACACAGTAAACACAGGTGTGTACACGAATGGCAGCCACATTTCGCTCCAATACACGTTTGGCATGAAATTATGAATGTTCCAAAATGTTTTGAACAGACCTTGTATTTTATCAATGTGTAAATTCATCCTTTTGATCCATTTTCTTTACATATGAGGATATTCCTGCCATTTTTCTGTTACATCATTCACATCTTTTTGGCTAATGTGATTTATAAACGTGTAAAACTTCCTGGCAGATTAAAGCTGTGTGCCCGACCGAGACTCGAACTCGGGTCCCGAGTTTGAGTCTCAGTCGGGCACACAGTTTTAATCTGCCAGGAAGTTTCATATCAGCGCACACTCTGCTGCAGAGTGAAAATCTCATTCTATAAACATGTACTTTTGTCATTTTTATCTATGTTCCTTGAATACTTACATGGCAATAATAATAATTTCTCTTTGAAACATAACCAAAATTTTGAGCATGAGCAATAAAAGTTAGGAAAACTTTCATAACTTTTCAGTCATAAAATGTAATTACTTCTTGTAAGTACATTTATGGCCAGGTAAAGCATTCTTATTTTGATAAAATTTTCTCTTAATATATGAAATTTAAGAAAAACAATGAAATAAAATTTAATGCATAAATTGTGGCTCAGGAGCATTTGCTTCTATGACATTCAAAATTATATGAATAATAAATTTCTGCCTTCTTTAATCATTACTACAAAAATAAAAAACACACTAACTTACACTGTAGCAACATGAAGAATTTTGTAACACTTCTGTAAATATTTCAGTTTCCCTTATTTAGAGAGCTATATTTCACTTGTAAGACATAATTTTTGTATTTGTACTTCCACATAATTTTATACTAAACTTCTGTCTAAACATACATGTTTGTCTTGCTTCATAATGAGTCTACTACAATGGATCTGTCTATCTGGAATTATTTCAAGTATTTAATTTATTAACTTCATTCATCACTGATTTAGGTTTGTGGAAAATAATATAACACATAGGCTACCCATCACATTTACTGAACATGTTCTGACTTTTGAGACCAGTTAAGTCAAACTTTTCTGCTTGATGGATTTCAAGAAGTTTATGTAGATATTGTGGTAATATTTATTTGTCAGGGAAAAACGATTTAATTTTTAGGTACATTTGTTTATTAATATATATCTCAGTCAATTTCATGTTCTTGTAGACCAATTTCAATTTAAGGTGGAGAATTGTGTTTTAGAAGAATCACCTTAGACAATCTTTTATATTATTTTTTTTAAAAATTAGGTATGACTGACATTTACAGATGCTATGTTTTATTGCATCACAAAATCTCATGTATATTCATGCTTGACGTTCTTTGAGGTTGTTATTGAAAAGTACCAAGATTTAGGCCAGTATAGCAATAGGAATTGTTCAGTACTATGTTTGTTTCAAAATGTCTAATATAGGTTCAGCCTTGATCCTGGCAATGCACCTCTACTTATAAGCCACTTGATACATTTAATTCATAGCTGTTGCAATTCAGTCAAGTGTAATTTTTTTTATTAATGGTTTTATGTCATATATAAACATAATATTTCACTGTGAATGCCCAGAATTCTATTCTCTCTCAAGTTAGCAATGGAAGGTACAAATAGACCTTAATTATCTTAATTAAGTTTGATATTTTAAATATCCTAAGAAATGCACATTAAGTTTGAAATATTTCAGAGAGACCAAAACCATCACCAATGGAGTAAAAATAATAAATTATTGTCCATTATTTTTGGTTAGTCTCCTTGATTTCAATAATACAAATACATGTATTTAAAGCAATATAGTCAAAATTAAGAATGTTAGCCAACATGTAACATCTAGGAACTTCCATTTTAAATGAAAATTTAATTTGAAAAATTGAAACTGTATTTCGACATGTTTGTATTACTGCTATGTAATAATTGTATTGTTTGAAAACTTTTGTGATGCCAAAAGTAAATCAGATTAAGCCTGGAAGGTGAGTAAATAGGAGCACACTTATCCCAGTTTGTTCTTAGATTTAAACGTACAACATCTGTATCATTTGTCACCAAATGTGACAAAAACTGATGAGTTGTTCTAGTTACATCTTGGCATCAAATTCTGCTCAGTCAGTGTTTAACACAATGTTTTTGTCTTTTGGATTTTTTCTTATGAGAGCTGACATCAAGGTTTGTTTTTATTTTAGACGCATAAAAAAAAAAGGTATGCATCACCTCGGTTCGAAGAACTCCTGAAGACAGATGTTAACTGTGGATATTGTATCATGCACACAGTCCCTTTGAATGTTCAGGGAAGTCACTAAACCTGCCCAAAGATGTAAGCAACCATGCATGAGCAGCACCTATTAGGTGGAGGGGGTCCGACAGCTGATCAGTTTCAATCATTCCACCAGGAAGGAGGCACACTGCTTATGTTGCCTATAGTTCAATCATGCCTAGACAGTCAATACCACACTTTGTCTGCATTGTTACTTTGTGCCAGGAAGGGCTCTCAACAAGGGAAGTGTCCAAGCATCTCAGAGTGAACCAAAGCGATGTTGTTTGGACATGGAGGAGATACAGAGACACAGGAACTGTCGATGGCATGCCTCGCTCAGGCAGCTCAAGGGCTACTACTGCAGTGGATGACTGCTACCTATGGATTATGGCTTGGAGGAACCCTGACAGCAATGCCACCATGTTGAATAATGCTTTTTGTGCAGCCACAGGACATCGTGTTATGACTCAAACTGTGCGCAATATGCTGCATGATGTGCAACTTCACTCCCAACTTCCATGGTGAGGTCCATCTTTGCAACCACATCATCACACAGTGTGGTGCAGATGGGCCCAATGACATGCTGAATGGACTGCTCAGGATTGGCATCTCATTCTCTTCACTGATGAGTGTCTCATATGCCTTCAACCAAACAATTGTCAGAAATGTGTTTGGTGGCAACCTGGTCAGGCTGCTTAGACACATTGTCCAGCGAGTGCAGTAAGGTGGACGTTCCCTGTGGCATTATGTGGGGCTGGTGGTAATGGAAGGCACCGAAACAACTGTACAATACGTGAATGCCATTCTCCAACCGATAGTGCAATTGTGTTGGCAGCATATTGGTGAGGCATTCATCTTCATGGATAACAATTCTCACCCCCTTTGTGCACATCTTGTGAATGACTTCCTTCAGGATAATGATATTGCTCGACTAGAGTTGCCAGCATGTTCTCCAGATATGAACCCTATCGAACATTCCTAGAATAGATTGAAAAGGGCTGTTTATGGATGATGTGACCCACCAACCACTCTGAGGAATCTATTCCAAATCGCCATTGAGGAGTGGGACAATCTGGAACAACAGTGCCTTGATGGACTTGTGGATAGTATACCACAACAAATACAGGCATGCATCAATGCAAGAGGACATGCTACTGGGTACCAGAGGTACCAGTGTGTGCTGCAAACTGGAACACCACCTCTGAAGGTCTCACTGTATGGTGGTACAACATGCAATGTATGGTTTTCATGAGTGATAAAAAGGGCGGAAATGATGTTTATGTTGAGCTCTATTCCAATTTTCTGTACAGGTTCTGGAACTCTCAGAACTGAGGTGATGCAAAACTTTTTTTGATGTGTGTACATGAGATATTTTTTTAGAAGAAAATAAAATGGAAGATATGGATTTTAATTTCTGACACTAATTGAAGAACCTGACTCATTAATTGGATGAATGCAAGAGCAGACCAACCACCAGTCAGTGAAGCAACGTGTAAGTACCTCTTCTTAAACTACTTCATTAAATGTCCTCTTCTCAGTTGTGTGAAGTAGAGCATTTCAGCTCATCTTTCCGGGAAGTGGCAAGTGCCTCCTCTCACACACAAGATTGGGAATTTTACAAGACTATCATCTACTGATGAGTGTAACTTCAAGTTCCAATCACATTTGATATTTGTAGTAGTTAACTGCTACTTTTGATTATTATTAAATTGTTATTAACTTATAATATATTGTATGTTTCAGTTACTGTAACTGTGTGATGTAGCCACTGTAACATCTTTGACACAAAAAATAAAGTCACAACATGTGAACTCCATGTTATCAGCACAGAATTAATACACCATATTAAAATTCCATGCACCAGAATTTCACCCCATTCTTCGTGTCTCTACCTAGTTTAGCCTTTGTTGCCACTAAAGTATGTGTCACAGTGCCTCTGACACAAGTACACACAGTCACTGAAGCTGAAGCATTGCTTCCAATATAGCTACAGCTACTGGCTAGGCATTGATTGCTATTAAGTTAAAAGCGGCTGCTGAGTGGACTGTGCAGGTATTGTTGTACCCAAGAAAAATGTAGAAAAACAATGGGGCCATGCTGATATCTAGCTTGTAAACTGCAGGATTTTGAAAGTAGCTTGCATCACTGATACTGATGGTGGATGATATGCTGCAGATAAAACTAAGTAAATTTTATCATACACTTATATTAAATTGATGCCTCTTGATCTATTTCAGTGTTTTATGCCAGTAAAATATCTGTCACATTGCCATAACAATAAATTCCACCAGGAATGTCTGCTATAAATGAGTTGATAGAAATGGAAAAAAATTGGAATTTCTGACAAAATGTTACTGTTTTTACAATACATAGGGTAATATTTGATGGAAGTATAATCTGGACTTAGAGGTAAGGACAGCTTATGCTCTTCCCTTCCAGATTTCAAATTCTATGATAAGTCTGCTTCACTGAGTCATCTCTATCTCAATGAGCTGCATTCCTGAACCTCCACCTCTATGATGGCTCCATAAAAATTACTGCCTATCTCAAGCACACCATTCAGTGATAGTACCTTCATCTGCCAGATGTGACTTGTTGAATTTCAGCATCTCCTCCTGTAAGCTTGGGTACTTGTGGGGTGTTTCTATGCAGTTGGAAGCAGGAGCTAGCCACAAGATTTACAAATAGGCAGTATGCCATATGGAAGCCAAGAAAACAAAAGTTACATACTTATATGTCTTCATATGACAGCAGCGTGCCTTGGAAAGAAGGGTAGGCCACCAAAACTCTACTCACAGTCTGCAAAGCAGTGTTCCATTACCCACCAAACTTAGACAATATCCAATTCTGTCACTATGTGACCAATGCACCCAATACTTCACCCCACAGGTGATCCCCATATAGAAAAGGAAGTTGCTAGATTTGTCCCATAAATCACCCATCAATTCCTAATGGAGCCCAGTGCTGCTACTATCCTATTACTGAACTTACTACATGCCATAGAACTGATAAATTGAAGAACGGATTCAATACGCAATTCATTTTGATCCTTCCCTTCCTACTCTCAACACTAGCTTCTTTGAACACAACAAATGTCCTTCCAGAACATCCTCCACTTTCATAATCATTGTGGCCCATACTTTGCCCTTATGCTTTCCTCCCCAACTTTGTTTTCATCCTGTTCCTACCCTGTCCTCACACTCCTCTCTCTCTGTCTGTCTGTCTCTCTCTCCCTGTCTCTCTCTCTCTCTCTCTCTCTCTCCCCCCCCCCCCCAATCTCTCTCTCTCTCACACACACACACACCTAACACTCCTCACCCTTAGTTTTAGATAACATGCCTCTTCCCTACCATCACCATTCATTCAATCAACTTGTTCTGCAGATCCCATCAAGAAGGAGAACTTTCAGGGATGTGGAATAGTCAAATTATAGATTTAAAAAAAGATTAGACATGAAACTTGATCTGTACACTGTATCAGCAAATTGTCACTAAATTACTTTGTGCTGTTCATGCTTATGACAGCTAAATTTAAATGAGTAAGGTAAATCAGAAATACAGTAGGAAGTGCTAGAAAACCTTTAAGCTTGTCTACAGGTGATGCAATTGTCTGTAAGAAAGTAGCAACATCAGAAGATGGTATCAGTTTGAAAAATGACTTACAGAGGATTGCTGAATGGTGCATGCTCTGGAAGTTGACACTGAACATAAATAAATATAATATTTTGCACATACATATGAAAAGAAATCCTGTACCGTACAACTGCACTATTGCTGACAAATTGCTGGAAACAATATCTACTGTAAAATATCTAAACATAGCTATCCAGAATGACCTTCAGTGGAATTACCACATAAAACAAATAGTAGGAAAAGCAGATGACAGACTGATATTCATAGGAAAAATAATAAGGAAATGTAATTCATCCACTAAGGAAGTGGCTTGGAAGCTGCTTGTTCAATCAATTCTTATTGTTCATGAATCTGGGACTCTTACCAGGTGGGACTGATAGAAGAGATAAAGAAGATACAATGAAGAACAGTACATTCATCACAGAATCATTTATTCAGCACAATCGTGATACAGAGATGCTCAACAGACTCTATTGGCAGGCACCACAAGAGAGGCATTGTGCATTATGGAAAAAATTTTGAGAGTACTTTCCAGAAAGAGTCAGACATATTACTTTCTCCCACACACATCTTATGCAATGATCATGTTGAGAAAACTTAAGAAATGACAGCTGATACATAGGTTTATCAACAATCATTCTTCTCTTGCACTGTTCACAGGTGGAACAGGGAAGGGTGAATCAGTTAGTGGAACCAGATGTACCCTCTGCCACATGCTGTCAGGTGGCTGGTGAAGTACTGATGTAGATGTTGATGTAGTAGATTAAGCTGTTACTTTGGGAAAGAAAGATGCTGCTGCATCAATTATACTGTACAGTTGCTGTTCACCTGCTATTCTGCTATTATTGCTTAATTTTACTTGATTACAATGTATTCTTCATGGAAATGCATCCTATTTGCTGTAAATTACTACTTGTCATACAACTTTCAGCAAGCACTAGTACTTGCCATGTAGGTGGATCTGAATCTAGATAGATAACTTGTAGAAAGAGTTAATGATATATACTTTTAATTTTCTTTTCAGCTGGTAAATATTCCCAATTTCTTGCTTTATGTTAGATAGTAGCTTTTTGAATATCATCCCACTAGAGTATATAACTCCATTCTGAACCCTAAATGAGCAGGAAAGTCTACAGGAAAATCATTTTTGTCTGATATTGTTCCTGTAAATCACAGTTCAGCTGAAACTGATTTTCATTAACAGCAGCAAAAACCAGTAAGAAGTAAATGTATCGGGAAATGAATGGAAGACTTCCAAGATCCTTAAAAAGGCTCCTTCTGCAAGATGCACAATTATCTGTTTCACACAATATCCTTACCAACCACTTCTGCTGAATAGACACATCATTTACTTTAGGTGCACTGCCTCAGAATATAATTCTATAGAACAATAGGGAATGAAAATATGAAAAATAAGCCTACACTTGCCTACATCTACATCATTCTCCACAAGGGAGGGTAGTTCTGGTACCACTAACAGGTCCTCATTTTCCTGTACCATGCGTGAATCATATGTGGGAAGAATAATTGTTAGTAAGCCTCTGCATTAGCTCTAATTTCTTGAATTTTCTCATCATGATCATTTTATGAGATGTATGTGGGAAGCAGTAATGTGTTGTCCAACTCTTCCTGGAAAGTGCACATTTTAAATTTCAGTAGAGAACCTCTCCATGATGCACAAGTCTCCCTCACAATGTCTGCCACTGGAGTTTGCTGAGCATCTCTGTAATGCTCTTGCACTGACTAAATGAACCTGTGATGAAATGTGCTGCTGTTTGTTGGATCTCTCTCTCTCTGGTTAGTCCTCTGTGGTAAGGGTCCCAGATTGATGAACAGTACTCAAGAATTGGTTGAATGTGTGCCTTGTAAGCCATTTCCTTCATGGGTCAGCTACATTTCCTTAAAATTCTTTCCATGAATCTCAGTTTGGCATCTGCTCTTTCTACTTTTTGTTTCATGTGCTCGTTCCACTTAAGATCACTCTTGACAGTTTACAGTAGATAGTGTTTCCAGCTATTTGTCAACAGTAGTGCAGTTGTACAGTACTGTATTTGTTTCCCTTTTATTTACATTCTGGATCAACTGCTGGAACGTGCACCATTCATCAATCATCTATAGGTCATTTTGCAAATTGTGTCAAACTTTCATCAAGTACTCTGGAAATTACTTTTAAATCCTTAAAATCTGTTCTTTTAATAGGATATGATGGTTCTGCCTGCAAAGAAGTCTTGAATCCACTTTCAAATCTGGTCCAATACTCGGTGAACTTGTATTTTTTCACTAAATAGCAGTGTGGGATGGTGTCAAATCCTCCATGAAGTCAAGGAACACAGCATCAAACTGAGTGCCATTGCCTACACTGCTATGGATCTCATGGAGGAACACAACAAGCTGACTTTTGCTAGGTCTCTGCAGAATCCATGTTGATATATGTAGAGGAGATTTTCATTCTCCAAAAACATCATAATTCTTGAACATAAAACATGTTCCCTAATTCTGCAACAGATTGACATAAGTGATGCAGGCCTGTATTATGTGCATCTGTCCTAGTGGGTACCCTTCATTGCTCCAACTACAATATGCTGCTGCTGCCTTATGTCAACACAATGAGAGATATTTATAAGGGCACAACACCTTGAATGAACTGCTTGATAATTTTATCTGTGCATTGATCTCATTTTACCTTGTTATCCAACCGAACAACAAGGAATTATACTCAGTGTGTTTCATTTTGCATATGATATGTAATGTGCTTCTGAATATTTCCCTACTATAATGCAGACAGAATTGAGCTACATATGATGCTGTGGAGGCCATGTGGCCAATGATGATACTAGCCTGTTGATTTCAACTACAAAGAGTATGACACTCAAGACTGACAACTGGGAACTGTTCACAGGTGTGTGTAATTTTCTGAGGCATGTGCATGTCAAACAACACAGGAATTAAGTGCCAATGATGTGCAGAGTCCAGAAAGACTGTGAGACTTAGCACGCTGAAATTACTCCGTCTGTTACGATTAGAACTCCTGATACACTTAATTTTTTAAAATTTTATCCTACTATGAGTTACCAATGTACTCATAATTTATATGTGGCATGTATATACATATTTCAAAATGTCATGTAAGCTGAATTTAACTTGGATTTATTGTTCAGTTTAATATTTTTAATGTACTGATTCTACTAGTGTATATAGTTTTTGAGAATATTTTCCTAATTAAAAGATAGGGACATCTGATATTCTTAATGCATCACAGAAGAGCTAATTTCTAGTGAAAATCAAACAATGGAAAACCCAGGATGGAATGAAACAATATTATGAGAAGGAAAGTTGCTACTCATCATATAGCAGAGACGCTGAGTCACAGATAGGCACAACAAAAAGACTTTCACAACTATAGCTTTCAGCCATTAAGGCCTTTGCAGCAACACACACACACACACACACACACACACACACACACACACACACACACACACCCATACGCACACATGCACGCGCACGTACACGCACACACGCACGCGCAAACGCACACGCACACGCTCACGCACACGCTCACGCAAATGCAACTCACACACATGACTGCAGTCTCAGGCAACTGATTTCAAGTGAACTAATCCATAGACCTGATCCTATTGGCAACAACAATTACAAGGCTGGCATTGTAACTTTTCAGTAACATATTTAATTTTCTGTGAAACTAATTAATTTACTGACTAATTATCATTAAAGTTCTGAAGTAATCCATTTTGAATTGCAGATTTTTATCTCTGTGCTTGTTTGATTCTGTCCATGTCATTACACTTTTGTTGGCCTAAATGTTATGTTCTGGCATAACCAAAAGTGCTGGAATGAAAATGCAGAATGCAAGACCACAGAAGATGTTGAAAAAATGGTGGCCAATGATGCATGGAATTGGACTGCACTGCGCCAAGAACGACACCTGGAAGAAGTGAATATTAGCACCACCCCTGCTAGCCTCAGCCACTCAGATCAGCACCAGATCATGGACATTAGTTATCAGACTCGTGTCAATTTACCTGAACAGGTCACATATCAAGGCCTCTAAATTATATTGCTTGTCACACCTCATTTGTGACTACTACTTGTAAATCTCCAATGTAAAGTACTGTCAATTGCTTTATAGAAACAAAACTACCAATGTTATTTGTTTGTATTCTTGTATAGCATTCTGAGAATGCAAATCCTTTAGGCACCCAATAAGCAACAAGTGGGCAAGACCCCACATGTTTTGCACAAGATGGCATGCTTCATTAATTGGTTAAGCAGTTAATTAAGTTTTTGTATAATTTACTGTAATTTTCAATATGATGCTTGTATCTCTAAGTAGGGTATTCACAATGCAGATGCATAAAATGGTTTCACAAGCTTTTCTAAGTTCCTAAACCATCACATATTTCACAAACTAAGTTACTGTTAACTCTTAGAGCCCATCATGAGTAGCAAAATCTAACTTATGAGTTCTGCAAATAATTATGTACTTTCTGAAATAATGTTTTGTGCATATGCCAGTCTTTAAATTGTTGTACACCACCCAGAATCCTCAGTTCACTCCTGGCAATCCCTCTCATAACATCTACGTGCAGCTTATCCATAAAAGTCTGTGAGAGTCATTCACTATGCTAACATTTATGTGAAAGTATGCATATTGGTATCTGCAAAAACATAGTAATGTTGATGCCTATAACTGACAAGTGAATTCTCTAATTGAAGCTTATGAATATTTTTATTAAACTGTGTTGCCAAGAACAGGAAAATTGAACCACCATTTTCATCAGAATGATTGATTGTTGTGCACAGTGACCTTCATCAAGGACTGGACCAAGTGAAGTATCTCTGAGCAACATTTCTAATGGATTACTGCAAGACACAGTGTTACTTCCATGCATGATGTAAATGTGAACATCTGTGTGCCACACTAGACACATTGTTTTGAAGCCTTTTTTTTAACAACAATTGATTCATTGATAGTGTTTAAAAAAATCTGTGCTTCAACAATATTATAATTAGAATCATGCCACAGGGTTGTTGTTGGATATGAGAGCTAACTTGACTACTTGACTTAGACACTAATTGTGTTACAAAATTAAGAAACTTGTCATTGTGCCGACAATATGACATTAAGTTTAATAAATATGTGAAAAAGTGAGTACAAAATGTCTTAGTTGTGTACTTAATCAAATAAATATCATCACCATCCAGTAACAATTTCAGTTTCTCAGTTGTGGACTGGTGTGGAATAGAATAGGGAAACGAGAGATGACAAAAATCAGGTTGGTTCTCTTACAGTTAGTGCATTTATGGGCGAGGAACTGATTACAAAGAGTGCACAGGAAAAGGACACATAAAATACTGAACTGACTGTGAAGAAATTTGTAAAAGTGAATTGTGGGATTAAGTTTAACTAATAATCAAAACAAAACTGTATTTAGACAGTGAGTAGAACAGTGCCCAGAATGTTAATGACAAGAAGCCATCATAATGGAACCATTTTCAGATGACCAATGAGAAGACACAATTGGTGACATTTTTGATGAGGCATCAAGAAATTCGAGCAGTTAACAACACAGTGAGCTGATGCAGGAGGTGGGAGGAGGGGTAGAAGGCAGACGGTAATTATGGATAACAGCACCAATGGGCACATGTAAAATTTAAGGTAAAATGTCATTGTTATTGAATGTGGTTAACTGTTTGCCAGGATGAGTGACTAGGTAGGAAAAGACAGTGTATTTAATGTTGAGGAACATGTAGTAAAAGATAAAAGTGACTTTGTGAAGACAGTGTGTTTGAAGATAGGGAGCAAGAACTAGAATTTAGTAAAGAAGGAGATGTACTGATTAAAAGGGAACTTGATGATGAGAATAGGGTAAAGTTACAAGAATCCACATTTTTCATGAAGTGACAGACAGTCAGATAATAGATGAAATGTCAAGGGGTTCACCCATTGATTACTGTAATGTGAAGACCAAACAGGATCACCCAGAGGTAGTGGAAAAGGTGAAGAGTAACATGAATTGGGTGAAGACAAACAAGCCAAATATGAATTTTGTGATGAAAAACAAGATAGACAGAAAAAAGTGTGGAGATGATGACATTAGGTCAATATTAGAGCAATTCACAATCAAGATAATGGTACATGTGATGAAACAAATGTGGTTAAACAAAATCTCTGACCAAAAAATAGGCTCTATAAAAGTTTCTTTTAAAAATAAATTAAGGAAAGTGACTAATGAAACAGATGTAAAACTAAAAGCTGTTAGGAAAGAATGCAACTAAAAAATAAATAAAAAACTAAAAAATTATGCAATGTTGTGAAAATACAGTGGGTGCTGTTTTTAATTCCTGTCAGAAAACCCATGTACAATTATAGAAATGGTGAACCATACTGAGGAGAGAGAGATGACCTTCAGAGACAAATTAAGTAAACTGAAGTAAATTAAATAATAAAATTGAAACTTTATGAAATAAAATGAAGACTAGATTCCTCCTAAGTACTGAAAAAAAAGTGACAGAGGTGGATGAAAATGCAGAATCTTTTGAAATTGAAAACAATGTCAGAAAGCTAATTATTGTGTTCATACCTTGTCAAAAGGTACTTCTTTTGTCAGTTGTAAAAATTTCAATGATTTTGAATGTATAATTTTATTTGAGAATTCACAAAATTGCATGGGAACTGGAGCAATAAAGAGAAAATGTTGTTATAAGTGGCTATTTAACATTTTAGAGACCAAGCCAGAGCATAGCATGGGCTGCAGTTTTATGCTAAAGAGACTACACCCAAATAAAGGTTGAGCCACCCATTACTCAAAAACTGGACTTCCTTTGTATATGAGCAATGTACCAGTGTCTCATGATCTGACCCTTGACTGGTGCTGCCTCCTATTGTCAATTTGTAGAATTATTTCAAAAGAAACATTAGCAAACATAACAGCTTCTGTCATAAATGGCTGAGTCAATATGGTGGCATTGCTGTAATTTTGAGCATGCTCATTAAGTTTCACAGTGTGATGTAATTCGGCTACAAATAAATTATGTTTGTTGAGTGAGCAAGAAATTTTGGAAGCTCAAGAGGAAGAAAGTTATCAATAACTCAACTTGCACTATTTTCTTGGGAGGAGACTTGTACTTTCTTTCAGCATTATTTTTAAATTTGTTATCTATCAAAGAACTAAATTAAATATGAAAAATAAATCTTAAAGCTTGGCCTATTTTTTAGTATGTATTACTCTTGAAGATACATCAATTACATATGTGCCAGTGAAGCTTTAAATAACAATATAAATGCAGGATTTCCTAGGTCCAATATTTTTCTAAGCAACTGGTCTCGAAAGTGTTAATGGGAGATATTCCTATGGATCAGTGGCAGAAGTGGCAGAATCTTGTAATTAATAGGAAGACTATAAGAAATAATTTTTAGGGGAGTATTGGTCAAAGAAGAAAGAGCAAGGAATTTTGAGCAAATTTTGGATTATGAGTGATATGATTCTAGAAGAGGTACTATTAAAGGTTTTTGTCAAACCCAGATTAATAAACTTAAATACTTAGATAAGGAGATCAGTAGTGAAGCCATAGTAATGGGATTAGACAACGAACTTCCTCAGAGGATAAGAGAATTGTTTGTACAGGGTGACAATTATTGAACTATATGTCCGCCCCCGGTAGCTGATTTGTCAGTGCGACAGAATGTCAATCCTAAGGGCCCGGGTTTGATTCCTGGCTGGATCGGAGATTTTCTCTGCTCAGGGACTGGGTGTTGTGTTGTCCTAATCATCATCATTTCATCCCCATTGACGCACAAGTTGCCAAAGTGGTGTCAAATTGAAAGATTTGCATCCAGTGAACAGTCTACCCGACGGAAGGCCCTAGTCACATGACATTGAACTATATGAAAACAATGTAAATTAATTACAAACTACCATGTGAACACACTTTATTCAACATGTAAACATCACTACAGATATTCAGATTTAGGAAATATTCAGTATGCCTGCCATCATTGACAATGATGTGGGCAGACAAATAGCAAAATTCTGCATGACCCACTGAAGTGTTGGAACATTGAAGATGTCAATAATCTCCTGTATGACTGTTTTCAGTGCAGAACTGGTTTTAGGTTTATTGCTGTATACTTTGTCTTTAATATTGCCCCACAAAAAGGAGTTGCGAATGTTCAGATCCAGAGAATATGGCAGCCAATTGAGGCCCATGCTAGTGTCCTTTACATACCCCTGAGCCAGAATATACTCCCCGAAGTGCTCCTCCAGGACATCAAACACTCTCCTGCTTTGATGGGGTCAAGCTCTGTCTTGCATGAACCACATCTTATTGAAATCAGGGTCACTTTGGATTATGGGGCTGAAAACATCTCCCAAACCTTCACATACCATTTGATAGTCACCATGCCATCGAGGAACTATTACTCACTGGACATTGCACACCACACAGTCACCCACTGAGAGTGAAGAGACTTCTCAATCATGAAATGTTCCAGTTTTGGTTATTGACCAGCCCATCCAAATGAAAGTGAGTTTCATCACTAAATCAAACCATGCATGCACATACTGATTCCCTTCATGACCCGTGGCCATCCACACAGTTTGAACATCCTAATGCAAACTATTCAGAAGTTATGATGATTTTATTTCATATAGTTCAATAATTGTCATGTTGAAATTTCTTCCAGAATTAATGTTGGTTATTTTTTTGAAATATATGGGAAAAGTAGAAATAGTTAAACCTATAGCTGAGGATAATGTGAGGAATTTTCAGACTAGAAACCATCTGAGGAAAGGTGGCTAGGTGAACACAGTGAGTATGACAGGTTCTGAGGGGAATAAAAGTAACCATAGAAATATCTGAGTAGTACAGGGTCTAAATGGCAATAGAAATGATAGGAAGAATTCCCTGATAGAAGTACGGGGAGCATCCTTTATAGACCCAACCAGAGAAGCTGAGGACTGCTTCAGCAGAGGCTTGCACTTCAGTATGAAAGAGAAAAGATCCACTCGTAAACAAAAATAAACCAGCATCAAACAACACTAATGCAGCCAGAAAAAGTGAAGAAAGTACAAATCCTAAATCATATATAGTGCTAAGCAAAACAGTTTTCAGTGTGGTGGATCTTATAGAATTAAAAGAAGTGATAACCAAACAGACTGATGAAACAGAACATTTTTAACTATGCAGCATAAGAAATATTATCAAAAGAATTTCCAAGATGTCATGAAAAAGTGTAAGCAGTTGCAGAAAACACATTGAAGTACCTTGCTGAATGGTAATATGATGAAAGAGGAGAACAGTTGATCAGCCAGGAATTTGAAGATAGTAACAGTGACACTAATAGTGGTTCAAATAGTGGTAAAGATAATGACATAGTAAGTAGTAATGAAGATGAGGAAGACAAGCATTTGAATTTATTTATATTAATAAAAGAATGTGCTAGGCAAGGAAAGAGTAAATGATATGAGTAAACAAAGTAATAATGAAGATGAGGTAGAGAAGGAGAAGATGTGAAACAGGGTTATGCTGTGTGTCATTTAACTGCAATGAAAAATAAATTTGGCAATCAGAATGACAGTTTTTGTAGGAAAAGTTTTATTGAGAATATGTTGCATGAAGAAGACATGAAGGTAAGTAACACTGAGATATGTCATGTGATTAACACCAATATTCAAGGAATACCTGTTAAATATTTACCAGACAGTGCGTGTGAATTAAATGGAATTTCCCACATATTTTTTGAATCAATTAAAGACAAAGAAGAGGTAGTACTAATGCATGCATCAGGAATCAGCATTATAGGTGCCACCAGAAAAGTATCCAGAAGTTTAAATAAGATGTGTTTGAGATGACTGACAGTAGTTAAACCACCTCCAGTCTCTAGAGCTCCCACTGGACACTACTCTGCTCCATCTTGTTCTTGTGTAGAGTTGTTTATGTCTCTTGCATTGGTGTATTGTGTAATAAAACCTCAATTTCACAATCAAGTGGTGAATCATTCTATTCTCCAACGAGTATAGGACCCAATTTCCCACAGTGGTGACCCTGGCTTCACTGCCTCATGCCATTATTTTTACATGTGAGGCAATGCATCAATTTTTCTTGAGTGTTCCATTGCCATCTTTTACTCCATACATCACGTGTGTTTCACAGTCAAGTTTATCTGTGCAATTACTGACTCCGCATCATCAAGCCTTCTGCATGCCTCTGACACATTGATGCAATGGATAGCCACCCCATCCCTGCCCTGTTGTACACTGGGATTCCCCTCAGTTATGCAACAAGATCGCATCAGACATTTTCCTCAGCTGCTTAGAGACAATCTGAAACATGTTGGTCAACAATATCCTGTACATATGTGGCCCCACGATGATGATGCCAAATTTGTGTGTTAATAAGCTATCTACATGAACATACAGGCTTGACCAGTAACTTAATTTTGACCCATTTGTCCCCTCCAAAATATGCCAATGCATGTGTAATTATCATCGAATGCTTGTCTCATTCCTCCAAGAGTGCTTTACAGCATACCATCCATACAAGCACCTAGAAGACAAATCCCCTTCACAGTTCTGGTAAAGGTTATGTGCTCTTGTGCATCCAGAGCTGATGCCCAGTGCTGCTCTATGGATACTATCATTGGACAAATTGAATCATGACCTGCAGCTACAGCCACTATCACATGTCACAGAGCCGTTGGATGCTCAACTCCAGAATATGATCATGCATATCAAATCATTCACCACTATCAACTCTTGCCTACAACAAGTCTCTCTCAGGCAGACAAAGTTGGCAGTAGTGCTTCAATTGCCACCCCCTCTCACATTCGTATAGCAAGGGTCTGACAGCATCATGCTGCCACCAAGGGACCAGCCATGGCACTACTGACTCCTACTTACCCCTTTACTCCAGCTGCTGATACACTCTTTGCCAACGCTGATCACCAGCATGGCCTGACAAATGACATGGATTACATCCAACACACCCTGCAACCCATGTACCTGCTATGCAGGTTTCAAGTGACATTCAGTGATACTGTAAGAAACTTTTGACCCACATGTGCGTGGCACCCAAATGCATCAAGCGTGCATTGTTGTAACAAAACTCTATCTCCATAGTCAGTGACCATCCTCAATGTCTACTTCCACTACCAGAGTCTTTATGTGCTTCATGGAGCAAATAATATACAGTTCCTTGTCAACACAGCTGCACCAGATTCAAGTGTCATCCCTCCCTCCTTTGCTTCTTTGAACCTTCTCCCACCATCGGTAGTTCTCTGAGCAGCTAAAAACTTCAGTACCATCAATCAAAGTGCCACAGATCTTTGGCTTCAGCTTACAGCAGATCTTCAATTCTCTTCGACTTTCCAGGTGGCTGATGTGGAGGATCCTGTCCTCAGGATCAATTTTCTTAATCATTTCAGTCTCTCCCTGGACCTACATTCTGCTGCTGCCTTACTCCACCATGCATCAAGCATGACCATTCCTGGCTCCTTTGCCGCTTCCCCTCCATCATCTGCAGTTCAGTGTGATCCCCTTGTTGGCACTATCTCTAAATGTTGCCAATGACAACTCACTGGTGGATCTCTTGACTCTGCACCAAGACACTGATGCCTTCTGCATCGACATCCTCTGCCAGTTGACTGCCAACGCATCAGCCAACCTGGCATGTGCTCTCTGCAGACAGTTGATGACCTTGTCACTGCGTGGCCACCAAATGTCGAGACTTCTGACTGTGCATCTGTTGTTCCCTCATTGCCACCTATGCTGAAGACACTTCTGGTCAGTGATTCATGAGCTATCAATGTTTTGTGTGAAGATCCCCTCCAAGCTCCTGTGTACAGCACTCGAAAGTACTATAAAGATCCTCATTGACATTATATCTACTGGTTCCTATCATAGGTTGTCTGCAATGGAAAATCCTCCCATCTGTTACAAAGCTAGACATCCTACAGCTAAAAAAATTCATCAAGTGAAGGCTCTCATGCAAGAACTCTTACATGCAGTTATTGTGCAACCACATGATAACAATTGGTTATCACCCCTCCACTGGTTCCTAAGAAAGATGATACCCACAGGCTGTGCAGAGACTGTTGCCAGTTCAATGCATGTACTGCTATGGATATCTATCCAATCCCTCACATTCATTTGTGCAGCACTCCACAGTGTGCAGTTCTTTAATGCTATTAACAGTCAAAAATCTTACCATCAGATACTGATGCAAAAGGATGACATTCCAAAAACTACCCTCATCACATCATTTGGCATGTTTGAGTGTTGCTTTATGCCTTATGGTCTGAATAATGCTTATCTTCTTCTCCTCCCCCCGGAGAGCATGAGTCACATCTCAGGTGTTCAAAATTCTCTTGGACAGTGGTGTAGAGATCAACCACAATGAGTCGCAACTTTGACACCATAGCATTATGTTCCTCAGCTACACTGTCATTTCTGAAGAAGTCCATCCAATGTCCAACCACATAGCTTTCACTAATGAACTGCCTCTACCTGAAAGTTATCAAGACCTCAGATGATTTCTTGGTATGGAGAACTTTCTCCAGCATCACCTCACACTGCTTCTCTTCAGGCCCCCTGACACACAGCCTGGTGCAATGGTCCAAAAGTATGATGCACACATTCAATGATTTCAAGATGGCTGTCATGAATGCCATCACTCTCAAGCACCCAATCACCAATGCTCGCATCTCCATTGCTATAGACGCAAGTGAATCTTTGATTGACACTGTTTTGAAACAATGTGTTGGTGAAAACTCACAGCCGCCATCCTTCTTTTCCAAAAAACTTTCCTTCTCACAATGTTAGTGATCTATGAGGCCATCTGTTTTTTCCATGAGGACATAAGGTCGAGAGGTCATGGTTTTCACTGATCACTGACCACTTGCCAATGGGCTCCATAACCCTGTGGTTGACCTACCCCCATGCTGTTTCTGCCACATGGACATTATCTGCCAATACACCTTGGATATCTGCTACATTAAAGGAGCTGGCCACATCATATTTATTTATTTATTTGTCCATATAAATCTATTTTCCAGTACATATATTGTACACAGGATATTGGACAGAAAACCTTTTTATTTGTTAGTTTTTCAAATGTCAAACAAACATTATTTAAATATATCTAAAAACAAAGATGATGTGACTTACCATACGAAAGCGCTGGCAGGTTGATAGACACACAAACAAACACAATCATACACACAAAATTCTAGCTTTTGCAACCAACGGTTGCTTAATCAGGAAAGAGGGAAGGAGAGGGAAAGACGAAAGGATGTGGGTTTTAAGGGAGAGGGTAAGGAGTCATTCCAATCCGGTAAGTCTTTCCACTCCCGGGATTGGAATGACTCCTTACCCTCTCCCTTAAAACCCACATCCTTTCGTCTTTCCCTCTCCTTCCATCTTTCCTGATGAAGCAACCGTTGGTTGCGAAAGCTAGAATTTTGTGTGTATGATTGTGTTTGTTTGTGTGTCTATCGACCTGCCAGCGCTTTCGTATGGTAAGTCACACCATGTTTGTTTTTAGATATATTTTTCCTGCGTGGAATGTTTCCCTCTATTATAAACATTATTTAAATTTTTATAGCAGATTGGATCTATACAGTTAATAATAACAATTTTTAAGTACTGTATATTTATAACTTGTTTCTACAATTAAAGAGACAAATTTAATTTTTTTTTTTTGCATAAGATACTGTGAGACTGAATGGTAGTAGTTTTTCAGAAGGAAGGCTGTCACAGACTTTTTAAAGCTCTGTAGTTCAGGAGGAGATTTTATAGGTCTTGGTAGTCTGTTGTACAGTTTTGTTCCTGCAAGATATACACCTCATTTGGCACATTGTGGTGTTACAATGATTAACATGTATGTCACTGTCTGACCTGGTACTGTAGTCATAGACACTTTTGTTTTGAGGAAAAAGGTTTTCTTTTCTCAGTATACTTTTTTTGACATGCATGACTACTTCCAATGTATAAATGCAGAGAAGGGGTAAAATCTTTAGATCTTTAAAGAATGGTTTGCATGGTTTTCTGTTGCTCACTTGTTTCGTTATTCTTATAATTGCCTTTTGTTTCCTGAAAACTGTTATGGCCTGTTGTACATTTCCAGAAAATGATACCATACTTCAGTATTGAATGTACACAAACAAAGTATGCAGCCTAACTGTTTGTACACAAGAACTGTTGCAAAGAATTCTTACTACGTAGCTCATTTTTGGTAGTTTGCATATAGGGATGTGATAGGAGTGCTCAATTTAAGATTTTCGTGGATATGAATGCCAAGAAATTTAGTTTCATTGACAGCATTAATGTTTCTGTTATCTATACATATTATGGGTTGTGCCATAATTTTATTTTGATCAGTGTGGAAGTTCATGAGTACCGTTTTTCAAGGATTAAGTATTGGCCTGTTTTTGGTAAACCATTCAGACACTTCTTTTGTAATATATTTTGCAGATGCAGTAAGATTTTCTTCTTTATTACCTTCAATCAACAGACTGGTGTCATCTACAAACAGTACTGGTTCAGAATCCCTAATGTGTGATAGGAAATCATTAATGTATACCAAAAAAAGAAAGGGACCTAAAATAGAAGCCTAGTGGAACACCATGACTTAGTCCACATTGTTGTGAAAGTTGTACCTGGAGTTAATTTCTTTCCATGTACTTAATTTCAGTTACCTGAGAGTGATATTCCAAATATGATTTAATCCACTGATTTGGCACACCTCTTGCACCATACCGTTCAACCTTTCTCAGGAGCACAGAATGATGAATCACATCAAACGCTTTTATTAGGTCCAAGAATAAACCTGAGATATTTCTGTGGTTGTCCACTGCATTTAAGAGATGGTTTATCAGATTGAAAGTGGATTTTTCAGTTGATTGCTGTGGTCTGAAGCCATGTTGACATCCACAAATAATATTATTCTTGACTATAGCTTGATAATAGCTGACTATATGTCATGTGTGCCTATGAACTAGCTTGCCAGTGAATGCAACCCTTGCATTGAAAACTTGTTACATGATACCGTAACCCCTTTTGATTGTGGAACCATATCACCTTCCTGGTTTTTCATTGCTGGTTTTCTGTGCCACATATACAGGTTCCCACATCTGTGTGGTATACAGGTAAGGTTTTTTCAGCCATACATGACCTGGCACACTCCACCCAAGGCTTCCACACACATTGTGACCAAATGTTTTGTCTGGCTGGGAATTAAAAGTGACTGTTATTCTTGGGATCAAGCATGTCTACTCTGCCATTGCAGCAAAGTTATTTGAGTGCCTAACTTCTCTGGGACATTTTGAGATCCATAAAGGTTAGTTTTGTTACTTACATCTCAACTTCATAGGCCCACTCTCCCCTTCTGATGGTTTTAGGTATATTCTCTCCGTGATCGACTATGCCAGCAGATCAATGGAAGCAGTGCCCTCAACCAACACTTTGCCTGACTCAGTCATGTGAGCTTCTGTCAGCTCATGGGTAACCCACTTCAGCTGCCTCTCCTCCAATACAACCAGCCAGGAGTGGCAAATTGAGTGGCCACTTTTTTCTAAGCTGTGTGCCTTGTTTGTTTTCTACAAATTCCACACAACTGTGAACCACACTCAGAGAAAATGGTTGGTCAAATATTGGCACCACACTTTGAAAGTAGCTCTGATGTGTTATGATGAAGCAATCTGGGATAATTTTACCTCCCCTCTTGTTTTGCCATCTACCTCCTTAAATTTGTTTTTTTCATTTTTGAATTAATTACCATTAACATACATGAATAGAATGTGCATTTTCATAAAAGAGACATATTGGCCCTCGGTTTCACAGAATTTACTAACCAAACCTAATTTTGTGCTTAGCTTTATGAATGTAATTGATTTTCTAATTTATTTTAACTATTTCTTCTTTTGTTACAGTGTGAAATCAGTAATTGTTTCACAACTTAAATTCTGTTGTTGACTTACAAACAAATATAAATTCTTTAATAATTGTAACAATACCATGGAAGGAAAGTTGATACTCACCATATAGTGGAGATGCTGAGTCGCGATAGGCACAATAAAAAGATTCACACAATTAAACCTTTCGGCCATAAGGCCTTTGTCAGCAGTAGACACACATACACACACGCACACAAACACACTCACATAAATGCAACTTGCACACACATCTGTAGTCTCAGAGAGCTGAGACCACACTGCGAACAGCAGCACCAGTGCATGATGGGAGTGGCAACTGGGTGGGGCTAAGGAGGAGGCTGGGGAGGCGAGGGGGAGGGATAGTAAGGTGTGAGTGGCAGACAGTCAAGTGTTGTAATTTAGGCGGAGGGCAGGAGAGAAGGTGTGGAGGGAGGAGGGGGGGTAAGTAGTGGAAAGGAGAGAAATGAACGAAATTAACAGACTGGGTGTGGCGGTGAAATGATGGCTGTGTGGTGCTGGAATGGGAACAGGAAAGGGGCTGGATGGGTGAGGATGAATGACTAATGAAGGTTGAGGCCAGGAGGGTTACAGGAACATAGGATGTATTACAGGGAAAGTTCCCACCTATACAATTCAGAAAAGCTGGTGTTGGTGGAAAGGATTAATATGGCACAGGCTGTGAAGCAGTATTTAAGATGAGGGAGATCATGTTTCGCAGCGTGTTCAGCTACAGGCTGGTCCACTTGTTTCTTGGCCACAGTTTGTCAGTGGCCATTCATGCAGACAGACAGCTTGTTGGTTGTTATGCCTACATAGAATGCTGGTTTCACAGGTAGCCCTGCCTTTGATGGAATAGGTGATGTTAGTGACCGGACTGGAGTAGGTGGTGGTAGGAGGATGTATGGAACAGGTCTTGCATCTAGGTCTATTACAGGGGTATGAGACCTGAGGTAAAGGATTGGGAGCAGGGGTTGTGTAAGGATGGACGAGTATATTGTGTAGGTTTGGTGGACGGTGGAATACCACGGTAGGAGGGGTGGGAAGGATAGAAGGCAGGACATTTCTCATTTCAGGGCATGACAAGAGGTAATCGAAACCCTGGCGGAGAATGTAATTCAGTAGCTCCAGTCCTGGATGGTACTGAGTTACGAGGGGAATGCTCCTCTGTGGCTGGACTGTGGAACTTTGGGAGGTGGTGGGAGCCTGGAAAGATAAGGCACGAGAGATTTGTTTTTGTACGAGGATGGGAGGATAATTATGATCAGTGAAGGCTTCAGTGAGACCCTCGGTATATTTTGAGAGGGACTGCCCATCACTGCAGATGCAATGACCATGGGTGGCTAGGCTGTACGGAAGGGACTTCTTGGTATGGAATGGGTGGCAGCTGTCAAAGTGGAGGTATTGCTGGTGGTTAGTAGGTTTGATATGGATGGAGGTAATGATGTAGCCATCTCTGAGGTGAAGGTCAACATCTAGGAAGTTGGCTTGTTGGGTTGAGTAGGACCAGGTGAAGCAAATGGGGAAGAAGTTGTTGAGGTTCTGGAGGAATGTGAATAAGGTGTCCTCACTTCAATCCAGATAGCAAAGATGTCATCATTGAATCTGAACCAGGTGAGGGGTTTAGGATTCTGGGTTTTAGGAAGGATTCCTCAAGATGGCCCATGAATAGGTTAGCATAGGATGGTGCTTTGCGGGTACCCATAGCTTTACTGTGGATTTGTTTGTAGGTAATGCCTTCAAAGGAGAAGTAATTGTGGTTGAGGATATAGTTGGTCATGGAGACTAGGAAGGAGGTTGTTTGTTTGGAATCCATAGGGCATCTAGAAAGGTAATGTTCGACAGCAGTAAGGCCATGGGCATTAGGAACGTTAGTGTACAGGGAGGTGGCATCAATAGTGACGAGCAGGGCACCGTGTGGTAAAGGGACAGGAACTGTGGAGAGTCAGTCGTGGAAATGGTTGATATCTTTTATATAGGAGGATAGGTTCCGGGTAGTAGGTTGAAGGTGTTGGTCTACGAGAACAGAGATTCTCTCAGTGGGGGCATAGTAACCGGCCACAATGGGGCGTCCTGGGTGGTTGGGTTTATGGACTTAGGAAGGACGTAGAAGGTGGGAATGCGGGGAGTGGTAGTGGTAAGTAGAGAGATGGACTCTGGAGAGAGGTTCTGGGATGGGCCTAAGGATTTGAGTAGTGACTGGATATCCTGCTGGATTACTGGAATGGGATCACTGTGGCATGGTTTGTAGGTGGAAGTATCTGACAGCTGACAGAGTCCGTCTGCCACGTAATCCTTGTGGTTCAAAACAATGGTGGTGGAGCCTTTGTCAGCAGGTAGGATTATAAAGTCAGGATCAGTTTTTAGATGGTGGACTGCAGTTCTTTCTATGGATGTAAGGTTAGTTTGCATGTTGAGGGATTTGGGGAATGATGTTGAGGCAAGGTTTGATATTAAGAAATTCTGGAAAGTTAACAGGGGGTGGTTTGGAGGCAGTGGGGGTGGGTCAGAGTTGGATGGAGGAGTGAACTGAGTTAGGCAAGGTTCAATATTGGTCTTTGGTTGAGTCTGATTGGTCGGGTTGGTAGCGAAAAAGTGTTTCCATTGTAGGGACAATGAGAAGGAGAGAAGGTCTTTAACTAGTTCAGCATGGTTTAATTTGGGAGTGGGGCAAAAGGTGAGGCCTTTGGAAAGGACTGATATTTCTGTGGGACTAAGGCTTCTGGAGGAAAGGTTCATAACTGTGTTGCAGGTCTATTTAGGTTCTGAGTTATGTGTGGTGGTGGGAGGGAGTTTTGGAGGGTGGGGTAAATATAGTAGGTCTGTGAGACAGGGTTTGTCAGCTATGAGGGGGGCGTGGGAGAGGTTTGAAGGTGGTTGTGGAAGTGGTGGACAGTGGTACTCTGAGGCAGGAGTAGGAAGTGAGTAGGATGGAGAGCTTTTTGAGGTGGTGTTGCGCATGTTACTCAAGTTTCTGAAGGGTAAGGGTTTCATTGTGTTATGGGTTCCAGGAATTTGAGATTGAATAGCAGGAGAATTTTGCGGATGGAGAGAAGGTACTGCAAGGAGGATTGGGCTTGGTTGATATGGTTTTGCAGGACTATGGTTGTGAGGGCTAAGGATTGGCGGAATCTGAATAGGTGGAGATCATTGTGGAAGGAGGGGTGGCAACCAGAGATGGGTAATTTAATGGTAAGGATGTTAAGGGGGACTTGATGAGCCAAGCAACAACGCAGGAACAGTATGTGGGACTGCAATCTGGCTAGGAATAAGGAAACTTTTCTACATTGACGCAGATGGAAGGAGCATGGATCCATGGTGGTGCAAAAAATGCGAAAAATTACGTAAGGAAGTAGAATTACGTCCGAAAAATTACGCAAAAATACACCCAAATACGTGTGAAAAGTACGGAAAGGACGAAATGGATGCACAATGGGGGAAAAATCGAGATGAAATCTGAGGAAGACGACGATAGTGGAAGGCGAAAACTCACTATAATTAGCGAGAAGTCACAAGGGTCAAATTAGAAAATAACTAATCAGTAATAAATATACGTATATTACCGTGGGTAGCATGTTTAAGGGTGGATAAGCGTAAGGTGGATGGCAGATGTGACTGGAAGAGGTGGATTTAGTGGGTGCAAACAGGCATAGAATGGGGAAAGTGTGGGGGTGAGGAGAGGTTCGTAGTTAGAGATGGAAGATCGTGTGGCACTGGAAAAGTGTGGGGATGACACTCTGGGAATTGATACAGGGAGCATGATCAGTTTGAAGGTATAGGCTTCATTATATCAGCGAAAGTAATATGGGACCTAAGATGCTGCACTAACAATCAGCATGGTCTTGAGGCCATCTGTTGTGTGTGGCCGATATGGTTTATACAGTGTGGCTCATAAGTAGAGCATGCAGTGTGGTTCGCAAGGCAAAAAGAGAAACACAGGAAAGAAAAGAAAGAAGGAATGACAATGAGTATAGCGGATGCAAAAGAATGTAGTTACAAAGGAAAACAGCACAGAGTTAGCATCAAAGAAAAGCTGTCAGGCAAAAATCAAACAATGAAAAATCCAGGATGGAATGTAACAGTACCAGAGAAGGAAAGTTGATACTCACCATATAGCGGAGATGCTGAGTCGTGATAGGCACAATAGAAAGATTCACACAATTAAAGCTTTCGGCCATAAGGCCTTTGTCAGCAGTAGACACACATACACACATGCACACACACACACACACTCACATAAACGCAACTTGCACACACATCTGCAGTCTCAGAGAGCTGAGATCACCTTGTGAACAGCAGCACCAGTGCATGATGGGAGTGGCGACTGGGTGGGGGTATGGAGGAGGCTGGGGGTGGGGGGGGGGAGGGATAGTATGGTGGGAGTGGCGGACAGTCAAGTGTTGCAGTTTAGACGGAGGGCAGGAGAGAAGGTGTGGAGGGGGGAGGGAGTAAGTAGTGGAAAGGAGAGAAATAAAAGAAATTAAAAAGACTGGGTGCGGCGGTGAAATGACGGCTGTGTGGTGCTGGAATGAGAACAGGGAGGGGGCTGGATGGGTGAGGACAAATGACTAATGAAGGTTGAGGCCAGGAGGGTTACAGGAACATAGGATGTATTGCAGGGAAAGTTCCCACCTGCGCAATTCAGAAAAGCTGGTGTTTGTGGGATGGATCCACGTGGCACAGGCTGTGAAGCAGTCATTAGGATGAGGGATATCATGTTTGGCAGCGTGTTCAGCTACAGGCTCGTCGACTTGTTTCTTGGCCACAGTTTGTCAGTGGCCATTCATACAGACAGACAGCTTGTTGGTTGTCATGCCTACATAGAACGCAGCACAGAGGTTGCAGCGCAGCATGTAAATCACATGATTGGTTTCACAGGTAGCCTGGCCTTTGATGGAATAGGTGATGTTAGTGACCGAACTGGAGTAGGTGGTGGTAGGATGATTTATGGCACAGGTCTTGCATCTGGGTCTATTACAGGGGTATGAGACCTGAGGTAATGGATTGGGAGCAGGGGTTGTGTAAGGATGGATGAGTATATTGTGTAGGTTCGGTGGATGGTGGAATACCATGGTAGGAGGGGTGGGAAGGATAGTGGGCAGGACAATTCTTATTTCAGGGCATGACGAAAGGTAATCGAAACCCTGGCGGAGAATGTAATTCAGTTGCTCCAGTCCTGGATGGTACTGAGTTGCGAGGGGAATGCTCCTCTGTGGCTGGACTGTGGAACTTTTGGGAGGTGGTGGGAGACTGTAAAGATAAGGCACGGGAGATTTGTTTTTGTACAAGGATGGGTGGATAATTACGGTCAGTGAAGGCTTCAGTGAGACCCTCGGTATATTTTGAGAGGGACTGCCCATCACTGCAGATGCGACAACCATGGTTGGCTAGGTTGTGCAGAAGGGACTTCTTGGTATGGAATGGGTGGCAGCTGTTGAAGTGGAGGTATTTCTGGTGGTTAGTAGGTTTGATATGGATGGAGGTACTGATGTAGCCATCTCTGAGGTGAAGGTCAACATCTAGGAAGTTGGCTTGTTGGGTTGAGTAGGACCAGGTGAAGCAAATGGGGAAGAAGTTGTTGAGGTTCTGGAGGAATGTGAATAAGGTGTCCTCACTTCAATCCAGATAGTAAAGATGTCATCAATGAATCTGAACCAAGTGAGGGGTTTAGGATTCTGGGTTTTTAGGAAGGATTCCTCTAGATGGCACATGAATAGGTTAGCATAGGATGGTGCCATGCGGGTGTCCATGCCATACCAGGAGAAGGAGAGAAGGTCTGTAACTAGTCCAGCATGGTTGAATTTGGGAGTGGGGCAAAAGGTGAGGTCTTTGGAAAGGAATGATATTTCTGTGGGACTAAGGCTTCTGGAGGAAAGGTTCATAACTGTGTTGCGGGTCTGTTTAGGTTCTGGGTTCTGTATGGTGGTGGGAAGAAGTTTTGGAGAGTGGGATAAATGTAGTAGATCTGCAAGACAGGGTTTATCAGCCATGAGGGGGCGTGGGGGAGGTTTAGAGGTGGTTGTGGAAGTGGTTGACAGTGGTACTCTGAGGCGGGAGTAGGAAGTGAGTAGGATGGAGAGCTTTTTGAGGTAGTGTTGTGCATGTTGCTCAAGTTCCTGCAGGGCAAGGGTTTCAGTGTGTGTTATGGGTTCCACGAATTTGGGATTGCATAGCAGGAGAATTTTGCGGATGGAGAGAAGTTACTGCTAGGAGGATTTTGCTTGGTTGATATGGTTTTGCAGGACTATGTTGGTGAGAAACTGTTAAAGGTAATGAATGTTTCAATGTATGCAGTTACTTTAATGAGTTAAGTTTTAATTGTAATAATCTGTAAATTAAACTTGAAACAATGCGTAGTTTCAGCACCTATTATTGTGAGGATATATAAGGGCCCAATTTTTGGTCAAGAGACAGTCAGTCCACAGCCAAGTTTCAGACGAGGTACCGCTGTTGCATCAACTTAGCAGTGAAATAAGTGTTACACCAACATACCATGTGTTAAAGCAATGACAATGTCTGTTCCATACATAACTGGTTATTCTGAAAGAACTGTGAACTATGTGGTTACACTTTTACTGCTCGTAAATGTTCAACAGGAAACTATTGTAGTAGTATGTGGATGTTCACCTGCTAACTAAGGCTTATCAAAAGTTAAACAATGTTGTACAGTCCATATAACTGTGTGTTATTGGGGGGTTGTGAACAGTGAAATTGAGGTACTGTGAAATACAACTGTGCATCTGCCGGCTACATTATTTTCATTAGGCAGTGCCAAAATTACAAACCCCGTTTTTCAGCTGGCATAGCAATACAGCATGTTGACACTGAGGACAAGAAACAAAGAAAAAAAAGCAGGCAAAACTGCTACAGTGTCACAGCAGATCCTGATCTGAAGCACTACCATGAGTGTTACATACATACCTCTTTCAAGGATGATCTTCATTCCTTGGTGTCTGAACTCTTGTATGTTGAACCTTTTGTTCTTCTGGCTGAGTTCATTGAGTATTTTGCTCCCCTTCCTCTTTCTGAGTTTCCAACATCAGCAGAGCACGTCCATTCTTACATTGCCCACATACGCATCCCTCTCTACATCCTCATTCTGCACCTTGTGTGTTCATCCACAAGGAAATCGACCTGTGTGAACTTGTTATGCTCTCCTGTGACTCAGTTTGACAGCTCTGCAGCCACCATGCTTGGGACTGTACAGAGTACTTCTCTGTACATACAATATGATGGATATTTACCTGAATGGCAAGTGCCAAACTGTATCACACATTACAGTCAAACTGGTGTGGACACTCATCAAGGACCCCCCTCTGGCCTCAGATCTGGACAACCTTTTCCCTACTGCCTCCCCCTGTGAGTGTCTCAGCCTGGAGCCAACCATGTGCAACTCACCAAGTGTGCCCTCAGGTTCAAATCTTGTGTGTGATGTGTCACACCTAGTGTTCTTTCTTCTAAGTGCTCCAGTCTACAGGTTCCCCAGACACTCTCACCATGTCTGCCCACAGATACAAGTGCTGCATGTGAAGCACCCTCTCCCTCGATGCATGCTTCGACGTTGTTGCCCCAGACTCCATCCAGTGAGGCCACCTTTCATGTTGACATTTCACCATACTGCACCTGGGATCTCTCCCTAAAATTATGTCACAGAATGTTCTTTATGCTATATGTAATCCTGCGCTCACTCAATGACTCAGCCATCAGCCATGTCATGCTTCTCCATTCCCATCACCTTCATTCCACTGGATGCTGATGATAAGGACATTTCCACTTTTATTGATGCCAATGACCACCTTACATTTGTCATGCCCCTCATCTCATACTCCTCCCCACTTAACGGTGCATGACTGCACTTTCCTGCATGGGCTGTCCTCTACATCCACTGTGCTAGCAACAGGATTACGTCATCTCAGACTTCAGCATCAAGTTGCCACCACACTCCATGAGAAAAGGTCCTCATGTCTCCCCCCAGGGCCAGTATCACATCACTGGTCACAAAGATGTTCAGGACTATGGCTATTAGGTGTCCTCCCCGCCATCAGCTGCACCAACACTTCTCATCCTACTGTGTGCTCTGCACTGCTGGGGAGGAGGTGGGGGGGATGTCTGTGGTTTTTGTCAATAGTTACACCATCATTAGTCTCTGGAGCTTTAGCTACAGTGCATTGGCTGGATGCTAGTTGGCTCCATCTTGTTCACAGGTACTGCTGTTTAGGACTCTTGCATTTGTGTATTGTGTAGTAAAACCTCAATCTTACAATCAAGTGATGAATCATTCTATTCTCTAGTGAGTGTAAGGCCTGACTTCTCACATACTGGCAACTTCTGAATTAGCATATCAGCAATTAGAATGTGAATTTTTAGTGAAATCTGAACAGAGCATAGAAAAGATTTTAAGTACAGAGTTATTGAGTAAATGGAATATCAGTATTTGCATTGCTGCTGGAAAACTAATTTGGTGTGTAATGAAAATGTATACAAAATTACTTTCATGTGAAAATACAAGATAAGTTAGATTTTCCCTTGAATTACTTAGCTAATGGAAGTGGCACAGATAAATCAGAGGAAGAAAAATTTCTATCAGAGATAAAAGAGAATACTGAATGTATAAGAGCTAGGCAAAGATTGATCTGGAGGAACTGATGGTGAAAAATAATGAAGTCTTCTCAGGTAAACCTAGATTACTGAAAAATTTGAGTGCTAGTTAAAATTTAAAGAACATGAACCTTTCTTCATTAAGTCTTATGCTATCCTATTTTGTAAAAGAAGTGCATGGAAGGAAAGGGGGAAGTGGGGAAAAATTGAGATATCAGTAGCAGATACAACAACCTATTGATAATAGTTGGAAAAAAGAATGGTGTTGTTTGTGTTGCTTTGGATGCCAAATGAAATAGTACTGAGAGAAAGTGACAGACCAGCTAATACTGCTGAAATTTTTCAAATATTCCATGGTTTTAAATCCCTTACTTTCTTTGATGTGAATTGGGTTACTGGAATATTGGCTTGGATAATGAAGCTACACTTTGTACATCCTTTTTGCATAAAGGTGAGTGTTACCAGTACCGTTTGGTGCCTTGCAGTCTAAATTTGTCTCTCTGTCTATTCATCGGAGCTGTTCATAAACATTTAGGTAATGAACTACTTAATAAAGTGACTGTTTATGTACTGCTGGTTATGATTTATTTGAACTCTGTTCAGTTTCAGGTGAGCTACTTGAAACTATTTCTGAAGGGAGGATGAAGCTTAAGGTAGGTAGTCTGACCCTGTAGGGGGAAAAAAAAAAAAAAACCTCTGAGCGCTATGGGACTTAACTGCTGTGGTCATCAGTCCCCTAGAACTTAGAACTACTTAAACCTAACTAACCTAAGGACATCACACACATCCATGCCCGAGGCAGGATTCGAACCTGCGACCGCAGCGGTCGCGCAGTTCCAGACTGTAGCGCCTAGAACCGCTCGGCTGCTCCGGCCGGCATTTCAGTTTTGTCTTGTTATTATATTACTAATGAGAAATGGGTATAACCTGATTCAGGAAAATTAAAATCTTCTGCAGATTTTCCACCACCTAAAAAAAATTTTCATTTTATTGGAATACTGCAGAAAATTTGTGAACAACCAATCATTCAATCATCCTTACTTAGGTAATTCAATAAACAAAAGAATGTGTGGAATTGGTCATCTGAATGTATGGAAGCTTTTCAAAACTTAAAGAGGGATCTATTTAACAGTAAATTATTAGGCCTGCATCATCCAGACATTTCTTTATCTAGTTGTTTGAGCACTAACTCAATTTTTTATGGTTTGGAAGTTGAAATTTTTCAGCCAGTAGGAACAGATACAGGGATTGATCACAAAACAGTAGTATTTGGAAGCAGGACTTTACATGCTCATGAGAAAAATTACTACATTTCTGGATTGGATTCTTCAGCAATAGTGTTTGGATTTCAAAAATTTAGGTGTCTCTATTGGATCACAAGACAATAGTTTTCACAGACCCCAAGGTCTTGTGTTTTTTTACAGCACTGTAGGCTGTAGTATTCTAAATTAACCAGATGGACATTATAATTTGTAAGTGTATGTTGGGAAGATGTTGTATGCAAGTGACCCTGTACATCTGGTATACTCAGCGCCCTCCAAAACAATGCAAAAGAAATTCCCTATCTATGAAATTAAACAAGGACCACAATTAATTCAGTTAATTGCATTAAAGAACATGATAAATATTTTGACATAAGCATATCAGGAGAAAACAATTAAATTCATTCAAGTTGCATTGTGATTGCCAAAAGGTTAGTATTTAAAGGTGGAGAGTGCTATAAAAGGATATGCCTTAATATTTGTGGCTGGATTTGAAATCATGCAATCATAAAACTGCAAGAAAATCTTCAGAATGATGCTGGAAATTACTGCAACTCAGTAAAAATGACTTGACTGTACCTACAGTTTGTATTGCTGTCTTGCTTAAACTCACCATTTTAAGCTGCTGGTGGAGGCTGCAGTGGCTGCAAAATTAGCTGTTGTTTTCATATCAACAACTTGCACCTTTGGCTAAGTTCACATCAGCCAGAAAAATGTCTAGGTCACTAGCTCTTCAAGAATGCTCCAAGAGGCACCTGGCTGCAGTGTCTGCTGAAGAAGAGGTCTAGTGGAGAAATGACTTTATGTCATCTGCTTCATAAAGAAAATGTTCACGTATTATCATTTTTTGTTTGGCTAGCTGAACTATGGATGTTCTGAGTGCTAACCAATGAAAAGATGTTTTAGAAGAAGCTGGTCCCCTTCCCTGACTCTTGTTTCAGGTGGTTAACCACTAACATTCTCCTTAACACTTAGTGCTGAAAACCTGTATCCTACTCCTTCTCTGTCTCTGCTCATGGCCAGTGAGGTTGGACCTCAGTAGCACAGCTGTGCTTCTCTCTCTAAATTATAAATTATTTATGTTACCAAGCCATTGCATGTCTTACAATGAATAAGATACTCTCGCATCACAGTTCTTGAGATCAGTGACATCCCACACCTTCAAAGGTGTCTGAACTCCCTTGGTCCTCATTCCACTTTCAGATGTCTATAATGATTGGTGTATTTCACAAAAGCCCTGCTGTATACATTTCTGTTTACAAAAGGATTCTCCTGGGTCTTGCTAAAAATGGTGCATCTCTTCCTCGAACATGCAGGTTGTTAAAAACAAACTATGCTGGTATACTGGCACCATGGGAAATAGATTCCGCACTGTGAGTTCTGGCGTCCAGTGCTAAGGGCAGCTACTTCGAAGCACTAACTGGTCTGACTGCATGGCTGTGATCCCCACAACTGTTGGCAAGTCTTACCCGTGAATTCTCCTGAGGTGGTCTTCCTTGCCAGCTAACATAGCCTACTACGGGTACACATGATTACAGCCCAGCACAATATGCTTCCATAGTAAATTCTTATTTGGGTGAAGAGGAAAATCAGTATGGAAGTGTAGTCTACATTAGTTTTAAATAAGTTACTGGACAGTTTTGGAAAAAAAAAAAAAAAAAAAAAAATAACATGTAACATCACGTCATCCAGCAGTTTTTATATTTATGCTGATGCAGTTCCACTCACTCAGAACTTGTTAAACAATAAATGCATCAAAGAAATTTGTTCTATGTGGCACTGGGACTATGTGCTCATTTGAGAGACTGTTTGGGATCAGAATTTTGCCATGGATGCAAATCGATATTTTATTATCATGCATTAACCAAATAATCCATCACACACTAACTCTTTTATATTGGTAGCATAAAATTAACTTCATTTACCAAACATTACAGAGTTATTTAATGCAACATCTCACGACTCATTCACTTCTCTTTAAAACTGACATTACAGCTCAGCTCTTTGTTTGTCACACATTCACACTAAATGACTGTATAAATCAATGTCCTTTTACACTACTTACTCATTCATTCACTCATACTTTCCATCTTTTAAACATCAGTTGATTACTCCTCATCGTGTGAAACAAATTTCAACTTTGAAATCACTCAACTCATACTTTTGCAAAATGTATAGGTTAAGACATAGCAACACAGTAAAAACCCTTAAAAATACATCATCATACAATAATACACATAGTACAAGATACACAAAACATTCGAGATCTATAAAGCAACACACTAGTCATAGAACATTGTAGAATTCGAAACATATACAGAATACTAGATACAAATAAAATCCAAATACATAGAACAACATACTCAGCACAAACCAGTGTAAGCTTAAAGCATATGAAACACCAAATTCAACTGTCCTAATGAAAATTAATCGTGTGTCACTGGGCATGAAATGATGTACATATTTGTGAATAATATTACAATTGGTGTGATCAAATGTTCCATTAGTATTAATGTAAACTGGTGGTGTCAATCGTTATAACATACTAATTCTCTATATAATCATAATTACACAAGTCAAAACAATGTATCAGGCAGAACCAGGAAATATACACATGGAGATGTGGTGTTGGTGGAAGATCCAAATGTAAGATCTGCCCAAGCAACCCACTCGGTGCTTTCTATTTCAGTCCATCACAGGATGACTGAAGATAGCAGGTCAAATGTGTGTGTGTGTGTGTGTGTGTGTGTGTGTGTGTGTGTGTGTGTGTGTGTGTGTGTGTGTGTGTATGTGATCTGTGATCTGTTCACGTGTGTGAATGTGTGTGCAGTTTTCTTTTCTGAAGGAGACTTTGGTTGAAAACATATATTTAACAGTCTTTTCATTCTGCCTGTCTATATCTGAACATGTCATCTTTACAGTGAGTAGCAATCAATCCTTCTCATACTGCTGATTCTAACTTGCACTTTCCATTTTTTAATTTGCCTAAGAAGGAAATATTGAGATGGAAATACAAGACTGTATTTGTTACTTTTCCTCCAATGAACTACAGCTTCCATACATCCATAAACCTTTCATGTCTTAAACTAATTCGTCTCTCATTCTAAGGTTTCTGTAAAATTGTGGCAATTGCAAGTCTGGAACATAAACACGAGCATAACATGGCCCTCAGCATGTACATGACACTCACAATACAACAGTTTGCCTTGTTTTATACATCTTTTACTACTGTGGTTCCTTACTGTCTCTCACCTTTCACTCATTACCTTTACCCACATTTACCATGGCCCATGGTCTGTCTCTCTTTCTGTGTACATCCAAAAATTATCTCATTCCTTCTTCCAATGTGGGTCATGTTTAAATCAGTCTTTTTATCCTATCTTCTGGTTTTGCTTTCATCATGGTTGCTCTAAAAAATTCAGCTATCTGTCCTGTCAAAAGTATATGGACATACATAAAATAATCACATCATGCTCTCATCAACTATATATTCATACAAATTGGTGGATTGTATTATCATTAATCATCCACATACTGCAGTGTTTCTTTACATCTGTAATTCCTCATGTTGCAGTGTTCCTTCACATCTGTTAAACCATAACAGTGCAGTGTCTCTTCACATGTGCTAATAAATCACAAAGTTCCATGGCTTCTTGCTCTGTGCTCCATCAGATCTAGTGAACCTATAAAAAAATAAACCTCAACCAATGTGCACTTCTTCATCAGGGCAACTACAACCATTTATCTGTTTAATACTTCTTTTTCTCAGTGTCCCCTACACCATGTTCCTGACTCTTTCTGATGATAATTGAACTTTTTCCACACAAAAATTCTGTTTTAGACCTTATAATCCTTTTTCTTTTCCATGGGATCACTTCATGTTTTTATTACTATGTCTTCTTATGACAGACCTGAGGGTGGATGTCATGTATCTGCTTATTTCTTCATTGCTCCTCATTCTCTAAATACCTTGATATGTAAAATGTGGTGGTTTGGAGTGAACTGGTAGATTTGTAGAGTTTCTAATTCTATGACATTGTGATCAGCAGTTTCCTGCATGCGGTAACCCCACAGAACACATTTGCTGTTTATGTAAAGGACCTCTTTTGACCTCTTCTATGATTATAGCAAAACTTTATTCTCCACAGAAAGCTTCAGCTGTCTTTTTGTTAGCAGATGGAACATTCACAATTCTTTTTTCTCATATCCCACTACACAGCTTTTGTTCAGGATGACCTCATGTAGTGTTGCAGAATAGTAAAGAGTTTGAAATGTGGAATATTCTCAATGTTTCGTTGCCTATGCCGAGAGCCAAGGCAGTAGGTTAGCCAAGAGGTATCAGAATGTGTCGTCACACAGGGGCAATGACCTGGTTACACACAACAGGCGAGAGAGAATTGCTTAGCACGCGGGTTTGTGTTAGACGGAGACTTTCGTAGAGTGTAAGACAGAGGAATAGCGTCAGCTGTACTGCATTTCACAACTTCGCGTAAGTCTGTCGTAACAACATGTAACTCTGTCACAAGACCATCTAAGGGGCGACCACGACAGATAAGTCAGCAGTATAAGTGGAACGAATGCGTTCATTACAAACGAGCATGACGTCAGGACGTCACTCGTGCTTCCTTTAAATACGCCAGCTTTGATAGTAACAAGGCACTCGCAGTTAGACTTGCAGTTAGATGTGTACTGGGATGCTGCGTAGTGCTCAGGTCGGTGATCGACATGTTAATCTTTATTAAGGAGATGTTGCAGTAAGGGCGGCCCATCCAGCAGCAGACATGAGGGCACAGCTCTGGTCCTCTCTGCTGCCGCTGTCAATCATCAACCCAGGATTAGCACACATCATGGCAGACTGACCACATCAGTGAGCCGTCATCGAGATCATGTGGGGCCTAGGCCCTGTGCATCCGCCGTCACAACTGGGTGAGCCGACGACGCTGGGGGATTGCAGCCCATTCCGCCCGCCCACCATGGACGAGACACCAGGAGGAGCAGGGAAGAAGACGGGATGGGATGGAGTACACTCCACACTACGAGATTGCTTCTCATGCCTACAGCGCTGGGACTCCAACCCGGAGCCTCCTGCTGTCCGCTGCCGAGGTGGCCAACCAGCTGGGCGCCGCCAGCCACGTGTGGCCGAAGTAAGGGCATTCGACCAGCTACGTCACAGCACACGGCACTGCGCTAGCATAGCAAGACTGGTGCGGCCCATAGCTGGTGTCATCGCTACGAGTCAGCAAGGACTCGGGGAAGGTCGTTGATATCACCAAGCTCAGCCAGCCTGTGTTACACGGGCCGCATTGTACTCGGCAGGAATAAAGGTGTCATGAATTAATAATATTTCTTTGGCGTTTCTGATGTGTCCACAGTCATTTCCTAACATCCTGTCAACTGGAGAGGTCACCGCTCGGCCTCCAGTCCACCGTAGGTGACTGGGACCACTTACTAAGTTCTTCACCTTCCTGCCTGCCTGAAAATCTTGAAGATAGGTCCAACAGGCCTCGTCTGTTGGCTCTGAGAGGAGCCTTTTCTATGGCCATTCATATCTGTGATATACAATGTACAATTAGCTAGGAGATCAGCAAGCAAGATCAATGATTGTTTGGCCACCTCAAAGTGACTGTTCATTAGCACCACCCAGGAGACATGTGTAGCTTATGGTATGCTATGAAAACAAAGACCAACTTAAATGGAGAGGTATGATTACAGGCTACAACCTAGTTGGCACAACATATCATCATGCATATGGCATGGCTACATATGTGCAATCATCAGTTTGAGATGTCCACTTGTGCTCGACAACAGGGCATGGCGATGTACATGAAGTTGTTGTAAAGATAGGAGATCTGTCAGTGAGCAATGTGTACAACCCACCAACCATTCCCTGGCATCAATATGTCTCGCCATACCTGGCACACCAAGCAATATACATGGGGGATTTTAATAGCCACCACCCTCTGTGGAAGTATAGAACAGCTGATGGAAATGGCAATGCTCTTACTAACTGGGCAGAGAGTAACAACCTGTTCTTTAGGTCAGCAGCTTGGAGAAAGGAATATAATCCAGATTTATGCTTTGTGATGACTGTAATAACCACATACCACTAAGAACTACAAGATGTGTATTAACAGACTTCCCTCACAGCCAACATTGCCCAGTCTTGATTGAAATTGGCATCAATATCCCACTAATAACAACCATACAATGCCCATGAAGGAATTTTAGAAAGGCAAAGTGGGATATCTACGCGGAAAAATTGGATAAGTGCTTGGGATGGATGCAGCCAACTGCGAAAATAAGTATCAGAAATTCCTTGAGAGTGGAGACCCTGAGATTGCAAATAGCCTGCTGCGAAGCCTAGACAACGCACAGTAAGAGAAATGGATTGAAACCGTTCAAGTTGCTTGATTTCAAGACACCCAATAGACAGGCCTGGTCTCCCCTCCAAAAACTAGGTGGAGCTAACAAACTACATCATAACTAAACAGACATTTCTGCAAATAGGATTTCAGCTCACATACAGGCAATAATATCTAGAGCACCAAAGGACAATAAACAAACAAGAATAATATGCTGTAAACTTAGTGTTCTTAAGAAAAACAGCACACCTTTGGACCAGTATTCCTCAAAATTTACCACCAATGAAGTAAGAGAAGTGCTGAAGAATGTCAAGGTGGAAAGGCACCTTTATTGGATGGAATAATCCCAGAATTCCTTCTTCACTGTGGGGAATATGTCGAAAAATGGCTTGCAGTGTTTTACTCAGATATAATGGCAGCGGGGAACATACCACAGAAAATGAAGAACTCAAAGATCATTGCCCCACTTAAACCAGAGAATCCAAGCGATCAGCCAAAGAGTTATAGGCCTATGGCATTGCTCAGTGTCATATACAAGCTGCTCAAGAGACTCCTGTGTAACGGATTGTGCCCAATTACAGATGAACAATCAGGATTTTGATCTAACAGATGCTGCACTGATCAAGTACTTGCCCTGACAACACATATAGAGGCAGGCTACCAGAAAAAGCAAAAAACATCAGTTGCATCCAGAGACCTGAATGCAGCCTGTGACACTGTCTGGAGACAGGGCCTGGTGTACAAACTCATACAAATAATCCCATGCAGCAGTATCATTAGACTCTTCGACAACATGCTTGCTGGGAGAGCTTTTCAGGTGATTACTGGAGAAAAAATGAGCTCTACCATAATTATCCACAATGGGCTACCACAAGACTCAGTCCTTGCTCCATTGTTCTTCAATCTTTTTACTTCTGACTTTCCAAACACACAATCTAGGAAGTTTGGCTATGCAGATGATTGGGCTATAGCTGCACAAGATGAATCATTCAAGGCTACTGAAGACACCTTGTGCTCCAATGTGAAGCTGCTGAGTGGCTATTTCTGCAAATGGAGACTGCAGGCAAATCTGACTAAGACTGAAGTATCATACTTCACCTTTGTAACTACTCAGCAAGAAGAGAGCTTAATGTCCTCTTTGAAGGTAAGTGCCTTAGCCATAACAACTACCCCAAATACCTAGGAGTCACAATGGGCAGGACACTCTCTTACAAGGAGCACATGACAAAGACTGCAGATAAACTGAGGAAAAGAAACATCACCTATAAACTGTGCGACACCACTTGGGGCTCCAAACCAAGCACACTCTGCACATCAGCAGTTGGGCTTGTCTTCTTGGTGGCAGGATACTGCACTCCTGTGTGGATTAACAGCCCACATACAAGCAGGATTGATGTGGTACTAAAAATGACACCATGCGCATTATCAGCAGCACAATGAAATCTACACCCACTGTATCACCGCCAACCCCGAGCCACATACCACCCCCAGAAATGCAGCAAAAAAAACACCCTTCTCAATGAGTTCAACAAGATAACTAATAACCCACAGGTGCTCATACACAGTAACATAGCCGACTTGGAGTGCAGAAGACTTAAATTGAGAAGACTGGCGTTACGCTCTGCTAAAGAGATGACAAACTCCAGCTTTGATGTCTACAGTCTGTGGAAACAACACTGGCAAGAACACTGCCCACCAAAATGGCAAAGTTTCATGACAGCTGAGAAACCATCTGGCTTCAACCAGCCATGCAAAGTGTGGACAACCCTAAACTGAATATGTACTGGCCATGGAAGATGTGCTGACGCCCTCTACAAATGGGGAGTGATACCATCATCAAATTGTGACTGTGGTGCTGAAAAACAAACAGTCTGAAACACAGTGGAAGAATGCCCAGTTTGAGTCTACAAGGGCACCTCCAATGATTTCCTTGCTACAACAGAGGAGGCAATTGATTATATTAAATGTCTTGATGTATAAAATGTATAAGGATTGTGATGTATGCCATATGATAAATAAATAAATAATCTATCTTCTTATCTAAAGCCTTATTGTTCTCCTAGCATTTCTTTGTGTGACTGTCTAGTTTCTAATTCATGACCTCTACTTTTAATCGATGTTTTTGTTTAAATTTTTAAATTGTTCTTATTTATTATTTTATTCATAGCTGTTATTTTTCAGCAACTGTAGTTAAATTTCAGAATAAAATTCAACCATCAGTTGTAAGTAGACCTATATCTTTTATTTCACTTTACCAGTTTTGACAAATTAATTTGTCATCTCCAGAAGCCTACAAAACTGGGAAGATTATGAATCTTTAGACAATGGCTGTACATTTATGATAAGTATAAGAAGTATATTACAGAAACTTACTTAGTGTTGGTTTATAAGAAGTCAGTATCTTCTTTGTAGAAGAATAATTCCATGGTATGTCTGAAACTGTACATTTGGTGGGCTTCTGAAAGTGACATATTAATTTTGTCAAAACCGGTAAAGTGAAATAAAAAAAAAAACTTAATTAATTAAATAAAATGAAAATATTTGCAACTGATGGCTGAATTCCATTCTGTAATGTTTCTTATTTTCTTTAAATTGCACAGCCCTTTTTTCTTTGCTCTTCTTAAATATATCCTCTGTTTTCTTCAATAAATTTTCACTTTTATTGAGTCATCCATCTAATTTTTTCTTTCCTTTGATTATGTTGGCCTGCATGTCCTTAAACTGTGCAAAATCTCTGATCTCAGCATCTTCACTTAGGTTTGTTGGGACAGTTCTATCTGAAGCACTCACATTATGTTAACATAAGCCACTACTTATGCTGCAGAATAAACATGTAAGTGCAAAATTCTGTCTGTGTCCTATGGTGCAGGCAGTAATTTATTGTGAATCTCTGTGTTCATCAAAACAATGGCCATGGCTATCAGACTAAAATTCCAACAAATTAAAGTGCAGGTCCTAATTATGTCACTATTTTTTACTGAAAGTTCATGGCAGACAAGATAATAAACAGTAACTCCTTTAATACTTCCATATCCCAGAGAAATATTTATTTAAGTAAGACACTCATTCAAAACTGAGAATTGATATGGTTCATAAATGATTGATTAGTTATAACAGGATCCAATGAGGTTCCTGCGGCCTACTTGAATGAAAGCTGGAAATGAGTAATGTGATACTTGTTACAGCATAAGATTACATCACAGCTTTCTTCATAAACAACAGAATAAGAGTAAGTGTTATTCAAAGAGATCATTATAATATGTCTCACAGTACCTAACCTACTACAAAGAGTTAACATAAAGCTACAGCTATACCCTCTATGAATATTTGATGTACACAGCCAAGATTATAATTATGGTGCACAACATGTCACAGTAGTAAAATGTAAGTCATATTTTTATGTCATGAAAAGAGAGATTACATTTGCCCCCAATGGTGAAATAGTGGAAGTATGAAATTACGCATGTATTGAGCCATTTATTTGTTTGAATTCCAAATTCTCTTTTCTTAGCACAATAGTGAATTTCTTTTATCAGTTGTCATTAACATATCTCTTCAAAAGTACTAAAATAAGTTGGAGGTATACATCATGTTTAACAGATTTGTGTGTTGCTCATTATTATGGCTGATCAGATTCAAGGTATTGAAACTGTTTAATCATATTTAGCAGGTGATTGTCATTGTCATGGCATCTCTTCCTGCATAACTGAAACATGTAATATGCATGCAGATGCAAGCCTGGTGCATCATTTGTGGAAATTAACAAACTTACAAGACTGTCAAAAATAGGTAAGCTGCCTTCCAATGATTTTGTTGTGCTGATCAGAGCCTTGAATGATGTTTATAAGAATGGAACTTGCATAACTGTTTGGGAAATGAAGAAACGTTTGGGTCTATTGACACACACCAACCTCCTAGTTTTCAAGATTCCACACTACCATTCCATGCTGCCATAGTGTTCCTGTGTTAATACAGAAATAACTGTATCAAATCAGCAATTCAAAAATACATGTAAACACATCAAAACCATTAGTATGATAAATATGAATGAAATTCACACTCACTGTGGTTCAAATTTAGATGGACTGGATAAACATGTAGTAACCAAGACAGTCCTTTTTATAATAGTAAACAAGCCTCATGTACTAAATACACAGAAAATAATGGTAAGATGGGATCAACAAATTCACCATAATTCTTTTTTAGTTCAGGTGTGGAGACTGATTGTGCTGACAAGTACAAAGTGAAATACATTGAGATAGGACAGACCTTTCCCTATCTTGTAATAATTCTACAGTATTTTTGCATGTCACTGTCAGATCTTTAAAGAATAAGGTACATGATCTCTGTGTTCTACTAGGAGAAAGCATGAATTCTCTTCTATGTGTTTATGAACATTGGGTAAATGAAAATTAGCTATATTTACATGAGCCACCAATCTATTACTTTGTGTTTTTAGAAGTCTGAACAACTGTGGAGGTACTTTGATATATTTCATGCAAGAGGAGACTATTTAGAGAGCATAAATAGAGTTGGTTCTGTGTCAAGAGGCACTCTCCCCGTTCACTCCTTGCTGGTTTTCCTCTGGAGGATGGTAATGATCTGTGGTCACTGAAAGGTACAGTAAAAGAAGATTCGGATGTAGTTATTTATTTCCATAAAAATACAGGTAGCATCTTGACTTGCAGGTGGCATCATCTGTCAATGCACACTGAGGAACTGTGTTGTAAGCAGCCTTCAGCCCACTCATGGCAGCTGACACTGCACCCTCATTCCAGCCAGCTGCTGCACTGGCAGTTCACTGCTTGTGGTGGGCCCTGGCTCTGGCTGTACCATGATGATGTGGAAGTGAGTGATGACAGCATGTGTATTGAACTTATGCATGCTGACCTGGAAGGTTCTCTGTCCCCTCCAGCTCACCACTGCTCTACATCATCCGTAGATGACAGTTGCCATATAGCCATGTGATTCTGCGATACTGGCCTGCCATCCAGGCAGGCCCTGTTCAGTCTGCTGGAATGTCAGGTATGCTGGTGTCCTGATCCTGGTGGAACAGAGTGACATCCACGTCCTCCCATCAGTGACAAAGGCAGACTGTGGTGTTGAGCCCTGCTGGTGCTTATGGTGAGGTAGCCGTCTCTTCCAGTAGTAGTTGTTGTTATCCATAGTGTGCAGGCAGTCTACAACAGACTAAAGTGCGCGTCATTTATGTTGGCGGCCGAGTTTAGGTTCGTTCTGCGCATCTGACGTCACAAAACACAGTCAGCCAATGAACAGAGAACGACGTTGCCACATCTTGACTGCAGTGCAGAGCACGGACGAGTGTCCTGTTTTAGAAACGTTCAGCCATAAATAAATTAATAGAACAAAAGCAATGTCTTGATAGCAGACTTTCTTTTATAGAATGTTTGGAAAAAGCATTCTTTATACCAATTGCTTCATATTCTATTAATTAATTAAACCAAGCAAGCAATAAGACTCCTAATTCAGGCGATAGCAAGGAAATGTGTTTGTATCAATCTCACGAACCGCTTTTTCGTGGTAATTGTTTATTTCCTATTGTACTTCGACGAAGCGTGAGTAATTCATAGTCATACCAACAGTGCTTGTCAGTATTTTGCGTGACCTGTTACAATCCTCATCGAGTTTTATTGTCAGACGAGTTGCGTTAGCGTAACGGTTAAGGTGTTGGGCTGTTAAGCGCAAGGTTATGAGTTCAAACCTGACTGATCGCCCACATCAACAGAACCGACGAGAGGGCGATACACGTCACAGCTGTCACTGTCCCGGACGCGAAGCCTTTCCCCAATGCAAAACGCCTGGCCACAATGTGGATCATCGCCATGACGGCACACGCCATCGTCAGCAAACGGCAGACCGACAAGGCGCAGTTCCTCACGGACCTGTGGGAGGAACACAGGAGGGCCTAACAACGCTCCAAGTACCGCGAGACCTTCCAGAACTTCCTGCAGGTCCCGCTGGACGCCGCCTTCCGAGACGCCTTCAACACGACGTGACCGACGCCCTCCCACAACACCCACACCCCAGTCGCTGAGGACGTCGCCCACCGGTCCCTCCAAAGCCCCGACGTCAAGTGTGGTGCATTGCGAAAGTGTTGCGAAAATGTGCGCAAAGTGAAAGTAGGTACGTGAAGCAGTGCCAAAGTGAGAGTGACGTGTGCCAATCATAGCCATACAGTGTCCAGTGCCCAATAGCCAAATAAAGCAGGCAAAAGGAAATGATCAGTTATTAATTTAGTGCAAAGGATACAAAGACGTGTTCCAAGATAACAGCGAAATGTCAAACAGTGTATTTCATGTAATTAATGTGTTCTCTCACTCGCATCCTCTCTCTCTCTCTCTCTCTCTCGCTCTCTCCATTCAAGGTACATTTTTTTCTCTCTCTTTTCGTTAATCATTTTTTGTTTTTTTTTTGTTTGCTGTGTTTATTCCTGTGATGTATCCATGTGTATAGATATAGATATATACATATATAAATTTCGGCGCATCATGTGCCTAAAGGTTGCATGCCCCTTTGCGATTTACAATAATTTTAACATTAGACAACCTTTGCCCCAAATTTCCGTGAAAGATGTTCCGGTTCATATTCTCCTTTCGCCTTTGGCAAACATATAGCGAACATGCCAAAATAGGTGCATTTCAAATACCATACGGGGAAAAAAAAATTTAAATTCAAATTAAAAAAAATCAAAGTAATGCAAGTTTTGTAATTTAAAAAAAAGCCATAAACAATTGAAGGGAAAAATTTATCTGAAGGACACTCAGAGAATAAAAGTGTTGTAACTCAACCAAAAGACTACTAAAAGAACAATCAGAACAGAAAACGAGAAAATGAACATCACCGCTCAATAATCAAGCACACCATTTCATGTAAAGATCTGTAATTGTTAAAAATTGTAAATAAAAGTTTATATACGTTACAAAAAAAAAAAAAAAAGTGCGATGCTTAGAATTTTCTGTATTTAAAAACAATATTGATGTGCCTTACTTCACGAATTTTATTCGTTTGAATGCAGTTTTTTGAAATTTCTAGTGCTTTGTCTCTTCATTAACCCTTTCGCTGCTGTCGACACGTGCTCCCCGCATTCCGCGCTGTCCGCGATTTTGTCATCACTGCACTCTGCACTGCTCGCCTGTGCAGACACATGGTGTTCCCACTGCTTTGACACGCTTATCATTCGATTTCACAAAAACTATTTGGCCCAAAAATTTGATTTGAACACGTCTTCTTGACTGATACCTTCCCCCCATAAATGACTTAATTTTGTTTCGATGTTCAACGCAGATATTGTGCAGTATTAAATGTAGTAAACCATTGCACGAAATTTTGAAGAGTTTGCAGCTGAAAGTCCATAGCGTATACTTTCCGTATGGTCGATTTTAGTTACCACAATGTTGAGAATGAAATGTGGACAAGATACCTAAATTTCGTATAAAATTTACTGTACAACAATATCTCATTTAATTTAAGTACCACATAGGTGTCGTATGTAATATTGAGAAATATTCCGTCTTTCGCGACTGTAATAAAAGTTTTATTTTAAAGCACTTCAATCAATGAAAGGTATGGCACATACATGGTACTCAAGTTCTATTTCTTGTTTTTGTTCCACAGTCGCAGTTTTACCAATGGTATTGAAATATATTCCTCTTATGCAACTGTAATAAGCGACTTATTTCGACCAGACGCTTTTCTCTCTTTTGAAGCATCATCAGTGGACAATATTTTGTCTCCTCCATTGCCAAGTCACCTTTCGTAGTTTTGTGCTGCGGTAACACAATATTCAACGTTTGTGTTGGCTGATCAGTGATTTAGCAAATAAATGCTGTTTGTGTGTGCCACACACAAAAATTATATTTGACATAGCTCAGAGCACTTCACTGATAGACGATATGTTCAAGTCCTAATGTTTTTGTAAGTCCACAGTTTTGTTTAATGTATTTTGTCTACTTCCTTTTCATTGATTGAAGTGGTTTAAAATAAAGCCAAACGTGCCCGGTGTAAATAAAACTTTTGTTGCAGTCGCGAAAGATGGAATGTTTCTCAATATCACATACGACACCTATGTGGTACTTAAATTACATGAGATATTGTTATACAGTAAATTTTATATGAAATTTAGGTATCTTGTCCACATTTCATTCTCAACATTGTGGCAACTAAAGTCCACCAAAATTAAGTCATTTATGGGGGTAAGGTATCACTCAAGAAGATGTGTGAAAATCTAATTTTTTGGCCAAATAGTTTTTGTGGAATCGAATGATAAGAGTGTCAAAGCAGTCGGAAGACCATGTGTCTGCACAGGCGAGCAGTGCAGTGACAAAATCGCGCACAGCGCGGAATGCGGGGAGCACTTCTGTGAAGCAGCGAAAGGGTTAATGCGGCCGTGGTGGTTTTACTTCATAAACTGCGCGCTCCCCCTAAACGTAAGCTTGCGAACTATGCTATACTATGACGCTGCTTCTCTTGGCGCGTGCGTCGTGTGCAACTGGCAACGCAGAAATCTCCCGCGTCTGGGCGGGCGTGCGCGAGCCGCCAAGATAAAAGAATTGAACTATAGTGCCAGACATCACTTCACTGAAATCAGGAAACTGAGCTCAAATCTCATGTATGCCTTTGATCTGTCTGACAGGTGCCTTATGAGTTAAACTGCTGGGGTATTTATGGGGTGAAGTAGTGTCTAATGTTTATCTTATGTCATTTGTCATGACCACATAGGGCTTGCTACTATGAAGATACCAGCGCTTTCCCTTCTACTGTAACTGCTTAATGAGTTTGTTATAGCATAGAACTGGTTCATCAGAGTTCTTGGTACTAATGATTGCATTCACCTTAGCCTTTCCTTCATCACATTACGAAGATGACGCAACCTCGTTTGGCTGCTCTGACCCACTACATTCTCCTGAAGTCTGCTGCCTGTCTTGCCAGCAATGTCAATACTGTGTTTTTCCCTGACCCAGTCTCAGTGGCAAAATGTTTTCATTGCAGCTGCCTTGTTTGGAAATTGCCAGAATGTGGCACCATAGCTTCGCTCTGGGACTTTGAAAATTTTACCTATTTTACTGCCCTATACAAGCTTGGCATGCAAGAGTCAGCAATGTTTTTTTGGCGAAATGCACTAATGTTGACATCAGCACAGTAATTTCTGCATTGAAAGTCTATTTGAAGTAAATGCTCCATTACTGCCAGGTCCCAAACTAACAGTAGTGCTTGTATGAAACTTCCTGGCAGATTAAAACTGTGTGCCCGACCGAGACTCGAACTCGGGACCTTTGCCTTTCGCGGGCAAGTGCTCTACCAACTGAGCTACCGAAGCACGACTCACGCCCGGTACCCACAGCTTCACTTCTGCCAGTACCTCGTCTCCTACCTTCCAAACTTTACAGAAGCTCTCCTGCGAACCATGCAGAACCAGCACTCCTGAAAGAAAGGATATTGCGGAGACATGGCTTAGCCACAGCCTGGGGGATGTTTCCAGAATGAGATTTTCACTCTGCAGCGGAGTGTGCGCTGATATGAAACTTCCTGGCAGATTAAAACTGTGTGCCCGACCGAGACTCGAACTCGGGACCTTTGCCTTTCGCGGGCAAGTGCTCTACCAACTGAGCTACCGAAGCACGACTCACGCCCGGTACCCACAGCTTCACTTCTGCCAGTACCTCGTCTCCTACCTTCCAAACTTTACAGAAGCTCTCCTGCGAACCATGCAGAACCAGCACTCCTAAAAGAAAGGATATTGCGGAGACATGGCTTAGCCACAGCCTGGGGGATGTTTCCAGAATGAGATTTTCACTCTGCAGCGGAGTGTGCGCTGATATGAAACTTCCTGGCAGATTAAAACTATGTGCCCGACCGAGACTCGAACTCGGGACCTTTGCCTTTCGTGGGCAAGTGCTCTACCAACTGAGCTACCGAAGCACGACTCACGCCCGGTACCCACAGCTTCACTTCTGCCAGTACCTCGTCTCCTACCTTCCAAACTTTACAGAAGCTCTCCTGCGAACCATGCAGAACCAGCTGGTGCTGGTTCTGCATGGTTCGCAGGAGAACTTCTGTAAAGTTTGGAAGGTAGGAGACGAGGTACTGGCAGAAGTGAAGCTGTGGGTACCGGGCGTGAGTCGTGCTTCGGTAGCTCAGTTGGTAGAGCACTTGCCCGCGAAAGGCAAAGGTCCCAAGTTCGAGTCTCGGTCGGGCACACAGTTTTAATCTGCCAGGAAGTTTCATATCAGCGCACACTCCGCTGCAGAGTGAAAATCTCATTCTGGAAACATCCCCCAGGCTGTGGCTAAGCCATGTCTCCGCAATATCCTTTCTTTCAGGAGTGCTGGTTCTGCATGGTTCGCAGGAGAGCTTCTGTAAAGTTTGGAAGGTAGGAGACGAGGTACTGGCAGAAGTGAAGCTGTGGGTACCGGGCGTGAGTCGTGCTTCGGTAGCTCAGTTGGTAGAGCACTTGCCCGCGAAAGGCAAAGGTCCCGAGTTCGAGTCTCGGTCGGGCACACAGTTTTAATCTGCCAGGAAGTTTCATATCAGCGCACACTCCGCTGCAGAGTGAAAATCTCATTCTGGTAACAGTAGTGCTTGTTTAACATGTGCATGGCAGCAATATTGATGTCTTCACAGAGGTACTAGACATAACAATCTCCCACTTGCAAAAATACAAGCAATATAAAATTTTAATCTTTAAGGATATTAACACTAATGCTAGGATTACAACAAAGCACTTCAGCTTGGTCAGTGGTCACACAGTATGCTTTATGCAAGTAACAAGCCAACAAGACAGCAGTCACATCTGGACAGTGTTATCTACATCTACATCTTGATGAACATCTACACTCTGCAGACTATTGTGAAGTGCGTGGCAGAGGGTACATCCCACAGTACTGGTTTTTAGGGCTTTCTCTCATTCCATTCATGTATAACAAATGTTAAAATAAATGTGTATAAAATAGGTCTTTTAAATACTATGTATCTGTCAGGTCATGGGGGGATATGCTTAAAATTACTGACAAAAAATTTGACAGATGTGAACAGCCAAAATACATTAGAACTGTTAATGATAATCATATCAATGCTTCTAGATCACAGCTGTCTATGGAAGAGTGGTCCGAGTTCCTACTTCAATTTACAATTACTGATGAAGCTTTTGACAGGTTTGTCAATCTCATTTCTAATACAGTTAATATGCGCTGCTTTAAAGTATTAAAAAGATAAAAGGGGAAACCAATCAAAGGTAAGCACAGAAGTTTTTATCAACAGTCCACACCTGATCTCAAAAAATTAAGAACATGGATCATCAGTCTCAATAACACATTAAAGAACAGTGAAGAAGATAGGCTTTAGTTCCTTCAACTAAATAAGAGGAACAAATCAGAAAATATAAAACAGAAAAGAATGGCAAATGATAAGTATATTCAGCAATCACAAAACAAATGCAAAGCTGCCTGGAGAGTTATCAAATCAGAACAAGGTAATACTGATAAACCACTTGTGATACTACCAAAATTAGACCAAATGAAATAATAACTTCTTTATTAATTCTGGTAAAAAAGGACACCCAACTCAACAAAATGATGACTATAAATCAGGCATTAATAAGTATCTTGGAAAAACATATTTATTCATATCACACAACAAATCTGCAATATTAACATTCAAATGGCCACTAATTTCTGTCACTTGCATTGGAGTAGCTATAGTAAAATACGGCAACTTGTAATTGCATGGTCTGTCAAGTTTTGTCATCAAAAATATAACAGACAGTGTACTACAGACACTTTGTGTATGGTACTAATAAATAATATTTTTATGAGATGTTCTTTTCCATTGTGCTTAAAGATAATGGCAGTTGTTCCTTTACACAATGAAGGAGATAAGCCCTGTGTTGAAAACTGCTGTCCTATTTATCTTGTACCAATACTTTTGAAACTAGCAGAACATTGCAATACCAACAAATTTACAAATATTTTGCCTGCAATGAGACACTGGCAAACATTCAGTATGGCTTGAGGAAAAAATTACTCGCACTAAAAGCTCTGGAAAATGTTGTTTTGTCAATATTCAATACCTTTGAAGCAAAATCATCTATTGATGCCTTACTGATTGATCCGAGCAGAGCAATTGATACACATCTCTTAACAGATCCAAATATTAATCATGATTCAACTCTGACATCATCAACACTCTTCAGTTCTCTCACTGACTTAGCTATCAACTCATTTTCCGAAACAATAAATTTCTTTTCTAAAACATCAACTTTTTCATTCACACTTTATAACCCCTCTGACAACCCATCTTTTAACTCTGAAACTTGGTTACTAAGTAGGTCCATTCGACCTTGTACTTTGTCTAATTTACCATTTTCATATCTTCATGTCTTCTATTTTTGCCAAAATTAACTTCAAAATATCAATTTTTAGTGTTTCTTTGCTGACTATGATTTCACTCGGCTCAGATATGTCGTGACTAGATTCCACAGCTTTCACTTCTACCCATCTTTTAACTCTGAAACTTGGTTACTAAGTAGGTCCATTCGACCTTGTACTTTGTCTAATTTACCATTTTCATATCTTCATGTCTTCTATTTTTGCCAAAATTAACTTCAAAATATAAATTTTTAGTGTTTCTTTGCTGACTATGATTTCACTCGGCTCAGATATGTCGTGACTAGATTCCACCCTTGTCTTTATTCGTTTTGTTAAGAAGTACATGAGTCCACAAACAAATTAACTTCACAAATAGTTTGTACTTATCTTTCCTTTTTCATGTCCCTGGTTGTAGTTGTAAAGTCCTTTTTCATTTGACCTGGTCTGTCATTGTTGGTAGTACACCGCCACTGTTGATATGATTTGCTTTGTTGGACAGCCCTTGCTATTCTTTCTTCCTGTCATCAGAAATTCATTCATACATAAATTGTAAATGCAATAAATTACTTTCTTTTCTGCAACAGACAAAACTTCATTATTAGTCAATTGATCCCAGATGATGCCACCTCTTGTAATCTCCCCCCCCCCCCCCCTTTGTTGTTGTCACTACTATTTTTGACGGAAAAGTATTTTCAAAAAACATGAGAGAAGTGAGATTTACAATAAACTTTTTACTTACCTTCTTTTCTTGTAGTTGGTTCCAGTTCTTTATGTCTAGGGGTCTGATTCTTGAAGCTGAAAATTTCACATTTTAAGTTCTCATATTCCATTTGTTATTATGTTTATTTACTTCACATTTTGCTACATCAGACTGTCTTTTGAATTTTCACATTAACAAAGCCAAAATTACATTGTTCTTCCAAAATACAAAAACATGTCCGTTCACATCAGAGGCTTGCCCACTACCACTTCCACACTCTGCGGTAACAATAATATTCCAAAGTGTTAGCAAATTTGCTTGACAAATGAATTTCTATTAATTTATATATGAATCAGGGAATAAACACAATAAACAGTTCCAAATTGTGAAATTAATAATACAAATTTTAAGGGTGCCAAATATTTTGTAATTTCAAATGTTAAAAAAAAAGAAATTAACTGTACATACAGAACTAGCACGTATCAGTTTTAACAACAAAAATAAAGTAATTCAGTTTCATAGTTTTTAGACTGAAATATAATAGTTGTGTATAAAATTATATTAAAATTTTCAGATAAACGGTTGAGATAATATCGATCTGTCCAAATTTTGAAAATTAGTTTTGGTAATGACTACTTCTTTTGACAAAAAGAAATGCTAGAGGAGGGTGCCCCTTTACTGTTACATAAACTCAGAGCCTGTCTGAGTGAAAACATAATGCTCAGCTCCTATTATACAGCTTTTTATAGCCACATAACATACTACATGCAGCTTTGGGGCAAATCCTCAGGGGTAAAAAGAATTTTAATATTACAGAAAAAGACCATCAGATGTGTAGCAGGTGTTGTGACAGCGCATTATTATTTATATTTAATTATCCAGTCTATAAAAAGGAAAAGCTAGAGAGCTATAAATAAGGAAATCATTTCATTCCAGAAGGTCCCAAGTATGGGTCTCATTCGGGCACACAGTTTTAATCTGCCAGGAAGTTTCATATCAGTGTACACTCCGCTGTAGAGTGAAAATTTCATTCTGGAAACATCTGCCAGACTGTGGCAAAGCCATGTCTCCACAATACCCTTTCTTCCAGGAGTGCTAGTTCTGCAAGTTTTGCAGGAGAGCACTTGCCCACAAATAGGCAAAGGTACTGAGTTCGAGTCTCAGTCTAGCATACAGTTTTAATCTGCCAGGAAGTTTGAATCATTTCATTTTCACAATACATTTCAAAGAAAAGACTAATCAATGCTTTACAAGACTAAGCAAGAGTCACAAAAGATACACATACCTTAGAAGGAAACTGCTCAATGCACTGCCATCGGAAGCCCACACTACCTCATTAAAAACCTTCAGATACATTCTACAAAAGTAGCTTAAAAGGAAGTCTTTCTATGCTATAGAGGAATTTGTTGATTGTGCAAAGGAAGATCTAAAATTTTAAATCATACTCATTCTACGTTAGTATGCAAATCTACATGATTTAACTGTTTTGTTTATTATTATTCTTACTGTGTATAGCTTTATGTATTATTCAAATTGTACAAAGTGCTATTAACATCAATAACATGCAAAATGCTTAAAGATGAAATAAGTAAATATATAATTCAACAATGCATAAAATACTGGTTTTCAAACAAATTATTAACCTTTGCTCTCAACAGAACAGTCACTAGATCAGTATCATGACTGATTGTTTGTTAGTCATGAAGTTGATTAGTTGCTGCTAACACCAGAATATTATTACTCCTCTGTCTAACTGGGTTCACATGTCGTTCTGTGTAAAACTGACAAAAAACCACAGAAGAAACTTTCAACTTCATGACACATTTATTCATAGTAGAAGTTTACCAAACTCAAATTTTACTTGATTTTTTCATCATAATTGGAATTTAAGTGAATGATAATATTAATTGACAGTTCAGTACATTCTTGATCAAAAACCTTTATGATGTTCAATTAATTAATCAAGTAAATCATGATTAACAGTGACACATGAACCAGAGCTCCAATTTAAATACAAGTTGATGTGAGAATTTCAGTTTCACAGAACATAAATTAAGAGCAAAGGTTCAATTGAAACTCATCAATATACAAAGGTAAATTTTTACAAACATTCTATGAGGTACACAGTTTATTATTTCATTTTGAAACTAAGATTGTGAAATTTGGATGTTATTATTTGACATACTAATGTTCATCTTCCATATTAAGTCTTTTGCTATAATTCTTTTCGTGATACATCGCCAAGTTATTCATCTTCTTAGTATTCATATAAGTGATCAGACAGAGCAGATGGTTGAGGTTTAAGCAATCGTTGTCTGCTGCTGTGATGGGCAGCAGATGGTAGATCTCCATTGGAAGCTACTTCTAGCTTGTGACTACACACCAGATGGTGAAGAACTTGAAAAATTTACAAACAAAACAATTAATTATCACCAATATTGAAGGTTACCTGTGGAAAAATACAGTGGATTAGACAGTAAGAGGGTTCAACTTAGAATCTGAATAACTTCAATATCTTGTACTCAGTTGTTAAATTAGTTACATTGTAGATGTATGGTATTTCTAGGATCAGTATGTCAGTTTTATCCTTGTTTGTTAGTTCTCACTAGTCCTTCAAGCTCAATAATTATATGGTCATGGAAAAAAACTAAGCTCCACCTAAATAGGCCAAGAAGGCCAAACAGGCCAAGAAGGCTCAATGGTACTGACCAGCTGCCGTGTCATCATCAGCTTGCAGGCATCACTGAATGTGGATATTGAGGTGGTCAGCACACTACTTTTCCAGCTGTATGTCAGTTTAAAAGACCAGAGCCACTACTTCTCAATCAAGTAGCTCCTCAGTCAGTTTGCCTCATAATCACAAGGGCTGCTTGCCAACAGCACTCAGCAGACCGGTTGGTCACCCATCCAAGTGTTAGCCCAGTCCAACAGAGGGCAACTTTGGAGATCTGACGGGAACTGGTGTTACCACTGCAGCAGTGCTGTTGGCATATGGCCACTACACACACTATTTAGCATCCATGTAGTTGAGATTGGCAGTCCTGTTGATCTGTTGATGCCTGTAGACAGACTAGTAAGCAGTTGAGCCACTGCTTGTCATCAGCAACAGAGTGTTAGCTAGTGGATTTTTTAAAGTCACTGTAGTCAAGTTCCACTTTGATGACAACTGTGTTCCATTTGGAAGAGTTATTATTGTCCTATGATATGCACTATGGAGGGCGCGCATTATTAATTTCACTAACAGATTCATTTTAAAATTGTTCATTACACATCAGACAACATTATGACTCAAGAATTGTCCTTATGAACTAATGTATGTAAGCTGCCATCATCACTTCATCCTTGACATTCACAGCTCACAATTAATGTGCCTGTATTATTGCCAAGTTCATTCACATGCATTAAACATATATAACCTATTTGATTCATGTAATTTGTCCTTGTACAGGATATGTTTCCCCAATATCAAATGGTTAAAATGGCTCTGAGCACTATGCGATTTAACTTCTGAGGTCATCAGTCGCTTAGAAATTAGAAATAATTAAACCTAATTAACCTAAGGACATCACACACATCCAAGGCTGAGGCAGGATTCGAACCTGCGACTGGAGAGGTCGCTTGACTCCAGACTGTAGCGCCTAGAACCGCACGGCCACTCTGGCCGGCCCTCAATATCACCATTTCATACAAAACCAAACTAGATCCTGTCATATTCCAAAATTATTTTTATGTTTTTGCTTTCATGTGAATGATCTCCATGCTTGTCTAAAACCTTCAGCTCTATTCTGGTTTCCAAACAGGAATATTCCCAATAAATCTCTATTAGAGAAGTCAGTACTTTTTTTGAGATATGTGGAAATGTCCATCCAACTGGAAGGGATAAAAGTCTACTAAATAAGGCCAAAGGCAAAACAGTCATTAATCAATGAGTGCATACTACAATAACCCACAATCAAGTGTGATTTCAATTTGTTCAAGTATCATGAAAGAAGGTTGTATACATGGAAGAACCCTGGAGATACTAAAAGGTATCAGATAGATTATATAATGGTAGGACAGAGATTTAGGAACCAGGTTTTAAATTGTAGGACATTTCCAGGGGCAGATGTGGATTCTGACCACAATCTATTGGTTATGAACTGTAGATTAAAACTGAAGAAACTGCAAAAAGGAGGGAATTTTAGACGATGCGACCTGGATAAACTGAAAGAACCAGAGGTTGTACAGAGTTTCAGGGAGAGCATAAGGGAACAATTGACAGGACTGGGGGAAAGAAATACAGTAGTAGAAGAATGGGTAGCTTTGAGGGATGAAATAGTGAAAGCAGCAGAGGATCAAACAGGTACAAAGACGAGGGCTAGTAGAAACCCTTGGGTAACAGAAGAAATATTGAATTTAATTGATGACAGGAGAAAATATAAAAATGCAGTGAATGAAGCAGGCAAAAAGGAATACAAACGTCTCAAGAATGAGATCGACAGGAAGTGCAAAATGGCTAAGCAGGGATGGCTAGAGGACAAATGTAAGGATGTAGAGCCTTATCTCACTAGTGGTAAGATAGATACTGCCTACAGGAAAATTAAAGAAACCTTTGGAAAAAAGGAGAACCACTTGCATGAATATCACGTGTTTTGATGGAAACCCAGTTCTAAGCAGAGAAGGGAAAGCAGAAAGGTGGAAGGAGTATATAGAGGGTTTATACAAGGGCGATGTACTTGAGGACAATATTATGGAAATGGATGAGGATGTAGATGAAGATGAAATGGGAGATATGATACTGCGTGAAGAATTTGACAGAGCACTGAAAGATCTGAGTCGAAACAAGGCCCCTGGAGTAAACAACATTCCATTAGAACTACTGACAGCCTTGGGAGAGCCAGTCCTGGCAAAACTCTACCATCTGGTGAGTAAGATGTATGAGACAGGCGAAATACCCTCAGACTTCAAGAAGTATATAATAATTCCAATCCCAAAGAAAGCAGGTGTTGACAGATGTGAAAATTACCGAACTATCACTTTAATAAGTCACAGCTGCAAAATACTAATGGAAATTCTTTACAGACGAATGGAAAAACTGATAGAAGCCGACCTCGGGGAAGATCAGTTTGGATTCTGTAGAAATGTTGGAACACATGAGGCAATACAGACCCTACGACTTATCTTAGAAAATAGATTAAGGAAAAGCAAACCTACATTTCTAGCATTTGTAGACTTAGAGGAAGCTTTTGACGATGTTGATTGGAATACTCTCTTTCAAATTCTGAAGATGGCAGGGTAAAACACAGGGACTGAAAGGCTATTTATAATTTGTACAGAAAGCAGATGGCAGTTATAAGAGTCGGGGGGTATGAAAGGGAAGCAGTGGTTGGGAAGAGAGTGAGACAGGGTTGTAGCCTATCCCCGATGTTATTCAATCTGTATATTGAGCAAGCAATAAAGGAAACAAAAGGAAAGGTCGGAGTTGGTATTAAAATCCACGGAGAAGAAATAAAAACTTTGAGGTTCGCCGATGACATTGTAATTCTGTCAGACACAGCAAAGGACTTGGAAGAGCAGTTGAATGGAATGGATAGTGTCCTGAAAGGAGGGTATAAGATGAACATCAACAAAAGCAAAGCGAGGATTATGGAATGTAGTCGAATTAAGTCAGGTGATGCTGAGGGAATTAGATTAGGAAATGAGACACTTAAAGTTTTGCTATTTGGGGAGCAAAATAACTGATGATGGTCGAAGTAGAAAGGATATAAAATGTGGACTGGCAATGGCAAGAAAAGCATTACTGAAGAAGAAAAATTTGTTAACATCGAGTGTAGATTTAAATGTCAGGAAGTCGTTTCTGAAAGTATTTGTATGGAGTGTAGCCATGTATGGAAGTGAAACATGGACGATAAATAGTTTAGACAAGAAGAGAATAGAAGCTTTTGAAATGTGGTGCTACAGAAGAATGCTGAAGATTAGATGGGTAGATCACATAACTAATGAGGAGGTATTGAATAGAATTGGGGAGAAGAGGAGTTTCTGGCACAACTTGACTAGAAGAAGCGATCGGTTGGTAGGACATGTTCTGAGACATTGAGGGATCACCAATTTAGTATTGGAGGGCAACGTGGAGGGTAAAACTCGCAGAGGGAGACCAAGCAGATTCAGAAGGATGTAGGCTGCAGTAGGTACTGGGAGATGAAGAAGCTTGCACAGGATAGAGTAGCATGGAGAGCTGCATCAAACCAGTCTCAGGACTGAAGACCTCAACAGCAACAACAATCTATTGATATGCAATAAATTAACTGCTTAACAATAATACTACCTGAAAATTCAGCACAACTGAACTATTAATGTCATTTGCATTACTTTGCCACATACAGCCATGGTTAATGTATATACACACTGAATTTAATGTTAATTATATTTCATTACTTAGCAAGCTATTTATAATCTACTTAAAACTAACCAGTATACTTCCATAGCCAAATTAAATTCATTTCATTACAATGGCTGTCATTTTTACACATTCCTTAATAATTTGAAGAAAAGACTGACTCATCAGTGATGAAACCTAACATATGTAATGGTTCACATTCAAATATCTCATTACAAATACTGGTTCCTCAAAAAACAGAAAATTCCTAAAGATACCAACTTGCATCTAAACAACCTTATGTACAGTTTTACAAAAGAAGCTTCTAGTTCTCCTGAGTGCACTTGATCAAAATATTATTTGGTATTTCATATTTCATGGTGATAAAACAACATACCATTTGCATCATATAATGATTACTTCGCAGCTCTATCAGAGTTATCACTAACTGTATTTACAATTTCCTCCATCTGTTATCATTATCTTGTAGTCATCCCATGTTACTACACAAATAAAGATAATATTGTTGTATGTGTCATCCTTCATTAATAAAACCTTGAATTCAGTACTTCGATTATCGTACATTTGAATTTCAGCCAACGCCTCTGGTAGATGCGGTAGATTAGCTATTACATTCTTTACACCTTTTACGTAAAATATCTCAAAATCATATTCCTGGGTAGTCAATGAACATTGATCTAACTGTTGTGGGTTGGCAAGACTGCCAACCCACTATGAGGAAGCCGAAAGGCATGCGTTTAAGCTCACACAGGCTGGTGTGAGGTCTGGAACAGGACAAGGAATTGAGACTAGCAAAAAACGTACGTATCTTCTGGAATACTTAACTTTAATCCACAATTGGTGAACATCGCTCTTGACGGAACATGTTTTACAGCATCAATAGTAACTGGTAATGGCGCCTTGCTAGGTCGTAGCAAATGATGTAGCTGAAGGCTATGCTAACTATCGTCTCGGCAAATGAGAGCGTAATTTGTCAGTGAACCATCGCTAGCAAAGTCGGCTGTAGAACTGGGGCGAGTGCTAGGAAGTCTCTCTAGACCTGCCTTGTGGCGGCGCTCGGTCTGCGATCACTGATAGTGGCGACACGCAGGTCCGACGTGTACTAACGGACCACGGCCGATTTAAAGGCTCCCACCTAGCAAGTGTGGTGTCTGGCGGTGACACCACACTAACCTTGCATGCAATGATTTGCAGTCTAGCAGAAAAGTTAGAATCTGATGATCACAACAGATCTTTATGTGACTAAAAGGTAAATAGCAATGAAACTTATCAAATGGTCAAACAATAGCAAGGGCTCTGATTCTGTTGTATTATAAGGTCATTTACAGTCAGTCAATATGTGACTGGTGAAGGCAATAATACAGACAACAGGTTCCCCATCAGTGAATCTAACATAAAAAGACAAGCCCCCAGGTCAACGGACAATGGATTTCTAGCCAAACAAATGTTCTGACCAAAGTGTTCTTGGTTCTTTCAAATCCTGAGTGAAAACTGGCAGACCAAATCCATGGTACTTGCTTTCTCAACAAGGTCAGAGGTGCTTCTGAATTTAAGAGATGATCTGACATAAAACAGTGTTAAAATCTGGTCAAACCAAGGAAAGCTTTCAGCTTTTTTTTTTTTTTTTTTTTTTTTTTTTTTTTTTTTTTTTTTTTTTGAGGCACAGGAAAGTCTTTATAGTTTGTAATTTACTTTTGTCAGGTAAGATGCCTCGGAGTGTAATTATGTGTACCAAGAATCTCTCTTTTGAAATCAACTTTTGCAAGTTAACAGTCATGTTATACTGCTGAAATTTGTCTAACACTTGTCTTACTAACTCAACATGTTGTTCCCAAGTTCAAATGGCAGTTAGTAAGTCATCCATATACAGTGTAATTTTGTCTAACAATCCAGGACAATCTCTCCCCAGTTGAGAACGTTTAGAACATTATGGGTAGGACCCTCCAACAAGTTCAAGATTTTGATAATTTAACACACTATTGGGACACAATTTGGCACAATATTCCTCAGGAAGACATACAACAGCTGTATGAACCAATGTCAAGCTGAATAGCTATTTGCAGAAGACGAAAAGTGACTTGCCTCAGTTATTCCCCCTGAGCTTATGGAAAACTTGCTCGATTGAATTGCAACCCCTTTTGTTATGACCTGGCTTCCTCTGAGCAACTGCAGTGCCAATATATCTGCACTGTCTTGGTGTTTGCCAAAGCTGCGACGGGTGTGCATTCTATACAGCACGTGGTGGCTCTCCCAGATTTATCCTACACGAATCAACCAGATTTTGTATTCACAGAAAACTAAAATTATAAGTTAACGTTGAATAAAATCCAAGTATTAGTCACAACTGAAAATGGTTTATCTATATCAATAACAGTCTTGGGCTTATGCCCATCTTGGGGCGATTATACATTCTTATTAAAATTTCCACATGTAAAGCTGAAGTTCGTCATTCTTCCTAAAACATAAATTACATGATATTGAAAAATAAGACAGAAGCGAAACTATTGGAAGTGACAAAGTGATAAGAGCTGAATGTAGTTATATTAGATGAAGTAAATGCCTCTATCTCTGTCACCAAAGTAGTCATTAAACCACCATATTATGATTTACACAAATTAATGTCACTTAAAATGTCACTAACTGTACACAATTTATGATCGAACAGATTAGAGCTAACAGGTACAGTGTTTTACATGCATGGAAGTATTAAAAAAATAATAAATTATGGAAATTATTACTTCATTGTAGAACCAGGCCCTCGGATTATAATATGTGAAATAGCCACGCCTCAAACCGCGTGGCTTTTTGAAGTGACATTTATTGTAATAAATTTGTGTTTACAAGCTTTAAAGATTGCATCCTCTCTAATATGTTCTTTCCTGATTTTGCATTATCGTGGTATTAATTTACATCGGGACTGATTGCGATACGGAGGAACGTTTACTAGTAGTCTCTTGTAATAGTCTTTTGATATAGTTAAACGGCTGTATTGAATTACGTGGGCTGCACACAAATCAGGCGGAACGCAATTCAGTCCTTCGGATGCTTTTTAGTATGATAGTGCAGATCTCGATTCTATCATTGTTGTACTGCAGCGTTTAAAGAGGTTCGTAATATGGAATTTCCGGATGTTACGCTTATTACTCACTTCTTCAGTCATCTGCCTTTAATTGTTAATACACGTGGTTCTTTCCGGCTGAACAAATTATCATGCTAATGATTTTGGTAATCTTATATTTTTACTCATAAATTCCGAACAATCACGAGCTTGCAACTTATGACTTATGGTACAAAACGATTGTCGCTTTTTATCATCGGACCCGGATGGCGCTCTCAAAATGCAATAACGCACGATTCGTCACGGGCGGTTGCCCGGCACCATTGCTATGTTGCGATACCTATCCGTGACAAGTTCCGAGTGGCTACTTCTGCTGTATAAAGTGCTGCGTGCTGTTTAAGTAACATCTTACAGAGATACTAGCTTTCGAAGAGTGTCCGAACTTTCTCGATTTCTAAGAAGAAAGAAAGCCAACATCAGACGGGATTCTTTTGAGGAACAAGTAAGTGAACAATCACCATGTTTTCTCAGTCTTTGGGTATGGAGGCGTGTCGAACACTGTAATGTCAGTTGTTCAAATAAAACCATAAATCTTTCTTTAAAAAATGCTTCAAATGGCTCTGACCACTATGGGACTTAACTGCTGTGGTCATCAGTCGCCTAGAATTTAGAACTACTTAAATCTAACTAACGTAAGGACATCACACACATCCATGCCCGAGGCAGGATTCGAGCCTGCGACCGTAGCGTCGCGCGGTTCCCGACTGTAGCACCTAGAACTGCTCGGCCACTCCGGCCGGCCTTTCTTAAACGTTCACTCGTTTCCACTCCATTTTATCGAAGAAATCGATTCCTTCTAGTGATCCTAGTGTAAGTACAAGCTACTGTGTAATCATTTTATTATCGACATCTGTGTTCTATACATTCAGATGGAACTTTTTTTACTGACCAGTATTTTGATGGCCGTGGTGCTATTATAAAACTCTATCAGGTTACGTTCCACTATCATAGTTCGGCAAGGATAGTGACACACGTCGAAAAACGGCAATTTTAATTTATGCCGGTGGAAAATACGTGAGTGCCCTAACGTACACGAAAAATAGAATGGAATTTACTGACAACAATACATACGTGAAGCTTCCACTCACGTGACAAAAGGCCTGGGACACCTCCTTATATCTTGCCGTACTTCCTTTTACTCGGCGTTGTGCAGCAGCTCGATGTGGTGTGAACTCAATAAGTCACTGGAAGTTCCACGCAGAAATACTAAGTGATGCTGCCTCTATAGCCGTTCATAATTAAGAAAGCGTTACCGGTGCAAGATTTTGTTAACGAACTAAGCTCTCGATTATGTCCCATAAATGTTCAATTCGATTATTTTCCACGATCTGGGTGGCCAAATTATTCGCTCGAGCTATCCTGAATATCGTTGGAACCAGTCGTGAACAAATGTGGCTCGGTGAGGTGGTGCATTGTCTTCCATAAAATTTCCAAAAAAAAAAAAAAAATGGTTCAAATGGCTCTGAGCACTATCGGACTTAACATCTGAGGTCATCAGTCCCCTAGAACTTATAACTACTTAAACCTAACTAACCTAAGGACATCACACACATCCATGCCCGAGGTAGGATTCGAATCTGCGACCGTAGCGGTCGCGCTGTTCCGGACTGAAGCGCCTAGAACCGCTCGGCCACTAAAATTTCCATCGTTGAATGACTGCAACTGGTCTCTAAGTAGCCGAACATAACATTTCCAATCAACAATCGGTTCAGTTGGACAAGAGGACTCAGTCCATCTTTGTTGACAGCTTTGGGCCATGCCTTCATGGGGTCTGCGCCATACTCGAACCCTACCATAAGTTCTTACCAACGGAAATCGGGACTCATCTGACCAGGCTACGGTTTCTCAGTCTTCTAGGGTCCAGCCGATATGGTCACGAGCCCATGAGAGACTAGATTCGTGATTTCCTCTCAGAGAGGTCACAGTTCGTAGTGACAGACGGTAAATCATCGAGTAGAACAAAAGTGATATCTGGTGTTCCGCAAGGTAGTGCCATAGCCCCTCTGCTGCTCCTGATTTACATAAATGATCTAGATGTTAATCTGAGCAGCCCCTTAGATTGTTTGATGATGACGCTGTAATTTACCGTCTAGTAAAATCATCCAGACGATCAATTCCAATTACAAAATGATCTAGAGAGAATTTCTGTATAGTGCGAAAAGTGGCAATTGCCACTAAACAACGAAAAGTGCGCGGTCACGCACATGGGTACTAAAAGAAACCCGATAAATTTTGGGTATACGATAAATCGCACAAATCTAAGGGCTGTCAATTCGATTAAATACCTATGAATTACAATTACGAGCGACTTAAATTGGAAAGACCACATAGATAATATTGTGGGGAAGGCCAAACGAAGACTGCACTTTGTTGGCACTTAGAAGATGCGACAAACCCGCTAAAGAGACAGCCTACATTACACTTGTCTGTCCTCTGCTGGAGTATTGCTGCGCGGTGTGGGATCCTTACCAGGTAGGATTCACGGAGGACATCGAAAAAGTGCAAAGAAGGGCAGCTCGTTTCGTGTTATCGCGCAATAGGGGTGATAGTGTCACTGATATGATACGCGAGTTGGAGTGTCAGTCACTGAAACAAAGGCGGTTTTCTTTGCTGCGAGATCTATTTAGGAAATTTCAATCACGAACTTTCTCTTCCGAATGCGAAAATATTTTGTTGACACCCACGTGCGTAGGGAGAAATGCTCATCATAATAAAATAAGAGAAATCAGAGCTCGAACGGAAAGATTTAGGTGTTCCTTTTTCCCACGCGCCATTCGAGAGTGGAATGGTAGAGAAGTAGTATGAAAATGGTTCAATGAACTCTGTGCCAGGCACTTAAGTGTGAACTGCGGCGTAACCATGCAGATGTAGATGTGGACGTAGAGACGCTGCGGGGGACGTTGCGTTGTTAGCAAATGCACTTGCGTCAGTCGTCTGCTGCCATAGACCATTAGGCCAAATTTCATGGCACTGTCCTAACGGATACATTCGCCGTACGTTCCATAGCGATTTGCGCAGTTATTTCACACAGTGTTCTTTGTCTGTGAGTGATAATGCCTGAAATTTTGTATTCTCGGAACACTGTTGACACTGTGGATCTCGGAATACTGAATTCCCTAACGATTTCCAAAAAGAAATGTCCCCTGCGTTCAAAGTCTGCTAGTTCCCGTTGTGTGGCCATAATCACATCGGAAACCTTTTCACGTGGATCACTTGAGTACAAATGACAACTCCGCCAATCGACTGCCTTTTTGTACCTTGTGTACGCGATGCTACTGCCATCTGTGTATGTGCATATCGCTACACCACGACTTTAGACACGCCACCGTTCTTGCTGGGAGTGACACTATACCTATGATCACTCATTTTACAGAAATGTAACTTCTTTTACTTCCGTATTACGTGATTTATCAGTCGTAATGATATGTACATAATTTGCGTAACTGGCCCTGTAAATGTAATTTAATACATCGTTGTATGCATTACACGATTACAATAGGCAGAAATTTGAATACCTTATGCAACTTGTAGACAAGTGTATAAACTTCCGATTCTCTTACAAAAATGAATCTGTCTACCTGCAACGATGTTTTCTATGAAACAGAACTCCTGAAACCGAGTCCAAAGCATTTATTCGAAACTACAACTGCGTCTTTCGCCGGCGATGCTGTTACCAGTTGAGCTATGCAAGTATGTCTTTTGCTCAAACTTAATGCTCCAGTTTCACACTTTCTCGCTCCGGTATTTAGTCGCAGGAAGAAAATTTTATTCTCGTGTTATGTTTTTTCCAAAGAAGATCTTTACTCACTGTTGTCGCCAAAAAGGCAAAGATCTGGGATCAGTATGGCATACACAGTTTTAACAAGCCTGGTAGTAACAAAACCTGATGCTTGTTTTTGTAGACATGCCTCACTTACTGAATGCGTGAATATTTATGTACGGTGCATTCACTGCTGTAGTCTCGTCGCCGGAGATACTTCCAGCTTTTTCTCTGTTGAAAGTTACCTCGAGACAAGCCTGACATTTTCGCAGGGACCACAAGGAAGAGAGTTCCTTCACGTTTACACGGGGAAGCCATCTTGTTATCTGTAATCCTGCTACGCTGTGCCACGTGAGCTGAGAAACCGTAGACAACAGAGGTTTATTCAAACCCTTATCTATCAAACTGAGTGGGATTTTTCACTGAAGATGTGCTGTTTTTGTTGTGGTCTTCAGTCCTGAGACTGGTTTGATGCAGCTCTCCATGCTACTCTATCCTGTGCAAGCTTCTTCATCTCCCAGTAACTACTGCAACCTACATCCTTCTGAATCTGCTTGGTGTATTCATTTCTTGGTCCCCCTCTACGATTTTTACCCTCCACGCTGCCCTCCAATGCTAAATTGGTGATCCATTGATGCCTCAGAACATGTCCTACCAACCGATCCCTTCTTCTAGTCAAGTTGTGCCACAGACTTCTCTTCTCCCCAATCCTATTCAATACTTCCTCATTAGTTATGTGATCTACCCATCTAATCTTCAGCATTCTTCTGTAACACCACATTTCGAAAGCTTCTATTCTCTTCTTGTCCAAACTATTTATCGTCCATGTTTCACTTCCATACATGGCTACACTCCATACATATACTTTCAGAAAAGACTTCCTGACACTTAAATCAATACTCGACGTTAACAAATTTCTCTTCTTCAGAAACACTTTCCTTGCCATTGCCAGTCTACATTTTATATCCTCTCTACTTCGACCATCATCAGTTATTTTGCTCCCCAAATAGCAAAACTCCTTTACTACTTTAAGTGTCTCATTTCCTAATCTAATTCCCTCAACATCACCCAACTTAATTCGACTACATTCCATTATCCTCGTTTTGCTTTTGTTGATGTTCAACTTATATTCTCCTTTCAAGACACTGTCCATTCCGTTCAACTGCTCTTCCAAGTCCTTTGCTGTCTCTGACAGAATTACAATGCCATTGAAGATATTTACTTTTATTTCTGCGAGAAATAAAGGATAATCAGTTACTTTGCTTCCTAACTACCTTTCTTCCTGTTCTTATCTTTTCTCGATTGAATCTGAAGTGCAGACGTTAATGGATATGAGATGAACAACACCAGATGCGAGTGCTCGTAAATTCCAGAGCAGCCGAGGCATCCCTCGCCTCTACTGCTTGAAAATAGCGTATTATTTTCAATTGTGAATCACAAATTATATAACAGTAGTTGCGACGATGAGACTCATCTGAGTTATATACATTTTATGCGCAATATGTAAACAATAAGCAGAATGAAATTTTCACTCTACAGCGGAATGTGCGCTGATAGAAACTTCCTGGCAGATTAAAACTGTATGCAGGACCAAAACCTGAACTTGTCTTTCGCAGGCTAGTGCCCTATCAATTGAGCAACCCAACCACCGCCCACTACCCGTCCTCACATCTCTGTTATATACCCAGAAATACACCATTGACCAGTCTCGCCGAGGAAATAATCCCATTTGTATCGGAGTGGCACCTTACAACAGTTGCAGCAAGAGCATGTTGCCTTCCTCCTCACTACCAGTATGAGCAACGAATTCTGTGTGTTTTAAATTGCATCAAGTTAATCACGACAGTACATAGGTTTGAAGCAGTTACATAAAAAAGTTACTAATTTTTATTCACACATTCTGTATCAGGTATAGGCCTATAGAAGACTATCCTCCTAGATTTAATTTATAGCCAAGAAAAACGATTCTTGTTTTTTTGTTGATCCGAAATTCTCCGACACATCAGCACCATACACATGGACGTCTCCGTATATGTTACACTAACAGATCGCCATCACCCAGTGTTAGAAATATTAACATTCCCAATAATATTTCATACACAGTGAAATCCAAAACCTCTCGATCCAGGTATAATGTAACAGTAGAACTACGTCACTAAAAGTACGTCATTAAAAGTAGCTTTCTAAATAAATAATGAGTATTTTTCTGGGAATATGAATTATTTCTCTGATTACCATAAATGATTTGTACATGACCCATCAGGAAGCGGAACTATATGGACAGGTAGTTGTAAATGCTGTCACCAGTCTAGTACTAAATAAATAAAAATGGGAAAAATCTCAAGAGAAATAAAATCATTATTCTCTGTTCATGATAGACACCAGCCACTCATTGCTCCAAAACTTAGCAGGGACCGTACGTTTTTATAGATAACTGAAACAAAATATTACTTAATGATTACAATCATACTATATTTTACCGTCAGCTGTATAGTGATTCGAGAATTTCTGTGTAAATTCTAGAACCACTCAGTCTCGAACACACGATATTCTGGATATGAGTGTGGGATGTAGAATCCTACCTACTGGGCATCACATATTTGTGTGTGCAGGTTTAAAATCAGTCGCTGGAAGAAAGTAGACGCGGCGGACGAACAGCACCGACAAGTACCTGTCGGGCAATCCATAGATGTTTTAGTAAGTGTGCAAGGAAGAACCGTGGAGTTTATATGCAGCTCTGTGTTTATTGGGTCATTGAATATTGTTATTAAAACAAAGACAGTTGAAAAAGAACTCTTGAAAACTCTTGACATAAACTTGCTATAGGCAAGACTTATTTAAGAAAAGTTATTGTGTCAAAGCCAACTTTCTTTTACCTGTAATTTAATTTGTTTCTCACTTTCGACTGCACGAGGGACTTACCGGAAGTTATATATTTATACTGAAAGTGGGAGTTTTGTTGGGTATGAAAGTCAAATACATCGTTAACTGATGAAAAGCAAAGTTTGTATGTCTACTTATTTCATAAGTCGAAAGAGTCTAAAAATTCCTGTAACTTGGGTTATTCGACGGAAAAGAAGTCAAGGGGATTTCCAGCAGTCGGCTACCCAGTAAAGAAGAGTGACTGCAAATTCCAAGTAAGTCACCTCGTAAAGAAGTGGAAGGTGGTTTGGGGGAATAAACCGAAATAACCCAGATTCACGCTTACACTTTAAGTCGGAAACGTTAGAACGTGACGACTTTTGTGAAAGGACCGAGAAAACAGGAATTTTAAGTGAAAAACGAGAAAAGAAGCTGTTACGTGTTGCCATAGCAACCAAACATAATAAGACAAGGGAATTACACACAGAGAAATTGGAAAATGTTCAAGTATCCATTGGAGCAAAATTTAAATGGACAAACGGTGACGAAATGAAAAGTTCACAACGATAAAAACAGCAAAGAAGATTTCGACATATTTGTCTAAGAAGAAGTACACATAAAGCGCCTCAGCCAAGAAGATCCAGTGCGGGGAGTATACAGCTCTCACACACATTGCTGGTATGCAGACGTGGAAACCAAGCCGCCGGCACCAGGTGATATTCACCGGTGCTGACCTGCCTCCACATCCGATCACCTAAGCAACGCTAATTCTACGCCAGATGAGCGTGAAACGAAACTTGATTACTTTAGTACGAAGTTGTAGAAGATACTGTTGAGTGAACTTTTATTGTGTAGCTATCACATTTAAAGTTAATTTTAAATCCTTACAAGAGCGAAGTCATATAAAAATATCGAAAATATACAACAGGTTGGGGAAACTCAAGACCCAGCTATGGCGATGAAAGTTGGTAACGAAGTGCCTGACTGGGCTGAGTTGATAAATTTAATTAAAGCTCAGAGTCTTAAGTTAAACTCATTAAATTCTCAATTAAATGCTCAGAGTGCGACTTTAAGTAAAGAGCTAGACTTAGTAAATTCTCAATTAAATACCCAAAGTGAAGCTATAAATATTCAAACGACAAATTTTGGTTTATTAAACGTCAAAGTCGACTCTCAAAGCAAACAATTTAGTAATCTATTCGAAGGCATAGGTGCTTTGAAGACTGAGTTCGACACAATAAATAATAAGGTAGAGAATTTATAAGCAGATTTAAAGAAAGAGTTGACAAATTCTTTGACCACTCATGTAAATCGTGTTTACTGACCTCAGAAACAAAGTAGCACTTTTCAAGATTTATAGAAAAGGTTAGAACTTAACATTGAGAGCAAATGTAATAGTGTAGGATCCGAACATACTGAAAAGTTAGGATCTTTTGAAAACGTGTACAATGTTAATTATACGGATGTAAGGCAGGGGTTGAATAATTTGAAATAGAGTGTTGATAAGCAGAGTGAATTAATACCAGTCATTCAGTCGCAAATTACAGGTGTCAATACATGGGCAGATAATATAGAAAGAACTTTCAAAAAGAACATAGCTAACTCTGATATTATAAAATGTAATTAGTTTGGAGGAACAATTTGGAGAAATTATGGATCGAAAGGTTACCGGGATAATAACATCCAGAAACATATCGCCTATTCCTTCTTCCGAACTTAGTGATACCAGGAAGGTATGGACGACCTGTGGAGAGAATTTAAGCTTATCCGAGATACCATAGGAAAAGGGTAACTTCACCTAATCTTAGTGAAGTGGTGACTGATTTGCAAAGGGGATCTACTTCAGGGTTATATAGACAATTCCCTAAATTTAAGCCGGATGGAGATGTACATCCAACCCATTTCTTAAAAGGATTTATCCAAGTTTTACCAAAAAATTGAGAAGATTCCAATGTCGAATTTGCTTAGGGGTACCTTCTAGGGGAAGCCTCCGAATGAGGAGTATTACATATTTTAATTAGACGATTGCCAATCTATGCCAGAAAAGACATCTTGTGTAGTGGTTGGAAAACGATAGAAGAGTTGTTGTTTTTTGTTGATGCACTTGATGCAATAAATAAGGACCGCAACGAAACTTTACACCAAAGTGAAAGTTCGTACTATAAAAGAAATAACGGAAATAATTTTAAAAAGCATGAGGCAAACTTAGTAAATGTACACCAGTACAGTAAGAAAAGTTGTAATGACAGTTATCAAAAGAAGCATCCACCTTCAAATTTAGATTCGGTAGCTTCTCAAGAATTTGTACCGAGTAACCACAAAACACAGAATGGGAATGTAGTATCTCGTTCTGATAACCAACATATAATTAGTAGTTATGAGGAAAACATTATTTTATCTGGATCCAGGACCGGGGCCCAGGTCGTGGAGATACATTAGGAGGCCTTATTCCACACAAGTATGTTAACTTTACACACAAAATACCCAGAAAGCAATGGTTACTGCTTGAAGAACCAAGCTTAGTTGCAAATAACCCACAACCTATAATAGCAAGGACAGTGGAAACATACAAGGTTAACATATTGTAGATTTGGGGAGTGAGGTATCACTCATCTCAAACGCGTTTTTAAACTCAATACGGAATAAACGGTACTTACCGTTATTGCCAGTGACTGGATTATACATGATCAGGATAATGGGAACAAAAAGTAAATTCATAAACTACGAAACTCAAGTGAACTGTAGTATTGTACATATTTTATTTCATCAAACGCTATTAATAGTAAAGAATTTGTTTGGTTAAGGTTGGTTGTTAGAGTTTAAAGTCATCTTAAACTTTGATGAACGTCTTCTTTGTTATGGCAGATGGGACAGTAGGTGCTGAACACCATTTGTAACAAATAGCCACATTGAGGAACAAATAAATGAGTGTCAGTGTGTACGATTAGCAGCTACAGCACAATTATCACCAAAAATCGATAATGTGGATCAAGTAGCACATCAAACTGATATACAAGACAAAGTATCCCTAATACTAACTGATCAAAAGACAAGATTCGTATAAATTTTTAATGGAGTATGGAGTGGTGTTTCCTGATTGTCCAGGGAATATCTGCTACTATATCTGTATGTTCTAAATCAAAGATGACACTCCATTCTTTTGCAAACCGCATCCAATACCAGTGAGTTTGAAGGAAGCAGTTTGGGATGAGATTTACAAAATGATTGTTGTTAATATTATAGAACGAAGTTCCAGTGTAATGCGATTAGTCTTAGACACTAGTACATTAAATCGACATATAGAAATGGAGAGAGATCGACCGATTAAGATCGACGAATTATTATACAAGTTTGAAAAATCGAGATTGTTTAGTACAATGGACTTGATCCCGGGATATTGGCAGATACAATTACATCGAGAATCCAAAAAGTATACAGCCTTTTTGTTTGATGGAAAATCTTACCATTTCAATGTATTGCCATTCAGACTTAATATCTCTGTGCCCATATTTATACACATGTTAGATGAAGCAATAGGGAGAGAGTTAGTGAAGGATTTGATAATACATGTAGATGATATCTTAATAGTATCAGCTACTTGGGAGAACCATTGTCTAACTTTGTGCAAGACTCTGAAAAAATTTAAAGAAAAAGGTATTACTGTGAAGCAGTCTAAATCAATTTTTGCGCGCCAAGAACTTAAGTTCTTAGGTAATATTACAGGGGTAAAGGGAATTAGACCAGGACCTGAAAGCATAAAAGCTATCACAGAATGTATGCACCCCAGAAATGTAAGACAATTAAAAGGATTTATAGGTATAGCTGGAAACTATCGACGGTATGTACACGGGCAAGAGTTAAATGATCTGAGAATTTTAAGTTTATTAAGAAAGGGAATACCATGGACTTGGGATCAAGGTGGAAATGATGTGTTTCAAAATGTTGACAGAGTGCTTGTTGAGGCACCCACATTACATCATCCAATTGCAGGCAAACCATTTAAATTTTCGACAGATGCATCTGATTACAGTGCTGCTGCCAAAGTTTTACAAGGAGAATGGGATCCAAGTAATATAGAACACACAACCATAGCTTTTGCTAGCTGTAGCCGAAATAAGAACGTACTAAATTACACAGCTACCGAAAAGGAACTACTGGCTATTGTGTGGAGTATTCAGAAGTTTCGAACACTAGTATGGGGATCAGAAATCCATATTTATACAGATCATCAAGCTTTATCATTTCTGATGAGTAGTTGATTACTACACAGTAGGTTGATGGGATAGATGTTTTTCCTACAGGAATACGATATTAAGCTACAATACATAAAAGGTTCAAAAAATATTGTACCTGATTCTTTACTCATAGGAATGGAAGAACTGAAATGGACGGAAGCGCCTGGCGCTATTTTTGCCATTAATTTTATCTCAGCAGAATATCCAAACATCATTGTAAAGGAAATGAGTAAAAGAAAAACAGGGAATATCCATCATGATCCTTACTTCACAGAAGTATTTTCTATGTGTATCCAGAACTCGTTACCTCCTAATCAATTAGTAAAATGGAAAATAGTAGATCATATTTTGGACCAATTCCACAAGGAAAAGGAGGAGTATTACATATTTTGGTTATCAGAGAATGCTAGTCAAAATACGTTAAACTATATCCCATTAAAAGAGCAAATACGCAGACGGTTATACACTATTTCCAACAATACTTTCTAGAAGTAGGTAAACCAAAAACGTTTCATACAGATAACAGACCACAATTTGTGAGTAACGAATTTAGAGAATTCCTAACATGGGAAAGTATTCGACAAGTGTTAGTATCCAGTTATAGCCTGTCATCAAATTCGTGTGAACGAGTAATGAAGGAAATTGTAAAATTTTGTCGTACTTACTGCCATGAAAAACATACTTCGTGGGCAACGAAAATTAAGGACTTTGAACTTATCCTAAATGAATTGCCCCATTTATCTACTGGTTTGACACCTTTAGAAGTTATATTATTATTATTATTATTAAGCATTACAATCCATGAAGGCTTTTTGCTGCAGAATGGACAATGTTGAACCACTTTGCTCTGTCTTTACAAGTAATTTGCCACTGTCTGTCATGTCCTAGTTTTCTGAGATCGTCTTGAATATTGTCCAAGTATCTCATGCGTGGGCGTCCAAGAGGTCGTCTTCCGGTGGGAATCTCTTCAGTCACTTTCTTGATGGTCCTGTTTGGTGGTGCTCTGATGACATGCCCTATCCATTTCAGTCTTTTGGCTTTAATTTTGGCCACTATATCGGAGTCTTTATATAATTTGTAAATTTCATTGTTATTTAGCAATCTCCATTCATCACTGATCCTATCTCTTATGGGTCCAAATATTTTTCTCAAAATTTTTCGTTCAAATACTCTTAATCTGTTTTCCTCTTTTTTTGTGAGAGTCCAGGTTTCAGATCCATAGGTGAGTTTAGAAGTTATAGGCAAACCTTTTATAAAAGAACGTCTAATTAAGTGTTTTAATTGTCCTGAACAACCTGCAGTGCTTAGAGAATTTCGGGGTAAATTCTAAAAACACTTGGCTCTCACCGTCTCGAACATCCGATATTTTAATGACTCGGGTGAGAGAGCCTTTTTACTGCGCCACACATATCTGTGTGTGCTGGAGGGACAGCTGTCACGAGAAGCCAGGAGCTGAGTCAGACGAGCGGCCCTGACAAGTGGTTACCAGCAGCGCCTTGGAATTTATATCAAAAGTCAAAGGCTGTTTGCATAATGTTTCATGGTTTGTGGCGTCATGAGGATTGTTACAGAGACAGATGAAGCGTGTATTGTATAGAGACTCTTACTTCATGTCTTGGCTCTGCGTGAGGCAGCACATATGTAATTGTATTGGTGTTTTGTCGATTCTGACATTTATCATGGAACCAGTTGGCTTGCTGGAGCTTGTACAGAATAATAGTTACTTTGGGAATGAGAGTTGAAAATATATTGTTGTTGAACTGAAAAGATTCTACGAGTACATGATTTATTTCAAGAACAGAGAGTTGGGTAATATTATATCCCTTTAACCTGATACTGTCTTCGGAGAAGAATTAAACGGTGAGAGCGGCGTAGCTGATGACCCAAAGAAGAGAATCGGCTGCACGCACAACGTATGAGTCAACAGGAAGAGACGTGTGAGTCGTGCGACCCAATACATCACTGTCTCTTGTCATCCAAGAAAGCGTTAGAAACCTAGTGTCAATTACGAAGTAAATCAGGAAATAGTTTCAAAGAATTTAATTGAAAAGACGCTACAAAAAGTAAGTAAGCATCACGAAAAGGCTGTGAAACTACAGTACGAAGTCGATGACGTGCTTCCAATAAAACAACATCTTCACAGCTCGACTCTGAAAAAGAGACTCATAAGTTTTTCCAAAAATATGAGGGATTGTACCTTGTACAAACGGTGGTCCATAGTAAGACGTTATTTTTAGTATATCCCACAACTGGATTAGAGAAGGGGAAATACAATGTAAAGGATGTAAAATTATATATACCACAGGGACGTAAACATTCTGAGTTAACGGGTGGAGTAACGACCGTCGGATCCCGAGTTGTCTTCGGTGTTTCTTCCAAAATAGTTTTTCTGCATCGAATTCCTTTAAAATCTAGAACTATCCTGTAATCTTATTGCTTAGAAAACCGGATATGACTATAAAATAGAAAACAACTTAAGAGAATCACAGAAGAAAAGTGATATCTAGACGAAATAACTGAATAGAGCATTATATTTGTGGAATATATAATATGATGTGACTAGCTGAACAACAGTTATACCGTAGTGTATAGATTTTCTGTTTTGTATAGAGTATTTTATACCTTTTATGAGATGTGGTATAAATGGGAGGGTTTGTATACATTTTGAAAGGGGTGGGTATTGTAGCTAAAAGCATGATTTAAGAGAACAGATAAATCATGACTAACACAAAACACACATCACACCTCTGAAACAACCCTCACAAACAAGTGTGCTTGATTTTTCATCATTTGCGTTTCCATAGGGTTGCTAGGATTTACTTCGGGGACCTCAAAACGTGAAAGTGGGACAAGTCCATTCTGTAGGAGACGATTTAACACCAGACTTCCTCTGGCGTCTCACTCAAGTACCTGGGTGGTAGGGATCCTAGAAAAGTGGGTGTTGGAAGGGTTCCCTGTCTTTGGAGCTATCTTCTGTCTCTTCTTCGGTCCTAGGATCCACATCTATTTTTTCTTTTCTTACTTCTCATTTGATGACCTGTCTATTTTTTCCCTCTTTTCATATTCACAAACTTCTATCGCTGAAGTCCTTCCTTATTTCCGTGTATACTAGAAACCTAAATCTTACCTTTGGATAAGAAGGCTGAAAAAATCAGACTACACGAACATACATCCACATGTACACAAATATACACTTCTACAAAAACATTAAATTACATAAGACAAAGCCTGTCACGATATGAGAATCGCCAGGTGTTGTAGGGGAAAATGTGTGTACATACGGAATTAGGCACCCATATATAGGAAGCTATGACGATTCTATGTCGAATGTACACAAGAAGAGGTGCACATAAACAAGGAACAGTGACAATTCTAAATAGAGATTAGAATAGGAACAATGAACTAATGCGCAAAGTGAGACAAAAGCATATAAGTTTATGGAACGAAAATGCTACATAATGAAGAACTATAAAGTAGCAATGAGTAATAGATAAGTAAGAAAGAGGCGTCAGCAAAGAAAGAAAACGAAAGTAGGAGAGGAATTAGTCATGTTAATCATTAAGAAACGTCAGTGTAATAAATACTCTGATGAACTGAAGAATAGTGGGACGAAAATAGTATATATAGACATAGTATCTAATAAAAATATAGAAGTTGGTAAGTAGAGGAAGACTCTAGGGAGTAAATGATATATTAAAGAATGAATACGAAGTTTAAGATAGATTTATATCTTTACCAGAGGATACTTAATTATGGTATAGATAGAAATGTATACTAGGGTAATGAACCGTGAGGCCTCTTCAGAAAGGACATGGGGGGTGTACCCGGCATTCACTAAGTATAAAGAGCAGGCGTACCTACGTGAAGATAGGACGATCTGTGTTTTGTAAGGGGCATACCTACCAGAATGGATAGAGGAATTGCTTTCATAAGGTCAACCCACAAGCAAGGAATAGGTGCTGATCCCAAGAGAAAGGGACAACATCGATACAAAAGTCACAAATTTTATAGGGATTTTTCTGGGAAGTGTGAATTCTATGAACGACTAGCATTATTATGTTTCGTGGAAATAAATGAGTGTCAAAAGGACACTTTCATTTCGTCCAGAGTTCCTCCAAGCTACAAATAATGAAAATAGTACATACTTGGAAAAAGGTAGTACAAAAGATAGGAATAGGAAATAGATTACTCATGTGTCATTAACACCTGAAGTCTACGATTGAAAAAGAAGGAAATAAAGAAAAGAAAAAAATTCTCACAATCCCTAAATATTGGTAAAACTGACTAAAACCACGAGTACATGCTCATGGCTTATTAACAAAGTAAAATAAGAAAAGACTAGAGAAACAATAAGCGAAAGATTGTTCAAGAGAGGACATAGAATTGTTATTGAAAGGAAAGATATGTATATAAAGATATGAAAGAAATGTATACTGTTAAGATATGAAATGTTATTATGAGTGATATTATTTGCATAATGATTATGTATAAAATATCGCGTGTTCGATCTGGAGGGGGGGGGGGGGATATGTAGAGATTCGAGAAATTCAGTGTAAATTCTAAAACCACCCAGCCTTCTACCTTCTCGAACACACGATATTCTGGATATGAGTGTAGGATGGTGGAATCCTACCTACTGCGCATCACATGTTTGTGTGTGCAGGTTTAAAATCAGTCGCGGAAAGAAAGTAGACGTGGCGGACGAACGGCACCGACAAGTACCTGTCGGTCAATCCATAGACGTTTTAGTGAGGAAGAACCGTGGAGTTCATATGCAGTTCTGTGCTTATTGGGTCATTGACTAGGCAAGACTTATTTTCGGATTTATGTTAAGAAAAGTTATGGTATCAAAGCTAACTTTGTTTTAACTGTAATTTAATTTGTTTCTGACGTTCGACTGTACAAGGAACTTAACGGAAGTTATATAATTATATTGAAAGTGAGAGTTTTATTGTGTATGAATGTCAAATACATCCTTAACTGACGAAAAGCAAAGCTTGTATATCTACTTATTTCATAAGTCGAAAGAGTCTAAAAATTCCTGTACTTACCATTATTCGACGGAGAAGAAGTCAAGAGGGTTTCCAGCAGCCGGCTATCCAGTAAAGAAGAGTGGCTGCGAATTCCTATTAAGTCACCTCGTAAAGAAGTGGAGGGTGGTTTGGGGGAATAAAACGAAATAACCGAGATTCTCACTCACACTTTGTCGGAAACGTTGTAACGTGACGACTTGTGTGAAAGAACCGAGAAAACAGGAATTTTAAGTCAAAAACGAGAAAAGAAGCTGTTACGTGTTGCCATAGCAACCAAACATAATAAGACAAGGGAATTACACACAGAGAAATTGGAAAATGTTCAAGTATCCAAGGGAGCAAAATTTAAATGGAAGAATGGTGAAGCTGTCTAAATCGTTTTTCGCGCTCCAAGAACTTAAGTTCTTAGGCAATATTATAGGGGTAAAGGGAATTAGACTGGACCCTGAACGCTTAAAAGCTATCAAAGAATGTTCGCGCCGCGGAAATGTAAGACAATTAAAAGGATTTATAAGTATGGCCAGATACTATCGACGGTACGTACGAGGGCATGAGTTAAATGACCCGAGAATTTTAAGTTGATTAAGAAAGGGAGTATCGTGGACTTGGGATCAAGGTGCAAATGATGCGTTTCAAATTGTTGAAAGAGTGCTTGTTGAGTCACCCATATTACATCATCCAGTTAAGGGCGAACGTTTAAATTTTCGACAGAAGCATCTGATTACGGTGTTGGTGCCGAACTTTTCCAAGTAGAATGGGATCCAAGTAATGTAGAATACAGGACCATAGCTTTTGCTAACCTTAACCTAAATAAGCACGAACTAAATTACACAGCTACCGAAAAGGAGCTATTGGCGATTGTGTGGAGTATTCAAAAGTTTCAAACAGTAGTATGGGGATCAGAAATCCATATTTATACAGATCATCAAGCTTTATCCTTTCTGATGAGTACTACACAGTAGGTTGATGCGATGGATGCTTTTCCTACAGAAATACGATATTAAGATACAATACGTAAAAGGTTCCAAAAATATTGTACCTGATGCTTTATCGAGGCTTCCTATATGAATGGAAGAACTGAAACGTATGGAAGGGCCTGGCATTGTTTTTGCCATTCATTTTATGTCAGTGGAATATCCGAACATCACTGTAATGGAAATGGCTCAGAGAATAACAGGGATAATCCACCATGATCCTTTTTTTTTTATTCGAAATTCTTCGACACATCACCACCATAGACATGTAGGTCTCCGTATATGTTACATTAACAGATCGCCATCACCCAGTGTTTGCAATACTAACATTCCCAATAATATTTCATACAGAGTGAAATCCAAAATCTCTCGACCCAGGTCTAATGTAACAGTAGAACTACGTCACTAAAAGTGTGTCATTAAAAGTAGATTCTAAATAAATAATGAGTATTTTTCTAGGAATATGAATTATTTCTCTGATTACTATAAATGATTTGTGTGTGACCCATCAGGAAGTGGAACTATATGAACAGGTAATTTTTTAATGCCATGTCACCAGTCCAGTACTAAATAAATAAAAATGGGAAAAATCTATAGAGAAATAAAATCATTTTTCTCTGTTCATGAATGACACCAGCCATTCATTTCTCCAAAACTTAGAAGGGACCATATGTTATAGATAACTGAAACAAAATATCACATAATGATTATGATCATACTATATTTTACTGTAAGCTGCAAGTTGTGTGAGAATGCATTAGTTTTATCTTTTATTTGAAGTACTTTGCGAAATTTTATATCTAATTAGGTTTGCAAGGTTACTATAATAGTTTCATTTGATACATAAATTTTTTCTGGGTATTGGAAAGTCGTTAGCAGACCTTCCTTGTCCAATCTGAGATTTCACTGACTATTTTTTTAGTCTCATCATCAATATTAAAACCAATTTTTCTTCCTTCTTTCCTTTCATACTACTTTTAGCATGGGTTCTAGAAATGAATGAATGTTCAATAAAATCTTCTCAGTTTACAAGCCATGTTACTCTGAGTAAAATAGTTCAGCTTTGGCCAGTTGTATCCACCATCATCATCAGGAGGTAAAACATCTGAATGCCATGGCTGGCATAATGTTCGGCTTACGTAAGTGCGATAGCAGAGTCTGGAAACTTTCAGAGACGCCCGCAGTGATGCATATGGGGATGGTGATTGGGCAGCCATAGTAGTTCCTGCCTGTCACAAGACCGAGTGATGCCAGGTGGCACGAGGTGGGGCCTACGAGAAATACGCGCTCCTCAACGAATTTGTGACGTCACGCTAGTCGCCTTGTCTGCCATGTTTCGCGAGTGCTCAGCTCTGTGCAGGGCCCTTGAGAAACGAACACGTCAATGTAAATATACCTACTATAGGTCATTGCCATGTGCTATCGAGAGATTGCATGCATTTAAACGCACATTTAAGAATTATTAAATTCGTCTGGAATAGTTAGTCGCTCCCCACTGGAGACGACTGCTGACACTCGTAAGACCTGCAGTGTCACGTGCTGTGACGTACACACCACGGCCTGTCTTTCTCCCGGGCCACGGTGCGAGCGGCCCGCGCCGCATTTGAATCTGTCGGTTCTGCTCTGCTACAGCCATAAGTTTCTGCCTTCGCTTTAACTCGATAAACAAAGCTCGCCCACATTCCCTACTACATGCACCATTGATCTATGTTAAAATTGTTGCAGTTTATTCTAATTTCGTGCGCCTCCGTCTTTGTCCGTTTTCTCGCCAATATTCAGCCACGGTCCGCTTGTCACATGCTCATTAGTTTGTTCTATGTTAATGCTACTGTATTCACAAGGAACATCATATAAGCCCACAACTCGAATACCTATATTGTTTTTAATGCTGTTGCTCTGACATGGCTACGTATCCCAGTCCCAGTCCAAGGGCAACATGCTTGATGCTAGAAATAGTGATGATTTTTAATGTTGTTGCACCGCCGTGGCTACGTCTACCCACTTCCAGGCGAATAGCGGAAAGTTTAATGGAATATAGCATCCTGCAAAAACTAAACCAACGAAATCCAATATTAGCCGAGAGGAACGACAGGGCTTACGCTCATTACGTGAGAACGAGGCCTCGGTTGTTTTTCGAGCCGATAAAGGAAATGCAACTATCGTCCTGAACACCACTTGCAGGTGCTACCTTTATTAGAAGATGATACGCAATGGAGACTTAATTGCGATCGAACGCAGGCCATCTTCAGAAAGACAGGAAAGTTACTGAAGGAATCAAATATGTCAGAAAATGTGGTGAAGAAAGCAATGCCTCGTGGCGCCAGACTTCCCAGGCTATATGGAGTTTTGAAGTTACACAAGTAAAGTGTTCTCCTGGGGCCGATAGATGGTGCAATCAGTTCGACGACTTACAGACTGGCAAAATATCTGGCAGGGTCATTGACACCTAAACTGGGACCCTGCAAAGATATGTTATCAACTCGCAGTTATTGGGTAAGACACTCCGGAAAGTAGAGATTTCCCAAAACGACTTTATAGTTAGCCTGGACGTTGTGTCACGTTTTACAAAGGTGCTGGTACACAACCCGCCGGGATTTTTGACCCAACAATTTCCACCTGAAATCGTCAAGTTATTCCGCCACGCCTTAGCGACAATGTACTTCCTGTACTGCAACGAATAGTATGAGATAACGGATGGCATAGCGATGTGATCCCCACTGTCTCCAGCCATCGTAAGCATCTTTATGGAACACTTTGAGGAGCAAGCTCTGAACTCAGGAAGGTTGCGTCCATTTTGCTTAGTACTGTCTCGTCCCAGCACAATTTTGTAGTGCAACAGGAACGTTGACGACAATCTGAGGGTCATTGGGGTGTCCACCTTTGTTGTAGGAGATGAGAGGAAGAAAGCTCTCCGAGGTAGAACTGTGGTTATTGGTTGCAGTGGTAATCTGTTAGGATTAATGGCAGGATGGGTATGCTGAAGAGTTCAGTATTTATTTAAGTAATTCATTTATTATCTCTTTGATAACTTATGAAAGAGGTGCCAGTTCCTAACACCTTCTTTCACAAATGTCAGACTCAATTTATTCTTATCAACAGGCCACTCGCCTAAGCTTACAAGATACAATTACTATTCCGTAAATTGTTCTTGTTAATTACGAAACTACAAATGCTGTCTATTGCTTGAGACAAAAACAGATCGTCTATGTTCAAAGCTATTCCCCAGAATACATAATGGTTAAATCAAATGGTTCAAATGGCTCTGAGCACTATGCGACTTAACTTCTGAGGTCATCAGTTGCCTAGAACTTAGAACTAATTAAACCTAACTAACCTAAGGACATCACACACATCCATGCCCGAGGCAGGATTCGAACCTGCGACCGTAGCGGTCGCTCGGCTCCAGACTGTAGCGCCCAGAACCGCACGGCCACTCCGGCCGGCCACATAATGATTACTTATCTTGCAGTTGATGAGCGTGTCACCAGATCTCATCACCGACTTCTCGCTGAGAATATTACTTCTGCATGCTTCTGCTGCTGCTGCTGCCTGGCGTAGCTACCCGGTGGCTCCTCAAAGCGGCCACTCGCTAGTCGATCATACTACTGCTCTCTCTGACTCCTCTCTCAGAATGTCTTGCTTATATACCGTTCTAAGTCGAGGATGACCTACTATAACAGCCGTTCGGGATATTTCCATCACCTGGATCCTTCGACACGAAAACACTTTAATGTTCGATTCTCTTATACGTTTCCCCTCCATGTTACCACTTACGTATACTAGAAAGCTTCCATTAGCGTCAGGACTTGTGCCTCTTTACGCAGTCTCCTTTTTATTTGATCTGACAAGTATTGCTTACTAAAATCTTTTTTCTTTGGACTGGACAGTACAGTACATTGACGACACCTCCCTGACATGGCCTTACCGTGAAAATGTAGTGCAGCAGTTTGTTGACCAGATAAACGTGTCAACCAAAACATTAAATTTACTGTCGAGATGGAAAGGTATGGCAAGCTTCGGTGTTTGGATGTTTTAGTTAAGCAGAAGGCAGGAATCAGCTTGCTCATTCAGTGTACAGGAAATCTAAGCACATTGAACGGTACTCCAAAGCCAGAGTTTTCACCACTCTGCAAACATGGGAGTGGTCGTGAACACGGTAGTACATAGAACAAAGATATTTCTGATAACGACCATGTATCGTCAGAATTTCAGTATTTGAGGCACATGTTTAGAAAAAAATTGTTATAGCAAAGGCGAGATTGCAGAAGCTTTTAGGTGCCACTGACGAAAGACGCCTCGTGAATCGGCGGTAGAGAGAAAGTCGGCTGCATTCTTTCCATTTTGTGGGGCAACGACTGAAGCTAGTGTTCCGGCTCACACCCAAGATGCGAGATATGTTACGCCCCGTTAAAGACAATGTAGGTCTTCGAGTGCCTGGTGTACATGTTTTACCCTGCGAAAGCGGTAGCATTTACATAGGACGAAATATTCACATTGTTGCTGAGCATTATACTAAGTATTCACGACATATTTAACAAAGGAAATATGAGAATTCGGCTGTGGCTGAACATTGCCTACAAAATAGACATAAGATACAATTCGACAAGACGAGAGTCTCGTGTTATGCATCGTCAAATTGCAGTTCTGTTGTACGGGAGGCCGCCAAAATTAGAATACACAGCAATACTTTTAACTGAGACCAGGGGTACACACTTAATAGGGTGTGGGGGCGAGCTTTGGATATCGAGTGAAAGCAAAAACAGACTCTTGATGTTTGTAGGGAGGCATGAGCGACAGTATCGAAGATGGAACCGTAATCTCGTGCCAACTGACATAACTCAGTCCCGTGACGGACCAGAGGTGCTATGAGCTGCTCAACTCGCCTTCCGGGCATTTGTCACTTTGGACGTCTCCGGAAAGTTTCAGACTCTGCTATCACACTTATCCACTGACGGAAAAAAATCACATCAAGAAGGAGTTGTGCGACGTAAATGAAAGTAGGTAGGCGTGTTTCTATATCTGACAAATGAGTGTATTCAAATTTCGCGCCAGTCGCGAAAGAGTGGCAACGGCCTTGCGGCAGCGGATACACCGGTTCCCGCCCGATCACTTATGTTAAGGGTTGTCGGGCGTGGCCGGTACTTGGATGGGTGACCATCCGGGCCGCCATGCGCTGTTGCCATTTTTCAGGGTGGACTCAGACAGAACAGTAGCGGCTCTGGTCAAAGGAAACCATCATAACGACTGGGAGAGCAGAGTGCTAACTACTCACCCCTCCTATCTGCGTCCTCAGCAGTGGATGACACGGCGGTCGGATGGTCCCGATGGGCCACTTGTGGCCTGCAGACGGAGTGCGTAAGGGTACTGACGCTTCTATGAGGATGCAAATCAGGTTTGCTTCAAATACACGCTGTAACAGTCATGAGCTTCAAATGGTTGAAATGGCTCTAAGCACTAAGGGACTTAACATCTGAGGTCATCAGTCCCCTAGACTTAGAACTACTTAAACCTAACTAACCTAAGGACATCACACACATCCATGCCCGAGGCAGGATTCGAACCTGCGACCGTAGCAGCAGTGCGGACTGAAGCGTCTAGAACCGCTCGGCCACAACGTCCGGGCGGTCATGAGCGTTAGTTACCTTTGAGATTGGATGTGGTGAGCTGATGTTGGTCAAGAATACCTTTAAGGCATCAAAGACACCCTTATCAGCACCTCACTGGGTTTGAACGAGGTCGTGTAACAGAGGGCCACGAGTAGCTAGATGTTCCTTCTGTGATATTGCAGAAAGACTTGGTAGCTATCGAATCACTGTACATGACTGCTGGCAGCGGTGGTCAGGACAGTTTACCGTCGCACGAAGACCGGGCTCTGGGCGACTACGCGGCACTACCGAGAGGGAACACCATCGGTTCGGTGTGTCTGTGGTGCACAGTACTGCATACAGCATCGTTGGTATCAAAGTGACACAACGAACTGTTGCAGATCGGTTCCTTCAAGGACAGCTCAGAGCCATATGCCCACCAGAGTGCAATCCAATAACCACAAACCACCACTATATGCAACTTCAATAGTGTCAAGCGAGAGCTCAATGGAGGGCTAGTGCAGACCTGTTGGGTTTTCTGATGAAGATGGTTCTGCCTCGATGCCAGTGATGGCCATCCGTTGATTAGAAGGAGACCAACTGAGCACCTACAACCAGCCTGTCTGCGTGCTAAACACACTGTACCTACACCTGGATTTGTGGTCTGGGGTGCGATTTCATATGACAGGAGGAGCACTTTCATGATTTTCCCACGCACCCTGACTGCAAATTTGTGTATCAATTTGCTCCCACTCATGAACAGCATTCCAGGGGGTGTTTCCCAACAGGATAACGCCCGTCCACATTCTGCTGTTGTAACCCAACATGCTCTGAAGAGTGTCGACTTGTTGCCTTGACCTGCTCGATCAGCAGATCTCTCTCTAACCGAGCACATATGGGACCTCATCAGACGACAACCCCAGCTTCATCGACAATCAGCGTCAACCATCCTTTTATTGACCTACCAAATGCAACAGGCATGGAAGTCGATCCCACAAACTGACATCCGGCACCTTTACAACACCGTACATGCACGTTTGCATGCTTGTATTCAACATTATGTGCATAACATCGGTTTTTAAGGTACCAGCATTTCACATTTGCAATACCTTTTTTAACCTGTGATCTTGCAATGTTAGTTACTTAAATATGTATATGAAGATGGTATCTGTTCTTTAGGACATGTCCGACAGAACAGATACCATATTCATGTATATAGTTAAGGCTCACCGGCCGTTTGACCATCTTCTGTGCGGATGCACACACATTGCCCGAACTCTTACGGGAATCGGTAAAGTCACGAGTAATGAGTGTAATGGGCAGGGACACTACGAATATAGTGCGGAACAATAAAGTTGGGAACATGGGTCTCACAGAAGGCGTGCCAGAGATAAGTCCCTGCAGTTGCACTGTCCTCTGTCTCCTCGGTGGCTCAGATGGATATGCCGGCACGGTAGCTCAGCGTGTTCGGTCAGAGGGCCGATTATCCTCTGTAATAAAAAAACTGAGTCAAGGCATCAACGATCAACTTGAACGGAAGTCTTGTGACGTCCGCCCAGACCAAACGCAATGAACTATATCGAACAAAATGAAAAAAAAAACAAAAAAAAAAAAAAAACCAGATGGATAGAGCGTCTGCCAAGTAAGCAGGAGATCCCGGGTTCGAGTCCCGGTCGAGGCACTCATTTTCAACTGCCCCTGTTCACTTATATCAACGAATGTATGCAGCTAAGGGTAGTCATTTCATTATATTGATTTAATTGTAATTTCACTACCTTGACAAATGTATTCCAGAAATTTCATTACTCTACATAAAATGCTTTCTGGTGTTGCGATTTTTTCACGTCAGTGTACAAGCCGAGAGCCGTATCAGCCCCGGCAATCAGTAATTTAACTCCTGAGGACTATGGCGGAGACAGCTATCGAAAGTTCGACTATGTTATTCAAAGTTCCGCGGCTTGGAAAACCGAGTAGATTTTATTGAGTCATGCCACTAAGACTCAGAGGAGTCAATGAACAATGAATAAAATTTACTTTCGTTTTACTTTCAATACAACTTTTAATAGCTTACTATGATAGTAAATTGAATCAGCAACAAAAAAATTTCTTCATATATTGTTAGCTATGTGCGCTTAATGGGGATGCGCCAATAAAGTACTTGATTAAAGGAGAGCCAAAATGCGTTGCAGTGCCATCAGACATTATCGTTGCGGCACCAGTGTGTAGTGTTCTCTGGTTTAACAATGATACAGACCGTAAGTCAACGTAACTAGCAAGCAGTTCTACGTCATTTTTCGAAATGCGATTGTTTCTCCATGATAATGATGTCACAGGCAAACTTGCTGACACGTTGTCACCTGTGTAGTACACGAATATATTTAGGCGTTATTGGTACGACAATGAGTTCACAGATTTGGGGTAAAAAGGATATCCAACATAGGTTGAGATTGGCGCTAAACGTGGACCAGTTATTCTATCAGGCATTAGCACGATTCTTGTGACTCCAGGTCCTAACGTAATATTGTGAGCAATTTGGAAACTTTTCCTACATCCGGATAGGTCAATACTGGGCTGGTAGTAATGCTATGCCTCAATTACATGATTATCAAACTTTGCTAAAACATTCTCTCACTTTTACTTGACGTAACAATTGTTACAGACAGATGGGTTGCACCGATTCTGCCCGAGGGGAAGGCCGTCTGGCCACCCTCTACAACCAACACTGACAAGTCCAGATTAACGTGCCGACCACGTGAAGACAGGGTATAGGGCCAAGAAAAAGGAGAAGAAGAAGGAAGTTGTGCAATTTGGAAGTTTCAGGAAGGAATAAATCAACCTTGATTATGAGGTCAAAAAACTGACACTTGCATAAAAGACTTTGTTGGAACTTTAGCCGAATCTTCACAGTGCTTGACAGCAAACTCGGTTAAACAACGTGCCCATGGTCGGACTGGACAATAACATGGCAACAAATCGGCCATACCTGTTTTGAATTCAACCCCGTCTTAATAAGACACTCGTGTCTCAACCTCTTTGCCACGCCACTCGCTGTTGCTTCTCCTGTATATCCAAATAATCCACGACAATGTGTGCACTAATTTGTTAAGGAGACGGGGTTGGATAACCAGAAATTGGGTACATCCGCAGAACATGTCTCGGTTTTCTTTTTGGGTCGTTTAGGGGTTAATCTACCTTAGTGCATTTACAAATAGACGTTGCTTTGAACTGCCAACTTGAACTGTAATGAATGTCTAGATTTTCGTAATGAACAACACGCAGTGATGTGATCTGTACTTGGTCCCTGCGGTATCATTTAGCATGAAGAACACTACTTCGTGAAAAAAAAAGAACAAAATAGCAACTACGAGGGCTGTTCAGAAAGTATGGAACGATGGGTCGCGAAATGGAAACCACAGTGAAAATCAAAACTGTTTAATTTGCAACGGTTAGCTACACCTTCCAGCTACTTTTCCACACAATCACCGCTCGGACTTAGAGATCTGTCGTAACGTTGTACCAACTTTTCAATTCCCTCGTTATAGAAGCCAGCCACCAATTCTTTTCGATAATTTTCTACTCTTGACTGCAGCTCGTTGTCTGTGTCAAAATATTGTCTTCATAGCCAGCGGTTCATCTGAGCAGAAATGAACCTCAGGGGTAGCCAATTACGGGCTGTATTGTGGGTGATCAAGCACTTCCTATCGGAAACGCTGCAGGGGCATCTTCATTGGCGCCACCGAGTGTGGCCGAAAATTGTCATGTAGAACGAACCGCATGACAGTTATGTTACGTGGATTGCATAGCTTCAGGCGCTCATACTTGGCCGAAGACGTTAATTTCTAGCCATCTTTACGTTCTCACTGTGAGCTCAGAACTGAAAAGAGCGACATGATGCGGCCGATGGATGTACTAGACACAGTGCCCAAAGCATCTGTGCAAAGCTTCATTAGATTTTCACTGTATTTTCCATTTCGCGACTGATTGTTCCTTACTTCCTTAATAACCCTCGTAGATGGTCATTTGCGTTCCACCGTGTTTCATGTCACATATGTTTTTCGTACAGAATTCCTAAATTACAGTGAAAACAAACTATATTAATGTGATATGTTACAATAATAAACTGAAAACGGTTCGTTTTTCCCTTTTACTCTCTATTATAGGTCTACAAGAACCAACTCTGTATGAAGTATTTAATTCTGTCTTGTTTTCAGAAAACGTGTAAACGTGTAATTCTGTCTCAATGTATTGATTGGAGCTCTTAACATGGTATTTGCGCGTTAATACACTCTAAGATAAAGTAAGAACGACGCACTGCTAAGGAATTATTCGAAGGGGACGGAAATCAGTAAGTGTGATGTACATGTACAAAAAAATTATTGCGATTTCAGAAAAAATTGGATGATTTATTTAAGTGAAAAATTTACCAACTGAGCAAGTTAATAACGTGTTGGCTCACCTCTGGTCTTTGTGCAGGTAGTTATTCGGCTTGGCATTGATCGACAGAGTTGTTGCCAAATTCTGTACAATTGACGCGTTAGATCGTCAAAATACCGAGTTAATTGGAGGGTCCTATTCATAATTCTTCTAACGTTCTCAATTTGTGAGAGATCAGGTGAACTTGCTGACCAGGATAGGGTTTGGCAACCCCAGAGAAAGCAGCATGTGCTGACTGACATTATTTTGCTGAAATGTCTACCGAGCATGGCCTGCCATGAAGGGCAACAGAATGGGGTGTAGAATATTTTCGACATATCGCTGCTCAGTAAGACTGGCGCGGATGACAACCAAATGGATCCTACTATAAAATAAAACGGCACCCCAGACCATCGCTCCTGGTTGTCAGGACGTATGGCAGGCGACAGTCAAGCTGATATCCTACTGTTGTCTGGGGCGTGTCAATGAAGAAAGCCGAATTGTCTTCATTGATGAGTCCCGCTTCGAAATGAGCCACGATGAACAGCGAAGATGTGTCTGGAGATGGCCCAGACAACCTGACTCGCACGCTGTACGTCACGACAGCCTGGAGTGATGATCTGGGATGCCGTATCTTTTCGTATCAGGACCCCTTTGGTTATCATCGACGGTGGTACGTCGCCGATGTTCTACGCCTCGTTTTGTTGCCCTTTCTGGAAAGCCATCCTGGACTTACATTTCAGCAAGATAATGCCCGCCCATAGACTGCGAGAGTTTCTACTGATTGACAAATCCTACCTTGGCCAGCAAGGTCACCGGATCTCCATCCAATTGAGAACTCTTGGATTATTACGTGCAGGGCTCTCCAATCAGGTAGGGATTTGACGATATAGCGCGCCGATTGGACGGAATAGGGCACGGTATCAGTCAGAAGGACATCGGACAACTCTGTCAGTGTCAAGCCCAATAACCGCTTACATAAGGGCCAGAGGTGGCCCAACGAGTTTTTTACTTGCTCAGTTTGTGAAGTTCTTTCTCTTGAATGTATCATCCAATTTTTTCTGAAATTGCGATCATTTGTTTGTCTGCACATGAGCACAACATCTATCGATTTCCATCTCATTCGGGTAGTTCCTTCGTGGTACGTTGCTCCCTTTTCATCTTAGACTGTACCTACAGTTCGCGAAAATCCTACGTTATCGGAAATTTTGTAATTTCCGGAGTTTTCGACAGCAAGTTGATTACGCGTGAAACGTCTCGTAAGATGCAGTGCCGTCATCATTGTAAACGTTCTGACTAGCTAGCAGTCCACATCTGAGAGGTTGCCATTTGTTAAAGTAACACTTGACGTAATTTTTTTTATCTTTGCAGATGTTCCGCAGAGTCCTCGCCTTTTTCTGTCTGCCTTGTAGACGGGAGACAGATAGCCATGACCTTCGTGACATAGTTGTCAGAGATGAGGACGTTGACCCTGTACTATTGAACCCACAGGTGAGCAACGCCGAGGAGTATGAAGAAGGCAATATTCAAGGCTTAGGGGCAGCCACACTCTACGTAATGGGACGGAAAACTCAAAGGGACCCCTTATCGGAGAAGTAAAATTTTCAGTACAAACAAAAACTTCGAATGTGTCTAAAATCTCTATTTTAATTTTTTGTACATTGTAGTAATTACTTCATTCTGTAAGCGCTCCCATCAATTTGAAAATTGTTTGAATCCAGTAGGAGTAAATCATATCATTAAAAGCAACCAATGTCAGTCTTCTGGAAACGAGTCTTTTGTCGTTACAGGGAAATAACATCGACCTTACAACAAGCCTTTTTCTAAATCTCGCAGTTGCATATGCAGTGATTCACAAAAATAGTGTCTCCTAAATTTTATAGGTATTTTAAGGAGCTCAGAGTAGCTTTGTATAAAAGGAGGACATTTTGTGTATACAGTAATGCTAAACAAGACTAGAGGTCCCTTGTTACATGAGAGTTATGGATGCCTACAGCCAGCTGACAGCTGATGTTAACTGTAGCAACAAAGACCTACACCTAACACAGATATTAACCCTGTTGTTGCTTCAAGAACTGAAAAAGGTGAAGTTGCTGTGAATGCATATCACAGGATAAATGTCTTGGAGAAGAGTAATGCTAACGAAGAACCCAATATAACTAAATACATCCACTATGAGTTCACCGTTAATGAAAAAGATAGTGTACATGGCAAAATGGACAGTGATGGAAATAAATTTGTGCACCGCATCTTCTCTGAAGAAAATGGACCCGTTGAGTTTCCTGGTGCAGAAATTCCAGCAGGGATGACAGGACAATTAGTAAATTATCTTTTGTAAAAGTATCAGGAGCTATTGCAAAGAGGAATAAGAAGACATTCTGTGTCGTGTAGTAGAACCAGAACCTCAAGTTCGTGACAGTGAGGATCCTGAGGAAGAACCTGACGAGCTAGGTATTTCCGAATAAAAGAAGAAGAGGTGAAACCGCTGTTTGTGAACAATCTTGAACCCCTTCAGACACAAGTATTTTACAAATAGAAAATCAAATCCTTTGGCCACTATAAAATATGGGATCTCAGTAATCTAGGAGTATTTTTGGGGTTTTACACATTTAGAATTTTAGATGGTTTTGGGCTCATTAATAGCTTAAAAATCAAAATGTGGTGTAAGAGATGCCATAACAGAGAACAGAAATACCAAATTTTGCCAAAAAAAGCTGTGCAGGCTACACAAATTTTTCTCAATTCGGGACAAATTTATTTGGTTTAAAATTTTTTGTACCATGTGATGTGGAATAGGTCTCTTAATGGGTAATGTTAACTTAAAAGGGTCAGTGCTATTCGAAGGAGAACATTTCAAGGGTAATAGGCGATGTGTGTGAAGTAGTAATGAGATCTGGCAACGGTGTGCTGTTCTGCTTGTGTAGATGGGTGTGTTCATCCCTTCCAGATGCTCACTTCGAGTTTCAGCTCCGAGCAGCCATCAAGTGAATTTTTTAGAGCGCCATCAGTGTAGTTGTCTTTTTGTTGTGTGTTACGAAAATGGAACAGCGGAATTTAGAGCAACGTTAGACCATTAAGTTTTGTGTTAAACTTGGAGGGAATCCACGAGTGTGACCTTTGAAAAGTTGAAACAGGCCTTTGGGGAACATTCATTATGAAGAGTACAAGTCTTTCGCTGGTATAAATCTTTTTAGGAAGGTCGAGAACACGTTGAAGACGAACTTCGGTTAGGGAGACCTTGAACTTCAAAAACCGATGAAAACGTCAAACGTGTGCGTGCTCTCGTGAGATCAAACCGACATTTAACAATAAGGATGATGAGTGACCTATTAAACTTAAATACTTCCACTGTACATCAAATTTTTATCGAAGCAAACAAGTGGATGCTGCACCATGATAGCGCCCCATGTCACACAGCCATTTCTATCACGAAATTTTTGACCTCAAAAGGGTTTCCGTTGTTCCACAGCGTCCTATTCACCTTCCTTGTGACTTTATCGTTTTCTCAAAATTGCAAAATGCCTTAAAAGGACGTCCATTTGGGACTGTGGAGAGCAACGAAAACAATGTGACCGACATATTAAAGGCCCTTCCAGTTGAAGCTTTCAGCGCTCCTACCAAGATTGAGAACAATGATTCCGTTGATGGCTAGCTGCCGGAAAGAACTATTTTGAAGCTGACAGTATTGTTATTTGAAAGAAATAAAAAACGTTGGCAGATAAAAAAGTGTCTCATTACTTTTCCACCCATCTCTTATTCGCAGATTTAAACAGCGATAATAAAGTCAAACTCTGAAACGCATTACCTCAAAACACCAATTTTCCATGACCAATATTCAACCTGTCACAACTTGCTCAAATTTAGAATTAAAATCTACCTTTTTTACTGTTCACAATTTAACGCGTAACGTAAAAATTACGATAGCTCAAAATTCAAAACTTTCGACAAGAGATCTCTTTTCGTTTTCTGTCTCACAATTATAATGGTAGTTGGTCGTTAACCTTTACTGCGAGAACTGTTGCATTTTGCAAAGCTGTCACAGTTGCTGGTAGCTATAAGAAAGAAATCATGGATTAACTACTCTAGGCATTTCTTCTCTATACGGCTGTATAGTGTGTAATTTTTGTTAAATTACTGTCTTACAGCTGCTTCGGCTCAGAGGCATGCCAGGCGTGATGGAGAAGCCTCTTATCGCAAATGAACCCTGGGGTATCCTCGCTCGCTCTCTAACCGGCTGACCGGCGCCCTATAAGTTTTTTCCATCACACAATCATTCCTTGTCTTTGTCATCAATGTTGCTCTCTCTCGATTTTGCCTTTCCTACAGACCATAACTGTGCAAATTCTGTCTGATGTTATTAAATCCAAATGGATAATGCTGTCAACGAAGGAATGTTGATATTGCTGTTTGGGTCCTTAATCGCTAACTAACTGACCATCACTTACTTTACGCCGAGGTTAATCGTCTGTGATGTTCCCTCTAAATTCTGATGTAACTGAGGTGGTAATTGTATCCAGGATTCCTAAAACACGATCAGAATTGTTGACAGAGAAATGGTCAAATCATCCAGACACACGGCAGACGACCTCGGCTATCCTAACAATTTCCTCCCCGAGTTGGGGCTTTGAATAGACTGCCTACCCCAGACTACAATTTTTGTAATCATTTTCCTTTGTGGACGAGAAAAAAGACGCACCCTGACGGAATTATTTGAATGGGACGGAAATCAGTAGCTGTGGTGATCATGTACAGACGCACAAATGATTACAATTTCTGAAAAAAATGGATCATTTATTTAACAGCAATAGCTACAGAAATTAAGCAGGTCAACATCGCGTTGGTCCACCTATGGCCTTATAACAGTAGTTATTCGGCTTGGTATTGATTGTGTTGTTCACTTGCTGCTGAGGGAGGTCGTCACAAAGTCTGTCCAAGTCACACGTTAAATCGTCACAACCCTGAGTTTGATGAAGGGCCCTGCCCGTAATGCTCCAAACTTTTTCAATTGTACATCGACCCGGTGACCTTGATGGCTAAGGTACGGTTTGTCAAGCACGAAGACGAACAATAGAAACTCTAGTCGTGTGAGGATTGGGGGTGAGTGTGGGGGGCGCATTATCTTGCTGAAATGTAAACCCAGGATGGACTGCCATGGCCGCACGGAGTGGCCGCGTGGTCAGAGGTGCCATGTCACGAATTGCGCCGCCCCTCCCGCAGGACGTTCGAGTCCTGCCTCGGGCGTGGGTGTGTGTGTTGTTCTTAACATAAGTTAGTTTAAAATAGTTTAAGTAGTGTGTAAGTATAGGGACCGATGATCTCAGCAGTTTAGTTCCTTAAGAAGTCACACACATTTGAGCATTTTTTTTTTTTTTACTACCATGAAGGGTAACAAAACGAATGTAGAATATCGACAGCCAAATTGGTATTCCATTCGATGTCTGGGACTTTCCATATACCTCTTCACCGGTCATCAAGGATCAGTTCGAACTGGGTTAATCACTGAAGACGATTCTACTCCAGTCAATGAGATTCTAGGAAGAAGGTGTATCAGGACAAGCCCCACACTGGTGGGATACCAATCTGTGTCGCCCGCCATGTTGCCCGACAACCATGAGTGATGGTCTGACGTATCATTTCGTTTTATTGATTGTCATCCGCGGCACCATTACAGAATAGCGGTAAATCGATGGTATTCCACGCTCTGTTTGGCTGGCCTTCATGGCAAGTCACCCTGTGCTTACATTTCAGCAAGATAATGCCCACCTGCCTGCACACGGTTAGAGTTTCTACTGCTTGTCTCCGGGCTTGCCAAATCCTACCTTGGCCAACAAGGTTGCCGGACCTCTCCCCAACTGAGAACGTTTGGAGCATTAAGGACACAGCGCCTTCCAATCAGTTCGGGATCTGACTGTTTAAACTGCCATTTGGACAGAATTTGGCATGATATCCCTCAGGAGAACCACCAACAAGTTTATCAATCAATGCCCAGCCGAATAATTGCTTGCATACGAATCAGAGGTGAACCAACGCTTTGTTGACATGCTAAATTTGTGGAGCTCTTCCTCTTGACTGAACCCTCTTATTTTTCTCAAACTGTAATCGTTCCCAGAATGAGATTTTCACTCTGCAGCGGAGTGTGCGCTGATATGAAACTTCCTGGCAGGTTAAAACTGTGTGCCGAACCGAGACTGGAACTCGTTTGTTTGTCTGCACAGATTCATAACATCTACGATTTCTGACCTATTCGGATAATTCCTTCCCTGTACGTCTTTCTTTTTGTATTTCCCTGTATTCCAAGTGTTTGTAGAAAACACTCTACGTGGTGGTAAGGACACTGGGATTGTTTTCATGACAACGGAGGTTTTAACCCCAATATAAACGTCCAGATTAAGTTGTTCAGTTGTTTCCCTATATCACAAAACACGAATTTCTAGAAGTTGTCGAATTGTTGGGCAGGTTCTTCTTTGAAGTTATTGACAAACACTACCGAATCTCAAATAAGAATGCAGCCTGTGTTCCATGGATGTCATAAATACGCAGGCAATGCCCGTTCTTCGGGGAAACACTGCCTCTTCACACTCCCGCCACAGTGCCGTACGATATGCCGGAACTCGTCGTTCTGTTGGGCTTTATCACATTGAAAAGATAAATAAAACGTTGTCCCCTGAATATTTAATTATTTTTTATCGTATAGTCTCCTTGCACGGAGAGAAATTTGAAATACGAGAACAACATTCCTTGCTTCCGTTGTTACGTAACAGACCGATCTGGGAACATAAAATTCTGGGTAGATAAGTTCACACAGTGAAATAATAAAAGATGAATTTCCTTTATATTGCGTTTTAATTTGAGCACGTAAATTATCGGAGTCCCTGACATGCACTCAAAAACGAAGTACTAAATAAGTTTGACTTAGGTTTTTTTTGGCATTATTATTCAGATAATTATGACTCTTGTGATGGCGGCTAATTTCATATGGCGTAGCTTGACAGAAAAGGGTTTAATTCAATAAATGGACGAAAGCAAACTGAACTCTCTGGCATTGTCTTCTTCTGCGTAGAGATGAAAATTGAACGCCCAAAGCGTAAAAAAATAACTCCAGATTGCGTATTTAAATTATATCGTAATGAAATGTACTTGATATGCTGGAGGCGTGAAAATGGGATAGTACAGCCTCCTTTGGATGACCCACGGACAAATAGCTGCATCGGCTTTTGCGTCATAGCGGACTCTGGGGAGCAGCTCATCCACGGTGTCACGCCGTTGACCTCCCTGTTCGACCTATGCAGAAAATCAGCTGACTGATATCTCGTGTGTCTGTTTCCCCTCTAAGCAATGACGTATAAATGGAAATGACTGAACCGAAGCGGAAGGGGTTGGGTTGGAAGGGGTTTCTTTCTACAAAATGATTGAAGATTAGTGACCCTAGGCGGGTCAGCCAAATGTCGGGGAGTTTTAATAAGAGTGCTTTTACCTGTTCACTTTGCCTGCTGCATCGGGTCGTTGGCTCTGGCTGAAGGCCTGTTATGAGACCCAACCTGTTAATTAAATCTGCCCCTTCACTAATTTTGATTAATATTTAATAACTAAATTGTGTCCAGGGAACTGATCGCTACTAAACAAACGAGGACAGCATTGAACACATTTATTGAACACCAATCTTCCTAACATCAAACTGAACAATGGCATACATTTGTAAGTGATAAAATTAAGCTAGTATTGGCAATGGCCCTTAAATTCCAAAACTAACTCTTAAGGTTGGATAACGCATCTGTACTCGGTCAGACGGCATAAAAGACGTCAGACAAACCTACTGCAATTAACAAATTCTCTATAAGAGCGTGGCTGGAAAACTGAGCTCTGGTAACCACAGGCGTGAGTAATATCGGATTAAATGCCGAAATTGAACATCACGATACCAAATGCAGCATCGTGGACAGGTCAGCAAGCTTCCGATGGCGTCTACGTCGTCGAGGAACCTCAATTGCAACAAAATGAATTTATTTTCGCGAACAGGCTTCCTGTTCGTAAACTCCTATTCAAAAGCTAATTCTGCTTTCTTTCCAATCGCCTCGCACTCGTTAAGACGGGACTCACCAGCCCAAAGGCGGAATCCAGTAACGTCTTTAATAAAGTGCGGCTCAAGGAAATTGCTCTGCTCCTGTCTGCTTCCTGTGAGACAGTATTCCCAACTGTAATTAGCGGAATCAGCCTGTCTCTAACAGTAAAACATGACAGTACCCCTAACTGAACACTAGTTTCAATTGCAGCTGGCAAACTTATTCAAAGTTCTGCACAGTACACTGAAACGAATTTACTCTCCTACAGCAGAGCCGAAAGCACGACGTTCGCTCGCTACAGGAGCTAAGACGCTTCTCCCCGACAACAGCTCCAAAAGCTTCCCTCTGCAAAAATCAGCACCCCTACGCTATTTTTCGAGCTGTCCAATCCCGTGCCTCTAGACCAGCACAGTTCGCTCCCACTATTATTTCCTGACTTCTTCCAGCCAATTAAAACATTCTGCGCGTTACTGCACCTAGAATGCTCTGGAACAAACTGAAACTTTGTTCAAAATTGAACCCACCAATCGTGTCTCTCTGTTCGCCCTCGCGCGGGAAAAGGTCATTGCACTAGCTTAACCGCGTTTCTTAGAAAGCCCCAGAAAACGTTAAGACTTGTGGGAAGGCTCCCTTAGGCGCCAGCTAATCTCGACATAGTGGCGTCGGCGTAACGTCCAGCGCCAACGAGGCGCCGTCCCACAAAGGCCCCGCGCAAAGGGTGCCTACCCGCTCCGGTGGCGCGTCTCCCCCAGTGGGACGCTTTCGCATGCCGACTCGTAATGGTCGGTTGTAAACTTCCGCACCCCTCTGCCCAGCCTTCGAACAGTGCCGCTCGTCCGCTCCAGCCAAACTCCGTGAAAATATCACCTGAACCCCGACTTCATGCGACAAGCGAATTTCTTAAAGTTAATACGCGTCTTATGCCGTCTGATACTCCCTATATTAATTTCAATAGGCTGATTGCCTGATAACTAACATAATAAGCGATATCTAACTCGTCTTTGCAACAATTGTTATATTACAGTAAGGTGCAAAGTACTGCTACCTTACAGAGTCATCAGTTAATACAGTATTAGCGAATTAATGTACTCGACATTCACCTCTTCGTAATCTGCTGAGTGGATTCGCGATACGCATGAAAGTCCTGCAACGTAATTGAAAAAAAAAAAAACTCAGGACTTTTATGGGAAAGACAAGGTTAGCGCCCACTCCATCGCTCGCGCAGCCTCGGGCCTGCACAGAGATTTTTTGTTTCTATTTAATCGAATCTTTATTTTTTTGACGAAGTGCGACACCTTCTAAGCTTTTTAGGCTAATTAAGGTCATAGAAGCATGGTGTTTTGCGACTGTACTGATCAAAAAGCGATTGCGGTAACTGGCGCAAGATTTTTGTTAATCATGCGTTTTGCGTTCTTGTGGAGATATTTTATGCAAACTTTATCCCCAAACACATACTTCTTTTTCATAGATTAAGCTTTAAACAATTTTTAATGTAAGGAAATATTTTCTTAAAAATTTTAATCTCGTAATTCACACCTTTAGGGTTGAATTTCCAAAAACAATGAAATACTTATTTTTTTATTTCTAACAGAGAAACCAAATACCAATTTTCATAGAGTTAGCCTCAAAAATGCTTTCATAATGCAGTATTTCCACAAAAACGTTAATCTCATATTTCACCCAAATGGTGGTTGAATTTCTTTTTCCACCCCCGTAGCGGTTGAATTTTCAAAAAAGAGTGACACACGTATTTTATTATTTCCTACTGAGAAACCGAATTCCGGTTCTCATACATTTAGCTTTAAAATGATTTCATAATGAAATATTTTCATAAAACATTTCATCCTCTATTTCATACCCGTAGAGACTGAATTTCGAAAGACAACAAAAGACGTTATTTTTTAATTTGTAACCGAGGAGTGAAATACCAATTTTCATAGACGTAGCTTTAAAAATACTTTAGTTTTTCTCTGATAATGATTTATTTGAAAAAAAAAAAACAGTATTTCACCACTGTTCCAACCCCGCAGAGGTTAAATTTCTAAAAATGCTGAGACACGTATTTCTTTATTTCTGTCCGATAAAACAAATACCATCTTTGACTTAATGGCAACATACACTCCTGGAAATTGAAATAAGAACACCGTTAATTCATTGTCCCAGGAAGGGGAAACTTTATTGACACATTCCTGGGGTCAGATACATCACATGATCACACTGACAGAACCACAGGCACATAGACACAGGCAACAGAGCATGCACAATGTCGGCACTAGTACAGTGTATATCCACCTTTTGCAGCAATGCAGGCTGCTATTCTCCCATGGAGACGATCGTAGAGATGCTGGATGTAGTCCTGTGGAACGGCTTGCCATGCCATTTCCACCTGGCGCCTCAGTTGGACCAGCGTTCGTGCTGGACGTGCAGACCGCGTGAGACGACGCTTCATCCAGTCCCAAACATGCTCAATGGGGGACAGATCCGGAGATCTTGCTGGCCAGGGCAGTTGACTTACACCTTCTAGAGCATGTTGGGTGGCACGGGATACATGCGGACGTGCATTGTCCTGTTGGAACAGCAAGTTCCCTTGCCGGTCTAGGAATGGTAGAACGATGGGTTCGATGACGGTTTGGATGTACCGTGCACTATTCAGTGTCCCCTCGACGATCACCAGTGGTGTACGGCCAGTGTAGGAGATCGCTCCCCACACCATGATGCCGGGTGTTGGCCCTGTGTGCCTCGGTCGTATGCAGTCCTGATTGTGGCGCTCACCTGCACGGCGCGAAACACGCATACGACCATCATTGGCACCAAGGCAGAAGCGACTCTCATCGCTGAAGACGACACGTCTCCATTCGTCCCTCCATTCACGCCTGTCGCGACACCACTGGAGGCGGGCTGCACGATGTTGGGGCGTGAGCGGAAGACGGCCTAACGGTGTGCGGGACCGTAGCCCAGCTTCATGGAGACGGTTGCGAATGGTCCTCGCCGATACCCCAGGAGCAACAGTGTCCCTAATTTGCTGGGAAGTGGCGGTGCGGTCCCCTACGGCACTGCGTAGGATCCTACGGTCTTGGCGTGCATCCGTGCGTCGCTGTGGTCCGGTCCCAGGTCGACGGGCACGTGCACCTTCCGCCGACCACTGGCGACAACATCAATGTACTGTGGAGACCTCACGCCCCACGTGTTGAGCAATTCGGCGGTACGTCCACCCGGCCTCCCGCATGCCCACTATACGCCCTCGCTCAAAGTCCGTCAACTGCACATACAGTTCACGTCCACGCTGTCGCGGCATGCTACCAGTGTTAAAGACTGCTTTGGAGCTCCGTATGCCACGGCAAACTGGCTGACACTGACGGCGGCGGTGCACAAATGCTGCGCAGCTAGCGCCATTCGACGGCCAACACCGCGGTTCCTGGTGTGTCCGCTGTGCCGTGCGTGTGATCATTGCTTGTACAGCCCTCTCGCAGTGTCCGGAGCAAGTATGGTGGGTCTTACACACCGGTGTCAATGTGTTCTTTTTTCCATTTCCAGGAGTGTATTTTCAAAAAGCCTTTCATCTTGTGTTTCGCTACCGCAGGGGTCAAAATTCGAAAAATCCCTTCTAAAACGACGCCTACAGTATAAGGTCAACACCGTTTCCAAATTTCAAGTTTCTTTCCTTATCGCTTTTGGCTGGACAATGATGAGTCAGTCAGTCAGGACACTACCTTTTATATATACAGAGTGGCCCTCTGATAGTGACCGGGCCAAACATCTCACGAAATATGCATCAAATGAAAAAATTACAAAGAACGAAACTCGTCTAGCTTGAAGGGGGAAACCAGATGGCGCTATGGTCGGCTCGCTAGATGGCGCTGCCATAGGTCAAACGGATATCAACTACGTTTTTTTGAATTAGGAACACCCATTTTTATTACATATTCGTGTAGTACTTAAAGAAATATGAATGTTTTAGTTGAACCATTTTTATCGCTTTGTGATAGATGGCACTGTAATAGTCACAAACGTATAAGTACGTGGTATCACGAAACATTCCGCCAGTTCGGACGGTATTTGCTTCGTGATACATTATCCGTGTTAAAATGGACCGTTTAACAATTGCGAAAAAGGTCGATATCGTGTTGGTGTATGGCTATTGTGATCAAAATGCCGAACGGGCGTGGGCTATGTATGCTCCTTGCTATCCTGGACGACATCACCCAAGTGTCCGGACCGTTCGCCGGATAGTTACGGTATTTAAGTAAACAGGAAGTGTTCAGCCATATGTGAAACGTTAACCACGTCCTGCAACAAATGATGATGTCCAAGTAGGTGTGTTAGCTGCTGTCGCGGTTAATCCGCACATCAGTAGCAGACAAATTGCGCGAGAACCGAGAATCTCAAAAACGTCGGTGTTGAGAATGCTACATCAACATCGATTGCATCCGTACCATATTTCTATGCCCCAGGAATTGCATCGCGCCGACTTTGAACGTCGTGTACAGTTCTGCCACTGGGCACAAGAAAAAATACGGGACGATGACAGATTTTTTGCACGCGCTCTATTTAGCGACGAAGCGTCATTCACCAACAGCGGTAACGTAAACCGACATAATATGCACTATTGGACAACGGAAAATCCACGACGGCTGCGACAAGTGGAACATCAGCGACCTCGGCGGGCTAATGTATGGTGCGGCATCATAGGAGGAAGGATAATTGGCTTCCATTTTATCGCTGGCAATCTAAATGGTGCAATGTATGCTGATTTCCTGTTTAATGTTCTACAGTTGTTACTACAAGATGTTTCACTGCATGACAAAATGGCGATGTACAGTCGTGCTCAAAAGTCGAACGACCCAAATTGTATTTCGCCTGATTCGCATGCAACCCACATAACGCAGCTGTCTAGCAGGTCCTCTAAGCGCTCCTTGGTACAGTCGTTTGACTATTGAAAATGGTTCCAACAAGTCACCACAAGAAAACACTGCTCTGTATCGCAATAACACAAGATGTAAAGTAATACTACGATACTATAAATATCAGGGAACACCTTATCACAGGTAAGACTGTCCTTAAGGCTTGTAAGCTCACATTTATTACAATAAATGATATACCTGAAATGTTACCACTCTCATTATTACGTCAGATAGGATATGCACCTAGTACGTTCGTCGTATTCATGATTTCCTCTTCAAAGTAACATTCCGTACTTATTATTTAACACAAAATAACATAAAAAATTTAAGTTATTCACGAGCAGCTAGTTGAGAATATGTATGAACTTCAAATGACACGACGAACTGTCTCGTTCTCCATCTGGATTCAAACTCAGGTCATGCAGACTAAGTAAAGATTTCGTGACTGACGGAAACTAACAGTCATTCCTGATTAGGCATACAGAGAGTGATATACCTCGATTTTAGACAGTATCAGCTAGCGAATACCAACTTTAAATTACATAAAGCAAACATATTTAACGGACGCTCCCGAATTTTTCTCCACCAGCAGCTCGGAATAACATCATGAACTTACAGTGATCTCGCAAATAGTTCTGTGTCTCGCTGGGAGTAAAAAAACGTCAAATATCGTCAGTGTTGACAACGAATGAAAATACATTAAAAATCGAAATTATTATCCACCATCAGATAGGTGTTCTCATGCTAGAGCTTGATAATACATAATGAAATGTTTAGTGTCGGGCCAGGACTCGAACCCATTCACGCGCAATATGTGGAGATGTTGAGGAATCTGGAGTTTTGAACAAACAACAAACTGTAGCCGAGCTGTATTGTCTCGAAGGGATCAAATTCCGCGTTAAGGGCGGTCTGAGTTGCATTCCCAGTTCAGAACCAATTTTATCGACATACAGAAGCTGAGATAAAAGATGGAATAAGTGTCCTGTGAGCCTACATAGCGTTTGTTTCGTCACTAGAAATAAATAACTAGTATAAGAAAGGTTACTGGTGATAGAGTTTCTACATGTCGCCACTCCAGACTTTATTGTGGCTCAACCTAACGTCTACTTGGTAGAGAAGGAATGTCATTTTTAATGTGAATTTCAGACCACAATGCCATTATATCTTCTTCACTTGGTGTAGCCAGAAGAGAATGGAACCTGTCTCTCCCTTTCCAAAATCATTGACCGAAGGTGAAATCGAACCCACCCCATACATGTATTAACCTATCATCTGCCCAACAGAGCACCAAATCCTCTTCTCAGGGGCTCATTTTTCTATCATAACGCCGTTTTACCTCACTGGCTGAGCATTCTGGCACACAGGCTGCCTGTACAAATTTGCAGCATGTTCAGTAAATTCATTTACTTGGTTGACCGAATCACCATGAACTACCTGCCTCGGCTACCCAGTGCATGCATTCATCTTTATTTTGTAATCACCAAAATAAAATCACGTAACTGCCACCAACACAGAATTTCCAACAGTGTAGGATGCAGAAATTAAAATAGGAAGTGTTCCTTTCCACTTGAGCTACTCTATCGCGCTATCGGTTTGTTGAAAACGTCGTGCAGTGCAAAAGAAAAGAAAAGGTATAAGTGTTTGTCTCTCATAAGTATTGACCTGGCGATATGCATTATCCCACAGCACTGTGGAATGCAGAAGTTCTGGAGGAATTGTTGACTTCTGGAGGTGTTATAGCTACGAGTGAGCTAGTGGCGTTATGGTAAGTATCGTGCACGGTGGATACGATGTCGCGAGTTCGAGTACATTCATGGCTATGTTTTTTAAAACGCAATTCTGCCGTCTGCTAAAATTATCAATCTAATGGAACTTGTAACAAAATTTCCTTCACTTCTCAAGCCAAAATAGTCGTATGTGGAAAAAGAGCTAACTTCTGTGATATTTTGTTCATTTCAGGTTTAATAGACAGCCAGACAGTAGATGCATCTCGAAACTTTTTTATTATGTGTGGGTAGAGCACATCGTGCCAAAATACGTCGGAAAAGTATTTTCTACATTAGCTGTCGTCTGGTAGTGGCATTTTATTCATCTTCAAACCTTGTTTGACAGCTTTAACTCAGAACAAGTTTTCTACATGCATGTAATCAACAAACTGCATGTGCATTTTCAGACTGTTACAGATGACATCAGAGAATTCGCATGTATCCTTGATGATTACTGTAGTAGGCATGGGCTTTGTGTCTATCTTGGCCACAATAATGCGTTCACTATGCTGTTTGTAGTAGCTAACCCGCACTCCTATTTTTTATTCATTATTAAACCTACTCCTGCATTACCCCTATTTGATTTTGTATTTATAACCCTGTAATCACCTGACCAAAAGTCTTGTTCCTCCTGCCACCGAACTTCACTAATTCCCACTATATCTAACTTTAACCTATCCATTTCCTTTTTTAAATTTTCTAACCTACCTGCCCGATTAAGGGATCTGACATTCCACGCTCCGATCCGTAGAACGCCAGTTTTCTTTCTCCTGATAACGACGTCCTCTTGAGTAGTCCCCGCCCGGAGATCCGAATGGGGGACTATTTTACCTCCGGAATATTTTACCCAAGAGGACGCCATCATCATTTAATCATACAGTAAAGCTGCATGTCCTCGGGAAAAAATACTTATGCCAACTAGCTCTGCAGATGATGAAGAAATTGATGAAATGTATGACGAGATAAAAGAAATTATTCAGGTAGTGAAGGGAGACGACAATTTAATAGTCATGGGTGACTGGAATTCGTCAGTAGGAAAAGGGAGAGAAGGAAGCATAGTAGGTGAATATGGATTGGGGGGAAGAAATGAAAGAGGAAGCCGCCTTGTAGAATTTTGCACAGAGCATAACTTAATCATAGCTAACACTTGGTTCAAGAATCATAAAAGAAGGTTATATAGCTGGAAGAATCCTGGAGATACTAATAGGTAACAGATAGATTATATAATGGTAAGACAGAGATTTAAACCAGGTTTTAAATTGTAAGACATTTCCAGGGGCAGATGTGGATTCTGACCACAATCTATTGGTTATGAACTGCAGATTGAAACTGAAGAAACTGCAAAAAGGTGGGAATTTAAGGAGATGGGACCTGGATAAACTGAAAGAACCAGGGGTTGTAGAGAGTTTCAGGGAGAGCATAAGGGAACAATTGACAGGAATGGGGGAAAGAAATACAGTAGAAGAAGAATGGGTAGCTCTGAGGGATGAAGTAGTGAAGGCAACAGAGGATCAAGTACGTAAAAAGACGAGGGCTAATAGAAATCCTTGGGTAACAGAAGAAATATTGAATTTAATTGATGAAAGGAGAAAATATAAAAATGCAGTAAATGAAGCAGGCAAAATGGAAAATTAAAGAGACATTTGGAGAGAAGAGAACGACTTGTATGAATATCAAGAGCTCAGATGGCAACCCAGTTCTAAGCAAAGAAGGGAAGGCAGAAAGGTGGAAGGAGTATATAGAGGGTTTATACAAGGGCGATGTACTTGAGGACAATATTATGGAAATGGAAGAGGATGTAGATGAAGATGAAATGGGAGATAAGATACTGCGTGAAGAGTTTGACAGAGCACTGAAAGACCTGAGTCGAAACAAGGCCCCGGGAGTAGACAACATTCCATTAGAACTACTGATGGCCTTGGGAGAGCCAGTCATGACAAAACTCTACCATCTGGTGAGCAAGAAGTATGAGACAGGCGAAATACCCACAGACTTCAAGAAGAATATAATAATTCCAATACCAAAGAAAGCAGGTGTTGACAGATGTGAAAATTACCGAACTATTAGTTTAATAAGTCACAGCTGCAAAATACTAACGCGAATTCTTTACAGACGAATGGAAAAACTGGTAGAAGCGGACCTCGGGGAAGATCAGTTTGGATTCCGTAGAAATGTTGGAACACGTGAGGCAATACTAACCTTACGACTTATCTTAGAAGAAAGATTAAGGAAAGGCAAACCTACGTTTCTAGCGTTTGTAGATTTAGAGAAAGCTTTTGACAACGTTAACCGGAATACTCTCTTTCAAATTCTAAAGGTGGCAGGGGTAAAATACAGGGAGCGAAAGGCTATTTACAATTTGTACAGAAACCATATGGCAGTTATAAGAGTCGAGGGGCATGAAAGGGAAGCATGGTTGGGAAAGGAGTGAGACAGGGTTGTAGCCTCTCCCCGATGTTATTCAATCTGTATATTGAGCAAGCAGTAAAGGAAACAAAAGAAAAATTCGGAGTAGGTATTAAAATTCATGGAGAAGAAGTAAAAACTTTGAGGTTCGCCGATGACATTGTAATTCTGTCAGAGACAGCAAAGGACTTGGAAGAGCAGTTGAACGGAATGGACAGTGTCTTGAAAGGAGGATATAAGATGAACATCAACAAAAGCAAAACGAGGATAATGGAATGTAGTCAAATTAAATCAGGTGATGCTGAGGGGATTAGATTAGGAAATGAGACACTTAAAGTAGTAAAGGAGTTTTGCTATTTAGGGAGTAAAATAACTGATGATGGTCGAAGTAGAGAGGATATAAAATGTAGACTGGCAATGGCAAGGAAATCGTTTCTGAAGAAGAGAAATTTGTTAACATTGAGTATAGATTTAAGTGTCAGGAAGTCATTTCTGAAAGTATTTGTATGGAGTGTAGCCATGTATGGAAGTGAAACATGGACGATAAATAGTTTGGAAAGAAGAGAATAGAAGCTTTCGAAATGTGGTGCTACAGAAGAATGCTGAAGATAAGGTGGGTAGATCACGTAACTAACGAGGAGGTATTGAATAGGATTGGGGAGAAGAGAAGTTTGTGGCACAACTTGACTAGAAGAAGGGATCGTTTGGTAGGACATGTTTTGAGGCATCAAGGGATCACAAATTTAGCATTGGAGGGCAGCGTGGAGGGTAAAAATCGTAGAGGGAGACCAAGAGATGAATACACTAAGCAGATTCAGAAGGATGTAGGTTGCAGTAGGTACTGGGAGATGAAAAAGCTTGCACAGGATAGAGTAGCATGGAGTGCTGCATCAAACCAGTCTCAGGACTGAAGACCACAACAACAACACTTGATGATTAATTTCTCTCTCATGTTTCCTATTTTTTTAACAACATTAAAGGAAACCTTACGAAAATTGTGAACTGTATTATAAAAAATGAAATAAAACTACCCACGATAACCTTACGACGAAAGTCTGTTTTAATAAAACTGAGTATCTGTACACAAGCGTGCCTCTATCGTCGCGAATTGGTAAAATACTACTCACTTAGATTTTGATTGGGTCTGTGTTTAATTGGTATGCTCTGTCATACTCAAGAGGTATGTAAATGTGGCATTTCATAAATAAAGTTATGTATTCCTAGAAACCCAAAATTTGCTTGTCAGCAGCGGAAAGAGGCCTTGCCTGTTGCGCAGCATAGTAAGTTTTTTACCATTGCACTATGAGCCAAAAGTATTTTCTTGCAATTTCCTTATCGATGTTTGATGTGCCTACTTGTAGCTCTTTCACAGAAGGCATAAAAACGCTACACTCAGGGAGACTGGAACTGCAAACCATAACAAACGCTTTCTCACAGGTCAGCACGTTACCACATAGCTGGCGAAGAAGTATGTGTCTTAGCTTCCTCTTATGAGATCAATTGTGCCTAGAACTCGTAAACCGCTATTTGAAGGACAAGATTAGTTGGGATTTCCCCGTGCAACGACTTTTCTGGGCTGAAAACCGTAAATTTACAATCTTTTGTTACAGCTCAAGCGATAATAACTCAGATTATTCAATGGAAATGACAGGTAAAATCAAGTGAACTTTGAGGCTTAATTCCGTGCACTCCAGGAAGTAACTCGTCGATCACAGAGTTGCGAAACATACATTGCCTTGTTGCCAAATCTCAGTTACCATACCAGCAGGAAGAAGACGAACCGATGTGATCTTACAGCGGGCTGGGAAGTGACCATAGCTGGTGTCTCCAAGTCGCGGCTGCTACGGCCTGCAATACGTAATGCGTCTGATTGGTATTTCTGTAACTAGGTTTAGGGACTGGAGCGTAGTTACTAATAATACTCAGAACTGACTGCAAACTAAGCATCATAAATCAGTAACTCTCATAGTTGTTTTTATATTTCTTTCGTAAGTGTACTCAAAACTAAGAAATTCATTCACAGACGTTTTCGTGCCTCGCCGATAGTCGAGCCAAACAAACAAATAAAAATATGTGTGTGTGTGTGTGTGTGTGTGTGTGTGTGTGTGTGTGTGACAGAGAGAGAGAGAGAAAAGAGAGAGAGAGAGAGAGAGAGAGAGAGAAATAAAAATCAAAAAGAATGAGAGAGAGAGTAAAAAATTGTAAAGAAATTGAATCATGGTATGTAAAGAAATCTTTCATTAAAACGACACGTTCCACATCATTACGAAATATCGTGTTTATGATCTATGAAACAAGAATTAATCTAATGTAATCTAATCTATTCATATCATATTGATGACTAGCTATGAAGAGTCATGAACTGCCGAAGGTTTTGCCAATACCAATAACCAAATCTAAACTTGAAAATAAAAGACGACAGTTTTTGTAATAAACCGGGACTTCTATCAAGACCCTTTCGTCCCTGTTAACTAACCATGAAAGATGTCTGATATATCTCTATTCTGAAGTAACAAAGTGTGCATACATTTAAAGATGAAGTGCATGATGTGAAGTTCTGGGACGGAAATACGAACCCAACACGTAATCGGATTGTTAACTAAGTAAAATCAAATGTTACGTATCGGTGTTTCTTACCAGCTGCTAGGTGCTTCACTCTAAAATAAGGATACAAACTTTTGTGCCCAAGCGACAATCGAACTGCTCACCTACCGTGCATCCACGAATATAGCTTAAGTATCAGTTGTTTACTCACCAATAGTAAGATGTGGGCGTGTTTGACCAGAAATAACGACACCTATTGCGATTGTTAGCAACACATGAACAGACATTAAAAATGCATGTTAATTTTCACTAACAGGCCGATGTGCACGTGATAGGGCTTGAAATGAAATTATGAATAATTTTGTACTGGATCAGGATTCGGACCCATATACTTACCTTTGGAGGAGACCTAGAGAAGACTGCAGTCTTGAGAAAAGGAACAAAATGATTAAACTATACTGTTCCGAGAGATTCAGATCCTCGAAAGAGGAGATACGAATTCGAATCACAGTCCAGCACCAAATTTTTCAATGTCTCTAGTTCAATCAAGAACAAGTAAAGTAAGAGCCCTGTTCCTTTAAATGGCCATCGGTTCAACAAATAAAATAAAATTTTCTAATGTAAGTAAGTTTACTGGCGACTGTATTTCTGTTTACCATGACTTCCGCTATGTCATTTCCCAACGGAAACCGGCTCTGCCCAGTTGGTAATGTAGGAACGTGATGTTTAATGCGGATTCTGGATTATAACGTCTTTCTCTTGATGTTACCAGGGGTAAAGTAAATCTGTTTGTGCCTCTTAAAAGTAAATGCCTGAACCCATGCATTGCACCTGTGATAGTTCGTTCCGCCAGACCATTGTGGCCACATTTCCCAGGCCCAGGAGTGGGCTGTAACAGGTGACGTGCTTAGCTTACAAAATTAGTCACGGTGAATAAACGCGAGACTATTAAATGGTTAAGTAGAAGCAAGCTTCTGAAGCGGAGGTTATGCTATTCTCATGTCAGCAGGATGTAAAGACTCTTCTATGCATCATAGGCTCGATGTGAAGCCATTTTGAAATTTTCCCAAATTCAGCAAATTTCTTTGTTTGAGAAAATCCACTGGGAAGTGTGAAGTTACCGGATAATTCGATTATTACCGTCATTATTACTATCATTTTCTTCATACCGCTGCTGGAACACTGTACTTGAAGATCATTTGATGCCTTTTGGTCATTATAGAAGTAGTTTCCCAAGAACAGGTTCTTTCCCTGTCTATGGAATCCTTTTCATGTAAATATCAAACATCAGTAATAACTCGTAGATTACATTAAAACTAAAGTAATTGATGAAGACGTTACTTGATAACAAAAACGCGCTGCCTTTCTTCATTCACTTGTGCCTATAAATGGCTATCGAGTACTGCCAAACCAAAAAACAAGAGATCTTACTGCCTTCCGACATACGTCGCTATCAGTTCTTCCATATGATTTGGTCGACATGACCTGTTTCAAGTTGTGTATGACAGACAATGTTTTAGAAAATCAAATGTTTTCCTTTGCAATAAACAGAAAGATTTTCATTCTAAGCTATCCAAGTACAAAATTTTCGCAATATTACTTCAAATTTAATATTCGCTTCTATAATGTAGGAAAGTACTTCACAGTTACAAAACTCGCAGCCGACTCATTGACCTTACACTTAGTCGCTGACAATAAATTCTAGCTCAGAGTGACACCAGATTAAGTAACCTACTGCAGCGAAGACTATTTGCCAGTGATCTTTCTCACTGGGAGATAGGCAATTCGCTCATTGGGCTCCATAAGTACACTGTAACAGTAATTTCTGTGTGTATGCAATGCATACGGATTAGAATTCAGTGGTGCTCTCTCTTCCACTTCTGTATACAATATGCCTGACCTAAACGGGCCTTTTATCATTACAGGCTCTGGGCAGTGCATCATACTGACTACAGTAATGTGCTTATACTGACAACCTGACTGTTCGTTTTACCTGATTTTGTAATAATTTAAATAAAACAACATGACCTTCCAGTGGGAGACACTTCGTCCCCCTTTTCCTTCTATGAAATTTGTCAGTAAGCTTTTTGCCTTCCAACCAGTGAAATGCGGTAGAGTACGGCCGGTAAATGATTCACAAACCACGATTTAGTGCCGTTAAGACGATTTATTTAAACGTCACAAGACTGCACATAGGTGCAATCGATTTCGAGGTGCAAAGTGTTTGTTATCTTACTTTTGTGACAGGTGGGAATAAGTGATTTCCAAAGACTTTTTATTGTACTGAAATAATCTTTTGGCACAAAGTAACAAGGTAATTGTTTTATTCGCATCTATGTTGTAGGAAACTGTAATCGTGATGGAAGATTATACACCTGAATGTTTGACGCAATTGGTAGGAGAAAACGCTGCATATTAACCAAACCCCGCGCCTCCTCTCCATATCCTATGACACGAGCACGGGACTCTCCTCGCATACCGCTACAGAGCTGTTCCTAGCACAGCTGAGAATTGGCAACATCGTCACAAACATTAGGCAACACTGGACAGGGTAATCACTTCCGCGTATGGTACTGAATTGACTGGCTAAATTCACTTGATATTCCCTTTCCATTTGAATGAGTCGTGCTATATAATCCTCATCTAAACTAAGACACTGAGACAGAAAATTCAGTTTTTTGCCTAAAGAAATGCTATTCTTCACATAAGTGACAACTTTAATCTTTCACGATGTGTTATGAGGCTGAGCTGAGCGACCGACACCATGATGAGAGTGGCGTGCTGTCAGCAGTGTGTCCATAGCCCGGTGGTACCGCCCGTGTCTCGGGAAAGAACGACTCTCTGTGCCTTCACTAACACATTTGAATCCATGATAATAATAAATTATTTTAGGAACCTCCCGTGAAAGGAAAAAGAACAGAATGTGACGCTTTAATTGTAGTGCACTGGATCAGAAACAATGAAATTAATTCTGTGCCACATTGATGTATTGCATTCTAGTATAATAAAATAATCATCAAATAAAAACGGTTTTGTGCCTCCTTTGCTATCAAGAGTGAAACACAAATCGTAGACAGATTTTATGGGTCACCACTCAACAACATTAAAGCATTTTACATGGCCGAGAGTGCGGAGTGGAGCAGACGATGTCGGCAGAAGGCGAGACAATGCAGTGTATTATATCTCTTAAAAAATAATGTATACTATTTATTTAGAGGAAACACTCTCCTAGTAAATTTGTTTGTCCTTTGATTTATCGTGATATGTTACTGGTTTTTAGTGAAGTTAGTTTTTACGTTTAGCTTTAAAAAAAAATACAAAAGAGATATAATAAGCAAAATAATGAAATTTTTGCAGAGCCCATACAACACTGATTGCTTCCATTTCGGTCACCGAATATGCTCTTTCACATTGAGTAATCACTCGGCTGGCAAAAGCTATAACTCTTATTTCCCTGTTCCCATTGGTTTCATCTACTTGAAACAGACATGCTCCTAAACCATAGGATGAAGAGTCGGTGGCTATACAAAAATCCCGGGTCATATCCGGATGGTAGAGCATTTGTGAATTCACTAAGGCTCCTTTGATCTCTTCATAAGCTTGCTGACACTCTGCGGATCAGTTCCATGTGACATTTTTTCGCAATAAGGTGAGCGAGGCTTCATTGTTGAGCAGCTGATTCGGCACAAAACGTCGGAAAAAGGAGACTAGTCCGATAAATGATTTTAACTGTTTTTTGTTTGTGGGCTGTGGAAATTCTTTGATCGCTTGTATCTTCTTGGTATCAGGCATTATTCCGGAAGGTGATATGATGTGTCCAAGGAATTTAAGCTGATCCCCCCCAAATTTTGGTTTTTCAAGATTTGCAGTTATTCCTGCTTCTGTGAGCTTATTTAACACTCTTTCCAGGGTTTCTGTATGTTCTTCCCATGTGCTTGTGGCCACTAGAAGGTCATTCACGTAAAGAGTAACTTTTTCTAGCAAGTCTGCGCCTAGCGCTTGGTCCAATGCCGTAATGAATACGCCTGCGCTTACGTTGAGTCCAAAAGGTAACACTTTGAATTGATAACTCCTTCCATTGAAAATGAGGCGGTGAATTTTCTAGATTCCTTGGTTAGCGGGATTTGCCAGTAACTGCTTCGCATATCTATCGAGGTGAGATATTTGACCCCATAGAATTTCTCTATTTGTTCTTCTAAATTCACCGGTCTCGTCCTAACGGGTACTATAATTTTATTAATGTTCCTGGCGTCTAGGACAAGTCTGATTTTTCCATCTGGCTTGGCTACAACTACCAGCGGACTGCTGTACGGCGAAAGGGATGGTTCTATTATACCCCATTGCAGCATTTTTTGTATTTCTTTGTTAACTGCCTCCCTTTTCGTCCACGGTACTGAATACGATGCTTGGCAGAATATCGCATGGGGAAACACATCTATATTATACACTAGCTGACCCGACAGACTTCGTCCTGTCAAAAAGATTTGTAATATGGCAGTTTTTTTGCCTACGTATTTAAAAAAAATTTCCTGAACAGAACCGTCACCCTGGTGATAGGGCGTTGTGAATAAAAAATAATTAAATAAAACATATATAAGGATTTAAAAGTAAGGAATCGCTTTATTGTTAATCATGTGAATCATAATTATTATTATTATCATTGTAGTGCTTTGTGGTATACGATGTTTTTTGTTTGATTACCTGGCGCATAGATAAACAAATCTGATGGTTTTCCAACACGGGAACAGGCAACATACAATTGACCATGTGAGAAACATGGGTTTTCTAGATTAATACCACAAACACTTAATGATTGCCCCTGGGACTTGTTTATAGTCATAGCAAAAGCAAGCCGCACTGGAAACTGTAGTCGTTTAAACTCAAATGGCACATCAGTCGGAATCATTGGGATGCGCGGTATGAGAACATCTTCTCCTTTATACTTTCCTTTGAGTATAGTTGCTTCTATCACATTGTTTAGTAATTTTTTTATCGCTAACCGTGTACCGTTGCAAAGACGCGGTTGGTTGATATTTCGCAACATTATAACCACCGATCCAACCTTTAATTGAAGATTGTGAGGTGGCAATCCTGGCAAATCCAGCGAGTTTAAAAATTCCGGTGGATAGTTGACTGTAAATAAAATAAAATATTATGGTGTGGTATAAATTAATGGATTGTCAGTGATCAAACTTAAATAATATTTGATCTTAAAAAGTATATATTTAGTTTGAACTAATATCTATCAAATATAAAATATAATAAAAGTGTCACTGAAACTGAATCACCATATAATATGATGACTAAGTGATATATAAGTGATTAAGAAATTGAAGATTAGTGACACATCTTAACTTTTGTGACAGAAAATTTTGTTCGCTAAAATAATTATGAGTAACTGCTATAATACATACCTTGAAAGTTGGCATAAAATTTTCCCGAACTACATTTGTTGCCCCAAATGAAGTCATTTGAAAGCAATTGTTATATTGTTGGATATGTGTCAAAAAGTGTATAGAATCTGTTCCTATTCCTGAAACCAATGAGTACAATGGTTCTGGTGGTGGGTCCAATGGTATCAATTTCACTTTACCATTTGCGCAACACAATCCATTGGCTTCGTTTTTGTATTTTAATGCCTTACAGTGTGAGGAAACCGAGTTCATAGAACCAATAACAACACATTGGTAGTTACTGTAGTCAATTGACACATCGTAACTGAAAGCAGCTCGATTCAAACTTGCGCGATTATTAGTTGAATGTCGCGCTCGCGCTTCACGCGTTTGTGATATCCGAATTCTTTCACGTTCATTTCCGTCGTCACGTTCTTGTGCCGTACGATTAGATCGGTAATTTGCTTGGTTTGTAGCATTTCTGGTTCTTCTACCTAAATTGCTTCGTCTTATAGGAGGCATATGAAATATAAATTAGTTTTTCACTAATCACGAACTAAACAAACACTAACTAAGTAAACACTCTGCACAAAACACGAATTTGTTTCGTGTATCAGTTGACAAAAGCAAACTCAGTAGATTAGGTCACAGACAACTTTTTTTTTTTTAAATTTTATATGACTTGAAGTCAAATCCTTTTAAGCCGTACGAATTGTAACGCGATTTTTGTTTGACTGATGTAATGACGTGGAAACTGATGCATTTTATCTCGCGTGCCGAAACTAATACAAAAGAAACGCGAGTTTCGGAACGCGACATTAAACTTCTCCAACTATGTATTCTGTGCTCCAACGCACACACGCACATTGTTTTGATAGATATGATCTTTGACGTTAGGAACACACCTACATTGCTTAGACAACAGTGAGTGCTTGTAATTTAATATGAACTTTATACCATAGCAATAAAGCTCAAATTGACTACGTTTTAGTTACAAATCATTTGTATAGGAAAAAGAAAAGGGCTATTTTTAGGGTTTTTCCAGCAATATTTCTAATTTTTCTCGCCGTAAAAACCATCCTTGAACTTCAACGAACATTTTAAAAAACGATTTGGCCAAATTGGTCGAGGCGTTGTTGAGTTATGCGCTTACCAACACATTTTGCGATTCATTTTAATATGAACTTTATACCATAGCAATAAAGCTCAAATTGACTACGTTTTAGTTACAAAAAGAAAAGGGCTATTTTTAGGGTTTTTCCAGCAATAATTCTAATTTTTCTCGCCGTAAAAACCATCCTTGAACTTCAACGAACATTTTAAAAAAAGATTTGGCCAAATTGGTCGAGGCGTTGTTGAGTTATGCGCTTACCAACACATTTTGCGATTCATTTTTATATATTAGATATACCCTTTGATGATTCCAGGTTTTTCAGAGAAAACATCACTGTAGTTATTCAATAACTGTGCGAGCTGCTTTCGTTGGGATTCAGTTAGATAACATGATTCTTGTGCTTTGTTGTTAAGGGTTTCGGTGCAGCGAAGCGTTTCGTTGTGAACTACGTCCGAATAATATTCTCCCTGGCCCCTTAAATTGCTGCTTAATTGAAATATGGGCATCTCTTCGCTTTTTACTCGTACGCTCGGGTAATCTCTACCGGATGTACTTACTGTTCGTGTTAAATCCAGTACAATCTACTTATTTTCATTCAGTAGGGAGATCTTCCTGCTGGAGAAATCAATTTTTGCTTTCTTCTCGCTCAAGAAACCTCCCCCCAGGATGCAGGTTACTCTCAATCCTGTGACTACGAGAAAGATACATTTTACGTTATCTTCCCCTAGGCATTAATCTTCCAGCACCTGATACTGAACGTTTTGTGCTTGTGCTCCCATGGCTCCAATGACACAACAGTTTTGTACAGGAAATGTCGGTAAGTTGCGGTTTTGGCTCAAGGTTTTGAATAGATCATAGCTCATAACATTAGTAGTGGCACCTGTATCTAAGTATATTTCCACTGGAAATTCATTAATTATAGCTTTTATGATGGTTTGTACTTCAATTATTTCTTTTTTGTTACATTGTTTTGATTCCATAAGTAAATCATGTTGTGTACTGTTTCCATCTTGGTACCTCAGTAATAATATATTATCTTGTGTATTGTTTCTAGGTGTGCCCCCTGTTTTTTTCGCCGACCATCAATTGGGAGCTTATTGTGGCCGTTGTTCGTTTGACGGCCTCGAACTATGGTGGTTTCCGTCAGTGGGCATTTCTACTATCCTTACGCTGCTATTCGAGTCTGTCCATGTTTGTGGTATTGCATTAGTATTCTGCATATAATTCCTATTGTCACACTGGTACTGGTTACCGTTAGGAGGCGGTGGTGGTGGCATAGAAAGAAGTTTGCCTCCACTGCACCGGGTAAGTGCGATTGTTGGCACTACTGCTTTGTTGCGGCCATTGACCTTCATTTCGACGTTTGTTATTGTAATTATTATTACTGGTACTGTAGCCGGGATGTCCTCTGTCTTCCCACCTACGCTTTTGATTGTAAGATAGTTGACCGTTTCCGTTCTTCCTGTTTTGTTCTGCGGATTGATCTTCCTTTCCATTTCCGTGGCTTCCAAAATTGGAATTGTTGTTGCCATTTTTAAACTTACGTGGTGAACCATTACTGTTCCCCTGGTCTTTATTTATCCTATTTTCTTCCTGGGAGAGATCGATTTCGTCCAGCACAGACAAGTACCGTTCCAGGTCATTTTTGGATACATTTAATAATTTGTCTCGTATATAACCGGGCAATCGTAATATTAAGATTCTGATCACATCACGGGCTGATATAGGGTCATCCCATTATCTTGTTTTGTTGATATATTTTTCAAAATATTTCCGGAGTGTACCCTGTTTGCGATTGTACAATTGCGGGCTGTATACTTCAGTCCTCAGGCTTTCTTGAATAGCCTTAGACCAGTATCTGTCTAGAAAAGATTTTTCGAATTGTGCCAGGCTATGGCGATTTTCTATGACTTCATTTGCCCATAAGGCAGCGTCGCCTTGTATATGTGCGATTATGAACTGAATTTTTTGGCGTTCATTCCAGGCACTCGGTAATATATTTCGGAATCCTTTTATGAAGATTACCGGATGCACTGTCTTCTTTTCCGCGTTAAATACTTGGAATTGTCTGTGTTTTGTTAAGCTTTCATCAATGTCATTGCTTGTGGAAGTAGAAGCTGCCCCCACGGGGTTATGAATAGGAATGCTTCCTGTAAACTGTGTGTTTACTCTTTCCGAATCGCTTTTATGTTGGTATTTTAACTGTACGTAGTGTTCTCATTACCGTACTCGTTCCTAACCGGCTTGCCAAAATTGTTAAGCATTTGCAAATGTGCACGCTGGAGTTTAGCAATCCTGTGTGTCATTTCTTGCTGCCACAGCAGTATTGGCAATTTGCACCTGCGAGTGGCAGCGTGTCTACTGTGGGTTGTTTACATACAGCTGCTCCGTTAGTTACTATTTACAGAGCAGACTTTATTTCACTTTCTACACGTTCTGTGATCTGGCTTTCTTTTTCAGTGAGCCAGTCATGGAACTCTTTTTCTACTTTCTGGGCTTGATCATTTAAATGCGTTTCTATGGTTTCTTTTTGCGTCATTTGTAAATTGTCCATTCGGTTCGCAAGCTGTTCTACTTCGTCCCGGACTACTGTGTGTGCCGTCTGAAGCGTTTGCACATCTTGTGCTATGTTGCTTACAATGTTCGGCAGTTCGGCATGGGCTTTCTTTATTTCTGTCATTTCCGAATGTATCTTTTCGAACATTGTACCTATACTTTCTATTAAGACCTTTTCTCTTTCTTCGTTTTGTTCCCTTATCTGATTGACTAGCTGTTCATACCTGTCTTCCCTCAATCTCTCTCTTTCTTCTAATTTCCGTAAAAATTCAGCAAATGGATCCGGTATTGGTGAGCATACCGGTGTGGTAGTTGTTCTAATCATTGGAAAATTATCACTAGCCCTACTAGTAGCACCTATCGGTTTTACTGTTTTCGTCTGTTGGCTACTTCCTGGCATATCACCTGAAACTACATCGTTTACATTTTCTCCTCCCCTGATCACTATTCATATTTAGGAAGTCAGTGTCACTATCCATATCGCTCAATAGTTGCAAATTATTTGTAACCTTGGACACATTATCTGGATGCAAATCTAACACACGTCCAACTTTTCCCATAATGACGATAACTTTCACTGGGCTAACTACAAAAATTGTTCCAAACTACAAATGCGGACTAAGTTCACAAGTCAAACTGCTTATTGTTTCCAAAATCACAAAATATTAATATCTACGCCACTGTACACCATATACCATCTATGATACTATACTTTGATGATCCGGGCCTATGTAGCAAGCTTTTATGCATAGTGGTCCTTACCTTGATTTCTTGTTTCTTTTCTTTTCTGCCGGCCGGTGTGGCCGTGCGGTTAAAGGCGCTTCAGTCTGGAACCGCGTGACCGCTACGGTCGCAGGTTCGAATCCTGCCTCGGACATGGATGTGTGTGATGTCCTTAGGTTAGTTAGGTTTGATTAGTTCTAAGATCTAGGCGACTGATGACCTCAGAAGTTAAGTCGCATAGTGCTCAGAGCCATTTGAACCATTTTTTTCTTTTCTTTTTGCTATCTCGTCCTCTCAGGGTCTATACAGTTCTTCTACGCTTTCCTCGTTCAAGTTTATACATGAAATGGAATTTGATAGACATTAGAATACATGCAATACATGTTAACAATTACATACATACAAACCACATCGAGTATTGATTTAAGTGTCAGGAAGTCGTTTCTGAAATTATTTGTATGGCGCGTAGCCATGTATGGAAGTGAAACATGGACAATAACTAGTTTGGACAAGAAGAGAATAGAAGCTTTCGAAATGTGGTGCTACAGCAGAATGTTGAAGATTAGGTGGGTAGATCACGTAACTAATGAGGAGGTATTGAATAGGATTGGGGAGAAAAGAAGTTTGTGGCACAACTTAACTAGAAGAAGGGATCGGTTGGTAGGACATATTCTGAGGCATCAAGGGATCACCAGTATAGTGTTGGAGGGCAGTGTGGAGGGTAAAAATCGTAGAGGAAGACCAAGAGATGAATACACTAAACAGATTCAGAAGGATGTAGGTTGCAGTATTTACTGGGAGATGAAGAAGCTTCCACAGGATAGAGTAGCATGGAGACCTGCATCAAATCAGACTCAGGACTGAAGACCACAGCAACAACATACAAACCACCCAAAAAATATTTTATCTCTTCGGGTCCCACGTAACAGGGCGCTATTTATTATACCTCTTAAAAAATAATGTGTAACTATTTATTTAGAGGAAACACTCTCCTAGTAAATTTGTTAGTCCTTTGATTTATCGTGATATGTTACTGATTTTTCATGAAGATAGTTTTTACGTTTAGCTTTCAAAAAATACAAAAGAGATATAATAAGCAAAATAATGAATTTCGTAGGTTGCCAATTACGTATTATATCTGGTTTTATCGAGCGCCAGGCTCCCTACAAATTACTGTAAATGCAATAGCGTAGTATTACTCAGCTCCAGTTCACTACCACAGAAAATAGACAAGTTTTGATAAAATTATTTTACTGGATTCCTTCAATTAATCTCACTGAATATTTTTACATAATTTCTTCCGCTCCGGCTATCAGACATTGAGCTGTGAAAAAATATTTATAAATGTTCCACGTAATGGCGGCTAATTGTTAACAATCAGAGATTACTGTTACTCGCTCCGCATCAGCTGGAAACATGCTAAATAATTTTCATTAAATATTCTTTTCATCCCCCCCATGAACCATGGACCTTGCTGTTGGTGGGGAGGCTTGCGTGCCTCAGCGATACAGATAGCCGTACCGTAGGTGCAACTACAACGGAGGGGTATCTGATGAGAGGCCAGACAAACATGTGATTCCTGAAGAGAGGCAGCAGTCTTTTCAGTAGTTGCAAGGGCAACAGTCTGGATGATTGACTGATCTGGCCTTGTAACAATAACCAAAACGGCCTTGCTGTGCTGGTACTGCGAACGGCTGAAAGCAAGGGGAAACTACAGCCGTAATTTTTCCCGAGGACATGCAGCTTTACTGTATGATTAAATGATGATGGCGTCCTCTTGGGTAAAATATTCCGGAGGTAAAATAGTCCCACATTCGGATCTCCGGGCGGGGACTACTCAAGAGGATGTAGTTATCAGGAGAATGAAAACTGGCGTTCTACGGGTCGGAGCGTGGAATGTCAGATCCCTTAATCGGGCAGGTAGGTTAGAAAATTTAAAAAGGGAAATGGATAGGTTAAAGTTAGATATAGTGGGAATTAGTGAAGTTCGGTGGCAGGAGGAACAAGACTTCTGGTCAGGTGACTACAGGGTTATAAACACAAAATCAAATAGGGGTAATGCAGGAGTAGGTTTAATAATGAATAGGAAAATAGGAATGCGGGTAAGCTACTACAAACAGCATAGTGAACGCATTATTGTGGCCAAGATAGAAACGAAGCCCACACCTACTACAGTAGTACAAGTTTATATGCCAACTAGCTCTGCAGATGACGAAGAAATTGAAGAAATGTATGACGAAATAAAATAAATTATTCAGATAGTGAAGGGAGACGAAAATTTAATAGTCATGGGTGACTGGAATTCGAGTGTAGGAAAAGGGAGAGAAGGAAACATAGTAGGTGAATATGGATTGGGGCTAAGAAATGAAAGAGGAAGCCGTCTGGTAGAATTTTGCACATAGCATAACTTAATCATAGCTAACACTTGGTTTAAGAATCATGAAAGAAGGTTGTATCCATGGAAGAACCCTGGAGATACTAAAAGCTATCAGATAGATTATATAATGGTAAGACAGAGATTTAGGAACCAGGTTTTAAATTGTAAGACATTTCCAGGGGCAGATGTGGACTCTGACCACAATCTGTTGGTTATGACCTGTAGATTAAAACTGAAGGAACTGCAAAAAGGTGGGAATTTAATGAGATGGGACCTGGATAAACTGAAAGAACCAGAGGTTGTACAGAGTTTCAGGGAGAGCATAAGGGAACAATTGACAGGAATGGTGGAAAGAAATACAGTAGAAGAAGAATGGGTAGCTTTGAGGGATGAAGTAGTGAAGGCAACAGAGGATCAAGTAGGTAAAAAGACGAGGTCTGGTAGAAATCCTTGGGTAACAGAAGAAATATTGAATTTAATTGATGAAAGGAGAAAATATAAAAATGCAGTAAATGAAGCACGCAAAAAGGAATACAAACGTATCAAAAATGAGATCGACAGGAAGTGCAAAATGGCTAAGCAGGGATGGCTAGAGGACAAATGTAAGTATGTAGAGGCTTATCTCACTAGGGGTAAGATAGATACTGCCTATAGGAAAATTAAAGAGACCTTCGGAGATAAGAGAACTACTTGTATGAATATAAAGAGCTCAGATGGCAACCCAGTTCTAAGCAAGGAAGGGAAAGCAGAAAGGTGGAAGGAGTATATAGAGGGTTTATACAAGGGCGATGTACTTGAGGACAATATTATGGAAATGGAAGAGGATGTACATGAAGATGAATTGGGAGATACGATACTGCGTGAAGAGTTTGACAGAGCACTGAAAGACCTGAGTCGAAACAAGGCCCCCGGAGTAGACAACATTCCATTGGAACTACTGACGGCCTTGGGAGAGCCAGTCCTGACAAAACTCTACCATCTGGTGAGCAAGATGTATGAAACAGGCGAAATACCCTCAGACTTCAAGAAGAATATAATAATTCCAATCCCAAAGAAAGCAGTTGTTGACAGATGTGAAAATTACCGAACCATCAGTTTAATAAGTCACAGCTGCAAAATACTAACACGAATTCTTTACAGACGAATGGAAAAACTAATAGAAGCCAACCTCGGGGAAGATCAGTTTGGATTCCGTAGAAACTCTGGAACACGTGGGGCAATACTGACCTTACGACTTATCTTAGAAGAAAGATTAAGGAAAGGCAAACCTACGTTTCTAGCATTTGTAGACTTAGAGAAAGCTTTTGACAACGTTAACTGGAATACTCTCTTTCAAATTCTAAAGGTAGCAGGGGTAAAATACAGGGAGCGAAAGGCTATTTACAATTTGTACAGAAACCATATGGCAGAGATAAGAGTCGAGGGACATGAAAGGGAAGCAGTGGTTGGGAAGGGAGTAAGACAGGTTTGTAGCCTCTCCCCGATGTTATTCAATCTGTATATTGAGCAAGCAGTAAAGGAAACAAAAGAAAAATTCGGAGTAGGTATTAAAATCCATGGAGAAGAAATAAAAAGTTTGAGGTTCGCCAATGACATTGTAATTCTGTCAGAGACAACAAAGGACTTGGCAGAGCAGTTGAATGGAATGGACAGTGTCTTGAAAGGAGGATATAAGATGAACATCAACAAAAGCAAAACGAGGATAATGGAATGTAGTCAAATTAATTCGGGTGATTCTGAGGGAATTAGATTAGGAAATGAGACACTTAAAGTAGTAAAGGAGTTTTGCTATTTGGGGAGCAAAATAACTGATGATGGTCGAAGTAGAGAGGATATAAAATGTAGACTGGCAATGGCAAGGAAAGCGTTTCTGAAGAAGAGAAATTTGTTAACATCGAGTATAGATTTAAGTGTCAGGAAGTCATTTCTGAAAGTATTTGTATGGAGTGTAGCCATGTATGTAAGTGAAACATGGACGATAAATAGTTTGGAAAGAAGAGAATAGAAGCTTTCGAAATGTGGTGCTACAGAAGAATGCTGAAGATTAGATGGGTGCATCACATAACTAATGAGGAAGTACTGAATAGGATTGGGGAGAAGAGAAGTTTGTGGCACAACTTGACCAGAAGACGGGATCGGTTGGTAGGACATGTTCTGAGGCATCAAGGGATCACAAATTTAGCATTGGAGGGCAGCGTGGAGGGTAAAAATCGTAGAGGGAGACCAAGAGATGAATACACTAAGCAGATTCAGAAGGATGTAGGTTGCAGTAGGTACTGGGAGATGAAGAAGCTTGCACAGGATAGAGTAGTATGGAGAGCTGCATCAAACCAGTTTCAGGACTGAAGACCACAACAACAACATTCTTTTCGTAAGATAAATGTGGCGTAGGTTCTTGAAATAACACACGGAGATCACTTTATACTAATATATTCTTACTAGGACACAGTTTACACCATTAAATATTTGCAATTACGTTACGACAGAAACAAATGCTAGCGCAGCACAATAGCTTGCGTACCTTATTCCAGCTAACACCGGAACGAACAGAACAAAACAGACTAGACAGAAGAATGAGCATTGCATTGTATTTTACACTCTTACAAAGATGATATTTCTTTTAATTACTTACACATTATAATCTCATACAATAAAAGTAATGTCTTTTCTGCATCTGTCGATCTATATTGTATATTTTTACAGTTAGTATTATTACCTTTCGCAGATAAATCGATGATTGCAATTCATTTTGAGTCACATACAGTCATTTTTATTTATGTTTCACCTCGATAATGGTGAATATTGCAAAAGGGACACTGCAAGTGCCTCAGCCCCCGCCGGTAGGCAGTAAACGCGTCCCAGAGAACTCAGACGCATGCGGTGTTGAGAGGCGGATGGTCGGCAAATTAATCTTTCGCTAAAACATTGTTGGACCAAACTATTATTACCAGTGTGACAGAAAGCGAAATATATTGTAGATTCCCTTGAATTACACTCATAGCTTCAGTACCGAGAGGAAACTGGCGATTAAAACTTTGTCGACGTGTGCTTTTAGGTACCAGACTTCGTATTAGCCAGTCTCGCTTTTTACCTCAAGACTACGGTCGTAGTCAAGAATAAAGTACTAAGACTGAAGTCAAGACTTCCTCTGGGATGTGCCGCAGTCTACAATGTTGCCAGATCGAGCATATTGCCTGACTTAGGATTCTGAGAGGAGCACAAATGTATTGCCCACCTTACGTGAACGACTCGGCGGTCAATTTATTGCTCTAAGACTGTATCGACAATACATATTTGCACGCTGAAGACCCAGAAGAATTAAAATACAAAAGTAGTTTATGAGAGCAACGTTAACTATTGCGTTCGAAGTATTCACAGTATTGTATACGTGTGTGTAAATTCCTTCCAGTTCCCACTCAAGGAAGACAAGGATACACAGTCTAGCTTCAATATTATAAATTCGCCTCAGTTTGCGGATGAACTCAGAATTAGGTTGATAATCATTTTGAATATTTAGCAGTACTGTACCCATTGGTGTTAAACTCGTTTTCAACCTATGATTCCCACAGCTACAGAAACACTACTTGAAATACCTCATAGACAAAATACTTACAAAGTGCTATCAGAAGAAAAGATCAACCTGACACAAACTGTGGGAAATTTGTTTTACAACCTCTGTACCTGGATAATGAGCTTTTTCCTATTGAGATGTCTGTGAACGTTGCTGCTTGAGATGATTTAGGACGAAACTAAATTCCTTCAGCTACCACAATTTTTAAGGAAATCGTCTTAACGGCACTAAATCGTGGTTTGTGAATCGTTTACCAGCCGTACTCTGCAGTATTTCGCTGGCTGAAAGGCAAAAAGCTTACTGACAAATTTCACAGAAGGAAAAGAGGGACGAAATGTCTCCCACTGGAAGGTCATGTTGTTTTATTTAAATGATTACAAAATCAGGTAAAACGAACAGTCAAGTTGTCAGTATAAGTACGTTACTGTTGTCAGTATGATTTTGCACCGCCCAGGGCCTGTAATGACAAGGGGCCCTTTTAGGTCAGGCATATTGTATACAGAAGTGGAAGAGAGAGCACCACTAAATTCTAATCCATATGCATTGCATACACACAGAAATTACTGTTACAGCGTACTTATGGAGCCCAGTGAGTGAATTGCGTGTTTCCTGTGTAAGAGGTCATTGGTTAAGGAATTTGTTGTTAGTGCACTCGAGCAGATGTAATTTCGATGGATTGCTCACGCTCTACCTGCGATATGTAAGCTGTAAGAGAATCTGAGACCAAAGAGCAGTGTTGACTGCAGTAGGAACTGTGTAGTAGTAGCAGTAAGTTGTTGCTAGCGAGCAGTCTGGAGTGTGAAGTTGGCTGGACCGGTCGTGTGGAGCAATGGCGGTGTCTCAGCGTTGTAGTATAAGGTAAAAGCAGCCTCGCGCATATGTAGTATTGTTATATCAAGTCCCAAGTAAACGTTCAAAAAAATCTCTTAGTAATAATCTTTCTCATAAAAAGTAACTTTTGACAATCATTCATTTCAATTTAAAGAATTTACTATTTTCTCCAATCCTTGGTCATCCCGATTATTGAAAAGAAAAATCAGTTGTTTTCTTTTATAAATGACAAATCTATCGGCCAGCATTGCACAGGGCTGTGCCAGAAAAATTTATTGTAAGAGCAGATATATATGCGTTATCCGGCGACCTAATTGAAGTAAGAATCTTCAATTTTTTCAGAATGATCTTTCAGGGCCATGACGCAGCACTGCTGACGTCCAAAATATACCAGTTTAAATTCACAGTCAGTTATTGAAAGGTTATATGTGAGTGACAATTTTTTATTGAGAGATTAGTCACATTGTATTATTGCTAGTTTACGCAATTTTTCTGTTGGTATGTTATACTGAATGTGAACGACATAATTATATTTTTTACTGTTGAGAGGTTTAGGAATTTTTCTGTTTTGAGGTTACACTAAATGTGAATATTATTTATAATTTATTTTATTTTGTGGGGAGGTTACACTTGGCGACCCTGCCAGGATCGTATTTCTTTGTGAATTTCTGAGTAGTAGTCAGATGTATATCTGCTCTTATTTACTTAATATTAAATGTACCTTGCATCTGGCGCAATGCATTTACTAATTTGTCACTCTTTCTTTCACAGATCATCGGCAATTTATTGCTCGCTCTTTGTTGTAATTGTATTTGTTCCATTTTTGCTTTGTCTTTGTTTCATTTTGTGCTTAATTTTGATTTGTGAAAATGCCGCAAAAAACTGCTAACAGTACATCGCGATGTGCAATGAGTGAAAAAGCTGACTCGAATAATTTGACCGATAGTACTAGCGACAGTCAGTGGAATAGTGATAATCCTCTAATTACTGATAATCAGTGTGTTCCGGTCCCTAGTAATGATATTGATCCTAATGAGAGCAAACAAATTTAATTATGTCCACCGTAAATGTAACAATTGATGACGCAGCACGTTCCGTTACAATGAACGCTGCCCAGTTTGACACATCTGACTTGCAAAATTTACGCAGTGAACGGATAAATGTTTCTTACGAAGATGAACAATATACACAAAACACGTCAAGTTTATTTGATTCCGATGTAGTGGCCAACAGTGCACATCCGATTGGCAAACCTTTATGTGAATCAGACAATGACCAAAGGGATACTGGTACACAAAACGTGACAAATGCACATACACCATCACACAGCACAGAGAATACAGCAGCTAATTTTGGCATGGATCGAGTTACGGCAATATTGACACAACTACTTAATGAAAATTTCAAACAGCAGAGTGAAATACTAGACAACTATTTCAAACAACGTAATGAAAATCTCAAACAGTGGAATGAAAAACTAAGCAACAATTTCAAACAAATTAATGAAAAACAAGACAATTATAAAAAACTTAATGAAAATTTCAAACAGTCGAATGAAAAACATGACAGTTCGTTTAAACAAATTAATGGAAAACTTGACACCCCTATTGAACAGCTTAATGAACAGATTACAACTATTTCCGTGCATTGTAATGATACTAAAGAACAATTACGTGAGGAAATTAAGGCTTGTGCTAGGATTAATAGCGAAGAGTTACGTAATATGTATGCAGCCACAACGAAATTACTTAGAGATGAAATTAGTGCAGTAGCTAAACAATGTTCTGAAAACGCAACACAGTTACGCGACGAGTTTAAATTAATGTCAGCAGAACTTTCACAAACTTTGGATGCGAAAGTCGATAAGAGATTTGAACAACAGAACAGCCAAATTGACGAACGTTTTAAAGTGAGAGAAATGAAAAATGTTTCACTCTCTAACACGTCACAGCATCTGCCACATCTTGAACATTTGTCACACTCACACAGCCAGTGTAACTTAGTTGATTTAGAGAGACTACGTGACTTAGAAGATTCCGAACAGACACAAGCAAATAGAGTCTCATGAGTCTGAACACACTCAGACACTCAGAGACGATAATTTTGATTACAAGCACTTTCTATTCATCATAAAATTTAAGGTATTTAAGAATGACAGAACACCGATACACACTTTGGACTGGATACAACAATTTGCTTTTGAATTTTCACCGCCATTGCCTGTAACGCAGAAGCTAAAATTTATTTGCAGCGCGTAATAGACCTCAGGGGATTCATTACACTTCGATGAATATGTGCCGTAGCGTGCACAGGGCCCCGAGCCATAGTAGTGCTATTTCGTCTTTAGTTTTCTGCACTGCTTCCTACTCTTCTACTATCCTTTATATCTATCAAAACAACTCTTCAACTATCAATCTATCTAAGATTAAGAATGAGTAAAGAAAACCTGATATGACAAGTTTTACCGAAAGTGACAGTTTTCATTAGACACTCGCGAAATAAAAAGAAATACCAACATAATTTTAATAACAGACAAAATTTTAATCATCAGTATAATTATATAAAATTTTCAGCAATCGCACACATATTTTGGCAACAATAGAGGGTTTTCTCCACAATAGCAACAAAACCAGCCGGTTAGCATACCTAACCAACAATGTAGTCTACAGAGTCAACGAAGCTTTAATGTTTCGCTGCCTACGCGTATAGCGTCGGCTCCTCAAATAGCAACGCACAGCAATAAGGAAATCACTACGTACAGAAGACGCATCATTTCAATTCCTATCGCAACGCGCCGTATAGTAATGATTATCATGACAGACGTAAGAGTAATGAGCACAGTTTTCAGCGTAACAGTCGTTCTTACCAGCAGCAGAATCATCCGCAACAACAGATTATCATGAATGAACCAGACAGTAGATATCATCCCGAACCTAATACGTCAGGAAGAAATAACAGAACAGTACAAATAGTTGAAATGCCACACCATCCTCCCGCAAATAACAGCACGTCAGAAAGAATTTGACTAGATACAGTACAGGTTGCATCTTCCAGCAACGCAAACAATACTTTTGACACAGAGAATCTTGTTCACGAGAATGTTATTACTTTTGACGACATCCGAGACACACTTTTGCATGAAAAAGCAGTTATTCAAAAAGCCATTTCCCACCCTATAATTGAAGTAAAGATTGGATCATCCACATTTTCAGCAGTAATTGATTCTGGATCACCTATGTCAGTTATAAATAAGGAAACTTTGAACGAATGTAACAAAGAAACATATATCCTACGCTACCATTAGGCAAAACTAAAGTAAAAGGAGCAGTGTCTGGTAAAGGAGTAGATGTAAAATTACAGACACACTTATCATTTTGTATTGCAGGTCACACGTTTCACTCAAATTTTGGATTGTTCCCTTATTGACAACAGACGTTATTTTAGGTATGAATTTTCTGGTACAACACGACGCAATTATTGACTTTCAAAATTCCTATTTAATGTTAAAGGATAAAAACGTACAACTGCCATTAGAATTTCAGCACTCTTTATCTGCAGAAGAACAAACAATTAATCGGACAGAGGTCATTTCTGCATCATGTAACGTAAACTGTCATTCCATATTGTTCACAGATACGTATGTTCACAACTACAATACAGCAGACAAAGCCGACTATGACGTTATGCAAATGATTTCTGATAAAGTTAAACAGAGCAGTGCAAATACAGACAACGAACGTACAGAGCTATGCAAAATTCTCTTACAGCAAGCTCCAGTTTTTGACAACTTCCCTGGTACTATGTCCGGTTTTATGTATGAATTTCAAGTTAGACAGCACGACACATTTAATGCTAAACATTATCCCATTCCATATATTCACAGAGAACAAGTTAAGAAAGAATTGCAAGCTATGCTTGACCAATGAATTATTGAACCGGCAGTTAGTCCGTACATAAACCCGCTCCATATTGTTAAGAAAAAGGATGGCTTACTTCGGCTCGTACTTGATTCGCGTCATATCAATGACATTATTATTAATGAAACAGATCGCCCTCAAACACTAGAAGAACTTCTACAGAAATTTCATGGTACTGCTGTTTATTCCACATTACATTTGAAATCGGGATTTTGGCAAATTCAGCTCCATCCAAACTGCAGAAAGTACACAGCATTTCTCTGTTTTGGTGACTGTTATCAATTTTGTAAATTACCGTTCGGTTTAACAATTTCTTCAGCAGCATTTATTCACGGTTTGAATACTATACTTGTGACAGAATTAAAAGACAGAATCACAACGTATGTAGACGACATTCTTAATGCAGAAGCTAACTGGTCTGAACACAATCTCATTCTGGAACAACTGTTGCAAACTTTTCGTGCACAAGGACTCACAGTTAATCTTAACAAATCGCACTTTGGCAAAACTTCCATAAAATTTCTTGGACATGTAATTTCAGCAGAAGGCATTCCGCCTGATCCGGAAAAACTTCAAGCTTTACGTGACATTACTGTTCCAACGACGAAGAAACAACTACGCAGGTTTTTGGGATTAGTTAACTTTTTCCATAAATTTATTCATTACTCTGTATTATATCTCTTAAAAAAATAATGTAACTATTTATTTTGAGGAAACACTCTCCTAGAAAACTTGTTTGGCCTTTGATTTATCGTGATCTGTTACTGATTTTTAGTGGAGTTAGTTTTTACTTTTAGCATTCAAAAAAATACAAAAGAGATATAATAAGCAAAATAATGGATTTGGTAGGTTGCCAATTACGTATTGTATCTGGTTTCATCGAGCGCCAGGCTCCCTACAAATTACTGTAAATGCAATAGCGTAGTATTACTTAGCTCTAGTTCACTATCACAGAAAATAGACAAGTTTTAATAAAATTATTTCACTAGATTACTTCAAGTAATCTCACTGAATATTTTTACATAATTTCTTCTGCTCCGGCTATCAGACATTGTGCTGTGAAAAAATATTTTTAATTGTACCGCGTAATGGCCGCTAATTGATCACTGTTACTCGCTCCGCAGCAGCTGGAAACATGCTAAATAATTTTCGTTAATTATTCTTTTCATAAGATAAATGTGGCGTAGCTTCTTGAAATAACACACGGAGATCACTTTATACTAATATAATCTTACTAGGACACAGTTTACACCATTAAATATTTGCAATTACGTTACGACAGAAACAAATGCTAGCGCAGCACAATAGCTTGCGTATCTTATTCCAACTAACACTAGAACGAACAGAACAAAACAGATTAGACAGAAGAATGAACATTGCATTGTGTTTTATACTCTTACAGAGATGATAATACTTCTTTTAATTACTTACACATTATAATCTCATACACTAAAAATAATGTCTTTTCTGCATTTATCGATATATATTGCATATTTTTACAGTTAGTGTTATTACCTTTCGCAGATAAATCAATGTTTGCAATTCATTTTGAGTCACATACAGTCATTTTCATTTATGTTTCACCTCGATAATGGTGAATATTGCAAAAGGGACACTACACGGCCCCCTGGGCTACAAGGAACACACTACTTAATGTTTGGTCCTTGTAGACCACGAGTGTCACTTTCCTTTCGTTCGTTGGTCACTTTCAGTTCACTTTACCGTGTATTAGGCCATGGGTACACGTTCATTTTGAGTCTTTTTACATAACATGGCTGAGGACAGTTACAATATAACAAGCTCTTCCATTTGGACGAAGGCCGCAGGGAAACCCCGGAAAAACCTCGGCAGAGCTGATAGATTTAACCCTTTGTGTTACTTACATAAGTTGGTTCTACATGTTTTGGTATTATAAGTATTTACATCAAATATAAAATTTTCTGAAAAAGAAACAAACAAATAGTTTTTATATGAAAGTGTTCATCAAATTTTTTATATTGTGTTGGTAATATTTTAAGTTTTTTTATTTTTGTTGGCGAATTTATCGTCATGTGGTGTGGATGACGCTGTATGTCGCTACCGCGATGCCTCGTGCCCGTTGCCATGGAGCGTCGGCTGGAAACTGTTTTCTTTCTTGTCCGTAGGCGGCGGTCAGGATGTGGAGTACGGAACGACGTTATTTTGTCTGCGTGGTGCGTCTGCATTGTTGCGCACCGCTCGTAAAGTTTTCAACACGGGAGAGGATGTTGACTCGTGCAAATCATGAAAAAAAAAAAGCACATATGTTATAGAACGGATTTTGTAAGATGTTATGGCTGTGGGTAAGAATTTATTAGTCAACATTATTGCATCATAGAGGCACAGGCTCAGTTACTTAATATTTTCGTGTTCGTTTGCATGTACTGGTGCTGAATGATGCAGGAGATATGATGCTGAAGTAGGCACTGCACATCGCTGTTGTCATCACTTCGTATGGAATATTTATGATTCACAATTTTTATTTGACGGCGTTCCACCGTAGTTGCCATTGCAGTAACGTCCTACCACCTGGTCCGTGACGTCATATTAATTGTTGGCGCACAGGAGGTAGCGTCCAAACTAAAAATGTTGTCTGTACAGTTTCGAACACACACTGATCACAGTTTTGTGTTTTCGGTCACTGCACACAGATATGTTTAGTTAATGTTTGTACCTCGCGTTTTTTCAGTTGTACAGCACATAAGTGTTCGCTGTCCAAGTTGATCACTAATACAGTTCTCAAAGTTCACACTTCCTCCGCGAATACCAACACACTATTACAGTTCCTGTCAGTATTGCTTACAGCATGACTTTGATACAATTGTATTACATGATTACTGTTTTTTTTATATCACATAGTGACACGGATGTCTGTTCGGTTACACAATATGTTACAATGAAATTTCACAGATCAAAAGCACTTTTGTTCTGTTATTGCATACAATTAAGTGTTACATCATACATGCAACGGATTCTGGCCTGACTTGCAATACTTTTATATTTGAGCATTAATAAATTTGTCATAGTGTATATTCATTTGAGGATTAGGACCGCTGCGCATGTGCTAGCTCCATAAGCTGTTAGCGTAATCGCGTGTCCTATAAAAGGTTTGCAACTGTCAAAAACAGGCTCTAAAGTAGAGCTCTTATTTAATCTCAAATATTGTGGCTAGATGCTTATACCTTCACTTTTAAGGTCAAAGCACAGCGTCCTTTATTTTATCCTCTTGCCTTTTATCTGTGCGCGGCAATTTTGGTAGCGGCGTGATCCATTCATTTAGTTCTGCAGTACTAAATAATAACTCATTGGGCGTGTATCCGGTAGCTGGATGAGGTAGATTGTTGTGTATATTTTCAAAGACGGGTAATAATTCCGGCCCCTTTGTATGTTGCTGATGACTATATGTTCGGATAAATCTGTTGAGTTCCCGAAAAATTCTCTCTATGGGACTTGCTTCTGGGTGGAAATGTGCAACTAATATATGCTTTATGTTTTGGTCACGTAGAAACTCCTTCCACAGTTGACCAGTGAAATATCTAGCATTGTCTGTTAGAACGTTTAGTGGTTTTCCTGTTTTCGGTATGAATTCTTTTGATATGCGTTGTATCATCTGTTTGGCAGTAGTGGTTTTCATTGGAAACAATTTCACATACTTAGTAAAGGTATCGTAAACAGCTAATATATATTTCATTCCACCGCGAGCCGTAGGTAATGGCCCTGCAATGTCCATTGACACAATTTGAAGTGGCTGTATCGGAATAATTGGATGCAGTTCTGTTTTGTAGCATCTATTGTTGGCTTTAGCTTTCTGACGAACGTCACACGTTCGTAATATCTTTTGGACCACACGTTTACTATTCGGGATGTAACAATATCTTTGTACTATTGCTACACACTTCTGTATTCCTACATGTCCCCATGCGTAATGCGTGTACCAGACTAAATTTTGTATGTATTTGTACGGGATACTCACGCACCAGTTTTCTGAGGCAGTGTCATTTCTGTGGTACAATACGTTGTTCTCCACTTTGTACCGCGAATTTTCGCTGTTAGCTTGCTCTAATATTAGTGATCGTTTCACTTTCGTCCAGGTATGATCTTCGTCTTGCAGCTGTCCTACATTCTTGCACAGGTGCAAATATTCACGACGGTATGGTTGCGACGTCATTAATAAAACTCTATATTCTGACGCTCGCTCGATCCTTTCATCTAGCTGTGACATGCCTACTGGTAGACGTGATACAGCGTCCGCAATGACATTATCTTGCCCTTTTATGTACATAATTTTTAAATTGTATTCCTGTAGTACTAATGCCCAACGCGCTAGTCTGGCATGTAATAGTTTGCAGGTTAATAGGAAGCTTAAGGCTTAGTGATCACAGAACAATTTAATTGACTTCAATAAACATAAAACGAAATTTTTGCAGAGCCCATACAACACTGAGTGCTTCCATTTCGGTCACCGAATATGCTCTTTCACATTGAGGAAGCACTCGGCTGGCAAAAGCTATAACTCTTGTTTCACTGTTCCCATTGGTTTCTTCTACTTGAAACAGACATGCTCCTAAACCATAGGATGAAGAGTCGGTGGCTATACAAAAATCCCGGGACATATCCGGATGGTAGAGCATTTGTGAATTCACTAAGGCTCCTTTGATCTCTTCATAAGCTTGCTGACGCTCTGCGGACCAGTTCCATGTGACATTTTTTCGCAATAAGGTGAGCAAGGCTTCATTGTTAAGCAGCTGATTCGGCACAAAACGTCGGAAAAAGGAGACTAGTCCGATAAATGATTTTAACTGTTTTTTTGTTTGTGGGCTGTGGAAATTCTTTGATCGCTTGTATCTTCTTGGTATCAGGCATTATTCCGGAAGGTGATATGATGTGTCCAAGGAATTTAAGCTGATCCCCCCCAAATTTTGATTTTTCAAGATTTGCAGTTATTCCTGCTTCTGCGAGCTTATTTAACACTCTTTCCAGGATTTCTATGTGTTCTTTCCATGTGCTTGTGGCCACTAGAAGGTCATTCACGTAAAGAGTAACTTTTCCTAGCAAGTCTGCGCCTAGCGCTTGGTCCAATGCCGTAATGAATACGCCTGCGATTACGTTGAGTCCAAAAGGTAACACTTTGAATTGATAACTCCTTCCATTGAAAATGAAGGCGGTGAATTTTCTAGATTCCTTGGCAAGCGGGATTTGCCAGTAACTGCTTCGCATATCTATCGAGGTGAGATATTTGACTCCATAGAATTTATCTATTTGTTCTTCTAAATTCACCGGTCTCGTCCTAACGGGTACTATAATTTTATTAATGTTCCTGGCGTCTAGGACAAGTCTGATTTTTCCATCTGGCTTGGCTACAACTAGCAGCGGACTGCTGTACGGCGAAAGGGATGGTTCTATTACACCCCATTGCAGCATTTTTTGTATTTCTTTGTTAACTGCCTCCCTTTTCGTCCACGGTACTGAATATGATGCTTGGCAGAATATCGCATGGGGAAACATCTATATTATACACATACCCTTTGATGATTCCAGGTTTTTCAGAGAAAACATCACTGTAGTTATTCAATAACTGTGCGAGCTGCTTTCGTTGGGATTCAGTTAGATAACATGATTCTTGTGCTTTGTTGTTAAGGGTTTCGGTGCAGCGAAGCGTTTCGTTGTGAGCACCGTCCGAATAATATTCTCCCTGGCCCCTTAAATTGCTGTTTAATTGAAATATGGGCATCTCTTCGCTTTTTCACCGTACGCTCGGGTAATCTCTACCGGGTGTACTCACTGTTCGTGTTAAATCCAGTACAATCTACTTATTTTCATTCAGTAGGGAGATCTTCCCGCTGGAGAAATCAATTTTTGCTTTCTTCTCGCTCAGGAAACCTCCCTCCAGGATGCAGGTTACTCTCAATCCTTTGACTACGAGAAAGATACATTTTATGTTATCTTCCCCTAGGCATAAATCTTCCAGCACCTGATACTGAACGTTTTGTGCTTGTGCTCCCATGGCTGCACTGACACAGCAGTTTTGTACAGGAAATGTCGGTAAGTTGCGGTTTTGGCTCAAGGTTTTGAATAGATCATAGCTCATAACATTAGTAGTGGCACCTGTATCTAAGTATATTTCTACTGGCAATTCATTAATTCTAACTTTTATGATGGTTTGTACATCAATTATTTCTTTTTTGATTCATTGGTTTTATTCCATAAGTAAATCATGTTGTGTACTGTTTCCATCTTGGTACCCCAGTAATAATATATTATCTTGTGTATTGTTTCTAGGTGTGCCCCCTGTTTCTTTCGCCGACCATCAATTGGGAGCTTATTGTGGCCGTTGTTCGTTTGACGACCTTGAACTATGGTGGTTTCCGTCAGTGGGCATTTCTACTATCCTTACGCTGCTATTTGAGTCTGTCCATGTTTGTGGTATTGCATTAGTATTCTGCATATAATTCCTATTGTCACACTGGTACTGGTTACCGTTAGGAGGCGGTGGTGGTGGCATAGAAAGAAGTTTGCCTCCACTGCACCGGGTAAGTGCGGTTGTTGGCACTACTGCTTTGTTGCGGCCATTGACCTTCATTTCGACGTTTGTTATTGTAATTATTATTACTGGTACTGTAGCCGGGATGTCCTCTGTCTTCCCACCTATGCTTTTGATTGTAAGATGGTTGACCGTTTCCGTTCTTCCTGTTTTGTTCTGCGGATTGATCTTCCTTTCCATTTCCGTGGCTTCCAAAATTGGAATTGTTGTTGCCATTTTTAAACTTACGTGGTGAACCATTACTGTTCCCCTGGTCTTTATTTATCCTATTTTCTTCCTGGGAGAGGTCGATTTCGTCCAGCACAGACAAGTACCGTTCCAGGTCATTTTCGGGTACATTTATTAATTTGTCTCGTATATAACCGGCAATCGTAATATTAAGATTCTAATCACATCACGGGCTGATATAGGGTCATCCCAATATCTTGTTTTGTTGATATATTTTTCAAAATATTTACGGCGTGTACCCTGTTTGTGATTGTACATTTCGTGGGCTGTATACTTCAGTCCTCAGGCGTTCTTGAATAGGCAATTTTCTATGACTTCATTTGCCCATAAGGCAGCGTCGCCTTGTATATGTGCGATTATGAACTGTATTTTTTGGCGTTCATTCCAGGCACTCGGTAATATATTTCGGAATCCTTTTATGAAGATTACCGGATGCACTGTCTTCTTTTCCGCGTTAAATACTTGGAACTGTTTGTGTTTTATTAAGCTTTTATCAATGTTATTGCTTGTGGAAGTAAAAGCTGCCCCCACGGGGTTATGAATAGGAAAGCTTCCTGTAAATTGTATTTTCTCTATCCGAACCGCTGTTTTGTTGGTATTTTAACTGTACGTAATGTTCTCATTACCGTACACGTTCCTAACAGGCGTACCACAGTTGTTGTTAAGCATTTGCAAATGTGCACACTCGAGTTCAGCAATACTGTCATTTCTTGCTGCCACAGCGGTACTGGCAATTTGTATCTCGCTTCGCTTTTTCCACCTGCGAGTTGTAGCGTGTCTACTGTGGGTTGTTTACATACAGCTGCTCCGTTAGTTACTTTTTTGCAGAGCAGACTGTATTTTGCTTTCTACACGGTCTGTGATCTGGCTTTCTTTTTCAGTGAGCCAGTCATCTAACTCTTTTTCTGCTTTCTGAGCTTCATCATTTAAATGCGTTTCTATGGTTTCTTTTTGTGTCGTTTCTACATTGTCCATTTGGTTCGCAAGCTGTTCTACATCTGTTCTACAGCTGTTTGCACATCTTGTGCTATGTTGCTTACAATGTTCAGCAGTTCGGCATGGGCTTTCTTTATTTCTGTCATTTCTGAATATATCTTTTCGAACATTGTACCTATACTTTCTATTAAGACCTTTTCTCTTTCTTCATTTTGTTCCCTTATGTAATTGACTAGCTGGTGATTCCTCTCTTCCCTCAATCTCTCTCTTTCTTCGTTTTGTTCCCTTATCTGATTGACTAGCTGTTGATTCGTCTCTTCCCTCAATCTCTCTCTTTCTTCGTTTTGTTCCCTTGTCTGATTGACTAGCTGTTCGTTCTTCTCTTCCCTCAATCTCTCTCTTTCTTCGTTTTGTTCCCTTATCTGATTGACTAGTTGTTCGTTCTTTTTCTCTAATTTCGGTAAAAATTCATCAAATGGACCCGGTATTAGTGAGCATACCGGTGCGGTCCAATCATTGGAAAATTATCACTAGCCCTGCTAGTAGCACCTATCGGTTTTACTGTTTTCGTCTGCTGGCTACTTCCTGGCATATCACCGGAAACTACATTGTTTACATTTTCTCCCCCTCGATCACTATTAATATTTAGTAAGTCAGTGTCACTATCCATATCGCTCAATAATTGCACATTATTTGTAACATTGGACACATTATCTGGTTGCAAATCTAACACACGTCCAAATTTTCCCATAATGACGATAACTTTCACTGGGCTAACTACAAAAATTGTTCCAAACTACAAATGCGGACTAAGTTCACAAGTCAAACTGCTTATTGTTTCCAAAAATCACAAAATATTAATATCTACACCACTGTACACCATGTACCATCTGTGATACTATACTTTGATGACACGGGCCTATGTAGCAAGCTTTTATGCATAGTGGTCCTTACCTTGATTTCTTTTTTCTTTTCTTTTCTCTTCTTTTTGCTATCTCGTCCTCTCAGGGTCTATACAGTTCTTCTCCGCTCAAGTTTGTACATGAAATGGAATTTGATAGACATTAGAATACATACAATACATGTTAACAATTACATACATACAAACCCTAAAAAAAATATTTTATCTCTTCGGGCCCCACGTAACAGGGCGCTATTTATTATATCTCTTAAAAAAATAATGTAACTATCTATTTTGAGGAAACACTCTCCTAGTAAATTTGTTTGGCCTTTGATTTATCGTGATCTGTCACTGATTTTTAGTGGAGTTAGTTTTTACTTTTAGCTTTCAAAAAAATACAAAAGAGATATAATAAGCAAAATAATGAATTTCGTAGGTTGCCAATTACGTATTATATCTGGTTTTATCGGGCGCCAGGCTCCCTACAAATTACTGTAAATGCAATAGCGTAGTATTACTCTGCTCCAGTTCACTGTCACAGAAAAAAGACAAGTTTTAATGAAATTATTTCTCTGGATTACTTCAATTAATCTCACTGAATATTTTTACATAATTTCTTCCGCTCCGGCTATCAGACATTGTGCTGTGAAAAAATATTTTTAAATGTACCGCGTAATGGCGGCTAATTGTTAACAATCAGAGATCACTGTTACTCGCTCCGCAGCAGCTGGATACATGCTAAATAATTTTCATTAAATATTCTTTTCATAAGATAAATGTGGCGTAGGTTCCTGAAATAACACACGGAGATCACTTTATACTAATATAATCTTACTAGGACACAGTTTACACCATTAAATATTTGCAATTACGTTACGACAGAAACAAATGCTAGCGCAGCACAATAGCTTGCGTACCTTATTCCAGCTAACACCAGAACGAACAGAACAAAACAGACTAGACAGAAGAATGAACATTGCATTGTGTTTTATACTCTTACAGAGATGATAATATTTCTTTTAATTACTTACACATTATAATCTCATACACTAAAAATAATGTTTTTTCTGCATTTATCGATATATATTGTATATTTTTACAGTTAGTGTTATTACCTTTCGCAGATAAATCAATGTTTGCAATTCATTTTGAGTCACATACAGTCATTTTCATTTATGTTTCACCTCGATAATGGTGAATATTGCAAAAGGGACACTACATCTGCCCTAGACACCCCTAGATTATGCCAATTGATGGGTAAAAACGCTATTTGATCCTGGGATAGCCAAGCGCAGTCTGAATTTGTCAATCTGAAACAAGCTTTGTTAAACGCTCCTCTTTTATCACACCCAGATTTTACTAGAAATTTTTCCATTGCCACCGACAGTTCTAACACAGCTTTAGGCGTACATATTTTTCAGGAAATTGAAGAAGACGGTACTACAGTAATTAAAAACATCGCCTTTGCAAGTCGCATTCTGTCACCTGCTGAACGCAATTATTCTGTTACAGAACTTTAAACATTATGTGTTGTATGGGCATTTACCAGATTTAGGCATTTTCTTTATGGAAGACATACCACCGTTTACAAAGATCATAGAGCTATACAGTTTTTACTTTCCGCAAAATTTACACACGACAGGTTAAGCAGATGGAAACTTTATTTACAGGAATTTAATTTTAGAATTATTCACATTCCCGGTACACAAAATATTGTAGCAGACGCACTATCCCGTTCTGTCAGCAACAATCAGCATGACATTGCAACTAACTTCTGCCAAGCAAATTCTAGCGTCATGTATATTCAACAAGTCGCATTTGAAAACTTCATTTCATCGTCATTACGAGACATAGCACAAGAGCAGAGCAAAGAAAACGTGTGGAAAGAAATTGAACGCCTTTGGCAAGATAAGAATTATGTTACCATTAGAAACCATTATACTGTACGCAATAATATTCTGTTTCGCCGCTCTCGCCCTGACAGCAACAATTGGTTATTATGTATTCCTGACGAGCTTGTTAACAAAGTAATTTGGTATATTCATTTAAGTTACGCACATTATGGAGCCAGAAAATGTTTTCTTATACTGAGACAGAACTGTTACTTTGCCAACACGGAGAAACGTATACGACGAGTTTTAGCGTCATGTAAAATCTGCCAGAAAGCTAAATCAGACACAACTTCACATATTCCTCCGTTACATCCTATTGTACCCGTTAAATTGAGACACATGGCCGCTGTAGACATTTTTGGTCCGATTCCCAGAACTAATAGAGGTTTTTGCTACATTTTTGTCTCTGTTGAACTCACTTCAAAATTTGTAACCTTCACTCCGTTACGCAAAGCTACTGCTAAATCTGTTTCGAATGCATTTGTAAAACATTTTTTATTTCATGTAGGGCATTTATTGAAAGTAATTTCCGACAATGGACCACAATTTCGATCTGCGATATGGACACGTATGTTACGAGCTAGAAACATTTCTCCGATCTATATATCCAAGTATCACGCTTCTTCGAACCCTTGTGAACGACTAATGAAAGAAATTGGTAAACTATGTAGAATATACTGCCATAAAAAACATATTGATTGGGACACACACATACTCTCATTCCAGGATGTAATTAACTCCATACCAAATGAATCTACTATGCTATCTCCGACTGTTATATTGAAATATGTTGAACCACCTAACAAAATTAAAGAATTAGTATCCTTTCTTACATCTCGTCGACTACGCCACCATGAAATAATTGACATTGCGCTCTACAACATCAAACGTGCCGCAGAGTGCCGGAGAAGACAGCAAAAACAGGTTTGTACACGCCTTGACTTTGACATTGGACAGAAGATATTAGTACTCACACACTATTTATCCAACAGAGGAAAGAGTAGATGCAGTAAATTTGAGCTTCTATACGCAGGTCCATATAGAATTCGTAGCGTTCCTCACCCTAATGTAGTTCACGTCGAAACTTTGAGAACCAGAAAAAGCAAGGGCAATCACCATGTCTCCAATATTAAACCCTTTATTGAATGAACATACTTTACGATTTATCACACTGTAATGCCATTTCCAGATAATTATATGACCACTTACTGACGATAATATTTTTTCCTGGCAAGTGCTCGGCAAGGTAAGGTTAGCAGGTCGCATTTCTTGTCGTTAAACATCAGACCATGCACATTTTTCATTTTTTGTGTATGTATGATTGTTTTCCTATCGAAAGTAGAATTTTTGTCTGTATGCACTATGTAATCTTTAAGATATAACAAACACCAGTTGATTTTGACGTTTTGACTTATGATATCTCAACATCATGACTATTTTACATTTTTTTTGCTACTTCATTATGATACTCTGTGTACATTTTTTGCACTTGAAAACTGTGTATGTTTTTAACATAATAAGTTTTCTGTCATGCTATGCTGTATGCTTAATTGTATCACTAGAAACAAGTTTTTATCTAATGGGTATATGATTTAAATGCAAGATATTGATCCTTATTCATCATGTTCAGAAAGCAGTAACGTGTACAAAAAATAAATTAAACAAACCACAGTGGTTTACTCTGAAATGGAAATTTTACCATCGGAATGAACGAAAGAAAATGCAATATCTTGTCATGAAGAGTAAATGGGTCAGAATTAACAAGCATTAACCAGAATATACTATACACATCGTATGATAGCAGTCTTGACTAATTATTTTTCTTTCAGAATACAAGGTGATTGAACAAGCTGTCAGACAGAACTACACATGTTAATTTTAGTGATGAAAATATGCTACTCTATACTATGAATAGTTGTATGAAGTAAATGGTAATATGAATAATGAAGTGTCTATTTTTGCAGATGATAATAAATGATGATGAATAGTTACATGAAGAATATGCTAATATGAATAATGAAGTTTTTCTTTGCAGGTGATGATAGTGATGAAGTTTGGTAATACGAGTAATGAAGTTTTTCTTTGCAGATGATGACGTTTATATATGTACTGTTAGTTAAGAAATGCTATGTAGTTATTTAAGTATTTGTTGCAGTTCCTTTTGACAGAATGTCTTACGTCGCATAGTATAATGACTGAATGTCTTGGGAAAGACAGCTAGAGTACATACATATTGAGTGCACGTTTCATTACCTGTTAATTCGACGTTCACTACTTTTCAGCATAATATGCATTTCTTCTTTCAGCTCAATAATCCATTTTGTATTTTTTCCAGGAGACGCTTTTCATGATATTAATATGCTATAAACACTTAGTTATTAAACCTGTTCTAGTACTTGCATTTTCTTTACCCAGTTGTGTATCATTCATGAATGTGATCACATATACTGTACTTGTTTCATAACCTTGCTGCAGCTGACTCATGATGAATGACGTTATTAATCCTTATTTCCAGCAATAAGTCAAAAGCAAATATTTTCATGCTCCAGCAATTAATTATCGATCCCAACACAATGCATTGCTAGCAAAAAAAATTTTATTACCAGTCCCAGTTATTACCAGTATACAACTAAATAATGCTACCAGTTGAAGATATATTTCTAGTCCTAAATATTATGCAAAATTTTCTTGTATTGGTTCCATTATGTCTATTTATTAGTCGACTACCGACCTTGAGTAATAGTTAAAATGTCTTACATTTTAAATATGTCTTATGTCACTTACATGATATCATATATAAACACCAATAGCTTGATGCCACACTCAATAACTCCTGTTTTGAATGATGACTTGTGAATAATACTGAATAGTGTTTTGTAAAACTATATGAATACTTTGTAAATGGCCAATGAGTGCCAATAATTACCGGAATCAGATGAGTTATGAATAGTGTTTTGTAATATTCAATACTTGCTACATGTTTAGTAACTGGCCAATGAATGCCAATGATTACTATAACTATATGAATTATGTATAAATGCTATGCCAATAATTAACTCATTTTGAATAATGACTTCTGAATAATGCATTAAACAATGCTTTGTAACTGGCCAATGAGTGCCAATAATTACTATATTGAGATGACTTATGAATAATGTTCTGTAATACTCCTTACATACTACTTAAATGCTGTGTAAATAGCCAATGAATGCCAATAATTATATGCAAATTAGTTGATACACTAATGTAATTCTATGATGACTAGGATAAGACGTAATGTACTTCACCTTCTGACCTAATTACCAGAAATTACTGCAATATCCATTTGTCCTGTCCAACCTCATGGAGCACTATATTTGGTTTTTGCACTAACTCTACGTTGATGTAAGAGTATGGGTTCTACAAGAATGTGGTGTTGACATATCAAGCTTTCCACTACATTGAACGATGGAGATGTTATTATGGTCCTACTGTTTGGTGTACCTAATGTACTACCAAAATGATAACATTGAATATTAATACAACATTTCAGTGTCTTGGCTACACTGATTGATACTTCAGGGAAGAGAACTTCAGAGTGTCTCACTTGGTGTTGTGCTTCTGTAGAAAGATATGGACTTTCAGTGCAAATATGTGCAACCTACTGTGTTACAACCATGATGCGATCCTTCCCATTCCTTTCCTAGTTCTTGTAAAATGGTAAAGACTTATACAGTGCGTTTAAATTCTTGTAAAACGATAAAGACATATACAGTGCGTGTGCACTTTATTTCATTTTTTTAGGGTAATCAGTTCTTGTAAAATACTAAAGATTTTTACAGTGTGTGTGCACTTTATTTCATTTGTTAATATGATCAGTTGTCCTAAGTATGCTAAAGACATATACAGTGCGTGTGCATTTTATGTCATTTGTTAATATGTTTTGTACTCATTGCGTATACATTTTGTCATTTCTTGATATGTTCTGTACTCAGTGCATGTGCACTGTATTTCATTTCATGTTCTGCACTTATATATATGTATATACTCTGTGACTGTAGACTTAGTTAATTAATTAGATTATAGAAAAATTTGTTGCTCATGGCAAGTCCAATTGACTCACCATCGCTGCCAAATTTTTGCCCCCCTAGTGGAGAGTTATGTAAGAGGTCCATGGTTAAGGAATTTGTTGTTAGCGCACTCGAGCAGATGTAATTTCGATGGATTGCTCACGCGCTACCTGCGATATGTAAGCTATAAGAGAATCTGAGACGAAAGAGCAGTGTTGACTGCAGTAGGAACTGTGTAGTAGTAGCAGTAAGTTGTTGCTAGCGAGCAGTCTGGAGTGTGAAGTTGGCTGGACCGGTCGTGTGGAGCGATGGCGGAGTCTCAGCGTTGTAGTATAAGATAAAAGCAGCCTCGCGCATATGTAGTATTGTTATATCAAGTCCCAAGTAAATGTTCAAAAAAATCTCTTAATTATAATCTTTCTCATAAAAAGTAACTTTTGACAATCATTCACTTCAATTTAAAGAATTTACTATTTTCTCCAATCCTTGGTCATCCCGATTATTGAAAAGGAAAATCAGTTGTTTCCTTTTATAAATGACAAATCTATCGGCCAGCATTTCACAGGGCTGTGCCAGAAAAATTTATTGTAAGAGCAGATATATATGCGTCATCCGGCGACCTAATTGAGGTAAGAATTTTCAATTTTGTCAGAATGATCTTTCAGGGCCATGACGCAGCACTGCTGACGTCCAAAATATACCAGTTTAAATTCACAGTCAGTTATTGAAAGGTTATATGTGAGCGACAATTTTTTATTAAGAGATTAGTCACATTGTATTATTGCTAGGTTACGCAATTTTTCTGTTGGTAGGTTATACTGAATGTGGACGACATAATTATATGTTTTACTGTTGAGAGGTTTAGGAAATTTTCTGTTTTGAGGTTACACTAAATGTGAATATTATTTATAATTTATTTTATTTTGTGGGGAGGTTACACCCGGTGAGAAAGATCACTGGCAAACAGTCTTCGCTACATCACGTTACTTAAACTGGTGTCACTCTGAGCTAGAATTTATGGTCAGCGACTAAGTGTAAGGTCAATGAGTCGGATGCGAGTTTTGCAACTGTGAAATACTTTTTTACATTATAGAAGCGAATATTAAATTTGAACTAATATTGCATAATTTTTTTACTTGGATAGCTTAGAATGAAAATCTTTCTGTTTATTGCAAAGGATATCAATTGATTTTCTAAAACATTGTCTGTCATACACAAATTGAAACAGGTCATGTCGACCAAATCATATGGAAGAACTGACAGCGACGTATATCGGAATACAGTAAGATCTCTTTGCCTTTTGGCAAAACACACACACACACGCACACACACACAGAGACACACATTCTTTTTTTATTTTTATTTGTTTGTTGTGCTCGACTATCGGCGAGGCACGAAAACGTCTGTGAATGAATTTCTTAGTTTTGAGTACACTTACGAAAGAAATATAAAAACAACTATGAGAGTTACTGATTTATGATGCTTAGTTTGCAGTCAGTTCTGAGTATTATTAGTAACTACGCTCCAGTCCCTAAACCTAGTTACAGAAATGCCAATCAGACGCATTACGTATTGCAGGCCGTAGCAGCCGCGACTTGGAGACACCAGCCATGGTCACTTCCCAGCCCGCTGTAAGATCACATCGGTTCGTCTTCTTCCTGCTGGTATTGTAACCGAGATTTGGCAACAAGGCAATGTATGTTAGGCAACTCTGTGATCGACGAGTTACTTCCTGGAGTGCACGGAATTAAGCCTCAAAGTTCACTTGATTTTACCTGTCATTTCCATTGAATAATCTGAGTTATTATCGCTTGAGCTGTAACAAAAGATTGTAAACTTACGGCTTTCAGCCCAGGAAAGTCGTTGCACGTGGAAATCCCAACTAATCTCGTCCTTCAAATAGCGGTTTACGAGTTCTAGGCAGTATTGGTCTCATAAGAGGAAGCCAAGAAACACACTTCTTCGCCAGCTATGTGGTAACGTGCTGACCTGTGAGAAAGCGTCTGTTATGGTTCGCAGTTCCAGTTTCCCTGAGTGTAGCGTTTTTATGCCTTCTGTGAAAGAGCTACAAGCAGTCAGATCAAACATCGATAAGGAAATCGCAAGAAAATACTTTCGGCTCATAGTGCAATGGTGAAAAACTTACTATGCTGCACAACAGGCAACGCCTCTTTCCGCTGCTGACAAGCAAATTTTGGGTTTCTAGGAATACATAACTTTATTTATGAAATGCCACATTTGCATACCTCTTGAGTATGACAGAGCATACCAATTAAACACAGACCCAATCAAAATCTAAGTGAGTAGTATTTTACCAATTCGTGACGATAGAGGCACGCTTGTGTACAGATACTCAGTTTTATTAAAACAGACTTTCGTCGTAAGGTTATCGTGGGTAGTTTTATTTCATTTTTTATAATACAGTTCACAATTTTCGTAAGGTTTCCTTTAATGTGCTTAAAACAATAGGAAACACGAGAGAGAAATTAATCATCAAGGATACATGCGAATTCTCTGATGTCATCCATAACAGTCTGAAAATGTACATGCAGTTTATTGATTACATGCATGTAGAAAACTTGTTCTGAGTTAAAGCTGTCGAACAAGGTTTGAAGAAGAATAAAATGCCACTACCAGACGACAGCTAATGTAGAAAATACTTTTCCGACGTATTTTGGCACGATGTGCTCTACCCGTACATAATACAAAAGTTTCGAGATGCATCTTCTGTCTAGCTGTCTATTAAACCTGAAATGAACAAAATGTCGCAGAAGTTAGCTCTTTTTCCACATACGACTATTATGGCTTGAGAAGTGAAGGAAATTTTGTTACAAGTTCCATTAGATTTATAATTTTAGCAGACAGCAGAATTGCGTTTTAAAAAACATAGCCATGAATGTACTCGAACTCACGACATCGTATCCACCGTGCACGATACTTACCATTACGCAACTAGCTCACACGTAGCTATAACACCTCCAGAAGTCAACAACAGTTCCTCCAGAACTTCTGCATTCCACAGTGCTGTGGGATAATGCATATCGCCAGGTCAATACTTATGAGAGACAAACAGTTATACCTTTTCTTTTCTTTTGCACTGCACGACGTTTTCAACAAACCGATAGCGCAATAGAGTAGCTCAAGTGGAGAGGAACACTTCCTATTTTAATTTGTGCATCCTACACTGTTGGAAATTCTGTGTTGGTGGCAGTTACGTGATTTTATTTTGGTGATTACAAAATAAAGATGAATGCATGCACTGGGTAGCCGAGGCAGGTAGTTCATGGTGATTCGGTCAACCAAGTAAATGAATTTACTGAACATGCTGCAAATTTATACAGGCAGCCTGTGTGTCAGAATGCTCAGCCAGTGTGGTACAGCGGCGTTATGATAGAAAAATGAGCCCCTGAGAAGAGGATTTGGTGGTCTGTTGGGCTGATGATAGGTTCATACATCTATGGTGTGGGTTCAATTCCACCTTCGGTCAATGGTTTTAGATAGGGAGAGAACTGTGACCTTTCTGACAGAATATGACGAATCCAATCACATAACTGAGACAATATTCCATAAGCACGTAATTTCACTACAAGCCACTTGTGAGGTACAGTGTCAAAAGCTTTCTGGAAATCTAAAAATACGGAATCAGTCTGAAATTCCTATTCAGCAGCACTCAACATTTCTTTTGAGTAAAGAGTTAGTTGTGTTTCACAAGAACAATGTTTTCTAAATCAGTTTTGACCGTGTGTCAGTAGACCGTTCTCTTCGAGATAATTCATAATATTCGAACACAATACATGTTCCAAAATCATGCTGCAAATCGACTTTAATCATATGGGCCTGTAATTTAGAGCAGTACTCCTACTGTCTTTTTTGAATATTTGTGTCACCTGTGCAACTTTCCATTCTTTGGGTACGGATCTTTCGTCGAGCGAGCGGTCGTAGATGATTGCTAAGGATGGAGCAATTGCATCAACATACTCTGAGAGGAACCTAATTGGCATACAGTCTGGACCGGAAGACTTGCTTTTATCAAGTGATCTAAGTTGCTTCATTATTCCGAAGATATCTACTTCTAAGTTACTCAAGGTGGCAGCTGTTCTGGAATATTTACTTCGTCCTCTTTGTTGAAGGAATTTCGGAAGGCTGTGTTTAGTAACTCTACTTTATTAGCACTGTCATCGTCACTATTTCCGTTGCTATCGCATAGAGAAGGCACTGATTGTGTCTTGCTGCCAGCATACTTTAAATACGACTAGAATCTCTTTGTATTTCTACCAGGTCTTGAGACAAAGTTTCGTTGTGGAAACTATTACAACCATCTCGCATTTAAGTCCACGCTAAATTTCGAGTTTCTGTAGAAGATTTGTCCTCGATCACTTATATAAGAAAAAATACTCTGTATAATTGCACCGTGTGTATTGACCAATATCATGGAACACTGTGGGATGCGTTGCAGTGACCTAGGAAGACACAAATAACTTGTTCCCCGTTTCTACTCTTAGCAAGATGTCGTATGCGAAAAGTTCGAGTTGTGTTTCAGACAAGTAGCATATTTTGAGTCCGTAGTGATTCTACAATAGAAAGAGGAATGTAATTTCGCTCAACCTCAGTTCTCCTCTAAAATTTTGGAAATAAGGATTTTGTTACATTTTTCTTTTTTTAATTTTAATTCGTTACATTCTGTCATGCAAAGAGTTGCCACAAAATATGTTTTAAAATTTAAATTTTAAACGCCAAAAATTAAAATTAAATTTAAGAAACGCTAAGTTCAAGATGACGCTTGTAATCAAACAATGCATTACATTGAAAGGCCCTAAACCACAGCAGCGTTTCATAAATAGGGCGTTCAATTTAGAATGTGGAATTGCTTCCCTTCTTGTCTCACTTCTCCTCTAGGTCTGCTAAACACAAATGTTCTAGGACAGCGCACACATTTCCGTGCAACTGTTACAGAACTGTTGTCTAAGTAGAAACTCATTGAGGGAATCACTCACTGAACGAATGCCTCAGTACCACTGACTATTTATTCCGCCAGGGAGTGAATATGCACGGATGATTGATAGCACTCAGTGGCGCTTGAACAAAGACCTGCACTAAGTTCTTAACTAGCATCACAGTTCCTTAGACTGCGCTTTTCTGGGCTAACGATATTCTCTGTCAACGAATTCAGTTTATGACAACGTAGGCTAAAACTATATGAAACTACATGAAGTAGTATACGTTTTTGTGTCAGAGGCAATGTAGATTATTCTTATGAAACAGAATGCTACATTTAGTTCGTGCGCAAGATTCTGAAAGAATTCTAAGAGTGTTTCCATTTAAGTGCTAAAAAAATTAGTGATCCACTCTCACGAAGCTGTTAGCTAAAATTTCCTTCACACCACTGTGTTCATCATAAGGAATACTTATCAAGCATGTTGTTGGCAGGTAGCATATACGAAAGTCAGACATCTTTCACCACTATCGAGACTAATTTAAGGATTGTGCGCCATCGGGACTGGACACTCTATTCTGTTGCGAGACCGTACAGTCAACAATTCGGCTTTGGGTTTGTCTTTCAAGAAGATAATGGTCAAATGAGTAATGGCACGCCAAAAGAAATGCAAGCCTAACTTTACGTCATTTGTAAAGTCAGAGAAAGCGTTTGACATTATTTACTGGAAAACAAGAATTCAGATTCTTGAGGTACCAGGAATAAAATGTAGGGACCGGAAACTGATCTACAACTTGTACAACCAACGTGAAATTAAAATAGGCGAAGGATTTACAAGATACGCAGTAGGTGAGAAGTAAAAGAAACTAAAGAGAAATCTGAAGAGGGTCTTAAAGTTATTGGAGAAGAAATAAAAACTTTCAAGCTTAACGACGACAGTGTAATTCTCTTCAAATTCTCTTGCATAAGGGAAGTGCAATCCGCCCAGCGACTGTGATATGAGTTTCAATATGATAGAGAGCAGCAATCAGTCGTCGTTTCCTTTCTACCTTTACTAAATCAGATTCATATTTCGGCTAATAACTAAGCTTTATCAATGCAGTATTTCACAGTTGTTATACATACCTAGTACGTCTACACCTACTCTGCGGGCTCCTGTCACAGTTCATTCAAGGTGAAGTGTGTAGTCGAATTTCTTAAGATAAGACGTTAATAAGTGAGACACTGGAAGTAGAAACAGAGTTTTGCTATTTGGCGAGTAAATTAACTGGCCTCGGCAGCACTAGGGAAAATATGAAATCCTGGCTCGCAGCAGCAAGAGACACAGTTCTTAAAAAGAGGAACAGGCACTCAGCGAGTTGGGCAAGCGGAAGCAGCAGAGATGTTGATCAGTTACGTTTCGAGCCCCCATCAGGTACGGATGTCACAGTCTCTCGTCGCAGTCGAGGCTAATTTGAGGATAGTGTACTTTCGGGACTTCCAACCTACTGTTTAGATAGGTCAGACAGCCAAAATTTCAGTGACAGGTGAAGACGATAATGCAGAAACATAAGCCTTCGCCGGCCGGAGTGGCCGAGCGGTTGTAGGCACTACAGTCTGGAACCGTGCGGCCGCTACGTCCGCAGGTTCGAATCCTGCCTCGGGCATGGCTGTGTGTGATGTCCTTAGGGTACTTAGGTTTAAGTAGTTCTAAGTTCTAGGGGACTGATGACCTCAGAAGTTAAGTCCCATAGTGCTCAGCCATTTGAACCATTTGAACCACAAGCCTTCCACCTCGTCAACACCTCACTATAAGAGACAGGAATCAATGGAACAAGCCACTGAAGACCCGACATGAACGCTACAAAACCTCTTGGGACTTGAGCTGAAACTTGCAGTGACCTGCTGCCGGTACTATGCTCACACACTGTATGACCTCAGCAGGACCGCTGTCGAAGAGTGACACAGGCTTCGGCAGATATAACACGATCATCTTGTAGACAGTATGCGTAGTACGTTCCTAGCAACTGTCAATACACTGGCTGAAGCTACACAATGCTAAGTGTTACCCAGCAGCACATTTCGATTTCAGTTATGTGCGCTTTGGAACAAAGAAACACTTGTTTTTATCTGTTTCTGATTTTATTTCACATTAAACTAGTTTTAGTCCTTATAGGACTACTTTGTTGTCCGTTTGCCTGTCTGTCTGTCCGATTCTTCTAAACCTTTTTCTGGGGAACGTGTAGACGTACGAAATTGAAATTTATGTCACATATTTAGGTTTGCGGTCCCTTGGCGATGTAAAAATGTGAAGCTTGTAAGTAAATGCAATCAGAGATATAAATGACGGTATAAATGTCACATATATTGATACTCGAGAGATCTTTTGGTCTAGAATCAAGAAATTTGTGATCCCGGCGAAGGTTCCAGTCCTCCCTCGGGCATGGGCGTGTGTGTTTGCCCTTATGATAATTTAGGTTAAGTAGTATGTAAGCTTAGGAACTGATGACCTTAGCAGTTAAGTCCCATAAGGTTTCACACAGATTTGAACATTTGAAGAAATTTGCCAAGATGAATGGTTTCACGCAACAACCAAAGAAAAATCGGGAAACTGTTAATTTGTAAATATATCAAACGAAAAAAGAATATTTCTTTTGTCATTGGTTATGCACAAATATTCTCCAAAGTCTTGCATTCACTGCGACTGACATCTTGCCAGTATCATTGTTGATACCAGGTAGAAATTGTCGAGAGCCCCGAATCCCGGAATGGATAAACTCTCTGTATACACAGTTAAGTTTGTACCTCAGTGCGCCAGTCCTGCTCGCACCTTGTCTTTTTTTATTTGTATTCAGAAAGTTTATTCTTTCACTCCCTGCTCTCTTCAATACAAGACTGAAACACATTCACATAACATTTTCATGTTTGTAAAAAAATCCGACGTCCCTAAAAGTTTGATAACCTTGTTACATTTAAATTTACCGCCAACAACATTTCCGAGTCAGTGTAATCCCGTGGCTGTCTTTTTAAATCCTTTATGTTAACGGAGGCTACCAGTGCTCTTTTTCAGTAATATGATCGTACCCCAAGCCAGAGGCATCCCAAATAAATACCAGATAGAAGAGCAGCTGGCTCCAGAACAAGCATAATCTTAGAACTGGAATTTGTTTGTTTGAACTATTCAAGGGGTTTTTTTCCTGCTCGCTCTCACTAGTAATTACGACGTTGGCTTACTGTTCCGATGATGCGTCCTTCCTGCTGCGTGTCCCGTAGTCCAGAATGCTCCTCAAGACTGACACATGCACCAGCAACTGACGTCAGCATCTTTTCCGACTCGTGAGTCCACGGAGAAACATCTTCCTCTTGACCTGGGCCCAAACGAAGCTGCAGTCGCGCCACGTTGTAGCTCTGTGGGAGGTTTGTTTTCATCGTCATGCTTTCATTTATTGTTTGTTTTTATTTCTTTCTCAATATTTAACCATTATCTAAAACAATAACGTCTATCAGTAAAAGCTACTGTGGGCTTAGCATTATTTAGCTAGAGAGGTATGTAATTATCGCAATCTATCTATCTATATACAAGGTGGTCCATTGTTCGTGACCGGGCGAAATATCTCACGAAATATGCGTCAAACTAAAAAACTACAAAGAACGAAACTTGTCTAGCTTGAAGGGGGCAACCAGATAGCGCTATGGTTCGCCCGCTAGATGGCGCTGCCATAGGTCAAACGAATATCAACTGCGTTTTTTTTTTTAACAGGAACCCCCATTTTTTTATTACATATTCGTGTAGTACGTAAAGAAGTATCAACGTTTTAGTTGGATCAATTGTTTCGCTTTGTAATGGATGGCGCTGTAATAGTCACAAACATATGGCTCACAATTTTAGACGAACAGCTGATAACAGGTAGGTTTTTTAAATAAAAATACAGAACGTAGGTACGCTTGAACATTTTATTTCGGTTGTTCCAATGTGATACATGTACCTTTGTGAACTTATCATTTCTGAGAACGCATGCTGTTACAGCGTGATTACCTGTAAATACCACATTAATGCAATAAATGCTCAAAATGACGTCCCTCAACCTCAATGTATATGGCAATACGTGTAACGACATTCCTCTCAACAGCGAGTAGTTCGCCTTCTGTAATGATTGCACATGCATTGACAATGCGCTGACGCATGTTGTCAGGCGTTGTCGGTGGATCACGATAGCAAATACCCTTCAACTTTCAACACAGAAAGAGATACGGGGACGTCAGATCCGGTGAACGTCCGGGACACGGTATGGTGCTTCGACGACCAATCCACCTGTCATGAAATATACTATTCAATACCGCTTCAACCGCACGCGAGCTATGTGTCGGACATCCATCATGTTGCAAGTACAGCCATGCTAAAAAGTATTCGAACAACCTGAATTGCATTTCGCCTGATTCGCATGCAACCCAGCTGTCTAACAGGTCCTCTAATCGCTCCTTGGTACAGTCGTTTGACTATTGAAAATGGTTCCAACAAGTCACCACAAGAAAACACTGCTCTGTATCGCAATAACTCAAGATGTAAAGTAATACAACGATACTATAAATATCAGGGAACACCTTATCACAGGTAAGACTGTCCTTAAGGCTTGTAAGCTCACATTTATTACAATAAATGACATACCTGAAATGTTACCACTCTCATTATTACGTCAGATAGGTAATGCACCTAGTAAGTTCGTCGTATTCATGATTTCCTCTTCAAAGTAACATACCGTAGTTATTATTTAACACAAAATAACATTAAAAATTTAAGTTATTCACGAGCAGCTGGTTGACAATATGTATGAACTTCAAATGACACGACGAACCGTCTCGTTCTGCATATGGATTCAAACTCAGGCCATGCAGACTAAGTAAAGATTTCGTGACTGCCGGAAACTAACAGTCATTCCTGATTAGGCATACAGAGAGTGATATACCTCGATTTCAGACAGTATCAGCTAGCGAATACCAACTTTAAATTACATAAAGCAAACATATTTAACGGACGCGAATTCCTACCCAGAACCTATTGTCCCTGTTAACGAACTACGAGAGATGTTAAATATTGCTTCTTAACAAGTAACTTATTTGAAATGCCGTGAGGTAAAGCTTTGTGTTGGTCAGGGATTCGAACCAAAAACCTAATAAGATAGATATCGAAGCACAATCAACTGTAACATATCGGATTTTCTTGGCAGTAGCTAGATGTTTTAACTGAAATGACGAGACGAAACATTAATTTTTTCCTTCCCAGGGCTCCAGCCCGGCACCTATCGCTGTAATATTCTAGAGAAAACGAACGTTAAATATGGGTTTGTTGTACCAGCAGTGACATGTGAGCATGTTTCAACTAGAAATAATATGACGAAGGGTTCAGTGCTGACTGGGAATAGAGCTCCACGCATATCGTTGTTGACTACACACAAAGAGACGTCAGCTCCCGAATTTTTCTCCACCAGCAGCTCGGAATAGCATCTTGAACTTACAGTGATCTCGCAAATAGTTCTGTGTCCCACTGCGAGTCAAAACGTCAAATATCGTTAGTGTTGACAACGAATGAAAATACATTAAAAATCGAAATTATTATCCACCAGCAGATAGGTGTTCTCATGCTAGAGCTTGATAATACACAATGAAATCTTTAGTGTCGGGCCAGGATTCGAACCCATTCACGCGCAATATGTGGAGATGTTGAGGAATCTGGAGTTTTGAACAAACAAACTATAGCCGAGCTGTATTGTCACGAAGGGATCAAATTCCGCGTTAAGGGCGGTCTGAGTTGCATTCCCAGTTCAGAACCAATTTTATCGACATACAGAAGCTGAGATAAAAGATGGAATAAGTGTCCTGTGAGCCTACATAGCGTTTGTTTCGTCACTAGAAATAAATAACTAGTATAAGAAAGGTTACTGGTGATAGAGTTTCTACATGTCGCCGCTCCAGACTTTATTGTGGCTCAACCTAACGTCTACTTGGTAGAGAAGGAATGTCATTTTTAATGTGAATTTCAGACCACAATGCCATTATATCTTCTTCACTTGGTATATATATATATGATGCGAAAATTGGCAATTGACCCTAAGTAATGAAAAGTGTGAGGTCAATCACATGAGTGCTAGAAGGAATCCTTTAAACTTCGGTTAAACTATAAATCTGAAATCCGATGGCCGTAAATTCAACTAAATACCTAGGAGTTACAATTACGAACAACTTAAGTTGGAAAGACACATAGAAAATGTTGTGGGGAAGGCGAAACGCCGGCCGGAGTGTCCGTGCGGTTCTAGGCGCTACAGTCTGGAACCGAGCGACCGCTACGGTTGCAGGTTCGAATCCTGCCTCGGGCATGGATGTGTGTGATGTCCTTAGGTTAGTTAGGTTTGATTAGTTCTAAGTTCTAGGCGACTGATGACCTCAGAAGTTAAGTCGCATAGTGCTCAGAGCCATTTGAACCATTTTTGAAGGCGAACCAAAGACTAGGGTTTATTTGTCGAGCACTTGAAGATGCAACCAATTTGTATAAGAGACTACCTACACTAAGCTTGTCCGTCCTTTTTTGGAGTACTGCTGCGCGGTGTGGGATCCATCCCAGATAGGAGCACATCGAGAAAGTTCAAAGAAGAGCAGCACGTTTTGAATGATCGAGAAGTCGGGTAAAGAGTGTCACTGACATGATACTTGATTTGGGGTGGACATCATTAAAAGAAGGGCATTTTTCGTTGTGGCGGAATCTTCTCACGAAATTTCAGTCACCAAATTTCTCCTCCGAACGTGAAAAATTTTTATTTCCGCCGACATAATAGGGAAAAACGATCATCATAACAAAAGAAGGGAAATTAGAGCTCTCATGGAAAGATGTAGGTTTTCGTTTCCTCCGCACGCTGTTCGAGCTTGGAATAATAGAGAGTTATTATAAAGATGGTTCTATGAACCCTGTGCCAGGCTCTGAAGTGTGATTTGCAGAGTATCCATGTAGACGAAGATTTAGATGAAAAAACTGAAAGCAAAAGTGTGTAGGTGGTTTATATCCTCAATATGCGTATCTGATTAATCAGACACGGTCAACAGCACGTGTTCGTAATCAGTTCTGTTCCCCAATGGGTAAGAGCCTCTCCGGACGGTAGCACGGAAATACAGAAACATTTCAAGACAGTAACATATGGGAAACTAAATGGCAGGTCTCCTTGAGTGAAGTAAAATGCGTGATACAGCACACCGTCTACTGGAACTGCGCGACAGGTATGAGCATCTGTGGACCGTAATAGTGTCTTATCAACTAGGAGAAACATACAAGATTTTTCGTATTTAATTCTAAATTCAATTTTGTCGTTCTCACAGGGTTACTCCTTGCTTATCTAAAGTAGAGCTTCAACAGTATCTTACTGTACAATCAGCAATGATCCAATGTTCCTGTGGTGTCACCGCCAGACACCACACTTGCTAGGTGGTAGCCTTTAAATCGGCTGCGGTCCGCTAGTATACGTCGGACCCGCGTGTTGCCACTGTCAGTGATTGCGGACCGAGCTCCACCACACGGCAGGTCTAGAGAGACGTACTAGCACTCGCCCCAGTTGTACAGCCGACTTTGCTAGGAAAGGTTCACTGACAAATACGCTCTCATTTTCCGAGACGATAGTTAGCATAGCCTTCAGCTACGTCATTTGCTACGACCTAGCAAGGCGCCATTACCAATTTATATTGAGTTTCTTATTACTGTACCGTCAGACCGATGTTCTACAGTTATGGGTTAAAGTATTACATCAACTACGTACTTTATTTGCTACTAAAATTTCCCTTAACTGTTCCAGACCTCACGCCAGTCTGCGTGTAATTAAACGCGTGCATTTCGGCCTCCTTTAGCAATACGGTGTTGGCTCTTCTGCCAACACAGCAGTTCCCTTTTTACAGAACATTTTCTGTGCTGTACCTTCTTTAAATTTCATGTTCTGTAACAATGAGGCTGTAAGAACTTTGAATATTTGTTTTGTATGCAGATGAATGGTGCGACTCTTATTTCGACGGTCGCCTTGGTGCACTCCGCCCCAGACGGTGGCGCTTCCAGTGAAGAGGAGGTCCCGCCTGCGACTCGACGCGGTCGCGGCTGCCGCCGTTGCTGGGCAAGCGCCTAGGCGCGAAGATGATCGTGCAGCCCCATAGTCGGCAGGGGTTTAGGTTGAGTGGCTAATAAAAATCTTTCGTAATTTAACTTCGACTTATCATTTCATGTTTTAACTGCGCAGCTGGAGAAATGAAAGTCTACGAAATGTAGGGAAAACTTACCAGTTGTCGGTCTTCTCCTTTTCGTTGTGCCTTTGTTCTGCGTCGGCGCAGGTTCGACATGGTTAATTCAATCCTTCGGGTGCCAGTGGTTTCTGCCTGAAACCACAACGTCGTTATTTTATTTATTTATTTTTTGAAGTATGCAGTGGGTCAACACATACGCGTCCGTCAATCGACTTGACAGCGTAATTAATTAATGGTTCAAATGGCTCTGAGCACTATGGGACTTAACTACTGAGGTCATCAGTCCCCTAGAACTTAGAACTACTTAAACCTAACTAACCTAAGGACATCACACACATCCATGCCCGAGGCAGGATTCGAACCTGCGACCGTAGCGGTCACGCGGTTCCAAACTGACGCGCTTAGAACCGCACGGCCACACCGGCCGGCAATTAATTAATAACAATAGTTTTTCAATGGTATAAACAACTCAGATACTGTATCTTGACCATTACGGTCTTTCAGTGCTCGTATCAGATTACTAGCCTTCATACTGGCTATAAAGATTATCTTGCTGAGGCCTTGACTTTACGAGAACGTGCAAATTGTTTCACCCATATTGATTGGGTCGATATCACTGTCGCCTTTTCCGAAGAAATACTTCATTCCAGCAGGTTTAATAGAACTATCGAGCATTAATTGCGTAACTGTGCTAAATAAATCTGCTCATAATAGCAAGCAATAACGTATTTTTCGCACCTCAACAGGTAGTAGCTGTCGTTCGTTGCTAAGGCAGCCGGCGACATTAATACACGCAACTAATCAGTCATGAGCGCAACTATCTAACTCATATTTCTGATCTAGCGTAACGTCACTGTCAAAAAACAATGGGTCCTTTTTACTTCTGATAACTGCAGATCACTTAAAGATTATGTAATAGACTTTCAAAATTGATCGTGTATGTTAATACTGCCTCCAAGACCAAAGGTCATTTCGCCAGTCGCCGTGGCCGAGCGGTTCTAGGCCCTTCAGTCCGGAATCGCACTACTGCTACGGTCGCAGGTTCGAATCCTGCTTCGGGCATGGATGTGTGTGATGTCCTTAGGTTCGTTAGGTTTAAGTAGTTCTAAGTTTAGGGGACTGGTGACCTCAGATGTTAAGTCCCATAGTGCTTAGAGCCATTTCAACCAGAGGTCATTTCACCGGAAGTCATGTCTCGAAGACAGTCCACTTCCCCTTTCTTCAGCCTCACTCAATCAATCATTCGGCTTCAGTGACATGATCCGGAGAAGATTTAACACGATAAGCATCTAGTACACTCTTTCAACAAGTAACTTCTCAACACAGGTTTTAAATTTCTATTAATAACATCTTTTGTTCATTTTTTATTTGTGCTTCATAACGCATTTATATCGTCAATAACAAAAAGTATCGTTGCTTACACATATGCTGTGAAGACAACCAGGCAGCAACTGATACTTGAATTAAGAACATACAAAGGTTTTAATTTTTTCTTTCTAAAATAGAATATCTTTTTTTAAATAAAAATCGAAGGCCGCAGTCCCAATGACGTCGGATTCGCGCGTATGCTGATCAACTTTCAACGACACCGTCCCTTGTTATAGCAAGACCGCCGCCGTTACTCTGGTATCCTCGATCCCACATAACAGAAGGAAACACCATTGCACAGCGCACACCATTTCTATCATAAAACTATAAATGTCATAAATATATTAATTTTTGATATTACGACCATATACTGGTTAACTTCGATTCCTTTGATATGAATATTACATTGTATATCAAGAGCTCTTAGCACAAATAATGTACTGAACCACGTCGCTGAAGGTACATAGTGATGGCCAAGAATGTGCTGTTCACTCATTAATTTCAACCTAAGTACCAGCGCCTTCAGCGTGAAACCACAGAGGTCGTTGCAAGACAGAGACATCTAGTGGTACACTGAGATACATCTACGAATGTTACATGAAATGACGGGTGGTTGAGAACTGTATGTCCCAGTGGCTCCAAAGTGAAACCATCTCCTTAAAACAGTTGTTTACTTTTTGCTGATTTCTTCTTGTATTCGCTGTTTACTATGATAAGAAAGGTTTTTTCGTTTGTTGGGACTCATAGGTTTAAGGGGTGACCGGATGCCCCTTCCTGCCGCCATCCTGTTACGGAATACGTGTGCCCCAACGGCATGCCTGTAGTGTTATTCACGCGGTAGTGAGCAAAAGTGTTCTAAATGTTCGGGAATCGTATTCATCCACTGGAATGTGAGAAACCGCCTAAAAACCATATCTAGGCTGGCTGGCACACCGACTGTCGTCGTTAACCCTCCGGCCGTATTCGATACAGGGCGTTTACTTAACACACAAAGCTATCCGGACGTTTTCATTTTCGAAATTGTTGTCTTAATCGAAACCGATAAACAACCTAGTGAATTTGATATTCCCAATTCATCGCAACAGGTTGACTCCCAAGTAAGTTCTGCATGGGGCATAGAATTCAACTGGTCGTCCTCCACCACGGAGTGTAATAGAGTATCCCGTAAGAGGGAAAAGAATACTCGTTATTTTGTTTCTATTGAAATTTTAGGGAGAATCATAAACCGGTATTACTAAAGTCAGCGTATTATACGCTAATAATCCTCCGTCTTAGTACTAAAAATGTCCGCAGCTCGTGGTCGTGCGATTGCGCTCTCGCTCCACGCGCCCGGGTTCCCGGGCTCGATTCCCGGCGGGGTCAGGGATTTTCTCTGCCTCGTGATGACTGGGTGTTGTGTGATGTCCTTAGGTTAGTTAGGTTTAAGTAGTTCTAAGTTCTAGGGGACTGATGACCATAGATGTTAAGTCCCATAGTGCTCAGAGCCATTTGAACCATTTGAAGTACTAAAAATAGTCTCTCGCAAGAGCTTTTTTGTTTCTTTAAAGACTATTGTATCACACTATTGCACATTTACGAAACTGTGCTGATATTGAATATTTTATGAGATGGGACAGTCATTAATAGAATAAAAATCGGACTAAGTTGTAAGTGATTTGTCTTTTTTATTATTTGACCGGTTTCGAAGGCTAAACTCCATCATCAGGTGTCAACACCTGTGAACAAGTGGAGGAGATGCTATATTACAAGAACTAACGGGTTGACATTCCCAAATAGAAAATAAAACCGCAAAAAATGGTATTACATAATTAAAAAATCATAAATATGTGGTGGTCGGGCTAGTCAGTCACGAGGGATCAAATCCACACGCCAAGCAACACGTGGGAAAAAACTAAGGTGATAATATACAGAGAAGGATCCCAACAAAAATGAAAACTATAATAAATAAGATATAACCGTACCCACGAATAGGAACAGGAACTGGGTCACCAACCTCGACAGCCAACAAGGAACTCAGTAGCGCAGCTTGTAGGGAAGTAAGTTGAACGTGGCGTCGCAAGCGACTAACGTAGGAACCAATGAGATTGGCAGTCACAGAGATCGCTGAAAATGCACAGGAACAGGGCCGATTGTTCCGCCCGCTTACATGTCTGTGGTACACAAGACAGAGAAAAACTAAAACGAAGAAAAGAATATATATATATATATATATATATATATATATATATATATATATATATATATATATATTAAGAACAAGGAAAGGAGTTTTCGAATCTGATCATCACCTTCTCCAAATTAAAGTAAAATTTATACCCAATAGACAAATCAAGAGAACCAACAGACCTTTCAGAACAGATCCAGAGTACCTACAAATAAACAAGAAAGAAATAATAGAAGAAATTACGAAAATCAATAGCAACAACTGGACAGAACTGTCAGAAAAAATAAAAGAACTGATAAAATTGGGGCAGTCACCGAGAAAAAGGAAACACCGATGATGAAACATGACATGCAACAGGGCCATAGAAGACAGAATATAACCCTGGAAAAAATTTAACAGCCATAAAACACAAGAAAAATGGGAGGACTTCAACGGGATACAGAACAACACTTCAAAAATAATCCAAAGAGAAAAAAGAGGTTGAAGGAGATAGAAGAAGACTTCACCAGAAACAACACACGAAATTTTTACAGAGTATTCCGAGAAAATATGACAGGATATCAGCCACCAAGCTTATGCTTCAAAAGACAAGATGGAACACTGGAGACAAATCCGAAGAAAAACTGTGAAATATTAGCCAGATACTTTGACACGTTACTTAACTGTGGTAAACCAAGACAGAGATTACAGTTTACAAAACCAGAAACCAACCGGGACTTCGAACCCTCAACATATGAAGAAATCTTTCAGGAGTGCTAGTTCTGCATGGTTCGCAGGAGAGCTTCTGTAAAGTTTGGAAATTAGGAGACGAGATACTGGCAGAAGTAAAGCTGTGAGTACCTGTCGTGAGTCGTGCTTCGGTAGCTCAGATGGTAGAGCACTTGCCCGTGAAAGGCAAAGGTCCCGAGTTCGAGTCTCGGTCGGGCACACAGTTTTAAGAGGGTATTCCAGTTAACATTGTCAAAAGCTTTCTCTAAGTCTACAAATGCTAGAAACGTAGGTTTGCCTTTTCTTAATCTTTCTTTTAAGATAAGTCGTAAGGTTAGTATTGCCTCACGTGTTCCAACATTTCTACGGAACCCAAAGTGATCTTCCCCGAGGTCCGCTTCTACCAGTTTTTCCATTCGTCACTAAAGAATTCGTGTTAGTATTTTGTAGCTGTGGCTTATTAAACTGATAGTTCGGTAATTTTCACATCTGTCAACACCTGCTTTCTTTGGGATTGGAATTATTATATTCTTCTTGAAGTCTGAGGGTATTTCGCCTGTTTCATACATCTTGCTCACCAGATGGTAGAGTTTTGTCAGGACTGGCTCTCCCAAGGCTGTCAGTAGTTCTAATGGAATGTTGTCTACTCCCGGGGCCTTGTTTCGACTCAGGTCTTTCAGTGCTATGTCAAATTCCTCACGCAGTATCATATCTCCCATTTCATCTTCATCTACATCCTCTTCTATTTCCATAATATTGTCCTCAAGAACATCGCCCTTGTATAAACCCTCTATATACTCCTTCCACCTTTCTGCCTTCCCTTCTTTGCTTAGAACTGGGTTTCCATCTGAGCTCTTGATATTCATACAAGTGGTTCTCTTCTCTCCAAAGGTCTCTTTCATTTTCCTGTAGGCAGTATCTACCTTACCCCTAGTAAGATAAGCCTCTACATCCTTACATTTGTCCTCTAGCCATCTCTGCTTAGCCATTTCGCACTTCCTGTCGATCTCATTTTTGAGACGTTTGTATTCCTTTTTGCCTGCTTCATTTACTGCATTTTTATATTTTCTCCTTTCATCAATGAAATTCAATATTTCTTCTGTTACCCAAGGATTTCTATTAGCCCTCGTCTTTTTACCTACTTGATCGTCTGCTGCCTTCACTACTTCATCCATCAGAGCTACCCATTCCTCTTCTACCGTATTTCTTTCCCCCATTCCTGTCAATTGTTCCCTTATGCTCTCCCTGAAACTCTGTACAACCTCTGGTTCTTTCAGTTTATCCATGTCCCATCTCCTTAAATTAGCACCTGTTTGTAGTTTCTTCAGTTTCAATCTACAGCTCATAAGCAATGGTTCCTAAATCTCTGTCTTACCATTATATAATCTATCTGATACCTTCTAGTATCTCCAGGATTCTTCCATGTATGCAACCTTCTTTTATGATTCTTGAACCAAGTGTTAGCGATGATTAAGTTATGCTCTGTGCAAAATTCTACCAGACGGCTTCCTCTTCCATTTCTTCTCCATATTCTCCATATTCACCTACTATGTTTCCTTCTCTCCCTTTCCCTACTGACGAATTCCAGTCACCCATGACTATTAAATTTTCGTCTCCCTTCACTACCTGAATAATTTCTTTTATCTCATCATACATTTCATCAATTTCTTCATCATCTGCAGAGCTAGTTGGCATATAAACTTGTACTACTGTAGTAGGCATGGGCTTTGTGTCTATCTTGGCCACAATAATGCGTTCAATATGCTGTTTGTAGTAGCTTACCAGCACTCTTATTTTTTTATTCATTATTAAACCTACTCCTGCATTACCCCTATTTGATTTTGTTTTTATAACCCTGTATTCACCTGACCAAAAGTTTTGTTCCTCCTGCCACCGAACTTTACTAATTCCCACTATATCTAACTTTAACCTATCCATTTCCTTTTTTAAATTTTCTAACATACCTGCCCGATTAAGGGATCTGACATTCCACGCTCCGATCCGTAGAACACTAGTTTTCTTTCTCCTGATAACGACGTCCTCTTGAGTAGTCCCCGCCCGGAGTTCCGAATGGGGGACTATTTTATCTCCGGAATATTTTACCCAAGAGGACGCCATCATCATTTAACCATACAGTAAAGCTGCATGCCCTCGGGAAAAATTACGGCCGTAATTTCCCCTTGCTTTCAGCCGTTTGCAGTACCAGCACAGCAAGACCGTTTTGGTTAATGTTACAAGGCCAGATCAGTCAATCATCCAGACTGTTGCCCCTGCAACTACTGAAAAGGCTGCTACCCCTCTTCAGGAACCACACGCTTGTCTGGCTTCTCAACAGATACCCCTCCGTTGTGGTTGCACCTACGGTACGGCCGTCTGTATCGCTGAGGCACGCAAGCCTCCCCACCAACGGCAACGTCCATGGTTCATTGGGGGGGGGGGGAGGGGGGCAAAATTCATACCAGAAGAATGGAAGTCAGCCCTAATATACCACCTCCACAAGAAAGGACTCAAAACAGACCCTAATAACTATAGAGGAATTTCGTTACTGCCGGTAGCATACAAAATTCTATCAAAAGCTCTGTTAAATCGCCTAGAACCTCAGACAGATCCACAGATCGGAGAATACCAAGCCAAGGAGGGTTCAGGAAGGGAAGATCATGCAGTGAGCAGATCTGGTGTATGAGAACATTATTAACAACGAGAAAGTTCAGAAGCACCACAGTAACATTTGTTGATTTGAAGAAGGCTTACCGTTCCATAGACAGAGAAACACTTTTTAATACACTAGAAGAAATGAAGGTAGACAATAAGACCAGAAAACTAATTCAGGAACTATTAACATATACAAAGTCAAAAGTGAAGTTCATGGGCGAGATCTCAGAATCTTTCGAAATCAAGACAGGAGTGAGACAGGGAGATGGCCTGTCACCCATTTTATTTAACGCTGTTTTAGAGAAAATATTTAGGACGTGGGACAAAGGAGTCAATGGGGTAAAGATGGGGAGAGAGAAAAATAGAACCGTCAACATAAAATGTCTGGCCTTTTCCGACGATATAGCCATCATTACAAATGACAGAAAAGAAGCCAGAGAAGCCCTAGAGATATTGCATGAAATCGCAGCTAGAACAGGACTACAAATATCATATGAAAAAACCCAGTACGTGGACACAAAATCTACAGACAGAAGCCCATTGATAACAAAGTGCGGAAAGATAACACAAGTAGAAAGTTTCAAATACCTGGGAGGGATTATACAGAAAACAGGACTGAATTCAACAGCCAATGAAGAAAGGGTTACAAAACTACAAAAAGCATACAGACTTACATGGAACCATTTCAATAAAAGAAATATTTCCGTCAATGCCAAATTAAGACATTACAAAACAGTAGTCTTACCTGAGGCCTTGTATGCCTCAGAAACAACAGTAATCAGAGGAAGAACTAAAATCAAGGAAATGGAAAAGCAAGAGAGGAAAATTCTGAGAAAGATTATGGGCCAGTTCAGAGACAGGGGATCTGGATAAAGAGACCAACAAAGGAATTGTACAAACAGGCAGAGACAATTACAGACAATATCGGAAAAAGAAGGGCAAAATTCCATGGGCACATTCATAGGATGAATGAAAATAGGCTGACCAAGAAGATTTTTAACATAGTGGTGACGAATAAGATGAAAACTAACTGGGTAAAGGAAACCATGGAAGATCTCAAAAATCTAAACATCTCCACAGAAGAAATATCAAACAGAGGAAAATACAAAGAAAAAATCAACAAACAGAAATTCGAAGAAACACCAAAAGAGAAGAAATCAGGAAAGAAGTGGACAGAAGAGAGGAAGAAGAAACACAGTGAATTTATGAGAGGTTTTTGGGAAGAGAAAAGTAAGAGACAGAAAAAAGTGCCATGAATTTGAAATGTACCAATTTATGTACCATATTGTCATTGTGAATATTGATTGTGTTTTAACGCTCTCCTTAATGGGGAATTAACGATAGTAATAATAATAATATGTTACAGTCAAAACCCGTTTTTATTTAGAACGCGTTCTTACTTGTTAAAACTAGTTTTTACTGAGTCACTTCGTCAAAATGCGTTTTGCCTAGTTAAAACTAGTTTTACTGACTTTCGCTTTTGACCAGCTATCAGTATCAACTAGTTCCAACCAGAAAAAGAATGAAGATAGCTTCAGATTCAATACACGCATCTATAGAAATCAGTGAAAAATAATTATGCGGATTCCTGTTATCGACAGAGCAAAAGCAGATCTCCCCAATATTATTGGACTTGTTCTTCAGAAAGATGAACAGGTCTTGCACAAGATTGGAACGAAATATGGGATACTCGACAAACTGTATTGCAGGTATGTATTTCAGAACTGATTTCAACAATTAAGGACAAATGTCAGACATATTCATTACTTCGTTGATTTAATGCTCTGAAAATGTTGCTAATTATTCAAGTAATTAATTAATATTTTAAGTCTTAATACTTACATTGTAATATATTTTATAATGTGTATTAATTACCTAATCACCTTTCAAACAAGCTAATTAAAAGTTCTCTTCAAGATTCGAATCCGACGTGTCCAAAGAGAAATTTTTGCTGCTGGAAGATGTGTCGGAGACAAAGGTATAATCAAGAACTGCTACCAAGATGGCAGCTTTAGCATCAGGACAAGAATTTGTTCACTGTTTGTGTAAGAAGGCATGTATTTAAAAAAGGTGCTTTTTTAGGAAAAAATGAAACCTTCGCAACTCAAAATGCCATGACAGTTTGCCTTGCAGTAACAAATAATCAAAATTTAATAGTTAAATATTTTGGTACGTTTCTCTTTTATTAAGACTGTAGTAAATTTTGTCAAATGTGTGAGTAATTAATATACTTTTACTGTATGATTATTTTGTTTCCACTTTCGTAACTAATACTGTTAATATGGCTCTGTAATTTTCCTTAAAATATTTCTTCAATGTATGGTTATTTTTGTATTGCTGTACTTAATATTAATGACTTAGAGGTATGATCAGTATTCTCAATAAATACTGCATTGCACAATAAAAATTTGCTGTATTTTATTTCAATCAACACGTAGTTGCTCTTAATTTTAATATTTGCCTCAAGTACATTTAGTGAGAACTAGTTCTGACTGGTTTAGTTAGAACACATTGTTACTAGTTGAAACTAGTTGATACTGATGGTCTTAGTTACAACTAGGATTTACTGAAAGTTGTAATATTAGTAATTTTCGCCTCACAAACATTAATATACGCTCAATAGTAAACGCCTGATGGCCTAAAGTTATCGAACAATTGTAAAGTAAAAGAAATCAACCGTCACATAGCAGCGACAGTATCTATTATTATTTATCTTTGCTGTTCTTTCGCGGTGCCTGTAAATCTCTATGTATATGTATCGATTAATGATATAAAAAAGGATTTTGTTGTTTCACGACCAATGAGGCATTGGGCGCCTCACGTTTTACTGTTTGCATTACACTTGCTGCGTTCCGTGTCGGTCTTTGATATTTTATGTGAAAATATTCAATAAATGTGCTAATTGTTATTTTTCCAATCAGAAAACATGTAGTTTCTTGTAACTGATTACGAACAGACAGCATCAAGAGGACATTTTGACTGTTATGTATAAAGTATTTAACCACAATGGTCATCTAATGTAATTTAATATGAAAAGGTACGTAGCATTAAGAAAACGTGTGTTAAAGATAAGTGTGCTTATTTTAGTAAATTAACCTTGATGATTTCCATCTCCTCATTTGCCTGAATAATAATTATTTTGTATTAGTTCATCACCAAAAATTACGATCACGCTGATGGGTCGAACGCAGCATGAGGCAGAAGGAACATTATCGTTTTCCTTTTATTACTGAATCAACTCTTTTTTTAATTGTGTAGTGTTGCATTTCTTTTAAAGTCTATAAATCTTCTGGTCCCTTAGTGTTGTTCCGGGTATGACTACATCGCGACTATAAAAATGCGCAAAAATAATAATTTTTCTCCGAACGATCTCAAATAAATCAATCTGCTGTTCTTATGCAGGTATTTAATGCTCAACGTATGTTATTACAATAGTGTAATCAATCCCTGATTCTGTTGCCAAGTGGCCCACCAAAATATTCATTTTTTCGACATTTAAAAAAAAATATAAAATAATAATTCTTTTTCTTTTCGCCCCCCAAGAGCAACGCAACACTTGGCGCCCGAACAGGGTCTTGATCAAAAATCATTTCATGAATATGTTTAAAAATTTTTCAGTGCTAGTTCTAATAATTGTTTCATTTTTTCATGTGGATGCAATTCAACCGAGAAAGAGAAGTGGGACAAACCTTTAATCAATTCTGAAGAACGACTTAAGATAAGGCTAAATTACGCGAGTATCCAGCCGTACAGCCATCAAGAAAGCCAAAAGTAAGTGAAAACTTAATACACAGTAGCCAAGCTTTTGCAGTGTCGTAGCATTTTTCGAGTTGATCAGAACGTAAACCTGTCTTTTCTCGCCTTGAAACAGCTTTATTTCAATTTCTCCATAGTCCATTCTTCTGTAGTTAAATTCAGTGAAAGTGTCCATTGTTGTCAGTACTTCAAAAATTTTTACAATGTGGCGGAGAATTACACTCAAAACTGGTAAAACGTGTGACATTTCATTTGTTTGTAATTAGTAAGAACCATCTTGTGTCCTTGGCGTACGTGAACGTCAGTTGTTACCCAGAGTTACAATTTCATCTTAGGTCCCAGTAAGCCATAGCACTACGTCACAGACAAACGACTGACGGCAGTGACAAACAGTATCTGTAGCATTTTGACATTTGACAAATAATTCATGAACATGGCTGACGATAAACAGCGGACACAAACAAAAGCAGATGACAGTAGTGATGCGAATGGACCTCACTATCCATTACGATCACGCGCGATAGGTACACGAGCGGAGGCAGAAGCAGCTTCGACCGAAGTTTTAGAAGTTGGCCATAGTGTGCAAACTATTCCCGCTTTTGAAAAAAAATGACTTGGCCGCAATGATCGAAGTAATAATGGAACGCAAGTTCGAAAGTCAAAGACAGAGAGAAACGCAAAGAATGGAACGTGAAAAGCAGGAAAAGGAACGTGAAAAGCAGGAAAAATTAGATGAAAAGGCCCGCGAAGAAGAAGAGAAGGCCGAAAGAGGGCGTAATGAAGACTAGATCCTTGCAAATCTTAATGAAAACATAAATTCAGTAAAAACAGACATAAATTCAGTAAAAACAGATCTGCAAACGGAGATAAATGACCTAAATACACGGTTAAATTCGGTAAAGGCCGAATTGAAGGCAGACATAACAGCTGATTTAAATACCCTGTTCGGTAATGTCCAAAACCAAATCAGTAGTCAGATCACGACCATGAGGATAGAAATTGACACACAAGTAGAGTCAAAAGTAGAGGATATCTCAAAACGGTTAGATGAAAAAATCTAAGCAGCCAAGAGAGAGATAAATTCAAAAGTGATGGAATATCATTAACAAGCTGCGACCTTAAAAGAAGATTATAAAGAAATTTCTGATGAGGTCAAGGGAGTTAAAACCGCAGTAGACACGATCTAGAATGTTGTTGATGATCTTTCCAAACAGATTGAGACTCTTAATGTAGAGGATCAAATAAAGAATACTTTTAAGGCACATGCCGAAGCATGTCCGACCACTACCAAGAGTGGATTAAAAACAAAGACGGATTCATAGAAAACAAGGTCAAGAACGAACTCAGAAAAACTGTCAAAAATGTAAACTTTGAAATATTGGCAGCTCCTGGAAAAACAGGAGACACGGTCATGTCAGAATTAGACCAGATAAGACGAACGTTAGCTCAATATTTACCGGAATGGCGTCAACAGATAGTTGATGAGGTTCGTACACTAAAATGTCAAATTGAAAATTCCTCACTTCCCGCGTCAGGAGAGTGGTATAATTCACCACCATGTGATGAACAACAGCAGGTACATTACTGTTCACCACTTGATAACGCTCAGACCCATAGTTCTATAGAAGCACAATTTAATCAGAGTACCAGCCCAGCCACTTTCGTCAGTTTCATGCAGGAGGAAAGCGTGATCAAACATCGACGTTTCACCCACAGAAAAGAGAAATTCACCCTATAGTATTCCTCCGAAATTTTTCAGGAATTTTTCCGAATAGCTGTAGTGACCGCGAGCCAATTCAATTCGTTACTGGATTTATCGTAGGCGATGCTGCCCTATGGGGAACCGAAATGGTCGACTCTTGTAAAAGTTACAGAGAGTTTGAACAAATGTTTTTAGCTAAATTCTGGAGTTATGCGCGGTAGTCTGAGGAGATATTTTGAAAAGTATTTAGCGAAAATCAAGTTCTGGGATTCGCCGATCACGGCCAAAGACGTTATTATGAATCTAAAAACAAAGCTACCGATTGCGATCAGAGAAAAGTTAGTTCAAATGGTTCAAATGGCTCTGAGCACTATGGGACTTAAAATCTGAGGTCATCAGTCCCCTAGAACTTAGAACTACTTAAACCTAACTAACCTAAGGACATCGCACACATCCATGCCAGGCAGGATTCGAACCTGCGACCGTAGCAGTCCCGTGGTTCCGGACTGAAGCGCCTAGAACCGCACGGCCACCGTGGCCGGCAGAAAAGTTAGTAAACGTGTCTGAGGATAATACGGACACCTTCCTATCTGTTTTCGACTCATTAGGTCTGATTTACGAGGACGCTAGAGTTGATGTTGGCAACGCCCACTTCCGTGTAGGCGGCCTGCACAATACGGAATACGCAGGCAACAGTGATGGCCGAGCGAAAGCGCGTCACAGCGACGGCCAGTACATTACCAACCCCACAACAGTTTAAAAAATGAACACACTACGTACTCCAACAGTAAATACAAAAATAAGTACAATAACCGCCAGAGATACAATCTAATACATAATTCGTCACCACATTAGTACGGAAATGCACATTATAATACACAGCCCCAGCAATATGGAAACACGCAACCGACCAACGGTAATTATCAAAACGATCACTCTTACGATTCAAATCGTCAGTGGAAAAGAAATAAATGGCATAATCAAGGTGGAGACCAACGTACACCTTTCAGTAACGATTACATTCAACACAAGCCACAGCAAAGTACTTTTCAGCCACAAAATATACACTTCACGCAACAAGCGAACGGACCTTCGGGAAGCCTAAACGTCCGCATAATACGCAAATTTATTATGCGCAAGCGAATAAGCCAGGACAACAAGATCCATTTCCACCCGAGTTCGTACCACAAAACCAACACCAATTCGAGACGGAAGAAACTTTAAAAAATATAAATCAGCAGGAAAGTAAGCGTCTAGAGGAAAATTAAAACCAGCACCTTTGAGCCTCCTAGAGGATGCTGCAGGTTTGAATGGGGGCACCCTGTCCATTAGTCCACACGAAATAAAAGCAATTAGGTATGACAAAGAGACAAAGTTACGGGATGATCTAGTAGCAAATACCGAGACGAAAGACAATGATGACGCATGGGACGAACAAGTTCAAGCTTCCCTAGGAGTATCAATTGCCAACATACCAGTAACAGCCATCGTAGATACAGGAGTAAATATAAATGTCTTATCTTTATGTTTATTTAAGCAAATATCCTCTGTATGCAAAGTTTTATCACTTCCAAATCAGGGTTGCACCGTTTAGGGAGAAATTGGTCCACTAACACAACGTGTAAATCTTCAGACTCAGCTCCAAATCCAGATAGAGTCTATTTCAATAACATGCATTTTTCTTATTGTTAAAAACCTATCAGTGCCATGTATCTTGAGACAGACGAAAGCTGAAATTGACATCGAGTGTGGAATCTGTACTCTAGTAGCAGGTCAGCAACAACTAACAGTAAATTTGTTAAGAAGTAAGGTGAAGACAAACTGTGGTGTGCTTCAAATAGCTGTACGACCATGGACTAAAAGACAACAGTACAGCCAGATAGGAGACATGACAGATCTTGAAAGTGTTAATGATGATGAGTATAAACACCTAATTCCCGGTCAGAAAGAATTATACGTTAAAGCTAGTGAGTCCACTGAATTATCCAAACAACAGAAGAATGAGCTTTACAATTTGTTAACAGATTACGTTCAAGTATTTTCTAAGAAACCTGGACTAATAAAAGGCTTTGAATATCGAATGGATGTCCTGCCCCATAGAACATACTGTAGAACAAGCTATTCCATTCCATATGCGAGACGCGAAGCTGTCAAGTGCGAGATCAGGAAAATGTTACGCTGGAATGCGATAGAAGTATCTCATTCACCTTATTAGAATCCTTTATTGTCTGTACTAAAATCAGATGGTAGCGTAAGGCTAGTCCTAGATGCAAGATTAATCAATAAAATTATAGTACCCATAAGAACGAGACCAGATGCTCTTGAAGAGCATTTGCAGAAGTTTCATGGAGTTAAGTATTTGAGAACCCTTTTATTTGAAAAGCAGTTACTGGCAAGTAAAACTTGCGCAGTAGTCTAGGAAGTACACTGCGTTTATATTTGCAGGTAGGTCTTACCATTTCAAAGTTATACTGTTTGGACTAAATGTGAGTTCCGGAATTTTTATTTCAGCCCCTGACTATGTACTAGGTCCTGAACTTTTAGATGAGGTAACGGTCTATGTGGATGACGTTCTTGTAGCATTGAAAAATTGGGAAGATCATGTGGCCCTTCTGCAAAAGGTATTTCAACGATTCTGAGAGTATGGTGTTACAGCAAATCTTAAGAAATCTAAGTTTGGAAAAAGGGAAATTAAATTTTTAGGACACATCATCACCCCTGAAGGAATTAAACCTGACCCGGAAAAATTGTCTGCTATAAAAAAATTTCCAACCCCTGTTACAAAAGGCAACTGAGACGATTTATCGGTCTTACGTCATTCTTCAGACGTTTTGTTTCCAATCAAGTATTGAACAATCCCGCTCTTCACAACCTTTTGAAAAAGAACTCACATTGGAATTGGACGCCGGAATTCCAAGACGGATTTCAGAAAATTAAAGACAGTCTGGTTAAAAGAAACATTCTCCATCATCCTCAGATGGATAAAGAATTTTGCATTACTACAGACGCTTCCTTTCTGGGTATTGGCGCTTGTATTTTCCAGATTCAATTAGTAGATGGACACGAGCAAATCCAAGTGATTAGCTTTGCTAGTCGAGTGTTCTCTGAGTGTGAAAAGTCTTATTCGGTTACGGAGTTGGAGGCACTCGCCGTTGTATGGGCTTTTAGGCGATTTAACTATTATATCTATGGAAGAAAAATTAAAGTCTATTCAGACCATCAAGCCTTATCATTTCTCCTTACATGCAAGTTGCAACATCCAGGCCTTACTCGATGGTGCTTATTCCTACAGGAATATGACTTTGACATTGTATATATAAAAGGTAAAGATAGTGTTATAGCAGACGCACTTTCTCGCTCACCTGAGGGCTTACTAGAAACCAGCAAACTGGTGGAACAAGTGTCTAATTATAAAACTTTGTTAATGAAAGATCCAATTCACAGAAAGTATTTTCTTCAGTTATGTAGGCAGATTCAGATTCTTCAAAATATAGATCCAAAATGGAAAACAGTTAAACAAATTCTTCACGAAAATCCTGCCCACAGGTTGTCAAAGTTTTATAAAGTTCATAACCAAGTGCTATTTCATAAGACGTCAGAGTCATCTGAGAGGTGGTGTGTTTGCATACCTCGAAATTTCATTGAACATCTTCTGTGGTACACTCACATTTCATGGGGTCACTACGGACCAGAGAAATGTAAAAGGAAAATCTCGACTTACTGTTATGTTACGAATCTACATCAGAGAATCCATAAATTATTGAGAAACTGTGTCATCTGTCAAAAGGCAAAGTCCTTAAACATTCCACTTCAATCCCACTAAATCCAACCAACTTCTTAGTATTGATTTGGCAGGTCCACTACCCACCGGTAGGGGAGCCGCTAAATACTTAGTAGCAATCCTGAACAATTTTTCTAAGCACGTAAGACTGTACGCAGTGAAATCTTCTTGTGAAAATCTGATAATTCGTCGCATTGAAAATGATTATTTCCCACGATTCGGGGTTCCTGAGTCAATCTTGTCCGATAATGCTTCAAATTTCACATCACGCCCGTGGCGTGCATTTCTTGCTCGCCATGGAATCAAACAAATTTTGATATCCCGGTTTCGGCTGCAATCGAATCCGACAGAAAGAATCTTCAAAGAATTTAACAGATTTATAAGGACGTACATTCAGAATAAGCAATCTAAGTGGATAGACTTCGTCACACCTTTCGAGCAGATTGTAAACCACTTTCCTCATCTGTCGACCGGATTCACGCCACATGAGTTAATGTCAAGATCAAAAGAAAGGAATGAGTGGATAGACCCCAATTCAAAGTTACAAGACAACGAATTCGACGTAGACGCAAAAATCAGGCAAGCTCTCATATCATTGACAACGTATGCTAACCTCCGAAAAAAGGCATTTGATAAGAAGGTAAACAGAGTCATCGATTTCAAATAAGAAGAAAAGGTATTAGTCAGGACTCATTTTAAGCCATCCCTGTTGTTAAAGAAGAATCGTAAGTGGCAACACATTTATGAAGGTCCCTTTGTGATAATGAGGAAACCACACATTGGTAGCTATTTGTTATCTGACCCTGCCACGAATAAAATCAAATATTGTTCCACCATTATGATTAAAGAAAATTTTGTAACGCCAGGAATGAAGTTAATTTAAGCTGTAAGAAAATTATAAGGTATTTGAAATCAGGATTAGCTAATGAGTGACAAGAACAGAACTGAACTGACTACAGACGTTAACCGGTGCAAAAAGACAACCTTATCTATTAAAACAACGTGCCTGGAAAATAAAATTCAGAATAAGTTGTAGACAAGTATTTATATGAATAATCTTTATGTAAACAGGAGGACATGTCCTAGAGGCGATTTCCAATTTTCCTTATAAGTTAGTATGTAAAAAAAAAATGATGTACTCGAGAGGTATTAATTAGCCCTGACGTACTAAAATGAGGAAAGAGGTAGGAGCGAATAATGCACTTCTCTCGCTAAATAGTAAATATGAAAATGATGATTATTTGCTCTTAGTAAGTGAAATTTAATCGAGGATAAATTAATGACCTGTTTTGAAAGAAAATACTTAACGTCTAGACAAAAAGGAGGAAAGTAGTGTGAACTTCAAATGTGAAGTAAATAAGGTATCACCTGTTAGCGCAAAGCAGTCGGTAGATTTAACTTGTAAGTTCAGCACAGTGCTATGCCAGCGATAAAATAACATCTCTTTGAAGTAAACAGATACCTAGGATTAAGCATGAACAGATTGATAACGCAGCGCAATTATTTTAAAAAGACCTGACGTTAACCTTAATTAAAAGCGTGAGGAATAAAAAAGAAGTTTATTATATAATGCAAAGTAAGATGAGTCCAGAATATAAATAAGCTGAGTAAAAGAGCATATGAGTAACATGGTTTATTACGGCAACTTCATGGTACTATAGAGCATTAGCGATACTGAAAATTCACAAGCTAGCAGCAAATAGAATAAGAATCTCGCCCAAGCTTCACAGATCGCCACAGCAGCAAACAACAACACTAGCGAGAGGCTTATATATACAAATGATAATTTACACCCAAATGCGTAATGCATAAACTTAACTTAGTCTAATAAATGAACAAAGAGCAGTAAGCAAGCTGCGGCAAGATACATATTAGATATACATGCTTGAAGTGATAGGTTTTATTGTAAGTGCGCACTGCAATATTTATTGTTTTCTCTGTGATTATGTGATTATTGAATATCTTTCCTAGGTGCAAATCCATTAAGATCCTTGATCCTATCCACTCCCCAGGAAAAACTTGAGGCACTACATGAGTAGGTTCGCGACGCGCAAATTGCTTTTGTACTGCGCAATGTAAATTAAATTTTCGACCTCGCTGAGGAGTAATTTAAATTCTGTCGACGATCCGCGAGTAGAGCCGCTTTGCCCACTATTCTTTTTCAACTGTTTGTATTTCTACACGAAATCCAGAGGCGGATTTGCTATCTTCAAATCTGTCCTCGAATTTTCTTTAAAGACAAGCACATACGAGAGAAACTTTGACATAAATGAAGCACCACTCACAAGTCACTAAATAAGAGGAGCATTAAAAATTGTATTGGGACTACAAAATGAATAACCAAGCGCGATAAAGATTACTATGGATGAAATTAATTTGTAAAGGAGATTGGAATGAATTTGGTCAAAGAAAAAGGACATTTAATAGCTTACCTGTGAAAGTAGGCATAAATGGTAAAAGAAAAGACTAATTAAGAAACAATTGTTCTGATTCAAAGTGGACAGTTAGATTATTTCTCGATTTAAATGAACTCTTTTAAAATTAGTATGTAAATCAACTTGTAAACATAATGTGATGTTATGAAGTGAGAATTTCATCGAATACAACGTTAACGCAGACGCTCACCACAGTGCCAGTGAAGTTGTAAAGTTCGACGATTTTCAGTGGCAGTATTCTACTGCACCATATGTGTGAAAAATTCATTGATGTGTGCAGTGTGTCATAATCAGTGTCATTCCACACATGCAGTTGCAGCAGAAGCTACCACTTTCCTGTGAATCCGTACTGGATAGTGGACAGGAAGTGATGTGAGGCAATTTCGGTGGCAGAAGCTCCCTCCAGCAATCTAAAAAGCACAAAGCCACGATCCGACGAACAAAAGTGACGCACGGCACTTCAAACGCGAAATCAACGCTCTGCAAGTAAGCTCCGGTCACGTGTGCGCGGAGACTGAATTTCAAGACTACTCGCGACACTGGAGTCGGAGAGCCACCATGTGACGAAATAATGCAGACGTTCAACCGCCAACAGCAGTTGTTGTGCGCTGCATCCAGTAGCAAAAACATTGACACCCAGCACCGAAAACATTTTTGTATGTAACGTAAACCTTCTGACAGATTCTAAGATAGAGAAGTTAGCGTAATTAAGTTAATGACTGATTATACACAGAGATAAGTCACAAGGTCATCTCAGAACACTGTTGAAATGTAAACTTTAACGAGACGTCACGATTCGAATGAAAATAAGCACTCGAAAATCCGTCAAAGGATCCGATGCTTCCTATATCCCATCCCATATGTATATAAAATTAGTTTTGTAAGCTATTCTAATATATTTTATCTGTTTCATATGTGAAATAATTTGGAGAGCCACTCTCGAGCCCTGAAAGTGAAAGATACGGACTTCCTTGTCGAAGCCATCACCAGTGGCCGCTCTACAATCCAAGTCTACCATAAATAGTGTATGTGCGACGAAAATAAGTGTATAATTAAGTGCTTTAATGGACGAAGCAATCAACTGACAAGACGATGACAATATGATGAATACAGTCAAAACAGAAAGTTGTGTACCAGTTGTGATAGTCAAATTACTTTTGCAATGATGAAAAATTAATACTAACTTTTTTCCTTATAAATTTTGTAAATATGTGTACTTATAGCCTTAATTTTAAGAATCGTCAAGAAAGACTGAATCCATACAAAGACTGATAGAAACACAGAACAAATTCACAATGATCTACCGTCAGTAATTACAAATTGTAATGTTAATTCTTTTATTATGGAATGAATGTGAAATGAAAACTTTTAATAACTTGTATGTTACACCCGAAAATTACAAATATTCCTATGCGCGTGAGGATGAAAGTAATACCTTCGATATTCCTTCCCTCCTCATGGTAGGCAGTGTAATATTAGTAATTTTCGTCTCACAAACATTAATATATGCTCAATAGTAAACGCCTGATGGTCTAAAGTTATCGATCAATTGTAAAGCAAAAGAAATGAACCATCACATAGCAGCAACAGAATTTATTATTATTTATCTTTGCCGTTCCGTCGCGGTGCCTGTAAATCTCTATGTACATGTATCGATTAATGATATAAAAAAGAATTCTGTTGTTTCAAGACAAATGAGGCATTGGGCGCCTCACGTTTTACTGTTTGTATTCCACTTGCTGCGTTCCGTATCGGTATTTTATACTTTATGCGAAAATATTCAATAAATGTGCTAATTGTTATTTTTCCAATCAGAAAACATGTAGTTTCTTGTAATTTATTATGAACAGACAGCATCAAGGGGACATTTTGACTGTTATGTATAAAGTATTTAACCACAATGGTCATCTATTGTAATTTAATATGAAAAGATATGTAGCATTAAAAAAACGTGTGTTAAAGATAAGTGTGCTTATTTTAGTAAATTAACCTTGATGATTTCCATCTCCTCATTAACCTGAATGATAATTATCTTGTGTTAGATCATCACCAGAAATTACGATCACGCTGATGGGCCGAACGCAGCATGAGGCAGAAGGAACATTATCGTTTTCCTGTTATTTCTGAATCAACTCTTTTTTTAATTGTGTATTGTTGCATTTCTTTTAAAGTCTATAAATCTTCTGATCCCTTAGTGTAGTTCAGGGTATGACTACATCGTGACTGTAAAAATGCACAGAATTGATAATGTTTCTTCCGAACAATCACAAATAAATCAATCTGCTGCTCTAATTCAGGTATTTAATGCTCAACGTATGTTATTATAATAGTGTAATCAATCCCTGATTCTGTTGCCAAGTGGCCCACCAAAATTTTCATTTTTTCAACATTTTTCAAAAAAATATAAAATAACAATTCTTTTTCTTTTCGCCCCCCGAAGAGCAACGCTACAAGGTCAAAAGCAAAAGTCAGTTGAAACTAGTTTTAACTAGGCAAAAGGCGTTTTGACTTTAACACACACACACACACACACACACACACATATATATATATATATATATATATATATATATATATATATATATATATATATAGTGATAACTTGAAGAGATTAATTTCAATTTTTGTTAACGAAAAAATTTCATATTGCATACCACCAAATAGAAGAAGCAAATATACTATCATTTATTCTAGATAATAAGACAAGCAGAATAAATGATATTATATTTGCTTCTTCTATTTGGTGGTATGCAACATGAAATTTTTTCCTTAGCAAAAATTGAATTTAATGTCTTAAAATTATCACGAAGTGCAGGTTCGATATTGTGCCATATTAAAAATGAGTGTATAAAGATTCAAGTAATAAAGCTGCCAGATAAAGCTGAAGTGCATTACACACTGTAGTATTCTAATCTTGCTAAAATTCTAAGTAAAGAAAAATCTTGCTTAAATATTTCAGATGAAAATTGATAACCATAGATTCAGATGGAATTATGAACTCAGTCTTACATAGTTCCACTAACTATTTCATTTATTGCCTTAAGCAGAATACAGTAGCAGTACATTTTCATAATTGCCAGCCAGTGCGAAGATCAGAGACAAATTAGGGTTCTAAAATGGTAGTTGATTTGTTTTATTAATTCGTAGAGGTGAATAGTGACAGAAAGGTTCAGTTGCCACGCACATAGTACCTGTGCATTCTTACGTGACCATCAGCAGAGAAAAAATATCGCAAAATATGCAATCTCAAACTGATTCATTACATTCTTTCTTTTATCTTGCCGTTGCCAGTCTACATTTTATGTCCTCTTTACTTCGTCCATCATCAATTGTTTCATACACAAACGACAAAACTCATTAATTGCACTGCCTGACAAAGAAAGTGAAACAACCAGAAATAGATGAGCAAAAATGGTTCAAATGGCTCTGAGCACTATGGGACTTAACATCTATGGTCATCAGTCCCCTAGAACTTAGAACTACTTAAACCTAACTAACCTAAGGACATCACACAACACCCAGCCATCACGAGGCAGAGAAAATCCCTGACCCCTCCGGGAATCGAACCCGGGAACCCGGGAACCCGGGCGTGGGAAGCGAGAACGCTACCGCACGACCACGAGATGCGAGCAATAGATGAGCAGCCGAGGTGAAATTTCACTAGAATACGTGATGTTACTTCACAAAATCGAATCATATTAACAAAGAACTTGTCAGTGTGATCCCACTTATCAGTATACCTCTGGTTTGTATGCATGCACTGGTTAAGTTGGGAAGAGCGTAAAGTGCTTCTATCCGCTTCTGAGGCAAGGTAGCTCGTTAATGTTGTAAATGATGTTTGATACCCTGGACACCAGCACTGGGGCAGAATTGATGTCTGAGCTGATTTCAGATATGTTCTCTTGACGACAGATATGGGGATTTTGCTGACTGTGGGAAGTAGTATATTTTGCAGACTCCAGGCCACAGTTCGAGTTTCTGTCACTAATCTGTGCTGCAGTTGCCAAAAAAAAAAAAAAAAAAAAAAAAAAAAAAAAAAAAAAAAAAAAATTCAAGATACCAATGGTGCGAAAATAAAAAATGCAAGATGGCGTTGGCAGGAAACTTCAATATGGTAGTGATGGGAAATGGGAAATGGGAAATGTGAATAACTCAGTATGGCAGAAATACCCCATTTGTGAATTTGTACCCTGTCCCCTCTTGTAGCATTTTACATGGAAAATACTTCAACAACACCCACATACACACACACACACACACACACACACACAAATAGACGCACCCCCCTCCCCAACACACACACATAATGTGTGTGTGCACTAGTGACTGTGCAAAGTTCGATTTCTGTACCATGGATGTTGTGAAGTATAACAGAGCCTCAAATAAATCATTTTCCACATCTAAAATCTTTTATGAAGCTTTGTCAAGTGTCACAGTGTCCTTTCCAAGTCTAAATTATCTGCAAAAATACGTCAGCAGTACAAAGAGTTCACCGCTTAAGTCAAATGTCTCAATCTTATTTCCTTCAAATTAAATATTTTCCAGATTTAAATTGTTCACTGATGTTTGACAAGAGACACAATATTCTTTCCATGTATAAAATGTCTGCTGAAATTCGCCAGTAACATAAAAAATGCAATGTTTACATCAAGTTTCAAAATGTTACTTCCCAGCACACATACACATAACTGTCAAATTGATGTTTAAAACATCACTGTGGATTCTCAAAGTAATTGTTTCAATGCAGTTTCCATGCCTAAACACGTGTCTGAAAAATAACATGCTAAACACACAGTTATTTCGAAGTAGTGCTAAATCAGGCGATGTAGCAAAACATGCCTGATGGAGCTTGTAAACGCAGAAAATATTAGGCTAAGAAAATAAGCACACAGACAAATAGGCATTGTGAATTACTGCCAGCAACTGGAAGAACGTAATTAATTCCATTATTTAGGTTCACACTTGGTGTTAAAACATAATGCATTCGTAAAGTAAATATTCGCTCATCTAAATTGTTCTATGATGCTTCTCAAGTGCTACAATGGTATCACCAAGTCTAAAATACATAAATGGTGTCATTTCAATCTGAGGATATTTAATTGGTGGTTCACACATGAAATTGTCATCATCTGCTGTTTCTAAAGGTATTTTGGTAATGTTTCATCGTAGCAAATCCATTTGGGGGAGGGGGGGGGCAAAATAATGCGTCATAGTCTGCACTAGAACATCTAGCTGATGATATTCATTGGTAATTATTAATTTTTATTATGTATGTCGTGGCCTAGTCCAGATATTGTAGAATAACAACTTTCAAGGAAGGCAGCAATATTTAGTAATAGGACTGTCGCACTATGGCACTCTAAAACTTTATTTCCCATCATCATCTACTAAGTAACACCAAACCCTAATCGAAATACACAGTGTAAAAAGCCCACATTTACATAAAACAGAGCCAGAAGATCGACAAACTGAAGCAGTATGATTTTAGGAAAGAAGGAAGAAGGTGTATTAACAATATTTTTTTTAAAATTCCCATGTATCACTTTAACTGCATATTTTCGTAATACAAAAGCATTTCTGCCGTGCGTTCATTCATCAGAATAAGACCGAAGATAGTGCTGGAAGAAGACGAGATGTTACATAACCTAAGATAATGGTATAACAAGGCAGAGATGGAAGATCGGTTTTTCGAAATATAATGTTGTCACCAAAATAAAGTTATTTTTAATTTATTGAGTACACACACACACACACACACACACACACACACACACACACACACACACACACATGTTGCTTATGGTAATAAATAGTCCCATACACAGAATATGATTGTAGGTATAGTATTTTATGTTTTGTTATGAGTTACGAGTTTTATGTTCATCAGAATTCCCATCGTTTGTATGGTAGTGATCTTTTGCCATGAAAGTACAATAGGGAGAGGTAACGCTACGGACTTTCACTGTACGCTGCCATGTTAGTGGTCCCTACTCATTAGCAGACTACTGTTTCCAGTTGTTGCTGTTCTTAATTTCTGCCGTGTCCACGCAACAGTTGTTAAATAGCAAATATTCAATGCTTTTGTGAATAACACAGTGTTAGGAAGACATTTTCAGACGTTTATCCAGTAACACTACGACGTTGGCCTCGTTAATGTAACTTTCTTTCATTTTCAACGGTATACAAAGTGTAGATACAAACATTTTCATGAGTTTCTTTTTGTTCAGTCGTGATAATTTTCGACGCCAGTTTTGTACACACCTTTCTCACGTTAAATTGGTTATGTAAAATTTCCTTTACGAATTGTTTGTCAATTCCTACAGTTTCAGCAATTGTTCGAATACTCACTCCTCTTATTATACCTCCATGTCTTTTTCGTCCAATGCAGATTGTTCTCTCTGCTGCCAGTTTTTTTATCCATTATATCATGAAGCAATGAAATATGCGGGCTCTGTAGCGATTCATGATAGAAGTTAGGTTATGTTAACTCGGGCAAGGAAATTGCCATCTTTATTATTCAAATATTACATCGAGATTTATGGATTATAATTGAAGATACCAATAATGTCTACTCTGGTTTGTGGATTAAGCCTTTGTGGCACTCTTCATATTTGCAATTTATTGTACCATGAGCCTGCAGTCGGTGACGTATTTCCTACTAACTATTTCGAATTTTTATCCACGGCACTGCTCCGCTGTATACCAGCCACTCAAACGATGCTTCATTTAAGTTAAAGAATAAAGTAACATGCCTTGTTTGCGACTAATTTCAAGAACATTTAAAGAGTTAGTTAGTGGGATAACTATTGCAAAAATGTGTTACAAGTCTTGTATGCTTTTTTATTTCAAGACCTATACAATGAGTGGGGTTCCAGGAAAGTAATAAGCCAGGAATGGGCTGATGAACCATGGCTACACTGCTGAATTATAGGTAACTAGTATACATGTTTGCTTGTAACTTTCGTACTTCGCTTATACCAAGGGTGATTAAGACATTCAGAATTCAGTGTACAAGTCGCAGTTTTCCTATTTTGGTGGTTTAGAGGAATTTAGAATACTTCCCAGGAAAGAAATGCACTTATAACACAGAATTTTGATACGTGTTGCTACATTGTTTTTCATGAATAACAAGATTTTATCTTAACTGCCATAATATTTAGCTATCAGAGTAATTGAGCACTGTTGTTATTATTCTAATTGATATTGAAGAAGGTCTTCATTTGCGGGTTATGGTAAAGCAAGCAACACAACAGTCGAGACGCAAACAAGGTGCGCTCCTCTCACCACTGCCGAAAGCAGTCTGACCAACTGTGCTACCTAAGCACTACTCACGACCAGTCCACACAGTTTTACTTCCACCAGTACCTCACTTGGGAGTGCACTTGCTCACGAAAGGCAAAAGTCCCGATTCGAATCTCGGTCCAACACACTTTTAATATGCCAGGAAGTTTCACAATTGTTACTAACTGTCCCAAAAAATGTTGCATCGAATTAGCCCACAAGCTGAGTGGATAGCCACATATGCTCAAGTGTGAAAATTGTAAACAGGGTGAATCATAGTTAGCAGCGGCAATCGACACAAGTAAAAGTGTGCAGTTACAAAAGAAAAAAAACGTTCCAGTAATCATTGAGATCAATTTGAATCTGTGGTTATAAGCCACCACTGATTCCACTATCAAATAAACTCCATAAAAAAAAGAAAACAAACGCGTCACGAGGGAATTGTCCGAATGGGATGGATCGGTAGATTGATGTCCATGTACAGAAAAGAAACGATTATAATTTCGGAATAACCGGATGATTTAGTCAAGAGAAAGAGCTTCAAAAATGGAACAAGTCAATAACGCGTTGGTCAACCTCTGGCTCTTATGCAAGCAGTTATTGGGCTTGCCATTGAGTTCTTGAATGTCCCCCTACTGGAAATCGAGCCAAATTTCGTCCAATTGGCGCGTTAGACGATCAAACTCCCGAGATGGGTCGAGGGCCCATAATGCTCCAAACTTTCTCAGTTCGGGATGGATCCGGCGACATTGCTGTCCAAGGTAGGGTTTTGGGAAGCACAAAGACAAGCAGTAGAAACTCTCGCCGTGTATGGGCGGGCATTACTTTGCTGAAATGTAAGTATAGGCTGGCTTGCTGTGAGGAGCAACAAAACGGATCGTGGAATATTGTCAACGTATCGCAGGTGCTGGTGGGGTGCCGCCTATAAAGACCAAAAGGGGTCCTGCTATGAAAAGAAATTGTTCTCCAGACCATCACTCCTGATTGTCGGGCATTGTGGTTGGTGGCAGTCAGGTTGGTATCGCACCGCTGTCCATAGCATCTAAAGAAACATCTTCGGCCTGAAATATCATTGAATGGAGTAGAATGGTTCTCAGTGATGAATCCTGCTGCGGAATCAGCCAGGATGACCAGTGAAGACGTGTCTGGAGAAGCCCCGGACAGTGCAGAGATGCCAGTCTGACTTCGCCCGGCATACGGCCCGACAAGTGGGAGTGATGACCTGGGGTGCCATTTCTCTTTATTGTAAGACCCCTTTGGTCTTCCATTTTTCATAGCAGGGCCTTATGGTCTTCACCCGTGGCTACCTTACAGCACAGCGGTACGTCGACGATATTCTACACCCCTTTTTGATGCCCTTAATGGCAAGAGATCCTGGGCTTACATTTCAGCGAGATAATGCCCACTTGCACTCCAACAGGGTTTCTACTGCTTGTCTTCGTGTTTGTCAAACCCTACTTTGGCTAACAAGGTCGTCGGATCTCTCCCCAGTTGAGAACTTTTGGAGCATTACAGGCAGGGCCCTCCTACCAACACGCGATTTTAACTATCTAAAGCGCCAATTGAACAAAATTTGACACGATATCTCTCAGGAGGACATCCAGCATCTCTATCAATCAGTGCTAAGCCGAATAACCTAACGGTAAGTGCCAGAGGTCGACCAGCACGTTAGTGACTTGCCCAATTTGTGACCCTCTTTCTCTTGAGTAATCATCTAGTTTTTCTGAAATTATCATTTGTTTGTCTGTACATGAACACCCACTACCGATTTCCGTCCCATTCGGGTAATTCCTTCGTGGTGCGTCCTTTGTTTGCCTCAGAGAGTATATTCCAGGTTTGTGTAGGCGTATTTGAAATGTAAGTCCCCATTTAATTATGTTCAATTTTCACCCATGTCCTGCCTTAACAAGAAACACTTCCTCAGCACATTTTAGAATTTACTGTAATTCGTACCAGAGGAAGCAGGTGTTCCAAGCAGTTGGAAGCAATACTGAACCCGCCACTGCAGTGAGTTACTAATGCTGTCAAACACCCTCCGGACCAATTCGTAAAGCTTACCGAGGCTGTACAGTCCCATGTTCCACTCCCTCAGCCGTATCAACGGCTGTACACATATTGAATAACAGCAGGAATTACAAAAGACTTAATTAACAAAACCTTTCTGTTTCCCATCACACACAAATTTGGGCTTTTATTTTCAGTTGCGGATATAAAAATGTTGACAATGTTCACCGATTTTTAGCTACTTTCATGACAAATTTTCTAAAATTTAGCTACTTACAACTACTAGTGACTGTTCTTCACATCTATGTTAATAATATTGTTGTGAAAAAGTAATGTGTGTCTGTTTGAACTGCTAGTCGAATTTGCATGGGGTCCTCACAGGTAACTTGAGCTTTGCTTGAGACACCGTGCACGCTTTATTTTATCAAAATCACATCACAAAAAAGAAAGGATCCATACATATTATAAAAATGTATGCACGTATGTATGTTCCTCATCTCCTCCGAAACTACAAGACCGAATTCAACCAAACTTGGTACACATCTCACTTACTGTATGATAAGCATCACTGTTCGGGTAGGAGACATTCACCTATGAAAATGGAGGGATTAAAAAGAGGGTTAGCTCGCGACGTGCGAATATGGATAACCATCAGCTGTAGAATAGAAGGACGAGAAAAAAACTTTGTGCGGGACCCTGATCGTGAGCGGTCGCCTTACTATTTGGCTATCCGTAAACAATTCAAGTCTCTACCCAAACCTCCATATGTCGTCGACCATGCGTCTACAACCTGTACTCATACATCCATTATGTTTACTGCCGTATAGGTGAGACATTTTATTTGAAAGTTGCTTGCCCAGTGTCGGGTGTCGGCGGGACAAATACGATATATAAAGGCACTGCAAAATTGTATTGATCCAGTATTTGAGAATCAGAACACTTATTTACTTGCAACGAACTTTACGTGTAATGTCCAACGTTTACGAAACTTTTTCTCGCTGCAAACCCCACAAAATATTGAAAAGAATAATTTATTACTTCTCTACTACTATGTTCATGACGTTTTACATATAATATTCGCATGTACTACTGAATATACCTGAAAAATCATATCGTTGTGCGTAACATAGTTCTGGAGCTATGACTTCATAAACACTGAGATGCGTGTAAAACTGCCGCATCAGACAAGACATTTAAATTTATTAGTTCTTTGCTGCTAATTCTATTCGTAACACATTTATCAGGCAGTATCCACATATGCTGCTGAATGTAAATACAAAATTATGTCATTGTACCACACGTAGTTCAGTACATATGATAAGCACTGAGATGCGTGAAAAATTTCTGCATCGTGCACAACGTTTAAATATATTACTTCTTTGCTATTAACTCTATTCGAAACACATTTCACAGACAGTATCCACATAAGCCGCTGTAAGTACCTACGAATCATATCACTATACGACACACAGTTCAGGAGATATGACGTGGTAAACATTGAACTGCGTGAAAACGAAACTGGAAGGCGAAATTTGCTAGAGGTACAGATGAAATATGTGTGCAGATATGGCTCTGAGCACTATGGGACTTAAATTCTGAGGTCATCAGTCCCCCAGAACTTAAAACTACTTAAACCTAGCTAAACTAAGGACAACACACACACCTATGCCCGAGGCAGGATTCGAACCTACGACCGCAGCGGTCGCGCGGTTCCAGACTGTAGCGCCTAGAACCGCTCGGCCACCCTGCCCGGTTGTGCAGATATGTATTCGAAGTTTATACTCATAATGAACATAGGATACTTTAGAAAGAGTGTAGTATAAAACATTTATTGATTTGAAGAATATTAAGTGAATTAGGGAAACATACTTACACTCTGAAAAAGCTATTTTGACTTTTGAATTTTATCATTTTTGTCAAAGTACTTTTTTGGTTGATATGTGCTACATGATACAATTCAACGAAATGAATTCAATGCTTGTACAATCTTCAATGTGTTTAATCCTTGTATTGTATGTTAACCGGTGGCCAAGAAACGACGGAGACGCTCCGTCCCCGCCGCAGCCGCAGTGGTCCACAACCCTACGACGTCTACCGCAGTCCATTTCACCCCTCCGCCGCCCCACAAGGGTAACCAGCCCGCATTCGCCAAGGCAGATGGAAAACCGCCTAAAAACCGTCCACAGGCTGACCGGCTCACCGGACCTCGACACAAGTCCGCCGGGCGGATTCGTGCCGGGGACCAGGCGCTCCTTCCCAATACGGAAAGCCGTGCGTTGGACCGCACTGCTAACCGGGCAGGTTGGTTTAATCCCTACTTCTATACTTATATTAATATAACTGTGAGAGTAATTGTGTTACGTTTTCACGTCTAGATCACAGAGTCGATTTCGATGACATTTGTTACTGGGTGAGATAGCACCAGGGTTAAAAAAAAAAAATAAAAAATAAAAAGAAAAGTCGGCCACTGCTAAGATTGTGAAGTAGGGAGCGAAACATTTTTTTTTACATCAGTAAACAAGGGCCACTTTAAAAATTATTGCGTTTGATGCTTACACGTAGTATAACGTATAGCTACCCTTCAGTAGCACTCCTGCTCTTGACCCTTGACCCTGTGTACACACTGCTGGGCAGCCACACTGCGCATGACGTCGCATTGTGCATGGGACAGCATAGAAGGTGGAAGGGTGGGGTCCACATAACGAGCTATGCTTAACCAAACATGCAGGCACGTGACGTCAGCTGACATTATTGCACATAAAATAGTTTATTTACTCGTCATGAGTAATAACAAATTTACTGAATCACGAGCGCAGCTACAGGTAACAGCTATGTAATATATAATTTACACAGACATATATTGTCCTATGTTTAACATATCATTATTAAATTAGTTGCTTTTTTGTTATATTTCTGTTGCGATACTTACGAAATTGAAATACTTTCAAAATTATGGAATTAAATAGTTCCTTTATTAAACAAAAAACTATAAGAAATTTTGTATTTTCATTCTTTTCGCTCAGTTTAATATATAGCACATTTTTATTGAAACTAGGACAATTCGGTAGGTCTAGTTCTTTCTGCTTCCAATAAAAGGTTTCGAAGATCCCAAGAATTCCCTTAAGTGGAAATGAAGTCTTTCTTCTTGAAAACTTCAGGACGAAAGAAGCTTTCGCATGATGTGTTACGGCTGAATAACACAACTTTATGAAACTTGAACCAATGCAGAACTACTACAGTATAGTGCAGAATGTAACTGAGGTACACATGTAATGAGACGAACAGAAATGACATTTTAACACAACAGTTACAGTGAAGTCACCGCTATTCGTGACGGTCAGGTTTCTTTGAAAAGATGTTCATGGGGTAGAAAAACTGTGGCACAATAACGCTGACCGGTGAATGTGCCATTTTCAAAGATCTGGAGTCAGTACGCCCTTGCAACATTATGTCTCCCCACACCGTAACACCTGGTGCACCAGAAGATCATGTTAGACATTATTTCTGGATAAATTGCGCGTTCCTAGGTCTCGCCAAATGAGTCTACTGTATTCTCAACCACACTCGTTCTGGAAGTCCTGGTATTATGATTTGGGGAGGGATAACGTTGCATGGGCGCACTGACATTCAGGTCATGGAACACGGTACACTCACCCGTCTGCGTTATTGTGATACTGTACTCCTTTCTCATGAGCGTCTTTTCAGGGATGTATTCGCCCCTGACTTCATTTTAATGGATGACAATGCTCCAGCGATCGAACTCCAGCGCATCGAGCAGCGCAGGTCTTGGAACGAGAGGATATTCAGCGAATGGTCCGGCCCGCCCGTTGCTGCGAGTAAAATCCCATCGAGCATGTGTGGAATGTGTTGGGTGGACGTGCTGCACCAACAACCATCCAGCTGTCTTCAGTCATGCAGGTGGAGGAATGAAGAGCCCTACCACAAGAGCTCTTTAATAACCTTGTGCCCAGAACGGGATGGCCGAGCGGTTCTAGGCACTTCAGTCCGGAACCGCGCTGCTGCTACGGTCGCAGGTTCCAATCCTGCCTCGGGCATGGACGTGTGTTATGCCCTTATGCTAGTTCGGTTTAAGTAGTTCTAAGTTCTAGGGGACTGATGACCTCAGATGTTAAGTATCATAGTGCGCAGAGCCATTTGAACCCAGAACGGGAGCATGTTCAAAAAATGGCTCTGAGCACTATGGGACTCAACTTCTGAGGTCATTAGTCCCATAGAACTTAGAACTAGTTAAATCTAACTAACCTAAGGACATCACACACATCTACGCCCGAGGCAGGATTCGAACCTGCGACCGTAGCGGTTTCGCGGTTCCAGACTGCAGCGCCTAGAACCGCACGGCCACTTCGGCCGGCACGGGAGCACGTTGCAAAGCATGAATTGCCGTCCATGATGATCACACAGGATATCAAGAACTATGCCCCGCCATTTTTAATGTCTAGTGGACTATCATAAATTGTTGTGACTTCAGTATAATTATTGCCTGTGAATGAAAGTGTTATTTCTGTTCGTATCATTGCGTATTTCTTTCAGTTACTTTCTGTACTATAGTATTGCAGCTCTTTTTGTTCAAGGTCCAAGTCTCATAGAGGTATCTGACTTGGCAGTGATACATCATGAGAAAGATATTAGGGTGGAGCCTAAGTTCGAGGTGCTTTAGTTTTGCGTGTTGGTATTCCGTTTGCTATGGGTTTATTTATCGATTGTCATGTTATTCATAGTTCACTGTTGCTATTTTAGTTTACACACTGTCATTTTTTAAATTTAGAGGCAGAGAGTGGAGCTGTGGACGTTAGAAAATGGAGTGCCAAGTGGAAAAATCGTAACATTTCCGACATATTCTTCTGTTCGAATATAATTGAGGGGCACCAAGAAACATTTGCGCCGTGTATGGAGACAATGTCAGCGGACAGAGCATGGTAAGAAAATGGTTTTCTCGTTCCAAGGAGGATCGTGTTGACGTTAGTGACACTTAGAGGAATATCTTCGAGTTTGATGAAGACCGTTCAGATGCATTAATCCACAATGATGTGCGTCAGCGTACTAGAGAACTGGCAAATGTGATCAACTGCGTAAAATGGAAATGAGCGTTTCGGGTCATTGGCAGGGAGGCCCCTTGCGTGGCAGGTCCAGCCGCCTTGGTGCAGGTCTTATTACATTCGACGCCACATGGGGCGACCTGCGGGCCGGAGGGAAATGAAATGATGATGAAGACAGCACAACAGCCAGTCCCTGAGCGGAGAAAATCACCGACCTAGCAGGAATCGAACCTGGGCCCGTAGGACGGCAATCCTTCAAGCTGACCACTCAGCTATCGGGGCGGACATGTGATGAACTGTGATGGTTCCACAATCGTGCGACATTTGCATGCAGTGGCCAAGGCTTAACAACCACGTGTGTCGGTACCGCTTTCTCTAAGCTAAAATGACAAAAATCAGCAGGTGCCCATATGTGCGTCTCTGCTTGCTTGTCGTCGACTGCCTCGTTGGTTCTGACGAGAAATGATATCTTTATGTTAACGTAAGGAAAAGAAAGAAATGGTTGAGGCCAAACAAAGCAGCAACTCCCCGTACAAAGAGCTGCGCTCATCCACAAAAGATGATGTCAAGCGTTTGGTGGAACAGCGATGGTGTGGTGTACTAAGAGTTGTTTCCCTGAAGTGTAACTATCAGTGCTGACATCTACTGTCAACAAGTGAGACATCTTGCAGAAGCAGTCCAAGAACAACGACCAGCAAGACAGCGTGAAGTGATGCTAATTCACGATAACGCCCGCCCACATTCTACTAGATTGACAAAACACTCTACCAAGGAGTAGAGTTGGGAAGTCATTCCGCACCCCCCTTATTTTCCTGATCTTGCACCCTCAGATTTTTACCTTTTCTGCTGTCTATCGAACAACTGTCAGGGAACTTTCTACCGGATGAAAATGAGCTCCGAACATGGCTCGACTAGTTCTCCACCTCAAAACTACCTGATTTCTACAACAGTGGAATCGGAAAGTTGCCCCGGCGCTAGCAGACCGTTGTACATAGTGAAGGACAGTATACTGTTGAAGACTAAAGTCTCTGCTCTGTGAATATGCTATGTTCATTAAACTTATGGAAAATGCTACGAACGCATGCCCGCGGCAGTGTATTTAGCACTGGAATAAGACTCAGATATTTACTCTGTTTTAGTAGCATGTCTATACAGGGTGTTACAAAAAGGTACGGCCAAACTTTCAGGAAACATTCTTCACACACAAATAAAGAAAAGATGTTATGTGGACATGTGTCCGGAAACGCCTAATTTCCATGTTAGAGCTCATGTTAGTTTCGTCAGTATGTACTGTACTTCCTCGATTCACCACCAGTTGGCCCAATTGAAGGAAGGTAATGTTGACTTCGGTGCTTGTGTTGACATGTCACTCATTGCTCTACAGTACTAGCATCAAGCACATCAGTACGTAGCATCAACAGGTTAGTGTTCATCACGAATGTGGTTTTGCAGTAAGTGCAATGTTTACAAATGCGGAGTTGGCAGATGCCCATTTGATGTATGGATTAGCACGGGGCAATAGCCGTGGCGCGGTACGTTTGTATCGAGACAGATTTCCAGAACGAAGGTGTCCCGACAGGAAGACGTTCGAAGCAATCGATCGGCGTCTTAGGGAGCACGGAACATTCCAGCCTATGACTCGCGACTGGGGAAGACCTAGAACGACGAGGACACCTGCAATGGACGAGGCAATTCTTCGTGCAGTTGCGATAACCCTAATGTCAGCGTCAGAGATGCTGCTGCTGTACAAGGTAACGTTGACCACGTCACTGTATGGAGAGTGCTATGGGAGAACTAGTTGTTTCCGTACCATGTACAGCGTGTGTAGGCACTATCAGCAGCTGATTGGCCTCCACGGGTACACTTCTGCGAATGGTTCATCCAACAATGTGTCAATCCTCATTTCAGTGCAAATGTTCTGTTTACGGATGAGCCTTCATTCCAACGTGATCAAATTGTAAATTTTCACAATCAACATGTGTGGGCTCACGAGAATCCGCACGCAATTGTGCAATCACGTCATCAACACAGATTTTCTGTGAACGTTTGGGCAGGCATTGTTGGTGATGTCTTGATTGAGCCCCATGTTCTTCCACCTACGCTCAATGGAGCACGTTATCATGATTTCATTCGGGATACTCTACCTGTGCTGCTAGAACATGTGCCTTTACAAGTACGACACAACATGTGGTTCATGCACGATGGAGCTCCTGCACATTTCAGTCGAAGTGTTCGTACGCTTCTCAACAACAGATTCGTTGACCGATGGATTGGTAGAGGCGGACCAATTCCATGGCCTCAACGCTCTCCTGACCTCAACCCTCTTGACTTTCATTTATGGGGGCATTTGAAAGCTCTTGTATACGCAAGCCCGGTACCAAATGTAGAGACTCTACGTACTCGTATTGTGGACGGCTGTGATACAATACGCCATTCTCCAGGGCTGCATCAGCGCATCAGGGATTCCATGCGACGGAGGGTGGATGCATGTATCCTCGCTAACGGAGGACATTTCGAACATTTCCTGTAACAAAGTGTTTGAAGTGACGCTGGTACGTTCTGTTGCTGCGTGTTTCAATTCCATGATTAATGTGATTTGAAGAGAAATAATAAAATTAACTCTAACATGGAAAGTAAGCGTTTCTGGACACATGTCCACATAACATATTTTCTTTCTTTGTGTGTGAAGAATGTTTCCTGAAAGTTTGGCCGTACCTTTTCGTAACACCCTGGATAGTACTTAATTTCAAATGAGAAACAACCGATTTCCACGATCACTAGTTACTGATTTAGCTTGAAAGGGAGGGGGGGGATGGGAGGGGGCGGGGGCAGCGCCAAACGTTATGTCTCTTGTGCTGGAAGATTTTCTTCTATCGACCCTGCATATAACTCGGGTAAGTCTGAGGTAAAAGGTCGGAAGAAGTCAAGGGGATACCACCTCCAACTGGACCAAGCTTAGTAAAGTACTTAGGTGCCAAAACCTTTATTCGCGTTAAGCAGAGGGTAACTTTATCAAGGCCAGAGAATGGGTCATCTGTAATACATTTAGGTACACTAAGTAAGTAATGGACGGAGGCAGATTATTTTCGGGAAAATGTGGGTCCTCACTCCTTTCTCAATGGGACACTTTCCCCACAAAGCAACCTCTTGGAGCAAGCGAGTCTTTTCATGTCACGAAACGTTGTATGCTCGGACAGTGACCGATGTCTCTAAACCTTGTTTTGGTTTGTGACGTGCTCTCGGCCAAGCACTTATCCAGGAAGCCTAATCAACCATGAGCTGCCGTCCCCAGTTGCTGGGTGAGCCGGTGCGACGCTGGGCTGTCGCCCTGTCGGTCGCGCACACAGCTGCGGCAGCGTTCTGCCCGGCTCACCTTTGACCTTAAAGCGTCGGCTCAGTTCAGCTTTGGCCTAAGCGGGCGAGCCCCGCGCCGCTACCCGCGGCAGCGAATTTCAGCAAGAGATGCTGCAGAATCCCTTCTCGAGCCAACGTCTATTACGCCTCACATCCTCAGTTGCTTTACCACCCACATTTTCAATTTCGTAGAAGCCATCATCTCGGATATCCAGTAGAATATTGGACTTGTCGTGGCATTGCAATTTCAGAACAACAATATAAGGGGCGCTCAAATAATTTGCGCTAGGCGTTGCCGCAGCGTGGCTCCGGTGCGGGATGCGGGTATACAGGGCGATTCCAAAGTAATTGCACACACTCCGTGGGTGTAATGTATGAATCAAAGTAAGAGTAAAATGCTAAATAAAGTTCTGTATAAAATTGCTTTATTTCCAAGTTTGAGACGTAACGTCATTTGTAGTAAGTATTACACCATGGGCCAGCATAGGCTTGTGGCGTGTCGTGTCCGCCTATATACATTACTGGCCATTAAAATTGCTACACCACGAAGATGACGTGCTACATACGCGAAATTTAACCGGCAGGAGGAAGATGCTGTGATATGCAAATCATTACCTTTTCAGAGCATTCACACAGGGTTGGCGACGGAACGCCGTGCTGGATCCCAACGGCCTCGAGATGACAGGCATCTTATCCGCATCGCTGTAACGGATCGTGCAGCCACGTCTCGATCCCTGAGTCAATAGATGGGGATGTTTGCAAGACAACAACAGTCGAGCAAGACACGAACAGTTCGACGACGTTTACAGCAGCATGGACTATCAGCTCGGAGACCATGGCTGCGGTTACCCTTGACGCTGCATCACAGACAGGAGCGCTTGCGATGGTGTACTCAACGACGAACCTGGGTGCACGAATGGCAAAACGTCATTTTTTCAGACAAATCCAGATTCTGTTTACAGCGACATGATGGTCGCATCCGTGTTTGGCGACATCGCGGTGAACGTACATTGGAAGCGTGTATTCATCATCGCCATACTGGCGTAACACCCGGCGTGATGGTATGGGGTGCCATTGGTTACACGCCTCGGTCATCTCTTGTTTGCATTGAAGGCACTTTGAACAGTGGACGCTACATTTCAGATGTGTTACGACCCATGGCTCCTACCCCTCATTCGATCCCTGCGAAACCCTACATTTCAGCAGGATAATGCACAACCGCATACTGCAGGTCCTGTACGAGCCTTTCTGGATACAGAAAATGTTCGACTGCTGCCCTGGCCAGCAAGTTCTCCAGATCTCTCACCAATTGAAAACGTCTGGTCAATGGTGGCCGAACAACTGCCTTGTCACAATACGCCAGTCACTACTCTTGATGAACTGGGGTATCGTGTTGAGGCTGCATGGGCAGCTGTACCTGTACGCGCCATCCAACTTCTGTTTGACTCAAAGCCCAGACGTATCAAGGTCGTTATTACGGCCAGAGGTGGTTGTTGTAGGTACTGATTTCTCAGGATCTATGCACCCAAATTGCGTGAAAATGTAATCACATGTCAGCTCTAGTATAATATATTTGTCCAATGAATACCCGTTTATCATCTGCATTTCTTCTTAGTGTAGCAATTTTAATGGCCAATAGTGTATGTTGCTCAGTGCACTGCTCTATACTGCGTGGTTGATTCTGGCACGAAACGCCTTTGTTTGCTTGACTTAGATGTGGTCCGCTGGACTCTGTGTCGCTGCTGTAGTGTAGCGGCACCTGAAGTACTACGTAAATATATTCCGTTGCTAGGTCGTACATTTCAGTCGTTGTGTACGGTACGATGGCTAACTCGGACGGTGAATTCGTGGATATGCACCTCATTAACGGCGCAGCAGAAGGTAATGGACGAGCAGCAAGACGATAGTATATGGAAATGTTTCCCAACAGAAGAGTACTAAACCATCAACTTTCACAGCTGTGGGGAGGCTTTCACGGGAATACGGCATTCGTGGTGTGCCACGATCATGTCGGCCTCAACTAGATGAAGTGGAAGTTGAGAACATCCTGGAAATGGTAGGTGAAGATCCGACCATAAGTACCCGCTGTATAAATGTGACTGTAGGGGTTCCTCAATCAACTGTACGACGCCTGATTCGGAGACAGCAGATCCACCCATTTCACATGCAGAAGGAACAGGAGCAGACGTCTGTAAATTATCCTAGACGTCAAAATTTCCGTCAGTGGTTACTCGAGCAGCATGCTGCTGATCCACTGTTCGGTCGTCGATTACCGTTTACTAATTAAAGTCATTTTACCCGTGCGGTGAGATGTTGTATTTTGACGGCCGGCCGGTGTGGCCGAGCGTTTCTAGGCGCTACAGTCTGGAACCGCGCTGCTGCTACGGTCGCAGGTTCGAATCCTGCCTCGGGTATGGATGTGTGTGATGTCCTTAGGTTAGTTAGGTTTAAGTAGTTCTAAGTTCTAGGGGCTGATGACCTCAGATGTTAAGTCCCATAGTGCTCGGAGCCATTTAAACCATTTGTATTTTGACACCGCCACCTCTCGTCGCATAAAACACTGAATTGAGTACTGAAGGAGGCCACGAGCCATTTATTTGCCAATGTATAATATTTAACTACGCATTATAGTGATGTATTTTGACTATTTACAAGGAGAAATGAATCCAGCGCCACTGACGCGCCTAAGAAACTATAGACTAATTCAACGCACATATTAAAGACAGACTCTGAAGATATTTGAATATTACAAAAAACGAGCTCGCAACCCATCGTCCACAGCCGGACGATATCACTCTCTTTTGATCTCCTGTATAATACGGACGCACCATTACACAGGCGTCATTATAAGATTTGTAATTTGTTCAAATCTATTGATGAATTCTGTTATTTTGTTGAGTGTCAGACTAGTATGTGTGAAAAGCACAGAGTGGTTAATGAATGGACATTTCTACGTGATTTCTAAACTTTTCAAACCACTCAAGCTCTGTCATTGTTATTGACGTAAGGGTTACATGTTATATGTACGTCCAGGTTCGTAATTATAGTGTCAGATATTCTAAATTTGTGTTTGCTTATTCATTTACTTTCCATGTGCCAAGTTTTTTTTTTTACAGAGCCTACCGTGCCCGACGTGTCATTGTGCGGACAGAACAGTCGAGGCCGACGTTAACATACTACTTATATTCCCCCCCCCCCCCCACCCTCCCCTTGCAATATTCGTCAAACTCAGTTTTAAACTGGCCCTTAGGTACATTTTCCGTGCGAGTGACGTCCGGGAATTTCTTAGCAAGCTTCTCTAATCGCACATCGCTCGCACAGAGCCTCACTGTTCCACAATGGTACACGGCACTTTCTAAACGGGAAAGGGAGCCGCGCAAATATATGTTGCTTCCCCTTCTCAATCTGATGCTTAAATAATAATGATAATATTTCCTTACATCGGAGAGGGTATCGTGAACATCCATAACATGCACATGTGAGCGTATGAGAATCTTCGGGTAACTACAATACGAGGATATCAACATCGTTTTGACGGCCGGGGTGGCCGAGCGGTTCTAGGCGCTTCAATCTGGAACCGCGCGACCGCTACGGTCACAGGTTCGAATCCTACCTCGGGTATGGATGTGTGTGATGTCCTTAGGTTAGTTAGGTTTAATTAGTTCTAAGTTCTGGGGGACTGATGACCGCCCGCATCTCGTGGTCGTGCGGTAGCGTTCTCGCTTCCCACGCCCGGGTTCCCGGGTTCGCTTCCCGGCGGGGTCAGGGATTTTCTCTGCCTCGTGATGGCTGGGTGTTGTGTGCTGTCCTTAGGTTAGTTAGGTTTAAGTAGTTCTAAGTTCTAGGGGACTTATGACCACAGCAGTTGAGTCCCATAGTGCTCAGAGCCATTTGAACCATTTTTTTTGACTGATGACCTCTGATGTTAAGTCGCATAGTGCTCAGAGCCATCAACATCGTTTTGCAGTGAACATTTGGCGTGGCATAGTGTACAATCAGTTACTCAGCCCGCATGAATTCCACAGCGCCTGACAGGTAGCGTGCATCCACTGTTTTTCGAACATGAACTGGGTGATCTGCTTCATCATGTCCAATTGCTACACGAACCAACTTGGGGTTCATGCATGACGGTGCCTCTGCACAATTCAGTCGGGAGGCAAGAGACTATCTCAGTGTTGCTTATCTCGATAAGTGGAATGGTCGTGCGGAACAACTTGTTTGGCCCGCCAGATTTCCGGATGTTAGCCTCTTGAACGTCTACATTTGGGGTCGTTTCAAGGAGCTCGTGTACGGTGTTGCAATCTAGAAAGTCAGCGAATTGAAAATGGCTGTGCAACTGCGCAGAATGAGATGAACGGAGCCTATAAGATTCCGAGAGCGTTAAGACGTCGAGCACGTTGCTGTATTCGTCTACTTGGACATCATTTTCAACATGTTCTGGGGTAAATGTACAGTACGTAGTTGCGCTGAATTTCGGATCCCTTTGTGTCGTCGTTTTCTGAGAAGAATTAATTTTGTGTTATTTGGGTTGCACTTGGAATACCCATTCTACTGCATAGCTCTGAAATAAAGCAGTTTCAGACAAAACTTTATTTGACATTTTACGCTTATACTGCTGCATACCTTACACCCGCAATATGTGTACAGTTACTTTTGAATCACTCTGTTTCAGCGCCGACATGTAGGCAAGGGATTGAGTCTTTCCCACTTGCGTGCTTTGAACGCAGAAACGAGAGCTACAGCGACTTCATTATCGAATGCGCAAACAGGACCAAAGCGACTTTATTCTTTTCTTCGCTCGGGAGGGTAAACGTCGCTAGTCATCGATCGGAGGATGAATAATGTGTATGGGACAGCATATCTGTTGAAAACCACCGTTGTGATATGGTGCTGTGTCATGATGAACGCACATCCTCATATCGCAAATTTCGTAATACAAAAATTCGTCCAGTTCAAGTGGGAGACACTGGAGTACCCGCCCTATAGTCCTGATCTCTCCGCACGTGATTATCACGTCTTCGGTCCCTTAAGAAAGGACTTGAAGGGTCGACGATTACTGTCGGACAGGGATGTGCAGCAGGCAGTTACCGACTTCTTCGCGCAGTGGGACACGGTTCTTTCACCAAACGGATATCTTCAACCTGGTGCGCCGGAGCGATGATTCACGGCATTTAAATACTTACAGGTCTAGTCGGACAAGTATGGCACAGCTGATCTGTTGCTGCCTTGTTGTAACAACCATCTCGCTATCTCCCTTAAGTAATTTGGGGAAACCACGAAAACCAAATCAGTACTACCGGATGAAGATTGAAATCTCTACCCTCCTTAATACAACGATAGCACCTACGGATTTAAGGGTTCGTTTCGAGAGTGGAATGGTAGAGAAACAGTCTGAAATTTGTTCAATGAACCCTCTTCCAGGCACTTAATTGTGAAATGCAGGGGAGTCATCTACATGTAGGCGAAAAAGAAACTCGTATTCTCGGTGCATTTCACAGTCTCGAATCGCAAACGGGACAATGCGACTTGTGTTTATTACAGCATGCCTCTGAAATCAGTCCCAGCTTGGACTAAGCGTGCATTTTTACTTTACAGAGAGAAGGTTTGCCAACACGAAAACATAATACCAATTTGGTATACACCACAGTGACGTTGTCCAGATGTTCTGCAGTTAGCGTAAGAGACAGAAAATTGGATATTTGTCTCGTAGTGGTCACCCGCGATGATCAATACCAGCTGATGACCAACAACCATAATTAACGGGCAACTAGGAGGCCTGTGTTGACACAGACAGTACGCAACCGTCATAACTAACCACACTACAAATTTCCGCCACCTCCAACTCTCCCCTCGCCACTCCTCATCAGCCAGCATGCGGCACCATGGCTTGTGAAGGAGGTGTGCTAGGTAGCATCTGGACGTAGAGGCAATAAAAAAAAGTCGTCTGCCATTGTTAGCTGCCAGATCCCAAGGGGTAGGTTCGGCCGCCTAGTTGCACCGGGTTTTCTTCCATTGCGCGCAATCCCCCCTCTCCGTGCGGGCATGCGAGAGTTGTGTCTTACGTGTATTTGTTGACTGTAGGTGGGTGGAATGGGTGCGTGGGTCTGTGGTATTATTGTATGATGATGATGAGACTCTGTGACCTCCGACTGTGTGAATCACAGCATCCTCTTAAGTAAATATTATGTTGTCACCCGCAGTGCTGCGAAATGGTCTGACTCTTACCTAACAAACAGGAAACAAAGGGTGTCCCTGTAGAATAAGCAATCAGTCTTCATATGACTGGGAATTAATTACATGTGCTGTTCTTCAAGGTTCCATCTTGGGTCTGTTGCTTTTTCCTGTGTACAATGATGACATCTCGTCTGTTACATTGACAGATGCTAAGTTTGTTTTGTTTGAAGGTGATACAAATGTTGCAATAAATAGCAAGTCAAGTATAGATTTAGAAATGCCTCTTAGTCAAGTTTTCACTGACACTAATAAATGGTTTAAAGCTAATACACTGTCATTAAACTTTGAAAAGATCCACAATATGCGGCTCGGAACCCGCAAGAGATTTCTTTCCAGCATGTGTATAGCATATGAAGACAAGGAGATCGAAGAGGTTGACAGTGTTAAATTTTTGAGGATTACAACTCCATAATAAATTCAGTTGGGAAGCGCCTAAACAGCTCTGTATCTGTAATGTGAATGATGTTACATGTAGAAGAGATAAGATTAAAAAAACTTGCAGACTTTGCTTACGTTCATTCTGTTATGTCACATGGGATCATATTCTGGGGTAACTCAACAAACCGAGCAAAAGTTTATAGAGTGCAAAAGCGTATAATAAGACTCATTTGTGGTGTAATTCAAGAACGTCATGTAGAAACCTGTTCAAGGAACTGGGTATTCAAGGCACTGCTTCTGAGTGTACAGTATTTATTCCTTAATGACATTTGTTGCAGGTAATGTGTCTCTGTTTACAATCAATAGCTGAGTACTTAGTATCAATACTAGAAATAAGAAAATTCTACATAAAGATCTAAAATCACTTACCTTGGTCCAAAAATGGATCCATATTCAGGGACACATATTTTCAATAAATTACCAGCAACCATTAAAAACTTGTTTTCAGGCAAAGCACAGGATAAAGAGACTTTTTGATAGGCAACGCCTTCTATTCTATAGATGCATATCTTAACATGGACTCTTAGTCCAACTTAAGTAAAAATGTCCGTTAGATTTCAGTTTTGACAGCACTTGGTCACAACAGTCAGTCCGCAGCTCGTGGTCGTGCGGTAGCGTTCTCGCTTCCCACGCCCGGGTTCCCGGGTTCGATTCCCGGCGGGGTCAGGGATTTTCTCTGCCTCGTGATGACTGGGTGTTGTGTGATGTCCTTAGGTTAGTTAGGTTTAAGTAGTTCTAAGTTCTAGGGGACTGATGATCATAGATGTTAAGTGCCATAGTGCTCAGAGCCATTTGAACCATTTGAACCACAACAGTCAAGATTAGGTATTTTGTTTATGATAAATTGATTAAAAGTGCATACCTGTGTTTCATTCTGGCACTGTGTCAATTCTATAAATATTAGCAGTTCCACTTCACTGTAATGCATTCACATATTTTCACAGTCTTCTGACAAATGTTCGGGAAGTGACTATTATGTTCAGATGTGCTATGTTTTTCATGTTATACTTTCTCACATGTTCCTCATTCGCTAAAATCATCTTTTTCTTGGATCAGCGGAATGAAAACTGAGTCTGATCTAATCTAATCTTACATGAGAGAAAAAGGAGGCCCTCACGTTTGGTTCAAATGGCCCTGAGCACTATGGGACTTAACATCTGAGGCCATCAGTCCCCTAGAACTTAGAACTACTTAAACCTAACTAAGCTAAGGACATCACACCCATCCATGCCCGAGGCAGGATACGAACCTGCGACCGTAGCGGTCGCGCCGTTCCAGACTGAAGCGCCTAGAACCGCTTGGCTACAGCTGCCGGAGACGTTTGGATTTTAATCCAGGACATTGGCTCAAAGTCTGGTAATCAGGAGCTTCACACCACCACTTCTTCACTTGCTGGCCATATAGTGCCAGTTAAAATTCAATCATCACCAGGATTCAAACATACTTACCCCCGAGTTGAAGGCCACCGCATAGGAGAGTGCCTCCAGCCGTCGGCAAGCCGGCCGCTGTGGACGAGCTGTCCTAGGCGCCTCAGTCCGGAGCCGCGCCACTGCCACGGTCGCAGGTTCGAATGCTGCCTTGGGCATGGATGTGTGTGATGTCCTTAGGTTAGTTAGGTTTAAGTAGTTCTAAGTTCTAGGGGACTGATTGCCGCAGATGTTAAGTCCCATAGTGCTGAGAGCCATTTGTACCATTTTTGAACCGTCGGCACACCGACCATCCTTTCGAACGTCAACGTTGGGCATGCCGAGTTCGACGTGCTGCCGAACGCTCAGGAAAGATGCGACCCGCGTGTACGCCTCTGTATACCTCAACGAGGTGTATACGATCGCGACGCGCTCAAGCGACAGTTGTCGGCTGTAACTGGGTAGCAACTCACATTGTTTTACGAAATAGATGGGTGTAAAATCCCTATCTTAGCTCTATTAAAACACACTTCTTCCTTTGTCCATATGCTAGTCATGCTCTGTCTGTAGTACACACAAAAAAATTCCAATAGCCATGAACAGGATATAAGGGAAAAAGGAAAACGGGGCCTTCCCGTCAGTATGGACATCGACTCATAAAAGTTTCATTACAAATATGAGTAGTTCGTAACAAATTTACAACAGTTCTTCACAAAAGATATGCATTATTTCATCACTCTCGCATTTTAGTAAAATCCTAACGTGATTATTATTTGAACACTGTTCCTATTCAGTAGCAGAATCATTACAACATGTGGAATACAAAATACGATATTGCAGTGCCTGTGTTGTTTAGAAGTACGATGTGAAGTTTCTTTGTACATGCATGTTTATGCAAAGGAACTTTGGATCATACTTCTGAATAGCACATGCACTGGAATATCGTATTTATCCGTCGACACTGAGCAAAAGTCTTCCAATTAAAATGTCTCTCCTGTACGGGAATATACATAATGGATGTATGATATCAGACTGTACAGACATGGCTGGCGACGTATGGTACTTCGGGTATAGTCCTGAGTCGTGCTCGGATAATCTAATGATACGGCGACCGCTCGAGATAAGCGGGAAATCCGGTTGCGGTGCGGCATAAATTTTAACTGTCGTCATTCCATTACAGAGCTGATGGTTGTCCATATTTCCGAATGTGAATGCATTACGTGTATGAAATACCAAAACCTAAAACAAGAAAAAGCGCACAATATCTTACTGCACGTAGTGCAAGCTGTTTGTAATGTAGAACAAATTAACTCCTCAGAAAGAGTGCATTTATATTTACGTAACATAACAGACTTCAAGAAGAATATAATAATTCCGATTCCAAAGAAAGCAGGTGCTGACAGATGTGAAAATTACCGAACAATCAGTTTAATAAGTCACGGATGCAGAATACTAACGCGTATTCTCTAAGACGAATGGAAAAACTGGTAGAAGCTGACCTCAGGGAAGATCAGTTTGGATTCCGTAGAAATAATGGAACACGTGAGGCAATACTGACCCTACGACTTATCTTAGAAGCTAGATTAAGGAAAGAAAAACCTACGTTTCTAGCATTTGTAGACTTAGAGAAAGCTTTTGACAATGTCGACTGGAATACTCTCTTTCAAATTCTGAAGGTGGCAGGGGTAAAGTACAGGGAGCGAAAGGCTATATACAATTTGTACAGAAACCAGATGGCAGTTATAAGAGTCGAGGGGCACTAAAGGGAAGCAGTGGTTGGGAAGGGAGTGAGACAGGGTTGTAGCCTCTCCCCGATGTTATTCAATCTGTATATTGAGCAAGCAGTAAAGGAAACAAAAGAAAAATTCGGAGTAGGTATTAAAATCCATGGAGAAGAAATAAAAACTTTGAGGTTCACCGATGACATTGTAATTCTGTCAGAGACAGCAAAGGACTTGGAAGAGCAGTTGAACGGAATGGACAGTGTCATAAAAGGAGGGTATAAGATGAACATCAACAAAAGCAAAACGAGGATAATGGAATGTAGTCGAATTAAGTCGGGTGATGCTGAGGGAATTAGATTAGGAAATGAGACACTTAAAGTAGTAAAGGAGTTTTGCTATTTGGGGAGCAAAATAACTGAGGATGGTCGGATTAGAGGAGATATAAAATGTAGACTGGGGATGGCAAGGAAAATGTTTCTGAAGAAGAGAAATTTGTTAACATCGAGTATAGATTTAAGTGTCAGGAAGTCGTTTCTGAAAGTATTTGTATGGGGTGTAGCCATGTATGGAAGTGAAACATGGAGGATAAGTAGTTTAGACAAGACGAGAATAGAAGCTTTCGAAATGTGGTGCTACCGAAGAATGCTGAAGATTAGATAGGTAGATCATATAACTAATGAGGAGGCATTGAATAGGATTGGGGAGAAGAGAAGTTTGTGGCACAACTTAACTAGAAGAAGGGATCTGTTGGTAGGACATCTTCTGAGGCATCAAGGGATCACCAATTTAGTATTGGAGGGCAGCGTGGAGGGTAAAAATTGTAGAGGGAGACCAAGAGATGAATACACTAAACAGATTCAGAAGGATGTAGGTACTGGGAGATGAAGAAGCTTGCACAGGATAGAGTAGCATGAAGAGCTGCATCAAACCAGTCTCAGGACTGAAGACCACAACAACAGAATATTATACAATATTCTTTTATTGCACTAATAAGAAAGTATCGTAACCCACTAAAAACGCTAAGGTCAGTAAAAAACATTTGGTTTTAATAGGATGCGAATCAGCAACACGTAACTTCTTGCATCACTAATCTGCATCTCTGCGCACTACGCTATACCTTCATACATGAGAGGCGAGTATACTTTGCCTGATTTCATCTCCTGGAAGCTTTAATCCAGGGTAACCCGCCAGAGTAGCCGAGAGCGCTAACGCGCTGCTTCCTGGACTAGGGTAGGCGCGCCGGCCCCGGCGGATTAACGACGAGGGCCGATGTGCCTGCCAGCCTGGATATGGTTTTTAGGCGGTTTTCCAGATCCCGATAGGTGAATACCGGGCTGGTCCCCATGTTCCGCCTCAGTTACACGGCGCGCAGACATCTGAACACATTCGCACTATTCCAAGGATTACACTCGACGCAGATAGTTGGGGTGCTCTATTTCCGGACCAGGGGGCACAGGGTGGTGGCAGGAAGGGCATCCGGTCGCCCCTTAACCATTAACAGGCCAAACCCGATTAACGATGGCCGACCCTGCAACTGTGGGACAAGCCTCAAGCGATAGAAATAGAAGCTTTAATCCAGTGTATCTTTTTAACTGACAATTATAACAAAATGAACCAAGAACAACGCGTTTATGATTGTTCCTCAATATTTCGTTGCCTTTAAACGACATAATTTCATAGTTCGTAAGTTAAAATAATTCTTTATCGGCAATATAATGTTTCCCGCCGTTTTATTATAACAAAGCGCACAGTTAACGATGGATTTCGGGAGATCCACAATTTGCTGGTGTTTAGAGGCGTCCTATATTCATAGGGCCTTCAATTGAAACCCAAAATGGCGTCTCGCGACTCTGTAGTGAAGAGAAATGGCGTCATCTGACGTAGGTGGCGTTCTACCATCTCATTGGTCTACGTTCAAATGCACGTTCATAATATCTCGTTTGATAGATATTGCCCTGCACGTTTGAAAAGTTTCCCAAAGTGCGTTTTCCAAGCTATGACGTCAGAAACTCGGCACACTTAACGCCCAATGTTCGAATGCACGGTCCGTGTTCCGACGGCCTTAGTGAACACGGCTACGCGGGCAACTTACAAGCGAATGTTTACAATTACGAGACCACGCAGCATGTGGTTTAGAAGCTACATTTCATGACGAGTTAAAGCCATGACTTGAGACGATAGACTACAAGACATGTCAGGAAACAACACGGAAAAAAAATACAAAAACGTCATCTTCGTAGTAGGCGCTAATATTCACAGTCAACGCATATTTTAGGCGGCGTATAGGAGAAATGGGATAGCGTCGTCGTCTGTGAGCTAGCAGGCCAGACTATGGTCATGTGAACCAATATCCTACATAATTCCCCTGTCCTAACGCTCCGATCATCATTTACATCATTTCACAAATCAACATCCCTTTTTCTTAACACATACTAATCGTACAGGGATGAATGAGGTATCGTTAGAAAGACTTGTCAATCGGCTTCTGACACTGTATAACGATTTTGCGGTAAAACGTACTATTTCTCCAAAATTTTAACATAAAAGAGGCTTAACTATCATAGGCAAAAGGGCATCATGTACGCAGAGCTTCATACTTATATTTTACGAAGCTAACTTGTTAAACACCAATAAAAAACTCTTTTCATGTTATTACAAATATAATTTTATTTGTTTTAATGTGGTTATTAATTGGATAATTTATATTCAGCATTGTCATAGATAATAACAGCGATCACTGCGGCAGTCCATTATCTCTGTCCGTTGTACAAACTGACTTTTCTAAACGTATATATCTTTCGAAATGACAAACATGTTTGTCACTGTCGCCTTGAATTGTGCTTTACCTATTGCTACTAACGTAGTTACTGTAACTGGAAATGTTTGTCGAGTTGGAGTTATAGGTTATGTGGCCCTGCTGACTGTCCCTGATATCTGCCCGTCGTACAAGCCGGAACAAACATTCCGATGGCAAAACAAATTTTTTGTACACACGTAAATGTAAATGTAAGGATGTATCATAAAATCATGATTATTATTGCAAGTCATTACGTTAATTCTTTAAGATGTTTTCTCTTCATTCTCATAACTACCCTTAACCCAGTGACTACACTTCTTATTTAGAACAATAAAAGTGCGAAAGTACGGGCCCACTGGTTGATGAAAACGACATGCCGAAGAATTTGTTTTTCTTTTTGTCCTTTGCTGACGGTTCAAGAGGTATCATGGAGGATGCCTGGTCGTTGGAACTGCGATGTTAACTTACACGGCAGACATCTGTTCACTAACAAGAGGAGTTTGCGACTAGCACTTCGGTTGTTGGAATGTGCACGAAAATCAGATGTAGGGGAAATGGAATTCAGAGTGACTGTAAAGTACTAGGTGTATTGCACCAGCGTTTTGTTTACAAACTACGTTTAATTGCTTGGATTTGAACGTGATTGTAGTGATCTGCGTTTCTCTTTTCTGGAACATCTCATCGAAATGAACAAAGCAGTATAACAAGAGTTTAGTGTAAAGCCAATAGCTTCTTTAATACAATAATTTATATGTTTCATCACTGGGCTGTCGCATTGGCTGCAGAACGAAATGATCACGTCATGGTAGCATTATTTTCACATTTAATAGTTTCATAGCGATACACGTAAGCAGAACTACAAAAATGTTCTGAAAAATACAAGAATACAGCAATATACGCTACTTAGGTCGAGAGTGTCTGGGTTTTATTCTGTCAAGTTACGCAATGGACTGATCCAACAAGTACCCTTAGGCTCCTGCAAGAAACAATTTCCACCTCACACTATTACAGAAGTCAGACAGACGCTCCTAATGTACCAACAAGAACTGCTTGAAAAACATTCAGCAAAAAATATCTTCTGGAGTCGTCCGCTGTAAGGAAAAGACACAAAAATATTCTATATTCTTACATAACTAGTGGGATACTTGGGTACTGGAGTATTGCTAGTTAGTGTAAGAAAAACTTTAAACGAAAGAAAAATATTATTTATTGCAAAAAAACATTCTGAGAAATCAAGTGAAACTTTTTCTTATAAAAAATTAATAAATCTCCGGGTTATTTTCGGAACAGTAGATTGCCACTTATGCATGGGAATGCTATTATTTTACAAAGTATTGAAAGGTTCTTTTCCCCTTTTATTTAAGAATGTTATTTACTCGGCAGAACGGCTGAGAGCCGCTCCTACACAACTTGAATAACTTTTCTAGGTACGGTCAAGGCTGTCGCGTGAGAAATGTAGTTGAGGGTACTGTTAGGGAGGACAGATGGGGCTCGCATACGCTGTAGCGCACAATGCACAATATCGTGAGCTACGACGACTGCTGCCTGTGTCGCTCGCTGCTGACAAATAACACAACTATCTCTTTCTATCTGGATTGACCTTCGCCAATCAAACTCTCCCTATGCCTTGATGAGATCAAGACTCCTATCTGCCCCTAGTCTATTGGCGTGGTACACCATTCAGATAACCAGTCCACCACGATGCCACTCAATACTCACTCGCAGGCATTTAACTAGTACTCTGTCCGTCTTCACACCACACAATAAGTGTGGCAGCCAACACAGTGAACAATGCTTAATCGTGAGCGACTCAATACAGAGTGTCACTCCGATTTGCTAACAACAGTGGTGTTCTCCCAGTGAAGTACTGAGGAGAGACTTTGTTCCTCGCTCTTTGCGTACACATATGAGTGCACTCGCTGTTATTATGTGTTCCCGCTCCAAGAGTGACAACAGAACGGCCTCTTTTTCTGGAAAAGTTGCAAAGGTATATCATTCGCTGCCTTCCCTCACTCCTCTGACTCTTTGCATCAGAAATATTCTGCCAATCATCGTTGTTCTTTTAAGTGGGAGAATGACGTTTCGTTTAAGTCGACCAATGCGGAAATCTGTAGCATCTCCGTTAGGCGTGTACTGTTGTCCTGTGAGAATGGCGTAACAACGCAGTCGGTCTGTGAAAAAATGCGTCGTCTGGGTGCTCCCACACAATGTAGCAGATTTTGCTTTTAAGTCAAACATGGGGGTCGTTATCCCTTCACTCTGGCAAAAGCTTTCTTCTCTCTGGGCGGTCGCTTCGGCCAAAGTAGGTACGTTCTTGACCCAGCCCTCTGAAGGGGTGGTCTTCCCAGTGGGCTGGTTTCCTTTTTAGAACAAAAATTCCTGTGGCCATCATGTTGTGTATGCCAGCCTCGACTTTTTTCAACCTCGGTGTGCACTTGTGATTTACTTATTATATTTGCATATCACTTACATGAATTCATACAAAATTGACCCTACCTTATCGAGCTTGGGTTCGAATGAAGCGTCTTGATGTGCAGAGTACGATTGTGAGGATGGAATATGTAAGAAATGAAGGTCAGAAGACCACACCACCTTACATACCCCCCCCCCTCACCCCCCTTGTGACAAAATTTCTGTCTGGGGCTTGTCAATGCTGAGGAAAACATTGACAAAGTCAGGCATAAATTGTTATTTTAGATTTTCCAATTAACTTTCTCAGCCATTCTTAACAATTTTGTAATTATTTCTTTATAGCTATTGTTTATAGTTTTTAATTATACAATTTGTGTTTTGTTGCTAGGCAAACATAGACTTTACAAAGGTTGATTTTTCTTTGTTGTTGCCATTACGTGTCTCTGTTTTTCTTTTTCATTTCCAAAAGTTGCTTTTACAATATTAATTTTTTTAAACTCGTTAGTGTACAGTGTATCATGTCTTAGTGTGGTTATTTCTTTTCTTTAGTTAAACTTTGAATGAATTTTCACAAAAGCTCTGTTGTGTTACTATGTTTCATTTATTTATTTCTTTTATGTGTCACTGTTTTTCTTTTTAAAGAATGAAGAAGCTTTTCTCTTAATCCTATCCTTGGTAGTAATGTTATGATTGCAACAAAAGTATATTTATGAACATTCTTTACAGAAGGAAAATACTACATAGTTCTTTTTCTAATTCTACATATAAAGAAAATAAGAGATTGTATGACTATCCTAATTTAGTTTCTTTCTCAAAAAATTTGAGGTATGTATAAATTAGGGACTCAACATATTTAATAAAATAAATAATTTTTGCAAATAAGAAGGTAAGTATTATTTGAATATATCTAATGTTTATAATCTACGCTGGTTGTAGTTACTTTGTCCATTTCTTTGTTCAACGATACCCATGGAAGTGCTGGAAGGCGTCGACTCATTTATATGGGTGTCACAAATCATGTAAGAAGCACTCTAGCATGTGATGCTGGGTCTTATTTATTAATGTTGTCGTCATGAAGTGATATTTTTAACCAATGATGATGACTGGGTTTTTATTAGTATATGGTGATGTCTTGGTACTCCTTTGCTGTCACACCTGGGGAGGTATGGCATTTCGATGATTGTAGTAAGTTGGTGATTACCGACGATTATCACCTAATATATATGCCGTGACATCTTGGTACTCCACACCTGGTTCGGTATGGCAATTTTTTGATTTGGTAGGGGGAATGATGTTCATTTTGCTGAATCCATTTCTGGATAATGTTTGTTGGTACCACTTAATATTCCGTTTGGCGTTCGTTTGTATTTGTTTGACTATGCAAGGTTTATTTTTGGAGAGGTGGTTGTAGTAGTTATCATGCTTCAAAGTTCATGGAAAAACGTTTGTAACAATTTTCTTTGTAGGATAGGAGAGAAAGGTATCTTGCTGTTTTCTGTCCTTCTTCGTCTTGCATCTTCTGTTCTTCTCTTCTATCTTGCATTCTTCTGTTCTTCTTGGGCTAGGAATATGTGAATTTTGATGCAGGAGAGATATAGGATTTGTAGGATCTGACTGCCTTTCCAAATATAAGGTAATGAGTTTATTTCTTGTGACTTCTTTGTAGTCTCGTCGTATTATGAATCTCCTCACACTTGTCCATGATGTAGCAGTATCGTGGCATATGAGATGTCCATGCTGAGTGTTGTTCTTCTGAAGTGCAACCTGCGTTCCCAGTGTGGCGTTGGTCTTCATGTTTTTGTCTTTGCCCTAAGTACTTTCTCAACATGTCTGTACCCTCTCCATCGCTATGTCGAAGCATCTGGTGTTGAGGGAGCTGGCGATTGATGTTGGTGGTGATGTCCCTCTGATGCTTAGAAATATTTACAATTTTTGTTTTAGATATATTTGTTATTGTTATTTACAAAAACACTTTGATTTTATATAATGCATTAATTTTCTGATAGTGGCAAAAATTATTAGAATGATATATTTCTTTATTCTAATTATGTCCAACCACTTCTTCACCCTTTTATGGGTTGTGTGTCATTTATTGTTTGTGTGCATGTTGAGTGATCTTACGTCTCATTGCTGCTGAGGGAATGTTTCGTAAGGCAGAAGCGACGATTTGTTTGTCTTGCTTTCGGGGAATAACTGGAAGTTTAATGATTTCTTTTATTTTTTCTTGTGGATCTATATTCTTTAATATTGTAATTGGTGGATAAGTCATGGTACTATGTGGTGTCTCATTAATTACCTGTTGTAAGTCTCGTAGATATTGGTCCCAAGTGCAATGGTTCTTTCTACAAAATAGTCTACAAAGTGTTCCCAAATCTTTCATGGTACGTTTGGCCGAATTTCCACTTGGTTTATATTTAGAAATAAAGGTGGGTTTCATTTTAATTTTTCTAACGTGTTTTTCCAATGCACTGATCTGTATTGAGGCCCATTATCTGAGATGATTCTTTTCACTCGCTCAGCTTGTTGTATGAAGTCCTTTTGAAATGCTTTACTAATTGTAAATCCAGTGGCTTTCTTTAAGGGTGTAAGTGTGGTGTATTTTGATGCTAGTTCAATTACAACAAATATGTAGGTGAAGCCTTTCTTTGTTCGTGGAATAGGACCATTAATATCGGTTGCAGCAATCTGCCTTAACTTATCAGGAATAATTGGATACATTGGTGGTTTGGTCTGATATGTCACATGCTTCGACTATATGCATTTTTTACAGTTTTTAAGAACGTGTCGAATACGTCGCTCCATATTTGGGAAGTGTACTGTTTGTTTCTTTTTTAGATAGCGTTTCTTTGGTCCAAAATGTCTACTGCTGAAGTGGGTAGACCAAATGTATTTATTAATAAGTTCGTCTGGGATGCATGCTAACCATTGTGAAGATCATCATTACGTTTAAAAAATAAAATATTGTCTTTCACTATGTAATTTTTTCTAATTTCTGTGTTTATTTATCATTAAGTTTGTGTTTAATCTTGAGGAGGGTCTGATCTCGGTTTTGTTCGTCAGGTAAATTTTTTAGAGTATTTGTGATAAAATTTTCGAATGGTACGTTTTTTAGATAATGGATATTTCGTTCTTCATCTTCATTGTTGATTTTCTGGTCCTTTGCCATTCTTTGCGGTGAACGAGACAATGCATCGGCCAGGATATTTTCAGGTCCTGGTATTTATGTGATTGAAAAGTCATACTCCTGCAATACTTGCATCCATCCCGCCAAACGTCCGTGGGTTAATTTAGAAGAGCTTAAAGACTCTAATGCTTTATGGTCTGTGTATACTTGTGTTTTTCTGCCAAACAGAAAATGTTTTCAAACTCGTAACCTTGGCAACTGAATGAAAGACGTGTTTCGTACTTCACCTCAGTTGCCTTTTTTCCTAAGGCTCCAAAAACTCTTACCTTAAAATCGGTAATTATTCCTCTCTATTGCACTTTTCAAATAGGCTTTCTGATATAGTAGACTCTTGACTCCCACTATCTATGATTGCTAGTGTAGTAATTTCACCAATGTTTATCTTTAATATGGGTTGTATAATTGTGGATATTACGACTTCCTTTTCTTGCATCAACTCCTCTGCTACAAATTCATAGCTTAACCTGTGGATAATTGTACGTTCCCTTTGTGTTTGTGTTTGCTTTGGTGTTAACTCAGTGAGCAAAACCGTTGGCGACCTTCCTTACTTCTGTTTTCGAGCTCTTGCCTCTCTTTTTCCTGCATTTCCAAACATTCCCAGATATACTCTCTCTCTATCTCCCCATAGTCACCCATGTTATACACATTACGCGGCTTTAGCGTTCGCGGTGTCTGCGTTTCGTTTTCTTCTGAGGTACCTTGCTCTGTTTTATCGCTTTCATTTACTTGATTCTCGTTAAACATATCGCTAAGTCCCATTAACAATTCTTCCTATCTTAATTCTTTTGCACACGGAAGTGATGGAAATTCCTCCTCACTTTCGGAATTTATCCATTGTATACTGTTCTCCCAGGCTATGTAGGGTAATTCAAGAGTATCTGGTGCTGACTTTCTACCGAAAATTTTCGTAAGTCCCTGTCTATCTGAGCTGCTGCTATTGCCAGTGTTTTCTAATTTCGATTTATCTACTTACAAGGTATGGAATAAATAGGAAGTGCAAGGTAGTCGCCGGCCGAAGTGGCCGTGCGGTTAAAGGCGCTGCAGTCTGGAACCGCAAGACCGCTACGATCGCAGGTTCGAATCCTGCCTCGGGCATGGATGTTTGTGATGTCCTTAGGTTAGTTAGGTTTAACTAGTTCTAAGTTCTAGGGGACTAATGACCTCAGCAGTTGAGTCCCATAGGGCTCAGAGCCATTTGAACCATTTTTTGCAAGGTAGTCTAGGCAAAATGGCAGCAGGAAAATTCGCAAAAATCGAAAAATGAACGGTCGTCGGAAGGACTGATTCAGCATGCACGATAGACAAGAAATGATGATGTAAGTAACAATAATAAAACATCTATCGTTTCACATAACACTTCTTTACAATTATTTCTCTTTTTTAGGAAATCTTATTCTCAAAGCTATGTGCTGTACTTTCTTTCTGAGCGTAATGTCTAATTCGTTATAGAAAGATGCTACATCACTGTTTTGGGCTAGCAAAAGGGAAGTTGCCGTGCACAGAACTGAAACCAAACATTGTCACTGTGGTCCTACTGTCAGCTCATAGTTTGTGTAGTGTTACATTGTGAATAACGTGTGTATAGAGTGTGCAGTGACTGATAGTGAGAAATCAATGAACACTAGTCTCTTACATTACTAAGTAACTTCTTAGCAAAAAAGTATTGTACACTAGGATAAACTGAGAGACTTAGCGTTGTTTTAAGCAGACTGGTTTTGTATTTGGGAGGATGGACGCTCTAGTTTTCATCTGCCCATTCTGGCTTAGGTTTTCTGTGGTTTCTCTAAGCAGATTCAGGCAAATAGAGTCATTTGCCTGAATCTGCTGACTGTCTGTACCAGCCTTGCCAAACTAGAATTTTAAATACGTAAATTCCTGTAAGTATGCGTTATGTTATTTTTGTTGTTCTTAAATTATTGTTGTTCTTAAATTATTGCAGTACTCTGGCATGTCCAATACCCTTGTAAAAGAGAATCACTGATGCATAAAAAACTACTACAACTACATGTGATGCAATAACTACTTACGAATTTAAACGTTTCAATGCGTTTTGTAAAAAAGTCGGCTTTATGTACATTTCAAAAGCTGGGGTCCCAGTCGGAATTTCTGCTTGTTTCATGGACTAGAGCAACAAGAAACTGACAAACATCGTTCTAATGTGTGGAGGAACAACTCATAATGCATCAGATGCTCACCGATGTTAGGTATTCACACTTCAAACATATGTTGTGACTATGTGGGGGGAGGTCTGGTGGTATCAGACAATGGACTGCATCATACAAGAGCTGTTTCTAAACTCTACCTCTAGTGTCATCTCTAGTCACGCTACTGCGGTGTTGACTATGGAGTACAAGACTGCCCACGCGATTTCAAATCAAAACACCCAGTGTGTTTTGAAGAGTAAACAAGTGAGTCTTTCGGTGCATGATCTTAAGTTGGAAGTGCTGTATTTTGTTTTAAAATAAGTAATATTACATTTTTATTCTGTCCTTAGATACGAATAACATTATTCTCTATGCTGTATACTGTGACACTGTCTTGCCCAAGTGATAACAATGGGAATGTTCAATTGTGGCAGATTCACATACTGGATGCAATGAATGTACCAATAGTAAACATAATGAACTGCTGTGCCATTAAAGTTGTAGTTATATACCATGTCTTACAGCACATCCACACAATCACAGGTTCCAAACCAAACTGCCCAGTCTCTCCTCCATGCAGATATCCCACTCCACTGCACGAGTTCTCTGGTGACAAACGTTACCAGTGCTCGTGTCCCCGCAGATTTCCTCTCCCATAGAACAGAGTACTGGGAGGAGTGGCGGATGGTTGGTACTGTCGAATGGGTTGGACATGCATAGGTGCACTTGACCAGCCATGTCATGGCTGGTTGCAGAGCAGATCATGGCTGCACCATTTCTTGGTACTGGGCCAATCTTGCGGCGGTGACGAACTGTGCCATGGCTGACTGCAGAGCAGAGCATGGTTGGGGTATTTCTCGTCATGAACTGGTTCGTGACTGTTGTGCTGTACAGAAGATATGGTGCAATATTTTGAGGACGTCATTGTGGGCTATACGCTTGTCTCTGGTAGAGACGGCTGTGAGGGCGCCTAAGGTGGCACGCCAGAAGATGGATCTGCAGCTATCTGTGACGTGTCATGTGATGGCTGTCGTTGTGATTCTCTTGGGGATGTGATATTGAGTACAATCTAAAGATACTGAAGCTTAATCGATGTTCATCGGTAACTCGTTGGTGTGGGGACACAGGCAAGGAATGGTCATTGAAGCATTGTAGCATCTCCAGGCTAGGGTAGTAACTTCATGTGGTAGAAGATGTTTCTCATCTTCTGCTCCTGATGTAAATTTATGCTATTACATGGTAGAGGCTACACGACTCTTTCTCTTGTACGTCGTCATTTTACAACAAAATTGCAACAAATGTCCCTATACACCACCAAGTTAGAGCAAAATTATAAGAAAGCTGGCCATACATCGCCATGTTACAGCAAAATTCCAACAAATTGCTCCAGATGTCACTATGTTACAACAAAATTATAACAAATTACCGTATACATCGATATGTTAAAGCGGAATTTCAATAAACGGCCCATACATGGCCATGTTACAGAACATTTATAACAAATTGCCCCAGATATCTTTGTGTTACTGCAAAATTGTAACTGTCTCATACGTCATCATGTTGTGGCAGAATTCTAATTTTTGCCCCTACTATTACCCCAATTATGGTGACCAGCATTACCCTGAATGCATGGTTTATTCAACAATTAAAAATAATAATCTGCTAACAGTGGGTTTCAGCTACTGCATCTCAAATAGTGTTCTGTCACCAGAAGCTGATAGTGCACCATAACTGGACAATGGGTGTCAGCTACTGGAGCTTAAAACCGTGTTGTAACACCAGAAGCTGACAGTGTAAATGCCATAACCTGATTTAATGAAACTAAGTTATTTGTAATACTCCAGCTGGAACATTGCCTCTAAAAGGCGGACGAATCAGTAATGATCAATGGCATGAGGATGCAGCAGTCAGTGGAAACCACTGCATTAAAGACAAACAATGTGTGCCCAATGGACATGTTGCCTGTAACTGAAAAACTGTTAGAATGAGCTAGCCACTGGCAAAAGATTGCAGATCAGCCCACCATTCGGACTTCTGGGAGGCGACTGCCAATGGGGAGGTAACTACGAGGAAAAGAGTAAAAAGCAACAGAGGGGTAACATACTACGAGAAGGAGCATGACAAGTCAGAAGTCTGAAAGTGGCAGGGAAGCCAGAAAATATGAAATGGGAAATTCAGAGACGGAGTCTAGGTATAGAGGGAGTCAGCGAAATCAAATGGAAAGCAGATACGGGTTTCTAGTCAGAAGAATGTTGGGTAATATCAATAGTAGCAGAAAACGGCAAACTGGGAGTAGGATATATTATGAATGGGAAGGCAGAGCAAAAAGTGAGTTACTGGGAACAGATCACTGATACGGTTGTTCTCAACGGAAGCCTTCTATACTGTGGGGAGTTCCTGGAAAAAATTAAGCTAATCGATGTGTTATGGTGTTGCTTATGCTAGTATATAGTTGTCAAGTAAGTGGGACTGTATAAATTTTATTTTATAAAGTATAACATTTGTGATACAATTTCATGTACCAACTCATTCTATGACAATGCAGATTTGATAGTCAGTTTTACTAGACGTATAAAATAAAACAAAATAAAAAATCTTTAGCAAACCGACATCAACAATAATTGTTCAGGTATAAATGGCATCACAAGCAAAAGATAAAGAGATACAGAATGTGTGTAAGGTTGCAGAATCGGTAATTCAATATGTAAAAAGAAATAATCTAATAAGCATGGGGGTCTGAACTCGGTAGTGGGGGGCAGAATAAAAGACAGAGTTGCGGAAGAATGCAGGCTTGGCAGTGGGAGTGAGAGAGGAGAAAGACAAATTAATTTCTGCAATGAATTGCAACTGATAATAGCGAATACATTGTTCAAAAATCTCAAGGGGAGAATGGACATTTAGAAAGGGGCTGGAGTTCTGAAAAGAGTCCAGCTGGCTTACATCATGACCAGATAGAGATTCGGAAATCAGATACTGGATTGTAAGGCGTGCCGAGTGGAAGAAACAGACTCGCATTACAATTCAGTAATGATGCAGAACAGGCTGAAGTTAAAGAGAGTGGTCCAGAAGAATCAGTATGCATAGAAATGGGATTCTGAATTACTGACGAATGGCGAGTACTATCTCTGACGCTGTAGATACTACGATAGTGAATACGTTCAGTTGAAGAGGATTGAGTTTCTCTAAAAAGGAGTATTGTAGAAGCTGGATAGACAAACACAAGTACAACGAAGGTAACTACGAAGAAACCTTAGGTATTAGTAGAAATAGTAGTGATATTAAGGCAGATGTTGTTTCTTTAGACTTTATTCCATCTAATTACTTCTCATATATTCGTTTTATTTCAATTTATTGTGTTGTATCATCATACCATAACCATTTGTAACAATTTAATCCATTACAAAATTGTTGAGGCTTTCGTGGCCACTTGTTGACAAACTGCCTATTGGCTTCTGTCTCGGGTTCTTCGGCCGACGTTCATCTAATGATTTTTCTGACGTTTCGCCAGCACGAGTGGCTGGCATTGTCAAAGCTTCACCCTCCATTGCCGGTGGTGAACTGGAGCCGAGCTCGCGGGCGCAGACTATATGTACCTGGCGCGCCAACGTCCGAGGGCTTCTCCGCGGTCATTTCCGGTGCGGTTCTCCTCTTGCTACCTGCGACGGTCGTTCGCTGCAGTACGGGAAGCCAGGATCCGTTGACCTTAAGGCTTTCCTCTTTCTTGTTCAAACTGTTCGCGTGTTTTTGTATTTCTACAGCTTCTCTGAACAAGCGCGTGTGATAGTGGTTCTCTACAGCCAGAACTTCCGTGTCGGCGAATTTTATTACGTAGTCGGTCTCATTCAGTGCGTGTTCTGCCACGGCCGATTTCTCCACCTGCCCCAACCTGCAATGTCGCTTATGCTCCTTGATCCTGGTGTTAATGGATCGTCCAGTCATCCCGACATAAACTTTTCCGCATGTGCATGGTATGCGGTATATTCCCGACATTGCAAGTGGGTCTCTTTTCTCCTTCGCCGATCTAAGACACTCTTTGATCTTCCTTGTCGGTTTGAAGATCGTCGTTACGCCATGTTTGCGCAATATACGGCCGATTCTGTCCGTCACTCTGGGAATGTATGGCAGAAAGGCCGTACCCGACATTTCTTTTTCTGGTTCCTTACTTCGCCGAGTGTTTGGCTCAGTTACACTTCTAATATAATTTGTGGAGTACCCATTGCTCCTCAGGACTGTTTCCAGGTGTTGCATTTCTCGTTTGAGGTGTTGAGGCTCACATATTCGTCCTGCTCTCGTTACGAGCGTACTAATCATGCCCCTTTTCTGGCTCGGGTGGTGGTTTGACAGTTTGTGCAGGTATCGGTCCGTGTGAGTCGGTTTTCGATACACGCTGTGTCCCAGGTTTTCGCCGTCCCTTGTGACCAGCACATCTAGAAATGGCAGTTTCTTGCCCTTTTCTACTTCCATGGTAAATGTTATGTTGGCATGGAGGCTGTTCAAGTGTCTTAGGAAGTCACCGAGCTGTTCTTCACCATGGCTCCACACCACAAGTATCATCGACGTACCTGTACCACACCTTAGGTTTGCAAGTCGCCGAGTCCAGTGCCTGTGTTTCGAATTGTTCCATGAAGAAGTTGGCCACCACTGGACTGAGAGGACTACCCATGGCGACGCCTTCCAGCTGTTCGTAGAAGTCGCCATTCCACGTGAAATAGCTCGTGGTGAGACATGCATGGAAGAGCTTTCTGATGTCTAGCGGGAAAATGGAACCGATGTGCTCCAGAGCGTCACTGAGTGGCACTTTCGTAAATAACGAAACAACATCAAAGCTGACCAGGATGTCGTTTGGTGCAAGTTTCAGTTTCTTCAGCTTCTCAATGAAATGTCCTGAGTCCTTAATGTATGTGTCGGTCTTCCCCACGTGTGGTTGGAGCAGAGAGGCCAAGTGTTTTGCCAGCTTATATGTCGGTGATCCAGGAGCGCTAACGATCGGTCTCAGTGGAACGTTGTTCTTATGGATCTTGGGTAATCCATACAGCCGAGGTGGTAGGGCTTCTGTGTTGCGCAGGTTTCTCTGTATGTCCGCCGGCAGAGAAGACGCCTTGATCAATCGATTCGTATTCCGTGTGATACGTTGCGTCGGATCTGCGCTTAGTTTTCGGTACGTCGTCGGATCTAATAGGTCTCGGATCTTTTGCTCATAATCTTCGGTCTTCATTACGACGGTCGCATTCCCCTTATCGGCATTGTTCTTCGTTAATATGGTTTCTACATCTACATCTACATACATACTCCGCAATCCACCATACGGTGCGTGGCGGAGGGTACCTCGTACCACAACTAGCATCCTCTCTCCCTGTTCCACTCCCAAACAGAACGAGGGAAAAATGAATGCCTATATGCCTCTGTACGAGCCCTAATCTCTCTTATCTTATCTTTGTGGTCTTTCCGCGAAATGTAAGTTGGCGGCAGTAAAATTGTACTGCAGTCAGCCTCAAATGCTGGTTCTCTAAATTTCCTCAGTAGCGATTCACGAAAAGAACGCCTCCTTTCCTCTAGAGACTCCCACCCGAGTTCCTGAAGCATTTCCGTAACGCTCGCGTGATGATCAAAACTACCAGTAACAAATCTAGCAGCCCGCCTCTGAATTGCTTCTATGTCCTACCTCAATCCGACCTGATAGGGATCCCAAACGCTCGAGCAGTACTCAAGAATAGGTCGTATTAGTGTTTTATAAGCGGTCTCCTTTACAGATGAACCACATCTTCCCAAAATTCTACCAATGAACCGAAGACGTCTATCCGCCTTCCCCACAACTGCCATTACAAGTTTGTCCCACTTCATATCGATCTGCAATGTTACGCAAAAATATTTAATCGACGTGACTGTGTCAAGCGCTACACTGCTAATGGAGTATTCAAACATTACAGACTTCTTTTTCCTATTCATCTGTATTAATTTACATTTATCTATATTTAGAGTTAGCTGCCATTCTTTCCACCAGTCACAAATCCTGTCCAAGTCATCTCGTATCCTCCTACAGTCACTCAACGACGACACCTTCCCGTACACCACATCATCATCAGCAAACAGCCGCACATTGCTATCCACCCTATCCAAAAGATCATTTATGTAGACAGAAAACAACAGCGGACCTACCACACTTCCCTGGGGCACTCCAGATGATACCCTCACCTCCGAAGAACACTCACCATCGAGGACAACGTACTGGGTTCTATTACTTAAGAAGTCTTCGAGCCACTCACATACTTGGGAACCAATCCCATATGCTCGTACCTTAGTTAGGAGTCTGCAGTGGGGCACCAAGTCAAACGCTTTCCGGAAGTCAAGGAATATGGCATCCGTCTGATACCCTTCATCCATGGTTAGCAAGATATCATGTGAAAAAAGGGTGAGTTGCGTTTCACAGGAGCGATGCTTTCTAAAGCAGTGCTGATGCATGGACAGCAACTTCTCTGTCTCAAGGAAATTCATTATATTCGAACTGAGAATATGTTCGAGAATCCTGCAACAGGCCGATGTTAAGGATATTGGTGTGAAATTTGAGGACCCGTCCTTCTACCCTTCTTATATACAGGCGTCACCTGCGCTTTCTTCCAGTCGCTCGGGACTTTACGTTGGGCACTAGATTCGCGATAAATGGAAGCTAAGTAAGGAGCCAATGCAGCAGAGTACTCTCTGTAAACCCGAATTGGAATCCCATCAGGACCTGGCGATTTATTTATTTTCAACCCATTCAGCTGCTTCACAACCCCAGGGATGTGTATCCCTATGTCTTCCATACGGTCCATACGGGAATCTGTACGAGACTCAAACGGCGGTATGTTTGTATCATCCTCCTGCGCGAAAGATTTCTCAAATGCTAAATTTAAAATTTCAGCTTTCGTTTTGCTGTCATCCGTTGCCAGGCCAGACTGATCAGTGAGAGACTGGATGGAAGCCTTCGACCCGCTTACCGATTTTACGTAAGACCAGAATTTCCTTGGGTTTTCAGCAAGATCTTTTGCTATGGTATGACGGTGGTAGTGGTTGAATGCTTCGCGCATCGCTCTTTTTACAGCAGCACGAATCTCTACTAACTTTTGCCTGTCCTCATTCTCCCGATCTTTCTTGAACCGCGAGTGCAGCTACCTTTGCTTCCCGAGCATACTTCGAAATGCGCTGTTAAAGTACGGTGGGTCTTTTCCGTCCGTAACCCACTTTTTCGGCACGTACTTGTCCAATGCGTGATTTAGAATGTGTTTAAAATTTGCCCATAATTCTTCCACGTCCATCGTACCAGAAGTAAATGAAGTCGATTCATTTACTAACTGGGATGCTAACAACTGCTTATCTGCTCTTTCTAGTAAGAATACTCTCCCAGCCTTCTTGACCGACTTTTTAACTTTCGTAACCATAGTCGTAATGACAGCATCATGTTCACTAATCCATGTCTCAACAATGACACCGTCGATGAGGTCTGGTCTGTTCGTGGCTACCAGATCTAAAATATTTCCATTACGCGTTGGCTGTCGATTTAGCTGCTCAAGACAGCTTTCGGATAATGTGTTCAAAAGTAATTCACACGACGGGTTGTCTGTACCACCTGTAATGAATCCATAGACATCCCAGTCTATACTAAGTAGGTTGAAGTCGCCTCCGACTAATATAGCATGATCCGGGTACTTCTGCGATACAGAATGTAGACTCCCTTTGAATGATTCTAGAACTGTCACGGTGGAACCTGGTGGCCGGTAGTAAAACCCCAAAATTAACTTTATTTCCCCTAGCCCTGTTAAACGTGTCCAGATAACTTCACAATCACACTCTACTTCGACCTCAGTAGACACAATATTTTTGTCAACTGCAATGAAGACACCACCTCCTACGGTGTCTAATCTGTCTTTCCGATACACGTTCCAACCCTCACTAAATATTTCAGAACTTCCTATCTCAGGGTTCAGCCAGGTCTCAGCGCCACACGCTTCCTGGAGCGCAGTAAGTTCAGGAACTTTATTCCGAACACTCTGAAAATTTACTGCTAATATCTTGATAGCTGAAGTGTCTTTATACTGAGCGCGTCCTGATTTCCTTGCCTGCACGTCGACTGGTGAGTGTTCATCAGGACACCTTGCACTACTGCCTAGCCTAAGAAAAACCCATGTGCACGCCACAAGTACTCTGCTACCCGAGTAGCCGCTTCCTTTGTGTAGTGCACCCCTGACCTACCTAGGGTCGTCCTACAATTCCCCACCCAATAGCGCAAGTCTAGAAATGTGCAGCCAAGACCGTCACAGAGTCGACGAAGCCTCTGGTTGAGACGCTCCACTCGGCACCAAACCAAAGGACCCCAATCCACCCTGGGAGCGATGCTGCAAATGGAGAGCTCTGCTTGCACCCCGCGTGCAAGGCCAGCCGTCTTCACCAAATCCGCCAGCCTCCTGTCCGAACTGAGGATCGCCTCAGAACCCAAGCGACAGGCATCATTGGTGCTGACGTGAGCAACTACTTGCAGAAGACTGCACCCCGTACGCTCGATAGCCGCAGGCAAGGCCGCCTCCACATCTTGGATGAGGCCCCCCGGCAGACAAACAGAGTGCACATTGGATTTCTTTCCTGCCCTGTACGCTATTTCCCTAAGGGGCTCCATCACCCGCCTAACGTTGGAGCTCCCAATAACCAGCAAGCCTTTGCCCCCGTGTGCCTGCTGGGGCCCTGCTGAAGGAGAGGCCACCTGCCCACTGACACGGCCAGCCTCCACATTGACCCTCCGCCTCGAGCGACGCGAACACGTTGCAGTCCGCCACTCACCGTGAGGTGAGGGCGGCCCCAAAGCACCGGGTACACTAGAAGGTGCCTCGGCCGCTGAGTCAGCGGACGCAGCAAGCGACTCCTTGGGTGCCTCAAGCGACGCGCCAGACCCTCCGCCGTCGCTGCACCTTGAGGCAGCAGCCTGAAGGCGGCTGACCGTGGCCAACAGCAAGCTCAGCTGCTCGCGAACCGCGGCCAGTTCCTCCTGCGCCCGCACACAGCACACCCTATCCATCCTACTGCTAATATCTAACGACTCCGCGAATTTATACTCTATGGCTATCAATAAGCAATATTACTCCTCTCAAATACGAGAATACGAAAGGATTTTATGTAATTAAATATGCAAGCGCACAAACACCAGGAAATAAATTAAGAATCAAACTACAAAACAAATATGAAAGCTACTGCAGTGCTGCTGCACTGATAATTGTATCTCCTCTTTTGCTGTTGTGTTTACAGTTTTTGATACCTTTTAAGTCATTTGCTGTTCCCCTGAGAACAACATTCTCAATGTTAGAAACAAATATATCCCAATGCTCCCAGTATACAGAAGAATGGGAAAGAAAATTGAGGGACTGTTAGATGATGATTAGTTTGGTTTTCATAAAACTAAATTCCACAACAGAGAGAGAGAGAGATTTTTTACTTGTGCTTGATAATGCAAGCAAAATATTCAAGACATTTTCATGGGATTTGTTGACTAGGAGAAAGTGTTCCACAGTGTAATTGGTGTAAGGTGTTCGAAGTTCAGAGATAAACAGGAATGAGATATAAGGAAAGTTGAGTAGTATAGATACGTACAAGAGTCAAAAGTGAATAATAAGAATGGAATTCGAATAAGAAAATCCTCAGATTAAAAAGCGTCTTCATTAATGGTGAAGAAACTATTGATGTATTGAATGGAATGGTTAATCTGATGCCTACAGAGTATCGACTGAGATTAAACAAAGACGAAAGTAATTAGGAGTAGCAGTAGTGAGATTGGCGACAGACTTGAAAGTTGCCTGTTCATTCAGCACTTTCTTTCTGTCATATATTTTGGTTCTAGACGACAGAAATATTTATAGCTGAAATGCTTTACATGAGTATGCTATAATCAGTTTCTGTCAATGATTAAAATCATTGTAACAAATTTTGTGCTTCGTCATTGAAGAAATGATAAATGCTTGGGGAGTCAATTTGCTTTCGACCAACGAAAATCGTTTGTCCGTTGCAGCCCTTTAGATCTCTGTTATTTGAAAGAGAATTCACCATTACAGTAAGATTCAAGCCTTGTCTATGTGTCGTTCTGTGTTATGTTGTTAGAGGAGCTGTGTTTGGAGAGAAGATTCACTTTGTCTAGTGGAGATCAATGCTGATGTGGAGATTGTTTATTGAATAGGAACTGAGCGAGACCTTTCCAATTTACTTGCTATGTTGAAGGTTTGTTGTTGTGGTGAGGTTACATCGGTATTCCTTAGTTGTGATCATTCTGCAAGTAAGAATAGTACAATGTGCTTGCGTGTAGTAAAATGGTAGCTTATAGGTTGATCATACTAAGTTGAATGGAAGCTGATTATAGCATTCTACATCATTTTTTCACTTTTTTGTGTTGTTGTTTCAAAAATGCTATCTTTTCCTGAAGTGTAAAATAGTTCTTACTTGTTCAAGAAATGTGAGACGAGAATATAATAGGAGTATGGCTACCAATAATCCAGCACACTTTACTTACATTTGAACATCACATGAACACATCATGAACCCATCCATGACGTCACAGACCACACCCCCTATCTATGACATCATTGTGATATCAGAAATCACACCCCTCTTTCAGTGATGTCATCAAGATGTCAGAAGCTGGTAAATTTAAAAATTAAAGATGGTGGAAAAATTTAAAAATGAAAGATGATGGGAAATTTTTCACTGAATCAAAGTGCGTGTTTGATGTGGTGTGAATAATTTTACAACAAATCACAGCGCTGTATATATACCTCTTTTTCAAACCCCATCATCCTGAAGAATATATACAGCACAATTAAAAAAAATCATAAGTGTATCCACAGCATTTTTTTGTAAAGAAAATTCAGAAGTGCACGTGCATGCATACACATGCACACTTTATGATTTTTTTAGGTATTTACCTTGCTCTCAAGATTGTAACAACTTGCATCAAAAATATATCAGATTGTCCTGAAACTGTATCACCTTTCCCTACAGATGTATGAACTTACCCTGATAATGTATCAACTTACTACAAAAAATATCTGCTTACATTTAAAATCTCTTAATTTGTCCCAGAAAGTATCAAATTTCCCAACAATGTATAAAACTCCCAACAGTTTATCAGCTTCCACTACAATATATCATCTTTCACAACATTGTATCATCCTCCCCAACAATGTATCATCTTCCTCAACACTGCAACTAAATGATCTAAAAATGTACCAATTTTCCCCCAAAATGCAACCTATCCCAAGAAATATGAAACTTGTTGAATCTGAGTATGCCTGGTTAGGTGTAAGAGAGGGCCTGAAGGCCCTAATCTTGCCAGGTAAAATAAATGCATAAATAAATAAATAAATAAATAAATAAATATCAAATAACCTTGCCCACAAAAATGTGGCAGTTTACCCCCAAAAATGCAGCAATTTGCCCCAAAAGTGTGTCAATTTGCCCCAAAAATGTAGCACATTGCACCAAAAATGTAGCAACTTACCCTGAAAATGTGGCAACCTGTCCTTAAAATGTATCAACTTGCCCTGAAAATGTACCATCTTATCTCAAAAACGAGTCGGCATGCCCTGAAAATGTATCAACTTGCCTCAAAAATGTATCAGCTTGTCTGCAAAAGTGTGAGAAATACAAATGTGAGAGAATGGGAAAGAAAAAAGTCAAACAAAAAATATTCTAGAAGAAAAACGTATTAAAAAGGTTTTTTACATAAAATATTTATACATTTTCGTACAATGATTTAATATTACTGGTTTTTTCAGTCAATATTTTTACATACAACGTTTTTACATTTCACCATAACCTATTACATATATTATAGGTACAAGAGATGTCCAGAGTTTAAACTGTGTAATGTTTTTACATTTTGTCAAGCTTTCACTATATTAAAAATTATGGCGGACGTTTCTTGATCACAAACAAACTGAATCACATAAATTTTCGATTTATCGAAAAGCATACTTCATTCTTGAAATCAGATTAATTTAGCACAATTAGAACATGTACAGAGATTTTCTCGGCTCATGGATTAGGTGTTGTGTTGTCCTCACCTTTATGTTGTCGTAACTGACATTCCACAGTTGCGACGGCTACATGGTCAGGTCCCAAAAGCCAGTAAGTTAAAAAATAAAAAATTAAAATAGAAAACAATGAAAACACATTTTCCTAAAGATTAGGCTAGGTAATCAGTAAGGAGTATGTAAACTCACGTCAGTTATAAAGATTGTAGCGACCTAAAGCTACAATTTAAATAACAAATATAATTTACAAATACATTTACAATCTATACTCTTCATTTCACACACACACACACACACACACACACACACACACACACACGTTTTTAAATATTTAAATTTTAGAGTTGTTTCCATTTTATTGGTTTTCACAATAAAATCAGTAATTTTTCATGCATTAGAGACCCCAAGCAACCTCATTTAGTGTATTATCAGGAAGTATCAAATGTTTATCGTCTAGTGCAGATAAAGGAAGTTTGTTGTCTAATGATAGAAACAGTATATTGATATACAGATAGATTGAATTACATAGTGCACAGTCTTTTCTACTTCTGAATCCAATATACAGTACATGTAATTATCAATATTTAGCTAATTACCAGAAGATTGTTTTATACCGTTTCATCGGTTCATGGGCGTGGCGTCGAATAATGTTGTGAAAGCAACACAGTATTATCCGACGCGACGTCCGTGAACCGATGAAGCAGTTACTACGTCGGGTAAGTCTTAAGTAACACATCTTGTTTTATACCCTTTGCTCCAGCGCTATAACCCCATCTCTGCCTCGAGAGCACATATTTTTGCTCATAGGCCAACTAATTCTGTAATATGTTTACCATTAAATTAGACTTTCATTAAAACAACCTCTTTTTTATTTACCAGCAGAATATTGTATCTGTTATCTGCTGGGAACCCCAAGCGTCGAAACTTGTATGCACATCGGTTCTGATATGCACGCGCGCGCGAGTGTGTGTGTGTGTGTGTGTGTGTGTGTGTGTGTGTGTGTGTGTGTGCGTGTGTATTCTGGGTTTTAATGTGATAGGTTAAGCTATCGGTATCTGTGCATGATTGGGTGGAAACTTGTATAAAATGAATTAATGGAGGAAGTAGATAAGAGGCGTTTTCGAAATATCCAAAATGGCTGTTTCTACTGCAATGGGTATATCAAAGTCTACTTTAAGCCTGCTCCGTTCAGTGGTGACCGAATTTTCATTACAATTAACGCTGCTTTGAAAATGTTGTTTGGCAGTTAATGCAGCTGCCCCAGATCTGCCTTCCTACACTACTGGCCATTAAAATTGCTACACCAAGAAGAACTGCAGATAATAAACGAGTATTCACTGGACAAATATATTGTACTAGAACTGACATATGATTATATTTTCAAGCAATTTAGGAGCATAGATCCTGGGAAATCAGTACCCGGAACAACCACCTCTGGCCGTAATAACGGCCTTGATACGCCTGGGCATTGAGTCAAGCAGAGCTTGGATGGCGTGTACAGGTACAGCTGCCCATGCAGCTACAACACGTTGCCACAGATCATCAAGAGTAGTGACTGACGTATTGTGACGAGTCAGTTACTCGGCCACCATTAACCAGACGTTTTCAATTGGTGAGAGATCTCGAGAATGTGCTGGCCAGGGCAGCAGTCGAAAATTTTCTGCACCCAGAAAGGCCGATACAGCACCTGCAACATGCGGTCGTGCATTATCCTACTGAAATGTAGGGTTTCGTAGGGATCGGATGAAGGGTAGAGCCACGGGTCATAACACATCTGAAATGTAACGTCCACTGTTCAAAGTGCCGTCAATGCGAACAAGAGGTGACCGAGACGTGTAACCAATGGCACCCTATACCATCACGCCGGGTGATACGCCAGTATGGCGATGATGAATACACGCTTCCAATGTGCGTTCACCACGATGTCGCCAAACACGGATGCGACCATCATGATACTGTAAACAGAACCTAGATTCATCCGAAAAAATGACGTTTTGCCATTCGTGCACCCAGGTTCATCGTTGAGTACACCATCGCAGGCGCTCCTGTCTGTGATGCAGCGTCAAGGGTAACCGCAGCCATGGTCTCCGAGCTGCTAGTCCATGCTGCTGCAAACGTCGTCAAACTGTTCGTGCAGATGGTTGTTGTCTTGCAAACGTCCCCATCTGTTGACTCAGGGATCAAGACGTGGCTGCACGACCCGTTACAGCCACGCGGATGAGATGCCTGTCATCTCGACTGCTAGTGATACGAGGCCGTTGGGATCCAGCACGGCGTTCCGTATTACCCTCCTGAACCCACCGATTCCATATTCTGCTAACAGTCATTGGATCTCGACTAACGCGAGCAGCAATGTCGCGATACGATAAAGCGCAATCGCGATAGGCTACAATCCGACCTTTATCAAAGTCGGAAACGGGATGGTACGCATTTGTCCTCCTTCCACGAGGCATCACAACAACGTTGCACCAGGCACCGCCGGTCGACTGCTGTTTGTGTAGGAGAAATCGAAATCGGTTGGAAACTTTCCTCATGTCAGCACGTTGTAGGTGTCGCCACCGGCGCCAGCATTGTGTGAATGCTCTGAAAAGCTAATCATTTGCATATGACAGCATCTTCTTCCTGCCGGTTAAATTTCGCGTCTGTAGCACGCCATCTTCGTGGTGTAGCAGTTTTAATGGCCAGTAGTGTAGAATGTTGCTAGTCTTACGTCCGGCAAATCCTGCATGGTTCCTCCAAAGACACTACTATTCGTGAGTGTGAGAAAGTTCTTCTCGAAATGATTGCTGGCACTCTTGCGTTTTTGTGTATTAACCTCAATGCATGACTTCATCCACGGAGCTTGCCTATATCCACACCTACAGCTACATCTGCACTCAGCAAGCCGTCTCACAGTGTGTGACGGAGGGTACTTGGAGTAACACTGTCACTTCCCCTCTTTCTTGTCCAGGTCGCGAATGGTTCGATCGAAGGACGATTGCCAGTAAGCCTCCGTGTGGGATCGATTCTTTCCAGTTTTGTGTTGATCGTTTTTTCGCTACTGTTGTAGTATCGTACGCCCTCCTAACTTTAGCAGGAAACCACGCTGTGATGCAGACCGTCTCTCCTGGAGCGTCTGCCACTGGAGTTGTTTGAGCATCTCTGTGATGCTTTCGCGGTTACTAAATGATCTTGTAACGAAACAAACTGCTGCTCTTTGGATATTCTCTACTTTGTCTATCGATCCTATCTGGCAGGGATCCCATACTGACGAGCTGTACTCAAAGATTGGTCGAAGGAGTGTTTTTTAGCTACCTAGATTATGGGTTGACTACATTTCCTGAGAATTCTTCAGGGTGAATCCCTTATGACATCTGACTTTCCAACGATTAGTTTTATATGATCATTCCATATTAAACAGCCCCATATGCATACTCTTAAATATTGTATGGAAGTAAGTGCTTCAGGAGACTGTTCTGCTATCGTGCAATTGTGCAATAGTAGGTCTTCCTGTCTGTGTAGACACAGTACGTTACGTTTCTGTATGTCAATGGTCAATTAACATTCCATGCGACAAGCGTCGACGCACTGCAGGTCTTTGTGAATTTCGCTGCATTTTTCTGGTATTGCGACCTCATAAATATTGTCAGAAATAATTGTCCTTTAACACTTCTTTGTGATAAGCTCGAAGTTACTTTTACGTCTTAAGACTTCTATCCGTCGCTGTGTTCAGTTTACTAGAAACTCTGCAATCCAGAAACGTAATACTACGTTCGTATTTTGTTCAATACGCAGCAGAGTTGAACTATATCGAACGCCTTACGGAAGTCAATGAACACGGCATATACATGTGCGCAGGAATCTACTGCGTTCTGGGTCTTGACGGCGACCAGAGCGAGCAGAGTTTCACACAATAGTTATTTTCGGAACCCATGTCGATTACTACAGAGGAGATCTGCGGTCTCCATAAGTGTCATAAATCGTAATACGCGAGAGTAAACCGTGTTCCATAATTATACCACAGGCCGCATCAAAGTTTTGTGCGTTTGTTCGATGACCCTATTTGAAAGCGAGACTGACCTGTGCTTTTCTCCAATCATGAGAAGCACTTCGTTCCTCCAGCAAACTACAGTACACTGCAGCTAGAACAAGAGCAAGTTCTTCCGCATACTCTATGCAGAATCGTATTTGCATCACATCAGGCCCAGTGGCCTTTTCTATCTTGAGTGATTTCTGTTGCTTTTGATTCCCATACCCTCTCATTTCCATATAAGCCATATTGTCTTTCGTGCAACAGTACAAAGGAGGAATTTCTGTGCGAGATTCCTCTGTGAAACAGCTTTGGAGAAAGACCTTCAGTACGCCATTCTTTTTTTTTTTGCGTCATTCTCCGTTTCAGTGGCATTATGGCCACAGAGTGTCTGGACAGATTGCTTAACATAACATCAAAGTTTCTTCGGATATTCTGTCAAGTCGGTAGACAGGATTTTACTTTAGAATGCGTTGAAATTTCACACAATGCTCTCCTTACTCTAATTTTGGGCTCATTTAGTTTTTGTTTGTCTGTGAACTTTTGGCTATGTTTAAATTTGCAATGAAGCTCTCTTCGCTTTCATAGTAGCTCTCTCATTCGTCTGTCGAATCACGGCTAATCTTTCCCACGTCCCATAACGTTTCTCGGCATTTACCTGTCTACAATGCTCTTGGACGTTGTCCATCGACACCTAACATGGTTAGTGCTGGAGATGGTGTTGATGCTGCCCGCTCGGGTAATCTGGAATCTTATTGTTCTTACTAACCAGAAAGATCTTCCCACGTTTCTTCGTATTCTTGTATACTGAAGGACTGATTGCCCGTTCTAGGCTGCGTGAATCGAAAAGTTCGAGTCTGCCACTAAGAGATCTAAGATATTCCCTTCACGAGAAGGTTCTCTGATTAACTGCTCATATTAATTTGCGGATAAGGCATTTAGAAAGGTTTTCACATGATTCCCTGTGCATACTATCCCCTAACACCTGAGTCTCTCAGTCTACAGCTGTTAAGTTATGCTACAAGATAAGGAGTTAATTTACGGTAAAGATTCTTCAAGTTGTCCCTCAAATGTGCCACCGCTACTGCTCCTGAGGCGGTGGCCTATAAAGCCATCCGATTACCATCCTTCACCCAAATTATCTCCGATTCGGAATATGCAGTAATCTCACTAGATGTTACCGCACTTTATACGGCTTTAACCACGCTGACACCTCCACCGTTTAAGCCATCTGTGCGATATGCATTTCTGTCGGTGTTTGGAATTTTGTTTCTATTAACACATAGATTCTACCAGTTCTCAGTCCTAGTACTACGAGTATGAGAGCACTCTAACCTGCAGTTAACTGATACTTACAAACGTATGGACGAACTTAGCTTTTTCATGATGTGTCACTGCCCAGAAACATAGCCTGATAAGCTTGGCCCATACTTAGAAAGAATAGCTACAGTAGAGTGCAGAAGTGACTGGAAAAAATACTCAATGAGGCGAACAGAAATGATTTTATATTGAAAAACAATAATTATACTGAAGTCACCGCGATTTATGATAGTTCCCTGGACATTACAAAAGGAAATATGTGATTACCACGAACGGAAATGCATACTCTGCAACGTGTTTCCACGCTGGCTACAAAGTTTGTAAAGGGGTTCTTGTGGTATGGCGTTGCGTTTCTCCACCAGCGTGGCTGGCAACCTCTAGATATTTGTTGGTGCTTCTGGACGTGCTGCAATAAGGCTCTTCAACGCATCTCACACGTGCCCAGTGGGATTTAGGTCGATGGAATGGGCAGGCCAGTCCATTTGCTGAATATCCTCTCGTTTCAAGGGCTCCTCCATTTGTGCTGTTCCAGGCGGCCGCCCATTGTTGTCCATAAGAAAATAAAGTCAGGGCCGAACGCACCTCTGAAAACGGGAAGAAGTACAGTTCACAATAACGTTGACGGGTGAGAGTACCGCGTTCAAAGATTTTCCATTGTGTCAAGAACATAAGGACTGGGCCAACGTCGAGGGGGTCGCGTTCTCTTCTCGGATGATAACAGGTTCAGTCTGCTTTGTGACCAAGGACGAACCCCAAGATAGCGAGAGGCGGGAACACGCAATGCACCTAGGAACATTGACGAACGTGATTGGTTTGGTGATACATGTTTTATGGTGTGGGGAGGCATAAAATTTGTGTGGGAATAGTGGCCTCCAAACTGGTCAACTACATAATTGATCGTCGGCAAAATATGCCTGCATTATATTGAGTTCATCAGATTTCAGTTGAGCACGTGACGTCAAAAATGTAAATAAAGTGCACTGGATAGTTGGTAACCACTCTACTTACGACATTCGTATTGCTTATCGTGAATCTAAATCTTGTAGATGTGAGAACCCTTATAAAATCATTTCCTTTATGTTCACTTACAATGTACATAATTGCATACGTGAGTATTAGTATTTGCAAAAGGTTGCTCAAAAGATCAACAGAATTCTTTGAAGAAACAACCTGTTGTCGTAATATAGTGTCAGAATCAAGCTATAAAATTCCATGTATCATCTGCAGTCAGTTGATGAGTGCTACGTGATGCGGATGAAAGCTGTTTTCACGAAAATTACCAACAACAAGTTTCTCTGGAACTGTGTGTTAGTATTATCGGCTACACCACATAGGGTAGGCGCGTGGTCTGAGGTGCCTTGTCACGGTCCATGCGGCTTCCCCCGTTGGAGGTTCGAGTCCTCCCTCGGGTATGGGTGTGTGTGTTGCCCTTAGCGTACATTAGTTTACGTTAGATTAAGTAGTGTGTAAGCTTAGGGACCAATGACCTCAGCAGTTTCGTCCCATAAGACCTTACCACAAATTTACATATTTATCGGTTACCGTAACATATATTTCATTGGTTTCAGTTGATCCAGACTTGCCCTTTACCCTCTCCGCTTAGTTTCCTAATGACATTTCCAATTCGTTGATTGAAATTCTTGTTGGACTCTGTCTGTAAGAACACCTTTGTGCATAAAACTTGACTTTACGCGTTCTTTCTGCTTTCTCAGTAAAGAAGTAGAATATATGGTTTATCTTGATTTGTGAAAGACATTTCGTTCCCAAGGTGTTCTTTGTAGGACACGTGTCAACTACGCAGACAGAATTCAAATCTACACTTCCCCTGTGCCACTTTACCAGTTATCGTGGACGTGCGACATCCACTTTCCTCCTCATCCGACGTGACATATTTCCTTATATGGGTATGAAATCATGAACTTCAGCATAAAAAATACAATCTGCTTGATTTTCAAAACAGATAACCCCACATGTACCAAATATTCTCATTTCTCCATAACTACTTATCGGAGTGTGTAAAGCCGCTGAATTTGTCTGTTCGAGACCTACAATTCTAGGAGCTAAAAGTGCAATTACCGTTCCGTTTAAGCAAGTGGATACCATTGTCCCTGTAATTATCAAGTTTATGACAAGAGAGTCTATGTCGCTTACTCGTGACTTTCTTAGAAGCCTCATGGATGAAAACGGAATAACAATAACTGGTACCAGAAATATTAGAGGCTGGCTATACGCTTGCGCTTCGCAACGGAATTTAAAGAAGGACCTTTGCGTACCGTCGCATTTACCTCAGCCGGTAAAATCGGAACCCTTTTGTTAACTTTTTAATACACAAAGCGGTGTCAGTAAATCCGTACATCCCAGTCAAGTAAATTTTATGTTAGACTGCGTCCGTAAAGATAAAACTGAGTCGATTCATTCTGTCATTGACCTACACGTCCGAAAATACTTACATCATGAGGTAAAACAACTAAGAGCGCCGTCGCTCAGTTGCCGGTTGTACTATGCCATCATTAAGGTAAGCTTCCGAACTACTAGGCTGAGCAGATACCTAAAACTTTAAGTTACCATGTCATTTTTTCCGTGATCTGATTTTGAAGAAATAAATCCCAAGCTACGCTCAAGTTACTTGTTAAAACCTCGTCAGTATTCATCTGTTTGTTTTGGAGATTAGCATGTTCAGACAGACAGGCGTGACAGTTTTACAGATTTATTATTAGTACAGATGAACAGCATAGCTGTAACACACTGTATAAGTAGTTCTCTGTCTCATCGTTTTCCGTTCCCAGTCGTGTGACGCTTTTCCTTTTAAAGCAAAAGAGCGATGGATTTCGCATACGTACAATCTGTTTTCATATATATTTCTTATTTTAGTTTATCACTTTGTCAGCAGCTACGCGGCTAGACTCGCTCTGTTCATATTCACGGACGCCTGCAATGTCAACGCACGTTGTCGTGCCGTGACGCGCTCAGCCCTCCGCTCCCGTTCCACCACAGCACGCATGCCTCTAATTAATTAATACGTAAAGGGACGCGGAGAGAACACAGTGTGAAATCACTCACAGGAGTCTCTGGTAAAATTAGTCGTCTGTTGATTCTACAGTTCATAGTTTAGTTTCTACCTCTCCTATTGTGATTTTAACCGGTGATAGATACAATTCTGCAATAAACATTATTCGTCCCGATTTGCGCCATTCCTAATACTGCATAACACACAGTTCCTTTTCGTAAGGGAGCACGTAACCGTTGTGATGTGGATGAGTGTATGAGTCTGTAAGACAGAAGAACGAAGCGAATGATGGCCTACTAGTGAAATAGTGTTATTTAACGCGTGCTGTAACTCGCAATGAAAGTTCACACGGTTGTTTCGAGTCACTGCATGCTCATGTCGCCCAATACTGAGCTTATGCTAGTGATTCTTAAACTCCGTGACAAGACGCAAGTGCTCTAAAGATAATAATAATATATATTTAGCTGTCCATACGCATATTCCAGACGGGACACATGTGTCCGATATCTGTACGAGTTGGTCAGAAACAGTTTGAAAAGCTTGTAACGGTTTTGAAAGGGGAGGGTTATACTGACAAATAATTGTTAAGAAAAACAATTCGATATGTTGCGGGTTTTCCGAGTTATCTGGTATTGAAGCTGGCGAGTCAGTTCAGCGCGCGCACAATCGTAGCTTCTGCTCGCCTAACTTAAATGTATCACTTCCGAAAAAGGCGCATTTTAACTAGTAATGTGCATCTGAAGAAAAGTTAATTTTCGAGCCGACAGACGTCTTTGCATTACCACATTTTAGCTTGTGCAGCTACTTGAATTTGCATGCGCATCGACCAGGTTTTCTAACTGCAGTGCTAAATAACTAGGAAACGCCACAGTCTATCGAATTTGTTTCTTAACAGTTATTCCTCAGCATAGCCACCCCTTCAACACACTTATAAACTATTCAGGCTGTTTTCGATCACACCATATATGTCGTCCTTCAGCTCGACAGCGCCCGCTTGGAATGATTTTACCATCCGCAAGCCGATAACGCGTCCGGTCGCGAGCACGTCCCATCTCTAAGTACACTACTATTTGTGAATGTTGCGACGCCAAGACGGAGGCACGTGATTATAATGACATTTATTCCACAGATTAGGGAGACGACAGTACACAAATTATGAGAGTTACAGATTGTATACGCACTTTGACCGCGAAGTTTCAGTTCAGTTTGAGGCTGTGACGTGCCGATATTAGAGCCTTGAGACGTCGTGAGACGGAATCAAAGCATCGACAATAGTTGCAGGAGACCCAAAATGCACAAGTTGTGGAACGAGCAAATTCCAGATGTACCCAATGGGCGACATGACAGGCGAACGTGCAGGCAAGTAAGATATTTCTTTATAAAATATACACGTTTTTCTTACTGAGATTAAGGGTAGAGCCTAGCGTTTCCTTCTTTAATTATTTATACAAAAATTTCGTTTAAATCGATAGTATAAAACGCAGATATCCTATGAAAAATACCAGCGCTCTGTATTTCAAATTAGAACTTTCTATAAAGTCAGAAGCGTGCAGTATTCGTTTGCCAAAACAAGAAAATGCAATTGATCTTGTCTTCCGTTTTCTGCGCTGCAGAGTTGAATTATTCTGTACGTGTCTGTCCGTGAACATATTTTTTGCTCCTTTACGTAAGGTTAAACTCGTGTGTGTGACCTATTCTGCTGTTATCGTTTATAGACTGTAGGTGAACATTTGGGGTGAAAGGAATGGAAAGGAAACGAAATAGGAAATACAGGGTGTCGCACGATGTGTGCTACCAATTGTTTCTTTCACAAGTTACGACGCACATTTGATATCCCGCTGGGATCTCTACAGCAGTACCAGCAGAACTTGGAAAAACAAATGAGTTACGAAATGACGTGTAATTCACGATACTGCCGCTAGGAGACTAGTAAGCAGCAATGGCTGACAATGGAAGACTGACGACACAGCAACGCTCGGCAATTGTGTTACTTTTTCATGAAACGAAAAGCCTTGTTGTAACTCAGAGGCGTTTTCGACAACAGTTTAACACACGATGGGTACCTTGGAAAAAGATCATCCACATGTTGTACGATACATTTGTACAGGAAGGAACAGTACTGGAAGCGAAGCGACATCGGCGTAAGCCTGTTTGTTTGCTGGAGAATATTGAAACGGTACGAGTTGCTGTACAGAGAAGTCCCGGGAAATCGTGTAGAAAGACAGCAGTGCAACTGGGAATATCCAGACGCTCCATTCAACGCATTCTTAAAAGTGACCTCCATATGTACCCATACAAGATGAGCTGTGCACAGACGCTCACTGAATAACACAAGCAGCAGAGACTACTGTTTGCTCAGTGGGCGGAAAAAATGGCTCTGAGCACTATGGGACTTAACATCTGTGGTCATCAGTCCCCTAGAACTTAGAACTACTTAAACCTAACTAACCTAAGGACATCACACACATCCATGCCCGAGGCAGGATTCGAACCTGCGACCGTAGCAGTCGCGCGGTTCCGGACTGCTCGCCTAGAACCGCTAGACCATCAGTGGGCGGAGGATGGGGAAGAAACTCTCAACAACGTTTGGTTTTCAGACGAGGCGCATTTTCATTTATACGCTGTGGTTAACAGACAAAATGTACGCTTTTGGGCCACTGAAAACCCACAAGTGCTTCACGAACGACAACATTATGTTCCAAGGATTACAGCGTGGGCAGCAATTTCCAGTCACGGAATTATTGGACCCTTTTTCTTTGAAGAAACTGTGAACAGCGAGCGTTATTTAAGCATGCTTCGCAATAGCTTCATTCCACAGCTTCTCTCTACTGCCTTACCCTTCAACACGCAGTGGTTCATGCAAGATGGAGCAAGGCCACATACTGCAAACACTGTGTTGGAGTTTTTACACGAGCATTTCGACTTGTGGATCATTTCACTCAGGTTTCCAGGTCGCTTCAATGACGGACAAAATTGGCCCCCAATAGTCGAGACCTAAATCCATTTTACTTTTTTCTTTGGGGGTACCTAAAGGAAAAAAAATTCCCGAGACGCCCACGTGATTTAATGGAGCTCAGAAGACTTATTCTTCAAGCTTGCAGTGAAATTACGGAAGACATGTGCCGTAGGGTAATCACTAACTTCAGTGTTCGTTTGAAGGAAGTTAGGAAACGAAATGGTGGACATATTCAGCATGTGGTGAGTTAGAACAAATCTGCATGGACAGCTCTTCATTGTAGTATATGTTCCTTTCAGATTGTATTGACAATAAACTTTATATTCAAAAACAAAATGGTAACACATTTCGTGTGCCACCCTGTAGATAGGAAAGAAATAATGAGTTCTGCTCACATGGGACTTTGCAGCAATGCAACAGCACGAGTTGAAAAATTTTACCGTACTGAAGCTCGAATCTGGATGCTCCGCTTCTGTAGAACGGTTGCCCTAACCACCTCGGCAATCCGGACACGCTTTCTGTCAGACACAAATTCCCAGCGTCCCGCTCCTCGCGGCTCAACGACCCTCGCCCATTAACCCCCCACTCACAGATTTCTGATTCCTGTAGGATTTCGGACGTTGGTTTTGCGTCCGCACTGAAACTTTTTCATCAAACAGCCGTCGCGCCCGTGTAGTTGAGGCACTGAGAACCATAAGGGCTCAAAGTACAGACATAAAATTTTGAGAAAAATAGATATTTGTAATAATCAAGTTTGTAGACAAAACACCAATCTCACAGGTTTGACTTGTTTTTTAAATCAAGTCTCAACATGCTATATAAAAATCACGTACTCACTTTATGTTATGAAGTTTTCGTTAATATTTAGGATTATTATTATTAATGTTAATTCACAGCATTTTCGTATATGGGCTAGTGGCAATAGTGTATTTCTTAACTGTTGTCTAGTTTGCAATTAATGTGAAAATATAATCAGAATATAAAGAACAGATATTAAATGCAATACACACACACACACACACAAACACACACACAGTTATGACTTATTCCAACTCTTCATGATCCTCGTTGCCATCATTTGCATTAAGAACATTCTGTTGCTTGAGATTTAGAAAAAAATTGATTGTTCATTCTACTAGTTTTGTAAAGTACCTTTGTTTCAAGTTTGATCATGTAATATTGTTAATTCTTTATGTTTCAAGGTTGATGTTTGCCTTCCGCCTACTATCTGGGCACCATGTTTTACCAGGTATATAGAAACTCTGGAGAAATAATAAGTTATCATCCTCGACGTGACCTGAAGGAAATGGTGGCCTCCCACGATTTCAATGATGAATATGTTACTTTAAAAACCTTCGTCACTGAAAAATTTCTGAAATATACACTGTTACCACGAACATCAGCTTTTGGTTTGTTAGAGAGATTGTAACACTGTTAAAGGGTCTAAAATCCTCAGTGTCCATTCTACAGTCAGGAATGCTACCACCATGGAACGTGATCTTATGCTTGGGCATTTCAAGAGCTTATAGCTTTCATGGGGAAATGGCTTCAGTGTAGCCACTGAGCGTTCCTACAGCAATGAAAATTTGTACTTTGAGCCCTTGTGGAAGTGAATATCTGAGAAATATGTGAGGCAGCTTTTCGGAAATGCTAATATATACAACATAGGGATACACCATTCACAAATCTGGTTCACCGTAACATCAAAAGATATCAGGTGTATGTATAATCTACTATCTTAAGCCCTTATGGTTCTCAGAGCCTCAGTTATAGATCGAATGGCGTCTGTTCTGTCGGACATGTCAAACAGAGCAGACGCTACTCTAAAAAGTGTGTGAATTCCTAAGGGACAAAACTTCTGATGTCATCGGTCCCTAAACTTACACACTACTTAAACTAACTTATTCTAAGAACAAAACGCACACACCCATGCCCGAGGAAGGACTTGAACCTCCGGCGGGACGAACCGCGCAATCCGTGTGTGAGCGACATGTGGGTGCTATTCTGTTATTTTGCGCAACAGATTAATCTTAGATGTACCCTTTACCCTGTGGCTCCTGCAAGATGCAATTTCCACCCCCACACTACTACAGAAGTCAGACAGACGCTCCTAACGTTCTAAACAGAAATGTCTGAAAAACCTTCAACAATAAATATCATCCGGAGTCGTTCGCTGTAAGGAAATGATACAAAAATTCACAAAATTTCTTACGTAACTAGTGGGATACTTGGGTACTGGAGTAGTGCTAGTTAGTGTAAGAAAAACATGAAACTAACGAAAATTACTATTTATTTTGCAAAAATTCTGAGAAATCAGAATGGCACTTTTAGTTATGAGCTGAACAAGTTATTTCCGGGTTCTTTTTGGAATGTGAAGTTACCTCTTAAGGATTGGATTCGCTAATGAAATTTCTATATAAAGTTTAAGATTGATATTGACTTGGCAGAATGGCTGAGAGCCGCGCCTACTCAACTTGAATAACTATCCATTAGAATGTTGCTAGGTACGGTCGAGGCTGTCGTGTGTGAAATGCAGTGAAGTGTACTGTTGTGGGGGAAATATGGGTCTCGCAAGAGCTGTAGCGCACAATACCGTAAGCTGTGATGACTGCTGTCTGCGCCGCTCGCTGCTGACAAATAAGATGACTCTCGTTCTACCTGGATTGACCTTCGCCAATCAAACTCTCCCTGCACCTTGATGAAGTCAAGGTCTCCTATTCGCCTCTAGTCTAACTATTGGCGTTGTACACCAGTCAGATAACCAGTCCACCACGATGCCACTCAAAAATTCACTCGCAGGCGTTTAACTATAACTCTGTCCATTCACACCGCACAATATGTGTGGCGGCCAACACAGTGAACAATGCTTAATCGCAAGGACTCAATATAGTTGCACTCAGATTCGCTCTCGACAGAGGTGCTCTCCCAGTAAAGTACTGAGGAGAGACTTGTTCCTTGCTCTTTGAGTACACGTACGAGCGCACACGCTCTCGTTACGTGTTCTCACTCCAAGAACGACAACGGAATGGCCCCTCTCCATGCCAGACTTGAAGGGGTATGTCTTTTGGTCTCTTCCATTACTCCTTCAGCTCAAGGTGGCATTGCTCTTCTAAAACGGGAGAATGATGTTTCGTTTAAGGCAACCAATCCGGAAATCTGTAGCATCGGTGTTTGGAAACTGCATGCTATGTTTGTAAAGAATGCGTAGGCTGGGCGCTCTCACACAATGTAGTGGAATTTGCTTTTAAGCCGAACACGGGGTCGTTCTCCCTTTCACTCGGGCAAACGCTGTCTGCTCTACGGGTGCTCGCCGGCCGACGTAGATAGGTTGACTCATCCTCTGAAGGGACCGGCCTCCCGGCGTGCGGTTTGCCTCTCCCGAACTAAAAGCCCCTGTGACCGTCGAGTCTTGAATGTGTGTGTGTATGCTAGCCTCGAGTAGTTCAATCTCAGTGCGCACTTGCGACTTACTAGTTATTTGCATATCGTTTACATGAATTCATACAACAATGACTTTATCTTATCGAGTTTGGGTTCGAATGAAGCGTCTTGATGTGTGGAATATGATTGTGAGGGCGGAATATGTAAGCAATGAAGGTAAGGGACCACGACGTCTTACACATGAGATGGCGCCTTAAACCGCGCGGCCACTTAGCGCGGCAGACGCCACTCATATCTATAATCTACTGAGTACTTTCCTTCCCTCGAACGTTGACATGCTTATGTATTCATTCGCAATTTTTCCGAATATTCAACGGCTGGAACAGCGAAGTTAGCAACGAAGTGTTGGAAAATATAATAACCGAACACGTGCTGTGTTCAGTCATTAATTTGTCTTTGAACAAAGTACACAGCGGCCTTGAGATACGTTACCGGTTATTCGACGTATTTTGCAGTTATTTTCGTGTAAGCTATGCTGAGGATGATTCGATCTTTCGTCTCCAAACAGTAACGTTCTTGATCTTCAGTAACAGTCAGACACAGTCCCCGCTGCGCTATTTTTAATCGATGGTGGTATAAAAAAGGTCAATTTTCTCATATAGCTCTCTGTACTTTCTTACCGAAGCACGGGACCTGTGCAATACAGAATCACATACCATCAACAAACGCATTGTTATCCTGTTGTAGCGGTTCTTGTCTGCATTTGTTACGTAAGTTTCATTTAATTAAATTAAATTGAATTGCCTGTCTGAAAACTTCACTGTTTCAGAGAACTTTGGGGGAAGAAGTACTTCACTAGGGAAGAAGCAGTACCAGTCGTTCTCTGAAGAAGGCTTGTACATTCCCCGCCACACGTGGCCGGCCACTGTACCAGTTGCTATTCAGATTGTCCTCAATACGTAGGAGGCAAGATTACATGTTATAGCTAATGGCACCCAAATCACTGCACTTAAGCGTTTGTCCGTTGTGTCGCCCAATAGTGCAGTCTGCTCGATGGTCTTCACCGCGGTAGCGTCTAATTTGTATGCGACCATCACAGTAGAGCAAATGGAAGCGGGACTCATTCGAAAAAACTACACTTTGCCTCTCAGCGTACCAGCGACGGCGGCACGAGCCCTTTGTAGTCTAAGGGGTTGGTGGTTTCTGGTCACTGGAAGGCGATGCAATGGCTTGCGTGCCACCACTTCAGTCCTCGGCAGATGGAATCGAACAATCGACGCAGACATGTCCACGCCCATTGCAGTGCTCCAGCGTCGGTCTGACGCTGTGGGTGAAGCTGTTCTGTCAGTTACAGCCAAGAGGACAAGATCGCGCTGTAGTCGCATTGTGTTGTTCAGCTCACACTCGTCGCTGTGTACGATCCTAATCTATCCACTGGTTCCACACGAATTACTGTCGTAGCTGAGTGCCTTGTACGAGGCGCAGGGTCACGATGTGACAAACCCGATCCGCGGAGATCTATCATTCTGCCCCGTTCGGTCCCACTCATATGCTGATGTTGTGCCCTTTGACGTCGAAGAGGTTAGCGGCACTTGCTTGGACGTTTCCACTTCGTTTGAGGGTTCTGCAGCGACTGAGCGAGGCGTAACGCTGGCCTGCCAGGTCACACAAAAGGGGGTGCCGCTGGATCTACGTGTACGCTTTACCTTTGCAATCCTAATCACTTCCATTGTTCTACACAACTTCCGCTTTTGGAGTGATGCGGACAAATCCTTCTGTGTGTGCAATTTTCGCAAATAATAGTGTACTCCTTAACTGTAGCTGTTACCCACAACAATTACATTCACGCTACGATATCTATATGAGCAGCGTTTTTTATTCTTGTTTCAACCCCTCTCGCACAATTTAGGAGTGGTGGGGGGGAGGGTGACAGCTGTACAAACAACCCGTTCTTCAGCTCATAGAACTTGTTCCTAACTTAGATGCTAAAACAAAACAAAAAAACAAGGAGACAATTTAAAATTATTTATTAAGGCAATGCTAATGGGCGAAACGTAAGTAATACAACGCTGTCTCCATGAACTGTTATAAACAGTGATAAAAATGTGGACATACAGCAAGTTAAAAAACTTGAGAAACGATTGAAGAACAGTAAACATATTGTGTTGGCAGAAGAGCCAACACCGTGTTACTAGTGGAGGCCGAAATGCACGCGTTTTAGCCCACGCAGGCTGGCGTGAGGAGGGAAGAACTATACCGACGTGAGGTCTGGAACATGACAAGGAACTAGAATTCAGAAAGCGGACGTAATTAGTTTAATACTTAACTTTAATCCATTAATGATGAACGCCGCTCTTGACGGTACATGATTCGCAATATTATCTGTTCAGAATACATTCATAGTAACTGAATATGGCGCCTTGCTAGGTCGCAGCAAATGACGTAGCTGAAGGGTATGCTAAACTGTCGTCTCTGCAGAAGAGAGCGTATGTAGACAGTGAACCATCGCTAGCAAAGTCGGCTGTACAACTGGGGCGAGTGCTAGGAAGTCTCTCTAGACTAGACCTGCCGTGTGGCGGCGCTCGGTCTGCAATCACTGATAGTGGCGACACGCGGGTCCGACGTATACTAACGGACTGTGGCCGATTTAAAGGCTACCACCTAGCAAGTGCGGTGTCTGGCGGTGACACCACAAAACACATGAAAAAACACTTGAAAAACACTGAACACGGTAGAAGATACGTTGACCATTAAAAACGGAGCAGCGTAAACTTTCACTAAAATTGGGAAAGGACATACCCTGGGATGGAGGGCATGGAGGGAGATAGGAGAGTAGTGATGATAAGGACTCAGGATTAGTAAGAGGTGGTGTAGAGACAATGCAGGCTATGGGGGTGGGGGAGAAGGATAGCTGGCACTGAGATCTATAGATATGAGAGTAAAGGGTGGGGGGCGGCAAGGAAGAGGAGAAGGAGGGGAGAGGAGGAAGAGGGAGCCCCTTGATCAGGTGTGGATAGAGTGGGGTGGACTCGGAGTTCGTAGGGTGGGTATATGTCAGGGTGGAGTTTGTGGTCTGGAAGAGGGAGACAGTTGAAATTTATTTGCCAGATGGCATGAAAGGTGTGCAGGTGCTGGATTGGAGGGATGTGTAGATAGACGCACAGCAGCACACTAGGACTGGGAAAGTGAAAGAACACAATAGGATTGTTGGAGTCGACTTTATTGATGATGTATTATATTTGGAGGTATTCAGTGTGAGTGAAGAGAGGTAGGAATGTAATGGGTTGGTAAAGGACCCTTGCGAGGGAAGTTAAGTGGATAAGGAGAGCGAGGCAGATGGCATGGTGTCAAGAATCTGGAGAGACTTATAGCATTTGGATAGCAAAGGATGGTAGGACTGTGGATGGGTGTAGTACTCATTATCGACAGTAAGTAGTTTTAATCTGATATGGGCTCTCTGTTGGATGGTTAGTAAATGAGATATCCTCACTAGCTGCCAATCGAAGGTTAGTACAAGGTATTTTAAAGTGTTAGTTAGCTGGATGGGATGGTCGTAAATGGAGACGTAGATGTCATGGAGACAGAAGGTTCAGGTGGTGCGCCATATAGTTATTGCCTGGGTTTTGTAGAGGTTAATCTTAAGGCTCCATTGATTACAGCAGGACGTAAAGTAACTGAACTAGATTTTGGGGGATCGTTGGGATTTCTGGAGCATAGGATATAGGGCGAGGAAAGCGGTGGTGTAATCAGCATACTGAAGGAGGTGGATGGAAGGAGGTGGTTTGGCGATATCGGTAGTGTACAAGAGGTAAAGGAGAGGGGAGAGAACGGAACTTTGGGACCTCCTGCAGTGGGGTGGAAGGTATGGGAATTGGTGTTGTTAACAACAACGACATAGGATGGGCGGTTGGAGAGGAAGGATAAAATAAGGCGGAAAATTTGACTGGAAGTGCGTAAATCTGGAGTTTAAAAAGACTGGAATTCCATCTGTGGTTGTATGCTTTCACTATGTCAGGAGAGATAAAGAGAGATGAACACTTGAGCTGTTGGGATAGGGGATCAGGAGTTTATCATCAGAAGAGAAGGAGGGACAGAAGTACTGGGTAATAGGAAGCAGATGGTGTTGGTGCAGATGTGGTGTAGATGATAGTGGTATAGAGGCTTGCAATGGTGATGAGATAGGGCATTCTCTGAGGGGACGGTATGTAACCAGGGGATACATTGCGTTTTCTGAGAAGCACTTGGTTTATGTCCTGTGCTATGATCGGATGTTTAATTCTGTTTCTGGTATGTTGCTCAAGTACCAGAACCTGGGATCCAGGGGTGGGACTGTGGCATCCGTCCGTTCATGGACAGTGTGGGATTGAGAGTAGTCAAAGTGCGGGTCGTCACGGATGGAAAAGGTGTCGGAGAGATAAAATGCAAAGTGACTGGCTCTGCACAGGTCGTCAGGTAAGGGACGGTTATCGTGAAGGATTGGGTAGTGAGGGATGGGATGGGTTCCAGAAAGTCAATGGAATGCTTTCCATTACTTGGAAGAATTAACTGGGAGTGTAGCACTGAGTCTGATTTGTGTCTGGCGCCATCCCAGCATTTTTTGACATTAAGTAAATTTTTAATGTATCGTTGTATTTGCCGATGGAGTGTGAGTGTGTACCGATCATGAGCCCATAGGAAGGTGAGGTACAAGCGACGGGATTCACAGTCACAGAGAAGGAGTAAGGAATGGGGCGATAGCGATATATGCCTTTAGTAGGAATAAGGACGAAGATAGCATCTGACAAGGTGTGTTGCAGGAAGGCTGTGGCATGGAAGGTTAGAGGGTGTGGCTTCCAGTCTGGGTATCTATGGATTTCCAGTAGGCATTCCGGTTGGCAGGGGAGTACTTGTGATAAATGTTTGGACTGAGGTTGGGATGGGGTGTATGGGGACGGGAAGTATGTACGGTATGGTGAGGAGGAAAGATCCAATTGGATTGGCATGAGCAGAACGACGCAATAACGTTACATGCTTACGAGTTCTTACTGTCTATACAATTACGAGGATGACGACTACAGTTACTTTCTTCTACTGCTGCCACGTATATCAAAATCGGCATACGCAGTTCAACAGATAAGACAGCATGTCTGTACCATTTATCGGCGCGTATTAAGCCACAAACATTTGCGATAACACGAAATTTTGTGCTGGACTGCGTCTCTAATCCGTATCTCCGCTCCCTGCCGATTGCGGATTCTAGCACGCCTTAGGGTCCGACTTGCTATTAGTTTCTTTCTTTACCGTCCGAAGTTCACAGGGCCTCCCTAACCAGGCTGTTGGATCTGCGGCTGGGCGAGAAAGATTACATTGGGAAGATCTAATTAACAGCAACCTCATACATGTTACTAAGATTCCACACTTCTACTCCTTAGCAGAGTATATTCGGCTATGAGCGTTTGTGGCGCGTTAAAACTTCATGTTTGACAAGCACTCAATCATGGAGCGGTATGAAGTTTAAGTATGAAGGAAAACGAATAAAGCTTTCAGTCACTGTACGAGGGCCACTCGAATTTTACAGTTCACAGTACGTTAAGCAGGAATTCGTGATGGAACACCGGTTAAGGACACGGTATAATTTTTTTTTAAATTTAAAATATCGTTTTCGAGACTTCGTTATTGCTACGTGACTGCGCGAAAGTATTCCGAGTATTCATTTCCGAAGTAGTTAACGTCGATAGATTGAAGCAATGGTCTCTGTAGCCGCTGATGAAGTCTATCACTGAAGAATACGAAATTTTGTGTAATAGGAGTTATGGGTCACGGAATTTGATGAAAAGTCTCACGGAAGGTTGATATTTAAAAAAAAAGTAAATAATAATTGCGGCTTTTGAGTCAACGCTTCAAAGTTTTTGAGAAAATCAACGTCTAAGTTCTGTGCACTGGCTGAGTCCTCAAGATTACAGCCATTTGCCGAGATGCTCCCAAATGCCAGTGGTAAACGCGTCAGGTTTTGGTTTTCTGGAGTTTTGATGATGTTCACCTCCCGATAATGTAAAAATGTATTTTCTCATACTAGATATACTTTTTTGAAAAAAAAGACAGTCAACAGTTTAATATTATAAAGAATTTAGTGCATTTCTGGTGGAGCGAACTGAGAACATTAAAAAGAAATTTTCACGTTTTTATTTCATTAACAGTCAATATTTACTTAATTAAAGCATATTTTATAATAAACCTGAATTTATCGAATTTTAGTAAATCTAGACGGTATTTTTCCATGGCGTTAACCTATTTTTAGCTGTATGTTTTACATTTCGCAAATATTCTGGTGGAACATGTAAAAATATCACAAAAACGAAGCTGTTCTCCAATAAGTGAGGATACGAATCATCCGTTGTAACATATAATTCCCAGCTGCTCAAGGGGGATGACACTTTTTACGTATCCATTTATTCCCCACAAAGGTTTGTGGCCCCCGTTCCAGTCGTTCGTAAGCCTCAGTGTGAGTTCGAATTTGTCTCATTTTAGCTTCACGGTCTATTCGAGAGATATTCGTAAGAGAAAGCATTATATTGACTGACTTTTCTGGGCAAGTTCACTGTCGGAATTTTAACAGTAAAACACACACTGATGCCGAATGTCTTCTTGTACCGTCTGCCATTGAAGTTGGCTGAATATCTTCGTGACGCCTTCGTAATTACCAAATGAACCCGTCACTAAAACGCGTCGCTCTTCTTTGGATCTTCTCTGTTTCCACGGTCAGTCCTGTCTGGAACGGATCCAAAACTGACAAACAACATTCAAGTATCGGTGCAACAACTATCTTGACTTTACACACGAACAAAAGCTTCTTCAATATCGGGAAGAATACCCAAAGCCGGAGCATACCTCGTTCACCACAGTTCAAATCAAAGAATACTAACTGAAATCCGTCAACTTATGCAGCTAATAATACAACCTGTTTGTAATAATCTTCATCCACACACACACACACACGAGTACGGCGATGCTATCTTCAAGAGCGCTCCATGGAAGTGTGATAGGACCCATATTATCTTCTACACACATGAATGATCTGGAGGGCAGGGTGGGCTGCAATTTGTGTTTGTTTACTGATGATGCTGTGGTATACGGAAAGGTGTCGACATTGAGCGACTGTGGGACGGTACAAGATGTCTTAGATAAAATTTCTCGTTGGTGCGATAAATGTAGAAATATGTAAGTTAATACGGACGAGTAGAAAAAATAAACTCGAAATGTTCAGATACAGCGCGACTAGTGTCCTGCCTGACACAGTCAGGTCGATTAAATATCCGGGCGTAACACTGGAAAATATTTTGAAATGGAACGAGCACGTAACGCTCGTAACAGGGTAGGCGAACAGTCGAGTTCGCTTTATTGGGACGCTTCTGAGGACATTTTGGTGAGCCGGCACTTGAAGCTGACTACTGAACGATACTATTGGCGCCAGTATACATGTCGCGTAAGGACCACAAGTATAAAATACGAGAACTTACGGCTCATACGGAGGCATACAGACAGACGATTTTCCGTAGCTCTACTTGCGAGTAGAACTGGAAAGGAAATGACGAGTAGCGATACAGGGTACCCTCCGCCACGCACCGTACGGTGGCTTGAGGAGTGTGTCTGTAGATGAAGATGTACATGACCACACCGTAATTTGCAATTAAGTGCTTGACAGAAAATTCATAGAACCACTTTTTTACCAACGCTGTAAGCATACAAAATTAACAGTTGCATCTACGCAAGGATTACTTCTCTTTAATCTTGGTATCCGTTTGTGTACAGCCAGTGTGAAATAGTACGTTTGCTAACGGAACACTCTAAGCCTCTTGCACCCGAGTTGTGCTGCATTTAGTCAGCCAGTTGTTACTCTCGTAGGTAGCAACCCGTTATACTTCCTGTCACAACCCAATAATGATTGTCGTCCCACGTAGTTCTACTCCCAGCTCCCTGTTTTGAACTGTAACGCTTAATAATTATTCCCTAGGCACAGACACCCACCCATAGAAAAGAACTTGGTTTGTAAGGAGAAAATATAAAATGTGATGTCAAACACTTTCCAACATTCCTACGGCTTTGATCCCTATGAATGTCAGTAGAGTCAAGCAAGAACTGGGATTGCTTTATACACCCAATAACTCAAGATGGGGAATACATACAGCCAATACCTTATGCTATCGTAGAGAAAGACTTAATACATATATTACCTATCCTACGAGGGTAAGTCAATTATTATCCGCAATTTACATATATTTTTGTTTATTTTGGTAGTACCGTCGTTTTACGTTGATGACGCATGCTTTGTTTATTTGTCGTTATATTGTTGGAATTTTCAAGCTGCTAGGTTAGTTTCGTTATCGCTGCCGTGCTGTTAATCTTGGCTGCTCCGCTGTCTATTTGCACCAAAGAAGAGCAACGTTCATTGATACGTGTTTTTTTCTTTTTTTTTGGTCGGAAGACCTTTCAGGGGCCGAAATTCATCGAAGGCTTTCGGTACAGTACGGGAACAGTGTTTTGCCACAACGGAGTGTCTACGAATCGATTGAAAAATTCAGAAATGGTTTCACAAGTGTTACGCACGATGAAGGAGCCGGACGACCGTTTACCCCCACAAATGGAGAAACCATTGAGCGTCCACGTGAAATGATTTTCTTAGACAGACGATCAACTGTTGACGAAGTGGCACATCGTCTGCAAATTAGTCACGACTCTGCCTACGAAATCATCCACAACAGACTTGGGTTTCATAAACTTTTTTGCAAGATGGGTCCCAAAACAACTCACACTGTTACATAAACAAACGCACTTGTACATGTGCAAAAAACATTTGGATCGCTATCGTAACGAAGGGGCAACTTCTTAGACAGGATCATTACTGGTGACGAAACATGGATCCATCATCAAGAGCCGGAGACTAAACGGCAGAGTATGGAATGGAAACACCCGAATTCGCCGTCCATGAAAATGTTCAAGACCCAGCCGTCCGCAGGAAAACTGGTGCTTACGGTTTTTTGGGACGCACAAGATCCAGTACTGGAACAGTGTGGGGAAAGGGGCACAACAATAAACAGTGTACGTTACAGTGAGATGCTTACTGCCAGGCTAAAGCCTGCAATTCGAAGCAAATGCCGAGGATTGCTGTCGAAAGGTGTTGTGTTGTTGCACGACAATACCCGTCCACATAGTGCTGCCCACACTGCTGGAACGCTCCAGAAACTCAAATTTGAAGTACTGGATCATCCTCCTTATTGTCCCGATCTTTCCCCGTCTGACTATCACTTGTTTGGTCCACTCAAACAGGCATTAAGACGGTGTCGATTTGCCTTGGACAAAGCAGTCACAGAAGCGGTGCATTCATGGCTCGCAGCTCAACCGAGAACCTTCTTTTATGAGGGCATCAGGAAGCTTGTACAACGATGGATACGTTGAAATGCAGGGAGACTATGTCGAAAAATGATGTTCTTGTAAGTTTCCTATCTGATTACAACAAAAATTTTGTAGCTACTTTGCGGATAATACACTACTGGCCATTAAAATTGCTACACCAAGAAGAAATGCAGATGATAAACGGGTATTCATTGGACAAATATACTAGAACTGACATGTGATTGCATTTTCACGCAATTTGGGTGCATAGATCCTGAGAAATCAGTACCCAGAACAACCACCTCTGGCCGTAATAACGGCCTTGATACGCCTGGGCATTGAGTCAAACAGAGCTTCTTTGGCGTGTACAGATACAGCTGCCCATGCAGCTTCAACACGATACCACAGTTCATCAAGAGTAGTGACTGGCGTATTGTGACGAGCCAGTTGCTCGGCCACCATTGACCGGACGTTCTCAATTGGTGACACATCTGGAAAATGTGCTGGCCAGGGCAGCAGTCGAACATTTTCTGTATCCAGAAAGGCCCGTACAAGACCTACAACATGCGGTCGTGCATTATTCTTCTGAAAGGTAGGGTTTCGCAGGGATCGAATGAAAGATATTGCCACGGGTCGTAACACATCTGAAGTGTAACGTACACTGTTCAAAGTGCCGTCAATGCGAACAAGAGGTGACCGAGACGTGTAACCAAGGGCACCCCATACCATCACGCCGGGTGATACGCCAGTATGTCGATGACGAATACACGCTTCCAGTGTGCGTTCATCGCGATGTCGCCAAACACGGATGCGACCATCATGATGCTGTAAACAGAACCTGGTTTCATCCGAAAAAATGACGTTTTGCCATTCGTGCACCCAGGTTCGTCGTTGAGTACACCATCGCAGGCGCTCCTGTCTGTGATGCAGCGTCAAGGGTAACCGCAGCCATAGTCTCCGATCTGATAGTCCATGCTGCTCCAAACGTCGTCGAACTGTTCGTGCAGATGGTTGTTGTCTTGCAAACATCCCCATCTGTTGACTCAGGGATCGAGACGTGGCTGCGCGATCCGTTACAGCCATGCGGATAAGATGCCGGTCATATCGACTGCTAGTGATACGAGGCCGTTGGGATCCAGCACGGAGTTCCTTATCAACCTCCTGAACCCACCGATTCCATATTCTGCTAACAGTGATTGGATTTCGACCAACGCGACCAGCAATGTGGCTATACGATAAACCGCAATCGCGATAGGCTACAATCCGACCATTATCAAAGTCGGAAACGTGATATTACGCATTTCCCCTCCTTACACCAGGCAACACAACAACATTTCACAAGGCAACGCCGGTCAACAGCTGTTTGTGTACGAGAAATTGGTTGGAAACGTTCCTCATGTCAGCACGTTGTAGGTGTCGCCACCGGCGTCTACCTTGTGTGAATGCTCTGAAAAACTAATCATTTGCATATCACAGCATCTTCTTCCCGTCGGTTAACTTTGGCTTCTGTAGTACGTCATCTTCGTGGTGCAGCAATTTTAATGGAGAGTAGTGTAATTGACTTACCCTCGTATTTAAACGAAACTCTTCCTAGGTCAGTCGTGTCGAAAATTATGTACACTTAGTTTCGTTACCCCAATATTATGTACCCATCTTACATGTACAGAACCCAATTGCTTTTGTAAACAATCTCCCAGGACCTATACTAAAATGCACCCTGTGGGAGTGTTCCAGCCGGTATGTTGTTAGGTGTGAGCCTGCTGACAGCTACGGGCCACCCACAAGGGTGCCGAGGCGGCCATACCTCCACTGGGGTCCCCCTCGCTCCCTCTTGCAGCCCAATGGCTGTGAGGCCAATCGGCCATCCGTAGTGCAGCAGCAATTACGAGTTACTAGTTTACTGTAAACTGAGGATAACAGAACGTCCATTCAAAGTAACTAACTGAAAGTAAATTGTAGAGCATTTCCCTCCTTTTAGTCTATAAGGCTCCTCCGCCAAACATCAGCCTGTCTGAGGGAGCAACTGTACACTTCTTACATCATCATCATCATCTTGGACAGTTTCCAGCCACTGGCTGGGTCTGTCGGGAACACAAGCCTCTCCATCGTGTTCTGTCTTTCCACCATTCCCCCTCTTCCACCTTCGTCCAGTTCTCTCCTCTTCTCGTAACACATTCCTTCACTCCCTTCACCCATCTATCTCTTGGTCTTCCTCTGGGCCTCTTCCCCTCCAGTTGCAGATCAAACATCCTCTTTGGAATTCTTCCCTCATCCATTCTCTTCATGTGTCCATACCACTGCAGTCTTGACTTTTCTATCCTGTCCTGTACTGGTTCCTCCTTTAGTCTTTCCCTCACATACACATTTCGCAATCTGTCTCGTCTTGTTACACTCAACCTGCTCCTCTGGAACTTCATTTCACTAGCCTGTATTCTACTTCTGTCGCTTTTGTGCATTACCCATGTCTCACTTCCGTATGTCAATATGGGGACAAAGTAGGTTCGGTATATAATTCCCTTGGATTTCTGTGGCACCTCATTGCTCCAAATAAGCCCCCTAATGCATTTGTAGAACTGCCCTGCTTTTCTGCACCTTTCATTTATTTCCATTGCGTTTCCCCCTTTACTTTCAATCATGCTTCCCAGGTACTTGAAGTTCTCTACCACTTGTAGTTTTTCCCCTCCACAAGTTATATCCACATTTGGCCTATTCTTCTTCCTTGTTGTGACAATTATTTCACTTTTCTTTGCAGAGAAATGCATTCCATATTGAGCTGCCGTTGCCTCCCATGCATCTAACTGCTCTTGCAACTCCTTCTCGCAATTTCCCCATAACATCAGGTCATCGGCAAAAAGCACTGCTTTCATTTTATGATCTCCAATTGCATCTGATACTTGCTGTAGGATTTCATCCATAACAATAATAAACAATAAAGGCGAAAGTGCACTTCCCTGTCGCAGCCCATTTTCCAGCTTGAACCATGCAGTACGTTCCCTCCCCACTTTCACACAACTCTCACTTCCCTCATACATTTTTCTGACTTTTCGTGTCATCTCTTCATCTATCCCTTTTGCGTTCAGCACATCCCAGAGCTTGTCCCTACAGATACTGTCATACGCCTTCTCAATATCTAAAAAGGCCATGATTAAGTCCTTCCCGTACTCATAGTGCCTCTCCTGCAGTTGCCTTACCGCAAATATGAGGTCCGTTGTTGATCTTCCCGGTCTGAAACCATACTGCTCCTCTTGCAGTCTACTTTCAATACTGCTCCTTATTCTCTTCTCCAGGATCTTTTCATAGATTTTTCCACAGTGGCATAGCAGGGTGATTCCTCTGTAGTTCTCACATCTCCTTTTATCCCCTTTCTTGAAGATCGGGACTATAATTCCTTTCTTCCAATCCTCAGGAATTCTGTTCTCCTTCCACACCACCCTCAGCACTCTGTATAGCCACTGGGTTCCTACTTCTCCTGCTGCTCGTATCATATCCACTGTTACTTCGTCCCAACCTGGTGCCTTGCCCCCTTTCATCCTCTTTATGGCTTCTTCCACTTCCTTCCAAGTTAGATCATCAATTTCCCCACTATTATAATCGTCTGCTGCCTTAGGCTCTCCATCGCTGTTAGTTACCCGCTTGGCGGCATTCAACAGATCTTCAAAGTACTCCTTCCAAATCTTTTTGAGCTCATGCATTTCCTCCACAACTCTTCCATTATTATCCATGATCCTCAGGCACTCGCTTCTGTCGTTCCTCTTATTTCTTACCATGGTGTAAAGTACTTTTTTGTTCCCTTCACTGTCCACTTCTAACATTCTTGTCCATTTTTCCATCCACTTCTTCTTCTCCGCCCTTACTATGGTCTGTGCCGCTTTCTTGCTTTCCTTGTATTTTACCCTAGCTTCCTCTGTTCGGGTCTGGAACCATTCTCTGAAGGCTTTGTTCTTTCGAAGTACTGCCTCTTTACATATGTTGTTCCACCATGGGGTTTCCTTACTTCTCCTCTTTGTGCTAGTTCTTCCGCACACAGTCTCAGCTGCCTCAACTGGAGCCCTCTTAAAATCTCCCCATTCTTCTTCCACTGTTCTCTGATCTTCCTTTGGCAGCTTCTTCCTGATCAGTGTCTGGTACTGGGTCCTCCATTCATCCTCTTTCAGCATCCATGTCTTCAACCTTTTCTCCTGTATATCTGCTGCCCTCCTATCTTTTTTCTCTCTCAGGGTGGCTACCAACAACCGGTGGTCACTGTCTAAGGCCTCAGATGGAATGACCTTAACATCTGTGAGGCTGCTCATCATCTGCCTATCCACTAGTACATAGTCTACTACTGAAGTTTGGGACCAGTCTCCACTGTACCAAGTTATTTTGTGGCTACTTCTCTTCTTGTACCAGGAATTTGCGATCGCCAGCCCATTCCTCTTGCAGAATTCCAGCAACAATTTTCCTTCTCTATTTCGGTTCCCAAAGCCCTCTGGTCCCATTACCTCCTCGAATCCTTTCCTGTCTGTGCCAACATGTGCATTGAGGTCCCCTATTATAATCTGATTACTTCCATTTAGCTACTTTTGCATGTCATCTTCAAATTCCTCCTTCTCCTTTTTTGTACACCCCACCTGTGAGGCATATGCTTGGATGATTTCAATGCTTTTTTCTTTCACTCGTACTCTGGCTTTTATCATTCGATCATTGATACCTTCCACCTCCTCCTGCAGACCCTCTCTGACCACTATTGCCACTCCATTTCTTCCCCTCTCATTCCCTATCCAGTACAGTTTACATCCTTTACTTAGTGGTTTTTCACCAACTCCTCTCCACCTAGTCTCAGCAAGTCCCAAGATGTCCAATTTCCTCCTTTCCATCATTTATACAATTTCTTCTAACTTCCCACTTAGAGTCCTTACGTTTAAGGTGCCCAGTCGTAAACCATCTCGTAATCCTTTTCCATTGCTTGGTCGATTTCTTTTAAATCCGTTCCGTGATCCGAGGCATGTTCCCTTTTTGAAAGCAGTTGATTTATCCACTACTGGCTTGCTAGGCCTATCGCAGCTTCACCAGAGCCCCGTTAGCCGTCACGTTTCAGGGTTCCCATAGGGCCTTCCCAGCTACCGTAGCGGTCCTGGGGCACACGAAGTCCCCGCTGTACATCGCCCCCATAGGCAGTCCCCTACTTTGTGCCGTTGCCCATCTCCCACGACTTGGACGAGGGGTTGGACTTACTTACAATAATACTTCTTACAATAAATTTGAATTTTAATTGTTGGTCCTGTAGAAGGGGGAGGAGTGTGTAGTGCCGCTAGTTCATGAGGAATTTTGGTAGGGAAAAAAACAAGATTTAAAATTTTTTTATTATATGTTCAAATGGTTCAAATGGCTCTGAGCACTATGGGACTTAACATCTATGGTCATCAGTCCCCTAGAACTTAGAAATACTTAAACCTAACTAACCTAAGGACATCACACAACACCTAGTCATCATTTATTATATGTCTTTCCACTTCAGTTAACGTAGAAGCTCTGCTCGGAGCTAGCTTGGCCTGATTATCCACCACCACGACCATGCCACGAGCTGTCCACTCAGCTACTCATGAGTGAAAATGCTGAGTGCATGGCGCCGCTACTTACGCGGTCCGCTCAGTGGGAACCAATAGTGTGCGAGGGATGTATGATGAGATGCCCTGTGGCGATCAGCGAAGAGACGCAGCCACGAAAGCGATCCTCTCTTCCGTGCTGACTCCCAAACCGAACAGACGCACCTCCCTTATGGCTTCCTCTCAGCCTCCCTATTTCAAAAGCTCTGAACTGGCTGCGTCCTCCTGGTGACACTGTATATCTGAGCCGTGCGTGGCTCGTGTTCGTGCCATCTCTTATAGAACATCCTGTTTTTGCCGTACTGCCACCTCGTTATGTTAGTTTCAATTACTTGCGTCAGTGATTTGCTGCTTTGCCTGCCCGTGAGCGGCAGCAGCAGCGCTTATCGATATAACCCCTGCCGTATTATCTTTGCTGGACTGCTATTACTTCCCGGTCGTCGTGTGTCAGTCAGCCTGTTGGAACGTGTCAGCAGTTAGTTCGGACCTGGCGGCGTTTGAGTCGGCACGCGGCACAAGTTTAGTCGGGGCGCGGCAGCAGTGAGGGCCAGACCGCCATGACTATCCCGACGGTTGGCGACACACGTGATTGGAGTGGGGACGACTTAGTTTGGTCGTCGGTCGGTCGTCTTGCCGCACGACGTGTATTTGGCCGGCGGTCGCTAATGGGTTGGCTGTGTGTGCCGACTCGTGATTCGTCCCTGTTTTTGTACAGCCACTGCCGTTAGCATTGTCTGGTTCTTCGTGCAAGTGTTCGTGAAACTGTGTGTAGTTTGTGTGATTTTAATTGACAAGTTATTTTAAATGTTGGCGGCGTATTGGTTGCGAGGAGTCGGTCGACTGGTGTGGATCAGCCAGGAAATCTCCGCGTGGCGCTGTGGGCCGGGCCCGCTGGCGGTCTCTAAGCAGTGTCGGAGTGTGTGCGAGCTGTTCCTATTGCTACGAGGTTCATGGCTCACTGACTCAGGACATCAAAGTGGAGTGGTGATTTAATTACCGAAGGCAGATTGTTCACATTATGCCGCTGGTTTTCATGGTTGGCTGTTGGGGGTATTCCTGTGAGCAACATCGAGTGTTCGACTTGGCGAAAGTTCGGCCACCATCCCGTTGATTTTAACTGTGTTTTGGTTATATGCACCAGCGAAAATTTCTGCCTTATGGCCATTAGCGTTCCGGTTACCTGCCCTAGCCGCTGACGTAAAATTCAGGCAGCGTCCTTTCCTCACCGTGTTGTCGCTGTCCAACACGTGTGTGTACTTTTGACAGCTTATGCATACTTGGTTGTGGGCGGCTACGCCTTTTACGTTTTGGCTTTGGAGTTCCATGTGTACTGGTCGGGTGGAAAGCAAGGCGTCTTGTCGGTGGGTCCGTTGACTGTCTCTTGGTTGGGTTGCCGGCGGATCGGATATAGTTGGGCCGACTACCTGTCTCCCCTAAGCGAACTCCCTGCCGCCGTTGGATAAGCAGCTGCCAGCAGAAAGTCGTATACTCCTAGCTCACTCATTTGTTACATAGTTTAATTCTTAATTTCTTTGCGTGTTTTTGGTACTAGCATTGTTTAAATTCATAAATTTCTGGCGTATTATAGTATTTGAGAGTTGTAGCATCGCGTTTTAGTACCTGAATAGTGTAAATTCGCGTAGTCGTCTGTTTTCTGTTTTTGTTTTGAACGGCCAGTGTCGGTTGGTCACAGCCGGTGTGCTCCCTGCCGCCGTTGGATAAGCAGCTACCAGCAGAATGTCGTATACTCCTAGCTCACTCATTTGTTACATAGTTTAATTCTTAATTTCTTTGCGTGTTTTTGGTACTTGCATTGTTTAAATTCATAAATTTCTGGCGTATTATAGTATTTGAGAGTTGTAGCATCGCGTTTTAGTACCTGAGTAGTGTAAATTCGCGTAGTCGTCTGTCTTCTGTTTTTGTTTTGAACGGCCAGTGTCGGTTGGTCACAGCCAGTGTGCTCCCTGCCGCCGTTGGATAAGCAGATACCAGCAGAAAGTCGTATACTCCTAGCTCACTCATTTGTTGCATAGTTCAATTCTTAATTTCTTTGCGTGTTTTTGGCACTTGCATTGTTTAAATTCATAAATTTCTGGCGTATTTTAGTATTTGAGAGTTGTGGCATCGCGTTTTAGTACCTGAATAGTGTAAAATCGCGTAGTCTCCTTCTGCCGCCAAGCAGTGTGTCAGCAGTGCGCAAGTAGTGGCATTACTGCATTTACTAAGCAATCTTGCATTTTAATAACCGTTTACATTTTGTGTCGATTTGTTTGTGCTCTCTGTAGATTAGTTCAGACGTTCTTTGCACAACAGTTTTTAGCATGGATAGGGACTGCAACTGCTGTGTTCGGATGCAGGCTGAGTTGGCATCCCTTCGCTCCCAGCTTCAGGCAGTGTTGGTTTCGGTCACACAGCTTGAGGCTGTTGCCAATGGGCATCACTGTGGGGGTCCGGATGGGGGTTTGTCGGGGACGGCCAGCTCGTCCCACGCATCCCCCGATCGGACTAAGACTGTGGCTGCCCGGGATACTGCCCACATTGAGGCTGATCCCTCACCTGTGGTAGAGTGGGAGGTCATCTCGAGGTGTGGCAGGGGGCGAAAGACATTCCGGAGAGCTGAACGGAAGGTCTCTCCAGTTTGTCTGACGAACCGGTTTCAGGCTCTGTCTCCGGCTGATACTGATGTTCGGCCGGAGATGGCCGCTTGTCCTGTTCCAGAGGTTGCCCCTCAGTCTGCAAGATCAGGGCAGTCGCAGAGGGTGGGCTTATTGGTAGTTGGGAGCTCCAACGTCAGGCACGTAATGGAGCCCCTTAGGGATATGGCAGCAAGAGAGGGGAAGAAAACCAATGTACACTCCGTGTGCATACCGGGGGGAGTCATTCCAGATGTGGAAAGGGTCCTTCCGGATGTCATGAAGGGTACAGGGTGCACCCATCTGCAGGTGGTCGCTCATGTCGGCACCAATGATGTGTGTCGCTATGGATCGGAGGAAATACTCTCTGGCTTCCGGCGGCTATCTGATTTGGTGAAGACTGCCAGTCTCGCTAGCGGGATGAAAGCAGAGCTCACCATCTGCAGCATTGTCGACGGGACTGACTGCGGACCTTTGGTACAGAGCCGAGTGGAGGGTCTGAATCGGAGGCTGAGACGGTTCTGCGACCGTGTGGGCTGCAGATTCCTCGACTTGCGCCATAGGGTGGTCGGGTTTCGGGTTCCGTTGGATAGGTCAGGAGTCCACTACACGCAGCAAGCGGCTACACGGGTAGCAGGGGTTGTGTGGCGTGGATTGGGCGGTTTTTTAGGTTAGATGGCCTCGGCCAAGTACAGAAAGGGCAACAGCCTCAAAGGGTGCGGGGCAAAGTCAGGACATGCGGGGACCAAGCAGCAATCGGTATTGTAATTGTAAACTGTCGAAGCTGCATTGGTAAAGCACCGGAACTTCAAGCGCTGATAGAAAGCACCGAAGATGAAATCGTTATAGGTACAGAAAGCTGGCTGAAGCCAGATATAAATTCAGCCGAAATTTTTACAAAGGCACAGACTGTGTTTAGAAAGGATAGATTGCATGCAACCGGTGGTGGCGTGTTTGTCGCTGTTAGTAGTAGTTTATCCTGTAGTGTAGTAGAAGTGGATAGTTCCTGTGAAATATTATGGGTGGAGGTTACACTCAACAACCGAGCTAGGTTAATAATTGGCTCCTTTTACCGACCTCCCGACTCAGCAGCATTAGTTGCAGAACAACTGAGAGAAAATTTGGAATACATTGCACATAAATTTTCTCGGCATATTATAGTCCCAGGTGGAGATATCACTTTACCAGATATAGACTGGGACACTCAGATGTTTAGGACGGGTGGTAGGGACAGAGCATCGAGTGACATTATACTGAGTGCACTATCCGAAAATTACCTCGAGCAATTAAACAGAGAACAGACTCGTGGAGATAACATCTTGGACCTACTGATAACAAACAGACTCTGTAAGTGCATAACAGGGAATCAGTGATCATAAGGCCGTTGCAGCATCCCTGAATATGGAAGTTAATAGGAATATTAAAAAAGGGAGGAAGGTTTATCTGTTTAGCAAGAGTAATAGAAGGCAGATTTCAGACTACCTAACAGATCAAAACGAAAATTTCTGTTCCGACACTGACAATGTTGAGTGTTTATGGAAAAAGTTTACGGCAATTGTAAAATGCGTTTTAGACAGGTACGTGCCGAGTAAAACTGTGAGGGACGGGAAAAACCCACCGTGGTTCAACAACAAAGTTTGGAAGCTACTGCGAAAGCAAAGAGAGCTTCACTCGAAGTTTAAACGCAGCCAAAACCTCTCAGACAAACAGAACCTAAACGATGTCAAAGTTAGCGTAAGGAGGGCTATGCGTGAAGCGTTCAGTGAATTCGAAAGTAAAATTCTATGTACCGACTTAACAGAAAATCCTAGGAAGTTCTGGTCTTACGTTAAATCAGTAAGTGGCTCGAAACAGCATATCCAGACACTCCGGGATGATGATGGCATTGAAACAGAGGATAACACGCGTAAAGCTGAAATACTAAACACCTTTTTCCAAAGCTGTTTCACAGAGGAAGACCGCACTACAGTTCCTTCTCTAAATCCTCGCACAAACGAAAAAATGGTTGACATCGAAATAAGTGTCCAAGGAATAGAAAAGCAACTGAAATCACTCAACAGAGGAAAGTCCACTGGACCTGACGGGATACCAATTCGATTGTACACAGAGTACGCAAAAGAACTTGCCCCCCTTCTAACAGCCGTGTACCGCAAGTCTCTAGAGGAACGGAAGATTCCAAATGATTGGAAAAGAGCACAGGTAGTCCCAGTCTTCAAGAAGGGTCGTCGAGCAGATGCGCAAAACTATAGACCTATATCTCTGATGTCGATCTGTTGTAGAATTTTAGAACATGTTTTTTGCTCGAGTATCATGTCGTTTTTGGAAACCCAGAATCTACTCTGTAGGACTCAACATGGATCCCGGAAACAGCGATCGTGTGAGACCCAACTCGCTTTATTTGTTCATCAGACCCAGAAAATATTAGATACGAGCTCCCATGTAGATGCTATTTTCCTTGACTTCCGGAAGGCGTTCGATACAGTTCCGCACTGTCGCCTGATGAACAAAGTAAGAGCCTATGGAATATCAGACCAGCTGTGTGGCTGGATTGAAGAGTTTTTAACAAACAGAACACAGCATGTTGTTATCAATAGAGAGACGTCTACAGACGTTAAAGTAACCTCTGGCGTGCCACAGGGGAGTGTTATGGGACCATTGCTTTTCACAATATGACCTAGTAGATAGTGTCGGAAGTTCCATGTGGCTTTTCGCGGATGATGCTGTAGTATACAGAGAAGTTGCAGCATTAGAAAATTGTAGCGAAATGCAGGAAGATCTGCAGCGGATAGGCACTTGGTGCAGGGAGTGGCAACTGACCCTTAGCATAGACAAATGTAATGTATTGCGAATACATAGAAAGAAGGATCCTTTATTGTATGATTATATGATAGCGGAACAAACACTGGTAGCAGTTACTTCTGTAAAATATCTGGGAGTATGCGTGCGGAACGATTTGAAATGGAATGATCATATAAAATTAATTGTTGGTAAGGCGGGTACCAGGTTGAGATTCATTGGGAGAGTCCTTAGAAAATGTAGTCCATCAACAAAGGAGGTGGCGTACAAAACACTTGTTTGACCTATACTTGAGTATTTCTCAACAGTGTGGGATCCGTACCAGATCGGGTTGACGGAGGAGATAGAGAAGATCCAAAGAAGAGCGGCGCGTTTCGTCACAGGGTTATTTGGTAACCGTGATAGCGTTACGGAGATGTTTAGCAAACTCAAGTGGCAGACTCTGCAAGAGAGGCGCTCTGCATCGCGGTGTAGCTTGCTCGCCAGGTTTCGAGAGGGTGCGTTTCTCGATGAGGTATCGAATATATTGCTTCCCCCTACTTATACGTCCCGAGGAGATCACGAATGTATAATTAGAGAGATTCGAGCGCGCACGGAGGCTTTCAGACAGTCGTTCTTCCCGCGAACCATACGCGACTGGAACAGAAAAGGGAGGTAATGACAGTGACACGTAAAGTGCCCTCCGCCACACACCGTTGGGCGGCTTGCGGAGCATAAATGTAGATGTAGATGTAGAACTTTAATATTTCAAGTGCAGACCGACCCCGGAAACTTCTGAGCGCCACTGGCTCTACTGCCTTTTCTTATTGGTGTTTGATTGCGTATTTTAAATGCTCATAGCCGATGGTTTGAATTTGTATGCTTTTAGTTGGGTTTTAAATAATGGGCCTTCAGCTGTTTTAAAATTGAAAGTTCCTTACTTGTCAAATATTGCACTGTTTGGGCCTTCAGCCTCATTTAAAATATTTTTTCGATAAAGCTTTCGGCTCTCTGCCTTTTGAAAATTCATCGTAGTTGTCTTTTTCAAACATGGTCTTTCACCCGTCTCAAAATTTAAATTCCTTACTTGTTGAATCATAGATCGTTTGGGTCTTCAGCCTCATTTAAAAAACTTTTGGATAAAGCTTTGGACCTCCTGCCTTTTGAAAAATTTATTGTAGTTGTGTTTTTGAATCATGGGCCTTCAGCCGTGTTATTAATTAAAATTCCTTACTTGTTAAATATTTGATTGTTTGGGACTTGCCGGACGGAGTGGCCGTGCGGTTTTAGGAGCTACAGTCTGGAGCCGAGCGACCGCGACGGTCGCAGGTTCGAATCCTGGATGTGTGTGCTGCCCTTAGGTTAGTTAGGTTTAATTAGTTCTAAGTTCTAGGCGACTGATGACCTCAGAAGTTAAGTCGCATAGTGCTCAGAGCCATTTGAGCCATTTGTTTGGGCCTTCAGCCGTTTTAAAAATTAAAGAGGTTGTGCCCTTAAACCATAAGATTGTGTGACATATTCAGTCGGTAGTTATGCTCGGAAATTTGAGCTGTAATGCTTGGGCAACTAAATAAAGTTATATGTGTTCGAGTGTAACTGAGAGCCCCTAATTTGGAGCCCTTTCCGCAATTCCAACTACCTGTTCTGTCCTGCGGATTTAACCAGGCGTTTCAATACCGAACCTGAATAAATTTTCATTATGCTTTAATTTGAAATTTTGCTGCAGAACGAAGGGACGCCCCAATTCCGCCTGTCCCCCCCCCCCCCCCCCTAAAAGTCCTGAACAGATGGGTCCCTAATGGTGTAGGTGTTCACATGGAGTGGACTGGGCCCTCTGGTCCAACTGAACCGATCATTGACTGGAAATGGTTATATTCTGCTAACTGGAGAGTATTTGTAGCCATTCATGTTCATTTTCGTGAATGACAATGTAACGTATCACCGATTGGTTCGAAGAACATTCTGGACAATTGGCTACCCTGAGCGCCCTTCATGAGTCCCATCGAACGTTTTTGGGACATAATCGAGAGGTCAGTTCGCGCACAAAATCCTGCACCGGCAACACTTTCGCAATTATGGACAGGTATAGAGGCAGCATGGCTCAAAAATTTTTGCAGCCGACTTCCAACGACTTGTTGAGTCAATGCTAAGTGGAAACGCTATACTCCGTGGTAACCCGACGGAAGGGTTTGGGTTTGGCAAATGCATGGATGACCTAACCCGCCATCGTTTGTGTTGCCAACAGTGAAGTATAGGGGAGGTAGTGTTACGGTATAGCAGTGCGTTTTCTGTTTAGTGTGTGGTCGCCTGACTACGTTAAACAAGGTGCCAAATGCGGAAGGATATGAACATCGAACTGTCCGCAGAAGATGACTGTATCAGCATGATAATGCATCTTGTCATAAAGCAGCATCTGTGAAGCTATAGTCGGCGGACAATAACACTCCCGAATGGACTGGTCTTCCTAGAGTCCCGATCTGGAGCCAGTGGAACACTTTCGGTGTGAATTAGAACGTCGACGCCACTCCAGGCCAAAGCATCGTTCTCTAGATTCGGCTACTGAAGCTGCTGCCGTTCCTCTACAGACACATAAACCTCGCTGAAAGAGTTCTGAGACGAGTTCAAGCTGTCGCAAAGGTGAAGGACGGACACGCAGCATATTAATGTCCACTAATAGGTGTCCGGGCCGCGCAGGATTAGCCGAGCGGTCTTAGGCGCTGCAGTCGTGGACTTTGCGGATGGTCCAGGCGGAGATTCGAGTCCTCCCTCGGGCATGGGTGCGTGTGTTTGTCCTAGGGATACTTTAGGTTAAGTAGTGTGTAAGCTTAGGGACTGATGACCTTAGCAGTTAAGTCCCATAAGATTTTTTTTAAAAAAATAGGTATCCGGATACTTTTGATCAGACGGTATAGTTTGCTGGGTGTGCTCAGATACCAACGCCGCAGGAGGAGGCTGAGGGATCCCGGTGGGCTGCGTCGTTACCGGCCGGTCCGGCGTGAACTTTGAGTGGTGCGGGCCTCGCGGTCACCGTGGAGACGAGCGGCGCGCAGCGCGCATGCGCCGTGACCTTCCGGCTGCCCGGCGGCGGCCTGGATGCGCGGGGCGCTCAATCACTGAGCCCTCCGTGGGCCGCGGGCCGCCGCCGTGGGCTGCAGCTGCGGTCGTGGCCGTGGCAGTGGCCGTGGTCGTGGCCGCGGTCGTGCGCTGAATTTGGCGATAAGCCCGGACTCTGCTGCTGGACAGTCGCTCTGCTGCGTGCCTACACAACCACTCCGCAAATGACCTCTCATTGTACGGGCCTGATTAGGAGACCCACTCCTGCCGCCTACACAAGTCATACAGAGATTGCTTTTCATCCTACGCTCTCGACCTTTCCCAGCTTTTAGTAATCGTACTGCTTTCTTTGGTCATGTGGCTTAATAATTCCTTGGACATTTCCAGCGGCTTTTTCTGCTGGGGCCGGCCGCGGTGGTCTCGCGGTTCTAGGCGCGCAGTCCGGAACCGTGCGACTGCTACGGTCGCAGGTTCGAATCCTGCCTCGGGCATGGCTGTTTGTGATGTCCTTAGGTTAGTTAGGTTTAAGTAGTTCTAAGTTATAGGGGACTAATGACCACAGCAGTTGAGTCCCATAGTGCTCAGAGCCATTTTTTTTTTCTGCTGGGGCTGACACTGATATTGCTGTTTTGTTTTCGAGTAATCAGTATTCCTGTTAGTTTCAAGCTATAACCCTAGAGGGGCCAATCAGGCCATTCTGACTGCCGTGTCATCGGATGCAGCTCGGAGAGGTATATGGTCAGTACACCATTCTGCCGGTCGTTGTCGGGTTTCTTGTCCTTGCAACCGCAACTAATCGGTCTAGGCCCTCAGTTGGCTTCAAGAGGGTGAGCGCACCCAATACCAGTTCTCCCACCAAGAAAAAACACCTGGCAGTGGTGGGAATCGAACTCGAGTTCTTCGCTTGCCAGTCAGCCGCGCTGAAAACTGAGGTACGGAGCCGGGCAGTCATCCTGTTTACACATGGTTTATAGATACTCATTAGGAGGAATAATCATTTAGTTTTAATTAACTTAAATGAAAAGCAGGAGACTGTGTGTTTTGTACAGTAGTAATTAGTTCAGGTAATCGGCTTTCAGCTTATGAGGCCATCATTAGACTATAACTCTCATCAAAGAGGCTACAATACCGGTGAGCAACGAACATGTAAGAAACTGGCCAGGTGCGGGTAAGACTTCCGCACTGAGACTTCCGAACAAACTTAATTACCGTGTGTATATGGACTGTTCATCCATTCCGAGAATCGAAAAGCTTTACGATTTTTGCTTCTTATCGACACTGATACTGGGAAGATATCGGTACCAAGGATTTCAAGGCTTTCGATAATGTTTTAATTTCAAGTTTGACGACGGATGATGTAAGTCAAAAGAATTATTTTTTGAAAAATTTCTTTATTTCCATATATGATCAAAAACTTGTTAGGTCCTCGGACTACCGGTCTCGGTCAGCCATGACCACCTTCCACAACCAGTGGATAGATAGCCTATAGCTTAAGACAATAAATTTTTTTGTTTGATACATGTACAAATCAACAATTTTACTTGTAGTTTGAAACTTTGCGTCTTGTCAAATTTCATGATCCTACGTCAAGTGGAAGTACTCTGTAGCTTTTAACGAGAGTTTTCGAGTGTCAAAATCTTCACACTACCAAAAGACCGTAGACCTCAGTATGTGACATGAGTTTCAACTTCATACGCTTCATGATTCTAGGTCAACTGGAGTATCCTGTATGTTTTGATGAGTGTGTTTTAGAGTTTCAAAATATGTGACATAAACACCCGTGTCTTTTGACTGCATTGACTTAGAAGGTTCAATTTTATACTCCGCCAAGGGATGGTAGACCTTATTTTGACATAAATTTCATCTTGGTACGTCTACCCGTTCCTGAGGAGAAGGATTTTTAACAGTCCAAGAGACAGACAGATAGACGGACAACAAAGTGGTTCTGTAAGGGTTCCGTTTTTACCGATTGAGGTCAGAACCCTAAAAAGAACTGCAGTTGGAGAGTAAGATGCAAATATTGGGCAAATGTCGTCTGAAACTGTGAAATAGTAATGTAACTCGAAACGTTAAAACTAAACAGTAAAACAAAAAAAATAGTAAATTTGTGTGGTGCTGTTGGCTGGGAGACCCGAAAGGGCAGGCTGTCTTCTGCTGCGCAAAATGGACCGTTTCCTTGCGATTATTTGAGAGTTGTCTTTTTAGTGTATGTGTGAAGTGTAGCTGAGTGCAGTGGATGTGTGGATAGTGTGGTGTTGTGATTGTATTGAATGGTGATGCCAGTGAGAGAATGGAGAGGATGATAGCCGGTGTGAGCACGTAACCTACTGCTCTCGATAGTACCAGCTTAACGTCCCCACCCGACGGACGGATGTCGCATTCCGTCACTTGAGAAACACTGGGGAGAGGTTTGGAATCCAACCGAAGATACTGGCGCTAAATCGGGTGATGAGAAGCCTTGCGCTACCACATTTCCTTTACTTGCTGGTCCAATGCTGACAGTGAAAACTTCGTCCTGCATCGGGATTCGAACCGGCTTAACTTGGAGTCGAGCGCCACTGTCCAGGCGTGCATTAGCGAGCTCGGCCTCGGAGGCGGATGGTAAACTGTAAATAAATGTAAATGGAACGAACTGAATACAATAAGACTGAACATCGACACAGCCACGTGTGTGTGTGTGTGTGTGTGTGTGTGTGTGTGTGTGTGTGTGTGTAAAGTGGAAGACGAGAAGTAAAACGTGGGCATGAAATTACACTCAACAGAAGATACAACGTGAATGTGATGAAACAATCTGTATAACAACTTTAATTAAATTGACAATCGCCGTGAAATGAAACATCTGCAAGACAAGACAAGTGGAGAACAGCTTGACAAGATATTACATATGTAAGGTGATGCAGAAACAGATTAAAAGACATTACAGGCAGTTGGAACGGGGAATATACAAGCTACACTATACATTAATAAATATGAAGAACTGTCCTTATAGTAGAGAATCTGTAGTTATGGTAGAACGGAATATATGGAGTACATTGACAACAACAATGAAGTAAATAAATATATACATAAAGGAAAATGGAGAAACAGAATGGAGCAGACAGACAAGGAAGCATTAGACAGAGAAGAAAGCATTTGAGAAATGTGGGACTAAAATAAAATTTAGGAGATGGGATGTATCGAGCTGTGCTTGGTGGTTTAGTATTAGACTAGACGGTGTGCTACCTGTTTAATGTCTCAAAGACTGTCAGAAGAGTAGTTTTTGCCCTTGCTTGCGAAGTAGAAGAAATGAACCTGTGGCTGATAAGTGTGGTCTTCACTTTATATACGCTCACCAAACATGGAGTCAGAATTATATCTTTCGACAGCGTTCACGTTTAGCGAAACTATCTGCTTTGTCTCTGCCTTACTGATGAGTATAAAACTTATCACAATCAAGACAAGTACTTCAGTAAACGCCAGTGCTGGCAATTGAAGATACACTGACGGAAAAAAATCGCAACACCAAAAAGTAATTAATGTAGAATAATGAAATTTTCTATAGGTAATATACATAAGTGTTTACCACACACAACTCGCAGTGGTTCGAAGAACACCAGGACGAGTTTACAATACTCCCCTGGCCATCAAAAAATCCAATAAAGAGTCCATGGGACCACCTCTATAGGGCTAGGTCCTCGTCTGTAAAACCTAGCGCAGCAGGCTACGGCTCTGGAGTCGGCGTGGCTCAACATACTTGCCGGTACATTCCAGAACCTTAATGACTCTCTTGCTGCACATCTCTCTCAGCAAAAGGTGTTTTATCAGGCTTTTGACTGTCGGTCACATTAATGTGACTGAGCAGTGTATTTGTACTTAGCTGCAGTGTCTCGTAGGAGCTAACACACATCGACTTTACGGTAGTGGAGTTCCTCGTGAATGATTTAATTGGCAGGAGGAGGAGTAATCTGCTGTAAACTTGTTTCGTCAACGAGTCTTAACATAAGTGTTAGAGGCTGCAGCCACTCTACTCCCTCTCCTGCGTTATATTTCGCTGGAAATTTTTCAACTATTCTATTCGCTCAGCAAACGTACAAAATTGCTCTGAGCACTATGGGACTGATGCAACGAATAACGTCTTATTAGATGAAAATAACTAGGGGTGGCCAACTTAAGCATGAAATTATGTGTACCGCACCTGAGACGGATACATTAATGAGGGGATCTAACTACCAAAGGAAACTAGCAGCCACTGTAATATTTTGATTCTTTATCATATCACATATTACATGTTGAATATTAATATCACATGTTAATATTTGAAAGAAGAGTAATGAGAAAGATATGGGGGACCAGTTTTAAAATGGTTCAAATGGCTCTGAGCACTATGGGACTTAAATTCTGAGGTCATCAGTCCCCTAGAACTTAGAACTACTTAAACCGAACCAACCTAAGGACAACACATACACCCATGCCCGAGGCAGGATTCGAACCTGCGACCGTAGCGGTCGCACAGTTCTAGACTGTAGCGCCTAGAACCGTTCAGCCACCCCGGCCGGCTAAAAGTACAAAATCGTGAAGTATCCTTAACATATTCACTTTAAAATTTGCGGCAATGTTAGGCGTTTGATATAAACTTTTAACGGAGGAAACATTGTACGCTGATTAACCAGAACATTGTAACCACCTCCCTAATAGCCGGTATGTCTACCTTTGGCACGGGTAACAGCGGCGACGCGTCATGGCATGGAACCAATGAAACCTTGGTAGGTCGCTGGACCGATGAGATCCGACACCACGTCCAATCACGGCCCAGATGTGTTCGATCGAGTTCAGATATGGCGAGTTGGGAAGCCAGCACATCAACCAGAACTCGACACTGTGTTTCTCTAACCACTCCATCACACTCCTGGTCTTGTGACATCCCGCTTTGTGTTACTGAAAAATGCCACTGCCGTAACGAAACATGATAGTTCTGAAGGGGTATATATGTGGTCTGGATTCTCCTTGGCCGTCGTGGTGCCTTGCACAAGCTCCTCTGCACCCATGGATGCCAACGTGAGTGTTCCCCAGAGCATAGTGGAGCCACCGCCACCTCGTCTCCGTACCGCAGTACAGGTGGCAAAGAGCTGTTCTACTGGAAGACGACGGATTCGCGCCCTCCCATAGGCGGAATTCATCAGCTCGTGCAATGATCTGCCACTAAACCAACGACCAAGGCCGCTGACGCGGCCATTTCAGTCGTAGTTGCCGATGTCGTGGTGTTAACATTTGCACGTGCTTGGTTCGTCGGCTGCGGATGCTCAACGTTAGGACTGTTCGGTGCACTATGTGTCCAGACAAACTTCTTCTCTGCTCAGCATTTAAGTCATGCTAGTTCCGCCACAGATCGCCGCCTGTCCTGTTTCACTAGCCTGTCCAGCCTACGACATCGGACATATATAATGTGGGGTGTCCACCCAACCCCACGACGTCTGGACGTGGGTTCATCTTGGTTTCGCCGCTTGTTGAACACACTCACCACAGCAATCCTATAACACCAGAAAAGTCGTTCAGTTTACCCGTGCCGAGCCTCCGGGTCATCACAATCTGCCCTCACTCAAAAGCAGATAGAGTGGGATCCTTCCCATAGTATACACGGACAGCACACTCATTGATACTAGACACCATGCATGTGTCTGACAAGCAGTCTTTCCTTGCCAGGTTAAAAAATGGTTAAAATGGCTCTGAGCACTATGGGACTCAACATATGACGTCACCAGTCCCCTAGAACTTACAAGGGAACCTCCCCATCGCAGCCCCCTCAGATGTAGTTATAAGTTGGCACAGTGGATAAGCCTTGAAAAACTGAACACAGATCAATCGAGAAAACAAGAAGAAGTTGTGTGGAACCATGAAAAAAATAAGCAAAATATACAAACTGAGTAGTCCATGCGCAAGGTAGGCAACATCAAGGAGAGTGTCAGCTAATAAGCGCCGTGGTCCCGTGGTTAGCGTGAGCAGCTGCGGAACGAGAGGTCCTTGGTTCAAATCTTTTCTCGAGTGAAAAGTTTCATTTTTTATTTTCAGATAATTATCAAAGTTCAGTCACTGACACATAATCAACTTCGCTCTCCAAAATTCCAGGACATGTTCAGATTTGCTTGGACATATACAGGATTTGACGGTCTACGCACGGAAACATTTGAAAACGTAAAAAAAAACATATGTTTTGACAGAGCACAGGTAAAGCTGTGCGACTGTGAAACTGTTGCATTCATTTGTTGCAGTTTATGTGACAAACTCTTATGTTTTCAACACTTTTTTGGGAGTGATTATCACATCCACAAGAAAACCTAAATCGGGCAAGGTAGAAGAATGTTTTTACCCATTCGCCAAGTGTGCAAGTTAGGTGGGTCGACAACATATTCCTGTCACGTGTCGCACATGCCGTCACCAGTGTCGTAAAGAATATATCAGACGTGTTTTCCTGTGGAGGAATCGGTTGACCTGTGACCCTGCGATCAAATGTTTTCGGTTCCTATTGGAGAGGCACGTCCTTTCGTCTACTAATCGCACGGTTTTGCGGTGCGGTCGCAAAACACAGACACTAAACTTATTACAGTGAATAGAGACGTCAATGAATGAACGGACAGATCGTAACTTTGCGAAAATAAAGAAAGTAAAATTTTCATGCGAGGGAGGACTCGAACCAAGGACCTCTCGTTCCGCATTTGCTCACTCTAACCACGGGACCACGGCGTTCATCAGCTCACATTGTCCTTGATGTTGCTTATCTTGCACATGGACTACTCAGTTTGTATAATTTGCTTATTTTTTCATAGTTCCACACAACTTCTTCCTGTTTTCTCGATTGATCTGTGTTGAGTTTTTCAAGGCCTATCCATTGTGTCGATTTATAACTAAATTTGAGGGGGGTGCGATGGGGAGGTTCCCTTGTTAGAACTACTTAAACCTAACTAACCTAAGGACATCACACACATCCATGCCCGAGGCAGGATTCGAACCTGCGACCGTAGCAGTCACGCGGTTCCGGACTGAAGTGGCTAGAACCGCACGGCCACCGCGGCCGGTTCTTGCCAGGTGGTGGGTTTGTATTGACAGTAGGTCGGTGGCCATAATGTTATGGTTGATCAGTGTATTGCTCCTATATGTGGACAGATAGAATGAAAAGTGTCGTTATCGGCGTGTTTGGTGCTATTTCTGCTTTTGTAAGGTTTATGTGCCACACATCACAGGCTGAGTACAGAAGTATGACACTGTAGAATGAATGGAACTTTTGGATATGACTGCTGGAGGCAAAGACTCAGTCATGAATCTTTGCATCGCGGCGTGGAAACCCTTTGCGTAGGGTGGGTCAGAACGCTGTCACGCATATGGGTCGAGGCACTCTTTAATGGGATACAGACTGATTTTAGGCGACCGTACATGAGGAAATGCTAGCGATCACGTCACAGATAATTTTTTAATTTCTTAGTGTCTCTTTCTTATACTGATTGTTATAGGTAAGTCTTTGGCCCATCATACGCTGCATGACAAAAAGAGCGAAGAACCCAGAAGAGGAAGAGGTAAAATGAAATTTCACGGGTTGAGACGGTTTGTGATGTTGCAGTGGTAAAAAAACCGTGTCAGATTAGCAGAACAAAGCGATACAAGCCCATGTATCGGCACATCCTGATTCGGGTTGCAAGAGCGTCATAAAGACATTGTATCCTCTCCTCAGACAAGCTGGCTGGCCTACATATGTTGTAACTAGTCCTTAACATTCTGGATGCTAGCTGGAACAGAATTTACATTCGATCTGGTCCCACAAGCTCTATCAGAGACAGATACGAGTATATTGCTGTCCATGGGGGTACCCCACCATTACGTACACAGTTCACAGAGACATGTACATATGTAGATGACCACTGCCATGTTGAAACATGGGACAACGATGAGTCACATGAGAGATAATATGAGTATTTAAATGTCCGTGACGTATCCTTGTGGCGTCAGCCCCTCAGTCACTGCCAAACATTACCTGGAGTCATATGCGATGGCTCTCCACCTAGGCCCACGAGAAATACGGGTCTCACAATGAACTTGTGACGTCACACTAGTTGCCTCGCTCAGCATACATCGCGAATGCTCGGCTCCATCCAGTGTCCACGGGAAACCAGTACGCGGATGAAAAGCTACTCACTAAAGTTCTTAACTTTGTCATGAGTTATCGACAGACTGCACGTATTTAAACGATCAGTTAGGAATTATTAATTTGATCGCTGTGACTCGTAAGACTTGAAGTGTTACGTTGGTCCCGCTCCCTACACAATGACGCAAGGAGTAACACCGCTGTGTGTCTCCATAAGAATGGAAGTCTTCTCTCCTGGTCGCCGCCAGCCTCGTCGACGATGGCCGTCCGCGATAGGGCAGAACAGCGATTCTTTCCTGAACACAATGCGACGCCATTCGTCAGCAGTCCGTGCTTCCTAGTGACGATACCACTCCGAACGCAGCCGTCTGTGTCGTGATTTTGACGGCGGGCTACTCTTGGGATGGTAGTTTCTCAGTCCGGCTGCTGCCAGTATTCGACCAGGGGTGCGAAATGACACACAGTCTTGCAGGGAGTCCATTACTTGTTCTTGGAAGACAGGCGGAGGTGTTAAGAGGCTACGATGTGCTTGGTGCGCAATTCGGCGATCCTACCATTCGGTGGTCAGACGTAGCCGACTGGAACATTGAAGACGAGTATGGCTATCCTCCTTGAGACGCCCTGCTAAACTCGCAGGACAGTACAGGTAGTTTAAATTGTGGAAAGGGGCTGTCAGTTACACTCGAACATACAGCTATATTTATTTGACCAAACATTACAAGAGCCAATAAACTTTTTAAAAAAACACAGCATTAATTTTTGGAACTTAATAACCGGCCGAATACGCCATACAATCTCATGCCTTAAGCGCAAGACTACTTTAATTTAAAATCGGCTGAAAGCCAATAACTTAAGACTCAAACCAAAATCAGAAATCCAAAAGCCTTATCTTGAACCAGTTCTTTCAATTAGGCTGAAGGCCCAAACAATCTGACACCTTAAGAGCAAAACAGCTTTAATACAAAATCCGCTGAAGGACCATCACTTAAGAATGAAACAAATTAAATTTTTAAAAAGGCCAAAGGCCTTACCTGAAAACAACCTTAATTTAAAAATCGGCTAGAAGCCATACAAATACAATTTTACTACGAAACGCAACTCGCCCTTTTTTCACATGATATCTTGCGAACCTTGGATGAAGGGTACCAGACGGATGCCATATTCCTTGACTTCCGGAAAACATTTGACTCGGTTCCCCACTGCAGACTCCTAACTAAGGTACGAGCATATAGGATTGGTTGCCAAATATCTGAGTGGCTCAAAGACTTCTTAAGTAATAGACCCCAGTACGTTGTCCTCGATGGTGAGTGTTCATCTCAGGTGAAGGTATCATCTGGTGTGCCCCAGGGAAGTGTGGTAGGTCCGCTGTTGTTTTCTGTCTACATAAATGGCTCTGAGCACTATGGGACTTAACATCTAAGGCCATCAGTCCCCTAGTACTTAGAACTACCTAAACCTAACTAACCTAAGGACATCACACAACACCCAGTCATCACGAGGCAGAGAAAATCCCTGACCCCGCCGGGAATCGAACCCGGGAACCCGGGCGCGGGAAGCGAGAACGCTACCGCACGACCACGAGCTGCGGACCAATATCTACATAAATGATCTTTTGGATAGGGTGGATAGCAATGTGCGGCTGTTTGCTGATGATGCTGTGGCGTACGGGAAGGTGTCATCGTTGAGTGACTGTAGGAGGATACAAGATGACTTGGACAGGATTTGTGATTGGTGTAAAGAATGGTAGCTAACTCTAAATATAGATAAATGTAAATTAATGCAGGTGAATAGGAAAAAGAATCCCATAATGTTTGAATACTCCATTAGCAGTGTAGCGCTTGACACAGTCACGTCGATTAAATATTTGGGCGTAACATTGCAGAGCGATATGAAGTGGGACAAGCATGTAATGGCAGTTGTGGGGAAGGCGGATAGTAGTCTTCGTTTCATTTGTAGAATTTTGCGAAGATGTGGTTCATCTGTAAAGGAGACCGTTTATAAAACACTAATACGACCTATTCTTGAGTACTGCTCGAGCGTTTGGGATCCCTATCAGGTCGGATTGAGGGAGGAACATAGAAGCAATTCAGAGGCGGGCTGCTATATGTTTTACTGGTAGGTTTGATCATCACGCGAGTGTTACGGAAATGGCGGCCGGTGTGGCCGTGCGGTCTGGGCGCTTCAGTCTGGAACTGCGTGACCGCTCCGGTCGCAGGTTCGAATCCTGCCTCGGGCATGGATGTGTGTGATGTCCTTAGGTTAGTTAGGTTTAAGTAGTTCTAAGTTCTAGGGGACTGATGACCACAGAAGTTAAGTCCCTTAGCGCTCAGAGCCAATTTTTTTGTTACGGAAATGCTTCAGGAACTCGGTTGGGTGTCTCTAGAGGAAACGAGGCGTTCTTTTCGTGATTTGCTACTGAGTAAATTTAGAGAACCAGCATTTGAAGCTGACAGCAGTACAATTTTACTGCCAGCAACTTATATTTCGCGGAAAGACCACAAAGATAATATAAGAGAGATTAGGGCTCGTACAGAGGCATATAGGCAGTCATTTTTCCCTCGTTCTGTTTGGGAGTGGAACAGATGCTAGTTGTGGTACGAGGTACCCTCAGCCACGCACCGTATGGTGGATTGCGGAGTATGTATGTAGATGGAGAACAAGAACAAATGAGAAAAGGCAGTACACCCAGCGGCGCTCAGAAGTTTCCGAGGGTCGGCCTGGAATTCAAACACTAACGCTCGCTTAGGTGAGACAGGCAGTCGGCCCAACAATTCTCGATCCGACGACAACTCAACAGACTGACAAGATAAATTCCACTCCACCCGACCAGCACACAACACGGAGTTCAATGGAACAACGTGGAATGTATTGGCGCCCAAAACCAATTATACATTGAGTTGTCAAACTGCACACCGTGCTGGACAGCGACAACATGATGAAGAAAATACACTGCCTGGATTTACGTCAACGGCTAGGGCAGGTAACAGGAACGTTAACGGCCACGAGGCAGAAGATTCCGCTGGTGCACTTCACTTCAGAATAACCAAGTACAGCTAAACTCCACCGGAGGGTGGCTAAAATTTGCCAACTTGAAAACACACGTTGTTGCTCGCAGGAATGTCCCAACAAGCGACAGCGAAATCCAAACGACACAATGTGAACAGTCCTGACTTGCTGGAAGTCAAAACTCAACTTTCGTGTTCAGGATCGGTGAGCCACGGACCTCGTAGCAATGGGAACAGCACCACACACTCCAGTCACATGTGGACGCCGCTAGCAGCCTTGGCCAAACTACGCGCCGCAGAGACTTCCTCGCTGCTCCACGCCAACCGACCAACTAGTCGCAGACATACAGCTGGAAATTATAAGCGACAGGCCAAAGATAGTACAAGGTGCGAACATCGATACACATCGCTGCTGCCGCTCGCGGAAAGAGAGGATAACAGCATAATCGCGATAACCGTGGGAGGCTAAACACAGAATAGCAACCAAGGTTTAATCCAACGCATAACATGAGCCAGCCACGGCTCACTCATACTCCCTTTCATTCACCATTGTGTTGCTGTTACATCCGAAGGTCGCACAAATCTGGATACTGCACGATTCGACAAGATGATCAAATGGAGAACGACAATGACGCCCCTCCCATGTCATGTGCTGATGACACTATGTCACAAGAGTACACTGCATATTCTTCTCCTTCACAGTGATCACTCAACATCTGATACTGTCTACCCCCTTAAGTACACTGATTCACTCTGGTGGCCGTTCTACTCGTCACAAATGAAGTGAAATGAAATGAGCATACGGTATTGTTGGCCGGAGGCCCCATTCAGGGAAGTTCCGCCGCCAAGCGCAAGTCGTATTTCAGTCGACGCCACATTGGGCGACTTGCGTGCCGATGATGAGGATGAAATAATGATGAGTACAACAGAACACCCAGTCCACGAGCGAAGAAAATCTCCAACCCAGCCAGGAATCGAATCCGGGCCCACTGCATGGGAGGCAAGCACGTTACCACTCAGCTTTTTTTTTCCTTTTTAGTTGATCTCATTTTGTTCCAAATTCTTCATTGAATTTGTTCGGGGAGACGTCCGATTACACCCTTTCAGGTTCTTCGTTTATCCGTTCACTCTGTTTTTATTACAGAAGGTAGCTAACCTTCTGACCGAACACAATGAGCTACCGTGCAGGCTAAGCAGGTGGACGACCTGTCACAGAGAACCGCAATCATCCAAGTAGCCAACGACGGTGTGTGCTTGTACGAATTTATATTAATAGCCGACTTGTCATTTCGGTGCATCACTTCTTTCGTTACGCAGTGTATGTAAATGCTCGAGTTCCTGCATACCATCTTCCGATTCATCATCACTACATTTGCAGCAGATGGTTTAGTTTGCGTCCGTGAAAGCAGCCCCACGCAAATATCTTCATAGTCATCGAATGGTAACGGTGGCGCCTCATCAGTCAGGACGGGAGTTTAGTGCACTTCAGAACAATATTCTGAGAGAGCGTTTATACACAGTTGGCGCGGCTCCCGCTGTCGAAGGTTCGAGTCCCCCTGTCGGGTATGGGTGTGTGTGTTGTCCTTAGCGTAATTTAGTGTAAGTAGTGTGTAAGCCTAGGGACCGATGACCTCAGCAGTTTGGTCCCCTAGGAACTTAACAACAAATTTTCAGGGAGCGCCGGCCGCTGTGGCCAAGTGGTTCTAGGCGCGTCCGGAACCGCGTTGCAGCTACGGTCGCAGGTTCGAATCCTGCCTCGGGCATGGATGTGTGTGATCTTAGGTTTAAGTAGTTCTGAGTCTAGGGGACTGATGACCTCAGATGTTAAGTCCCATAGTGCTTAGAGCCATTTGAACCACTTTTTCAGAGTGCGTTTCTGCACAGAAATAGAGAGGAGTCTTACAAGATCCAAGAAAAATTATTATTTACGATCTGTATGACCCAGGAAAGGTAATTACAAATGAAGCAGATCTTATAAAAGTAATGTAGACTGCAGAGTAGAGCAGAACCTGGGAACACAACTTTAAGTGGTATAGTACCAATTGTAAAATGGAAATTGCAATGTTTTATATGAATTTTCTTTCCTATTCCCCAAGACCTGCACAACAACGCTGGAGTACGAGACGTTTAATTATTAAATAACGTCTTCAAGCCTTTGTAATTCCAGATCTTCGCATAATTACTTTAATCAGTTTTGATGAATCTCAAACGGATCAGCTTAATTCTACAGGCAATTGTAGATCAATTGCGCCGGCTTCTCTCTAATGGAGGACTTTAACTCTCTAAGAAATGTATATTCATCGTCTTCCTCTACAGAGAGGAAAACATAAAAAGTAGGCAGTGACATAAATTTGGTGCTTATCTAGGACATCACGTAATTTCAGGTCGAAATTACTCATTGAACTACTACTAAATGTTTTACTGAAAACATACGGTATAATTTCTATCCACAATGAAAGGCGGAAACATACCAAACATTGCAGCACCCACGTTTACGTTGACTATAGCAGACGAACAGACTTCGACAGTGTGGCCAATGTACCGGGAGGTTGTAATCATATATCCGCTACTTAGGGCATTGTAGATGGAAAACTATGTTCCACATGGATACCCAGCTTTATAGGAATGATGTTCTTCAGACCTACGTGATCTGCGTTGTTAGTAGTGTTAGTGTCACGACTTCCCAGTAGGCGGCGGTACTAGTATGGAGACATAGGGTTGAAACACGGGAATCATTGTGCGTTACAGTTGCAGACACTCAACATAGCTCTGGACAAGGTGAGTAGCGACCTACCCGTAAAGCTGTTTTATTAAAACAACAGCAATAGTGCTGCTGCTCTTCGCTAGTACCGATTCACTAAAGAAATACGGAGAGGTCCTTTGTCTGGAACGGAGTTGAAGAACATGATTCGGAAGTTCGAATTAACTGGTGATTTGGGACTTGCTTCTGGGACAGACCGGCGGCCAATTGCGACACAGATTGCTGAAGGAGTTACTGTTGCCATGGCGGAGAATGCTAGACACAACTTCCGATCTTCTGACAGTGCACGAGCTGTGTCACGACAACTGAACCTCCCATGGTACACTATTCGAAATGTGCTGCGAACAACTGTGAAATGGAATCCGTAGTGCGGTTCCACACTGTCGTGGATGCAGATAGTCGTCACACTGAGCAACGTTTGTAACCTGGAACGTAACATGACACGCAGTTGATAAATGTTACTCTATTTAAGAATACAGGGTAGTTATAAATGGTGGAAAAATCGAAATTTTTTATGACTTTATTAAATTCTATAATTCTATAGTCTTTTCTGATTACATTGATATATACATTATAGAGTTTCAAGTGAAAAATGACCTATGTTCACCAAATTTTAAAATTCCAGTCATGTATGTCGCTATGCCCCCTTAATTTCTGTTACAGAAACTAATATTATTTCGAAAAGAGCTGTGAACTTTCTGTTTCCAGCGATTATATGGATGACACATTGTATATGTTGGTAACAGTGCAGGTTTCTAGTGTGTGTAGATGATTATCTTTGCTAATGATTATCTATCCCCATGTCCAGAGATGATTTTAAAGCAGAGCTAGATACAATAAAATTTATTGCCACAGCCACTGGCTACAATCCAGACAGCCTACACCATCACATTGTTTACACTTCAGCACTTCCTTTACCAAAAAAGATAATATGCCCACATCATCAACAACAAATCCATTACAAACAGCACCATTGTTAACACAAAAATTTGAATCACCAGGAGGCGTGCCATGTGGGAGTTTCTTCCCTGAAGAACTGATACATAGGCTACTTTCAACAATGTGGTTTGCTTTGTTTGTGAACTGGTTACCACGGAATTTCCTATTGAATTTATCGATGCGTGGTGTAGTTCGTATTTATTGCACAGTAAAGGATATGTACTTCCACAAATATATGTAGCACATAGGCAACAAGCATTCAGTAACACGTGAACAAACTTCTTCAGCGAAACAAAAGTAAATACTAGCAAATATAAATGAAAAGCACCAATTTGCTTTTGTTCTACAATATTACTTTTAATGTTAACCGGTTTTCGGCTTACAAGGCCATCTTCAGACATTTACTGAGTATTATCACCAAAGAAATTAAATGTTAGCAAACAACACTGGAAGAGAAGTAACACATCTAGACTGAAGTAGAAACATACAGTAAGTAACATCTTTGCAATAAAAAACTAAAAACTGAACAGTACATAAATAACAATGGAGTAGACATCTTCCACAGGAAACAAAAACGGAAAATTATGCCTCTCCTCTATGCCCCACCTGCTTCCCCATCCACTGTCTGCAATAAATGGTGTACACTACCATTTCTAGGTTAGGTATCACAGATTGTAGCCAAAGCACTGAAATCCTGCAAGTATAGGCTTTCCTACTATGTCAGGAACACGACAGCCCAGTGTGTTTTTAATAGCAAAGACAAGATCCAGTTATTAGCCAACAGTGGGGTACACCAAATCACCTGTTCTGATTGTGACAAATTTTACATTGGTCAGTGAGGCAGAGACAAATCAACTAGGCTGGCTGAACATGAACGCAGCTGGAGGTTGCAGAATTCAGACTCTGCATTTGCTGAGCATGTACTGAGTGAGGGTCACAACTACCAGCCAGTGTCCCATGTACTTCACTTAGCAAACAAAGGCCATAAACTCAACCTGCTGGAAGCCCTGGAAATTAACAAACATCTCCCTCACAGTCCAGATCTCATCTCATATAATCATCTTTGTTGTTCATTACTTCCCGCACTCTCTCTTCCCACATATTCCCATTTTCCTGTATTCATTAAGTTGTTTTGTTTTGATGAAGTTGTCTTTGTATTCCACATAGACTTTAGTTTGAATAGTTAAGGCTTTCTTTTAACTGGTACTTGTATTACAGTCCATGTTTAACACCCCTTGTAGTTGTCTCATCAAATACTGTTCATATTTTACTTTGCTCATTTATTCAATGAAAACTGGTACACAGCCACTGCTTTCATTATAATGTTAATGTTAAAATGCAGTACCACCACACTCTCAAACTGTAGGTTCCCTCAAACACCTCCATTTTCCCGCATTTATTTATTTCTGTTTATCTTATTGATATTGCTTAAGTTCCTTATGTATTCTGTATTTACATTGATAACTGTCTCTTCTTATAATTGGTTGTGTATCACTCGCCATGTTTCACACCTCCTGATGCAGCCTTGTCTAGTACTAATTTTATTTTATTTTATAAGTTTTGTTTATTAATAGAAACTGTTATGTAGGCATGCTATTCCTATTTTGTGCTAAAGGTTTTCCTGTCTACTCCATTGTTATTTATGTACTGTTCAGTTTTTAGTTTTTTATTGCAAAGATGTTACTTACTGTATGTTTCTACTTCAGTCTAGATGTGTTACTTCTCTTCCAGTGTTGTTTGCTAACATTTAATTTCTTTGGTGATAATACTCAGTAAATGTCTGAAGATGGCCTTGTAAGTCGAAAACCGGTTAACATTAAAAGTAATATTGTAGAACAAAAGCAAATTGGTGCTTTTCATTTATATTTGCTAGTATTTACTTTTGTTTCGCTGAAGAAGTTTGTTCACGTGTTACTGAATGCTTGTTGCCTATGTGCTACATATATTTGTGGAAGTACATATCCTTTACTGTGCAATAAATACGAACTACACCACGCATCGATAAATTCAATAGGAAATTCCGTGGTAACCAGTTCACAAACAAAGCAAACCACATTGTTGAAAGTAGCCTATGTATCAGTTCTTCAGGGAAGAAACTCCCACATGGCACGCCTCCTGGTGATTCAAATTTTTGTGTTAACAATGGTGCTGTTTGTAATGGATTTGTTGTTGATGATGTGGGCATATTATCTTTTTTGGTAAAGGAAGTGCTGAAGTGTAAACAATGTGATGGTGTAGGCTGTCTGGAAATAACTGAACAACAAAGTAGCAGGAAGGGTTTAACGTCAAAATTAGTTGTTCTGTGTCGACCCTGTGATAAATCTACCTCGAAAATGACTTCGAACATTGTGCATAAATCATATAATATGAGAAAAGCTGAATGGGCCACCTACTTTCATAGGTTGTCGACAGATGACCACCCTGTTCACGGACTATGCCCTAAAGCAGCTGACCGAGTGGTTCTAGGCGCTACAGTCTGGAACCACGCGACCGCTATGGTCGCAGGTTCGAATCCTGACTCGGGCATGGATGTGTGTGATGTCCTTTGGTTAGTTAGGTTTAAGTAGTTATAAGTTCTAGGGGACTGATAACCTCAGAAGCTGTCCCATAGTGCTCAGAGCCATTTGAACCTAAAGGAGCAGATTCTTGGTATGGTTGCCAAAAAGCAAAAGAAAGTGGTCATATGTACCATCATTAGCATTCTCTTCCTGAGCCTATTGTGAATGTAATAAAACAAAATTTTAGAGACCTGAGTGACCCTGTTTTGCTTAGTAAATGTCTTCCTGGGGGCACTCAGAGTACAAATGAAAGTTTCAACCATTGCATATGGGAAAGATTACCCAAGAATGTTTTTGTAGGACTAAATATATTAAACGTTTGTGTACTAGATGCAGTGATATGTTTCAATGATGTAGTGATAGGAAGGTTGGATGTCCTGAGAAATTTAGGCATAAAATGTGGCTCTAATATGGAAGATCAATTGCTTGCATGTGACAGACAATAGGTGCAAGAAGCTGAAAGATTCAGTCTTCAAGTTATCAAAGAAGCAAGAAGTGCTAAAAGTAATGTCAAGAGGAAGCCAGAAGATGAAGAAACGCTGCAGGACGAAGTCTGTGCTTCACAAATGCTCTGAGGCACAGTTTAATTGAACTCATATCTTCATTCGCAATCTCCCGCAAGTTGTATTTTTCAGAGTTCAAGTACAAATATTTCCTAAAGTTTATAAAGCAGTGCTCCAATTTTTTCTACAACTTGCAGTGGGCCATACATATGTAGTGCACCTAAGCTTCATTGCAGAATCAACTAAATTATTTAAAAAATTACATTATACTAGGAAAAAATTATAAAAATTAAAATGTAAGATATGATATTTTTTATCCTTGTAATATACATAATAGGTGGAATTAAATAGGTCTAGTACCTCAGCCATCATGTCATGCATATCTGGTAAAAATTTTCTCTCCTTCAAATGTATAACATTGGATTAAATGGTGCCTAAATTTGAGGAAGCCATTAGGAAAAAAATTTCATCAATTTCTTTGTAATTTTTTTAATAACCCTAAGCAGGTTCAAAAATATTCAAAATACTTCGAATTTGCTTACAAAGTGTGCTGCATTACCTGACATCAACAAAAAAAAACTCTAAAACTTATACATTATAAACAGTGCCTGAAACAAATTGGTGTTGATTTTTGCATAATATTGAGCCAGAAAAGTACTCTGTATCCCTAAGGTTGAGTAACAAGTAGCTGGTTTTGTTGTACTGGTTTTTGTTTACTCCTGACTAACTTTCGGATTATTGGGTCATCTTCAGGAAACAACAGACGCGCATCCGCAAGGGAGACTAGTTGTTAGGTTGTTAGGTAACCAAACATTATAAGCAAAGGTAAAGTCCAATAGCGCAGCCGACCGAAGTGGCCGAGCGGTTCTAGGCGCATCAGTCTGGAACCGCGCGACCGCTACGATCGCAGGTTCGAATCCTGCCTCGGGCATGGATGTGTGTGATGTCCTTAGGTTAGTTAGGTTTAAGTAGTTCTAAGTTCTAGGGGACTGATGACCTCAGAAGTTAAGTCCCATAGAGCTCAGAGCCATTTGAACCATTTTCCACTAGCGCAGAATGTCGTGTACCAAACTTCCCTTTCAAAGTTTTAAATTGCACTTTATGCAGTGGACAATATTAAACGCAATAAATGATTAAAATATACAATGTTACAGTATTATAGTTTATACAGTTATGGTGCCATATTTTGTGAAGTCGTGACATTGGTTGAGAACTGTTTAACTGAGCACAAGTCATTCATGTTGTGGAACAAAAATGTTTCACATAGTAAATAACGGTTTAAGCAATGGACAATATTGATCACAGTTCGTAATTAAACTACACAATATTACAGTATTACAAGTTATATTCGTCCGCAGCTCGTGGTCGTGCGGTAGCGTTCTCGCTTCCCACGCCCGGGGTCCCGCGTTCGATTCCCGGCGGGGTCAGGGATTTTCTCTGCCTCGTGATGACTGGGTGTTGTGTGCTGTCCTTAGGTTAGTTAGGTTTAAGTAGTTCTAAGTTCTAGGGGACTGATGACCATAGATGTTAAGTCCCATAGTGCTCAGAGCCATTTGAACCATTTGAACCAAGTTATATTGTTATGATGTTGAAGTTTGTGATCTAAGCAAGGTAAGGAACGTGAAATTCTGTTGTGTTTCAATTTTACGTAGCAGTATGCGCCATTTTGACGGTCTGTGGGTATGTAGTTGGTTGACTGCATCATGTAAGACTTATAAGTGTGGATGTACTCAGCCGTAATTCATCATTTGGAACCAACTGGTGATTTTTAAGCTAAATGTTTGTTTACCTCAAGTGCTTCCAACACTCTTAGTTTCCTTCCTTTGTTGGATATATGTAGCACTTCCATTGGGAATCGGTATCTGTGTCATTCCTTCAGGAGATGTTCGGCAAAAGTGCAGTCTGACTTATGTAATCTCCAGCTGTGTTCGTGTTCAATCAGCCTGATTTTGTCAACCAATGTCACGACCTCACTAAGCTAAGATTGGTAACCATATAACCAGTAATACTGTAATTCTTTGTTGTTTATTTATTGCCTTCAATATTGTCCATTACGTGAAGTGTAATTTACAACGTTAAGTTTGGTGCATAACGTTGTGTGCAAGTGGATTGCATCTTTGCTTATAATGTTTGGTTACTTAAGAACTAGTGCCCTTGCGAAGTTAGTCGGTTGTTGACTGAAGATGGCCCAATAAACATAAAACTAATTTGAAATAAATAGCCGGCCGAAGTGGCCGTGCGGTTAAAGGCGCTGCAGTCTGGAACCGCAAGACCGCTACTGTCGCAGGTTCGAATCCTGCCTCGGCCATGGATGTTTGTGATGTCCTTAGGTTAGTTAGGTTTAACTAGTTCTAAGTTCTAGGGGACTAATGACCTCAGCAGTTGAGTCCCATAGTGCTCAGAGCCATTTGAACCATTTTTTGAAATAAATAAAGATCAGTAGAAAACAAAAAAGTTTAGTCGTTGTTCAATCTTAAGTATGGAGTTGTTCTGCCAAGGAGTGACGGAACAAAAAATATAAAAAAAAATGCCCTTTCGTGTCGAAGTTAAAAGGTGTGCTTCTTTCAGTGGTTTAGCCGTTATTTATCTTCCGCATATCGTTACAAATGTGTCAGTAAAGTGTCATTGTACTAGGATCACACGTTTTTAATGGGGGCCCTCTGGGTAGCGAACGTGTAATTATAAACATATGTATGCTCACGGTATAATATTATCAACCTGTTATATGGAAAGACGTAAGAGTTTTTACTTTTTTTTTTTAATTTTTCTCTGTGGGATATGGGCAGTACGTTGACAAATTACCAAAGATTGCGCCATGTATGCATTTCAGTTACTGCTCAGTATTTCTGAATAACTGCAGAGAGAGCGTCACTTGGCACCAGAGAAGTATTCTAGGAGAGGTCTGCATTAAGCGAGGGCATTTGTGAGTCTAATGCCTCGAGCTCAAGTAGAGAGCCAGCTGGCTGTTTGGGCGAAATCTCTGCAGCCCTGGGCGGGCAGAGCTCCAGGCCTCTGACGTCACGGCCGGCTGGCTCCCGGCCGCAAGTAAACACGGCCCCGGTGCGAGCAAGTGTGACGTCACGGCCGATGGCGACGGCCGAAATAGAGCTACCTGGTGATACATCTCAGTGTACTCCTGCCGCAGTCCCCCGCGTTGCTTTGACGGTTCGCAGCCGTGCTCCGGGTCGAAAGGGATTGCCACCGAGGAATGTGTAGCAGCTGCGCACGCAACTCCGTTTCACGAAAGGCTAATGTTAGCTTCTGAATATAATCAGAAGTACTAAGTAGTCAGCTGTACGCAGAAACCAGATTTCCCAAACACCAGTTTCGAAATCGCTTCGGATAAATGAGGTAATTTTGTATCATCCGCTTATTTTCGTGGAGTTATCTTTAAGTCCCGAGATTTACATAGCGGTAATCTGTAACGGACGGTCAAAAAAGTTTCCGTTCGAAGGCTCTACGGTCCAGAATCGGTACATCAATAAAGCAAAATCGCTGTGAGCAGTGAGGCAATCATGCCTTCAACGCACCAAGTTGAAGATGCCCGTTTGTTAAAACACCGCGTCCTGCTGTGTGAAGAAATCCATAACTGCCTGCAGCATATCCTTGTCCGACAGAAATCGTCAACCCTTCAAGATATTTTTTGAGGGACCGAAGGCGTGATAATCACATGGGGAGAGATCGGAACTATAGGGCGGGTGCTCGAGTGTCTCCCATTTGAGTTGGCATAACTTCTGCATTACGTTTGCGATATGAGGACGGGCATTATCATGAAGCGCAGAACCTCTTGTCGGCAGTTTTCATGCCACACAACGGTGGTTTTCGATAGCATGCTAACCCATACAGGTCTTCATTCTCCGACGGATGTCTATCGGTGTTTGTCCTTCGGCAGCGAAGAAAAGAATAACAGCACGTTGGTCCCGTTTGGACGCATTTTGTTATAACGTCACCACAGTTAACGTTTTCCTTGAATTTTCTCAATTTGACCTGCTTTATATGCTAAAACATATGGGCATGGCCTTTTGCAAATGTGCTTTATGTTTTGAAATATTTTAGTTATGACAATAATGTGGTGATTTGTATCCATTTGACAACTTGGCGTGAGGTTCAGCGTAAAATGATCACGCTTTACAACAAAAACATTTTTAAGGTGTGTAAATGTTCAGTTCCACTTCCGATTTAATAATGCCAAATTAAAACTATTATCTCAAATGTTAGGCTTAACTCATGTTATGAGACATTGGAAGGAAGGAGGCTAGGTACTGGCAGAATTGAAGCTGTGAGGAGGAGTCGCGAGTCGTACTTGGGTAGCTCAGTCGACGGGCGCCCACTACTGCTTGCCGACACGGTAGCTCAGCGTGTTCGGTCAGAGGGTTAGCTGCCCTCTGTAATAAAAAAAAAAAAACTGAGTAAATGGATCAACGATGAACTTCAACGGACGTCATGGGACATTCCCCCCCCCCCCCCCCCGAACAAACGCAACGAACGATACCGAACAAAATAAGATTAAAGAAAAAAAGTAAAGTTGGTAGAGCACTTGCCTGCGAAAGGCAAAGGCCCATATTTCGAGTCTCGATCCGGCACACAGTTTTAATCTGCCCGGAAGTTACATGTACTCTGTTACAGACCTGAAGATAGCACCAATGTCTGTCGAAACTGATTGCCTCAGAGAAAACCGAGCGAGGTGGCGCAGTGGTTAGCACACTGGACTCGCATTCGGGAGAACGACGGTTCAATCCCGCGTCAGACCATCCTGATTTAGGTTTTCCGTGATTTCCCTAAATCACTCCAGGCAAATGCCGGGATGGTTCCTTTGAAAGGGCACGGCCGACTTCCTTCCCTAATCCGATGAGGTCGGTGACCTCGCTGTTTGGTGTCTTCCCGCAAACAGCCAAATCCAACCCCTTAGAGAAATATTTTATGCGATCTAGGCTGTTCATTGTTTTTGATCAAGTTCCACAGTTACCACACGGACACCGGAAACACACAAATGGCACACTGATCTCTCGCCTAGATGTTGATGCTTATACAAGGTGAGGAAAGGTACATGCTTTGAGGGATGACAGTGTTAGTGATACTGAATAAAAAGCTTCATAGGGACTTATGCCCTACTCCGAATAGTTTTCGAGATGGAACACATTTAATATTCATTGTTATTTATTTTCTGTACTTTCAAGCATTTCACTGTTTACAATGTACCACAGTAGTGTAGAGTAAGTTGAGGCGAACAGTTTGATACGGGACACTTGTGGTCTGTCAAGTCGGGAAAATACCTCAAATTGGCCTAAAAAAACTACGTAAGCCACAGTGCATGCGCGTCGAGCAAGTTTTTCAACATTCTCGCGTTCTCTTTTCACAAACAATTAGTTCTACAGAAAAAAATGAATAGGACTTTTTTTTGTAGGAAATATAACATAGTTTAATATTGTAATGCGACACGTTTTCGCTGGCGGGGAGCGGGATTCGAGTTATTCAAGAAAAATGTACAAAAGTGATATTAAATGAGTTCCATCTTGGAAACCAGTCAGGATAGGGCATAAGTCCATATGAAGTTTTTTTTGTTCAGAATCACTAATACAATCACCCGTCAAAGGCTGTACCTTTCCTCCTGACTCACCGTGTATAAACACATCGAAGTTGCGCTTCGTTGCATATACGCTGCAGCGACGCCCTCAAATGGAAACTTTTCGATTGCCCCTCGTATCTACAGTGTAAGCTTAAAGAAGTCATTGTATGTACGTGCATTGCACTGGATCGACTTCATATAAACTTGGTACAAGTATCATTTACTGTCTGGGAAGAAACACCATAGGAAGAAGAACTAAATACCATCTCATGGGAATGGGGTGGCAGAAGGGTGACTCAGAAACTTCTGGACGAGTTTCGATCAAAGTTTATAAATACATGACTCATTATTTATATCGTTGGTACAAATATTTGAAGAAAAATACGGTAGATGTAATCAACTCCTACCACTCCTGCTACATTTAAGGGCGGGAGATGGGGTGAGAAGACTTGACATTTAAAAATATTCGATAACGATCGATATTAGTGTCGAGATATATGTTTCCTATACCGCTAGGCTCATTGGTGAGAGCCCCGACGACGTTTCAGCGTTATGCGTGTGGGGCGGACAGGTGGAGGTGGTGTAGGGAAGCGCTGCAAAGATGGAGAGATGAAGACGAGGACAGTATAACTCTGTAACGCCTGAAGTAGTTTCTGCCAAACTTGGCACACATAACACTTGCTATCTCGAAAGAAATACTATGACGGTAAGACGCCCGTAGTACCAATATGCCTCACGAGGGGCGGTAGGATCGTACACTTTATAATCGAACTATCCAACCACCAAACATTTTAGGTAGAAATTTAGAATAATTCAGCCGCTGGATTACGTTTCACGACCAGCGTAATATATTATAAAAGTAGAGGAATTATCCTTGCAGCTATCGACTGTTATTTGTGACATTGCTTGACAGAGCAGCACAACAGCAGAATATACTGGATTGCAGCTGGTTTATAGCTGTAATAAATTGCCAATGCATCAGTCCCGCTCCCAACTGTTCACAGTTAAGTGAGCCGCAATACTGAAGAGAAAAAATGCAATGTGGTAACCGAAAAGTAAAATTAGACATTATTCTAACAACCTCCCCCCCCTCTACTTACCCCTGCCATCATGTCATAGCAACTTTGTTTATTCATGTTTGATGAGAAATCTACTAAAAATAGAAAAGCTACAGGCCTAGATGGTTGTTGTTGTTGTTGTGGTCTCAGTCCAGAGACTGGTTTGATGTAGCTCTCCATTCTACTCTATCCAGTGCAACCTTCTTCATCTCGCAGTACCTACTGCTACCTACATCCTTCTGAATCTGTTTAGTTTATTCATCTCTTGGTCTCCCTCTACGATTTTTACCCTCCACGCTGCCCTCCAATACTAAACTGGTGATCCCTTGATGCCTCAGAATATGCCTTACCAACATATCCCTTCTGCTAGTCAAGTTGTGCCACAAATTTCTCTTCTCTCCAATTTTATTCAGTACCTCCTTGTTAGTTATGTGATCTACCGATCTAATCTTCTGCATTCTTCTGTAGCACCACATTTCGAAAGCTTCTATTCTCTTCTTGTCTAAACCATTTATCGTCCACGTTTCACTACCATGCATGGCTACACTCCATACAAATACTTCCAGAAACGACTTCGTGACACTTAAATCTATACTCGATGTTAACAAATTTCTCTTCTTCATAAACACTTTCCTTGTCATTGCCAGTCTACATTTTATATACTCTCTACTTCGGCCATCATTAATTGTTTAGCTCCCCAAATAGCAAAACTCCTTTACTACTTTAAGCGTCTCATTTCCTAATCTAATTTCCACAGCATCACCCGATTTAATTCGACTACATTCCATTATCCTCGTTTCGCTTTTGTTGATGTTCATCTTATATCCTCCTTTCAAGACACTGTCCATTCCGTTCAGCTGCTCTTCCAGGTTCTTTGCTCTCTCTGACAGAATGACAATGTCATCGGCGAACCTCAAAGTTTTTATTTCTTATCCATGGATTTTAATTCATACTCGGAATTTTTCTTTTGTTTCCTTTACTGCATGCTCAATATACACATTGAATAACATCGCGGATTGGCTACAACCCTGTCACACGCCCTTCCCAATCACTGCTTCCCTTTCATGCGTCTCGACTCTTATAACTGCCATCTAGTTTCTGTACAAATTGTAAATAGCCCTTCGCTCCATGTAGTTTACCTCTGCCACCTTCAGATTTTGAAAGAGAGTATTCCAGTGAACATTGTCAAAAGCTTTCTCTAAGTCTACAAATGCTAGATACGTAGGTTTGCCTTTCCTTAATCTATTTTCTAAGATAATTCGTAGCGTCATATTGCCTCGCGTTTTCCAACATTTCAACGGAATCCAAACTGATGTTTCCGAGGTCGGCTTCTACCAGTTTTTCCATTCGTCTGCTAAGAATTCGTGTTAGTATTTTGCAGCCGTGGCTTATTAAACTGATAGTTCGGTAATTTTCACGTCTGTCAACACCTGCTTTCTTTGGGATTGGAATTATTATATTCTTCTTGTAGTCTGAGGGTATTTCGCCTGTCTCATTCATCTTGCTCACCAGATGGTAGAGTTTTTTTAGGCCTGGCTCTCCCAAGGCCGTCAGTAGTTCTAATTGAATGTTGTCTACTCCCGGGGCCTTGTTTCGACTTAGGTCTTTCAGTGCTCTGTCAAACTCTTCAGGCAGTATCATATCTCCTATTTCATCTTCGTCTACATTCTCTTCCATTTCCATAATATTGTCCTCAAGAATATCGCCCTTGTATAGACCCTCTATATACTCCTTCCACCTTTCTGCTTCCATCTGAGCTCTTGATAATCATGCAAGTGGTTCTCTTTTCTCCAGAGGTCTCTTTAATTTTCCTGTAGGCAGTATCTATCTTACCCCTAGTCATATGCGCCTCTACATCCTTGCATTTGTCCTCTAGCCATCACTGCTTAGTCATTTTGCCCTTCTGTCGATCTCATTTTTGAGACGTTTGTATTCCTTTTTGCCTGCTTCATTTACTGTATTTTTATATTTTCTCCTTTCATCAATTAAATTCAATATCTCTCGTGTTACCCATGGATTTCTATTAGCCCTCATCCTACTTGATCCTCTGCTACCTTCATTATTTCATCTCTCAAAGCTACCCATTCTTCTTCTACTGTATTTCTTTCCCCCATTCTTGTCAATCGTTCCCTAATGCTCTTCCTGAAGCTCTCTACAACCTCTGGTTCTTTCAGTTTATCTAGGTTCCATCTCCTCAAATTCCCACCTTTTTGCAGTTTCTTCAGTTTTAATCTACAGTTCATCAACAATAGATTGTGGTCAGAGTCCACATGTGCCACTGGAAGTGTCTTACAATTTAAAACCTGGTTCCTGAATCTCTGTCTTACCATTATATAATCTATCTATGACTTTCCAGTATCTCCATGCTTCTTCCACGTATACAACGGTCTTTTATGATTCTTGAACCAAGTGTTAGCTATGATTAAGTTATGCTCTGAGCAAAATTCTACCAGGCGGCTTCCTCTTTCATTCCTCACCTCCATTCCATATTCACCTACTACGTTTACTTCTCTTCCACTTTCCTACTATCGCGTTCCAGTCACCCATGACTATTAAGTTTTCGTCTCCCTTCACTATCTGAATAATTTCTTTTATCTCACCATACATTTCACCAATCTCTTCGTAATCTGCGGAGCTAGTTGGCATATGAAGTTGTACTACTGTAGTAGGCGTGGGCTTCGTGTCTATCTTGGCCACAATAATGCGTTCACTATGCTGTTTGTAGTAGCTTACCAGCACTCCTATTTTTTTATTCATTATTAAACCTACTCCTGCATTACCCCTATTTGATTTTGTATTTATAACCCTGTATTCACCTGACCAGAAGTCTTGTTCCTCCTGCCACCGAACTTCAGTAATCCCGCTATATATAACTTTAACCTATCCAATTCCCTTTTTAAATTTTCTAACCTACCTGCCCGATTAAGGGATCTGATATTCCACGCTCCGATCCGTAGAACGCCAGTTTTCTTTCTCCTGGTAACAACGTCCTCCTGAGTAGTCCCCGCCCGGAGATCCGAATGGGGGACTATTTTACCTCCGGAATGTTTCACCCAAGAGGACACCATCATCATTTAACCATACAGTAAAGCTGCATGCCCCCGGGAAAAATTACGGCTATAGTTTCCCCTTGCTTTCAGCCGTTCGCAGTACCAGCACAGCAACGCTGTTTTGGTTAGTGTTACAAGGCCAGATCAGTCAATCATCCAGACTGTTGCCCCTGCAACTACTGAAAAGGCTGCTGCCCCTCTTCAGGAACCACACGTTTGTCTGGCCTCTCAACAGATACCCCTCCGTTGTGGTTGCACCTACGGTACAGCCATCTGTATCACTGAGGCACGCAAGCTTCCACACCAACGGCAAGGTCCATGGTTCATGGGAGGGGGGCGGGGGGGGGGGGGCTAGATGGTATTAATGCTGAATTAATAAAATATGGAGGAACCATTTCAGAATTTTGCTACCTCAATTTTATGTAGTATTGGAGGAACTGCTCCGCACGTCAAAGTGGAACACAGCTGAGGCAACAGAAAAGACACAGAAAATTATAGAGGAATAAGTTTACTAGCTACACGATATAAAATTTATGGGTATAGTCTAAATGAAAGATTGCAAACCATTGCTGATGCAATAATCTCAGAAGAGCAATCAGGCTTCAGAAATGGAAGTTATGTAATGGTAATGTATTTATAACAAGACAGATTAGTGGAAAACATCGCGAATTTTGCTAAGAAACGGATTTATTATTTATTGATCATGAGAAAGCCTTTGATAAGATAAAAAGACCCCTTTTGTGTAACATACTGGAAATAAAAGGTTTTCGTAAGCACCTTATTAATACTGTAGAGAGTCTATGAATACAAAAACAGTTATAAGTTCAGGTTCGAAAATGTCAGATGAATTTTAGCAAATCAAGGTGTTCGACGAGGGTGCAGTCCATTACGCAGTTTATTTAAATTATGTATTGACGATCTAGTTACGAAGTGGAGATGAGATACAGTTAGGAATCAAAATAGAATCCAGCGTACCGTTGAATATTCTGTCATAAGCTGATGACCAGATAATTATACAGGAAACAAAAAATAGGATGCAAAGAGCAGGATATAGATTGTGCCAAAGTGAGATATATTACAACTTAACTATATCAACAAATAAAGACACAGATATTGACTTTCAAAGGAAAGAATCCGGTTGGATCGAAAATAATAATAAATGAGAAAATTTTAGAACAAGTATCCCACTTCAGTTATCTATGATCTGATATTTGTTTTACTATGACAAAGGCATTGAGAAGAAATTTAATAAATATCTAGCTATCTGCGGAACGACTCCAAAACTGTGAAAAGAAGAACACGGAAAGAAACACAATGAAAGTCTATAAAGTTATGGGTGCACCTATTCTTGTATATGGTTCCGAATCGTGGACAGTAACAAAAAATGAAAAATCGCGTACACAGGAAGCAGAGATGAATTTCATGGGATATGTAAGAGGCTGTAGTAAAATGGGTAAAATAAAGAATGAAAAAATAAGATCATATTTAAAAATTTTTTCAGTTAATGACAAGACAGAAGAGAACAGAATGAAATGGAACAATGACGTTGATAGACTGACAGAAAACAGATTGCCTTAAAATATAATGAATTATTGGCCAACTGGAAAACGAGAACTACGTAGGCCTCGAAAGAAATGGGTGGAATGATGGATGGGTGACACAGACAGGGACAGGTGACTACAATGCCTAATCTTAGGAAGCAAATGATGGTGAGGAATTGTGACTTTATAACTTGTTTGTGTATTAACATACTTTGTTTTCCATTCGATATTTACAGTACAATCAATTATGCTCAATGTTTTTCCACGTCTTCACATACGAAAGCAAAAATTTCTCTGCCAAATTACATGTTCGCTTTAAGAGCACGAAATAGATAAGAAAAATCGATTGCAGAGCATCCGGGAAAACAGTGTGTTGTAGCAGTGCACGTATTGTTGAGTGGGTATAGTGGAGTTTCGCGAAAGATTTAGTGCAGTTCGGTGTGTAATAGGTTTGTCACCAAAACAAAATGTGTTGAGGCAGAACGGAGGAATATAATACACTACTGGTCACTAAATTGCAACATGAAGAGGATGGCGTGCAACAAACGTCAAACTGGCACGAAGTCAGCTACTTGCTTGGATATACAACTGATTAGCACTTTAGGCAACTTCACAAAGTACCTATGGGTAACGGGACCTACATTCTGTATGTAAGGGGTGGGGTTTCTGATTCAAAAATAGCATTACGATATTGTTTGTTAGTGGGAAGATCGTGTTATGCCTCATGTAAGAAGAAGAAACGCCTATCACTTGTGGCTGTTCATTTATCAGGCGGTCTTGTAGTCTGCTTCAGCAGTAGTTTCTCTGTCCACTATCCGACCGACTTGAAACCTGACGGCTTCTAGCTGTATTTATCGCCTTAGTGGGAGCCCACACAACCATGCACTCAACTGCCGAAATATAATCTCCTGCACAGCCGATGTTTTGCTAATCGTGAACAGTTCCTAACAAAGTCCGTCTAATCTGTTGAGTATAAAACGTTACTATCCTAACCACGCCTAAGGAAAAAATCAGAAAAGTCAAGGAATAGCTCATTTACGCAGAATAAACCATATACAGTTCGTGAACTGATCACTAATTCATTTATCGTGGATCATTTCATTAGCATCACACTGAAAAACCCTGATGTACTATATCGCCCATCACATATGGCCACATCACTATGGTGTCAACTACTAGGTCATGTTCAAAGGCGGTTCATAATAACACCGTTATATAGGGTGGTGGGAAATGCCAGTGAAAAACTTATAGGACTTTTAGAGTGAATCGAGTGCGTAATACTTTGAATAAGAACCCATGTAAACTTGCCGTTTCTGTTCTACGGCGGTTTCAGTTCAGATGTTTATCCCATCCACTTCTGCTTCAGGAACTGAATTAGGCGTGACGTAGTACAATTATTAGGTAACACTTCGCAGTGGGATCTATAACGATACAGTTTTGTTAGTTTTAGATTATTAAACAGTTCACATCGCAATTTTTTTGTAAAAAAGTAATTAATTACGATTTAAATGATGACTAACTGACAACCTCAGCTGCCGACAGGTGTTGTTGTTATACCTCCATGTGGACAGCTGAAAATGTGTGCCCCGACCGGGACTCGATCCCGGGATCTCCTGTTTACACGGCAGACGCTCTATCCATCTGAGCCACCGAGGACACAGATGAATAACGCGACTGCAGGGACTTATCCCTTGCACGCTTCCCGTGAGACTCTCATTCCCAACTGTCCACAATTCTACATATGTATTGTACCTTATAGACATTTGCCCACCCAGGAGATCCCGGGTTCGAGTCCCGGTCGGGGCACACATTTTCAGCTGTCCACATGGAGGTATAACAACAACACCTGTCGGCAGCTGAGGTTGTCAGTTAGTCATCATTTATTCCAGGGAAAAGCTGCACGGTCATCAACAGTAACTGTTCTTTCGAGAAAAAGTTACTGTCTTCATATATATTTACGATTTGCTGATCTGCGTTTCCTCACATCTGGTCTGGAGGTCGCACTACCACTTTTACCACTGCCTTATAATCACATCTTTGTGTTCTCGCCTTCCACACACTGTTCACCATGTTTCTCACTCTTTTTTGCGGTGGACTGTTGTTCTTTTGTACCTCGATACAACTATTTCATCGCACACTGTTTTTCATAACGCAAATATTCCGACTCCATTAGGTGTTTCATCTTCTTTGGTATGTTTACCTATTTTTTGCCAACCTTCCGAAGTATATCTTCGAGACTAACTTCTATTTATGATGTTTATATCGTGTGCGTGTGCGTGGTTCGAGGATTGGAAAATTATAATGACCGTTGCTGTGGGTTTTATTTACAAGAAGATGGATTACCAGTGGGATCGCCAGTTTCAGGAGCCTTAGCAAATATTTTTGTGAACCACACTGAACAGATCATTCAAAAAAATAGTAGCAAAGAACACAACATATTACATTGGTTCAGGTATATGGATGACATCCTTTGCTTAATAGATGAACCTCAAGCAAAAATTGAAAAACTACATACTGACATCAACAAGATACATGTTGTTGTTATTTTGGTATTCAGTCCTGAGACTGGTTTGATGCAGCTCTCCGTGCTATTCTATCCTGTGCAAGCTGCTTCATCTCCCAGTACGTACTGCAGCCTACATCCCTCTGAATCTGCTTAGTGTATTCATCTCTTCGTCTCCCTCTACGATTTTTACCCTCCACGCTGCCCTGCAAAACAACCAAATTAACTTTCTGGATATAACAATCAGAAAACAAAACATAAGCATATATTTGATATTAGCCGGCCGGAGTGGCCGTGCGGTGCCAGGCGCTACAGTCTGGAACCGCGTGACCGCTGCGGTCGCAGGTTCGAATCCTGCCTCGGCCATGGATGTGTGTGCTGTCCTTAGGTTATTTAGGTTTAAGTAGTTCTAAGTTCTAGGAGACTGATGACCACAACAGTTAAGTCCCAAAGTGCTCAGAGCCGTTTGAACCATTTTTTTAAAAAATTAACCGTAAACTCGCAGCAACGGACATTATCATTCCTCAGTCCTCGAACCACATGCTGTTCTGACCAACCTTGATGGCGAGCATGTCCGATTGTTCTCCAGATTCTTACCCAGCGAGACAATCTGATCGTGCGGTGCCGAGAGACTGGAACTCACCTCACGCTAGCTCACTGCATTTGATGAACTCTGATGGAATGACACGCCAAAATCTGTCACCGAAGCTGAGTTCAAGTGGATGCCCAGCAGACGTAGAGGCATTTTCGCTAAAAGCGGTGGCAGGTCTCTATATTAAAGTACCCGAAAACCACCTACAAATTTAATCATGTATCCTTCCTACTATACTGAATACACACAATGAGTAAAATTTAGTTATCTGTTTTCCTTCCTGAAGTAATGTGAACGGACAGCATTGTGGTTAAACTACGTAGTTCACTTAAATGTTTGCAGAACCGTTTACGATATCGGAAGATTTTTTTTTTTTATTTCGGACCAGTTGTGAGAAATTCCTCACTCAACGTCGCATACTCTCTTTTCATGCTTACATTAACTACAGAGATACCAGTATCAATTTCACTTTTCAAAACAGACCTATAATAATGTATGTTGCCTGCTGTGGTGCTAATAGACACATACCCAATGACGTGACATGCTTCAAAATCCGGTGTCTAGTTTCGAAAAAATTAAACTATTAGAGCTTAGGCTTTATCTGATTTGAATATAATACAGATTGCTGTCTTATGTAGAAGTTCTTATGATTCCGTACCCAAATAAGGAAATATGTCACATCTGCTACCGAGGAAAGTGTGTTGATGTAAAGTGGAAGTTTATTGCCAAACTGTCTTGTAAACTATTTTATAATGTAATATGCACATCCCAGTAGTCAGTATAGTCGATTCTTTAACGTTGCATGAAAACTGCAGACGGTATTCACTACCGCCATTGATTGCACAGCTACACTACTGGCCATTAAAATTGCTACACCATGAAGATGACGTGCTACAGACGCGAAATTTAACCGACTGGAATAAGATGCTGTGATATGCAAATGATTAGCTTTTCAGAGCATTCACACAAGGTTGGCGCCGCTGGCGACACCTACAACGTGCTGACATGAAGAAAGTTTCCAACCGACTTCTCATACACAAACAGCAGTTGACCGGCGTTGCCTGGTGAAACGTCGTTGTGATGCCTCATGTAAAAAGGAGAAATGCGTACCATCACGTTTCCGACTTTGATGAATGTCAGATTGTAGCCTATCGCGATTGCGGTTTATCGTATCGCGACATTGCTTCTCGCGTTGGTCGAGATCCAATGACTGTTAGCAGAATATGGAATCGATGGGTTCAGGAGGGTAATACGGAATGCCGTACTGGATCCCAACGGCCTCGTATCACTAGCAGTCAAGATGACAGACAACTTATCCGCATGGATGTAACGGATCGTGCAGCCACGTCTCGATCCCTGAGTCAACAGACGGGGACGTTTGCAAGACAACAACCATCTGCACGAACAGTTCGACGACGTTTGGAGCAGCATGGACTATCAGATCGGAGACCATGGCTGCGGTTACCCTTGACGCTGCATCACAGACAGGAGCGCCTGCGATGGTGTACTCAACGACGAACCTGGGTGCACTAAAGGCAAAACGTCATTTTTTCGGATGAATCCAGGTTCTGTTTACAGCATCATGATGGTCGCATCCGTGTTTGGCGACATGGCGGTGAACGCACATTGGAAGCGTGTATTCGTCATCGTCATCGCCATACTGGCTATCACCCAGCGTGATTGAAAACGTCTGGTCAATGGTGGGCGAGCAACTGGTTCGTCACAATACGCCAGTCGCTACTCTTGAAGAACTGTGGTATCGTGTTGAAGCTGCATGGGCAGCTGTACCTGTACACGCCATTCAAGCTCTGTTTGACTAAATGCTCGGGCGTATCAAGATCATTATTATTCTAGGTACTGATTTAGCAGAATCTATGCACCCAAATTGCGTGAAAATGTAATCATATGTCAGTTCTAGTATAATATATTTGTCCAATGAATACCCGTTTATCATCTGCATTTCTTCTTGGTGTAGCAATTTTAATGGCCAGTAGTGTAATTACGTCTCCATTTCCTTGCCCTTTATTGCAGTGAGATTAAGCTGAAATTTTCTGCAGTCTTGGGAATTTTCTTTAGCTCGCTTGTGGAAGGGAAGTTAACTTAGAAGACCAGAGTCGCATAAACTCGTTCAACACTGAAAACAGCCTCCAAGCAGGTAAAGAATAGAGAAGTAATAGTCCCCATCTCCGCACAGCGGATGTAAGAGGGTACCTGCATTCCATGAAACTGCATTGTGTGAGACACTAGAAGGAATCCTATTTCACGAGATAAAAATATGAAAGCCAAGTGAAGCACTCCAAACTTGACAATGTGGAGCGGGCCATCGTCTGCAGCTGCACCATGAAGGAATGTTCATTTAAATCCGAGTAAGGGCTCTGAATAGCTCACAATAGTTATTTCTGTAGATGCGCGTCTTCCCGTCTCTGCGTGCAAAGTTATAGGCTGCCTGGGATTTGAAACTTTCATAGAGTGGCGAGAGAGTTTCTGTTTTGCTTCGCATACCATTGAATTATTGTTTAACTATGACAAAACCTATGAGAGTAGGAATTTGTTCAAATTGTTTGTAAAGTTATTATTAGTTGAACTCACAAGGTGTGCTGCAGTGGGCAGCGAGATTTCTCCCCTGGCAAAACCATCAAACTTTAGAGAGTAAAATCAAAAACCACTTGCTGTAGGGACATCGAAGAGTAGACTTGCCCCATATCATTGCAGAGTAGTGCAGAGATTGATGTCTTCGAATTAGAGCAGAATACAGAGGTTGAGCTGGGCTTAGAAATTCCAGCTGCTACTGCACCCTCCTTCCACACTTATTCGGTCTAAAGGCCCCCATAAACGATCAAGCGTGTTTTAGAAAATCGCCCTTATATAGCCATGTGATAGGTGTCATGTATATGGTATATGAAATTTTGGTATCTGAATAGATTGTTAGCGAGCAGCGATGTTGTAAGCTGTATTGCAGAAGTTAAGTGAGTATCTGTGAGCTGCACGAGGGAGTAGTGGTGCAGACACTGCCTACAGGAAAATTAAAGAGACCTTCGGAGAAAAGAGAACCACTTGTATGAATATCAAGAGCTCAGATGGAAACCTAGTTCTAAGCAAAGAAGGGAAAGCAGAAAGGTGGAAGGAGTATATAGAGGGTCTATACAAGGGCGATGTAGTTGAGGACAGTATTATGGAAATGGAAGAGAATGTAGATGAACATGAAATGGGAGATATGATACTGCGTGAAGAGTTCGACAAAGCACTGAAAGACCTGAGGCGAAACAAGGCCCCGGGAGTAGACAACATTCCATTAGAACTACTGACGCCTTGGGAGAGCCGGTCCTGACAAAACTCTACCATCTGGTGAGCAAGATGTATGAGACAGGCGAACCCCCCATGAACCATGGACCTTGCCGTTGTGGGGAGGCTTGCGTGCCTCAGCGATACAGATAGCCGTACCATAGGTACAACCACAACGGAGGGGTATCTGTTGAGAGGCCAGACAAACGCGTGGTTCCTGAAGAGAGGCGGCAGCATTTTCAGTAGTTGCAGGGGCAACAGTCTGGATGATTGACTGATCTGGCCTTGCAACATTAACCAAAATGGCCTTGCTGTGCTGGTACTGCGAACGGTTGAAAGCAAGGGGAAACTACAGCCGTAATTTTTCCCGAGGGCATGCAGCTTTACTGTATGGTTAGTGATGATAGCGTCCTCTTGGGTAAAAATAGTCCCCCATTCGGATCTCCGGGCGGGGACTACTCAGGAGGACGTCGTTGTCAGGAGAAAGAAAACTGGCGTTCTACGATCGGAGCGTGGGATGTCAGATCCCTTAATCGGGTAGGTGGGTTAGAAAATTTAAAAAGGGAAATGGATAGGTTAAAGTTAGATATAGTGGGAATTAGTGAAGTTCGGTGGCAGGAGGAACAAGACTTTTGGTCAGGCGAATACAAGGTTATAAATACAAAGCCAAATAGGGGTAATGCAGGAGTAGGTATAATAATGAATAAAAAAATAGGAATGCGGGTAAGCTGCTACAAACAGCATAGTGAACGCATTATTGTGGTCAAGATAGGCACGAAGCCCGTGCCTACTACAGTAGTACAAGTTTATATGCCAACTAGCTCTGCAGATGACGAATAAATTGAAGAAATGTATGATGAAATAAAAGAAATTATTCAGATAGTGAAGGGAGACGAAAATTTAATAGTCATGGGTGACTGTAATTCGGTAGTAGGAAAAGGGAGAGAAGGAAACGTAGTAGGTGAATATGGACTGGGGGTAAGAAATGAAAGAGGAAGCCGCCTGGTAGAATTTTGTGCAGAGCATAACTTAATCATAGCTAACACTTGGTTCAAGAATCATGAAAGAAGGTTGTGTACATGGAAGAAGCCTGGAGATACTAAAAGGTATCAGATAGATTATATAATGGTAAGACAGAGAATTAGGGACCAGGTTTTAAATTTTAAGACATGTCCAAGGGCAGATGTGGACTCTGACCACAATCTATTGGTTATGAACTGTAGATAAAAACTGAAGAAACTGCAAAAAGGTGGGAATTTGAGGAGATGGGACCTGGATAAACTGACTAAACCAGAGGTTATACAGAGTTTCAGGGATAGCATAAGAGAACTATTGACAGGAATGGGGGAAATAAATACAGTAGAAGAAGAATGGGTAGCTTTGAGGGATGAAGTAGTGAAGGCAGAAGAGGAACAAGTAGGTAAAAAGATGAGGGGAGGGCTACTAGAAATCCTTGGGTAACAGAAGAAATATTGAACTTAATTGATGAAAGGAGAAAATATAAAAATTCAGTAAATGAAGCAGGCAAAAAGGAATACAAACGTCTCAAAAATGAGATCGACAGGAAGTGCAAAATGGCTAAGCAGGGATGGCTAGAGGATAAATGTAAGGATGTAGAGCCATATATCACTAGGGGTAAGATAGATACTGCCTACAAGAAAATTAAAGAGACCTTTGGAGAAAAGAGAACCACTTGTATGAATATCAAGAGCTCAGATGGAAACCCAGTTCTAAGCAGAAAGGTGGGAGGAGTATATAGAGGATCTATACAAGGGCGATGTACTTGAGGATAATATTATGGAAATGGAAGAGGATATAGACGAAGATGAAATGGGAGATATGATACTGCGTGAAGAGGTCGACAGAGCACTGAAAGACCTGAGGCGAAACAAGGCCCCGTGAGTAGACAACATTCCATTAGAACTACTGACGGCCTTGGGAGAGCCAGTCATGACAAAACTCTACCATCTGGTGAGCAAGATGTATGAGACAGGCGAAATACCCTCAGACTTCAAGAAGAATATAATAATCCCAGTCCCAAAGAAAGCAGGTGTTGACAGATGTGAGAATTACCGAACTATCAGTTTAATAAGTCACAGCTGAAAATACTAACGCGAATTCTTCACAGACGAATGGAAAAATTAGTAGGACCCGACCTTGGGGAATATCCGTTTGGATTCCGTAGAAATACTGGAACACGTGAGGCAATACTGACCCTACGGCTTATCTTAGAAGCTAGATTAAGGAAAGGCAAACCTACGTTTCTAGCATCTGTAGACTTAGAGAAAGCTTTTGACAATGTTCACTGGAATACTCTCTTTCAAATTCTCAAGGTGGCAGGGGTAAAATATAGGGAGCGAAAGGCTATTTACAATTTGTATAGAAACCAAATGGCAGTTATAAGAGTTGAGGGGCATGAAAGGGAAGCAGTGGTTGGGAAGGGAGTGATACAGGGTTGTAGCCTCTCCCCTATGTTATTCAATCTGTATATTGAGCAAGCAGTGAAGGAAACAGAAGAAAAATTCGGAGCAGGTATTAAAATCCATGGACAAGAAATAAAAACTTTAAGGTTCGCCGATGACATTGTAATTCTGTCAGAGACAGCAAAGGACTTGGAAGAGCAGTTGAATGGAATGGATGGGGTCTTGAAGGGACGATATAAGATGAACATCAACAAAAGCAAAACGAGGATAATTAAATGCAGTCGATTTAAATCGGGTGATGCTGAGGGAATTAGATTAGGAAATGAGACACTTAAAGTAGTAAAGGAGTTTTGCTATTTGGGGAGCAAAATAACTGATGGTGGTCGAAGTAGAGAGGATATAAAATGTAGACTGGAATGGGAAGGAAAGCGTTTCTGAAGAAGAGAAATTTGTTAACATCGAGTATTGATTTAAGTGTTAGGAAGTCGTTTCTGAAAGTATTTGTATGGAGTGTAGCCTTGTACGGAAGTGAAACATGGACGATAAACAGCTTGGACAAGAAGAGAATAGAAGCTTTCGAAATGTGGTGCTACAGAAGAATGCTGAAGATTATATGGGTAGATCACATAACTAATGAGGAGGTGTTGAATAGGATTGGGGAGAAGAGAAGTTTGTGGCACAACTTGACTAGAAGAAGGGATCGGTTGGTAGGACATGTTCTGAGGCATAAAGGGATCATCAATTTAGTATTGGGGGGCAGCGTGGAGGGTAGAAATCGTAGAGGGAGACCAAGAGATGAATACACCAAGCAGATTCAGAAGGATGTAGGTTGCAGCAGGTACTGGGAGATGAAGAAGCTTGCACAGGATAGAGTAGCATGGAGAGCTGCATCATACCAGTCTCAGGACTGAAGACCACAACAACAACAACAGAGACAGAGCCGAAGTTTAGCTGCGTTAAAGTTAGCCTGAAAATGTTAACCAGTGTTAGTAAGGAAGCTATGGCAATATTATGATTCAAATTTAATGCCTCAGTTTATCATTTTGTTCTATCAACATGATTATGAAACTGATTTGTGAAGGAAGAAATCTAATGGAAAGGCAGGTAAATAAAATAATTGTGTTATTTTTTTCACAACTGCTGCGCCATCTACATCTACATCTACATGGATACTTTGCAAATCACATTTAAGTGCATGGCTGAGGGTTCATCGAAGCACCTTCAGAATTCTCTATTATTCCAATCTCGTATAGCCGCGGAAAGAATGAACACCTATATCTTTCCGTACAAGCTCTTATTTCCCTTATTTTATCGTGGTGATCGTTCATCCCTATGTAGGTCGGTGTCAATAAAATATTTTCGCATTCGGAGGAGAAAGTTGTTGACTGGAATTCTGTGAGAAGATTCCGTCGCAACGAAAAACGACTTTCTTTTAATGATGTCCAGCCCAATTCCTGTATCATTTCTGTGACACTCTTTTCCATATTCCACGTTACTACACAACGCGCTGCCTTTCTTTGAACTTTTAAAGTCCTATCTGGTAAGGATCCCACACCGCGCAGCAGTATTCTAAAACAGGATGGACAAGCGTAGTCTAGACAGTCTCCTTATCAAGTCTGTTACATTTTCTAAGTGTCCTGCCAATAAACGCAATCTTTGGTTAGCCTTCCCCACAACATTTTCTATGTGTTCCTACCAATTTAAGTTGTTCTTAATTGTAATACCTATGTATTTAGTTGAATTTACGGCTTTTAAATTAGACTGATTTATCGTGTAACCGAAGTTTAACGAATTACTTTTAGCACTCATGTAGATGACCTCGCACTTTTCGTTATTTAGGGTCAACTGTCATTTTTCGCACCACTCATATATTTTTACCAAATCGTTTTGCAGTTTGTTTTGATCTTTTGACGACTTTAGTAGTCCATAAACTACAGCGTCATCTGCAAACAACCGAAGACGGCTGCTCAGATTATCTCCCAAATCGTTTATATAGATAAGGAACAGCAAAGGGCCTATAACACTACCTTGAGGAACGCCATAAATCACTTCTGTCTTACTCGATGGCTTTCCGTCAATTGCTACGAACTGTGACCTCTCTGACAGGAAATCACAAATCCAGTCAGATAAGTGAGAAGATATTCCATAAGCACGCAATTTCACTACGAGCCGCTTGTGTGGTTCAGTGTCAAAAGCCTTCCGGAAATCCAGAAATACGGAATCGATCTGAAATCCCTTGTCAATAGCACTCAACACTTCATGTGAACAAAGAGCTAGCTGTGTTTCACAGGAATGGTGTTTTCTAAACCCATGTTCAAATGGTTCAAATGACTCTGAGCACTATGGGACTTAACATCTGAGGTCATCAGTCCCCTAGAACTTAGAACTACTTAAACCTAAGTAACCTAAGGACATCACACACTTCCATGCCCGAGGTAGGATTCGAACCTGCGACCGTAGCGGTCGCGCGGTTCCGGACTGAAGCGCCTAGAACCGCTGGGCCACACCGGCCGGCCAACTCACGTTGACTGTGTGTCAATAGACCGTTTTCTTTGAGGTAATTCGTAATGTTTGAACACAATATATGTTCCAAAATCCTGCTGCATATCGACATTAACGATATGGGCCTGTAATTTAGTGGATTACTCCTAACAACTTTCTTCAATATTGGCGTGACCTCTGCGACTTTCCAGTCTTTGGCTATGGATATTTCGTCGAGCGAACGGTTATATATGATTGTTAAGTATGGAGCTAATGCATCAGCGTACTCCGAAAGGAACCTAGTTGGTATAGTCTGGACCAGAAGACTTGCTTTTATTAAGTGATTTAAGTTGCTTCACTACTCGGAGGATATTTACTTCTACGTTACTCATGTTGGCAGCTGTTATTGATTCTAATTCTGGAATATTTACTTCGTCTTCTTTTGTGAAGGCATTTCGGAAGACTGTGTTTAGTAACTCTGCTTTGGCAGCGCTGTCTTCGATAGTATCTCCATTGCTATCGCGCAGAGAAGGCATTGATTGTTTCTTGCCGCTAACATACTTCACATACGAGCAGAATCTCTTTGGATTTCATGCCAGGTTCCGAGACAGAGTTTCGATGTGGAAACTGTTATAAGCCTCTCGTATTGAAGTCCGCGCTAAATGTCGAGCTTCTGTAAAAGATCACCAATCTTGGGGATTTTGCGTCTGTTTAAATTTGGCATGTTTGTTTCGTTGTTTCTGCAACAGTGTTCTAACCCGTTTGGAGTACCAAGGAGGATCAGTTCCGTCGTTTGTTAATTTATTTGGTATAAATCTCTGAATTGCTGCCGATACTATTTCTTTGAATCCAAGCCACATCTGGTCTATACTTATATTATTAATTTGGATTGAGTAGAGATTGTCTCTCAGGAAGGCGTCAAGTGAATTTTTATCTGCTTTTTTGAACAGATATATTTTTCGTTTATTTTTCGAGGATTTGGGGATTACAATATTCAGTCTTTCTACGACAAACCTGTGTTCACGAATCCCTGAATCGGTTTTGATTCTCGTTATTAACTCAGGATTATTTGTTGCTAAGAGGTCAAGTGTGTTTTCACAACCGTTTACTATTCGCGTGTGCTCATGAACTAACTGCTCGAAGTAATTTTCAGAGAATGCGTTTAGCACAACTTCGAATGACATTTTATGCGTGCCTCCGGAATTAAACATGTATTTTCGCCAACATGTCGAGGGTAAATTAAAGTCACCACCAACTATTATCGCATGAGTTTCCTTTGAACCTTTCAGCAACTGTATCATCTGAAATGGGAGGTCGGTAAAAGGAATCAATTAGTAATTTATTCCGACCTAACTTGATTATTGTACTGAAAGTTGTTAGATTTGAGGGTCTGGGAAGTGTATTGTTTGGATGTTCAGAAGCTCATTAAATTTAAAATCTGCCTTGAGCACTTTTTCTCAAAAAACTAAAGACAGAGCAGTACTGCAACGCGTCATCCAGATTTGTGCAGAATAGAGGTAAAGAGAAAAGTTTATGATGTTTTTTATTGATTCAATCAGGGCCAACTTACGTTATTCAGAGACAGTTTTTGTGATCAAATTTTGGATAGCCTATGTTTCATGTCCAAGTTATTCAGGCAGTTTATACTGCTGAAAATTCTTTCAGTCAGATTGATAACTTTTACGGTGTTTAAAACTTCCCTTTTCATTTCGACAGTTAATTACTTTTCCAGTGCTGCTTGTCTTTCACATTACAACAATACAACTTCCCTTACGACACTTCATTTATTATCATAGCGCTGGCTTACAATAAGAAACAGAGTACACATTTTTATTTATTTAGATAACTTTCACCATATTTTTATTTATTTAGATAACTTCCACATGGATTTGCCAAGCAAGCCCGTACACATTCTAACAATGAGACTTTCTGGCAGATTAAAACTGTGTGCCGGACCGAGACTCGAACTCGGCACCTTTGCCTTTCGCGGGCAAGTGCTCTTCCATCTGAGCTACCCAAGCACGGCTCACGACCCGTCCTCACCGCTTCAATTCCGCCAATACCTCATCTCCTAAGAGCACCTGCCCGCGAAAGGCAAAGGTGTCGAGTTCGAGTCTCGGTCTGGCAAAAGTTTTAATCTGCCAGAAAGTTTCATCTCAGCGCACACTCCGCTACAAAGTGAAAATCTCATTCTGGAAACATTCTAACAACGTTCGTCAGTTTAACCTCTCTTTGAACCAGACACTAATCGTGTTAGTGTGTATTTTGAGATTAGTGAGAAGTGTCACAAATGCAGCGAAAGCAGTCCTGGCATTGACTTCGGCACTGTGTTCGAAGAAGCAGAAGAAGAAAACAAGATTCTGGTGTAGGTAGTTGCTTGAAATGAGAGCTTCACCCATGAAAACATGATAAAGGAAAAAATTACTCTCAGAACCCGATGATTACATCAAATTTCTTCGAATGGATGTTGTAACTTTTTAAAACTTATTAAGTCTCTCCTACAAGAGCAAACTTGCCTGTCCAGTTCGCACTTATCTAGCCACGCGTGTGTCGAAGAAGCCCGTACACGTTCTAAGAAAGCTTGTCAATTTAACGTTACTTTTTACGAAGACGCTTTCCGTGTGTAATGTGTATTTTGGTATTAGTGGGAATGGCCACAAATGGAGATAAGGCATTTGTAACATTACCTCTATCGCCCTGTTTAAAGAATAAGAAGATGCTGGTCCAGGAACTGGTTTAAAATGAGAATTATACAAGTGGAAACCTGTTAATGGAAGTGTTTCACTCTGAACCTGATGATTACATCAGTTTTCTGCGGATGGATGGTGAAACATTTAATAACTTCTTTAGTGTTACTTCACCCTCATATTTAAAAAGGAGACGCAAGTATGTGAAAATTTATCCACTTCTACTTGGTCCTCTAACGACAGGATAGCCCACATCGTCCTTGGAAGAACTGGAGAACTTCGATTTCTTTTATTTCATTCTACTCCGCTTTTATGCCATTGTATGCCTAAAATATTGATTTTTGTTCGTAATCTCTTCCTGCGTAATATACCGCTGGGAAAGATGTGGTACCCCTATCATTTTGGTAATTGCTAATGCTATTGTGTTTTTATACTTGATTGTAGTTTTCATAGTAGTGGAAGCTTACGATGCAGTGAGATAAATTGTAATAAAACAATTGTTCATTAACCATAGGCGGCGAAACGTCGACAGAAACAACGTCCACCATTTTGTCAAACTTTCTGTCAATCAAGACTTCTCGCAAACACGTCAAACACGATCTATGTTTGACAAATACATCAAACTGCATTGTACATAATCAAATATTTGGCAAGCATAGTTAAGTTTGACAAAATGTTTGATCGTTTACGGGGGCCTTATCATCGAACCGACGCAGCGGATGCTATACCCAGATCAGAAAACAAAGTGACTCAAAGCGAAACACAGTTGAGTGTGGAAGAGAGCGACGTTGTCGTTCGCCAGTGCATCCGCGCACAATTTAGCTGTGGCAGCAACAGCTGCCCAGTTCCTTACTGCCTCCTCACGCCGCCTTTTAACATGTGGCATTGAGTTCGCTTGTAAAGCGTCGTCACATCATTGTGTTTTAACAAACGCACTCCTCTCTACAAAATGATTTCGTGTTCCTATGATTTGTACATCTCGACAAATGCAACAGGAACCGCACTGTCTTTATAAATCAGAATGAATCAAGTTCAGTTGTCGTATTCGATACAAAAAGGATTCTAAAATGTGTTCGGATCGTTCATGTAAATACAAAAGCTAACAACATTGAAAAAAATATAAATTGCTGAGTTCATAACAACCACTGTAGTGCTCATGTAGACTGTCATACTTGTCCAGAGCAGTATTCCTTAATAACGAGATGAGATTTATTGTACAAATGCAGTATGCACCATTCAGACAAAAATATGAAACTCAGAGACAAAAATAAAGACGAACTATGCCAAAAAGTAGATGTCACTTGGTTCGGAATCCTTTTATTCCTTGACTCTGTCGTTATCTGAGCTCTGGTCCGTGGAAGGGTCACTGGAATTGTCCAAGGACTTAATGACATATGCAGTATTACTTTCTAGACAGACTTCACTATTCCCTGCTTCCTTAACAACCGTTCCTGTGGCCTACATTACTCCACTTTTCTGGCTTTATTGGTGCTTCTACTTCCTCTAAGAGTTTTTAATTTCGGAAACAGTAGAGCTTTTGTTATTTGTTGCCACGTAATGTCTCATCTGCATCCAAATCATTTCGATGATGTTGAAGTGGAAGTGATATGGTGGACGCCTAAGAGCCCTGTAGACATGTTCTTTCGCTATTTCGTCCACAACATACTGATGAAACAGTGGCCTTTTTTCACTATTTCCATTAGGTCCGCCTTACATAAATCGTACTGAATTTTCACATGTGGAGTTTCAACCATTGAACAATGTCGGCTTTTTTCGTTTCCATCATCGGAACTTTATCTTGAATATGGGGATTATCTGTGGAATTATCCATTAAAATGACATACGGTCGATTTAAGTTTTCCAGTAGCTACCTCTTAGACCAATTCATAAAACTATCGTGCTTCACCTCGCCGTGGTAGTCCCTTGGTTTCCTCGATTTGTAAACGAGGAGATAGGTACGAAACCAGATGCAGTTCCAGCATGCAAGGCAATCATTCTTGCGTCCTTTCCTACGGGAACAACAGAATTTCAACAAATGGTATCATCTGTCCAGTCTTTCCTGGAGGAGTTACTGGCTTTTATCCAGGTTTCATCGGGACGCACAGTGTCTTCGAACAGCACTTTAATTAAATTTCTTAAAAATCGACAACGCTAGGCTAGAATGTACTTACCTCCATTATAACTTTCCGTTCATCATTTTCTTTTAATCGAAAACCGAGGGCTCTGTTAAATGTTAACAAAGACGTCTTGCTGCCACTGAATTATACTGCCTCGCGGAGAGTAAAGCATAGGTTTGTTTTAATTTTTGTTATAGTTGCATATCCATGTAAGTGGAGACGAACAGCACCTGGTTGAAAAGAGTAAAAGTTTGTTACTCGTGATTCTGTCCTCTTGTTAGCGGGTGTCCGTAGCTTAGATAAACCACGCTCTTCCCCTTCTGCGCAGTATTTTTCCCTACAAACTCTGACGACAGTGTTTTTATATGTTTTCAAAGCGTCTGGAGGCAAGAGAATCGCACTATTGTCTCTTTCCTTCTCGAAATGTTCCCGCACTGAGCACAAAAGCTCACGTGTCTGACCCTGCGAAACATGTGCAGATCGCTGAACTTCCCGTTTACCAACCACACCTTTTTGCACATCTCCGCTGGAAGTTTCAGACATTCCGTAGCGCAAAATAAACTCGCCGCATAGAGAGACAACGCACGCAACGAAACGGACGACAATTGTTTTTGTTACCGGCCGTGAGGGTCGTCGTTTGCAACTTGCTACAGTATCCGCTACCTGCAATAGCAGAGATATTCGACAACGGTGAAAGCAACAGAACGCGTTACGAAGAGCGTTCTCTGACTGTCTGTTGCTGTGGTAGCAGCCCTGTAAACAGCTAGCTATCAATCACTTTGTTATTCTGATCCGGGTGTAGTTAATCCGTATCAGGTTACTTAGAGGTGACAAAAGTCATGCGATAGCGATATGGACATACTTTAGACAGCTGGCTGTAGTATCGCGTAGGCCTACACAAGGCATAAAAGGGCAGTGCAGTGGCGGAGCTGTCATTTGTATTCAGGTGATTCTTGTGGAAATGTTTGCAATGTGATTATGGCCGCAGGACGGGAGTTAACAGACTTTGAACGCGGATTGATACTTGAATCGAGACGCATGGGATATTCCATTTAGGAAATCGTTAGAGGTTCAATATTCTGAAATCCATAGTGTTAGGAGCGCCCCGAGAACACAAAATTTCAGGCATTGTCTCTCACCACGGACAACGCAGACGGCGACGGCCTTCACGTAACGACTGAGAGCAGCTTCGCTTGCGTAGAGTAGTCAGCGTTAACTGGCAAGCAACACTGCACGAAATAACCGCAGAAATTACTGTGGGACGTACGATGAACGCATCAGTTAGGACAGTGTGGTGAATTTTGGCATTAATGGGCTATTGCAGCAGACGGTTGACGCGAGTGCCTTTGCCAACAGCACAGCATCGCCTGCATCACCTATCCTGGGTTTGTGACCATATCGACTGGACCGTAGACGACTGGACGAGTCCCGGTTTCGGATGGCAAAAGCTGATGGTAGGCTTCGAGTGGGGCGCGGACCCCACGAAGCACGAAGCCAAGGATCCAAGTTGTCAGGAAGGCACTGTGCAAAGCTGCTGGTGGCTCCATAATGATATGAGCTGTGTTTACATGGAATCAATTGGGTCCTTTGGATGTTCGGCTACTTCAAGACCACTTTCAGCCATTCATGGACGTCATGTGCCTAAACAATGATGAATGTCACCAGGCAACAGCTGTTTGCGATTGGTTTGAAGAACGTTCTTGACAGCTCGAGCGAATTGTTTGGTCACCCCCGATCACCCGACATGAACCCCACTGGTCATGTACGGAGCATAATAGAGATGTCAGTTCGTGTACAGACTGCTGCACCGCCAACACTTTCGCAATTATGGACGGCTATAGAGACAGCATGGCTCAGTATTTCTGCAGGGGACTTCCAACGACCTTACGCCGGGCAAGAGGAAGTCCGACACGATATTAGGTTGAAGCTCCTTTGTCCATGTTTGCTTTAACAGTACACATGTTTCTGGATGGGGTCCGCCTTTAGCAAAATACAATTTTCTTTTTTATCCCAGACATGTTTCCCTGCAGTTGCAGCATCATTAGTGGGCTTTTATTTTATGGGCGACTACGCAGTTCCAATGCAGTCCTCATTGCATGTTCCATTGTTGTAGTTGCCATTAACAAAACGACATAAAGCGCAGTGTAGTAATGCCCATTATACACTCCTGGAAATTGAAATAAGAACACCGTGAATTCATTGTCCCAGGAAGGGGAAACTTTATTGACACATTCCTGGGGTCAGATACATCACATGATCACACTGACAGAACCACAGGCACATAGACACAGGCAACAGAGCATGCACAATGTCGGCACTAGTACAGTGTATATCCACCTTTCGCAGCAATGCAGGCTGCTATTCTCCCATGGAGACGATCGTAGAGATGCTGGATGTAGTCCTGTGGAACGGCTTGCCATGCCATTTCCACCTGGCGCCTCAGTTGGACCAGCGTTCGTGCTGGACGTGCAGACCGCGTGAGACGACGCTTCATTCAGTCCCAAACATGCTCAATGGGGGACAGATCCGGAGATCTTGCTGGCCAGGGTAGTTGACGTACAACTTCTAGAGCACGTTGGGTGGCACGGGATACATGCGGACGTGCATTGTCCTGTTGGAACAGCAAGTTCCCTTGCCGGTCTAGGAATGGTAGAACGATGGGTTCGATGACGGTTTGGATGTACCGTGCACTATTCAGTGTCCCCTCGACGATCACCAGTGGTGTACGGCCAGTGTAGGAGATCGCTCCCCACACCATGATGCCGGGTGTTGGCCCTGTGTGCCTCGGTCGTATGCAGTCCTGATTGTGGCGCTCACCTGCACGGCGCCAAACACGCATACGACCATCGTTGGCACCAAGGCAGAAGCGACTCTCATCGCTGAAGACGACACGTCTCCATTCGTCCCTCCATTCACGCCTGTCGCGACACCACTGGAGGCGGGCTGCACGATGTTGGGGCGTGAGCGGAAGACGGCCTAACGGTGTGCGGGACCGTAGCCCAGCTTCATGGAGACGGTTGCGAATGGTCCTCGCCGATACCCCAGGAGCAACAGTGTCCCTAATTTGCTGGGAAGAGGCGGTGCGGTCCCCTACGGCACTGCGTAGGATCCTACGGTCTTGGCGTGCATCCCTGCGTTGCTGCCGTCCGGTCCCAGGTCGACGGGCACGTGCACCTTCCGCCGACCACTGGCGACAACATCGATGTACTGTGGAGGCCTCACGCCCCACGTGTTGAGCAATTCGGCGGTACGTCCACCCGGCCTCCCGCATGCCCACTATACGCCCTCGCTCAAAGTCCGTCAACTGCACATACGGTTCACGTCCACGCTGTCGCGGCATGCTACCAGTGTTAAAGACTGCGATGGAGCTCCGTATGCCACGGCAAACTGGCTGACACTGACGGCGGCGGTGCACAAATGCTGCGCAGCTAGCGCCATTCGACGGCCAACACCGCGGGTCCTGGTGTGTCCGCTGTGCCGTGCGTGTGATCATTGCTTGTACAGCCCTCTCGCAGTGTCCGGAGCAAGTATGGTGGGTCTGACACACCGGTGTCAATGTGTTCTTTTTTCCATTTCCAGGAGTGTATATACATGAATATAAAGGAAGTTCCTCCAGACTGTAGGAATGAGAGATTTTGATGACAACCAAGCCAACAAGTTGTCTCCTGAGTGTTATCGTATAGTTTTAACATTCACAGCCATCATGAACTTTGATCGGTCTATTGGTGTTTGTACATGTTTTCCCGGGATTCTTCTTTCAAATCCCTAACCCATTATGCTGTCATTCACTGTATCTGAGATAGAGTTGCACAGTAGCTCCTCGTGTGTCCACCTAGCCGTGCGAAGGCTACAGTCTTTTTTCCATTGTGTTTTGCTAATGGCGGACCCCGCCCAAAAACATTACAATCTTTTTTCGTATATTAAATGTTTATATAATTGATTTAGTGGAGAAATCATTTTACATGATATGATACATATAGGTATAGATATTGAGCGATCACAGGCCCTGCAGATGACGCGCTGCTTCCACAAACTGCCTCCATTCCTTCTTCTTTTGTGCCCAGTTCCTACAGGTGTCTTCAGTTCCCAGGGCTGCTAGGTCCTTCACCAGGTCGTCGATCCAGCGCTGCCTTGGTCGTCCAGTGGGGCGTTTGGTGTTTGGTTTCCCCGCTAGTGCCACCTTCGCCTGTCTTCCATCTGGCATACGGGCTACATGGCCCACCCATTGTATTCTTTTGCTCTTTATCTTCTGTGGGATAGTTAGTTGTCACATCAGAAGGTAGATTTCCTCGTTCTTCCTCCTCTTCCATTCTCCGTTATCTAAAACTGGTCGCCGACGGGTGGCCGAGCGGTTCTAGGCGCTACAGTCTGGAAACGCGCGACCGCTACGGTCGCAAGTTCGAATCCTGCCTCGGGCATGGATGTGTGTGATGTCCTTAGGTTAGTTAGGTTTAAGTACTTCTAAGTTCTAGGGGACTGATGACTTTGCAAGTTAAGTCCCATAGTGCTCAGAGCCATCTGAACCATTTTAAAACTGGTCCCCCATATCTTTCTCATTACTCTTCTTTCAAATATTAACATGTGATATTAATGTTCAATATGTAATATGTGATATGATAAAAAACCAAAATATTACAGTGACTGCTAGTTTCCTTTGGTAGTTAGATCCCCTAATTAATGTATCCGTCTCAGGTGCGGTACGCATAATTTCATGCTTAAGTTGGCCACCCCTAGTTATTTTCATCTAATAAGACGTTATTCGTTGCATTACATTGTTCCTTTTAAAGTAGCGTGGCTTTATAGGGAACTTCCTCTCCATGTACGCTACCGGGAATCAGGCTTGCAGTATATTAGGGGTACACTAAACAAATCAGTGGACACTGCAGGTTGTACCAACGCGATACAGACATTTCCTTTTCATGTGTCACTTCACCAACTGATGAACCCGCGGCCTCGTAGAAGACGAATGAAATACTGTCTTTGGTTCTCATGCCATATTAGGACAATAAATTCTTTCTTCAAAGAATTCTCGTTACCGATGAAGCTATCTTTAAAAATCATGGGAAGCTGATTGTAAGAAATATGCATTATTGAGCTGCTGAGAATCCTCGTTAGTTGAGACAGGTTGAAAATCAGAAGCACAAGAGTCGTACGTTTGGTGTGGGATTAGTCGAGACCGTGTAATTGTGCTTCGGTTACTGAAGGAACCGTGTCGGGTAAAAGATACGCAAGATTTCTTACCGAAATGCTACCGACTCTCCTGGAGGAACTTAATACGTAGATGTATGTGGTACCAACACGATGGGTGCCCCACTGTTCGATTCTGGCCTCGAAAGCGCCCACCCAACTCTTCCGTGGTCGCCGGACAGGACGTGAAGGCGTAATCAGATGGCCTGCACGGTCGCCTGATTGGATGCCACTAGAATTTTTCTCTGAGGTAAGATCAGAGTACGACTCGTAAGCATAAAACGCCGCGTAGTTGCAATGTATGCAACGATACCTGTTCATTCTGGCCGTAAACACTTGCACAAGCGACGGCGAATGTGCGTTGCTGCAACGTTTGGCATTTCGGGCACTTAATGACATAAATAGAATCTTAAAGAACTATTTATGACCACATACTTTTCTGATTTCCTTATTGCTGCTGCAGATTTAATTTTGCAATGTATGTGTATATGTTGGCGTTAAACTTGTAAGAGGTCCGAGCAGATGTAATTTCGATGTATTGCTCACGCGCTGCCTGCGATATGCAAGGTATAACAGAATCTCAGACCAGAGAGCAGTGTTGACTGCAGTACGAACTGTGTAGCTGTAGCAGTAAGTTGTTGCTAGCGAGCGGTCTGGTGTATCGTGTTGGCTGGGCCGGTCGTGGTGCAGCGATGCCGGAGCCTGAGCATTATTGTATAAGGTAAAAGCAGCCTCGCGCATATGTAGTATTGTTATCTCAAGTCCCATGTAAATGTTTTAAAAATCTCCTAATAATAGTCTTTCTCATAAAAAGTAACTTTTAACAACCATTCATTTCAATTTAAAGAATTTACTAATTTCTCCAATCCATGATCATCCCGATTATTGCAAAAGAAAAATCAGTTGTTCCCTTTCATAAATGACGAATCTATCGGCCAGCATTGCACAGGGCTGTGCCAGAAAAATTTATTGTAAGAGCAGATATACATGCGTTATCCGGCGACTTCATTGAGGTAAGAATTTTTTCTCTTTTTAATTCAGAATGATCTTTCAGGGCCATGACGCAGCACTGCTAACGTCCAAAATTTACCAGGTTAAGTTCACAGTCAATTATTGAAAAGTTATAAGTGAGCGACAATAATTTAATTGAGAGGTTAGTCACATTGTATTATTACCAGGTTACGGAAATTATTTTGTTGGGACGTTACACTGAATGTGAACGATATAATTATATTTTTTACTGTTGAGAGGTTGTGGGGAAGTTGAGAGGTTTTGGGGAAGTTACACTAAATTAGAATATTATTTATTATTTATTTTATTTATTGTGGGGAGGTTACAAACTCGTCGCGTAAAATTATTAATTATAAGATTTTGTATTCCAATTCCACGTTTTACTAATCCATTCAATTTTCGACATGGACTTTTGCTTCAAAGCAAACCGCAGTTAACTAAAAACTAAAACTAAACTCCTCCCGGACAGGCCATGAAGGTCCAAAGGTACCGACCGGCCGCTGTGTCATCCTCAGCACACAGGCGCCACTGGATGCGGATATGGAGGGGCATGTGGTCAGCACACCGCTCTCCCGGCCGTATGTCAGTTTCTGAGACTAGAGCCGCTACTTCCCAATCACGTAGCTCCTCAGTTTGCCTCACAAGGGCTGAGTGCACCCCGTTTGCCAACAGCGCTCGGCAGACCGGATGGTCACCCATTCAAGTGCTAGCCCAGCCCGACAGCGATAAACTTCGGTGATCTGACGGGAACAAACCCTAGTTAACTGGTGAATCATTATTCAATGTTACGTTCTTTGCGTTCCAGTTGATGTGGTGATCTAACCACATGTAGCCATGTGTAAGGAGTATCAGTTTCAAGTTAAATTCTTCTCCACGATTGGCCTTTCCAACGTTGACCCTCGTGTCTGCGTCAAGCTGGAGCGCGCTATCAGTCTGGCGAGACAACTCCGTATAAAAACAGGAATCTCTGCATAATACAGCAAATGGTTTCATGTTCATAGCAGTTACTTTGTAGCAGGGATAGAATCCGAGCGGGTGTGAGTGGTGCTAGTTTGAGAGGGAATACACCGAAATTTAGACATCACGAAGAACATTTATTAAAATCCATCCATTAGCCCATTCCAAGAAAGTCTGAACATTTTACTTGCCGACCCAAGTGATTTTTCATTCAGAAATCACCAGGCTTCTTTAGCACAATTAAAACACTGGAGCAAGCCAAACACAAATGATCATACCGTCACCCATGCTTCAGCAACTAGCATATAACCTTTTACACTTAACTGTACATTTACTCAAATGGAATACAAGGTGTTTATAAATGAATATAGGGATTTTAACGCTTTATAATATTTATTACATTAAACTTACAGTTATAAATGATATCTCAAATGAAAGAGCAACTCAAACAGTTGTGTTTGGCACCAGTGCGCGTGTGCAGCGCGCAATGTTTCCGCCGCAATCCGCTAGACAGCGGTAGTAGCGAAGATGGTGACTACTGAACAGAAAGCGTCTTGTGTTTTGCAGTTTGCAAAGACCGAATCTGCCGTTACGGTGCAACGTGCGTCGCTGGCGGCGCAGCGTTCCTGTGTATCGTGCTTTGAAGGCGATAGACATTGATCTTTCTGGACAGTTCAATAAACAATAATTAATTGGAGGTCCAAACGTATTTCGTGGACTCCGTTTGAACTTTACATGTGATGTACAAGCCGTGTTTCGAGGTAGTACATGGCTCACACTTGCTGTAGTATGGGGCAATCATTGTGATTATGGTGGCCTTGAAGCTTTCCCAGATGCAAATATTCTTACATGGAAGACATGGAGTATAGCAGAGACAACAGGACTCTTAGCAAAAGTTCCATATGGTACACTTGTTCCCAGTATGCCATTTGTGTTGAGTACTAGAAGGAAGAAGAAACTAAATGCCGATGAGTATCTTTTTATATGGGCTAAAGTTGGTAATGGAAATTGTAAAATAAAAATCAATGGTGACTGTATGTTATATTACAGACAATAAAGTTTGTCCTACCCGAGAACCATCCTTATCTATCCCGTGAGATTTTTTTTTTACCTGTATTAACGTGCCACAGCAATGCCTGGTCCGCAATATTGGTCGCGCCAGACCGCTCGAGAATTTTTTTTTTTTATTTGACTTAAAAGAGGTTAGCTTTTTCTCATGTTTAGGTTAAAAGATTATAACCTCAATAGAAAAAGACCTCAAAGTCCTGCTCAGACACACAGCCGAAGGCCATCCTAGAGAATGGCCTCACGGTAAGTGAGGTCTCCTTGTCAGGGTGATTAAATTAGGTACTTAAATTCGCGTATTAAATATCACTACTACTGTTTGGGTGGTGTACTGTCTGTAGGTGCGGGGACGGTGGGTGGGAGTCGCGTTATGTACGCGTTGTGCTGTGCCTGTCTCCCAGCGCGGCGCTGTGAGTCGTGACTGCGCGTGACCTTCCTAGATGGTATCATCAAATTGAAGATACCGGCTGTCTTTGTAAAGGGGAAAGCACAGGACGAGCAAGAGTTAGTGAAGAGACTGTTGAGCGAGTGAGAGAGTCATTCACTCGTAGCCCAAAGATATCAGTTCGGAAGGCTAGTCGTGAATTACAAGTTCCCGTGTCGACTGTTTGGAAAGTTTTAAGAAAACGCGTATAGCTATGTCCTTACTGTTTACATTTATTACAGGCTCTAAAGCTGACAGACCATGGGTTGTGTGCCAGCTTCGCAAACGAAATGTTGTTTCACGACGATGAAGATTTTCTGGATCATGTTGTCTTCAGTGATGAATCGACCTTTCACCTTAGTGGACATGTTGACATTCACAATGTGCGCAACTGGGGCTCAGGAGATCCTCAGGTGGTACAAATGCAACGAGATTCCCCTAAAGTGACTGTGTTTTGTGCTGTATGCCAGCGGAAAGTTTATCGGCCTTTTTTGTTTGGTGAGCCTACTTTAACTGACACTTCTTACCTTGATACACTAGAGCAATGGCTCTTCCCTCAGTTGGAAGAAGATGAGCCAGAGAATTTCATTTTCCAGCAAGATGGTGCGTCACCTCATTGCCATAGCGAAGTACAGGATTGGATGAACTTCACTGTGCCCAAGCGCTGGATAGACCGCAAGGGACCCAATGACAGGTCTTACTTTGCATGGCCTCCACGTTCACCCGACCTAACGCCATGCGACTTTTTCCTTTGGGGCTTCATCAAGGGTCGTCTGTACGTGCCTCCACTACCAGCAGACCTCCCTGAATTAAGAAACCGGATCGAAGCAACTGTTGCTACAATCACTGAAGACACACTTATGAACGTTTGGGAAGAAGTCGGCTCTAGACTTGATGTGTGCCGTGTGTCAAATGATGCTCACATTGAACATTTACAAGGTTCTTGGTAAAACTGTTTGAGTTGCTCTTTCATTTGACATAACATATATAATTGTAAGTTTAGTATAATAAATATTACAAAATGTTAAAACCCCGATATTTATTTATAAACATCCTGTATACATAAAGCTCCAGTAACAGCTCTGTTACGTTTGTATCTTTCTGTGCCGAACTTCGTTAGTCATGCGTAGGTCAGAAACTTTACATTCATTCAGATTCCCGAAAAACTTAAATAATTGACACTACAGCAGAAGCAGCTAGAGCAGAGAACATTTCTTTCACTTTTAGTTAAAGTAACAACTCCTGGACCTTGTCATCCAAGAAACACACCTAGTCGTTTCCCTTACTAACAACAAGTCACAAGTATTCAGCTAATGGGAACGACTACTGACACGTGACTAATTCAGATGGCACTTAGAATAGTTAAGAAAGCAACAGACTGTCGCCCATAAACGAAGCACAAATAACCAGTTATATATCGACTGACAAGAAAATTATGAAACCACCATAAACCACCTACGATTTTTAAGAAGCAACTTGCCAATCAATATTTGTCAAGAATTTAGCTTATGGTGTCAAGTCACACAATTGCAAGCACTTCCTAGCTCACACTGAGGCTCTGTGGGCTCACAATTTAAATAAAACTACTTAAACTCAACTAGTTATAAGAAAATGACAACAAGTAAACATCCATGAAAACCACGTGCCCAGACTGACTCCTTGCCTGGAGTTTACTTGCACAAGACAAGCAATCCATCAAATACAGTCAGCCTTGCCAGTTTCCTGTGCCACATGTAAATGCATAAATTCCACAAACTCCGGAATTCCTATTCCACACAGTTTTTTCTTCACTCCGGCCAATTGTTCGCTAATACTGATCAAAAGCACGGTGTAAATTCCACCACAGCATGAAATATTACTGTATCTCATTGTCCTATCCGAACTCCTCGGAGAGCATTAAAGATAAACACCAGTCCTAATTGCCCAATTGTAAAGTGACCTGTTTCCAAATTACATACGAAAATAACCACTATTTCAGTATACATATAATTCGAAAATAATGCTTTGCTGATTAACATTGTTCTTATGTGAAAAACAAAATATAAATGTGAAATTAATACTGTAACTAATCGAAAGAAATGTAGCACATGGTCAGGATGTACCAGTAAACCTATCATTATAAAATTACTACAGCAAATTAAATAGAACATATAAATAAAGCAGGTTAATTGAATCTCCGATATATGTTAGCACTAAAGTTCAGGCACTAGTTGATTTGTTACAAACAAATTTAGAAATGTAATTGTTACCTGTGACATAATTAGTCAGAAAATGTTATATTAACTCGTAACTAAGTTGAAAATAGGTTCACCTTGTTCAGCACTGAGATTGTAAATTTTTAGCAATGTGTATCTCATATTCGGTTTAACTTTTAATTGTGATTTTACATAAAATTGTAGTTTTCATTGTAGGTAATTGTTAACAAAAGTTCACGCGGGTGCCTTGGGGCACTCGTTTTTTGGCTAGGGTTGCGAGCAAATGTATTGTAGGCTCACTCTTTTGTTGATTGTTGTGAACACTGTGTCGTTTGATGTCAACTTTGGGTACATGTGATGTAACCGGCACAGTTCACCAGGCTCGGACACCAGAGTCCTGGAAATATATTGGTGTTAAAACTGCACTGTACTTTAGAATTTATTTGGGAGTCTTCTCCAATCCTTTTCATAGGCTGCACAGCGACGAGACGAATCCAGGAATTTTACAACAACCCGAGAACTAAACAACTCTCACTGTTGGTAGAATTGACGTGAAAACAACAGCACATCGACTGGGCATTTCACTCAAAAGTCAAAACATTTGCAACGCGGAGGTGGGATTATACAAACATCTCAAGCACCACGGCCGTGTACCCGTCAGCATCTCCTATTCATTCGGTGGTCAAAACTCAAGACGAAGAAACCTCTCGAGGTTCCCGCTTAGTTCCGCCGCTGACCACTGCAACGCCCTCGTCCAGCAGAGGCGCGGTGCTGTGCAGCTGGCCACTGCAGCACGAAATATAAGCGGGGGCGTGGAGGGTGACGTTGACAACGGCACCTGCTCATGAATCTTAAGTTGTTAATACTGTAGTCACTCCGAAACTAGTAATCCAATTTTGAATAGTGAAACGCTGTCGAATTCGGCTGTTCTAGAAGGTCGACCTATAGCCTGAGCGGGTTGTTGTATGTCCTCGTAATGGATATCGTACCAAAGTCTGTCGAACTGCTGAGTTAGATAGCGAAATCCCTGAGTTGGTTGGAAGAGCTGTCCATACTGCTTGAAGTGTTGTGAATTGGTGCGAGACCCGGTGACCCGGCCGCTGTGGCCGATCGGTTCTAGGAGCTTCAGTCCGGAACCGCGCTGCTGCTACGGTCGCAGGTTCGAATCCTGCCTTGGGTATGGATGTGTGCGATGTCCTTAGGTTGGTTAGGTTTAAGTAGTTTTAAGTCGAGGGGACTGATGGCCTCAGCTGTTAAGTCACATAGTGCTTAGAGCCATTTGAACCATTTTTTGAGATCCGGTGACCTTGCTGGTCAAGGTAAGATTTGACAAACGCGAAGACAAGCAGTGGAAGCCCGTGCCGAGTGTGGGCGGGCATTATCCTTCAGAAATGTAAGCCCTATGAAGGGCTCCTATGAAGGGAAACAAAACATGGCGTAGAATATGTCGACATACCACTATGGTGCAAGGGTGCAGCGGATGACAGCCAAAGGGGAAAATTGGAAAATTTTTGGTAGGGTCTTATGGGACCAAACTGCTGAGGTCATCGGTACCTTAGCTTATGCACTACTTAATCTAACTTAAACATTTGTAACTCTGGTTTGAAAGTTATCGTATGTGCTGCAACGGTTCAGGTGCACATCATAATACGTATATATTCTTGACATGGTTTCTTTTGCGACAATTTGAAAATGGATCGCCGGCCTCTGTGACCGAGCGGTTTTAGGCGCTTGAGTCCGGAACCGTGCCACCACTACGGTCGCAGGTTCGAGTCCTGCCTCGGGCATGGATGTGTGTGATGTCCTTAGGTTAGTTAGGTTTAAGTAGTTCTAAGTCTAGGGGACTGATGACCTAGATGTTAAGTCCCATAGTACTCATAGCCATTTGAACCATTTTAGAAAATGGGTCCTGGTGCGAAACTAGTCACAGAGTAAATAAAAAAAGTGAAATTTGCAACTTTGACTGTTTTTCGTTCAACTCATTTGAAAGTATTGTATTAACAAATATGACGGGAAAAATATTAGCTGCTAAGACTGCTAAGACTCACCACGTTCATCAGGAGGGCCACAGAAAATGAGTGCAGAGCTTAATACCTCTATGGGCTGTACGTATTTCACTTCACAAAATGGACATCCCCGACATTCAGAAAATGTTCAAAACTAACCATTAACTTGCACTATGAACACCGAATGAAAAATGGCGCGCCTCAGTGATTATAAAGGCTCGCACCATCGAGATCGAAGGCGAACTGCTTGGGAGTTACAAACCATGCAGGACGTTCAGCCAAGTATCCACTCTTAAAGAATGCTGATAGAATCATATTGGTGTAACGGGGCGACGATAACGGATGGAATGTAATGGCATGCAACCGAATGTGAAATAGTCTGTCATGGACATTATTGTGAAACTGGCTATCCTTAAAGGCGTAACTGCAAACAGCGCGATAGTAAGTTTTATAGGCAAGGAAAAAAATGAAGACCCTGAGGCTGAATTTGTCTGGTTTCGGGTGGTATGAACTGCAATGTGACACAGTGTTCAGGATGGGCAGTTTCACCTAATGGAGTATGATTTTTATACGAAGACCAGGAATCAAGCAAAATCAAGTTATTTTGACCAGCTATCAGCCAAAAGCAGTGCTCATACCATAGCTGTAGTTCTCTTACGCCCATTTTGCTGTGATATAAATATTCCCTAATGCCCTTGCAAAATCTTGCACACAAAAAAAAGAATCTTAAAGGACAGAGCAGCTCCAACTTCTTGCAGCACAATAAATAACATTCCAGTAAGTCACCATTCAGATTAACAGTCGGCATAATTGTATATGACTACGTTAATTCATTGATGTTAGTTGATCTTGATGTAACTCTCTTTGTATCTCTAATTTCCAAGGTTCCTTGTACACGCATTTCCTCTTCAAATCCCAGTTGGTCAGAGTTGGTAACAAATTCCTTACCGATAGATGGGATAAGTTTGTTTATCTTTACTGATGAGTATTCTCTCCTACAGCTGAGTTTTCCGCTTTCACAAGAGATTTTTGTGTTCCCTCATCCGCGTATTCACGCTTTGCTTAGCAGTTCAATCCAGACCTTACCACAAGTGCAAGGAATTACATAGAGAGTCAGTGTAATGGTAGGAAGACTTTCCTGAAAGTACGGTTTCTGTACTGACTGTAACTTCTATCTGTAGTAGGAATAATAGAAGAAGTTTAATTCACCCGTGGATCACTTTTTCGAGGAAATTGGACATGTCATGGTATTAAAATTTATGAACAACAAAGATAATATACTTTATGTATGCAAACATTTGGATAGTTATAACTCTATTTTAACAAGGATGGGACAGGTAATCAGCTTAATTCTTATAGTAGGAACTATCCCGGTATTTGCCCGTAGTGCTTCATGTAAAGCATGGGAAACCAAATCAGAATCGCTGGATGAAGGCTGCAAATACAGCGTTCCCGAACAGAAGGCCAGTCGCTTTAAAACAGTGCAACATTGTTAGGTCTACCCCTAGAGTCCAGCATTGTTTTGCAAAGAAGTTATTTACTAATGAAAAGGGGTAGTGCCACACTGTTCGTTCGTCACTATCGGTCAGTGCAGACATTAAACATACTATACACATTATTCCGTAACGTAACACTACATACACATTGTTTTATAACGTAACACTACACACACTATCAGCTGACATCAGCAACGTAGCGACAATGTTTGGTTTCCGTTACGTGTAACGCAATTGCGCATTTGCTAGCCTGAAAAGTTGTGTTCAGCGCCCCATTTATAACCAGTGAGTTGTTGAAATCAGAAAGAGGACAAGGACTCAGTATCACACTGTGTGTAGGTTCGAGAGGACGATTTCGTGAATAAATAAAAATGAAATGTGGATGAGAAGCAATTTAGGCAAGAAGGGAGTGAAAGCGTTTGAAACATGTGGTTACAGCAGAACGTCAAAGAGGAGATGGGTAGATCGAATAATTGATGAAGAGCTACTGTTAGGCTGATTAGACAATGCTAGAGCATCAAGAAATAGTCACATTTGTAGTGGAGGGAAGTGTCTTCTTCGCATTTTTCTGCACTTCAAGTTTTAGGCACTTGTCTTCCATCTTCATTTTTCAATGGCACCTCGTTCAAAACAATGGTTCAAATGGCTCTGAGCACTATGTGACTTAACATCTGTTGTCATCAGTCCCCTGGAACTTAGAACTACTTAAACCTAACTAACCTAAGGACATCACACACATCCATTCCCGAGGCAGGATTCGAACCTGCGACCGTAGTGGTCACGCGGTTCCAGACTGAAGCGCCTAGAACCGCACTGCCACACAGGCCGGCTGCACCTCGTTCTGGATACCCTTATGTTTCTTCTTTCTTTTGACGGGTAAAGAATGGCCTGACGCGAGTTCTTTCCGTTCATTTTTTGTGGGTGATGCTTCCGTAATGATTTATTTTCTTCATTCTTTTCATTAAAATTAAAAATATTTGATTCATAATATCCCCTTTTCTTATATGACTTTTCTCGGTAACTTTCTCAAAACTCTCATTTCTGCTGTCTGAAGTTTACTCTTATCCCGTGTGCAGAGATCTACGACTCACCTCCATATAGCAGTATGGTGTATTATTGGTTCTGTAAAATTTTAAATTTGTTTCTTTTCATAATTTGCCTCGGAATGCTTTGCTTTTCATTGTGCTTATTCATTGATATTTTCCAGTCGTATTTTATTTATCCTTCTCCATATCATAGCTTACTACGACGACAGAGCGAGTGATATGCTGGGCTCAACAGATCCTCATAACAACATTCAACTATGAACCAGTTTTTATTAAATGGGACAGAAAGCCAAGCATTAAAGTGAATACTCAAGTAAGAGGTAAGCCACGGAGTTACTGTTTTACAGTATGCATTGACAGTGAGTCCAAAAAGTGTACAATCATGTAAAACAACACACATAGCATCCTTGAGAAATCTTATAACAACAGATAATGACCTCTAACACGTATATTAATTTAAACAACACAAAATACCGTAACTTAGAAGTTGCTCAACCCTCTCTCAACATCTCAGCAGTCGCAATTTTAAGGTTTCTAGTTTGCTTTTTGCATTCAATGAAAGCGATGTGAGCTGTCTATATTCGATGTGTCGGACTTCATACTTGTACACTGGATACTTTTTCAAACAGGAGTCCTCAATAGTCCACATGCTACGCCAGAGAAGTTCTGAGTACAAGCAATGTGATCTTTGGTTGTCAGTAGAATTGTCGCTACCTGTAGCAGTCAGTGGGAATTGAGGGAGTTGGTTGTTGGTCTCGCTGCTGTGCGGTCTGGAAATAACTGGTAGAAGGCAGAGATGCAAATGCAAAAATTGTTGCTTTCTGGAAATATGATTTGGTAACCGTTAAGTTGAGAACTGTGAAGATTTTCAGATAATTTGTCAATACATTACTTTCTTGCACGTAATTGATCATGAGTTTGAGTAAGACAGTTACTTAGCCGTTTTCTCTTTGGTTTGGGTCAACAGTTTGTTTGTCGAGATGAGATCAAGCAAAATCTGTTCACATGGCTTACACTCAGTTATAAAAGCGTCACTCCTTCAACATTCTACACACATCAAAAGAAGTTTTGCATCACCTCGGTTCCGAGAGTTCCGGAACCTGAACAGAAAACTGGAATAGAGATTAACATAAACATCATTTCCGCCCATATTATTGCTCATGAAAACCACACATTGCATTTTGTACCACCTTCAGACGTGGTGGTCCACACTGCTGTACACACCGGTACCTCTAATACCCAGTAGCACGTCCTCTTGCATTGATACTTGCCTACATTAGTCGTGGCATACTATCCAAAACTTCATTAAGGCAGTGTTGGTCCAGATTATCCCACTCCTCAACGGCGATTCGGGGTAGATCACTCAGAGTGGTTGATGGGTCATGTCGTCCATAAACAGCCCTTTTCAATCTACCCCAGGCAAGTTCGATAGGGTTCATGTCTGGAGAACATGCTGGCCACTCTAGTCGAGCGATGTCGTTATCCTGAAGGAAGTCATTCACAAGATGTGCACGATGGGGGCACCAATTGTCGCCCATAAAGACGAATGTCTCGCCAATATGCTGACGATAAGGTTGCGCTATCGGTCGGAGGATGGCATTCACTAATCGTGCAGCCGTTACGGCGCCTACCATGACCACCAGTGGCGTACGTCGGCTCCACATAGTGTCACTCCAAAACATCAGGGAATCTCCACCTTGCTGCACTCGCTGAACAGTGTGTCGAAGGCGATCAGCCTGAGCGGATTGCCCCCAAACAGGTCTCCGACGATTGTCTGATTTCAGGAATATGCGACACTCATCGGTGAAGAGAACGCGATGCCAATCCTGAGCGGTCCATGCGGCATGTTGGGCCCATCTGTACCGCGCTGCATGGTGTCGTGGTTGCAAATATGGACCTCGCCATGGACATCGGGAGTTAAGTTGCGCGTCATGCAGCCTATTGCGCACAGCTTGATTCGTAACACGACGTCCTGTGGCTGCACGAAAAGCATTATTCAACATGGTGGCTTTACTGTCATAGTTCCTCCGGGGCATAATCTGTAGGTAGCGGTCATCCACTGCAGTCATAGCCCTTCGGCGCCCTGAGCGAAGCATGTCATCGTCAATTCCTGTCGCTTTGGTTCACTCCGAGACGCCTGGACACTTCCCTTGTTGAGAGCCCTTCCTCGCACAAAGTAAGAATGCAGACGCGATCGCACCGCTGTACTGGCCGTCTTGGCCGTGTACCTCTTTTCTGGTGGAATGACTGGAACTGATCGGCTGTCGAACCCTTCCGTCTAATAGGGGCTGCTCATGCAGGGTTGTTTACATATTTGGGCGGGTTTAGTGAAATCTTTGAACAGTCAAAGGGAATGTGTCTGTGATACAATATCCACAGTCAACGTCTGTCTTCAGGAGTTCTGGGAACCGGGGTGATGCAACATATTTTGGTGTGTGTATTAGCTAATTTCATCTCAGTCATTAATTATAATAAGAGGGTTTTCTGAAAATGTAACTGTTGTGGAGTGAGGTTCACAAAATAGTTTTAAATACTAGTGTCACTCTGTCATTTATTAAGTCGAGTTTCTACCACCGTCTCCACAAGCATATTTTGTTTTGTAATCGTGTGTCGCCGGATTACACTGAACTGAACACAGTCATTCAAGGTAGAGCATGGTGTGCTTAGCGCAGCTGCCTCTCCCTGCATTTTCTTTAGCTGGTTTGCTGCTGCGCTGTATTTTTTATTTTCACAACTTTCGAGCAGTACCGACTTTCCGTTGCCACAAGGTAAGTCATATAATTTGTTATAGCTAGTTTAATGTCGCAGTTAGGCCTCAGCGATATCATTCACAGTGAGAGTAACATTTCAAAGTTATTATCGGTGTCAGCTTAGTTAAAGTTCAGTTCGTATCTCATTTCTTATGCACAGAATCTTTATTACAGCGCAATGTTACATTTGCGTGTGCATCGTTGAATAATTCGGATTTTATTTAGTCAGTTTTGGTATACAAAATTACAACAAGAAAAATAGCTTCTTTGGACAGTTATTCTTTCCAAATCCGCTTCCTAATGTTATGAAGAATTTTAGTTGTTTTAAATTTTGTAGGTGGAACTGCTAGTTACGTCACGCATTTTAGCACTGTTCGCTGCATTGTGCAACACAGAATTTCACAGGATGTTTCATTTGCTATCCAGTTTTAGGTTTTCTAATTATTTCTGGTAAAAGTTCATTGCATTACAGTTATACTATTTCAGACATTTGGAGTCTTCTATCAGGTAGCGTTAAAGAACGCCACTTGTTCAGCTTAACATTCAACGCAAGCTTTAAAAATAGGAAACCAGTTCATTTTACAACAACAACAACAACAACAACATACATGAAGGACATTAAAACATGAGCATTACACAGTTCTAAGCTGCTTAATATGTGGTGGACTCTATTTTATAATTTCCCCTCTTTCACTTCACCTAAGCGATCAGACAAATGGCTCTGAGCACTATGGGACTCAACTGCTGTGGTCATTAGTCCCCTAGAACTTAGAACTAACCTAAAGACATCACAAACATCCATGCCCGAGGCAGGATTCGAACCTGCGACCGTAGCAGCGATCAGACAAAATGTCACAAAACTGACCACGCAGCTGGCGGAGGCAACAACTCAGTTCCGGGGATAAATTATTAAAGTCGTACCACCCGTCTCAGCAATATCCGTCGTAACTACTCCTGTTTCCTTGGCGAATCTTCCTCCCGATCGATGCTTACAAAATTCATAGTTATGCTCGCTGCCGTACCCAAAGGAAAGTTTTCTCGTCCTCCAATCTGGAATGAGACCCATAAGCCACATAAAACCCGCCCCCAGAATACCAGGAACACACAAACTGCGTGCCACGTTGAAGTCAAACACCCAGGCAAAATTCTGAAACCTCATCTTAACGGGAACCTCCCACAACAGTTGCATTTTCCCAGAATGCGCTACTTACACACCCGACTATTTTGCCAGAAAGTTCATGGCGTGCCCGATACCAGTCTTCGTTCAGTAAGCTCAGACAACTCCCAGAATCCAAACGTGCACATGCTGGTTCCCCGTTAAAGTTCCCACATACGTATGGCGCATTTGAAATATGCATCGCCACGAGCCTTTTACAAGATGGAACTATTGGCCAGACGCCTTTTCCCCTTTGACATACATACTGAATAACTTGGGTGCTGACAGTTCCTTGCCAAGTGACCTCTAATCTCGCGTCGGTAACACCTGATGCCAGACGGATGCGATCTGTAATTTGGCCCTCTATTCTCGTTCAATTGCTCCCTCCTTCGTTCACTCCCAACATGTCTCGTCAGCGTGACGTACGGCCTCTACTTATGAAATTAATCGCTCCACCTGTTTCAAGTTTCTGGGTTGTTCACTGAAGGCGACTCTAGTTCTTTCACTGGGGCATATCCCTTCGGAAACAGTACGAACAGTTTCGCACTCCTGAAAATCTAGACTCAAGCTTCTAGCCGTATCCTTCATTTTTATTACATACCCCTCGAATAAGCTGGCCCCGCATCTTAAAATAATTCTTTTCTACTTACTGATGATGCCCCCATGCAAACAAATAGTTACTACATATTGCCCACCTGAACTGTTCCTCATCACTTCCTTAATAGACTGCAACTGCCCCGTGACCTTTGGGCGCAAAATTTGGCAAAATTACACTTCGTTCAAACCAAACAATCTGCCGTGATCCTGCAGTTCTGAAAGAAAATAGAGCGACCACTCAACGTCCTCAATACTCGTTACTTATAGAACTCCTTCGCGCAGCAAGCAAGGGTTAGGCAATTCAGTAAACAGACCGGAGGAAGGCACACAAAATTCTCGGCTGACGCATTCACCGCCTGCTGATTTTTCTGATAATGGAAGGGAGGCCGCGGGGACAGCGAAGCCGCAGAGACAGTATTGCAGCTGCATGACCTCATCACGTCTAGCAAGTTCTCTAATTCATCCTCTGCGGATAAGGCCCCCTCCACACCGTAGTCAACTCTACCACTATTTAGTTTCTGCATTCTCGCGAACAAATCGTCAACTAACAATTGTATCCGTTTATTGTGTGTATCCTCTATTTGACCCTAGGCAAATTCCGAATCCTGTTCACGAAATGCATTACGTGTGCTATAATTCTACTGATCTGTCAAGGTTCAGCCATTTAAAAAAAGGATACTAACGAAGGATGCTCCCCTAGCACATGCTGAATACACTGTCAATGGCGTTACCCACGTCGACCATTTACACATTGGTTGGGATCATGGCACAATCATATTAGTTGGGATCACGGCACAGTCATATGTCTCCCTGTTGCCCTGTTCTGTATTATCCAAACCATTCGGTTTCGTAAGTAGTGCAAGTAGAGTAGTGACGTCATTTTCTTTTCGGTAGCTGAAGTTGCTGTTTTGTACGCTACTGAGGCTTGTCACTGATCGGTCTGCCCGCCGATTTTTTGTTTACTGGACCGAGAGGTGGTGAGGAGTCGACGAAGCCGTTCATTCGGTTCACTGACCTTCGATTGCGAAAACAATTTGATATTTTAGAAATATTGAGTGATTTTTAGTTTTGGATGTAGTGATTAAGTTTTATTGAAGAATCACTTGGAAGCATCCACGTAGAAAGTGAGTTCATACATGTCATAATGCATGCACTGAACCTAGAATCATAGAAGTGGACATGGAACTCATGCTAGTGTTAAGAAAGCAAAAGAAATGAAGTATCTCGAGGATATAAGGCGGCATTCGATGTACTAACGTAATCTTTGGGATGAGGGGAACCCTTTTAAAATGCCTGAGAACATCTTTGTGGCACAGTACTGACTGAACAGGAAGTTGGCCTGTAATTTGACTGAGGAACTGCAGCTGTACATGACAACCCATCAAAGAGTTACAGCCATCCCTTAACATCTGAACATACTAACGTTTTCATTTTCTTTCACCATTCCCCCTGATATCTTATGTGATCAACACTATTCACAGTGAACACACTTTTCGAAAACAATAATTGGAATAACGTGTGTGGTAGTTGTGTGGGCTGGCTGCTGAATGCTGTGGTCCACCATGCAGGCTCCGAAGTCCTTGGGTGAACACACTTGCAGCTTTGCTCACTTGTCATTGGCTGGCGCAAGGAGAGATGGGAACACGGTCAGGCAAAGCTCGGTACCTCGGGAGCCGCACCGACTAGCAACTGAATGGGTAACAGAACTGCATGGAGGATCAGTTGTGATAACTCTACCGCTCAGGGCACTCACCTACTGAACCACTCCGGAATGCAGCTGAACGACAAATAACAGGGCTGCTGAGTGGGCAGGCCAACTTGTCTGTGCACCTGGAAACATTGCAGCCTCTAATTGATAATTTGTAAACAATTTCCTCCTACTAGACCTCACAGATATCGGGCACCTGCATTGCAGAGTTTCTGAAACACAATTAGCTAGTAGTAAAACGAAAACACAAAAAACGATTTACCAAAATCCAGTTTTTTAATCAAGTCCGTCCAGCCTTTCAAAATTTCAATTACAAACACTTTCTACCAAATACAGAACAATACCTTCCTACCAGAATGTGAAAGTAGAGTGGTTATGCTGCATATGAGGTGTGCGTATAACAACATTCCACAATGAAACAGTTTTTATTAAATGACACAAAAACTCAACCATGAAAGTGAATACTCAAACAAGGGTAAGGCACAGAATTCAGTTTTACAATAAGCATATACAGTGACCCCCAAAATATACAGTCATTTAAAACAATACACATAGCATGCCTTAGAAATTTTATAACCACATATATTCATCCACAAAATATATAACAATTTAAACAATACAAAATACTGTTGCCTTGGAAGTTGTGCAATCCATTCAAAATGTATTAAAGAAGATTAAGGCAAGAACCTAATTAGAGAAATAATCTGATATCCATACATAACAGTACATAGCACTCTCATACAGTTTAAATATCAATTTAACGATTACACCAATCAGTGTTAAATGACTTTCACATAAGGTGTGACAGCACCTCATTTAATTAAAAGGATCCAGAAAAACAGAAAATCATCAAAAGGAACCTTAGACACTGCTGAATGTTCTTGAATGAGTGCACAGAGATGCCCATCAAGCAGGTAACACAAGAAAAACTAGTCTTTTAACATGTACTAATGAAAAATGGTCATAGTTTGCTACATGAATATGCAACTTGTGTGATTAAATGCCACTGTTAGTAACCCAGTGCAGCTTAGCTTGCCACTGTACAACTTTCCACAAAGCCACACTTCACATATAGACAAGAGAAACAGCAGGATAATGTCCCAACATCACATACTGGATGAAGAATCTATTAGTGATTCCCAGCTCATGTCAGCTTGGCACACCCATCACGATGTACCTGTGCAGTCCCAACTGTTTCTGCCATGTTCTCCTGCCGGCCACCAAACAGGAAAGGAGAGCACACGAGAAGGCACCAAAACTGGTGTGGTCAACATAACCACTCCTTGGTGGTGTTCACTAGCCATGACATGGTAGCTTGGCGGGCATTAAAATCTGCGTGCGTCAATGACCAAGCTAAACTGTCACACTTACGTACATCACACCTCAATAAATTAAAGCAAGAGACCCAGTGAAGTGGGGTATTATCTATTATTATTATTATTATCAATTACATTAGGAATTTCCCATGATGGGTCATATTTTTATTTTTTAAATTAATATATGAATTTTACATTCTGTTTCCAAATTGATGTAGTTTATACATAGCTATTTGGAATTCTTCTTTATTTTCTTCCAGACATGTTGCATTACCTGCATATGTAAGGATATTAACATATTTATTTCCATTAATCTGTACACCCAGATTTAATTCCTGTCTCCAGTTCTGACTGAAATCATTTTGTACACATTAAACACAGTAGCTGACAGCCTATATGTTGTTTAAGTCCCATATTGCTAGTGCTTTCTTCACTTTTATTATTGGCAGCTTTTTATTATTCTTTTGTATCCTTTTATAAGCTTTTCATAACTGTAGTAACATGCATATCATACCTAGTTGTAGTCATTATGTCCCATAGTCTCTATCTGTCCACTCTGTGGAAAGCTTCTTTGAAGTCAATAAAAGTTGTGCATGTTTCTAAATTGGCTTTTCATCATTTCTCTGAAATTCTTTTTATGGCAAATATATTAGCACTACATGGACTGCGTTTCTAAAAACCATTTCTGTTAGTCTAATAGGAGAGTGTCTGTTATGGTTTTCATACAGTTATTAATTAATGTTGTAAATATTTTATAGTCTTAGCTTAGGTGGCTAATTCCTTTACAATTTTCACAGTTGTATGCAAACTGGAATTTGCTGATTTCATGGTTTATTTCCTTACTTTTTTATGAATTTTCACTAGGAATCAATCACCCATCTTAAACAAACTTATTCTTCTCCAGAGTCTTCTCATATCTCTTAATTCTCACTTCCGCTTGTTGTTTTGTTCTGGTTTTTTCTTCCTTCTTCTCTAATAAAGGTGTGTATTTTACTATAGAAAAGTCTATCAGTTCCTGTACGAGGTTTTTAGTCTTTCTGTCTCACAATATTTCTGCTGGAGTGATTTCACGAATTCGCAACTTGCTCAAAATTCGTTATATATTTCTCCATGATCTATAGTTTTTTGACCATAGGTATGATACAACCTACTGACTTGCCACATGTATCATGACTGGCTGGATCATATGTTGAAATATGAATCATGTGTACTTGGTTCTGAACTATACCTTGCTTCCAAATTTTGGAATAAATTAGAGAACCATAATCAAAAAGCATGTTTTTCAATTTTCTCATGTTTACAAGATATCCCTGTGGTAATTCGTTACATGGAGCTTTAGCTATAGCTTTTCTCAATGTATGTAATTTTATAAATATTATAATATCCATTACAACCAAAATGCTAGTAAACTTGTCTGACGTTTTTGTAACAGATCATATGTATCAGCAGTGATTAAATCGAACATTTCAGTAGCTTTAATTAATCGCATTGGTCGCTTACTCTTAGCATTTGTGACTTTTGCTTTCTGGCATAAATCAGATATATTCATACATTATCCTACATTCAGTACCAAATTGGTAGAATTAACTCTTCCAGTTATCTTAGTAGCACACTTCCTTGCTCCACAGTGCCCATACATTAAACTAAAATAACTAGTTACTTCATGTATGTACATGAACACCAACATGATTTCCAAACTCTCGAATCCTAGTCCTTCCATAAAATATAAAATTCTGTTGTGAATTTCGTATCACACTCCTTTAATTTTGACTATTTCGTTATGTCAGTCTTTGTCTTGTCCAATTTCAGATGATCAGTCTGATAACGTCTCATACTTTTAAAGTTATTTTTATCTGTCCCTCAATGCTATCAAAATAATTCATTTAAAGCTCTCCCTCATTTACATCGCCCTGCACTCTGCTGGAACTGCAGCCTACAAATGTCCACATAACTAACCCTGTTAAAACGTTCAGACACCACTGCTTCCCAGTCCATGAGAAACTCGAGAAAAAATATAAATTAAATAAAACTGTTATTTATTCGTGTAGAGGCACAATAGAATTCTATCCAGTCTCTCAGAAGAACACAGCTTCCAATAAACGTTGTACAAGCAACTATGTGACCAATATGTAATCGTATGCTTGATCAAATTGGTAATTCTACCTTCCAACATTATAGCACACATTTTATTAAATCGATCCTACTTGGCTTATGCTTACTAACCAAAAAAGAACTGTACACATACAATAGAGCGATTGCACAAGCCAACTCACTACTAATGACGAGCTTCTTCATGTACTTAAGTTAGGACATAGCAATACTCCTCCTCTCGCATTAGAATAAGACCTTCAACATCATGATAGTTAAGACTTTAACATTTATATACCACCAATTACCTACAAATCCTCAAAGTGTTGAAAAGTCTCAGAATTAAGGTATTTTCGTAATGGATTAGGACGGCTAAATCCAGAGACACCAGCTGTACCTAAAACAACATAAATAAACTTCCTTAGGCACCATTTCTGGTTATTTGTTCCGCTAGTAATTTACGTTTAATATAATCTGTAGATATATAGCAGTTCATTCGCTTGGTAAATCTCTTAGAATTATTCCGGCCATCTGTAGCATTTAATTAATCGTAATGTATCAGTGTCAGTGTCTTATGAAACTGCTTTAATGTCTTAAGCTATAAACTAAAATTACCACCTTTGGTTTTAGCTATCCTCTGTCGAATTGTCTAGATCTAATCGCTGACTTGTGTTCATGTTTATGCTGCATTCTGAATATCAGAATTAACACTTTTGCTTACCTTTTTAATTTCTTTGCGTTTTATTGTCAGTTATTGTGCAATAGTCGTTGATGAATGATAACTCGTGGACTAAAAATTACACTGGCCAATAAAAAAATATTTTTTTGAATGTTTCATGCACTTCATTACTCAATTTTCACTAATTTTTGGTCAAGAAAAACCAATATGACAATATAAAATTTTCCTTAGCTCTAGTTTCTGTGATACGCACCAGGTGGAAGTATTTCATATTAACATCTGAGAAAAAGATAAATTTGGATTACATATGCTAACAATATTGAAAGTGGATTTGAATTTTTTTAAAAGATAGTTACATTTTAAGAATAGCTAGGAGATGGTTGTGTCGGAGGAAAATCATGTGGTGTCTGCATGAGATTGTCGTCTTTTAGCTTGCCTCTTGTAATGGAGGTTTCTGGAGTATCCCTACACAAATACCAACACTAATCTGCAAGCATTGCTTCATTCGAATGGCCCTGATATTTTTGTTCTATAACAGAAATGTCCTGATGCAATTTTTCTCCTTATTCATCACTGACAGCTCCACAACTAGGAGGAAAAAAAGTCTAGGTGGGAGTAGATAAAATGGACTTTAAGGGACATGTTGCATCCTAGGTTTAGTATTTTTGCAGGAGCGCTGTCACCAATTGAGTGTAGTTATCATCTATTTTGTTGCCTAAAAATCTATGAATAACTGCCTTGTAGGCTTCCCAAGGTTTCTTTTCTTTCCCCTGCAAAGCTTGGTCAAAAGCAAGATTCTTTACAAGTTCTCGAATTTGTGGCCCAATAAAAATACCTTCTATAACTTTTGCATCACTTAATTTCGGAAATTTCTCTCCAATGCAATTAAAGGCCCATCCTTCATGGTTCACACCTTTCACAAAAGTTTTTGGCAAACCCATATTGATATGCAGGGGCGGAAAAAAAACAACTTTTGGATCCAGAAGATGCTTGGCAAAAACATTTTTCTCGCTAAGGTTAAGAATTGTTCCACACCAGTCTGCTTTAATATAATGCGATTTCCTATCTCTACTGTCCCACATACGTAAGAAGCAGCAATGTTTTGTGTACCCCAGTTGCATTCTTAAGACTATGGAAATGAATTTTAGATCACCACAGAGTTTCCACTTGTGTTCATTATAACTGATTGTGTCCAAGAGAGCTGTCGTATTTGCATATGTCTCCTTCACGTGAACTACACGACAAAGAGGAATAGAAGGAAGACGGTTGCCATTGCGAAGTAACACAGCTTTCAAACTAAGCTTGGAGGAGTCCATAAATAGCCTCCATTCAGTTGCACTATGGTTCAGATTCAAAGATTTCATCAAGCCATTAATGTTTCAGCAAACAACAATATTGTTTTTCTCCTCCAAAAAGGGAAGCAACTGCTTCATGTGACGTTTCTGTAGTGTGAGACTGTAAAATCATTTTTGAGAAGATTCCATTCCTATAGTCGAGATCAAAGAATTTCTGCCTTCTCCTCTGACAGGTCAAAGTCTCCAATGCGATCACTTAATTCCGCTTGCCTCAGTCTGTGCCGTTTATCATATTTTCCCTCAAAATCAGAGTCACAGGACGTGGAAGACTTGTTTGGTTCTTCTTCTTCTTCTTGTTCCACACTGTCTTAATTTTATACTCGAAAACACACAATTTTCGGGTGGAGTAGGAAATGGAAATCTATCTGAATGCGGCTCCGTCAAACTACAGACACAGCAAAAGCCATAGATTGTTTCTTATTTTTCAGCCGTTCTCGCAGTGTAACTGAGCATGCGTTACAACATATATGTGGAGCACAAGGAGCAACTGGTGAAGCTGTTCTTCAACCTCCCACTTATCCCGGTCCCCTGCTTACATGCCGAAATGATGTTTGTAGGCGGTCTTCACAAGAGGCCTCATATTGCGTTTCTGTGAGGAAAATGTTATTTAAAAACAAATGTACGAAAAATTGTTCACATTATTTACACATTTTCGTGGCATTTTTTAAGAATTTTACACTACAAAAGCACTCTCAAACCAGAAATGCTGCTTTAATAACAGCAGAAACTATATGAAACTCACAGTCACAGCAACAGTATCTATGTTTATAAGTTACAAACAGCTTAAGAGCATTTGTGTTTTGCATTGGGCAGGTGTACCAAGTCCGAAAACAAACTTTCTCCCAAACTTAAAATGTTGACAATATACACGAAATGGCACTTTATCTGCAAAGCAAGAGCTAATCTGTAATTTTTATGGAAATTTTTTAATTTAGCAGATGGAAATAGATAAGAATTGACTATTTTTGAGGCCAAAACATTTCCGTCGTTCGCCAGTGTTATTTTTGCCTAATGAGTGTTTATTTTCTTTTATTTAAAAGTGTATATGTTTTACGCTGGCCAGATGTCGATTGTGAATGAGTGACTGCAAGAGAAATGAACAGCTCCACACTAAGTAAGATGAATAATCTAAAAATGTCAAAGTAAATGCTAGGTACCACCACCATTTTACATTTCAACTTAAGTTCAGATTTTCAAAATATCAGCCTCTTCATGTGTTGGCCTCCCATGTACCCACAAGCAAATCTTCATTGTAATTGTCACTCATCAGTTTTAATGCAGAAATAATGAGAGTAGTTGAAATTTCCGCTTTGATATTGTTCATTTAGGGCAGTATGGTTCAAATGGTTCAAATACCTCTGAGCACTATGGGACTTAACATCTGAGGTCATCAGTCCCCTAGAACTTAGAACTACTTAAATCTAACTAACCTAAGGACATCAGACACATCCATGCCCCAGGTAGGATTCGAACCTGTGACCGTAACGGTCGCGCGGTTCCATACTGAAGCATCTAGAACTGCTTGGCCACACTGCCCGGCCGGCCGGCAGTATGGTCTCAATGGTTACATCATTAATAATATGTAAGGGAAAATATGCAGTCTATAATAATTCACTTCTCATCTGTGTTTTCTGTTATTGTTTCGCCGATCAAGAAAGACTTCAGGTTAAATGGTCGGTAAGCAAATACTTTACAACCTCATAGTACAACTCCAAACTCAAAGAAATTACACTCATGGCTGACACTCAGCCAACTTAGGTGTGCCTTCATAAACTTCCCTTAACCATTTTCAACACCCAAATCCACTGGTGTGTTCACGAACTAGTATCTAAGGCAGCATGAAATGGACCACTTCCAAGAAAATTACTGAAACAAAAACTTCTGTGTCAATATTTGTTAATGAGTCACGAATTCTACGATCAAATTCTGCCACACTGTTCAAGCCACTCTTAATTAAGTCTGTACCAACTTCAAATCACTTGACATTTGGTCAAATGTCATGTAAAATGTGAGGAGCTTGACATGACAATTTCCAGAAAATGCTTAGACTCCTCATGACATAGTCATGACAATGGACTGAAATGATAAAATTAAATCGTTTCGACATGAAAAACGATACGTTAATTTTGAACTGTCACAGAATCTCCCAGTTTCTCAGTACTTACAGGGAGCCTAGACAATTTGTCAGGAATACAGATAATTTGGCCCTTTATGTACCTTATATCCATCTGAAACAGATCTTGTTCATCTTGTTCATGGAGCAATCGATAGTCTTTCAGGAATGTTGAAGTCCTGTGGTCAGTATGGATTATTGTCTTATACTGCTATGAATGTTTTCAAAATTAAAAGGCCACACTACTGGTAATGGGCCTTTTTCACAGACAATATAGAATCACTCATATTTAGTTAATGTACCACTGGCACAAGCAATAGGTTTTTGTGAATGAGCATTCCATCTTCTTCGGTTTCGTGGACAATCTTGACTCACAGTCCACAGTCTAACTTTCAGTCCCAACATGAAATGGTTCTTCTGGATTGGGATGATACAACATGATTTCTTTTAAAGACTTTCTCTTAACTTCTCAAACACAGATTGGCATTCCTCCATTCAGATGAAGGTAAAATTTTCAACAAATTATTTAAATACTGACCAGTATTGAGTTGAGTTGACAGTAGAATCCCATTGACCTTCAACTGTTTTCTAGTTCTGATTATGGCAGAGTTTTTTATTGCCTCCATTTTAGATGAATCATTTATTATACCATTTCTGGTAATTCTGTGACCTAAGAACATTATTTACATCTTTATGAATTAATAATTTCTTAATTTCAGAGTATATCTTCTCTAATTAAGGTCTGAAATATCTCACTCAAGATTTGTAACAGCTAATGTCTTGTTTTGATGAATATTAACAGTGTGTCCAATATATTGTAATCTTTGATTTAACTTCTTTAACACTTGCTTTAAGTCGTTATCCATAGCTGAAAAATGATTTTTTATGCCAACATCTGCACAGTTTTATATGTTCTCTACCAGTTTTGTACCGGGTAGTATCTTCGTAGGAGATGTGTATTATTATCTCATGTGAAGATGGTAGCCAGTACCAAAACCAGTGGAGAATAAATAAGGATATACCGCTGCTGGCGCAAAAAAGGTTTTTCCACTTCCATATTTGCCTAAAGTGTCATCAAGAGCGTGGTAAAATGCTGACACTGATGTATTTAAGGCAAAAGGTACAACTTTGCAATGATAGCATTTCCCCGCAAATAAGAACTTATGTGACTCAGTAGCTAACGCCACTTACCAGCATTCTGTAATCATGGCCAGACCAGTTTCACATTGTAAAACTACTATAACATTTTGTCTAGGTTCTGTGGATGATCCATCTTCCTTTTCACTATTTTCCTCAGTTTATGAGTGGTTATACCAGTTCACATTCCTTTCTGGATCCATGTTTTGTTCTAATAGGAAAGTCTCCCTTGTGCTTTTCATATGATTATTAATCAATTTTGCCATTTTTATAAGTTGACTTTAGTTGGCTAATTCCTGTATAATTTTCACATTTTGTCATTTTTGGGCTGTTTTACAAACTAATATAACTTCTGAAATTTTCATTCAGTTCATTAAATTGGTGTAATAATCTATAATCACAAAAGTGATTTTAAAGAATCCATATTAGTATCATCTGGTCATTATGCTTTCCAGATTAACATACTTTTTAAATCTACTTGCAGTTCTTAATTTTTGTAGTCATATTGTCTATAGTTGCTTTATGATATTTGAGGGTAAGACAATTCCATCTTTGCACCTACAGGAAAATGCATGTTTTGTCACTGAACACATTTTGTTTTATTGAAATAAAATATCATCAGTGGTCTGTAAAGAAATGTATTCAGAATTTAGCTTTCTTTCTAGATCTAAAAATGATTTGGTAGAAGATTTTGATGTTCACTTATGGTATTTAATGACTGGGTTTTCACTCATGTCAGGAAACGCCAACTGCTTGCACATTTTTGGGTCATTTCTTTATTTGGCGCTGTTGATTATGGCTTAATATTACACAGCTTTGGAGAAATTTGCTTTTTTATGTCAAACACAACAGAAGGTAGTACTCCCTCTTTTCCATCCTTCACTCTCTCAATCGACCACCCCCCCTCACCCACCCCCTCCCATTTCATTTCATATTTCACCTCTTGCTCCTCATCCTTTTCCTCCAACTCAATCTGAAACACACCACTTTCCACTTATAGTTCTCTCATCCTTTCATTCCCGTGTGCCTCCTCCCCCTCCCCTATGCATACTTAAATTTTCAACTTCATCACTGTTCCTTCATTTCTGTTACACATTAAATAGATACATAGTAAAATAATTAAATGAAATAACACACAAATTACAGACTGTAGAAGATAAGATAAGATCAGTTTTAGATGAAAGAATAACCTCTGGCATTTTTTGCAACAGTTGACAAAACGCATGTGACTGGACAAAAGATTTTGAGTGCTGTCACGGATTCCTTATCATTTCAAAATATCAATTCAGAGGTTGAAAATACGTTAAAGCCATGAAGACTGTAGTAACTTTATTAATGTTACGTAACTAATGCCATTGTATGTCAATGTGTTGCAGAAAACAAAGCAAACGTCCGCCATTGAAAGTACAAGCAAGTTGTGGCAAAGAGTCCATGAGCTGGCAACAGAAGACAACAGCTGATGGCTCCAGAGATACCATCTCATCTTGCTGACCACTACACGATGCATCAAAGGCCGCAGAAGAATAAATATTTAAATATTAAAAGTAATGGAATTGTGATATAACAGTCAAAAATTTGGTTCCCATATGGTTAATGTTGTTTTGATAGTAGTTCTATTTGAGATAGTCCATTAGATATTGCTGGGAACTTTTATCACTTAGTTGGTGTGATCGGTTATTGATTACAAGTTTTACAGTGTGTCTGCGTATAATAAATTTTGTTCTGTAAGAAAGGGTCAGGGTATGTTGAGGGCAGTCTATTGCAGGTTTTCTGGTCGTTAGCTATTGAAAAGTTTAGCTATGACATTGTGTATGATAGATGTAATCATTATCGCTGTGAAGGTGTGAATATTAATGATAAGTGGTCATGGAAGTAATAACTGATGGGCTATTGTGCTGCACAAAAGTTGACACATGAGTTGTAGAAGCTGTGTTTTATGTTTAGAAAAGTTAGATGTTTATAGGAGTTGCAGTCAGTCACGGAAATGGAATATTAGTTGTGATTCATGGTTGTCCTAGCGCGCCCAAGACACTGATAGTCGTCATGGCTGTAGTTGGTGGATTTTGAGATACGTACGATCTGGGGTGTTTGAATGTTTATGATAATTTTGTGCTTGGTGTAGGACGCACACTGTAAGGTAATTGGGTGTTTTGCACTTATTATTGTTGAGGTTTTAATGTGCACTACTGGGTTAGTGGCATAATATATATGAGTATGTACCATTGTGCAAGAAACTCAGTTGATGATTCATAATAGCCAGGAACTAGAATTTGCTCATTGTATATGTTGAGAGAATACAGCTATTGCTGCCTGTGAATGTGTGACTGCAAATAGCGTGGATGGTTTAGTACCCTCACGGAACCAATAAATGCAAAAGTCGACATATTTCATTGCTTGCTAGGATGATGAGCGATATTTCACATAGGGTCTGTTGGTGGAAACACATGATCCAAGACTTGAAGAGGCTGATTTATGTCTAACACACAAGTGAATATTAGGTTGGTAGGTTGGGTACACTTAGGGATAATTTACTGAGCAAACTGTCCACCAAAATAATTTTAAATATATTATCTAGCTCCATACAAACTTTATTTCCATATTCAGTATTCAAATAATTACATCCCATAATGTAACAGAATTCATTTACTACTAGTTCACTAATCGTTATAAAAAATTAGAATTTCTTGCATTATGTAGCTTCTTCAGTAAGGTATCCATTTATATAGAGTAAAAATAATTAAACAAAAAATTTTCACTCAAAATTCTATGCTGAGCATCATACGTAAATTTTTCTTACCCTACATGACTAACCGTAAATTTCGAATTTTATCATTAAAAGTTGCAACTAGTTTCATTGTAGTTTTCTGTGTTGCTAACACATTCATTCTCTTACACATATTTATAATAAAAATAGGATAATTCTCAATAAAACTGAAGGGATTTACATTGACATCGTCATTCAATTGAGTGGCTCTCTTACAATCAAGGAGAGCATCATGTGGTTTCAGATAATTATTTGGTAGATCAAGATTCCAAAATTCTTGAGTAAAAACGTCATTTCTTCTCCTTTTCACATAGATATTTTGTAATTGACCATGATCGAATAAAGAATAATCAATAAGTTGATTATTTTTTCGATTAGTTGGAAAACAACGAAAATAAAGTAAAGCACATCAAATTCTAAAGAATTATAATAATTAGTAATACCTAGTTCAAAAGTTGTTTTTCCTTCTAATCCGGCTATTTCAACTGTTTGTGATCCAAAGAAAGAAAATGACATTTTTAATCTTTCTTCTTCTGGCTCTAGTGAATATTCTGGCTCATACTTTACGACAGTAACACGAATTTTCATCGATTCTACAACAAGTTTACCTTATTTGGAAATGTATCTTTAATTTCAATTCCAGCATCGTTTTTATCAGCTGATCTAAGAATAACATCTCCAACACTTGAACTCCAATTAAAAATTATTGTTAAATATCCTTCCCATATCACTTCTTTATAATCTTTGAAAAATCCACCAAACAAATCTAGTGGAAAAAGTACTTCATTTTTCTTACTTTTTATCTTACCATTATTTAGGATGTGATCTTCCATAGTTAACTCACGGGCTATAGTCGAAGTTAATCTCATAAGGCTAAATGAAGAAGTGAATGGATGTTCCATTCTAGGCAAAATTTGTGTCCTTTCTTTAAACTGATGACCTCAAACAACTTTGCTACATAGTTATCAATTAATTTTTATTGCCTTTTCCACCACATGATGGATAATCTGATCCATCAGCTCCTATAATACTAACACTCATATATAATTTTGCATGATTTGGATGAACCCATCCATCTCCAATACTCATATTAAGCTCTGTGTTATTATTGAGGACAATAAAATTATTTTTAGTCTTCTCATTCACAGGGAATGAGTAAAACTGATAACTCTCGACATTGTTCATGATTTATTAAGGAAAATTTTTTAAAGACATTTCTAAAATAACTGTTACACAAGCACCCTTAATGTCAATCAAATTGTTATTTTCATCAGTTACAGTTATTTCTAAATTTTTAATAAGTTCAAAAATCGGAACATATACAGGATAATATGTTTCATGAATTACTGGTCCATCAAATTCTGCATTATGCTTGAGTGAGGCAATAATATTAGTTTCTCAATGAAAATGATCACTATGCTTTAAAAACATCCCACCAGCCAAATTAAAATTTATATTTATTAATTCAAATGTAATAATTTTAGGAACATTGTTAGGAACAGTCTTTTCATTAACCTCAACAATTTGGTTACTAAAAGCAAGCGTACTTCCAATATTGTCTTGTATATCCATGCACAATTTTACACCACTGTCAATAGTAACTCTATTTAAATTTTCATCTGTTTTAATGTGTCTATTAGGCTTTTTCGAATGAATAAATTTTTTCAAGTTTTTCAAACTATACTGACCAGTTGGAATTTCTATTATTTCTCCACCACAATATAGGTAATTATTTTTCGATGTAATATCTGGAGTTAAAAAAGTTGAATAAAGACCAACCGGTGCAACATTACTAAAGCTGTCTCATATAGGTACAGTCAATCTCTTTTTGAGAACAGATGACTTGTCCCTCAGTTAAACAATCTTCTCATTTGCTTTTGAAAATTTATTTAATTGAATGAATGCTGATTGGGAACCAAAAACAATAATTCCAGAGAAGAAATGAAAAAAATGAATGTGGTGAACTTTTAGCAAATTCCATTCGATGTGCAATCATAGGAGCAAGTGGTTTTGGAAAGACAATATTAATGTTCGATAATTATATTATAGAACTGGTTAGTTGAACTGGAATAAACTGAATCATTTGTACATTTATTCTAAAGGTTTAGATCAACCGAAATATCGAGAATTTATAAAAATATGTGAAAAATTGAAGATAAGTGTAACAAAAAAATTAGTACTTTTATTGCATATAATGAAGAAATTATTTCATTAGATCACTTAAGGAAATTCAGTAGCAGTATTTCATGACTTCATTCTTGAAAATCATGATATAGTTAGAGAATATTTTAATAGAGGAAGACATAAAGGACTAGATCAATTTTATTTGGGTCAAACGTGCTCAGAAGTACCCAAAAAGTTAGTCAGAGATAATTTAAAAGTTTTAGATATCTTTAGACAAGATTATACGAATTTAAATCACATTTACCATGAGTTCATTGGTGGCGATTTAAAAATTGATGATATACAACCAATTAAAGAATATGAAAGTCCACAATATGACTATATTTTAAGTGAACCAGAAGTACAAGATTTTTTGAGAAAGTATGGTGAAGATAGCGAGGAAAAAAGGATAAAAATGTTAAAAAAAGTAAATGTAAGTGAATGACTGTTAGACTATGTTAATCACAGTAAAGATAAAATCTATGGATTAAGTCCTGTTGGTTTATATAAATTTGTTGGTAAATTGCAAGTAAAATTGGATGGAGATAAATTAACTATTGATGATAGGACATACAAAGGTACAGATGGATTAATGAATCTTTTTACTAAAATCAAGTAACTATGGAAGACATGAATACATTATGTTCAGATCCTGATTTAATAAATTACGTATACATATTATACAAATCAGGAGGATTGTATTCTGATAATAGTCCAAATAAAATAAAATCGAGTAGAGGACATAGATATAAATATTTGATAAAGGAAATCGTTGATGATTTTTTTGCACAGCGCTGATACAAAAACATTTAGGTGATTCATTGTACAGTGAAGGAGAAAAATTTAGTGAAGGCTTAGTAAAAAGATATTCAGAAAATCCAATCGAATGTCTGGATGAGTGATGTCTGTCAATTATTTGATAGATCAGTGGTGATTCTTGAGGAAGAATTCGCTGGAAATAAAAGTTATCACAGTGAAAAAGTGGGAATTATGCGAATGTTGACAAATAAGTTTAGTGATTTGGTCATCAACAATGCAAAGGATATTCCATATTTGATCAATATTTTGAATAATCTTGCCCTTACGTTTTGGAAGAGTGAAAAACATGTGAAAAGATTAGTCAATTGTGTACTAAATAATGTACCAGTGCCTGAGATGCATCTACTTGGATTTAATTAATGCAGACCATTCAATAAAAGTGAAGAAAGGTTAGCTAGAAGAGATCAAGGAATTAATCCATTAGATGAAGCTTGAAAACAAAATGACTTTGCCTATAGAGATAATAAAGATTTAGGTAAAGTACATGAAGCTGATATAGAATTTCAATTAGCTGCAAAAGAAAGAATGTATCCAAGTGATGCAACATCACGAGAAAAATTAGCAGTGACTTCAGTTTGAGGAAGTATGCATGAGAAGAGGAAATTAGGAATGGGATTAGGTGTGGATGACAATGGCTGGGGAGTGTAAAAATATTAATCTTTATAAATTTTTTCATCCATATAAAAGAATAACTTTTCAATTGAGTATACTTTGCTAGCTAGTGGCAAAACGAAACCAAAATCAATAAAATTTAATCTGTGTAATGATCAATTAAATATTGAACCAATTTTAACTGATGCACAAAAAAGAAAGAAACAGAAAAAAATGGTGATAATTTTCTCATTACACTAGATATTCCTGTTGTGAAAAACTTTACTGAATATCTAACAAAAAAGAAGAAAGGAAGAAAGGTGCTGGATTAACAAAACACATAGGTGAAGGTGCTGAATTAACAAAACACAAAGGTGAATTTTTACCATTACATTTGGCTGCATTACCATATCTAGCAACTTTTGGTTCACTTGCTGCACCAATTACAAATGTAGTGATAAACCAGAAAAAAGCTGATGTAGAATTTGAAGAAAAAAGGACATAATCAAGCAATGGAAAAGGAAGGTGGAGGATCTAAAAAAATTCAAATGTAATCGATTTCTGACTCTGCATTAACTAATTTTGGTATGGAAAAATTAGTTACACAATTAAAAATTAAACATTTCTGTACTGTTTATATGATTGATGAATTACTGTCATCCTAAACCATATGAAACTGGAATAGGTAATTTAGATACATCTGATCATGTTGGTTGTCATTGGATTTGTTATTCTAAGAATAAAGATATAAAATTTGTTTCTGATTCATTTGGTGGTAATATACCAATTAAAGCTAGTTAATTATTTGGGAAAAAATATCTGTACTATAATGCTGAGAGAATACAAAATTTTAATGAAGTAATAAGTGGTCACTTATGTCAATTTGTGTTAAAATTGCTATACGATAATTACAAGTTTAATGATATTTTGACTTTAATAAATGGACATTTTTCGAAATAAGATCAATAACGATTTAGATTTTCATCCAAAAATTAGTAATGAGTTAATTTCAAAATTTAAAGATTTTTAATCAAAAATCATTAATAGATCCAAAAATAAACAATGTAATTAACCAATTTCATAAAGAATTTTATGCTATTTTTAAAGTAACGAGAGGTTACTTTTGGTTTTAAAGGTAGAAGAACAGCGACTGTAAGTGACACAATTGGTGCAAAGGATTTAGCGAACAAACATTGCAAGGTGTACATGAAGTCTGCAAACACTTTCAATTATTTATTGCACAAGAATGAAACATTGTACAATTATCATACATATGTCATTTTGAAGAGAATCCCTGAATTTTTTTTCATGTATACCATAATGGCATAGTTTGGTAATTTGCTGCGCTAGTCACAAACATGGCGGGTTCACATATGGAGCGAGATTTCTGTGTGTCAGAGTTCGACAAAAAGTTGCCATTCTTCTTCGAAAGAGTGCTATCACTGGATATTCTTACTTGGACATGTTGAGGCAATGGCTGATGGCTCAAATGCAGTCAGACACTCTGTTCATCTTTCAGCAGTAACGGGGCTCCTTCCCATTTTCATTGTGAAGTTGATGGGTACCTGAACACGGAGCTGCCACATCAATGAATCAGGTGTGCTACTGAAGGGACAGCTGTTTCATGAAATGGTCTCCCCAATCACCAGATCTCATGCTGTGTGACTTTTTTCTGTGGGGAGACATTAAAGACCTGGTATATGTACCACATCTACCAAGTTATCAAAATAACTGAAAATGAAATCCCTACATTTTGAAACTCTCATTTTTTGTAAAGCTAACGTTTCCTGTCCTTAATAAATGGCTGAGGCTTTTATAAAGTTTACAGTTGCTCAACTCTGTAATTATTGCAGAAGGAATAATTTACAAGTTTATAGCAGATTTAGAAAATATGATTTAATCAATTCAATTGTTTCTTTCCAAAGTCTAATGAAAAAATTTACTGATAAAAGAGAATAGAATAGAAACTCTGATAAGAGGGTTTGCAGTCGCTCAGCTTCGTGATTATTGCAGAAGCAATAATTTGAGTTTATAGCAGATTTAAAAAAGATGATGTATTTAATTATATCATTTAAAATAAAGTACCTCCTCCTACAAGTACTCCTGATAATTTGTAAGTAAATGAACTCAAAGCTAGAGGTAAAATTCTTGGTATTAAAGAATACAGTAAATTAAAGAAATGAGAGTTAGTTAAAGCTATTGGTCTACAGCAGTTTAAATTTCATCCAGAATAATTCCAAAAGACTAAATCAAGGCCAAAACGAGTACCTAATATAAATTATTTTTACTGATTTGATGATGATGTTATTGAAAATTCATAATCACTGGGACAAGAGAAAATAGTGAGACTAGATCAGATTTATCCATTCTGTATTTAACTATTTGAGCAAGAAAAAGAGGCTGAGCCATCTAAAAAGCAATTATTTGAGATTAAAGGAATTAGATCTAGGTTTAATGAAAAATTTAGAGTATGAACTGTTGGCTACCAAATCGCTTTTCGTAACATCAGTATTTCCAAACTCAGTACTGTCAGTAATAAAACAGATTATATAACGAAAGCACTCAATTCTGTGATTGAAGTAGCTAAAAAGATAATTAATTTTAGGAAAGCAGATAAGTTGAATGTAACAACCAAAACTCCAAAAATGCTTTTTCAATTTCTATATGGTATAAAATATCAGATAATAATCGAGAATCTGTTCAAGTTTTGAACAATAAAATCAGAGATATATTAACATCTAACAAGGCTATTGATATAGCAGATATCTCATTTAATATTCAGATGATATCAGTTCCTAGCCTCAGAGGTTGTTGAGGTAAGAAAATAATAAATCTAGCTGAAGACAAAAAGTTTAAAAGATGTATCAGAAGAATTAATAACAATGATAATTCGTGTTGTCTTAGAGCAGTAATTTGAGGCATTAACATACCATACAAATAGCATTTTGGGTTGAGAACTAACTACAAATGAGATTAAGAGAATCAGTAGGAGATAAATACAAATTGCGAAAATAGCCAACTGCGATATTATGTCATCAGTTGGGTGATACAATGAAGAAGGGTTTACTCAAGATGAGATTAAAAATGTCGAAGGATTGTTGGATATCGAAATAAATGTTGTATGTGCAGAGAATTTCAATTCAGTTATCTATAGTGGTCCTGAGAAAGAAATAAAGATATATCTGTATAAAAAATCACAACAATTTCGATTTAATTAACAGTATGACTGCTTTCTTGGGATCGGTATATTTCTGTAATAAATGTAATAAGCCATATAACAACGAAGGTAAATATAATTGCAAAATAGAAATACAAATCTGTATACTACAGAAAGGTTCAGAACATGAAAGTATGGAAAGCAAGGTGTACTGTGCAAAGTGCAACAGATACTGTTGTACCGAGGAATGCTTAAAAAATCAACAATAAATTTGTAATACACCTTATAAATGTAAAAACGGTGAAAAGATTTGTTTGAAATCTAAAGAACATAAATGTGGCTTTGAACTTTGCAGGAATTGTAAACAAGTAGTGAAATTCGGAATTCATTAATGTTACATGCAATACAATTTGGAAAAAGGAGCTATTTGTGAATGAAAATTTGGTGAGGATTTTACAGTGCAAGGTTGCCCAAATTGTAATAAAGGAGGTTGCTTTGTTAATGGAGAATTCATAGATTATTACGTTTACGAATGCTTCATATGCTGTAAAATAGTTGCTGGTAAACAGTTTAAATGCTGTGAAGATGGATTTCTTAAGAGAGTGTATTGTACCTATACAGAAAGATACAGGTCGTTTTATTATGAAGCTCAATAAGAAAATGGTGTACATATTCTGAATCTCATAATTGTTCTCAATTTTAAAGGAGATGCTGTTTATAAGATTAAGACAAATGAAGAACTCTGTAGGTGGCTGCTATCTGGAAAAAAACAGTTACTATACATTCATAGCTCACTATGCAAAAGGTTACACTTCCCTATTCATGTTAAAGTAATGCATTCAAAAATACAATAAAGCCATATACCATCTATACAGGAACAAAAGTGATGTTATTGGAGATCAAAAAGTTAGGTCTAAAAATTATAGATAGTAGTAATTTTGTACAATGTCCTCATAGCAGTTTTCCAAAAACATTTGATTTGCTAGATGTGAAGAAGGGATACTTCCCACATTTTGCTAGGATGCCAAGCATTTCTCATATGACACACCTCAAGAGTTAAAGAAAATTATGTATTCAATATGAGGAAAGAAATTTTTGAATACTGTTATTCTGATATAGATATTTTGAGAAGAGGTTGTTTAGAACTGAGAAAACTTCCTCGAGAAATAGATAATATTGATCCAGTCTGTTATTTAGCCATTGCTGGAGTTTGCATGGCTATTTACAGATCAAATTTTTACCTGAAAATACAATTGCTGCATTGTATTAAGAACAGAAAGAGAACTATAGTAAAGAATCCATAGCTTGATCAAACAGTTTAAACAATCTCACACACCCTTAATGGTGGAGACATAAGAGTAGGTGGTGTAAATGTAGGTGGATTTGATAAAAATTTAATACTGTCTATCAATACCTTGTTGTTATTGGTATGGCTGAAAAAAAGTTTCAATAGTTAGACCATTGACAATGAAAATAAAGAAACAATGGATGACATTTATCAAAAGACCTTAACAAGAAGTGTAGAAATACAAAAATACTAAATATAATTTAGCAGAGATGAGGAAATGTGACTGGCTTAACTCAGCAAACTATAAAAAGCTTAAGAAATTGAAACAGTTACCAGAAGTTGTCAAACCATTGAATCCAAGAGACGATTTTTATGGTGGTCGAACAAACATAATAAAATTAAGAGCTGAAGCCGATGGTATTAGCACAAAAATAAATTATATTGACATATGTAGTCTTTATCCTACTGTGAAATTTTATGACTTTTATCCTGAACAACATCCGAGAAAAATATATACACCAAGATATTATTCTAAAAATTGGTATGGTGTAATAAACTGTAAAGTATTGGTGCATATAGCATTGTCTCACCCTGTTTTGCCTATATATATAGAAATCGATGAAAATAAGAAAATGTTGTTTCTTTGTGCGTCAAATGTGCTGAAGAAAAAAATAGATAAATGCAATCACCATAATGATGAAAGAATTTTTATTGGTCCTTGGACGACTGATGACGTGAAGAAACCTGTAGGAAAAGGATATGAAATTTTAAATATGTAAGACGTTTTTTGGTTCTAAAAATAAAAGCAATATGCTGTTTAAAAATTATGTAAAAGATTTTCTGAAAAAAATTAGAGACGAGTCAACATGATTTTGAAACTGCTGAAGAGTATGCCAAAACAGTTAAAGAGAAATTAGATATTGACTTAGATCCTGATAGCATAAAGGAAAATCCAGAAAACGAGCTGTTGCTAAGATATGTCTTAATACATTGTGGGGGAAATTTGGGCAAAGGCAAAATATGAGTCAAACAGTATGTGTAACGAATTTACAGCGTTTTTATGAGATATTATTGGATGATCGATTAAAATACTATAGGAAATAAATTTTCTAAAAGACAGTATGGTTCAGATGAAGTTCAATTTCAAGGATTATTCTGTGGACAATAATACAGCTGCAAATAATTTTATAGCTGCATTCACTACACCAGATTCAAGGCTTGGAGTATATGGTATGTTAGATAAACTAGGAGAATCTGTTATATATTTCTATACCGATTCTGTAGTACATATTGCTGATTGTGAAAATACTGTGGAAACAGGTTGTATATTAGGTGAATGGACTGATGAATTAGGAAATAACTGGATTACAAACTGGGCTTCAACTTGTCCAGAAAGTTACTATTATGAGAACAATGATAAAAACAGAGATGAAAATAAAGGAATTCACTTTAAACTATAACATTATCCAAAATCTGAATGGCAAAGCTATGATAAAATTAATTGAGTGTGAAGTGAAGGAAAAGATATACTAGAGTATAGCCATATCACTAGAGATGATGACACTAAGATTCTAGTCAACAAAAAGACTAAGAAAGAATTCTCATTTCAGTACAATAAAAGAGTGGTTCTAGGAAATTATGATACAGTTCATTATGGATATTAGAAATTAAATAATTTATCTCTATCTTCTAAAGCAAAGAAATAATTCATACCATATTCCTTATACAAATAGAATAAATTAATTAGTTGCCTTTTGTTGTATTCTCCAATGTCTAACTTTTTGATTATAGAGTGAAAAACTTTTAAAAATAATGAATACGCTTTAATGTAATTTTACATTTTTTGGTAAGTTATTCATAGGTAAAGTATGATTTGCTATTACTTTTACAGTCATAAACAAGAGAGAATCTGAGTTTTCTATTTCCTCCAATATTTCAATATCACTTATTTATACACCTTCTGAAATGTTGTGTAGTTAAAGACGGTTTAAAATATTCATTGCAAATATTCAATTCAACTTGTCTCTCTCATGGTTTATTAACTGTATTGACAAAAACGTCAAATTTAAATTCATCCCTTACATTTGCTTATTTATAAGATTAAAAAATTTAAAATATTATTAAAATTTTATTTTATATTGATGGATAATCTACTAAATAATGCTAGCAATTCTAATTAGAAAAGACATTAGTGAGCTGAAAATAAATGAATGGTATTACATTACAGGTTGTGAATGTTTAAAAACTAGATATGGGGAGAAAATGTGTAAGGAGCTTGATGATAAATTGAAAATTATTCTGCCAGACAGATTTAGTAAAATAATAACTAACTGATACATTCAATTTTATAAATATGGTGATATTAAACTAAAGAATAAACGTAATGATAACTAAAAATAATGATAACGAATTTCACGATCTAGAGTTCATTGTGTGATTAATTTTTTAATGATTTAATTTTTTATTTAATTTTCTTATATCTTATCTTAAGTGAGTAACAAATTTGATAAATTCAGCATATGATGGTATGAGACGGGAAGGTTTTATTTCTTACTACACTCATTCTCATAAATTAAGGATAATGCTGACACATGGTGAAACAACTCTCTGGTAAGCGGTTTGCCGTTTTAAATAACCCCGGGGTATGTACATGTGGCGCATTTGACCTGCGGTCGTCGCACGGTGACGCTGACAGCAGTCCACATACACAGAGGTGCGTTGGTGCATGTCAGAGTTCAGGGCAGCGAGTAAGTGAGCAGACGTTTTCAGACATGCTAATGGTGACTGTGTGTTGAAAATGGCTCCAAGAACACATCTTGAAGACGTTTGAGGGGTAGAATACTAGGGCGACTGGAGGCTGGTCAAAGTCAGCAGGTTGTAGCATGGGCCCTCTATGTGCCACAAAGTTCCAGGAGAAAGGAATCGTGTCCAGGCGCTACAGTATGGGACATCCACAGTGTACAACACCACAAGAAGACCAATATCTCACCATCAGTACCCGCACACAGACACGGAGTACTGCTGGTAGACTTGTTCGGGACCTTACCGCAGCCACTGGAATAGTTGTCTCCAAAGACACAGTCTACAGACGACTGAATAGACATGGTTTATTAGCCCGGAGACCTGCAAGGTGCATTTCAGCGACCCCTGGTCACAGGAGAGCCCATGAAGCCTGGTGTAAAGAGCACAGTACATGGTCATTGGAACAGTGCACCCAGGTTATGTTCACAGACGAGTCCAGGTATAGTCTAAACAGTGATTCTCGCCAGGTTTTCATCTGACATGAACCAGGATCCAGATACCAACCCCTTAATGTCCTTGAAAGGCACCTGTATTGAGGTCATGATTTGATGGTGTGGAGTGGGATTGTGATTGGTGCATGTACACCCCTGCATGTCTTTGACAAAGGAACTGTAACAGATTAGGTGTATCGGGATGTCATTTTGCACTAGTATGTCCGCGTTTGCAGTGGTGCATTGGGCCCCACCTTACTCCTGATGGATGATAATACACAGCCAAGCTGAGCTGCCATCGTGGAGGAGTACCTTGAAACAGACGATATCAGGCGAATGGAGTGGCCTGCCTGTTCTCCAGACCTAAACCCCATCGAGCACGTGTGGGATGCTCTCGGTCGACGTATCACTGCATGTCTTCAAAACCCCTATGACATGTCAGGAACTCTGACAGGCACTGGTGCAAGAATGGGGGGCTATACCCCAGCAGCTGCTCGACCACCTGATCCAGAGTATGCCAACCCATTTTGTGCCCTGTGTTCATTTGCATGGTGATCATATCCCATATTGATGTTGGGGTACATGGGCAGGAAACAGTGGCGTTTTGTAGCACATGTGTTTCAGGACGGTTTTCTCAACTTGTCACCAATGCTGTGGGCTTACAGATTTGTGTTGTGTGTGTTCCCTATGTGCCTATGTTTTGTGTAGTGCCACATTGTGTGGCATCACATTCTGCAATTATCCTTAATTTATAAGCATGATTGTTCAAAACGATTTTGGGCTAAATTTATATATAAATTTTTGGGTCCGCCAGCAACCCCATTCCCTTATTATCTTATAATATCTTTTTATATCTTATTTTTGTGGGTGGGTTGGGTTTTCTCACTGAGTTATCCCTGAGTGCATCCAACCTACCCACTTACTACTCAAGTACTCATGGCACGAAGGGTTTTTGTTTTCAGTTTTTTGTCTTTGCTATTTCTCTTTCATGTGGGATTAGTTTTGAGTCACCTGTTCGAACTTTTATTGGATTTATTGAACTGAAAGTAAAAATAAAATTTGTGTTATGAAGATTCATTTAATGTAAAGGATATAATATCTACTTAAGTTATTTATGCAACTTGTTTTGAAAAGTAAAACATATTATTTTATTTGAAAGGTATTCAAAAGCAACAGTCACAAAGATAAGTCATTTTTCAGTAGTGCCAGAGATGGCAAAACGATGAGAGTTATATATTGTAGTTACATTAAACTACAGTAAATGTTAATTAAATACTGGAAAACATTTTAATAAGAATTTAAGTTAAGGTATATAAGAAAAAAAATAACTCCGCTGAGTAAAATGTTATTTCAAACGTTTAAAGAACTAAAGATAACAAGTCTACAAATGTAAAAGAGATCAGAGATCAAAGGAGTACATATTAAATCAGTGGTAGCCAACGCGCTATTCCTGAATGCATCGATAGGAATTCGCGTGCTAAAATACGAGTTTTGTATTGCATGTTGGGATATTCTATTTAAACAGCAGTAGCTGTCAGTAATATTAGCAGCAACTATGTTTAATATTTAGAAAGTGTGTTAATTTGTGCTGAGTTTAATAAAATAATTTAACATGCTACATTGTATCTCACCAATCGCTAGCATTTATTTGTGATAAAAGACCAGCAGTAGACGAAGTTATCTGGCACAGAGAAGTTAAGAAATATTTTAATGTATTGCAAACTTCAGTTGTCCTATTTGAGAGAGTCAGTTTGCATAGTACTTCGTGAAAATAATTCCAATACTATTTGTTGATATGACAATTACCATAGCATGTTCTGTATAACTGAAGTAGAGTTCGTGATTAAGATTCATTTAACGAGTGTCAGGGCACAAGTTTTGTTTAACGCATATTTATTATCAGAGAACATTCTAGTTAAACGCGGAATATCTATGTACCTCTTCCAATGTGCCTTAATTTTACTGATAGAAACAGTTAATTGCGTTCATAGTAGTTTGATGTTTCATGCATGTACTGGCGGCTCATGCCTGTGTTCTTCCGTATCACCATAGCAGATGCGTTAATTATGTGCAGCCACCAGGACATAAACGTTATAAACAATTCTGGATTAAAATTTAACTTCCTTTTTGTAGTCAGGATGAGGTGTTGCTAATCATAAAGAGAAGGCTAAAGTCTTATTGACAGGGTAGCTTGACGCAACACAGTAGAGACACGATGTATATTTAGCAGAAGGCTAGTTCTACAAAACAGTGGGGAATTAGGCCAGAATCAACAGGGCCAAATGAAACACTAGCCCAAAAAAGTGGAACCATTCGTCATCTCCTAATGTGAGCGAAGAACTAGGCAAGTAACACCGTAAGCAAAAATCAACATCTTGTAACAAACTGTTTTTCGATCTACAATATACGTTGTAAATATCTTTCCTTACCGACTAGCAACAATGTTTTATTCCAGTAAAAGGACGCGTGTTTGGTGATAAAATACGCATTTTCTTGTAACTGTAAATACAGAATTCAGATACCCCAATACTTCCAGTTCTGTTATGATTGAATGCATAATATTACTATATGATGTTATCTCCTACTCCTTCAATTCTGAATCTTCTATTTGCGAATTCTTTCTATAAAATCCTCTCCACTAACCTTCAGTAATTATATTTAGTTCTGCAGTATGTTTCTCTGTTCTTTTTAAGGGGGTAGATAAGAGTAGAAAGTCTCTTAACCCAAAGTTCTTAATTGGCTTAAAACGGCCTTCAGAGTATCTATATTTAAGATTCATTCAGACGAAGTGTGCCATAATCGTTAAAATATATAAAAACTGCAATTTACTGCATGCATGTCTGGTGCATCAGGGCGCTAGAATGCAACCGATGTTATACTATAATCGTTACCGATAGAATAGCGATCCTATTAGTTTCGGATAGGATCATGGAGGGCATTAGTATAAACTAAAATGCTATTCTTAATAAGATTTCTCTTTGTAATATGATTCGTTTGTGGTAAGCTATCCCAAAGCATGCATTTGTTTCGCGTCTGCTTAACTTATCATTTCACTTGTTTTTTATACTAAGTACAACGTGAGTGCTTCAGAACGACAGACAAATGTATTCACGTGGATGGAAAAGGTTCGAAAATTAATCCCAATCGTGCAAAAACGCTTCTGATGGTACACAGAAGCGAGTTAATCGATAATATTGGAACGTTCAAATAGGAGCATTTAAAATTGGCGAAAAGAAGGCCAACTGTACGGTGCTGACACTGCCGACTGAAGATTTGTTCAACTTCAATAAAGACACAAGATGAAGAAAATTTTACAAGTTGGTGGGAGCTGTAACTCATGAAGTATACATGGAATGACGCTATACCTTTTTCTAGCCCGTGAAACATTTTTTCTACTGAACTATGTAGGATTTTTGGGATACATTTAAATTTCCATTTTTTGGTACATGTTTTTCTAACGGATTTTTGTCTAAAACATTGACTTTTATTTCAGAGTGTCGCCATTTTGTGAAAACCATTTTTTTTTAAATATTCGTTCATATACATAACACAATATCATCAGATTTTGAAATTATGTGCTAGGTTGTAAATTGTGCCATTCAGAGCTCCTACCAACCGACCTCGCATTAGGCGAAGGCCTTTCGTCGATGTCGTGTAGTGTCCTCTGGATGCAAGATTTTTATTTAATCAAATATGTAACAGAATCTTAAGGGTCTACAATAACGGTCTAAAGTCAGTTTTGTAATTTGCTTGTTAGTTAACTGAAAAACAAACCACGGATATCGGTTCTAAAATCGTCCCTCACCCAGGTCTACCCCATTAAATGACCGTTAGTTTAAAAGCAAAAGTTTGTCTCTATGACTGTTCTGTTCTACTTTAGTTATAAAATGATCCCATGACTTGGTATGCTATCCTGGTTGTTTATTTCATATGGTTTCGTTTTTGCTTATACTCGTCATCAGTTTCTGTGTGTAGGGAAATGTAAGGGATAAAAATTGATAAGGGGGACCAATGCTTGACTACAGTAAACTGTAACAAATGGAAGTAGCTTACACATAGTCCTTATTTGACAGGTGAACAGACTTGTACAGGGTACGCTATTGAGGGGAGTTATATCGTACCAGCTCCAGACTGAAGACCACATCAAGTGAATTTCACAGCCATGGCAGGTAACAGAGCTATGCGTTCCTGGCTGAGCGTGCGGCGTGTGCAGCCGACCCCCTGCAGTGTGGATTACTGCCGGACCAGCGGGCGAGTTGGACGTGGGGAGGGGAGGAGGAATGGCCCTGCGCGCCCTAAGCGCTTTATCGCCTTTCGGAGCGCTCGTTTGGTCTTTATTGGAGTATCGGTAGGCATCGGCGAAGCGTGCCTGGAAGCATCACACCGTCCCCCCTCTCCTCTCTCCCCTGACCCCCCCCCCACGGTAGCTCTGCCTGCTGTCTGGCGTCTGCAACGGCGTCCTATACCATCGGAGTATCGATACCTATTCTGCAAATGTTACTTGAAGTATCGATACCTACTCATATCGATATACTTTTTACTTATTTCACACAAAGGAAGTAATGCTGAGTTTATACTATGGTACTTCACTTGATTGCTTATTCTATGTACCCTAATAAAACATTTCTTTATTAATGATAACCCCTAAACAAAAACGTCATATTTTAGAAGGTTTTGCAAAAGGAGCAATCGCTGTAAATATTTGGAAGATACCATACTTCTATTCTGTGTCATAGTTGCAATGGCTTTTAAAATAAACGTTTACTTGGCACATATGTTGGACAAACAATAATATATTATTGAGCATATTTGTACAAACACATAAAAGCAGCTTTCAAATCTTCCATTCTGCATATGGGTTGCATTTTAAAGATATTACAAGGTCAACAAATAAAGAGATACTTCTCGTTTTGGCTGGCGCGCACTAGCTGCCTATGACGTTTCTAAAAGTCATATTCCGGTGTTCCAATAGATGAAGCAGTATCTTCCCCTGATTCATTTTGGCTACTCTGTTGCTCATAAACCATAATTTTGAGTTATTTCACGGCTCGCCCGCTTGCCGTCGGTCTTGAAACTTTAGGTTTTTAAATTTTATACCCGTGGCTGCACTGTCATTTCATTCAGTTTACCCATACCTTTTCTTCAACTCTCTCAATAATATCTCCTTAATCTCTCTTAATAACACCGTAAAACTGCGAATAAAACATAAACTGAAAGGTAACAACAATAAATTTGATAGCTCTGGAGTATACAGGATTGACTGCAGTAACTGTGACAAATATTATATCGGTCAAACAGACCACTCTTTTAAATTAAGGTTTAGAAAACACTCACAGTCACTAAACAAAACGGCTTTGGGACAGCATTTATCTGATAGTTATCATTCCATAGAGATAATTGAGAATTGTATGCGTATTCTTCACAGAGTGGAAAAAGGTCGTGCTCTTAATTTGTTAGAGGAGCTTGAAATTTTTAAAGCAAAAAATAGAGAACCACCTAAACTGATTAACAGACAAAAAGTCTTTGCGCCAAATGCCTACTTTGCTTTATTTAACAATGTTTTTCTCTGATCACTGCACGCCTCTGTTATATATAGCGTGTTGATAATTTCACCTAGTATTGAGTGCATCAGATATTTACTTCGTTTTCATACATTTTACGCATGACTCTAGTATGTTCTTGTTCCTTCACTATTCATTTCATAGGCTGCATTAATCAGATAATATGGATCATCCACTGTTACGGAATTTTATCATTCCCTTCTTGCAACGGAGTGCCGCAGGGTACGAGGGGCCCTCTGCCGGTCACGTTCCTCCAGCCACTTCCCGCCTGTGAGGAATTCTGGCGTTAGCGCTAACAGAGGGCGCTGATCATGTGCAGCACTATTTTTCCTTTCATTTGTGGCTCCTTTAGCGATTTGTTTTATGGTTGTTTAATATTACCCGGTGCACTATCAACAGTGTTTAATATTTATGTTATTATCTAGAATATTGGCACTAGAGCACATGTCAACCACTGTTTCTTAACTCTTCCTCTTTTCAACAATATTACTTTTGTCGTGTTCTTTTTATTGTTTTTTATTACTGTAATGCCTTTTATACGTTATAAGCTTATTACAGACTTCAACTATTGTATTCCCCCTTTATTTTCGCTGTTTCAATTAATTATTGAAAACCATTGTATGCCGACATTAGCGACATCTGGTGAACATACAACACAAACTTCTCGTGGCTACTGAACGGCAGCTTGTTTCAAACAGTAGTACTACTGACAACATGACTCGTGCATGTGATGTTATTTATATGTATTTGACGATGCTGGTGCTCATCCGCATTTAACATTTGACGATGCCACTATGGCTGCAGTACATTAGGACTTTGTTTTTATGAAACAGGTATGCCTCTTCATATTTAATGCGCACAAATGTAAAATTTGTCAGTACCACTTTTCATTATGGTCTATGTATTGTTCTTAAGCTGTATACAGTTTCCGAATGTATTTATGTTTTTCCCATTTTGCTGCAGATCTGATGATGGTCATTAAAGACCGAAACCGTTAATCTCTTAACAAAAAAGTTTGTGACCATAGACGCAAATTAAAGGAAACTTATTACATATACGGGTCACTGTTTTTTCGTGACGATGTAGCAGCTTGTGAAATCTCCTTGCATTGTTTTTACAGTTGGTGAGACTAGTGTGATATTGTTTAAGTTCTGGCGAAAAACAGTTGGTAACTGGTATAATTTCGGATACTGTAACGTGTGTAAAATTGGTTCAATACAAGTACTTTCCTTTCGATGCCGAGTAAGTATCGAAAGAATTATTCGATTCTAAAAGTACTCGGTGTTGAAGCAAAAGTATCGAATACTTACTTGTATCTACTTGCATCAGAACAATCCTGAGCTTGCCTGATGCACTGAAGTCGCTCTGCAGTGTTAGTATAGTAGGCAGTGAACACGACGGACAAACATTATCGATGAACTGCAAGTCGTGGATACTCAGTGACGTAGGAAGGTTTGTTCGGTCCTGGAGGAGTGTTCAGATAGCCAAAGTGCATGGGCGTCCGCTTCTGTAAAGCGGGGAATCTGGGTTCGAGTCCCTGTGCAGCACAAATTTTCATTTGTCACCAACACATTGTGCAGCTACAATCTAATTATATTCGCAATATTGTATACATTTCTTCCATTTCATATACCTGTCGATAGTGGCAGTGTCTGTTCCTTCAGACATGAACTCAATAAGACACAGTAAAACACAGCAGTTGAGATAAAAATTAGTCGGCTCCATATGGTAGCTACACACCTAACTGCATACTTAATGAGCACATATCATCAAGTGGTTTGCGCAAGCATGCTTGAGTGTCCGTAGAACAAATCTGCACAAGCGTCATACTATACAAGCTTATGATGCTTGATCAGTTTCAGTTATGTTGGCTTGTGCAAGCACACTAACGTGAGCGTGCTTGGGTGTGCTTACTAACAGTAGGGAGGTTTGTACAAGAATATGTCAGTTGCAAGTTTTCATCATGCCGAGCAATCTGAAATTTATCAGTCGCGAATTGTTGTTACATTTTGTCCGTGCTAATGAAAGTCAGCCTTCCCTTTAGAATATCAGATCACAGGCGTATCATGATAAAACAGGAAGAAAGATTACAGTTTAACGTCCGTTGTTAACGAGGTAATCAGGGACGTAGCAAAGGCTCGGGTCAGGGAAACATCCGGATCGAAATCGGCAGTCTCCTTTCAAAGAAACCATCCCAGCATTTGTCTTAAGCGATGCAGAGAAATCACAGAAATCTAAAACTGTATGGCTGAACCGTCGGCCTATCGAATGCGAGTCTTGTGTGCTAAACACTGCACCACCTCGCTCGGTGGGTGTAATGACAAAGCATAAACGGACTCTGTGTGTGATGCCCAGCTTATTAAATTTAAAGCAATTTACCCTGCAGAAAATAATGATGCAATAATAAACAACTGGCTTGGTGCGAGCAGGACTCGCAGACTGAAGGCTCCGTGCAAACTTTATATTACGTATACAGAGAGTTTTTCCATTCCTGGAATGGAGGGTATTGAAGATTTTTTCCTGTTATCGACATTGATACTGGCAAGATACGGCACCAGGGCTTCTAAGATTTTAAGAAGGTTTGAATTTCAAGTTTGGAATCGGATAAACGCGAAAAAAGAATTATTTCCTTCTTCGTCTCATATATTTACAAGTTAACAATTTAGGATTTTTTTCTCTACTTGTAGTATGAAATCTTTCTCGTTGCCAAAAAAATTTCATGATTATAGGTCAACGGGAAGTACCCTATAGATTTTTATGAGAGTTTTCAAGTATCAAGATATGTGACTTAAATGATCGCATCTTTTGGTGGCACTGAATTAGAAGCTTACACCGGCAAGAGACCATACACCTTAGTATGTGACATAAATTTGAACTCATTTCCCAGAGAAAGGATTCTTAACGGTCGAACAGACAGACAAACAGGCAGACCGACGTATGGCCGCCAAAGAGATCCCACAGGGGTTTCGTTTTTACAGAACCTAGAAAGAGAAATTTACCGAGACCAAATTATGCAGGGGAAAGAAGAAAAAAATGGAAAATGGTTTTAAATTAGGGACTGCTGCATGTCAGGTGTATAAACCACTGCAATGATATTTTCGTTTGTTTAGGTTCCTGAAAGAATAGGAGACATCAAGAAATTTTGCAACTAATTAAAAATAAAGAGAGGTAATGATATATGGTTCCAAGAATACTGGTAGTTACCATACTACTGTTACATTCAAGACATTTTTCTTCTTTCGTTGATAGTGAACTTCCACGCATACAGTTTTATTTTACTTATTCTGATTTTCTTTTGTTAATGCACAAAGTTTAGTGAGCAAAGATTTTGTCTTGATTTAAAAAGTAGTTAATGAAATTGTTATTAAGATCTTCAGCATCTGCTACGGCAAGTACTCGTAGAATCATACTGTGGGCATGTTTGTAATTAAAATAAAATGCTAGCACATTGTCGTCTGAGCTCAACATATTTCAGGTACGGTGTGATGGTTGTACAAGCGTGCTTGAGGTGTGTGGAGGCATGAGAGATTTGTGCATGCCTGTGCAAAACGCTTGGTCATGCGTGGCTGTCAAGCATGCAGTTGCAGGAATTCGACAAAAATATGTAAGCACCAAAACCACAACACATTGCCATGCCGTTGAGCCCGAGCGCTTCTAGTCGCTTCAGTCCGGATCCTCGCTGCTGCTACGGTCGCAGGTTCGAATCCTGCCTCGGGCTGTCCTTAGATTAGTTAAGTGTAAGTAGTTCTAAGTCTAGGGGACTGATGACCTCAGATGTTAAGTCCCATATTGCTAAGAGCAAATTGAACCATTTGATGCCTAATGCAATGCAGGGAAACCTCTGACATTCAAGATAGCTCCCAATCGCAGATTCCAATCTTAATGGATATATACAGGTCCTATATGGTTTTCAAGGGAATCTTACACTATTCTTCTTGCTAAATAGTGTCACGTTCGAGTAACGATGATGAAGGTGAGTAACGATCATGCACGCTTTTCTCCAAAACAGAGACTCAATAATATTGAGATCTGGTGACTGTAGTGGCTGGGGAAGATGCGACCATTCATCCTCGTGATGACAAAACCAATCCTGGATACTGGCCCACATTATCACCAACAACGACTCCCCTCCCTCCCCCATCCATCCATTCCCCCCCCCCCCCCCCCCCCAAATCCCGTATCCCATATGTTTCACTCTTGTTGGCACATAAAGTGGGCCAGAAGTTTGAAACCGTGGGCAACAAGCAAAATACCCACTCAAATAAATTACATCCTTCCTTTGGTCCATATTCTAGTGTTTATAGCTTCAACATCGCGTTTTTCTAACATGGTTATTTGCATCACTGACGAGTGGTTTTGGAATTAAAACTAGCTCTTGAACTTCCTGCTTTGGAGCTCTTTTCGTGTGTTTTGATGCTGACAGGCTTCGCCAGTTCGACATTCTGCTCTGCAGTGTCTTTTGTACCTGTCGTCCTCTTATTTTTTGTCACAGTCCTCTACAATGGCCGTCGGTCACACACCCTTTGGTACGCATTGTGACACAGCGGATGATGTTTTCCCTCTTCTGAATGCGCTCTAAATCTTCGATACGGTGCCTCTTGATGCACCAAACCCTTCGGCTCCCTTGGCTACAGAAGCAACCACCATTCGAGCACCAACAATTTGCCCAAGTTCGAATTCACTTAGTTCCGCCGTAATACACTCAACAACTAAACAGAGCTCTGTTCTGACTACTATTGAGACTTGCAACGAAGGCCTATTGAGGACATTACATAGGTTCCATTGGTGGTCAAACACATCGGTGTGTATCTCGTGATGCCTAACTATCTTGTCTAAACCCTGTACGTATGTATCCAGCTTTAAATAGTACACTGCCCCTTTTGGGCGCTGTGGATGGTTTAGAACTAGTACCAGGCAGTCATGCAAGCCTCCATCAGCGATGCATCTCATCAGAGTGAAGTCCTAGCCAGTCGGTAGTATGGAATCAAAGCAATAACATAGGTCGACATAACGAAGTGACAAAATGCCAGATAGGATTGCCGGCCGGTGTGGCCGTGCGGTTCTAGGCGCTTCAGTCTGGAACCGCGTGACCGCTACGGTCGCAGGTTCGAATCCTACCTCGGGCATGGATGTGTGTGATGTCCTTAGGTTAGTTAGGTTTAAGTAGTTCTGAGTTCTAGGGGACTGATGACCACAGATGTTAAGTCCCATAGTGCTCAGAGCCATTCGAACCATTTTTGAACCGGATAGGAATTATCGAGTTTGGACGTGCCCATGACCACACCGGGAAAGAAGTTGTCCGATTTGTTGGTACGAGGACATCAGTGCGGTCTGTACAACGTGCCCGCACGGAATGTTCTACCGATAGCATCCAAGTATCTGCGTTAACACCAACGGGCGCAAAAAAGGTCGCAGTTGACAAGGACGAGGGACGAAAATCACGAATTGTCAGTGACACTTTCAATCCCAACAGGAGACGCTGTTGTCTATGAATGCACAGTGTTCTGAACTAGTTTTCGAAAGAAAGCTGTAATAGGAATTCTTTGTAATTAGCACTGGATGGTGAAAGCCATTACTCAAATCGCATAAAGCCTCACGTCCGTAACAGACAGTTTGTCCCAGAGTTAGGTCATTAGCTAAGACGTCAGAAATTTATTTTCTGTCCGGAAATAAGTGTGCAGCATCATATACATTCTGAACAGACATATTCCCACCGTTTACCTGCGGTGGTAACATCGCTGCTAGGTAGGTCTGCGCCTCCCGATGCAATAATATTATGTTATTCACTGCGCTTTCTCTGTATGAAGCCTTGTACGGCTTAAGGAATAGAATGTTCCCGAAACAAGCAATTGAATGTACCGTTTTCTAGAAACTAAAGAGGAATCAGTTCCGCATAAATAGAGAAGTAGCCGAAATGAAAGGAAGCGTAGCTGGTGTAACTAAGGATGAAACAGTAGCTACCTACTTCCAGTCTCCTGCTTCACCCTGTAGCAGTAGTAGTAATGGCGGTGGTGGTAGTAGTAGTAGTAGTAGTAGTAGTAGTGGTGGTAGCAGCAGCAATTTATTCGTCTAAGAATCATTTCACAATGATAAAGGCCTGTCAGTTTAATACAAGGAAGACATAGTGAGACGTGGTATTTACTGGTATTCAGGAAAACATGGAAGGGAGGACGCACCAACGAAACTTCCTTTTCGCACAACGTGTTTATTTAACAATATATAATCATAAATTTGTTTTCTTTAGAAATTAAAAAAATTGTGAAATGAACAGGCTTTTATAAGAGAAAACAAGAACAACATGACAATAATTACAAGGCCCCGGACCTGCAGCCCGCCCGTTACCGGGTAAAACAGCAGTGTTTACTATCGCGCTGGACACTGTTTCTCTTATTAAATGTCCTTCGGCAACAGGTGAAAACATATAAGTAATATTTATGACAAGAGTGTTCAATTACTCAAACAGATGTAATTTTTTTTAAATTTGGAAACTGTATGACGAAAGGTTCGGGGATAAGATACGCACCTATGTTAAGCAAATTAGGAAACAATTATGACAATGATAAGGCTCACTTAAAAGCAAGCAACCTTTTCATTTCATTCAGCAAACAAGGTGCGACTGGATCCCAACCCGTCCCTTTTGAGAATCTTATTCTGACTAAATCCCTGGTGACAGTTGGCTGTTAATATGTCAAAAGTTAAACTGCTTCTGAGCTATGAAGGAACGTTTTAAAACATTACGTATGAGCACTTATTACAAGAGAACTCACTCGGCGGAACTACAAGATCCAGTTAAAAATACACTAATAATGACCCGGTCTTTCAAAGACTGGAACGCACAGCTTAGTACAACAGGTAGTTTAGATTATCTCAAATATAATTACAATCAAGGAATTGAACCGGTTAACATCTAAATCTAACCACAAGACCCATGTTTGTTTAATGGCAACTTGTGCCTCGGTACAATTGTTTCGACAGTATTTCCGACCAGGTGTTGGGTCATTACAACATTAATGATCGTTTATTACCTAGAAAGGAACGCCAATATAATATCAGAACAAATTTTCAAACGAGAACTAGTGTCTAGTACAATACTACGGCCTATATTTACGACCAAAGAGCCGACCGAGTAAAACTCTGAGGGTCGGGTACAACCCAGAAAATAATTAGGAGGTCAGATAGACACTGACACCAATCAGCACGAGGATTACAGAAAGTTACTCCCCTTTATGAGCAAGCAGCTGCATGGAACCACGGTGCGTCGCGGCGATTACTGAGTGGTGCCGATGACAGCCAGGTAGAAGGGGGCAGCCAGGCCACGAGCGGTCATCCGACACAAAGATTGCCAATCGACCGACGGGATGTCGGCCTGTTGCTTGTAGTCGGCGCTGACCCCGATGGAGTTCTTCAGTATCGTTACTTTGAGCAGGCCCTCCTTGCGTAGCTCGTGGCTTCGGCCACTCGGACCTCGTGATCGCCTCTTGTCGCGACGCTACCGCCAAGCCCCGAACTTGGTACGCAGGACTCGGGCCAGCGAACCCGTATATGTTCCGGCAAGCAAAGAGCTTCTGAGGACACAACCCACAGATACCAACTCTTCCTCATAGATATTGGCAAGAGGGATAGTCGATACTACCCTTGAGCTAGTGGCGCCAGACAGAACATTCTACTAACGTAATGGCGCCACGACTCACATAATAATATAGAGGGCGTTTCATATATACTACAAGAATGGATATTAGAAAAATGGATGTACAAATATTTGTGTGTATGTTGTAACGAAACCTATTAAAGGGTTTATTATAACGAAGTATGCGATACCCTCCTAATTCAACCAGTTTAACTAGCAATTACGATAATAGAAAAGTAATTGTGTATGTTAGCAATGATTGCATAACATGTCTACATAAACAGTCAACCCATTAAAATACGATTAATAGCTGACCCACACAAAAGTTAACATCACTTGAACACTGATAAAGCAGATGTCAGTATGTAAAAACATTATATTCAACTGAAATAATTAATATGAAATACGAATAATATTGGTCAACTTACGTATTTTGGATCTCCTTAAATAAAAATTACCCAATGAAACCTATTTATTCACTAGGACTGTTTTCACTCACTATTCACGTACACACATCTATTTTAGACGAGAACAACTGTAATTTTTAATAATTCACGTTATTTACTTATGTATGCAAATAAGAGAAGTCAATAGATGTACCTTTGAAAAACGGCCTTCTTGCAACAAAGAATTGTTCTGACAAGTTGACAAATCTGTCTGTCATTTTAATGACCTGTTAAATTATGTCACTCGATGTAAATTAATAACTTTTTTGCACAAATTACGATAACAGATGGATGCCTGGCTTATAAACCACATCTCTTCTTAGTAGTTCTTTGACGAGATTATAAATACAGGCAGCAAGAAGCCTCGTCAGCTCACTCTTGATAGAACTTTTGTAAAGTGTGTATGTTATTGTCTTATGTGGAGAAACAATCCAAAGATGTTGTAAAAGAAGTGTTACTCTGTACTGTGACAACGTCTTTGGGTGGTCGGCGGAGTTCAGATGACTACCATGCCAATAAATAGTTGAAGTTCACTTATGCTGTCGTTCATTATTTATCAACAAGCACATCAACAACACGGAACCTCATCTTTTTACCCCTAGACGAATACATATAGAGCCAACATTAACATCAAGATACAGCAGTGAACCAGCCAGCAGCAGCAGCAACTACTACAATACAATTTAATGGCGCCAACTCAATTCTCTACATCAAGTGCTAACAAGCTTCGTATATTGGAGTGATATAGTGCGAATATAGGATTGGGCGACCATTGTAATGTATATTCCACACCGCCTTCTAAACCACTGGATCGATTTCAAACAAACTTGGTAAACATATCACTTACTCTATGAAAATAATCGCTCTGAGGGAAAGAACCACCTACCTATCAAACGGTTGGGATGGAGGTGAAAAAGCAGTTCAGCCACAATCCGCGAATAGCCATGCATTAGTTGTCCAGTATTTGAGAATGAGAGCACCTTGTGACTTTGAACAAATTTTGCACACAATCTCAAACTTTTAAGAAACTTTTTCTCCCTCACAGTCCCTAAAAATATTGAAAGGAAAAAGGTTTATCGCACACTACTTTTTCGCTGTTCATGCAGCTAAACTGCAGCACGAAGCATGATGTTTCAATTTATTACTTCTTTACTACTATCTTTATTTGCGACACATTTTGTAAATAGTATTCGCACCTATCACTGAATGTACCGGAAAAATTGTAACATTGGTCAACAGAAACTGGTATACGCACGCGTATTAAAATACAGAGATATGTAGACAGGCAGAATACGGCGCTGAGGTCGGCAACGCCTACATAAGACAACAGGAGTCTGGCGCAGTTGTTAGATCCGTTACTGCTGCTACAATGCCAGGTTATCAAGATTAAAGGGAGTTTGAACGTGGTGTTATAGTCGGTGCATCAGCGATGGGACGCAGCATCACCGAGGTGGCGATGCAGTGAGGATTTTCCCGCTCGACCATTTCACTAGTGTACCGTGAATATAAGGAATCCGCTAAAACATCAAATCTCCAACATCGCTGCGGCCGGAATAAGATTCTGCAAGAACGGGACCAACGACGACTGAATTAAATCGTTCAATTTGACAGAAGTGCAACTCTTCGGCAAACTGCTGCAGATTTCAGTGCTGGGCCATCAACAAGTGTCAGCATGCGAACCATTCAACGGAACATCATCGATTGGGCTTTCGGAGCCGAAGGCCCATTCGTGTACCCTTGATGAGTCCACGACTCAAAGCCTTACACATCGCCTGGGCCCGTCGATACCGACATTGGACTACTGATGACTGGAAACGTTGCCTGGTCGGAAGAATCTCGACTCAAATTGTATCGAGCGGATGGACGTGTACAGGTATGGAGACATGAATCCATGGACCCTGCATGTTAACAGAGGACTGTTCAAGCTGGTGGAGGCTCTGTAATGGGCGTGTGCATTTGGAGTGATATGGGACCTCTGATACGTCTAGATACGACTCTGACAGGTGATCGTATGTAAGCATCCTGTCTCATCACCTGCATCCATTCATGTCCATTGTGAATTTTGACTAACTTGGGCAATTCCAGCAGGACAATGCGACACCCCACACGTCCAGAATTGCTGCAGAGTGCCTCCAGCAACAATCTTCTGAGTATCAACACTTCCGCTGGTGACCAAACTCCCCAGAGATTAACAATATGTAGCATTTCTGGGATGCCTTGCAAAGCGCTGTTCAGAAGTGACCTCTACCTCTTCGTACTCTGACGGATTTACAGTCAGCCCTGCAGGATTCATGGTGTCAGTTCCCTCCAGTACTACTTCAGTCATTAGTCGAGTCCATGTCACGTCGTGTTGCGGCACTTCTGCGTGCTCGCGGGGGCGCTACAGTGGATTAGGCAGGCGTACCAGTTTCTTTCTCTTTTCAGTGTATATCATTGGCCGTCCGACATATAATTGAGGAGATGCGACGTCAAACACTGAGATGGGTGGAAAATTGCGCATCATGAGCACCTGAATACTTATTCAAAATGGCTCTGAGCACTATGGGACTCAACTGCTGAGGTCATTAGTCCCCTAGAACTTAGAACTAGTTAAACCTAACTAACCTAAGGACATCACAAACATCCATGCCCGAGGCAGGATTCGAACCTGCGACCGTAGCGGTCTTGCGGTTCCAGACTGCAACGCCTTTAACCGCACGGCCACGTCGGCCGGCTGAATACTTATTGCTCCGCTGTATGTAGGCCTTCTTACGACGCTCTGTTTTGACGCTAGTATAACCGTGTTTCTCGGCTTCCATGGTGTCACTGTACTTCGCTTGGGTGCTCAGTCGGTCGCCCATGCTGCTATAGCTTCCGTGTCTGCTGCAACACGCTCAGAATTTTCCCCTTCTGGTCATTGACACAGATGGTTTGACGTCTGGGAGCTGCCAAGGTAGAACTTGGACGAATTTTTTGTGTGAGCCGGGGAGACTATTCTGAAGCGTAACATCTTCCCCATCCTTCAGAAAATTCGTCTCGAATTTTTCGGTTTCTAGTACTTGTAATAACCCCATCCCACGTATTTTGCACCAGTAGTTAAGTATTAGACAACTTTAGTTATTCTTCCATTACCTTCCAGCTAACTTACACGATTTTCAGGATACTATATCGACGCAATAACGTATGTCCTTATAGAAGTCATTTCTTACTAACACAATAACTCATATACTTATAGATTCATCTATTAGTTTCAAGTAATGACCCTACTCTGTCTGAGCTTTATTTACAACCCAATCAACAGGTATCTGATGTTTAGTAAACCTCAACGGTACAGTCTCTTTTGTTTAAAACGGAAGTAGATTACGCAAATAGCTATCAGAACTACTACAGCTCTGGTAGATGTAACACTGTGATGTTGTCTATCGCGGTATTCTTGTACGTGCTGAAATATTTTTTCGGCTGTAATTCTCCCTTTTTGTATTGCTACTAGTGCGTCTTATGCCCGCTCTTGGTAGCTGCGTGGTCAACGCGACGGAATGTCATACCTAACGACCCGGGTCCGATTCCCGGCTGGGTCGGAGATTCTCTCCACTCAGGGACTACGTGTTGTCATTATCACCATAATTTCATCCTCATCGACACGCAAGTCGCCGAAGTGGCGTCAACTTGAAAGACTTGCACCAGGCGAACCGTCTACCCGACGGGAGGCCCTAGCCACACGGCATTTCCATTTCCAGTGCGTCTAATGGGCGTAGACTGCCTGGATTCAGGGTATTATTGAGGGAGGTTAAGTTTTGGGTAAGCCGTACCTCTAGTTGCTTCTTGGGCCAGTACAATATAGGTTATTTCCACTTAAGTGTGGTCGCACCAGTGATCGTAACTGTAGACAGAATGCTCCTCATGCTAAGTCACAAGTCCTAAAGTTTATTATTATCCCGCTGTCCCATAACTCCACTTTTTTCGTACCTGTTGGTTTCCTGTGTTCGTAACATTTTATGCTAAAAAAACTGAGAAGACCCAGTGGATGCCCACTCTCCGGAAAAGTGCACACAATGGTAACACATTGATATTCATTTGGTTGAGTTTTTCCGAGGAACAACTGGACCTCACACGCTAGTCCGCATCATCCTACTAGCGCAGATCATAATACCTTCCCTCTGGCATCTCTGTACGTCTTCCAACGACGTTAGAGCGTAGACATCTCTTTCCTCTGAAATTATTACTACGTATTTATCCCACAGCCATACCCATTCCCCTGCAATTTTCCAATTGAGTGGATATGAGTGTATGGTAAAACATTGATACCACGCATTGTCGCCTACTGCTGGGAATCGAATAAACACACGTGACCTTGCACCATCGGAACTCATTTCAGTGATGGACTCGTGATACAATAGTGCCAAATTTCCATTTGTTGGTTTCACTATGTGCTATGATTCTGCTGTAAATTGTTTTTGCGCTTTGCGTATGCCGATTAGGAATTGCTGTGGTGGCAAGAATTTACAACTTAGCTGTCCAAGGACGGCATGATTCACTGCTTCTTTTAATCTAGCTACTCCCATCCTTGCTTTTTCAGACTATCTGTTAGTGCTCGTAGCAACCTAGGTACTGCCACTCTCCAATCCACTGCGTTCAATCAGTTTTGCATTCTCTATAAGTCATTGATTAAGACCTGCACCATATCTCGTATATTCTGCACTAGTTCAGCAGTTAATACTCACAAAATCTTGGTATTGTTTAGCAATGCTATTCTAGATTTGTCAACTGAGTGGTATGCCACTGCACTCTGGATTTATTGGCCTCCGCTACTTCTTGTATTCGCCCCTTCTTATCGTTCAAATTTCGGCGGCTTTCACCGTCGGCTGCGCCAAGCACTGTTTGTAGTAGTTTCCCTGCAGCCTCTAACCAACGCCTTGTTCTTAAGCTCAAGGGTTCGTTGTACCAGGTCCATTATTTGCGTGAGTTGTTTCCTTAGATCTTCATAAGAGAGCTCTAAACCTCGGTACCCACCAGGTTAACCGAGAGCGCTAATGCGCTGCCTCCTAGACTCCGGTAGGTGCGCCGGCCCCAGATCGAATTCGCACAGCGGATTACCGACGTCGGCCGGTGTGCCAGCCCGCCTGGATGTAGTTTTAGGCGGTTTTCTACATCCCGTTAGGTGAATACCGGGCTGATCCCCACGTTCCGCCTCAGTTACACGACTCGCAGTCATCTGAACACGTTCGCATTATTCCATGGATTACACTAGACACATACAGCTGGGGTTCACTAAATACGTCCTGGGGGGGGGGGGTACAGTGTCGTGGCAGGAAGGGCGATTGGCCACCCATTAAAATTAACCTTGCCAAATCCGATCCTAACCATGCCGACCCTGCGAAACCGCGGGATAAGGCACCAGCGAAAGAAGAAGAAGCTCTAAACTTCAGTATTCCCTTGTTCTACGGTTAAAATTTCCTCGTTCCGTGTTTCTTGATGCAACTCCCAAACGTGCCTTGCAATGGCTGCATTTCATTCCTAACCTCCAATGCTCTGAAAGTAAATCGAAGAACCCACTCATGAGTTGACAGCAGGAGGCAGGAGAACAGTGCTCCATACTCAAAAGGTTGGGTCCGTAATGCAGCTGTTACGGTCCTCCTGGCGAGGTACAGTATCACCATGATCACGATACTCTTCCAGGGCTCCATTCAGGTACGCAGCCACAGATAAAGGAACCTTTATCACTGTCTGCCCCTCCCTCCAGAAGGCAGGTTTAGCTGGACAAAACTGTAACCCCCATGTACAAAAACAGCGTTGTGTCGATCTCTCAATAACGAAAAATTAAAAAAAGCTTTGAAATATACTAAAAAACAGGAAAAAATAGAACTGAATGACTTCATAATAATCTACACAAGAACAAACAAAGAGCAATACAGACAAACAATCTCATATCTTATCTGTCGATGTGCCCTAACATGTAAGGCATTTTAGACCCCAGTGGTCTGTTTCTTTTTGTTCCACGAGGCTTCGCCTTTTGTACTGCAGATGATGCAGCTGATAAAAATGCTCTTAACGCCTTTTTAACAGACAGTCTTCACTCCTTCCGATCTGATCATGTAAGCTTAGAAAAGTTGTGGAATGATCTCAAAGAGATAGTATCGACAGCACTTGAGAGATATATACCACCTAAATTAATAAGTGATGATACTGATACCCCATGGTACACCAAACGGGTCAGATAGCTGTTGCAGAAGCAGCGAGAAAAGCATGTCAAATTTAAAAGAACGCAAAATCCTCAAGACTGACAAAGTTTTGCAGAAATTCGAAATATAGCGCGTACTTCAAAACGAGATGCTTCTAATAATTTCCACAATGAAATTCTGTCTCGAAATCTGGCAGAAAAACCAAAGAGATTCTGGCCATACATAAAGCATACCAGTGGCAAGACGCAGTCATACGTCACTACACCATAACAACGGTGAAGTCACTGACGACAGTGCCACTAAAGCAGAGTTATTAAAGACAGTTTTCCGAAACTCCTTCACCAAAGAAGATGAAGTATATATTCCTGAATTCCATTCAAGAAAAACTGCCAAGATGAGAAACATAGAAGTAGATATCCTCGGTGTAATAAAGCAGCTTAAATCACTTAATAAAGCCAAGGCCTCCGGTCCAGATTGTATACCAGTCAGGTTGCACTCAAAGTATGCTGATAAAATAGCTTACCGAAAGATGTGTACCTAAAGACTGGAAAATTGCTCAAGTCACACCAATACCCGAAAAGGGAAGTAGGAGTAATCCGCTGAATTCCAGGCCCATATCGCTAACGTCGATGTGCAGTAGGGTTTTAGAACATATACTGTATTCGAACATTATGAAGTATGTCGAAGATTTATTGACACATATCTAGCATGGATTCAGAAAATATCGTTCTTGCGAAACACAACTAGTTCTTTATACTCATGAAGTAATGAGTGCTATTGGCAGGGAATGTCAAATTTATTCCATATTTTTAGATTTCTAGAAGGCTTTTAACACCGTTCCTCACGAGCGTCTTCTAAACAAACTGCGTGTTTATGAAATATCGCCTCAGTTGTGCGACTAGATTCGTGATTTCCTGTAAGAAAGGTCACAGTTCGTAGTAATAGACGGAAAGTCATCGAGTAAAACGGAAGTAATATCCGGCGTTCCCCAAGGAAATGTTATAGGCCCTCTATTGTTCCTGATCTATATTAACGATATAGGAGACAGTCTTTGTTTGCACATAATAGCCAGCCGCGGTGGCCAAGCGGTTCTAGGCGCTTCAGTCCGGAATCGCGTGACTGCTACAGTCGCAGGTTCGAATCCTGCTTCGGGCATGGGTGTGTGTGATGTCCTTAGGTTAGTTAGGTTTAAGTAGTTCTAAGTTCTAGGGGACTGATGACCTCAGATGTTAAGTCCAATAGTGCTCAGAGCCATTTGAACCTTTTTTTTTTTTTTTTTTTGCACACAATACTGCCATTTACCGTCTTGTAAAGTCATCAGATGACCAAAACGAATTGCAAAATTATTTAGATAAGGTATCTGTATGGTGCGAAAAGTGGTAATTGACCCTGAATAAAGAAAAGTGTGAAGTTATTCACATGAATACTAAAAGAAACCCACTAAACTTTGATTACGCGATAAGTCACACAAATCTGAAGGCTGTAAATTCATCTAAATACTTTGGGATTACAATTACAAATAACCTAAATTGGAACAGTCACATAGATAATGTTGTAGGTAGGGCAAATCAAAGACTGCGATTCATTGGAAGAACGGTTGAAGGTGCAACAGGTCTACTAAAGAGACTATTTACACCACGCTTCACCGCTTTATTCTGGAGTGTTGCTTTGCGGTGTGGGAACCGCAGCAGGTGGGACTGACGGATGACATCGAAAAAGTACCAAGAAGGGCAGCTCGTTTTGCGTTATCGCGAAATAGGGGAGACAGTGCCGCAGACATGATACGTGAACTGGAGTGGCGATCAATAAAACAAAGGCGTTTTTCGTTGCGACTGGATCTTCTCATGAAATTTCAATCACCAGTTTTCCCTTCCAACTACGAAAACTTCTGTTGGCACCCACCTACATAGGGAGAAATTATCATCACGATAAAATAAGAGAAATCAGGGATCGCACAGAAAAATTTATGTGCTCGTTTTTCCTGCGCGCCGTTCGAGAGTGGAACGGGAGAGAGAGAGACAGCTTGAAGGTGAGTCATTGAACCCTCTGCCAGGCATTTTATTGTGAAAAACAGAGTACTCATGTAGATCTAGATTTAGATATGTGACAATGCATCAACAGCTCCCTTATAAGTCTCTGTATGTCCATCTTTGTAGAGATGGTTGTGGGACTCGACTGTTCGATAGAGGATGACAAATTAAACACCTTTCAGCTGCCTAATTTCCCGTCTTATTTTATTTGGTAACCAGTTTCAGGCTTAATGCATGCCAGATAAATAGTCGAAGTCTTCGTTGGTACAGGTGATGTCACATCCACTACTTGGTAAGCTCCATGATATCGGGTCAAGAATTTCTTTGTTTTGATGTATAAGAAACCGTCACTAACACCTACTGGTCAACCCTGTATTGTGGTAGCTTCCCTACACTGTTTTATATATGCTTTTGTCATTCAAAGGCTTATGTATTTGCGTATTTTAGTTGTTGCAAATGTCTCGTAATTTCTTAGCAAACTTTTTCCCTGATTCCACGTCGGATCCAACTTCGGCTTAATCGCTTCAAAAGGTGAAAGCATTTTTTCTCTCATATGTTACCTAGTATGGCGAAAGACAGATAAGCATATGGATGTAACAACGTAGACTTTAGAATTGTATGCAGCAGTGATAAAATTTAAATATACATCCCAATTTTCATAATCATTGCCAACGAAATAGCTCAACATTTTCGAAATCATGTGATGAACTCAGTCTTATCTCTCATTAGCTTGGGATTGGAAGGAGCTTGTTTGCAGTTTGTGAATTCAGAGCAATCGACACAACTGCCTCATAAGATCGAGTATGAAATTAGTACCCTGCTCTGTAAGTAACATGTCAAGAATATCAAATGAGGGTAACCAATTGCTTACTAAAGCTTGAGCAGCTGTATTCGTTTCTGGCCAGTAATGCAACAACTGCTATACAATGCGAGAAATGGTCAATTATAGGTAATACGTATTTATTTCCTGCTGGTGTTCTAATAAAAGGACCTAAAATGTCCATCCCAAGCATTTCAAACAGTTTAGATGCTTGCAGTAGATATTGTAATGGAATCAGTCAGTGGCTAGGAGCAGATTATTGCATATGATATATGCAGTTCCTGATGTATTGCTCGACATCTCGTTTTTTTATACTCCTCCACAATTTTTCAGCAGTTCATATATCATTTGTTCTTCACCTACCATGGTCTGACAGTAAATGGTCATGTGCTTGTCCCAAGACTATGTTTCAGAAAACTGCAGGTACTACCATTTGTAGTCTGCATTTTGCTGTTCTGCACAGCCAGCTGTTGTGCTTGACAAACCGAGGTAGTGACTTGAATTGTTGACAGTCAGCATAAGCAGTTTTTAGAGCAGCAATTCCTTTGTTCAAACTGTCGGCGTCAGCATGCATTTTCCATGACTTGTGTTTTAGCTGATAATCAAATTCACTCAAACAGAGTGCTCACCTTATCAGTCTGCTGCTAGAGTCCTTCAGTCCTAATAACACTTTGAGAGCAGTGTGATCCATCATTGCTTTAAATTGTCAACCATATAAATAACAGTGGAAGCATGTAAGGCTGCCTGGCACTCAGTAGACCATTCAAATTTTGCCCCTTTTCGTAACAAACTATTCAGAGGTCTGGCAATTTCAGCAAAGTACTTTACAGATCGACGATAATAATGGCAGAGGCTGATGAAACTCAACTGGTGGCGAAAAATTTTGTACTGCTGAGACCAAGCATGGATCTGTTGTCACACCTTCCATGCTAATTACATGCCCAAAGTAATTTAGTTCTGTTGCTGCAGATTGACGTTTATCAATACATAGCGTTAGCTGTGCTATCCTTAGTCTTTTAAATACCTGCTCAAATCGTTGTACATGCTCTTCCATGTCCTCTGAAAACACTATAAAATCATCAAGATAGATCATACATCATCCCATAAGTACACCACCCAATAATCTCTGAAAGGTGGCATGTGCATTCTTGAGTCTGAATGACAGTCGGTGACATAGGTAATGATTCCTAGAAATGGAAAACGCTGTCTTTGGTCGATCCTCTGCCGCTACTTCTATTTGATGATATTTTCTCTTTAAATCCATTGTGGAGAAATGGTTGTCGAGAGTCTCTGCTTCGTTTAGTATCAGATATGTATCAGTAATCGTTTATGCATTGAGGTATCGATAGTCACTGAAAATTCTGATTTTTAGTGCTATCTGGTGACTTCTTCAGGACCAAAATTATGGGTGCTCCCCAGGGACCATTAGCTAGCCTGCTGCTTGATAAATTCCTCCATTATTAGTTGCATACACTTCGGAACTCAATATGGGAATATGAATTCTTGTGCACTGGAGCATTATTCACTGTTCGTATTCTGTGTTGTGTGAGTCGCTGTGCTGGTAGTGACCACTTGGTTTAAACAAATCCATGAACTGCAGCAATAAAGCTTCCATTGCCTCTCTATAAATTCCCTGTAAATGTTTCACTTTCTCATGTAATGCAGCTGTGTCGATGGGTTGCTTGGAGCAGAGGTCTTCACTTGACGTATCCCTGTCATATGTTTCCGAAACATCCAAATTAGCTATTGGTGAACCCTTTGCTGGACTCACGTCAACCCTGCCAAAATTATCAAGACTGATCAGAACGATAAAATCTCCATCCATGTCACTGATGTGTACTATGCTTCTGCACACGAAACATTGTGATTTATCCAATTATTCATTACATTACAGTGGCTACATAACATAAAATACACCCTTAGCTCCATATATGTGCTCACCTGTAAACTGCAGTATCATATCTTGCGAACTGATCTTTAATGGAGAATTGGAAATTTGTGTTAAGGTATTATGGGACCAAACTGCTCAAATCATCGGTCCCTAAGCTTACACACTACTTAATCCAACTTAAATTAACTTACGCTAAGGACAACACACACACCGATGCCCGAGGGAGGACTCGAACCTCGAACCGTGACGAGACGCCCGAGACCGAACGGCTCCCCCCCCCCCCCCCCCCCCTCCCGGCACTTTTAATGCTTGTGTCCACAGTTTATTGGGTACCACCCTCATGATTGGTGAACCACGTGATAGTGTAACATGTGTAGCTTTTGCCTCTAACGGAAGCAATGCCCACCTAGTTCAATTGTATCCTGCAGAAGATCAATTTTCCTTGAAGTTTAGTAAGAAACTCGAGACCAACGATCGCACAATAACACTCACCAACACGCGACAATAATTCTACATTCTCATGTTAAAACTGAGCAGCGTTGTCCCCAGTGACTTAACGTCAGCCGGCAGCTGTGTCCGAGCGGTTCTAGGCGCTTCAGTCTGGAACCGTGTGACCTCTACGATCGCAGGTTCGAATCCTGCCTTGGGCTTGGATGTGTGTGATATCCTAAGGTTAGTTGGGACTATGTAGTTCTAAGTCTAGGGGGCTGATGACCTCAGATGTTAAGTTCCATAGTGCTCAGAGCCATTTGAACCATTTGAACTTAACGTCTTACCACCTACTCTGTGTAACCTATTCTGTGGCTGTCCAAGAGATCCGGAATGACTACTCCTAACGTCTACGCTCGGGCGTACGTTAACTCTTTAAAGCCTGTACTATGGTAAGTTGACGGGCTTCACCTTATAAGAAAGGATTTTATTAAATATGTTGACCGCGTGTACCTGAATAGAGGCAAAATCAGACTTTCACCCGCTCAGTAACAACAATGATACGTCAAGCAAGTCTGAAGTGCAACTACACGTTAGGACGGGCACGAAACATACACAGCAGATGCTACCAATTGTTAATAATACGGTCGCCAGCCTAATTAGGCATTAAGTGAATTTTTTCCTTGTACAAGCGGATGTACGTACTAGCATAACAACACGTAGTAATACTGCATTATATGGAAAATTTTAGAACCAGAAAATTCTACTGAACTAATATTTTCCCTTTCTGTACTAATTTGGACAAGCTATAAGTACACAGCATTACACTATAATGATTACTACAAACTGCGTTTTGTCTACTGATCCGACTGAAATCGGGCATAGGTTACCCTAGAGATAGCACTTTTGAAACACACATACCATGTCAATTTTAAGAAGGGTAAAACACTGATAAATTTAGTTTTTATATAGACTTTAACTTTGCTGGTCAAATCAGTTCAGTACACTTCAGAATATAAAAGAATAGAAAAGAAAAGGGGGTTGGGGGCGGGACCCTGAAACTGTTATGATCACTGTGTTGAAACTATTAACTATTGAAAGCATTAAGTACTCAAGATTTCCAACATATGAGTTACTACTCTTTTTGTCTTATTACTTCCTCATTTAACTACCATTAATTTTGTCTCAGATTAATTAAACTTCATTACTAAACCACTTTCAAAATTATCTTACAACTTTGTCAGACCATTGTTCTTTGCTTATATTTTCATTAACAACAAAGTATTTTAAACATCATCCTAACATAGATAGGTCTGCAGGTAATTCTTATTAACATAAACTTTAAATCTTCATTTCGGGACACTCGGATTGCACAACATGTGGAAAGGACCCTGTCTAGGTTAGTGATGAGGATAATTAAATGATAGGACAATTCTGGTAAAAGTTAAGTTGTTATTGAACAGTCAGGAACAAAAGTAACACTGGTCCACACGAATACAAGTCTAAAAAAAATTCAACCTGTTCGTGTCGATGCGGCGGTTGGCGGTCGCGCGAGATGGCGAGGCGCAAAGCACACATACAATCACAGCCATGGCTCTCGATGTATCGGCACTTTGCTTCTTCTTAGCGTCGCAATCCTTTTCAATTTAGCGCCTATAGAATATAGCCATGCTGTATAGTCGTCGGAAACAGCACATCCGAGGCTCAATGAATTCACGTATTCCAGGAGAGCCTCCTCGATCCAGAGTGTGTTTCTCAGACCGATGCCCAACTCCGACTATCTCTACTGCTGAGCCCGTTATGCCGTGCCGCGCCCGTGTGCATTTTCCCGCGCTCGCCTGCCATATACCTTTTACCGCTCCCCTACAGACAGGGTATTCAGCAAAGGTTTTACATTCCACATATCCTAATTCATTGCCTACGTATGGACCAGACGCATAAGTACAACTTTAACAACTTACAAAAGTTTCAACATTTCTTACATTTCCATTTTGTTATAATATTACTTGAAATTTGACATAAATATTAATATTTACATCGAAAGCTGTTTATATTTTCCTCAACACAATGACACGAAAAGAAAAAGAAATGTAATCAAAACATTGCTTACACTAATTTATCGCAAATCAGAAAACAAATTTTTTATATGTACAATTGTTGTTACACATGCCCCTGTTTCCAGTAAATTTTACTAAGTATAAATTTGATGGGAACACTAAATTTTACATTTATACAGTGGTTCTGAATCTTTATGTGAGTTTACCATCCAAAAAAATTTTATACCATAAGCTTCCTGTCACTCACATTATATAGGTCTACACTTTTTAACATATCAAGAACATTTACTTATCATTTACTTAAGTGCCTTTGGCACAGTCCACTCTCCTATCACAACATTATTTAAATAGCAAATTACTCATTTCGACTAGATTTCTCAAAGAAATAATTTCAAAATCTGGAACACAACCACTTAACTACAAAAGCATACACAATTATCTATATACACTATAAGACAATTTGTTGCTGCTTGCATTGAATGGCAGTCCATTTCCTTACTTACTAGAAAAAAAACACAATAATATTTAGAAAATTATTACACACATTTGCTGCCTATTATTCAGATTTGGGCAGTCCTTTTCACCTCATATTGTCACATCTCCTGTATCACACTTATAATTCTCCTTTGACTATTTATCTGCCCTCTTTGGTGTTTGGCAGTCCTTTATATTATGGCTCATACACTGCCCATTTTCATTTTTGACAGTCCCATCTTTTATCCGGCTGATAGCATTTATCCTTTCTTTTCAGCCCTTTTTCTCCATACCTCTTTACATTTATAGTACAATTGGTAATCTGAAACTCACATAATTACATTAGTACACTGATATTGGTCTACCTAAGTTACAAAGGTTTGTTACATTTGGCATAAATTAGATTCAGCATAATATACAGCATATTTACTGTAAATTGTTTTCTGATTGTACTTAGTTCACTCACTTCTAGGAACATGCAGTTTCAGGTCCACAATATTTCTTACACCTAAAGGTCTTTTGGATTTTGGGTAGATCAGGTAGTAAGCATTATCGTGCGGAATGTTCTGTATTATACAGTCCATTATAAATATATTTAAATTTGTAAATTTCATGGTTCAGTTCACTAGATTTTTCGTGGGTTTTTAAAAGAACATAATCTCCAATTTTAAATTTTGAAACTTTCAGATTTTTATCATGTCTTTTAGATCTCGATTCAGCTTTTTGCTTTGGCCTATTTCTAATTCTTTCTTTTGACTCAACCCCAAGCTTGTACAAGGCGGAAACTCTAGTTTTTCCTCAATTAAACTTTTACCTCTGCTGCCTAACAAAATTTCGTCCGGTGGGAACCCAGTAGTTTCATGAGGTACTGTGTTCCTGACATTCTCAACTTCCGATATAAATCTGCCCCTGACTCCAATTCATGCCCCTTCCTGTTTTTTCCACAACGCACCTTGGTCGATTGTGACATCGTCCCAAGATACGTTCCTGACCTGTGAACCATTTATATCTGGCGGCTTTTTCGGTTCCGGCAGTTCAAAGACATTAATTACTTGAACTCTTTGTAAAATAGACCATGAGTCGTCAGGTGGCTCTTTCTTTCTTTGTTCAGTCTCAACATCTGGATTTTGTTTTGAAACTTCGTCATCATTATATACAATATTGCAATTAACTGTATTTCCATTATTTCCACTATTACCGAAACATTCGTCATCTGAACTATCGTCAGAATCCAACCATTCTGGATCGCTTTCAGGTTCTAACATAAAAGCTTTTCTGAGACAGGCACTAAGTTCTTCCTCAGTATTTTCGTCAGGCTTTAATTTTAACTCGGTATCCTCTTTCGACAAAACGACCTCATCATCAGCTTTACTCACATCTACTGTTACTTCATATTTAGTGTAATCCTCGTGGACTTCAATCACGTTTAGGTAATTACCAGCCTCTTCCTCACGGTGCCTTTCGGTAGCAGCTTGTACAGTTGGCGGATTGTTAACAGAAGTTACTTCCTCGTCAATGCTAAGGATTTCATCCTCCAATTCCTTCCTATCTTTAACTTTCGACCTATCGGCAGCACGCGTACTTTGCGCGGCGCTGTTTACTCTTTCCTCTTTAAACTCGGGCCACGTCACCTTATCGACGTCCCTATTATCTCCTTTTTCACTAATTAACTTCCTTGCTTCATACTCCTTCTTAAAATCCTCCCACTCACATTGCTTGAGGCCTTTGTACAGATCATCGATCTGCACACGCCAATTACTTACTTCTGCTAATTCATTCTCGCCTTGTACTTTATTGCTAACACTGCTAACCGCACCTCTCTGTGTATCCACAGTCTCATTTATTATTTCCTTCGCCACGGAATTACCACTCGTAATGTATTTATCAGCTCTTACGGCTAAGTTTGTACCCAATGCTGCCGCATCGCTAGCGGCTTCTCTCTGAACAGCTGTTCTGCTAAGCTGGGCCATTGCCCTCTGATGCTCCACTCGCCTGTTAACATGTAGCACTCTGCACAGCGAAGATGAGTCATCTTTGTGCGCACCTGGCGCTTGCTCCGCAACGACACGTTGCGTCGTTCCACGGCTGTCTCTGACCTGTCTCATCACTTTACTGTCGGTCCGGTAACTTTTCTTAAATCGGGGCCGGTATGTACTGTCCGCTTCCGTTTGGCCCGCAACGTTCGCGGAAATCAGTTTCCCGCGTCGTTATTATTTTGCGCGGTGTACCCTCTACCGCGACCTGGATAACTTCCTCTTCCTCTACCTCTACCTCTACCTCTCTGTATCATGTTGACGCGAAACCCTTCGCCGTCATTTCTCTCGTCATTATTACGGTTATTTCGGTTACCAAAATTTTGATAATTGGCACGACTTTCGCGCCAGTGGTCTTCGTCTTCGACCCTTTCTAGAAATGCTTGGAAGCTGCGATGATTGCTTCCCATGTATCTCTTTGAATCTTCTGGAAGCTTTTTATATAGTTCCCAGATAATTTCTGAATCTGATCTCCTACCTCTTAAATGTGTCAATTTTCGGTACCAATATTCGCAGAAATCTTTGAAAGAATTTCTGCCCCTGTTATCATGAAGTTTGGCCATGATAAACTCGCACCACAAATGATCCTGTTTTTGTTCGGACCAATATTCTTCCGTAAATTTTTGCTTAAATTCTTCGAACGTCATTCGTTCGGTATTCAAATTAATTCCCCAGCGCTTAGCGTCACCTGCTAAGGCACTAATTACTACGTTTATCTTTTCCTGATCAGACAAGTGTTCAGGAAATATTCTCTCGCAATTTTTGATGAAATCTAACGGATGCCATCCGTTATGTTTCTTGGCGGGATCGAAGCGTTCCTCACCTTCCAATAGCTTCGTAAGTGGTGTGCCATTACAGACAACACCAGGCCTATCTTTAATTTTACCCTCAAGATCGAAAATTTTGCCTTGAATTTTCGAAGTATTTTGTTCACATTTTTGTACACATCCGGTAACTTTCTCACCTAAATCTCTTTCAGTGTCTGAAACTGCCTTTTTCAACTGTGATATTCCGTGTTGACATTCGTTTACGATCTCAGTTTTAAGACCGAAAACTTTTTCGTCTACTTTCGTTTCAACTAGAGGCTCTACTTTCTCTTGGATGTTGAGAATTTCAACATCAAACCTACTGTTAATGTTGTCAATTTCCCCCTGCATATTATTCATATTTTTGTTAATTGTGTCAATTTCAAATTTCATAGTATTTACTACAGAGCTTAAATTACCCACTTTTTGTTCTACCTGTTCTATTTGTTTACTAATTTTAATTCCTTGCTCTTCGACCTGTGCTTTAATCTGACCAACTTGTGTTTTAAGCTGGTCATCAACGTGTCTGTGTTTTGAGCTGCTCATCAACGTGTCTTTTAAGCTGATCATTCTGTGTTTTGAGCTACTCACTCTGTCCTGCAATTTGTTTGGTTAATTGTTCAAATAAATCGTCCATGCTTAAAATTTTGACACTGCCTTGTTCTACGGAATCGGTGCATTCCGATCCTACCTAAAATTTTTCTTTCGGTTCTTTCTTTATCTGTGGTGAATCAAACATGTCAGTGGATTCATTCACATACCCACTATCATCCACAAAGTCACCCTCTACTTCTTGTTTTATCCCTTGCTGTGTTCGAGGCACTCTCGACATTTCAATCTGTTCGTTAACATGTTCGTGATACTGTATGTACGCCAATTGTCTTCCACTAACGCCATCTGTTATCTGGCCGCGTAAACTCCTGCTATTGCCCTGCGCATCTTCCATTATGCTCGGCACATCTACCGTGTCTACGTCCCTGTCCATACTGAATGCAAATTACACCACACTACTATACTTGACGTTCACTGCAATTTACTTTACTAAATATTATTGCAATTTGTGCCACTGAACATCCACTGTTCGGTATTCACATTAATTTGTGACCGACAACAACTGGATGTCCTGTCACGGTCGCCATTTGTAACGTCTACACTCGGGTGTACGTTAACTCTTTAAAGCCTGTACTATGGTAAGTTGACGGGCTTCACCTTATAAGAAAGGATTTTAGTAAATATGTTGACTGCATGTACCTGAATGGAGGCAAAATCAGAATTACACCCACTCAGTAACAACAATGATACGTCGAGCAAGTCTAAAGTGCAACTACACGTTAGGACGGGCAAGAAACATACACAGCAGATGCTACCAATTGTTAATAATACGGTCGCCAGCCTAATTCGGCATTAAGTGAGTTTTTTCCTTGTACAAGTGGATGTACGTACTAGCATAACAACACGTAGTAATACTGCATTATATGGTAAATTTTAGAACCAGAAAAATCTACTGAACTAATATTTTCCCTTTCTGTACTAATTTGGACAAGCTATAAATACACAGCATTACACTATAATGATTACTACAAACTGCGTTTTGTCTATTGATCCGACTGAAATCGGGCATAGGTTACCCTAGAGATAGTACTTTTGAAACACACATACAATGTCAATTTTAAGAAGGGTAAAACACTGATAAATTTAGTTTTTATATTGACTTTAACTTTGCTGGTCAAATCAGTTCAGTACACTTAAGAATTTAAAAGAATAGAAAAGAAAAGGGGGTTCGGGGGGGGGGGGGGACCCTGAAACTGTTAGCATCACTGTATTGAAATTTTTGACTATTGAACTCATTAAGCACTCAAGGTTTCCAATGTATGAATTATTTCTCTTTTTAACTTATTTCTTGCTTATTTAACTACCATTAATTTTGTCTCAAATTAATTAAATTTCATTACTAAACCTATTTCAACTTTGTCAGACCTATATTCTTTACTTGTATATTCATTAACAATAAAGTTCCTTAAACATCATTCTAGCATAGATAGGTCTGCAGGTAATTCTTATTAACATAAACTTTAAATCTTCATTTCGGGACACTCGGATTGCACAACATGTGGAAAGGACCCTGTCTAGGTTAGTGATGAGGATAATTAAATGATAGGACAATTCTGGTAAAAGTTAAGTTGTTATTGAACAGTCAGGAACAAAAGTAACACTGGTCCACACGAATACAATTCTAAAAAAAATTCAACCTGTTCGTGTCGATGCGGCGGTTGGCGGTCACGCGAGATGGCGAGGCGCAAAGCACACATACAATCACAGCCATGGCTCTCGATGTATCGAAACTTTGCTTCTTCTTAGCGTCGCAATCCTTTTCAATTTAGTGCCTATAGAATATAGCCATGCTGTATAGTCGTCGGAAACAGCACATCCGAGGCTCAATGAATTCACGTTTTCCAGGAGAGCCTCCTCGATCCAGAGTGTGTTTCTCAGACCGATGCCCAACTCCGACTATCTCTACTGCTGAGCCCGTTATGCCGTGCCGCGCCCGTGTGCATTTTCCCGCGCTCGCCTGCCATATACCTTTTACCGCTCCCCTACAGACAGGGTATTCAGCAAAGGTTTTACATTCCACATATCCTAATTCATTGCCTACGTATGGACCAGACGCATAAGTACAACTTTAACAACTTACAAAAGTTTCAACATTTCTTACATTTCCATTTTGTTATAATATTGCTTGAAATTTGACATAAATATTAATATTTACATCGAAAGCTGTTTATAGTTTCCTCAACACAATGACACGAAAAGAAAAAGAAATGTAATCAAAACATTGCTTACACTAATTTATCGAAAATCAGAAAGCAAATTTTTTATATGCACAATTGTTGTTACATACTGACATGTGAGCTCCCGTGCCCACCAGATATTTATATTCCATACCATTTACTTTTCCTAGCAGGCAGTATTACAACTCTGCATACGTTTCATCTACCTTGTGTTCTACTGGGAATGCCCTCTGCTGAATGAGGCACTACCACCATCGTTTAACGACCGATAATTAAGACGTTGCTTGTCCTGTAATTTCTAATGACAATCATGAGCTCTATGGCCCACCTCCCCACATTCATAACATTCTTGCTGACGATATTATTTCCTAATGTTGCACAGGCGCCCACATCTACACTTCACTTTAGAAGATAAAACACGCGATCAGTCTGTCTTTGTGTTCTACATTGATCTCGTTCAATTGGGTAACAATCCTAATGGCAGCAGGTAAGTCACTTGGGTTCTCGATTCTGACCCTCATTGATACATCAGCAGAAATACTTCTTAGAAACACATACAGAGCTCTATTCTCTTTCTGATGCAGCATCACTCTATCGCCCTCTGCATTTTGCATTGATTCATATGTTTCCTAATACAGCAAGAGAACGAATCCACTGATTCACCTTGCTTCTGCGATAGTCCATTGAGTTTCTCCATAAAGAACCTTCCGCTGTTCTGCTTCCAATAGTGCTGTATCAGACCACTAGCCATTTCATCAAATGTTTGGGCGTTATTGAGCCTCTTGTGCTACACCCACTAACCTTAATCAAGTCATATTTAATGACGTTTCTTCTAACCATTTTCCGAATTTGGCGGCAGCCTTTACGTCACTAATGAAACCAGACTCATCCTCGATTGCTTTCTCCGAAAACGGCGCTATCACTTTAGATGCTGCGGGATCGATGGAATGTTTTATTTTCTCCTGTATCAAGAACTCCTTGCCTCCCCCCCTCCCCCCACCACCACCCCGAACTTTAGCTCTATTCTCCTATGCAATGCTCCATTGTCTTGCCCCATTGCGTTATAGTTTGTAACAACGCGGCTCTCTGAGCCTTCAAAACTTCTACCGTTTCCTTCAGAGTCGCTGCTTATATGTCCAGTATTTCTGTAAACGCCGGCCGGTGTGGCCGAGCGGTGGTAGGCGCTTCAGTCTGGAACCGCGCAACCGCTACGCTAGCAAGTTCGAATCCTGCCTGGGGCATGGATGTGTGTGATGTCCTTAGGTTAGGTTTAAGTAGTTTTAAGTTCTATGGGACTGATGACCTCAGATGTTAAGTCCCATAGTACTCAGAGCCATTTGAACTATTTTTTCTGTAAACTTCGTCTACCGCTATACCAGAAAAGAAGGAAACTGTACACACAACGGGCAGAAAAAGGAATTAACTACATTTGATATTTTCGCCGTATCATAGTCCTACGAGATTCTGTTCACAAGTGTCCTCCGTGACCAACCCTTCAGTACGTACTATAGATAACTGGCACAGCTTGAACACAGGGCAAGCCGTGCTTAGATAAATTACAGTACACTGTCTGCAAGGAAACTTCTGTAGTGTTCCCATGTAATTGAGACAAGTCTGCAGGTTGCTGTGGTCGGACCTTCTGTGAGGGTCCCTACAACTTAACATGACCATAAGAAAATACAGAACAAGAAAGCAAACAAATACCAGTAACTCACTTCAAGGCATTTTACGAACTTCAACTCATAGCTGCTGACCGCACGTTGGGGCTCATAGACCGTCAGCTGCTGTTGTCCTGGATGTGTGGGTGTGGGACCAGATATAGGAGCCTGATCCCAAATAGTCATCAGGAGAGAGGCAGGAGGGACGTGGCGATGAGAACCCAGCTACGCTCGAGCGAGTCAAGAAAAAAACCATTGACAATAGTACGTTTGTTAAGCAGCAGTACAGATTTGTCTTCCAAAGCGCTATGCCATCGACGGGTCGGGAGATCAACGGCCTTATCAGCAGAAGAGGGCCGGTAAGCACTTCTGGTTCAGCCAGCATATTGAAAAGTTGGGTGGCGGCGGTTACATCAAGAGGCTGCAGTCGACCTGTGGACGCAGCGGTCTCCAGCCCTATGTGTCGAATTTTTAGCGTCCGCCAGGGTTACTATCGTGGAGCGTAGCAAAATGATTAAAAAATTTGAAATTAACTATACGTTACACAAATGTAAAAGAAATTGACACAGCAATTGTTCCTCATCGTCATCTGAAGTACTGACAGTATTTGAATGATAATATAAATGTTAAAATGTCGTAAAATTGTCCTCGCATAGGGGGGAAACTAAATGAGAAGCTTTCGCGATGTCTGTATCGAAATGTACTTATTTGTTCTTGGGAAATTCGGTACAATATGGAAAATAAGTCAAACATGATTTAGAAAGTTAAAAGTTTCTACATGAGAAAAGCTGCTTACATTTCTGGTACTTGGGATGGCATGTGGCATCGATAACCATCTTCAGGTAACAAGAACCTTAACTGTTTGAAAGTTTCCAAGGCCACACAATAAAAGGAAAAACGTTTTACATGCCTTAAAGCTGTAGTTTCTATGAAATCACTTAAATACAGCGACACAACTATTACAATGATAATTGTGATATTGTTTAGTGCCATAATATTTTTTGTTTCATTTGTGATTATTTCTTTTTTTTTATTATATGACCTTGAAGTCTTTACAGCTCTTAAGCTTTCGATAATTACAAGATCGTTACATGCCATTCCAGGTACAAGAATTTTAACTGCTTAACCATGTGTCTGATCTTTCAACATTTTTAAATCGTATGTAATGAGTTTACCTGAAATACGTTTCAGTACAGACATAGCTCCTGGAGTATATCGTCACTGTTTTTTAGCTATACTGAGCCAAGACGTGTTACGTTTCAGATTGTCTGTCAACTTGGTGCTATCCCTGATACTTTTCAACTTAATTATTTTCTTGTACGGTCGCCGTACCGGAAGTTTCTTATTGTACTGGACCTGCTACGCAGTGTCACCAATTTTTGCTTTGTGTCTTCTTCACCTTTTGTAGATGGTCGAGGGCTGGAAGAGAGCTTCAAACTATTGAAGCTACTAAATGACGTAAACGTCTCTTAATAACTCTTCTCTATTTCGTTTACAATATATATTAACATTTACCACAACGGATGTTTAGATATCCTGTGAACTGGTATGTCAGAACAACATCTCCGAATATACTCTCAGAGCAGAGCAGAATAGAATGACATGTCATTTCTTTTAAGCTTCTTTCAACTGTTTTCGACTTCTGCCATCGTCGGCAGCGCCTCTTGTTCTGTGCCTCCAAAAACACCGCATAAGTGTGATGACAAATGACAGGGTGATCCGAAGCTCCGTTAACAATTGAAAATGCCCTAATTCCTATCATGACGTAGGGAAAGAGATAAAACTTTAAACATATGCCTGAAACAAGGTGCAAAAACCGGCAAACATATAGCGCTGAACAGTGACATGTCACTGACGGCGCTTAAGAATCCATATGCATTATAAAAATAGATGTATGTATTTGTGTATGTGTGCCCATGTATGTTCCACGTCTCCCTCTAAACTATTGGACCGATGTTAACTAAACTTGATACACATATACCTTACTGTACCTTGCTGTGAGGCTACAACAGCTGTGGCGGTAAGAAACACCTACCTATCAAATGCGGTGGTGGTGGGGGGTGTAAAAGAGACGTAGCCTGCCATGTGTGAATTCTCAGATTTTATTCATAGAGTATTTGAGAACGACAGTACTTAGCAATGTGCAAGTAACTTTACATGTAATTTCAAACATTTACGAATTTTTTTCTCGCTGACAACCCCTGCAAAATAACGAAAGGAAAAAAGTTTATCATCTACTACTTCTCCGCAGTTCATGCAGTAAAAGTACCACATGAGGCATGACCCGATAAAGTATTACTTCCCTACTACTACTTTTATCTGCGACACATTTTGCAGAGAATATCGACACACAGCACTGAATGTAACTGCAAACCTAGATCATTGTACGATACATAATTGAGGACATATGACGTAATAAACAGTGAGATGTATTACATGGCGCTTAAATTAATTACTTCATTGCTACTAAGCCCATTTGCAACACATTTTGCAGACAGTATCCACATATGCCCCTGAATGTACCTACAAAACTATATCGTTGTACAGCACATAGTACAGGAGATAAAAAAACTGGACAATGCCGGGTTTTCCTGATAGTCGTGTATAAAATGAGCTGTAGTGAGAAAGGGAGTCAGGTCTCCAAATCTCAGTACACGTGATTATTGGTTGTGGGGCTGCCTGAAGTCGCAAGTCTGCCGCGATCGTTCAATCTCATTACGGATTCTGAAGACAACATTTGACGGCAGTTTCTCACCATACCTACTGATAAGCTGTATAGTGCTGTTCACAGCATTGTCCCTCGAATAAAGGTATTGTTGATGAATGATGGCCAACATGCTGAGCACTTTTTGTAAAAAAAAAAAAAAAAAAAAAAAAAAACATCGTCTTTGCAGCCGGCCGCTGGTGGCCTAGAGGTTCTAGGCGCTTCAGCCTGGAACCGCGCGACCGCTACGGTCGCAGGTTCGAATCCTGCCTCGGGCATGGATGTGTGTGATGTCCTTAGGTTAGTTAGGTTTAAGTAGTTCTAAGTTCTAGGGGACTGATGACCTCAGATGTTAAGTCTCATAGTGCTCAGAGCCATCTGAACCATCGTCTTTGCTACAGCGTAGTCGTGACGCTAATCATTGCTTTTGCATCATATGAAGTGTCATCAGTTGGTCACTTTGTGTACTTTTCTTTTCTTTCAGTAAAACTACATGTCATTTCAAACACGTGTGTCAATTTTGAGCTCTGTACCTTCATCATTCCGTGAAGTATTGTTTTTTCAAATGTTTGTAGTTTATTGGGTCACCCTGTAAACGCGACAGCAACACAGTGGGTGAAGACGCTCTATAGCCATTGCTTTGCCGATATCCTGTGCTTATGCTTCTTCCATCAAATATGCACATGTATTAAACAGAGAGAGCCCACTGGGAAGTTCTCTACTTAAATACTATATAAACAACATTTTTAAACGAACATCTTTCATTGGCTTGAGAGGAGAAAGTGTAACATGTTAATCTGAATGAACAACATGTAACATCTCACTCCACATTTCCGCGATGTTAGTGCCACTTTACGTCATTTTCACATTTGTATAATGATTGAGATATTATAAATAGATCAGTTGACAAAACACAACAGTTGCTGTGACGAGTTTTTCGGTAACCATATCCATTCTCTTTCAGTCTATCTGATTATCAGGCTGCATAAAAGAAACTGCAACTCGGAAGTCTCTAAGGAATAAGCCGGTAGTACCTCAAAGACGACGAGAAGGCCATGATAACGGACAGACATTTTATATATTGGTATTTAGAACGTGAAAGGAAGTTTTAATACAAAGGAAACAGAGAGTATTGAAAATCTGGAACAAAGATGTTTACATATCACCATAGCAGCAGAAACAAAGAAGAAACAGAGAGGAACAAAATATTTAAATAATTTGACAATAATTTACAGTGGATGTGGACAAACACAATGAGAAGTAAGTGCAGTAGGTATTCTTATAGATGAAAATTGGGAAAGGATAGATTCTTATGACTATATAAATAAAAGATACTTTTAATTGTGCCTGTCTGCAACTTAATGTGTCTTCTTTACAGTAAGTAGCAGTCTGTCTTTTTCTATGTTGTTAAAATGAAAGGATAGTAATCGTTAGACTTAGTACTGATAGAGGACATTTAGGCATCATAGGAGTACATGCACCTTGTAATCTGTCCCCTCCTTCCATCTTCCATCTATTATCCACATTAAACAATGCCCAGTCCAAGTAATTAATAAGCAAAGTGTTTTATGAAGATATGTCAGGAGCGAAGATTACAATAAACTTTCAAGTTTACTTAGTTTGTCATGTAGAGACGGATTCAGTTCTTCTGGTCTAGGGGTCTGATTCTTGAAGCTGAAAATCTAACATCGAGTCCTCACAGTTGGTTTGAATTAAATAAATTGGAATTTTTTACCTAAATATATTTTCCACTGATTTTCTCACATTAATGTATATCATACAGTATTTTGATTTTTCACATTAACAACGCCGCAATTACATTGTTCGCACCTATTATACAAAAATACGTCCGATCACATCAGAGGCAAGCTTACGACTCTCACACTTTGCGGAAGTGACAATATTCCAAAGGGTTTTAAATTTTTCTTAACAAATGAATTCCTACTAATTTTCGTTACATTATTAATTTCGATTGTTATTTCATAAATGAATCCAGAAATAAATATAGTAAACAGTAAATGATTGCGTAATTAATCATAAAAATTTGAAGTGTGCAATAATTAGTAATTTCAAACGTTTAAAAAATAATTTTAACCCTACATTCAGAACTAATAGTTATCGATTTTATCAAAAATGGTTCAAATGGCTCTGAGCACTATGCGACTTAACTTCTGAGGTCGCCGGCCGAAGTGGCCGTGCGGTTAAAGGCGCTGCAGTCTGGAACCGCAAGACCGCTACGGTCGCAGGTTCGAATCCTGCCTCGGGCATGGATGTTTGTGATGTCCTTAGGTTAGTTAGGTTTAACTAGTTCTGAGTTCTAGGGGACTAATGACCTCAGCAGTTGAGTCCCATAGTGCTCAGGGCCATTTGAACCATTTTTAACTTCTGAGGTCATCAGTCTCCTAGGACGTAGAACTAATTAAACCTAACTAACCTAAGGACATCACACACATCCATGCCCGAGGCAGGATTCGAACCTGTGACCGTACCGGTCGCCCAGTTCCAGACTGTAGCGCCTAGAACCGCACGGCCAGTCCGGCCGGCTATCCATTTTACCATCGAAACTAAAATATTTTACAAAGTAATTCCTTCTCATAAATTGTAGCTTCAACTATAACACCGAGCATAAAATTATCTGAAAGTTTTCAGAAAAGCAACTGAGATAATATTGACCTGGCCAGAATTCGAAAAATAATATCGGTACCGACAACTAGTGTTGAGGAAAAGTAATGCTAGAGGAGGATGTGCTGTTACCTGAAGAAGGAAAATGTGAGGATTCTAAATCTTTTTTTGAAGAACTGAAAAAAAACCAAATAAGTAAATCTGATAAAACTGGTCAATTCCATTCTACGAGACTTAAATGCAATAATAGCAAAAGTACGAAAAGCATATACATTAGTAAAACCTGATACAATAATTTTAAATGAAAATGGTAAGACATCAAGAGATTTTGCTACATCTAATCATTTAAAAATTACAAGTACCTTCTTCAGAAGGAGAGAAATAAAGAAATCTACTTGGTATGAAAGAGGTTCGCGATCAGTAATTGATTATATAATAGCTGATGAAAAAAATAGGCTGTAAAGTTTGAGATATTCATGTATTTATTGTACTATATTGTGTTTAGTTTGAACTATTTGCAGTTCATTTGCATGTCTTTGTTGATATAAATTTCTTATGCTTTCTTTCTGTACATCTGTTTATTTCCTCCATCTTGTCCATTTAATCTCTCAAGTAACTAGGAAGTGACCAGAGAATATAGCCTCTGATCAATGAGTGTAGTGCTGTGTTTATGTGTGTGACTAATGTAAAGTTAATTTTTGGACTCCCTAAAGACGCTTGAGAAGCGGACAATAGGAGATTTAAAATATACACACCTGGAAATTGAAATAAGAACACCGTGAATTCATTGTCCCAGGAAGGGGAAACTTTATTGACACATTCCCGGGGTCAGATACATCACATGATCACACTGACAGAACCACAGGCACATAGACACAGGCAACAGAGCATGCACAATGTCGGCACTAGTACAGTGTATATCCACCTTTCGCAGCAATGCAGGCTGCTATTCTCCCATGGAGACGATCGTAGAGATGCTGGATGTAGTCCTGTGGAACGGCTTGCCATGCCATTTCCACCTGGCGCCTCAGTTGGACCAGCGTTCGTGCTGGACGTGCAGACCGCGTGAGACGACGCTTCATCCAGTCCCAAACATGCTCAATGGGGGACAGATCCGGAGATCTTGCTGGCCAGGGTAGTTGACTTACACCTTCTAGAGCACGTTGGGTGGCACGGGATACATGCGGACGTGCATTGTCCTGTTGGAACAGCAAGTTCCCTTGCCGGTCTAGGAATGGTAGAACGATGGGTTCGATGACGGTTTGGATGTACCGTGCATTATTCAGTGTCCCCTCGACGATCACCAGTGGTGTACGGCCAGTGTAGGAGATCGCTCCCCACACCATGATGCCGGGTGTTGGCCCTGTGTGCCTCGGTCGTATGCAGTCCTGATTGTGACGCTCACCTGCACGGCGCCAAACACGCATACGACCATCATTGGCACCAAGGCAGAAGCGACTCTCATCGCTGAAGACGACACGTCTCCATTCGTCCCTCCATTCACGCCTGTCGCGACACCACTGGAGGCGGGCTGCACGATGTTGGGGCGTGAGCGGAAGACGGCCTAACGGTGTGCGGGACCGTAGCCCAGCTTCATGGAGACGGTTGCGAATGGTCCTCGCCGATACCCCAGGAGCAACAGTGTCCCTAATTTGCTGGGAAGTGGCGGTGCGGTCCCCTACGGCACTGCGTAGGATCCTACGGTCTTGGCGTGCATCCGTGCGTCGCTGCGGTCCGGTCCCAGGTCGACGGGCACGTGCACCTTCCGCCGACCACTGGCGACAACATCGATGTACTGTGGAGACCTCACGCCCCACGTGTTGAGCAATTCGGCGATACGTCCACCCGGCCTCCCGCATGCCCACTATACGCCCTCGCTCAAAGTCCGTCAAATGCACATACGGTTCACGTCCACGCTGTCGCGGCATGCTACCAGTGTTAAAGACTGCGATGGAGCTCCGTATGCCACGGCAAACTGGCTGACAATGACGGCGGCGGTGCACAAATGCTGCGCAGCTAGCGCCATTCGACGGCCAACACCGCGGTTCCTGGTGTGTCCGCTGTGCCGTGCGTGTGATCATTGCTTGTACAGCCCTCTCGCAGCGTCCGGAGCAAGTATGGTGGGTCTGACACACCGGTGTCAATGTGTTCTTTTTTCCATTTCCAGGAGTGTATTTGTGTTTTTGTTGTTATTTTTGTGTTTCTTGTTGTATTTATTTTATTAGGTTAAATATAATTTTTCACTTTTCTTTCCTATTGTGTTTGTCATGAGGAACACCATTTTCATATGTGTACCGAGATATAAGATCACTCTCATCTAAAACGTAAGAATCAGAAAAGATCACACACAACGAATACATTAATACTCAGACCACTTTTTGAAACTGACAAATGTCTTTATTTTGTCTTCGTCATTTGTGCAATGCCTCACTATGTTTCACATGTCATTTAAATGTTGCTTATTTTGTGTTAACACCATTTACACTGTTGCACTAAAAGAAGAGAAAGACACCTTACTGTGAAATAAGGTAAATAGATGACAAACGTCACAAGAAAACACACTCGACTTACCTAGATTTGCTGAAAGCTTGGATAGAATTTGTTGTGTTATTTGTGATTTAGAGTCAGGAGTCCACAGGAACAATTCTAACACCCAGCAAATCACATAACTTTTGCACTCATGCAGCGGTGATAGTGTGTATAATTCCTGGTTGATTCAGGTCAAGACAGGGTGTAATATTTTTGGTTGGCAAAACTGTGATGGTCCAGAATTTTGTTCACAACGACCCAGTTAAAGAGTCATAATTTCTTTTGTTTGTATTGAAGTATGACACCACTCATGCAGAAATTATTGGGTAACGGGGAGGTAGTGAGAGGTAGCATACCACTCTCTTACTTTAACAACATTGTCAGTCAGATTAACGTTCATATTTTAGGTCATGATCTCGGTGTTCCCTGGAATTAAATGTAATAAAACAAATAGAATCAAATGATGGCTAGCCCCTACCTTAGTGGACTCCATAACGCACAAAAAGCAGAAACAACAGCTGTACTCTCTTCTTTACCCTGCCTTGATCCACCACCTCAAGGGCGCAATAAATGGTGCACAATATCATACTTAGGAGAAGTCCCATTTGATGTAGCCAGAAAGTTTAAATCCAGGAACATAAAAACATAATTTTAGGTGCACAGCACTGTTGTTACCCGGTTATGAAGACAGCAACCGTGCTTTGGAAAAGAGTGTAATACATGAAAACACTTTTAACTGTTGTAAGTATATATATATATATATATATATATATATATATATATATATACACTCCTGGAAATGGAAAAAAGAACACATTGACACCGGTGTGTCAGACCCACCATACTTGCTCCGGACGCTGCGAGAGGGCTGTACAAGCAATGATCACACGCACGGCACAGCGGACACACCAGGAACCGCGGTGTTGGCCGTCGAATGGCGCTAGCTGCGCAGCATTTGTGCACCGCCGCCGTCAGTGTCAGCCAGTTTGCCGTGGCATACGGAGCTCCATCGCCGTCTTTAACACTGGTAGCATGCCGCGACAGCGTGGACGTGAACCGTATGTGCAGTTGACGGACTTTGAGCGAGGGCGTATAGTGGGCATGCGGGAGGCCGGGTGGACGTACCGCCGAATTGCTCAACACGTGGGGCGTGAGGTCTCCACAGTACATCGATGTTGTCGCCAGTGGTCGGCGGAAGGTGCACGTGCCCGTCGACCTGGGACCGGACCGCAGCGACGCACGGATGCACGCCAAGACCGTAGGATCCTATGCAGTGCCGTAGGGGACCGCACCGCCACTTCCCAGCAAATTAGGGACACTGTTGCTCCTGGGGTATCGGCGAGGACCATTCGCAACCGTCTCCATGAAGCTGGGCTACGGTCCCGCACACCGTTAGGCCGTCTTCCGCTCACGCCCCAACATCTTGCAGCCCGCCTCCAGTGGTGTCGCGACAGGCGTGAATGGAGGGACGAATGGAGACGTGTCGTCTTCAGCGATGAGAGTCGCTTCTGCCTTGGTGCCAATGATGGTCGTATGCGTGTTTGGCGCCGTGCAGGTGAGCGCCACAATCAGGACTGCATACGACCGAGGCACACAGGGCCAACACCCGGCATCAGGGTGTGGCGAGCGATCTCCTACACTGGCCGTACACCACTGGTGATCGTCGAGGGGACACTGAATAATGCACGGTACATCCAAACCGTCATCGAACCCATCGTTCTACCATTCCTAGACCGGCAAGGGAACTTGCTGTTCCAACAGGACAATGCACGTCCGCATGTATCCCGTGCCACCCAACGTGCTCTAGAAGGTGTAAGTCAACTACCCTGGCCAGCAAGATCTCCGGATCTGTCCCCCATTGAGCATGTTTGGGACTGGATGAAGCGTCGTCTCACGCGGTCTGCACGTCCAGCACGAACGCTGGTCCAACTGAGGCGCCAGGTGGAAATGGCATGGCAAGCCGTTCCACAGGACTACATCCAGCATCTCTACGATCGTCTCCATGGGAGAATAGCAGCCTGCATTGCTGCGAAAGGTGGATATACACTGTACTAGTGCCGACATTGTGCATGCTCTGTTGCCTGTGTGTATGTGCCTGTGGTTCTGTCAGTGTGATCATGTGATGTATCTGACCCCAGGAATGTGTCAATAAAGTTTCCCCTTCCTGGGACAATGAATTCACGGTGTTCTTATTTCAATTTCCAGGAGTGTATATATACAATCAGTCTGGCAGGGCAATGTGTACCGGCCTGAGGGAACACCACAGACGCTGGAAACTAAGAAAAGGGGACTCTGCTTTTGCAGACCACCTGCTTAAAGAAGGCCATAGTTAAAATGAAGAAAGATGAAATATCTTGAAATAATGGAAATTTATAAACACGTGTCCATCAACGCAATTCTGGTACTGAGTGACCAGGAACATTTCCCTCACTCGCCAGTTCCGACAGCAGATACTCCTCATGATCCCATTCAGGCTATGTTGTAAACTACCTCTTTTACTGACATTTCAGTTACTATAATTTCACTCTTTGCGTTAAAAGATTTTTACTTTGTGTAATCACAACTGCTTCAATCACTTGCTTAAATCAATATTATATCTTATTGTTTTTAATTTAGGATCTATTAGACAAAAGATTATTTTATTCAGCCACATCTTTGGAATATGCTGCCGAAGTTTATAGTTCAATTATGTTCTTCTAGGTACAACTGTTGTAATTTTTCTGCAGTTCATTAGTTAATGTGTCACATATTTTATCTTAGCTAAATAATCCTATACTGCATTTACACTGAAACAGTCTAGCTTTATTTGTAATTCTAACATCAACATTTTTCATTCTGGAAATCTTTGATCTAACAAAGTTTGACTGTACTACATATTTACCTTGCTACCGATTCGTCTAGGAAATTTGTGGTAAGGTCTTATGGGGCCAAACTGCTGAGGTCATCAGTCCCTAAGCCTATACACTAGTTAATCTAACTAACTTACGCTAAGGATGACACACACACCCATGCCCAAGGGAAGATTCGACCCTCCGACGGAGGAAGCCACGCGGGCCGTGACAAGACGCCCTAGATCGCTCGGCTACACCGCGCGATAGGTTCGTGCAGCAAATAATGAATACTGTAGTGTATTAAACAAGTGTTGTGTGTATTTCATTCATAATGTACAAAATGTTCTGCCAAGAAGCGATGGAACATTCAATCAATGCAGTTATCTTAATAAATTTCTGTATCGTTAAAAGTTGTAAAGCCACTTTTGACTCACCTTGCCTAATGTGCCATTTGGTGTTGTGTCCTTCAGTCCTGAGACTGGTTTGATGCAGCTCTCCATGCTACTCTATCCTGTGCAAGCTTCTTCATCTCCCAGTAACTACTGCAACCTACATCCTTCTGAATCTGCTTGGTGTATTCATCTCTTGGTCTCCCTCTACGATTTTTACCCTCCACGCTGCCCTCCAATGCTAAATTGGTGATCCCTTGATGGCTCAGAACAGGTCCTACCAATCGATCCCTTCTTCTAGTCAAGTTGTGCCACAAACTTCTCTTCACCCCAATCCTATTCAATACCTGCTCATTAGTTATGTGATCTACCCATCTAATCTTCAGCATACTTCTATCGAACCACATTTCGAAAGCTTCTATTCTCATTTTGTCCAAACTATTTATCGTCCATGTTTCACTTCCATACATGGCTACACTCCATACAAATACTTTCTATACTCGATGTTAACAAATTTCTCTTCATCAGAAACGCTTTCCTTGCCATTGCCAGTCTACATTTTATATCCTCTCTACTTCGACCATTATCAGTTATTTTTCTCCCCAAATAGCAAAACTCCTTTACTACTTTAAGTGTCTCATTTCCTAATACCCTCAGCATCTCCCGACTTAATTCGACTAGATTCCATTATCCTCGTTTCGCTTTTGTTGATGTTCATCTTATATCCTCCTTTCAAGATGCTAACCATTCCGTTCAACTGCTCTTCCAAGTCCTTTGCTGTCTCTGACAGAATTACAATGTCATCGGCGAACCTCAAGGTTTTTTTTTATCTCCATGGATTTTAATACCTACTTCGGATTTTTCTTTCGTTTCCTTCATTGCTTGCTCAATATACATATTGAATAACATCGGGGAGAGGCTACAACCCTGTCTCACTCCCTTCCCAACCGCTGCTTCCCTTTCATGCCCCTCAACTCTTATAACTGCCATTTGGTTTCTGTACAAATTGTAAATAACCTTCCGCTCCATGTATTTTATCCCTACCACCTTCAGAATCTGAAAGAGAGTATTCCAGTCAACATTCTCAAAAGCCTTCTCTAAGTCTACAAATGCTAGAAACGTAGGTTTGCCTTTTCTTAATCTAGCTTCTAAGATAAGTAGTAGGGTCAGTATTGCCTCACGTGTTCCAATGTTTCCACGGAATCCTAACTGATCTTCCCAGAGGTCGGCTTCTAATAGTTTTTCCATTCGTCTGTAAAGAATTTGCGTTAGTATTTTGCAGCCGTGACTTATTAAACTGATATTTCGGTAATTTTCATATCTGTCAACACCTGCTTTCTTTGGGATTGGAATTATAATATTCTTCTTGAAGTCTGTCTCATACATCTTGCTCACCAGATGGTAGAGTTTTGTCAGGACTGGCTCTCCCAAGGCTGCCAGTAGTTCTAATGTAATGTTATCTACTCCCGGGGCCTTGTTTCGACTCAGGTCTTTCAGTGCTCTGTCAAACTCTTCACGCAGTATCATATCTCCCATTTCATCTTCATCTACATCCTATTCCATTTCCATAATATTGTCCTCAAGTACATCGCCCTTGTATAGAATCTCTATATACTCCTTCCACCTTTCTGCTTTCCTTTCTTTGCTTAGAACTGGGTTTCCATCTGAGCTCTTGATATTCATACAAGTGGTTCTCTTTTCTCCAAAGGTCTCTTTAAGTTCCAGTAGGCAGTATCTATCTTACCCCTAGTGATATATGCTTCTACATCCTTACATTTGTCCTCTAGCCATCCCTGCTTAGCCATTTTGCACTTCCTGTCTATCTCATTTTTGAGACGTTTGTATTCCTTTTTGCCTGCTTCATTTACTGCATTTTTATATTTTCTCCTTTCATCAATTAAATTCAATATTTCTTCTGTTACCCAAGGATTTCTACTAGCCATTATCTTTTTACCTACTTGATCCTCTGCTGCCTTCACTACTTCATCCCTCAAAGCTACCCATTCTTCTTCTACTGTATTTCTTTCCCCCATTCCTGTCGATTGTTCCCTTATGCCCTCCCTGAAACTCTGTACAACCTCTGGTTTAGTCAGTTTATCCAGGTCCCATCTCCTTAAATTCCCACCTTTTTGCAGTTTCTTCAGTTTTTATCTACAGTTCATAACCAATAGATTGTGGTCAGAGTCCACATCTGTCCCTGGAAATGTCTTACAATTTAAAACCTGGTTCCTAAATCTCTGTCTTACCATTATATAATGTGTCTGAAACCTGTCAGTATCTCCAGGCTTCTTCCATGTCTACAACCTTCCTTTATGATTCTTGAACCAAGTGTTAGCTATGATTAAGTTGCGCTCTGTGCAAAATTCTACCAGGTTGAAAGCAAGGGGAAACTACAGCCGTAATTTTTCCCGAGGGCATGCAGCTTTACTGTATGGTTAATGATGATGACGTCCTCTTGGGTAAAATATTCATTTCTTACCCCCAATCCATATTCACCTACTACGTTTCCTTCCTTCCCTTTTCCTACTGACGAATTCCAGTCACCCATGACTATTAAATTTTCGTCTCCCTTCACTATTTGAATAATTTCTTTTATTTCATCATACATTTCTTCAATTTCTTCGTCATCTGCAGAGCTAGTTGGCATATAAACTTGTACTACTGTAGTAGGAGTGGGCTTCGTGTCTATCTCGGCCACAATAATGCGTTCACTATGCTGTTTGTAGTAGCTTACCCGCATTCCTATTTTTTTATTCATTACCCCTATTTGACTTTGTATTTATAACCCTGTATTCGCCTGACCAAAAGTCTTGTTCCTCCTGCCACCGAACTTCACTAATTCCCACTATATCTAACTTTAACCTATCCATCTCCCTTTTTAAATTTTGTAACCTACCTGCCCGATTAAGGGATCTGACATTCCACGCTCCGATCCGTAGAACGCTAGTTTTCTTTCTCCTGATAACGACGTCTTCTTGAGTAGTCCCCGCCCGGAGATCCGAATGGGGCACTATTTTACCTCCGGAATATTTTCCCAAGAAGACGTCATCATCATTAACCATACAGTAAAGCTGCATGCCCACGGGAAAAATTACGGCTGTAGTTTCCCCTTGCTTTCAACCGTTCCCAGTACCAGCACAGCAAGGTCGTTTTGATTAGCGTTACAAGGCCAGATCGATCAATCATCCAGACTGTTGCTCCTGCAACTACTGAAAAGGCTGCTGCCCCTCTTCAGGAACCACACGTTAGTCTGGCATCTCAACAGATACCCCTCCGTTGTGCCATTAGGAACTTATAAATGGCCAGAGAGGAGTCGTGCAGTGATAGTAATCATATACAAATACCCTTTTTCTGACTTGTTACATTTCATTTCAATAAAACAAATGGCTCAAATTATATGTGGAACATGTAACTAAGTAACCATTATAAAACTGTGATCTGGAATGTGCTGTTGAGGCAATGTTTTTTTTTTTTTTTTCCTCTACTACAGCAATTAGAAGAGGTCACTAGGATTCCTGGTGGGTGCCACAGCCGAATACACTGTACGACAGTGACGTCGATGCGTAGGCCGTCTTGCCGAGACCCTCCTCCTCCTCCTCCTACTCCTACGCTTGTGAGGCTGCTTCCGGGAACGGCTCTACACGGAAGCACGTCCGCCGATTGTACAGAAACTCTGCCAGCAGATTATAGTCTCTCTGCTTCTACCTCTGCTGACCTTTGGATTATCCAGTGTATAATATTTGGCGTGTTATTCTGTGTGGGAAGCCCTTATGGAAGCGTTGGTAATGTCAAGTAGTCTCACTAACTGTAACTAGCTTACAGTTAGTGGATACAAGAGATATGGACGGGTGATATTGTAGCAAACGTGGGTGGCTCCCAGGAAATACCTGCCGAAGCTGGTGTGAGAGGTCGGCTACTTTACTCCATCAATAGATTTCTTTGAAATTTTCATTTTTCTCCGGCTTCATGTTCCAAATTTCGATGAATAAATTTTTGTTGTGTGTGAGAATATGTTTTAGTGTTACAGCTTTGGTGAATGCAACTGAAAATGTTTGGTCTTCCACGTCACTTACTAGTGATTACTTAAAGTTCAGCTAAGATTTACAATTTTATCAACAATTCCGTAAGTTACAAGGTTTTGTATAAAACATACAAGGTTAACTTGCTAAGTCAAATATGGGTAAAAATAACGATCTTTCGACGAAATCTTCCGTTGTATTCGTCAGAAACAGCTTAATAACTGACTGTCGTGGCTGATGCTGTTGTGGTGACAATTTTAGCCCATAGATTACTTGTGGCTGGTCAGCGTGTGTCTTCATTACTTCATGTTGCAGGAGATTGTGCCCATATCTGCACTGGTGGCGCCACTGCTCACATAGGAACGTAAGCAACTCGGTGCATTTCTCTCTCTCTTTCCAGCGTCGGCATCAAGGGCTTGTTTCCATGCCCCACGAACCTTACCGACGCAGTCCGTCTTCTTAGCTGAGTGGTCAGCGTGCCTGTCTGCCATGCAGTGATCTGGGTTCGATTGCTGTCCGGCTCGAGGATTTCCTCCACTCGGAGGCTCGGTCTTCGGTTGCCCTTCTCATCCTTTTATCATCACTGACACTTAAGCCCCCCACTGTGCTGCCAACTGAAAAGACTCGCAACCTGGCGGCCGAACTTTCACAGATGGGGACTCCCGGCTATCAGTGCCATTGTATTGCATTTTATTGTATTGTATGGAACTGGGGACCTAGAAACGACGAAGAGGCTTCTTCCCCGCCGTAGCCTCTGTGGTACACAACAGGCTATAGCAGCCCACTCACCCCTCCGCCGCCCCACACCGAACCTAGGGTTATTGTTCGGCCACCAGTGGACCCCCATGGGAACGTCTCACACCATACGAGTCTATCCCCAATGTTTGCGTGGTAGAGTAATGATGGTGTACGCGTACGTGGAGAAAGTGTTTGCGCAGCAATCGCCGACATACTGTAACTGAGGCGGAATAAGGGGAACCAGTCCGCATTCGCCGAGGCAGAAGGAAAACCGCCTAAAAACTATCCACAGACTGGCCGGCACACCGGACCTCGACATTAATCCGCCGGTCGGATTCGTGCCAGGGACCGGCGCGCCTTCTCGTCCGGAAAGCAGTGCGTTACACCGCAAGGCTAACCGGGCGGGCTATCAGTACCATACGATAATTTCATTTCATTTCTTTGCAGACGCTGTGCTGGATGAAGTTATTCTAGCACATTACCATTTCTACTGCTTCTTTAATAGCAGAATTCCAGTATGTGGGAGAGTGGGACGCAATTTTATTTGTGTTAAACACTATTCTGTATTTATTTGCAGCACGCTTCAGCAACTACCAGTTTCTCAATTTCTCAAGTTCTCGACACGACGGGTTGTTGTTGTTGTGGTCTTCAGTCCTGAGACTGGTTTGATGCAGCTCTCCATGCTACTCTATCCTGTGCAAGCTTCTTCATCTCCCAGTACCTACTACAATCTACATCCTTCTGAATCTGCTTAGTGTATTGATCTCTTGGTCTCCCTCTACGATTTTTACCCTCCACCCTGCCATCCAATGCTAAATTTGTGATCCCTTGATGCCTCAAAACATGTCCTAGCAACCGATCCCTTCTTCTACTCAAGTTGTGCCACAAACTTCTCTTCTCCCCAATCCTATTCAATACCTCCTCATTAGTTACGTGATCTACCCACCTTATCTTCAGCATTCTTCTGTAACACCACATTTCGAAAGCTTCTATTCTCTTCTTGTCCAAACTGGTTATCGTCCGTGTTTCACTTCCATACATGGCTACACTCCATACAAATACTTTCAGAAACGACTTCCTGACACTTAAATCTATACTCGATGTTAACAAATTTCTCTTCTTCAGAAACGATTTCCTTGCCATTGCCAGTCTACATTTTATATCCTCTCTACTTCGACCATCATCAGTTATTTTACTCCCTAAATAGCAAAACTCCTTTACTACTTTAAGTGTCTCATTACCTAATCTAATCCCCTCAGCATCACCTGATTTAATTTGACTACATTCCATTATCCTCGTTTTGCTTTTGTTGATGTTCATCTTATATCCTCCTTTCAAGACACTGTCCATTCCGTTCAACTGCTCTTCCAAGTCCTTTGCTGTCTCTGACAGAATTACAATGTCATCGGCGAACCTGAAAGTTTTTATTCCTTCTCCATGAATTTTAATACCTACTCCGAATTTTTCTTTTGTTTCCTTTACTGCTTGATCAATATACAGATTGAATAACATCGGGGAGAGGCTACAACCCTGTCTCACTCCTTTCCCAACCACTGCTTCCCTTTCATGCCCCTCGACTCTTATAACTGCCATCTGGTTTCTGTACAAATTTTAAATAGCCTTTCGCTCCTTGTATTTTACCCCTGAACGATAGCATTTTAGCACGCAGTACAAATGAATTCTGGATAATTAAGTTGGTTACTGATTCAAACACAAGACGGCTCCGAAAACCATAACTGGAAGCAATAACCGGAGGCAATATCAAGTCAGTAGCAACTTTCTAGCCCGGCGTACCGTTGTTGATCTGTAGCGTAACCAAGAGCGAAGTTCAAAGAGCGTAACGTACCCAAAACTCGGGTATAGCCCGATAGGATAACAGGGGACAGCATGACGAAGAATGATGATTCCACCAATAGTCTGAATATACCTATTCCTTGCTGCATCACCACAGTAACATTAAGTCCCACACAAGAAAATAACCTTCCCTCCCCCCGCCCTCCCCCCCCCCTGAAGTACTATAGGTGCAACCACAATGAAGGGGTATCTGTTGAGATGCCAGACTAACGTGTGGTTCTTGAAGAGGGGCAGCAGCCTTTTCAAAAGTTGCAGGGGCAACACTCTGGATGATTGACTGATCTGGCCTTGTAATATCAACCAAAACGGCCTTGCTGTGCTGGTACTGCGAACGGCTGAAGGCAAGGGGAAACTACTGCCGTAATTTTTCCCAAGGGCATGCACCGTTGCTGTATGGTTAAATGATGATGGCGTCCTATTGGGTAAAATACTCCAGAGGTAAAATAGTCCCCCATTCGGATCGCCGGCCGGGGACTACTCAGAAGGTCGTCGTTATCAGGAGATACAAAACTGAAATTCTACGGATCGGAGCGTGGAATGTCAGATCCCTTAATCGGGTAGGTAGGTTAGAAAATTTAAAAAGGGAAATGGATTGGTTAAAGGTAGATATAGTGGGAAATACTGAAGTTCCGTGTCAAGAGGAACAAGACTTTTTGTCATGTGAATACAGGGTAATAAATACAAAATCAAATAGGTGTAATGCAGGAGTAGGTTTAATAATGAATAAAAAAAATACAGGAGTGCGGGTCGGCTACTACGAACAACATAGTGAACGCATTATTGTAGCCAAGATAGACACGAAGCCCACGCCTACCGCAGTAGTACAAATTTATATGCCAACTAGCTCCGCAGATGACGAAGAGATTGATGTAATTTATTATGAGATAAAAGAAATTATTCATATAGTGAAAGGAGACGAAAATTTAGTAGTCATGGGGGACTGGGATTAGATAGTAGGAAAAGGAAGAGCGGGAAAAGTAGTAGGAGAACATGGACTGGGAGTAAGGAATGAAAGAGGAGGCCGCCTGGTACAATTATGCAAAGAGCATAGCTAACAGTTGACTTAAGAATCATGGAAGAAGGTTGTGTACATGGAAGTGGCCTGGAGCCTTGGAAGGATTCAGATAGATTATATAATGATAAGACAGAGATTTAGGAACCAGGTTTTACATTGTAAGACATTTCCAGAGCCAGATGTGGACTCTGACCACAATTTATTGGTTATGAACTGTAGATTAAACTGAAGAAACTGCAAAAGGTAGGGATTTAAGAAGATGGGACCTGGATAAACTGAAAGAACCAGAGGTTTTAGAGAGCTTCAGAGAGAGCATTAGGAAACGGTTGACAAGAGCAAGTGAAAAAAATACAGTAGAAGAAGAATGGGTAGCTTTGAGAGATGAAATAGTGAACTCACCAGAGGGGGTAAAAAGACGAGGGCTAGAAGAAATCCTTGGGTAACAAAAGAGATATTGAATTTAACTGACGAAAGGAGAAAATATAAAAACGCAGTAAATGAAGCAAGCTAAAAAGAATACAAACGTCTCAAAAATGTGATCGACGGGAAGTGCAAAATGGCTAAGCAGGGATGACTAGAGGACAGATGTAAGGATGTAGAAGCATATATCACTAGGGGTAAGATAGATACTGCCTACTGGAACATTAAAGAGACATTTGGAGAAACGGTCACCACCTGTACGAATACCAAGAGTTCAGATGGGAAACCAATTCTAAACACCCACAGAGGGGAAAGCAGAAAGGTGGAAGGAGTATATAGAGGGTCTATACAAGGGCGATGTCCTTGAGAGCAATGTTATGGAAATGGAAGAGGACGTAGATTAAGATGAAATGGGAGATATGATACTGCGTGAAGAATTTGGCAAAGCACTGAAAGACCTAAGTAGAAACAAAGCCCCGGGAGTAGATAACATTCCATTTCTCGTTGGGGGAGCCAGTCTTCCATCTGCTGAGCAAGATGTATGAGACAGGCGACATACCTTCAGACTTCAAGAAGAATATAATAATTCCGATCCCAAAGAAATCAGCTGTTGGCAGGTGTGAAAATTAGCGAACTAACAGTTTAATAAGTCATGGCTGCAAAATACGAACACGAATTCTTTACAAACAAATTGAGAAACTGGTAGAAGCCGACCTCGGGGAAGATCATTTAGGATTCCGTATAAATGTTGGAACACGTGAGACAATTCCGACCCTACGACTTATCTTAGAAGATAGGTTGAGGAAAGCCAAATCTGCGTTCCTGGCATTTGTAGACTTAGTGAAACCTTTTGACAATGTTGACTGGAATACTCTCTTTCAAATTCTGAATGCGATAGGTGTAAAATACAGGGAGCGAAAGGCTATTTACAATTTTTACAGAAATCAGATGGCTGTTATAAGAGTCGAGGGGCATAAAATGGAAGCAGTGGTTGGGAAGGGAGTGAGACAGGGTTGTAGCCTCTCCCCGATGTTATTCAATCTGTATATTGAGTAAGCAGTAAAGGAAACAAAAGAAAAATTTGGAGTAGGAATTAAAATCCGTGGAGAAGAAATAAAACCTTTGAGGTTTGCCGACGACATTGTGATTCTGTCAGAGACAGGGAGGGACCTGGAAGAGCATCTGAACGAAATGGAAAGTGTGTTAAAAGGAGGATATAAGATAAACATCAACAAAAGCAAAACGAGGATGATGGAAAGTAGTCTAATTAAATCGGGTGATACTGAGGGAATTGGATGAGGAAATGAGACATTTAAAATAGTAAGTGAGTTTTGCTATTTAGGAAGAAAATAGCTGACGATGGTCGAAGTAGAGAGGGTATAAAATGCAGACTGGTAATGGCAAGGAAAGCGTTTCTGAAGAAGTGAAATTTGTTAACATCGAGTATAGATTTAAGTGTTAGGAAATATTTTCTGAAAGTCTTTGTATGGAATGTAGCCATGTATGGAAGTGAAACATGGTTGATAAATAGTGTAGACAAGAAGAGAACAGAAGCTTTCGAAATGTGGTGCTACACGAGGATACTGAAGATTAGATCACGTAACTAGTGAGGTTGTACTGAATAGAATTTGAGGTGTTACTGAATAGAATTGGGGAGAAGAGGAATTTGTGGCACAACTTGACTAGAAGAAGTGATCGGTTGGTAGGACACGTTGTGAGGCATCAAGGGATTACCAGTTTAGTATTTGAGGGCAGCGTGGAGGGTAAAAATCGTAGAGAAGGCTCCAAGCACTATAGGATTTAACATCTGAGGTCATCAGTCCCTAGACATAGAACTACTTAAACCTAACTACACATCCAAGCCTAGGACAGGATTCGAACCTGCAACCGTACCAGCAGCGTGGTTCCGGGCTGAAGCGCTTAGAACCACTCGGCCGTAGAGAGGGACCAAGAGATGAATACAGTAAACAGACTCAGATGCATGTAGGTTGCAGTAGTTATTCGGAGATGAAGAGGCTTGAACAGGATAGAGTAGCATGGAGAGTTGCATCAAACCAGTCTCTGGACTGAAGATAACAACAACAACAACAAGACAGTAATAACAGAAACGATCGTTCTCGATGAGAGGTAAGTATATATCAAAGTCCCAAGAAACGTCGGTTCAGTAATCACCGTAGCATAACTACACGATGGAACTCAGTCACCAGGAATACTGTTGTTGGCTGCTGGGCGGCAGAGATGCTCGAAGTGATGTGGTGGGGGCGCAGACTCTATTGAAGCTGCAACGGCACACCACAGACGTCCGGCACAAATGGCATGGATAATAGCTGCGACTGCAACTGCCTCCTGGTCTTCTTTTTTCTTTATTTTTATTTCATCTCTCTGCACCCGACATAGGCAACGGGGCAAGTGGGCTGTCAGCGGTAGAGTCAACCCTGTCTTCAGCTTGTTGACGGTAAAAATTAAATGAGACGAAATAACAAGAAACAGAAAAGTGAGATACTAGAATGAACTTAAATATTTTTATTGGTGAAAATAAAATGGAAGTTCTTGTACACACGGAGACAAGACATGCTGCACACATTTAAAAACATTTAAAACATGATTCAGAAACACTGATATTTGAAATAAGACACTTTCCTGCATTAAAAATGGAAGGACTGTCCTGGAATAAGGAGCACACTGTTGAAGCGGAAAAGCTTGGGAGCTGAGGAGGGTAGGAATGTTGTGACACAAGAATGGAAGGGACAGGAATGCGATTATAGGGGAAGGAGTAGAAGAAAATGTTAAGTAAGAATTTGGTCCTGGTAGTAGGAATGAGAGAAAAGAAAGACTAACTGAGTTCTGCATTAAATTTGAGCTAGTAGTAGCAAATAATCTGTTCAAGAATCACAAGAGGAGGAGGGATACTTGGAAAGACCGGGAGATGCAGGAAGATGTCGGCTATATTACATCACAATGAGGCAGAGATTCCTAAAATACGTACATGATCGTAAGACGTACCCAGGAGCAGAGGCAGACTCAGATCACAGTTTAGCAGTGATTAGTTAAGAACAATCAGTACACAAAGAAGTGTGACATGGATGTACTCAGGAATGAAGAGATACGTTTTAAGTTCTCCGAGGCTGTAGACACTGCGATAAGGAATAGCTCAGTAGGTAATTCGGTTGAAGGGGAACGGACATCTCTAAGAATGGCTATCACAGAAGTTGGAAAGAAAAACAGGGGTACAAAGAAGGTAACTGCGAAGAAACTGTACGTAACAGATGAAATACTTCAGTCGGTTGATGAAAGAAGGAAATACAAAAATGTTCAGGGAAACTCAGGAATACAGAAGTACAAGTAGCTTACGAATGAAATAATCAGAAAATGCACAGAATTTAAGGCAAAAATCTCTGGATGAAAAATGTGGAGAAATCTAAAAATAAATGATTGTCGGAATGACTGAGTCAGCATATAGAAAATACGAAACAACATTCGGTCAAATTAAAAGCAAGGGTGGTGAAATTCAATGCACAATGGGAATCCCATTGCTAAATGCAGTGGAGAGAGCGGACAGTTACAAATACTACACTGAAGGCCTTTGTGAGGGGAAGACTTGTCTGATGTAATAGAAACAGAAACAAGAGTCGGTAGGGAAGATATCGGCGATTTAGAAGTAAAATATGTGTTTCAAAGAGCTTTGTTAGACAAAATCGGATAAGCCAGAAGGAACAGACAACATTACATCAGAATATCTAAAACCATTACATTGGTGTGTAAAATGTATGAGACTGGTGATGTGCCATCTGATTTTTCGAAAAAATTTCATCCACACAATTCCGAAGATCGCAGGAACTGACAAGTGCGAGAACTGTCGCACAATCAACTTAACACCTCACGCATAAAAGATGCTGACAAGGATAATATACAAAAGAACGGAAAAGGAAATTGATGATGTGTTAGTTGCCGATCAATTTGACTTTAGGAAAAGTAGAGGCAACAGAGAGGCAGTTCCGAAGTTGCGGTTGATAATGGAGGGAAAACTAAAGAAAAATCAACACACGTTCATAGGAATTTTCGACCAGGAAAAAGGTTTCGACAACGTCAAATGGTACAAGATGTCTGAAATTCTGTGGAAGATAGGGGTAATATTATACAACATGCACAAGACCCAGCAGTGAATAATAAGACCAAGAACGAAGTGCTGGGATTAGAAACGATGTAAGACAGGAAGGCAGTCTTCCGATCCTACTGTTCAATCACAAACAGAAGAAGCAATGATGGAAACAAGAGAAAGGTTCAAGATTGAAATTAAAATTCAACGTGAAAGGATACCAAAGTCAAGATTCGCTGATGACATTGCTATCCTTACAGAAAGTGAAGAAGAAGTAGATGACCTGCTGAATGGAATGAACAGTCTAACGAGTACTGAATATGGACTGAGAGTAAATCGAAGAAAGACGAAAGAAATGAGAAGTAGCAGAAATGAGAACAGTAAGAAACTTAACATCAGGGCTGATGGTCACGAAGTAGATGAAGTTAACCAGTTCTACAGCTAGGCAGCAAAATAACCCGTGACGAACGGTGCAAGCAGACTAGCACTGGAAGAAGGGGCATCCCTGGGCAAGAGAAGTCTACTAGGATCTACAAACAACTAAAGTTTTGCATCACCCAGATTCACAGAACTCCTGAATATAGGCGTTGACTATAGATATTGTATCACAGGTACAGTCCCTTTGACCGTTCAGAAACGTCACTACACATGCTCAAAGATGTAAACAACCATGCATGAGCAGCATCTATTAGACGCAGGGGGTTCGAGTCATTCCACCAGGAAGGAGGTACACGTCTCTTGTTGTCTGTAGTTCACCCATGCCTAGACGGTCAATACCGTGGTTTGATCGCGACCGCAAGGTTACTCTGTGTCAGGAAGCGATCTCAACAAGGGAAGTGTCCAGGCGTCTCGGACTGAACCAAAGGGATGATGTTCGGACATTGAGGAGATACAGAGAGACAGGAACTGTCGATGTCATAACTCGCTCAGGCCGCCCTAGGGCTACTACTGCAGTAGATGACTGCTACCTACGGATTATGGCTCGGAGGAACCCTGACAGCAACGCCACCAAGTTGAATAATGCTTTTCGTGGAGCCACAGGACGTCGTTTTATGACTCAAAATGTGCGCAATACGCTGCCTGATGCGCAACTACACTCTCGACGTCCATGGCGAGGTCCATCTTTGCAATCACGACACCATGCAGCGCAGTACAGATGGGCCCAACAACATGCCGAATGGACCGCTCAGTATTGGCATCACGTTCTTTTCACCGATGAGTGTTGCATATGACTTCAACCAGACAATCGTCGGAGACGTTTTTTAGGATTCAACCCGGTCAGGCTAAACGCTTTGGACATGCTGTCCAGCGAGTGCAGCAAGATTGAGGTTCCGTCATGTTTTGGGCTGGCATTATGTGGGCCGACATACGCCGCTGGTGGTCACGGAAGGCGCTGTACGCTGTGCGATACGTGAATGCCATCCTCCGACCGATGGTAAAACCATATAGAAAGCATATTGGTGAGGCATTCGTCTTCATGGACGATAATTCGTGCCCCCATCGTGCAGATCTTGTGAATGACTTCCTTCAGGATAAGACTAGAGTGGCCAGCATGTTCTCCAGACACGAGCCCTATCGAACATGCCTGGGGGAGGTTGAAGAGGGCTGTTTATGGACGACGTGACCCACCAACCACTCTGAGGGATCTACGCTGAATGGCCGTTGAGGAGTGGGACAACCTAGACGAACAGTGCCTTGATGAACTTGTGGATAGTATGCCACGAAGAATACAGGCATGCATCAATACAAGAGGATGTGCTACTGGGTATTAGAGTTAACGGTGTCTACAGCAATCTGGAACTCCACCTCTAAAGGTCTCGCTGTATGGTGGTAAATCATGCGATGTGGGGTTTTCATGAGCAATAAGAAGGGCGAAAATGATGTTAATGTTGATCTCTATTCCAATTTGCTGTACATGTTCCGGAACTCTAGGAACCGAAGTGATGCAAAACTGTTTTTTATGTGTGTAACATAGGCCTTAATTTGAGGAAGGAATTTCTGAGAATGTGCGTTTGGAGCACAGCTTTGTACACCAGTGAAACATAAACAGTAGGAAAACCGGAACAGAAGAGAATCAAAGCATATGAGGTGTGGTGCTTCAGATGAATGTTGAAAATTAGGTAGAGTGATAAGGTAAGGGATGAGGAGCTCTTGCGCAGAATCAGAGGAAAGCAATATATGGAAAACACTGACAAGCAGAAGGGACAGGGTGATAGGGCATCTGTTAAGACATCAGGGAATGGCTTCCATGGTACTAGAGGGAAGCTGTAGAGAGCAAAAACTGTAAAGGAAAACAGAGATTAAAATACATCCAGCCAGTCATTGAGGATGTAGGTTGCAAGGACTACTCAGAGATAAAGTGAAAACAAAAAGAATGGAGGACTGGTACATAGCACCGATGGTGTAAGAGTGGCCTTTGGGACAGAAGAGGTGGTGGAGTGGGGAAATTATTGGTGAGACTAACAGTTGTTGGGAAAAGGGTGGTGGGGAAAGAAAGGCAGACAGGGAGAAAGGGTGGTAAGGAAATATGGGAAGGGGAGGGAGAGGTAGCCGTGATGGTGTGGAGTGGGTGGGGTGGACTTACAGGTGATAGGATGGGTAAACGCTGGGGCGAAGTACATATTCTGGGAGGGAGAGACGATTAAAGTTTCTTTGAGAGAGTATGTGGAGGGTGTGTAGGTGTAGGTTTGGTGGGATGTGTTGGTAAAGGCGCAGCAGCCTACGAGGATTGGAAAAAGGAGGGAAACCTGCAGGATTATTCGAGTCGATTATGCGGATGGTATAGGTTGTCCAGAGGTGTTTAATGTGAGCGAGGAGAGGTGGGAATTTGGATAGTTGCTGAAGGATCCTTGTGGGGGAAGGTAACTGAATGCAGGAAGCGAGTTGGAGTGTATTGCGTTCGAAGATCCGGAGGGACTTCCAGAATTTGAATGATGGCCTCCTTGACATTTTTTTCTTTGATATTTCACTCCTCCCGTCCGATATGGACAGGGGATGGGCTCTCAGTGGTAGAGTACTCCGCACTTTAAGACATAACGAAGATGAGAGAAAAAGGAATATAAGGATTGTTTTCGTTATAAATTAAAAATAATAATGATGGGCTCCTAAAAGGACGAAAAATATATACAATTTAAAAAAGACAAATGCAATGTGGTGGTATCTTCTATGGAAGAACACTGGAGCACTGCACTTTCACCTACCGTCTGAAAGACGTGCACTGGGTGAGAAGTATTGTGGGAGGAGAGAGTGTGTTCCACAGAGTTTGAGAGCTGTGGATAAAGAGGTAGGGCTCTGTTAGGTGGGGAAACTACTGAGACGATAGGTAGGAGCTAAATTATATAGTGGAAAAGACAGGGGATGGGGAGGAGTACAGTGTGTGGGGAGGGTAGTTGTACAAGAGAAAAGAGGCAGGGTGGATGGAGAGGGAAAAGGAGAGAGGGTCCCTAATGTGGAGAGGGATGGATGCGGAAGTGTTAAATTTGGTCGGAAGGATAAATATCAGGATGGATCTCATTGTCTTGAAGAGGGTTGAAGTTGCGTAAAGGCAGGGTATGCAGTGAGTGTAGTCGTGGGAATGTGTTTGTGAAGGCGAGGCAGCATACCAGGCTGGTGATGAGAGGCGAGGCAAAGGATTATTTGCGGATAGGTAGGAATTGCGGAGGTGTTCGATGTAGGTGAGAAGGGGTTTGATAAGATAGTAGAGGATCATTTAGGGGAAGCCTCCTGGACGTTACAACAGGGATTAAATACAGCACAGGCTGGAGAACATCTGCGCGCTCTCTTGATGACCATGCGACCCATGAAAGCAAGCTACTGCTTCCCCCGCCCCCCCCCCCCCCTTCCACCGACAGCAGCGTCGCCGTAGATGCAGAACGCGCTGCCAATGAGATATGATGGCGGATCCTTGAGGCTTCTGCTAACATTAAGCCTGTGTATATAATGTTTGTAATCAGCATCTAACCCATAAATGCGATCTAGTAGAAGGGCGCCTAAACAGGTCTCCCAAGGAGGAGCGCCTGTGGTTGAGGACCCGGCAACCCGCAGGGCCAGACGTCATGCTGAAAACAGGAGTGGCCGAATATGCATGGGTCCAGCCCTGCATACTCTTCGCATGCAGTTATACTGAGCATTGTAGCTACTTCCCCAGTCAAAACGACTCCTATTAATTCCAAGGAACCTGATAACGAGACTGTTATTAACGGGGCATAGCTTGACGTAATGATTATGTAGGCGTCTATGGACCCTAAGCGGTCACCGCAACAGCAGCCATTATACACCGTCGTTCCTAAAGAAGACGTTGTAGGATTTCGCCGAAAGATGGAGGTTTTGCACATATTTGACTCGACAGGTAAGACGAGACTGCTTTATATAGGGTGGTCGTCGTGAGAAACTTCTCGCCGCCCCTGCAAATTCCTTCGTCACTCTTGTCCGTCATCGTTCTGTGTAATGCCGTGTCGTTTTGTGATAACCTCAGTTGTATGAGAAATCTTATCTGGAACACCATTCGCACTGTTGTCACTGGGTTGTAATATCAATAGACTTCGACAGAAACGACGCATCATGTTTTAGACGGATAGGTCTAGCGGCAGGCTATGGACATTGGCGAATGACACTGCGAGAAAGTCGGCAAAGTAACATTTTGTATTGAAATTAGTAAAAAAGAACCGAAGCCTCAACATGAGTGCTGATCTACAAAATATATATATCTATTCACATATTCACAGGTGAACCGTAGAAATGTAACCACCAAACTTAATAACGTAATGGTCTACTTTTCGATGACAATACACCAGCGACTCCACAGGTCCTTGATAGGTCACCGTAAGTATGTGGCACTAAATCTCTACTAGCAGTTCACGCAATTTCCGTAAATTACGGGAAATTGTGTACCAGCAGCTGGCGCCAGATAGCGTCCCAGATATGTTCACGTGGTTGAGATGATGCTATTCTGGTGGCCAAAACATCAGCGTTAGTTCACTATTCTATTCCTCGCAATTCTGACCTTGTGACATGGACAGATTGTGGTGCCACATTTTTTCATTTGGGAATTCAGCTGTAATTAATACAAGAAATAATAAAAATAAACACTGCTTCCCAGTTTCCTGAGAATCCCCGAGACGAGAGTGAGACGGAAATTTAATATCATCTTCGCCTCTGTAGAGGAGTAATTTTGGGGAAAGTCAATTTTAAGGCAACGCCTTTCAAACCATAAGTCTTCGTGTCCACAAAGATGGTGGTAATCGTTGGAGAATCTTCTTGATTTGAAGAAGGCACCAAGAGAATGTGAATACATTCCTGGGAGACAGTTGGCAGTGAGGACGAGTCAGGTAATATTATTATTTTCGTATTCAGTACAGTACAGTACACTTATTTACAAATTCAGTACGTATCTACAACATAAATACTAGACTTTGTACATGATAATATGATTTTAACGTCCGAAATACAGCAGTCTTGATTACTGGAACATTTGCTGAAATCAGGCCTTGCAGCGTGCAGGCTTCAGGCAACATCGGGGAGACCAAGAAACATTCAGCGTCTTGAAGTTCTCCACATTCGCAGATTGCATCTTCAGTAATGTAATCACAGAGCTTCAAGTTTTGTTTACACTGTGTGACTTCAGTTCGTAGTCTGTTCAAAGTCTTCGACGACTGGTAGGGTCGTTGGAAACCAGCAGTGGGCTCTTCGTTTAAAAATATAAGAAAAACGATGAAGGCCACCTAAAATATTTCATTTTAGAAAGCGGTGTCCGGTTTCGATCAATGTTTGCTCATTCTCGGACCGTTACATGCTCCTTACTGACTGCCTGGGCTGGTGGTATAGAGTAATAGCTGCGCTAGGCTTGCCTAAAGAGCAAGTAATGTTACTGTAGGTGACTGGACTTCAACAGTCAGTGTTTATATTTCTTCTTCTGTCGTTAGATAAATGGATTGGATGTGAAGGTCCGGTTTGCCAAATATTTCACTTCCATATTGAGCGTTTGGTCTTTCAGTGATCAGTTTCATTCCATTTACCTTTTATCTCCAATCATTGGGGTTTCTACGGGTCTCATATATCAGAACAATTTGTGTGTTTGAAGACATCTGATAGCAGAGCTTCTGTCTCATAAGGTATTTCTTCAGTATTGATGGAGATTCCTTTCAGAGCTGGTTTTGAGAAAAGTCTTTTGGACTCATTATTATTGTTGTCCTGGTGGTGGATGTTTCTGCCGCTAGGATAATTCCTAGCGTTGCCCAGGGGACGCACGAACGACTGTGGTGTCATACTATTAGCAGAACGATCTTCGGGGAGGCACCATCCTTGTACCTCTGTCAAGAAATGGCAGCCTAACAGATGCAGAGGGTTCCCTCGGAAATTGCTAGATAGGCAGAGGTTTGGTACGAACGGCCGTTTAGGGCGCCAGTAGAAAATACTACCTACTCTGACAGTCAGCTGTTTCCTTGCTGGGAAGGAGTTTTTGAACACGATCCAGCAGGATCACTCAGTCTCACTTCTGACGGCGTCCTGGAGTAGACAACACGTAGCGTCCGTATCCGTCACAGAAGATCTCGTGGAAAACCACCAGCCGCCGTCGGCACGACACTACAAGATGCTGCGGCCTACAGGTTATGCAACACGCCAACATGCTCCACTATTGCTCTTCATTGCTAGCTTTCCCATCACTCACTAGTCTTAACCTCATAGGAGCTTCATTGATCAAATTTTTAAACTTACATTTTAATTGATACCTGATAACATGTGAACTTCATATTGGACGCTAGTGTACCATTTCTTTCCGGTTACAGCTCATAACATTCGTTCACGTTTCTTTGTAAATCTTGAATGCAGAATATATTGCAATTAAGGAGTCAAATTTGGGCTCGTATTGTTATGACTGTGGTACTGTCCTTCCTATTCAGCTCCATCTCCCTCATTAGCTTCAATTAATCGGTGATCAAACTATTGATTCACACTTGCAAGTACTGTAGAGTTGGGTCGTCTAAAGGTCACACGGAATGATACCAATTTCATTGGGTTCCATTCGTTAGCGGAAGCGGCGACAGGCGAAATGTAACACCACAAGCGACCCTGCTGGAAGATGGCATTGTCGTCGTGGAAGACATCAAACATGAAGTAATGCAGTTCCGTAATAATGTCCACGCAATCCACAACGATCACGGTGCCTTCGATTACTACGACAGTTCCTGTAGAAGCCCAGGTGAATGACTCACATTGCATAATACTGCTCCCACCGGAATGTGTCCGTGGCTCAGTGCAGACTCCTAGAAGTTGTTCGCCTGGATGAGGGCTAATCCGAAAATAAAGATTGACCTGGTATAACCAGAAAAGTGATTTATCTGACCAGCTGACACGTTTCCATTGGTCAACGATCCGATATCGTTGATCCCGTACCCACTGAAATTGTAATTCTGTATTACAGCACGAAGGATTTATCTGCTGCGGAGCTCCATGTTCAATACTGTATGCTGAACCGTGTGCCCAGAAATCTGCCTGAACCAACTGTCAAATATGAAACAGATCTTCGCCTGTCGTACTTTACAGAGCAGGCAAAGCTCCGACCTCTACGTTCTGTGATGAGACGTGGACTTCCAACACTTTGTCGCCTACCCGTGGTTTCACAACAGCTAACCAGCTAGCCATTCCCGAGATGCTCGTTCCCAGGAACCAGGCCAGGACAATCTGCCCTTTGTCAAAGTCGCTTCTATGGGTGGATTTCCACATTTGTTGCCAATATCGCCTGTAAACTTATTCCCCATTCGTATCTGTTCCTCTCATATTCTGCCATTATCACGTGACTTGGTCGTAACCACCAGGCGGCATTCGATGGCGTCGTGGGCAGCGTTCGTAATGTCTTGGTTGATTAATGCAGATCAGTTTTTACATACTGTGTATTGTGAGTTAACGAGAATTTCCCTCTCATTTAAGTATATGGTCGAAAGAGTCAACCTTCAGGAATTGTCAAACGAACTCTGCCGTCCAGGACTGGATGCCACAAAGGGCGCAGATTCACCACGAGATGGGGAAACTCACAGGCGTCTATTGTGCTGAATGAGGCCTAGGCACTGTAGTGTGCAAGTGAGACAGATGAGAACCTACGTCGTAGGGAAACCCCGTAGAAGCCGTTTGTGGCCAGGGAGATGCAGCAGTGTTAAATATGACGGTCCTAAGATCGGCTGTAAAGGTAAACATTTATGAAAACTATTTAATTCTGTAATAATTCACGGAATGAAGCCACAGTAATTTTAATCTATCATCCTTCATAAATTTTCGTCATGATTCCAGTAAAACTTGAATATTGATCATATCTATAATAGTTTAGGAATTACTGTTGAAGTGATATCACAAGTTTTGTAACAAAGACCTGATTGCTAAAATATGAACGCTTTGGTCGATTTTAACGATCGACGTTTCATATAGAAGCGCATCATTAAAATGACAAATGTTGTAAATATCAACTCTGTAACTTTATTTGTTTAAAAGATATAGTAAATTTAAATTATCATGGTTTTCGGTTAAGCATCAGATCATCATTTCCTCCACACAAAACACATTGAACGATGACAGCATGACATCTTATTGAATCGTTAGGTAATATAATATTTGTTGCAAAGTTTAGTGCATAATGGTTACTCTTGTTCTTTGTTTATTTATCAGAAAGCACACTGGTGCAAGGCTACTGGCCGTGGCATTCAAAGCTAAGAAGAAAATTGTACTGGTTTTATGTAAAAGAATTTAACATTTACTGCGTAATGGATATTATTGTTACTTAATTTAGAACGTGAAAGTGGTCAAGCTTTGATTATTTAAATATGTTAAACTGTAAAATAATGTAGAATAAGTTGTAGCCAATCAAATGGACGGCTTCCGGAAAGGGAACTGCCCTAGTCAGTTGAGTGAATATGTTCGGCGCACGGGAAAACGCAGCTGGAGACGGGCAGAGAGGGACAAAAAATAGGTCAAATGGCTCTGAGCACTGTGGGAGTTAACATCTGAGGTCATCAGTCCCCTGGACTTAGAACTACTAAAACCTAACTTACCTACGGATGTCACACACATCCATGCCCGAGGCAGGATTCGAACCAGCGACCGTAGCAGCAGAGGGGTTCCGGACTGAAGCGCCTAGAACCGCTCGGCCACTGTGACCGGCTCAGAGAGGCAGTTCTGGTCGAGACACCCAAGGGGAGACGCCAAAACGGACAGTTCGGCTGGAGACACCAAAGAGTACAGTTCGGATTGAGAAGCGAAAGCGGACAGTCGGTCTTTAGGCAGTTAGGAAGTGAAACGACTTAGAAAATTTCACGTTGTGTGGTATCGTGGGATTAGTCTCTGAGCAGTGTGCAGCCGAGCGCCTGGGGTGAACTCTAAATTTTCGTGTAGATTACTTTTATTTCGCGATGAGATTGTGAAAGATCAAACTGTGTCAAATGGATATGCGTTCGAGTGTAACAGTAATTCTAAATGCGACCACTTTCGCTATTAGTTTGCTAAAGGAATAAACATTATTCGAACCAAAGTGCAACTTTGTGGCCTACATCACTTATGGGTCGTTAATTCAGTTCCCGATATTATTATTACTGCTATTATATGTTATGTTAACTTCGTATTTCGCAAACTTGCCATCAGCCAAGAAATTTAACCAAAGGGTCACAAATGTCGAATCTAGGGCGTGTAATGCGACACGTGCGGTTCAACCCCTAGACTAGTTTGAGCCAAGACGTTTTAAACGAAAAGGAACAGCATGTGAGCACGAACATCTATGGGATGTTAGCTCGCAGTATAAAATTGCTTTTGTATGACTAAACAATTCGTAGCTGCGTGACAAAGTTCCTCACTCACTCCGTGCACCAAATGCGCATGCCATGTGAAACAGATCTGAGCCAAACAACCCACAGAAAATAATGATTCCAGAGGTCAGCGAGCGCTCTGGAGGCTCCTGAGATCGAGCGACAAACATAAAAAAAATTTAGTATCACTCTTCACCTTTTTTTTACGTGACTCTACAAACAATTGTTTCCGAATCAGAATCTCGGAGAGTTTTGTACAAAATGGCACAGAACATTTCTTTCCATCAACGAGCATTCGAACTCAGTCCACAGTCTCTTAGAATTCCCTGAATTTTCCTGACTTGTGCAATAAATTTAATATCCAGGTAAATTTCCACCCTGCTCTGAGAAATACACAGGACGTTTCCTTGATGATGATACCTTAAAAGACGATGGAGAAAGCCAGGCCTATTGCTTTAGAATAGGGAAGCTTGCTCTGGAATTGACTGAGACGGAACGTTGGACAATATACTCTGTTCAGTCACATTAACGTGACCAGTCACCCGTCAAAAGTCTGAATGAGGAACTTTTGTAGCGCGGACCGTTGCGAAACAGAAGGAAGAGTCTCGGAGAGATACCAACTGCGGTACTGGCGTGCAAATTGCAGTCTTCGTCGCCGATGCCTGCTGCGGAGCCGATACGCAACAATATTCGCCGAACGGTTGTTGAGGAAGCGTGGTTGGTAGATCCTTGGTTAATTGAGCGGTCAGTTCCCCAACAGCTGAATGTCTATTCGCCGGTACACATCTCTGCAGCTATTGTTCACCAATGTGATATATGGCCTGTGGTGTACCACAGTTGCTTCGGCAACGGTTTTCTATAGCTCCATTTTCCCAGGCACGGCATACTTTAATCACGGCGGGACGCGAACAGTTCACAAACTAAGCCGTTTCGGAAATGCTTCCACCCTTTGTCAGAAACGCATTGTAATGCCCTTTTGTACGTCTGATAAATCGCACCGTTTCCACACTACAACGGCTTCGTTGTTTTCCGCATCCCCCAGGCATGCTTTAAATTCCAGCCACTGATAGGACTACCGACTGCCATTCTGTGAGCGATTACTGCACGCTGACGTTGAAAACAGGTGGTGATCACATTAATGTGTAATCAGTTGATTTCATTCGTCTTAAGACTAACACTGCTGGGTGGGAGAATTAGACAAAAATGAGTAAATAGTACAGGAGAATGTTTCACATTTCTTTATGCACAAGCCGATAAAAAAAGTGGAGCACCCAGAAGACATGGTCGAATTGCAAACGTGCACTCCATCGACACGCAAGCAAATCATTGAAGTTGAAATTTTTTGTGACCAGATTACATTACTGTTGCCCCTGTTTAGTGTCATCATCAAGGTATAAGGAGTGTGGACAGTACCAGATATTGAGCAATCATTGCGAAGAACATGAAGATGTCTTCTCGTGTGAGTCTTGCGTCTGAAAGGGGCCCCATTGTGGGTCTACATTCGACCGGGTGGTCGAGTCGTGCAGTATCTAGATTTATGGGGAAATCGGATGTGACACTGTATTGGACTGCAGTGAACTGTGAGGGCAGGCAGACACTTCGACAAGATTGCGATCACCACACAGGAGGACCGCAATATTGTGCACCAAGCGCTGCCTAACCTCTTAATATTTTGTGTCACCATCCAAGAACAAATAACTGTGCCCCTGAGACATTCTGCGTCATCCTCTACCATTGGTCGGAGACTAGCAGCAACCGGTACCGACCCATGCATAGGCTGTTGTTAACACCAAAACACACACGGCTGCGTTTGAAGAGGTGTCGCGACCAGGAAGTTTGGATGGCTTCGCATTGTGTTCAGCGAAGAGGCGTGGTTCTGCACTACGCTGGATGGCCATTGTCGGCGAGTAAGGCGGTAATCTTGGGATAGGTCTCATTCTCCCAGTTGTTGGGGGAGGCACAACGCTGCTGCCCCTGGTGTCATAATGTGAGGAACCATCGAGTATGCCTTCTGATCGTAGTTGGTAGTGACTGAGGGAACTCTGACAGTACAACAGTACTTGATGGATATGCTGAGTACTAATAGCCCTACTCCTGATGGAACAGTGTCGTAATGCCATTTTTCAATAGGATAACAACTCGGACGTCAACTCCGGCCAAATGTGTGTACCCAGATCACCAACCACAAGTTACAAGATTTCTGGGTCAGTTTTCCTTAGGAGAGACTGCAACGATTTTATGACAGCGTTCCCAGCCGAATTAGTGCACGCATCCAGGCCCTAAACTTTAATTTCGTTTCCTCCTCCCCTTGTGGGCACAACAGTATTTTATTCATGCAATGCATTACGAGATATTTTGATTTACATGGTCTAGACTTCTCAGCTTCCCCTTGTATCAGCTATCGAAATTACGCCTACGACCTGGGGGCAGCAGTCACGTGTTCTGTACATAAAATTATCATAATCATCATGTTGATGGTGAAAACAGTTGATCTCCCTCCTTAAAACTTAAAAGAAACATTTACTGAGGAAATTTCGAGGCATGTTCAGAAAGTAAGTGTACAAGATTTTTGCTTGATTTTAGAAAAAGTATATCTGAAAAAAAAACAAATTCAGGATATTGTTGATTCACTTGTTGACTATTTTTCCACGTCGTCTTCATCCATTTCATTGCATGTAGTGAGCCATGGTACAAGCTTTTTTGTGCCCTCCTTGAAGAACTCTTCCGCCAGACCCTTAAGCCCCACTTTAGAGCCTCTTTGTGCAACTGCTCAATAGGTCGAAAATTTAATTCCACTTATTTGAGCCTTCAGGGAAGTGAAAAGATTATAATCTGAAGGCGCAAAGTCAGGATAGTATGGAAGATGATTCAAAACGTCCGAACCAAATGAGTACAACTGCGCCTTGGTGGCGTCAGCATTTCCCTCTTTTTCTAAGACTCGCTTTGAATTCTTTTAGCATAGCACAATAACTTTGTGCATTGATGGATTCTTCCTGAGTCGGAAATTCTGCTGAAAGGATACTTTTTCTGTTCCAAGCCATTAGGTCTATGGTTTTTCTGCCTGTAATTCTGACTTTGAATTTCTTGGCAGATGGGTAACTGGTATGACATCACTGTGACGACTGTCTTTTTGTCTCGGGCTTGTAATGAGCCACTCACGTTTTATCTCCACAGCAGAGCTCAGAAAATTCCTACCTTTCAATTCAAGTCGCTCAAGAAACTCGAGAGCCCTACTGACCAGATTTTTCTTGAATGAGATTTTCACTCTGCAGCGGAGTGTGCGCTGATATGAAACTTCCTGGCAGATTAAAACTGTGTGCCGGACCGAGATTCGAACTCGGGATCTTTGCCTTTCGCGGGCAAGTGCTCTACCGTCTGAGTTACCAAGCACGACTCACGCCCAGTCCTCACAGCTTTACTTTCGCCAGTACCTCGTCTCCTACTTTCCAAACTTTACAGAAGCTCTCCTGCGAACCTTGCAGAGCTAGCGCTCCTGGAAGAAAGGAAGTTTGGGAGGTAGGAGACGAGGTACTGGCGGAAGTAAAGCTGTGAGGACGGGGCGTGAGTCGTGCTTGGTACAGCACTTGCTCGCGAAAGGCAAAGGTCCCGAGTTCGAGTCTCGGTCCGGTACACAGTTTTAATCTGTTAGGAAGTTTCAGATTTTTCTTGTGCTGCACTGTCAGCTGCTTTGGTAACCATCCTGCGCACAGTTTCCGGTATCCCAGCGTTTTTATGAGAATATCGTATTAGAGAGTTGTGGAAATGCGACAAAAATTTCAACACTGTCAATCAGCGTTCTTCACGAAGAGTTTCCTTGATTTTTTTTGCACCAATTCGTCAAAATGGAAGGTCTTTCACTCCTCTGATCGTCATTTACTTTGCCTTCACTAATCTCCCTACACCACTTAAACGCACTCGTTCTATTCATAATGTCTTGACCGCAAACCGTTTTGTTTTGAGAAAAAGTTCTATGTTATTCTATCAGCTAGTAGGAAGCCCATGACAGAAGGTGGTTCGCTGTTGGCGTGTTTTTTTACCGACATCTTTCACCCAACTACACACTGAGACATGAGTTCACCAACTATCGCGTACCTGCAACGCTCACTCAGAATATCTCTCTCTACCACTCAGTGTTGCCAACCCTCAAAAAGAAAAAAAAAACACAGACAGTTGTTGTCATAGTACACTTAATTTCTGAATATGCCTCATAATAGCGAGCACCTTGAGTGGAAAAAGGAGCATACTAGCTGGTACAATAAATAAACGATTGTCATTTAGCGTGGTAACTGGGATGCAAGGTATGGAACTCCGTCTACATTACGTTTCTATTTTATTTGGTAACCGGTTGTGACCTTATTTGGGTAATCCTCAGACGCATTAATTAGGAATTGCAGCGAAGCGTGGATCTTGAGTTGTCGAAGATTTACAACTGTCGACCTTTGCCGTGCATTAACTCGTAATTCATGGTTTTGAAGGATAGTCTAAAAGGGGTCGAAACCTGTTATCGAATAAAATAAAAATATGACCTAGACACTGTCTGCCTTTTTATATTTTGGAAGTAGTCACAGATCCATGTGGAGATTATGTCTTCAGTAAGGTGTCCTGTGTTTAGTGGCACGGTTGTTTTCCTTGGCGGCAGAGATCATGGTCACTGGTGTGCGTGGGGCTCAGGCTGGGCTTGGCGATGCGTGGACGATTGGAGTCAGTTTCTAGAGTCCTAGAGTAAGAGGGAAGGAGACAGGGATACAGTTCTTGTGGAGCCAAGTCCAAGAGCCTCAAGGAACTTTTTTTTCTTTCTTTTTTTGGGGCGTTGAGCCATGGCAGTTCTTAAATTCTTCTTTATTTCCGCGTTGTACATGCTACTATTTAAGTAAAACCGTTTTGTGACGGAGATAGTAACTCTGGAGCCTGATAAAAATAAATTAACTATTGAACAATAGGATCACCACTGTGCTTTAACACCTAAAAAAGAAAGAATTAAGTTCTTCTGCCCTTGATGTCTACGTTACAGCAGAAATTCAACTTTCTTGATCATATATAACGATGACAAATTCGTGCCACACATCCACATTTAATTTAAATACATTTACTACTATGTATTGACAAAGAGAAAAGTTAAATTGCTGCTCTGATGTAGACACAAAGAGCAGCACAACTTACTTCTTTCTTTTGTAGCTGTTAAATCCCAGTGGCGGCCCTGTTGTTCAGCAGCAGGGCTTTGCTTAAATAGTAGCACGTACAAAGAGAAAAAATATCTTAGGCAACATACAACACGTGAATAAATAAATAAATAGGTAATCTGGAGTTTCATCCATGCGTGCTACCACATTTCTATGGAACTTGCACCGAGCCAATCCCACAGACTCCCTAGTACACGTCTTCACTCTGTCAGGTCCATACAATTTGCGTGACATAATCTGGTTTACTGACAAGCCGAAAACAGACGAAGGTGAAGGAGCCGGGGTGTAAGGGTTGCAGCCTGGACTGGACAGCACTATCTCTTCAGCGAAGTTGGCTACGATATTTCAGGTGAAGATATTTGCTATCATTATGCGGAGTAAGGATCGTAGCATCTACATTAATTCAGACAGTGAAGCATGTCTGAAATTGCTATCAGTTCCTACAATGAGATCAGAGTTGTTTGCATAATGTTATGAAACTTTTCTGAAGATCGTGGCAAGCAACATGGTAAGCCTGCTGTGTGTCTCTGGTCACCCAGGAATTAGTGATAAGAAACAGGGAGGCCAGAGCTGGGGAGGTTCGACAGGAATCTTTTCCATCCGTCGCCAAGGCGATGATAAGATCTAAATTACGTACCTGCATCCTGAGGCAGCACATAGAACAATTAGCCTAAACTGAGAAACAGAAACATGGGAAACTAATAATGCTGAAACCACGTTTTAAGAGAAGTTCTGTAATCCTGGGGTTGAACAGGAGGCAGATTAAACTAGTGGTAGGTCTAATGACTGGCCATCGTAACTTGAGAAAACACTTGCACACAACGGGTGTAGAGGATGTGCAGACTATCTGGTAAGGGGGATGAAATCATACCATATTAATATTCCAATGCGAAGCACCGGAGACCAAAAGACACAAAACAGGGTTATTAATTCCTGAAGAAACTGTGGCTAATGGGGATCTAGCAAAGGAACTCCTACTGCTCCTTGAGGGTACTGCTTGGCTTTTCTAGAATGACGGCGTTTGGCGGACAAGAAAGTTCACATATATTTGGCAGAATAAAGTTTATTTAACAAGAGAGGATGTGTCTGCTCTAATATGTTAAGTACAAAATAAGAATTAATCACTTGAAAAAGACTGCACTGTAGATATCGAGAAGCCTTTTGACACCCTTCTTCACAAAATACTTCTAATCAGTACCCCGCGCGACCGCTACGGTCGCAGGTTCGAATCCTTCCTCGGGTATGGATGTGTGTGATGTCCTTACGTTAGTTAGGTTTAAGTAGTTCTAAGTTCTAGGGGACTGATGACCTCAGCAGTTAAGTCCCATAGTGCTCAGACCCATTTGAACCATTTAATCAGTACCGTTTCAGTTGCAGTACTGGATTCGAGATTTCCTGTTTGAAAGGCCACAGTAGTAAACGACGGAAAGTCATCGAGTAAAACAGAAGTGATATCTGGCGTTCCCCAACGAAGTATTATGAGCCCCATGCTGTTCCTAATACACGTCAACGATTTGGAAGACAATGCGCCCAGCCCTCTTTAATTTTTTGCAGATGATGTTGTCATTTATCATGTAGTAAGGTCATTAGAAGATCAAAACCAATTCCATAATGACTTAGACGCAAAATCTATACGCTGCGAAAAGTGACACTTGGCTCTAAATAATGTGAAGTTATCCACATGAGTTGTAAAAAGATCCCGTTAAATTTCAATTTCACTATAAACGAAAAATAAACTAAAGGCTATCATTTCGAGTAAATACTTAACGACTACAGTTACAAATAACTGAAACCCAAACGATCACGTATGCAACGTTGGGAGGAAAGCGAAGCAAAGATTGCGTTTTGTAGACATAACACTTACAAGATGCAACAGGTCTAACAAAGAGACAGCTTACACTACTTGTCCGTCCTCTTCCTGAGTACTGCTGCGCTGTATGGGAATCTCATCCGATAGGATTGACGGAGGAGTTTTTCGAAGTGGCCGTGCGGTTAAAGGCGCTGCAGTCTGGAACCGCAAGACCGCTACGGTCGCAGGTTCGAATCCTGCCTCGGGCATGGATGTTTGTGATGTCCTTAGGTTAGTTAGGTTTAACTAGTTCTAAGTTCTAGGGGACTAATGACCTCAGCAGTTGAGTCCCATAGTGCTCAGAGCCATTTGAACCATTTGGAGGAGTTTTTAGCATAATGCAGCCCCGTCAGCAACTGCGATAGACTAATATATGCAGCAAAGTAAAGTAGAACTTAGCTGCTCTAAATATTTCCCCTGTTAATGATAACGATAACGTACTTTATAGGAAATACAAAAAGTTAGTTATATGTGGTGACTTCAATATTAATTGTATAAGTGATTGTGCAAGGAAAAGGATGCTGGTAGACCTCCTTAATTCATATAATCTTATGCAAACCGTATTCTTTCAAACGAGAGTGCAAGGGAACAGTAGAGCAACCATAGACAACATTTTTGTTCATTCCTCATTACTAGAAGGGCATTCTGTTAGCAAAAAAGTGAATGGCCTATCAGATCATGATGCACAAGTTTGAACTCTAAAAGAGTTTTGTGCTGCAACACATGTTAAATATAGTTATCAACTTTTTAGGAAAGCTGATCCAGTTGCTGTAGAGACCTTTGTAAACCTTATCAAGGAACAAGAGTGGCAAGATGTTTATAGTGCTGATACAGTAGACGATAAATATAATGCTTTCCTCAAGACTTTTCTCGTGCTCTTTGAAAGTTGCTTTCCGTTAGAACGTTCAAAACAGGGAACTATCACAAACAGGCAACCTGGGTGGCTGACTAGAGGGATAAGAATATCCTGGAGAACAAAGTGGCAATTGCATCAAAACGTTAGAAACAGTCAAAATATAAATGCAGCAGCCCATTACAAACAGTATTGTAAGGTGCTTAAAAAGTTATTAGGAAGGCAAAAAGTATGTGGTATGCAGATAGAATAGCTAAATCTCAGGATAAAATTAAAACCATGTGGTCAGTCGTAAAGGAAGTGGCTGGTCTGCAGAGACAAGTCGAGGATATAGAATCAGTGCGTAGTGGGAATGTTCGTGTTATTGATAAGTCGCATAAATGTACAGTATTTAATAATCACTATCTGAATATAGCAGGTGAACTAAATAGAAACCTAGTCCCAACAGCGAACCATATAGCGCTCGTAGAAAAAAGTGTTCCGAGACTGTTACCTGAAATGCTCCTCCATTATACTGACAAGAGGGAGATTGAGTTAATAATTAAATCACTAAACTCTCATGGATATGACGAGGTATCTAGCAGAATACTGAATTATTGTTCTATGTATGTTAGCCGAGTACTTAGCCATTTCTGTAACTGTTCCTTTAGGAGTGGTCGGTTTCCTGACCGATTAAAGTACTCGGTAGTGAAGCCACTTTATAAAAGGGAGACAGGGATAATGTTGACAATTATAGACCTATTTCTATGCCATCGATGTTTGCTAAAGTTATCGAGAAGGTTGTATACACAAGGTTACTGGAGCATTTAAATTCAAATAATTTGCTGTCAAATGTACAGTTGGGTTTTAGAAATGGTTTAACAACTGAAAATGCTATATTCTCTTTTCTCTGTGAGGTTTTGGACGGATTAAATAAAAGGTTGCGAACGCCAGGTGTTTTATTTGATTTAACGAAGGGTTTTGACTGTGTTGACGACAAAATGTTACTGCAGAAGTTTTATTTGATTTAACGAAGGCTTTTGACTTTGTTGACCACAAAATATTACTGCAGAAGTTGGACCATTATGGAGTAAGGGGAGTAGCTTACAATTGGTTCGCCTCTTACTTTAAGAACAGAAAGCAGAAGGTAATTCTCCGCAATATTGAGAGTGGTAGTAATGTTCAGTCCCAATGGGGCACTGTTAAGTGGGGCGTTCCCCAAGGGTCGGTGCTGGGGCCGCTGCTGTTTCTTATTTATATAAATGATATGCCTTCTAGTATTACAGGTGATTCAAAAATATTTCTGTTTGCTGATGACACCAGCTTGGTAGTGACGGATCTCGTGTGAAATATTGAAACATTATAAAATAATGTAGTTCATGAAATAAGTTCGTGGCTTGTGGAAAATAATTTGATGCTAAATTACAGTAAGACTCAGTTTTTACAGTTTCTAACTCACAATTCAATAAGAACTGATATTTTGATCAGACAGAATGGGCATATTATAAGCGAGACGGAACAGTTCAAGTTCCTAGGCGTTCTGATAGATAGTAAGCTGTTGTGGAAAGCCCATGTTCAGGATCTTGTTCAGAAACTAAATGCTGCTTTATTTACCATTGGAACAGTATCTGAAATAAGTGACAGTTCAACACGAAAAGTAGTCTACTTCGCATATTTTCATACGCTTATGTAATATGGTATTATTTTGGGGTAATTCTTCTGATTCTTCCAATCGACCGCGTGGTAAAGTGATGCCGGGGCTGGACTTTAGTTAAGTAGTTTTAATTCGACATGGTACCACGGTACTATAGGTTTTAATTTTTGATGTTGAATGTGCCTTACTCTGGCACGTTATAGTAATTTTATGCTTCTGAAGAAGGCTAGATTAATCTAGCCGAAACCAGGGTAAAGACCAGAACATTTTCGCAACTGAGGCGTAGTTTTCAGTATATTGACGGAGGACATCGAAAAGGTGGAAACAATGGCAGCTCGCTTTCTACTTTCGTGAAATAGGGAAGTGTGTTGTTGCCGCCTGGTTTGGCCGACAAGAAATGTTCACATAGATTTGGTAGAACAAAGTTTATTTAACAAGAGAGAATATGTTTGCTTCGACGTGTGTTAAGTACAATGTGAGAATTAATCACTTGACAAAGACAATTGCTTAAAACAGTGATATTTATGGAAAAGCCGAAGGAAGAACGAATAAACAATAAACATTTTCTAAGGCTGAAGACTACAAGGAAGAAAACAAACACTGTTAGAAATGTCACTGACTAACAAATATACAACGCACTAAGCTAGCTAAGGCTCACGTTCTGACGGGACAGTCCTCAATTAAGGTTTTGTGCACTTCGACATAGAACGAGGAAAAGTCCCAAAAGGACAGTTTCAGAGTTCCTCTATGAAACACAGTCATCCTGGGTAGAAGCAAAGACAAGAAATCTTACAAGTCTGCTTCTTGATAACTAGCATGAAAAATAGCGTCGTCCTTGTGGCGTCTCCAGAGTGAGTTGCTGACTGGTAGAGTGCCGCTGTATTCGGCGCCAGGCACAGGAAGCCCACTCGGAGAGAACTGCCCGCGTGGCTAGAGCACCGGGCACCAGGGTACCGTATGCACTACTTTCAGTCACGTGGCCCAAGGAGGAGATTATGTCCGTGGGGCCACTGGCCTCTGTCGGCTCCTGAGATGCGATCTGGTGGTCAGGCCGGTCATGGTAGGATTGTGTCAGTCTGGGGGAACGCTGGTCCCAGTGAATTGTGACCGCTTCCCTCGGGTGTATTGTTGGTTGCCGGCTCGGTAGGCGTAAGGCGTAATGACAGTAGAGAGCGTGTCATAGACACGATACCCGCATTGGGGTGCCAGCCATTAAAACCAAGACGCTTGAGCGAGATCTTTCCACATAAATTTCAGCTATTAATTTACTCTTGGAATGTGAAAGTATTTTATTGGCGTCAACCCACGTAGGGAGAAATGATCATCGTAATAGAATAAGAGAAATCAGGAAGATTTAATTGTTCAATTTTAGCACACACTGTTAGAGAGTGGAACGGTGTGGAGGTGGTTCGAAGAACGCTCTGCCAGTCCCGGAGCAGTCTTGTATATGTAAATGTAGATAAACTAGTTTCGGTATTGGCAACAAGTGGCTAGGACCACTGTAATTTTGTCTACCTTGTTAAATCAAATCAAACCAAAATCTAACACAGCAAGGAGTGGTGCCCTGCCTCGCACTTAACTGCACGATTTTGAAGTGAGCCAATTGGCATTCGCTGTATTCCCCATCACAAGTCATTCTCTCTTCAATTGTTGCAAATTGTGTCTTACTATGTAATATTGTAATACTTGTAAAATGTTTCTTTCCCTTTGATATGAGTCCTTTTAGCTTTGGAGTTTCTTATTACGTTAGATCGCTCACTGTGCTAATAGTTCGCATTACAGGATTCTTTCTTTCCAGCCACAGTCGGGGGAAGAGTGACGGCCGTTCTTCAGCAGCTATTTCGAAGATTGATGATTGTCATTTCAATCATCAGTCTTTTGACTGATTTGGTGCAACTCGCCACGAATTGCTCTCCTGTGCCAGCCCAGCATCTTGATCTCAAAGTAACGCCTGCAATATACTTCCTCAATTATTTGTTAGATGAATTAAAATCTCTGTCTTCCCCTACAGTTTTCACCCTCTACAGCTCCCTCAAGTTCCTTCATCTCGTCTGTGTTTTCCGTACGTTCCTTTCTTCTCCTGTTCTGCCGAGTAACTCTTCATTTCTTATTAGCCCTCCATATTTTCACCTACTTCTATAGCACCACACATCAAACGCTACGAATACTTTCTTTCCACAACCTGCGATTCACTATCACACATTTCTATGCTCATTCTTTGAAATATCACCCGAAATAGAGGCTTATCAGACTTTTCTTTCACATAGGGAGTGTTAGCCCTTCTACGGCCCTTCTTGATTGAGAAGTAGCGGTTCCGGTCTCGTAAATTGACAAACAGCCAGGAGAGCGGTGTCCTGAGCACATGCCCCTCCATATCCGAATCAAGTGACGCCTGTAGGCTGAGGATGAAACGGCGGCCGGTCGGTACCGTGGGCTTTCATGGCCTTTTTCGGGGGGAGGTTTTTCTTTTTCTTTTTTTGTATTCTCGCGCCCTTCTCCTTGGTTGTTACGCAGACGACCAATTAGGACTGATCTATTTCAAGAACCTAAAGATTATCATCTGCATGATGAGTCTGTTCCTCTCAGTTCTTCTGTAGTGTCAGGTTGCTACTGTCATTTCCACTGAAGGCTCTAAGGCCATGCATACGACCATGGATACAATACCCGCCGGTCAGAAACAACATTCGTTTCCAGGAACGGTCTAGTTGATATACATTAACAGTGCCATACCTTTTATTAACCGTCCCATCCCCCCCCCCCTTCACGACCGCATTATGAGTAGCCTCCAGGCTACTGATCACTGATATTCTGTCATTCACAACCTTCTCTCTGACCTTATTCATACGAGCGGCTCACTTGTCTTTTTCTGGGTCCACCCAAGTGATGTGAGTGTCCTGCGGAGTGGAAGTCCTGATTACATAAACAGTTATTAGCCAAAAATTTGCCTTTAAAATCCTAGCCGTTGGTTTGCTTCGGCAGATAAGGTGTCTACTGATTCGGAGATGGAACAACTTCTACCCCCCCCCCCCCCCTCCCCCCCTCCTAACAAAATCCTCGCTATCAAGGAGATTCGGCTACTCAACGTTCCTTCTTCAGTTCCTCTCATAAGCAATCTATCTTTCCGTCTGAATCGGTCATTCCAGATTAACTCATCATTTTGTTTAATGTGAAGAGTCACCTCCACGTTGTGGTTCCCGAGCCTTACGGACAGTAGCACACTTCCTAAAGGAATTCTCCCCCCCCTCGCTCCCCTCCCCTCCCCTCCCTGCTCCCATCCACACACACAGAAACAAGGTCGTCTGGGTTCTTTTCCTCTAACATTGGAGCACGAGAAAGTGGTTCCTATTCTACTTCCAACTTTCTGCTTTCGATGCGGGTCCGAAGTGGTTGGAATTGGCGTGGGCATAGGGAGCATTCGAATGTACCTCCTTGTCCCGACCTCATCCTTCTTTCAATCTGTATTTAATTACACTTAGTCTTTTTTTCCACCGCACCCTGTTTCACATTTGTAGGAGTACCCCCTCAGACGTCACTTCAGTGAAGGCAAAACTTCAAAGATTCCTTTACTCTTGACACTAGCTGAAGCTTCCTCTATGAGAGTGGATTGAATTCCCATTTTTAACACTTTGATTATTGTGGACGGGGATGGCATGGTTATGGGAGGAACGGTGTCGCATCGTTGATGAATCGTAAACTAACAACATGAAACTTAGTTCTCACTGCGTCCTGCCAGTGGTTCCAAGATGCCAGCAAACAGATGTCGGACCGTTTAGCAGAGGCTAAAACGCAGAAGGCTAAAGCTACAATTTTCACACGATGAGAACGCGGATGGAAAAATAGGAGATTTTGAACGTACCGCAAGAGAAGAACTAGTTTTGATATAAAAAATATTAATATACTTACGTGGGGTCAGGTCTACTTATTTTCATAGATTTCGTCGAAATTTATTCAGGACTTGGTCAGAAGTGAAAGGGACATGAGTGGGAGCTAGAAATTGTAAAGCGATTAGAAAAAAAAAAAAATGGTTCAAATGGCTCTGAGCACTATGGGAATGACCTTGTAAGGTCATCAGTCCCTTTGAACTTAGAACTACTTAAACCTAACTAACCTAAGGACATCACACACATCCATGCCCGAGGCAGGATTGGAACCTGCGACCGTAACGGTCGCGCGGTTCCAGACTGTAGCGCCTAGAACCACTCGGCCACACTGGCCGGCGTTTAGAAAATATGATGTCTTTGGCGCGGGTCGGGCAAGGCATGAGCAGTTTATGTTAACACAGTGGCCAGGCAGCAGTTACCGAGAGACAATAATCCCGAACGGCAACCAGAGGGTTGTTGGATCGAGTCCACAGGTGGAATGTTTTTTATCTTCAGTTTGTACGTTACTCTGCAAATGAACCGAAATAATGCTCATTGTGTTTGATTTATTGGTAATTCCATAAAAGACATGAAAAGGAAGGGCAAAGGAAAATTTGGGATCGCAAATATACTTCCAGGAAGGGATTGTAAGATGTATCATTCGAGGCCTTCGTATACAAAATTAGATACTTCTATCATCTGACATTTGGCGATTTACACGTTCTGGGATGATATTCATTGTAAAAACAGGGGAACCAGTAGTTATTTGGGTGTATTGCACACGTTACAAGCGCCGCACTTTTACTATTACACGGTAGTTTTTGTACAAACAAAGACTTGGTTTAGATTCATAAAAGGTTCTCTCTGATGATACAATTTGGCAGCAAACAACGTGAGACGTATTATTTCGCCCAATATTGGCGAGAATAGCTGGTAATGTACAGTGGAATGAATTTTGACTCAGTGTTCTTGGTATGGGAATGTTTTTCCCTCTCATAAGAGGCATAAGAGTAGTTTTGAATACTTTTGTTCAATTTCTTTACCTTATATATAAATTGAAGGTGGAGGGGAGAAGAGAGGAAAGGAAAGGTAGGGGATAACTGCTGTCAGCCGCATTCGGACATTACGCGGAATCAGTGGCGACGAGTGAAAATGTGTACCGGACCGGGATTCAAACCCGAGATCTCCTGCTTACTGGGAAGATGCGGTAATCAATGCGTCATCCTGGGCTCAGCGTTACCGCAACTGGGCGGACTACCTCGCCACGGATCACGGGCGATCCACGCTCCCATCGAGCGCCACCTACCATAGTCTCTGCGGATTCTGCGTAGTGTCTATTCTTTAGGACATCGCAGGGTTGCACCAGAGGAGTGCATTTGAGCAGACAAATTGTAATACTGCTCAATGGTAGTCCTTCTTCATCTTCAAAAACGCCGCCATACAGTTGTGGTTTTGTTTGTTCCCCACAGGGAATTTAACCAACAATCTTCGAATAGTCGTTCTGGTACTCGGAACTCTTCGCTTTCTACCTGGAAACTATGCTAACGTAAATGGCTCCTGCCTCGCCGAGCCCGCAGGAAAGATGCTCCTTTTCCTAAACGCTTGGCCATATGGGGCTCCCACCTCTCTCTTTCATTTCTAGCATTTTCAGCGTACTGGTTGTGGTGTCTGGAGTACTTCAAACGTTCAAATGTGTGTGAAATCTTATGGGACTTAACTGCTAAGGTCATCAGTTCCTAAGCTTACACGCTACTTAACCTAAATTATCCTAGAATGTGGGCGAAATCGGTGATGACGAGCAATCGCTGTCACCTTATTAGTCGATCTACGACTCAGTCATAAACTTAAGCGAAGAGTTAATACAGTCACATACGTTATACGGCTGAGACTAAGTATCGTCTTGAGGATAAAATAAACTCTTGCGTGTGTGTGCTTACAAACAAATAATATTTTTTGAGTGGGTTCCACCTTCAGCAAACACACTGTCTGTCCCCACACATGTTTTTCTGAATTTCCAGCACCATCAGTGGGCTTTTCATTTCTTTCTTGTTATCACATGTTGTGTTTTTACTTGTACTTTGTGTCATGGCAGTTTTGGTTATAACAAATTGCAATTTTTTCTGACTACCCTATTGCTTTCAATGTGAAAAATAAAATTTTAAATTTACTTTGAATCTGCAGTTTCCATTCTGTCATAAAATGGCCAGGCGTGATGCATTGCCCCTAAAACTCCAAAATTAATTCTGGTAAGTACACCTCATTAAGAACTAACCTTTAAATGTCTATGGCTCTAGGCATAACTTAAAGTAGGAAATTTGCGAAACAAATAGCTCATCCTGACTACTGCTATCTGACTAGAGTAATATGTTGGAGATGATTTTGAGCTATTACTATCTTGCAGAATACTGGTTGTGGTGCCTGGAGTACTTCAAACGTTCAGATGTGTGTGAAATCTTATGGGACTTAACTGCTAAGGTCATCAGTCCCTAAGCTTAGACACTACTTAACGTAAACTATTCTAAAGACAAACACACACACCCATGCCCGAGGGAGGACTCGAACCTCCGCCGGGACCAGCCGCACAGCGCCCTTGACCGCTCGGCTAAGCCCGCGCGACCTCTGGAGTACTGACGTCCTCGAAAGAAAACGCGAGTCAGCAGATGCAGCAGCTAAAGATAAATGATCTACTCTAAATTTGTTTGTCAGACACAAAGTGTGACTTCGTGTGGCTCAAGGTGCAACGCATACACGACAAAAATTTTAACAACTTCAGTATGAGTCATGGAATTGGATTTTACTCTAAAGAACATCGTTCTTGAGAAATCAACCTCTGGTAATTCTGAGAAAGACAGCACAACATTAGAAGACTCTAACAATTACAAAATTATCTCATGACAAAAATTGCAAACATAACTTTAATATACTCCAAAAATTTTGTCCATCAATATGAAGAACAACGAAGTGTTGCAAATGAGTTTTTATGTCCGTAATAAAGTATTCCAAATATTTTCTCCCAGATTCACAAATGACAGATCTCTGTCTCTGAAAAACTCAGCTGTTCGCTACAATGCCTCAAACAAGAATGCATCAGCGCTGCACGACTGACAGGCTAGCAAGTGAACCGCAGATAAAACTAAACACAGAGTGAAGGATGTTATTTGTTGTGCCTAGACAAGACAGCCTAGACACAATGAGAGGAAGCCGAAAGGCACGCGCTTAAACTCACGCAGGCTGGCGTGAGGTCTGAAACAGGATACGTAATGAATGCTATAAAGAAAAGTACGTAGCTTCTGGAATACTTAACTTTAATCCACATTTGTAGAACATCGCTCTTGATGATACATGTTATAACCACAATATATATGGCAAAGGATTATGGCGCCTTGCTAGGTCGTAGCAATTGTAGCTGAAGGCTAGGCTAACTACCGTCTCGGCAAATGAGAGCGTAGTTGTCAGTTATCCATCTCTGGCTAAGTCGGCTGTACAACTGGGGCGAGTGCTAGTACGTCTCTCTAGACCTGCCGTGTGGTGGCGCTCGGTCTGCTATCACTGACAGTGGCGACACGCGGGTCCGAAGTACACTACCGGACCGCGGCCGATTTAAAAGCTACCACCTAGCAAGTGTGGTGTCTGGCGGTGACACCACATTATTCACCACTCATGCAGTGCAATCATACATGTTTGTCCCAGTACAGTAAAGGTGAATTATTTATAATAGCCGAAAACATAAGAGACTCTTACAGTCTGTGATGCGCCAAGCTGCGCAGTGTAGACTTGCAGTCCCCTTCGTAAAGACGAAGCGTAAACACTTGATTAGGACTCCAAGATGAGGCACTTCTACCGTGCGGCTACGCCAAATCGGACACTTTAGCGTCCTGCCCGCAAGAGATTCTCCGATGCGGACACCATCACGTCCTACCGTCAAGCACTTCTCATGTGACGCTCACTTACGCCCTGTGTATTTCTTGCCGCCAAAATGGTACCAGTCGTCAATCGCAAAATCATTAACCACCGCAGTCCAACCATAAGAAATCCCTCATACAGAGAATCCCGCCAAAAATAGCTTGTCTTTAAAAAATGTTTCCAATGACAACATCAACACTCCCCCATATCACCTAAAGGCACTCGTTTCAAGGCTAGCATCTGAAGTCACACTTCATTACATGAACTGCACGTTCTCCCGCGAATGTTCATAGCCTCACAACAGGATTCGATAAATTTCAGAGAGGACCTTTGCGAGGCTAGTTACCAGCAGCCTACGCCTTTTACAGATGGCATCTGTTAATCCTTAACAGAAGTTAGAAAACATGGAGTAGCGCACCCGTTACCTGCACGCAGCGACGTGTCGCCTGTGCCATGACCTTTGCTGCCAGTAGTGTATGTGGGAGGACAGTGCGTGCCGCCCCTTGGGAGTTATAGCCCGTGCTCACTTCCCGGAGTCTAACGCCACCGGCTGTCGTCCCAACGACCGGTCACTGATCTTCTCGCAGAAGCGTTTCCTGTCGCTCTGTCTCGAGTCCAATACTCGGCACATTCCCACGCACCCCGCACACTCGTAACCATTATAAACCGTCACCGAGTTAAATGAGAGCCATGCACATTACATAGAGCACCCTAATGCCAGTCACAGATTTTGTTTCTTTTTTGTGTCACCAGTCTTCTGACTGGTTTGATGCTGCCCTCCACGACTTCTTCATGCTGTCCCTTCTCCCTGTCAGTGTTTTCCATATATTTCTTTCCTCTCAGATAATGTGCAGAACCTCCTTATTCTTTACCTCAACAGTCCACCTAACTTTCAACATTCGCCTGTAGCACCACATCTCAAATGCTTCGATTCTCTTCTGTTCCGGTTTTACCACAGTCCATGTTTCACTACCATACAATGCTGTACTCCAGACGTACATCCTCAGAAATTTCTTCCTCAGATTAAGGCCGGTATTTGATATTAGTAGACTTCTCTTGGCCATAAATGCTTTTTTTGCCATAGCGAGTCTGCTTTTGATGTCCTCCTTGCTCCGTCCGTCATTGGTTATTTTACTGCCTAGGTAGCAAAATTCCTTAACTTCATTGACTTCGTGACCATCAATCCTGATGTTAAGTTTCTCGCTGTTCTCATTTCTACTACTTCTCATTACCTTCGACTTTCTCCGATTTACTCTCAAACCATACTGTGTACTCATTAGACTGTTCATTCCGTTCAGCAGATCATTTAATTCTTCTTCACTTTCACTCAGGATAGCAATGTCATCAGCGAATCGTATCATTGATATCCTTTCACCCTGTATTTTAATTCCACTTCTGAACGTATACATGGTGGTCCACTGACAGCGACCGGGCCAAATATCTCACGAAATAAGCATCACACGAAAAAACTACAAAGAACGAAACTCTTCTAGCTTCAAGGGGGAAACCAGATGACGCTATGGTTGGCCCGCTAGATGGCGCTGCCATAGATCAAACGGATATCAACTGCGTTTTTTTTAAAATAGGAACCCCCATTTTTTATTACATATTCGTGTAGTAATTAAAGAAATATGAATGTTTTATTTGGACCACTTTTTCGTTTTGTGATAGATGGCGCTGTAGTAGTCACAAACGTATAGGTTCGTGGTATCACGTAACATTCCGCCAATGCGGACGGTATTTGTTTCGTGATACATTACCCGTGTTAAAATGCACCGTTTACCGATTGTGGAAAATGTCGATATCGTGTTGATGTATAGTTATTGTGATCAAAATGCCCAACGGATGTGTGTATGTATGCTGCTCGGTATCCTGGACGACATCATCCTAGTGTCCAGACCGTTCGCCGGATAGTTACGTTGTTTAAGGAAACAGGAAGTGTTCAGCCACATGTGAAACGTAAACGACGACCTGCAACAAATGATGATGCCCAAGTAAGTGTTTTGGCTGCTGTCGCTGCTAATCCGCACATCAGTAGTAGACAAACTGCGCGAGAATCGGGAATCTAAAAAACGTCAGTGTTGAGAATGCTAGATCAACACCAGTTGCACCCGTACCATATTCCTATGCACCAGGAATTGCATAGCGACGACTCTGGACTTCGTGTGCAGTTCTGCCACTGGGCACAAGAGAAATTACGGGACGATGACAGATTTTTTGCACGCGTTCTATTTAGCGACGAAGGGTCATTCACCAACAGCGGTAACGTAAACCGGCATAATATGCACAATTGGACAACGGAAAATCCACGATGGTTGCGACAAGTGGAACATCAGCGACCTTGGCGGGTTAATGTATGGTGCGACATTATGGGAGGAAGAATAATTGGCCCCCATTTTATCGATGGCAATCTAAATGGTGCATTGTATGCTGATTTCCTACGTAATGTTCTACCGATGTTACTACAAGATGTTTCACTGCATGACAGAATGGCGATGTACTTCCAACATGATGGATGTTCGGCACATAGCTCGCGTGCGATTGAAGCGGTATTTAACTGCATATTTCATGACAGGTGGATTGGTCGTCGAAGCACCACACCATAGCCCGCACGTTCACCGGATCTGACGTCCTCGGATTTCTTTCTGTGGGGAAAGTTGAAGGATATTTGCTATCGTTATCCACCGACAACGCCTGACAACATGCGTCAGCGCATTGTCAATGCATGTGCGAACATTACGGAAGGCGAACTACTCGTTGTAGAGAGGAATGTCGTTACACGTGTTGCCAAATGCATTGAGGTTTACGGACATCATTTTGAGCATTTATTGCATTAATGTGGTATTTACAGGTAATCACGCTGTAACAGCATCCGTTCTTAGAAATGACAAGTTCACAAAGGTACATGTATCACATTGGAAGAACCGAAATAAAATGTTTAAACGTACCTACGTCCTGTCTGTTACCAACTGTTCGTCTAAAATTGTGAGCCATATGTTTGTGACTATTACAGCGCAATCTATCACAAAGCAAAAAAAGTTTCTTTACGTACTACACGAATATGTAATAAAAAATGGGGGTTCCTATTTAAAAATACGCAGTTGATATCCGTTTGGCCTTTGGCAGCGCCATCTAGCGGGCCAACCATAGCGCCATCTGGTTTCCCCCTTCAAGCCAGACGAGTTTCCGCCTTTGTAGTTTTTTTGTTTGACGCTTATTTAGTGAGATATATGGCCCGGTCACGATCAATGGACCATCCTGTATATTATTTGCAACACTGCTTCTTCAACAGCAGCGGGAAGGACCACATGACTGTCTTACACTCTTTTTAACCGGGGCACTTCGTTCTTGGTTGTCCACTCTCATTATTCCCTCTTGCCTCTTGTACGTATTGTATATTACCCGTCTTCCCCTATACCTTACCCCTATTTTTCTGTGAATTTCGAACATCTTGCACTACTTTACATTGTCCAACGCTTTATCCTGGTTGACAAATCCTACGAACGTGTCTTGATTTTTCTTTAGTCTTGCTTCCATTATTGGCCGCAAAGTCAGAATTTCCTCTCTGGTGGCTTTGTCTTTCCTAAAGCAGATATAGACTCAGATCACAATATAGTAGTGATGAAGAGTAGGCTGAAGTTCAAGACATTGGTCAGAGAGAATCAATACGCAAAGAAGTGGGATACGGATATACTAAGGAATGACGACATACGTTTGAAGTTCTCTAACGCTATAGTTACAGCAATAAGGAATAGCGCAGTAGGCAGTACAGTTGAAGAGGAATGGACATCTCTAAAAAGGGCCATCACAGAAGTTGGGAAGGAAAACATAGGTACAAAGAAGGTAGCTGCGAAGAAACCATGGGTAACAGAAGAAATACACTCCTGGAAATGGAAAAAAGAACACATTGACACCGGTGTGTCAGACCCACCATACTTGCTCCGGACACTGCGAGAGGGCTGTACAAGCAATGATCACACGCACGGCACAGCGGACACACCAGGAACCGCGGTGTTGGCCGTCGAATGGCGCTAGCTGCGCAGCATTTGTGCACCGCCGCCGTCAGTGTCAGCCAGTTTGCCGTGGCATACGGAGCTCCATCGCAGTCTTTAACACTGGTAGCATGCCGCGACAGCGTGGACGTGAACCGTATGTGCAGTTGACGGACTTTTAGCAAGGGCGTATAGTGGGCATGCGGGAGGCCGGGTGGACGTACCGCCGAATTGCTCAACACGTGGGGCGTGAGGTCTCCACAGTACATCGATGTTGTCGCCAGTGGTCGGCGGAAGGTGCACGTGCCCGTCGACCTGGGACCGGACCGCAGCGACGCACGGATGCACGCCAAGACCGTAGGATCCTACGCAGTGCCGTAGGGGACCGCACCGCCACTTCCCAGCAAATTAGGGACACTGTTGCTCCTGGGGTATCGGCGAGGACCAGTCGCAACCGTCTCCATGAAGCTGGGCTACGGTCCCGCACACCGTTAGGCCGTCTTCCGCTCACGCCCCAACATCGTGCAGCCCGCCTCCAGTGGTGTCGCGACAGGCGTGAATGGAGGGACGAATGGAGACGTGTCGTCTTCAGCGATGAGAGTCGCATCTGCCTTGGTGCCAATGATGGTCGTATGCGTGTTTGGCGCCGTGCAGGTGAGCGCCACAATCAGGACTGCATACGACCGAGGCACACAGGGCCAACACCCGGCATCATGGTGTGGGGAGCGATCTCCTACACTGGCCGTACACCACTGGTGATCGTCGAGGGGACACTGAATAGTGCACGGTACATCCAAACCGTCATCGAACCCATCGTTCTACCATTCCTAGACCGGCAAGGGAACTTGCTGTTCCAACAGGACAATGCACGTCCGCATGTATCCCGTGCCACCCAACGTGCTCTAGAAGGTGTAAGTCAACTACCCTGGCCAGCAAGATCTCCGGATCTGTCCCCCATTGAGCATGTTTGGGACTGGATGAAGCGTCGTCTCACGCGGTCTGCACGTCCAGCACGAACGCTGGTCCAACTGAGGCGCCAGGTGGAAATGGCATGGCAAGCCGTTCCACAGGACTACATCCAGCATCTCTACGATCGTCTCCATGGGAGAATAGCAGCCTGCATTGCTGCGAAAGGTGGATATACACTGTACTAGTGCCGACATTGTGCATGCTCTGTTGCCTTTGTCTATGTGCCTGTGGTTCTGTCAGTGTGATCATGTGATGTATCTGACCCCAGGAATGTGTCAATAAAGTTTCCCCTTCCTGGGACAATGAATTCACGGTGTTCTTATTTCAATTTCCAGGAGTGTACTTCAGCTGATTGATGAAAGGAGGAAGTACAAACATGTTCCGGGAAAATCAGGAATACAGAAATATAAGTCGCTGATGAATGAAATAAATAGGAAGTGCAGGGAAGCTAAGACGAAATGGCTGCAGGAAAAATGTGAAGTCATCGAAAAAGATATGATTGTCGGAAGGACAGACTCAGCATACAGGAAAGTCAAAACAACTGTAAGTAGGCTGTTTATGTTTTCTTATTGGCAACGTTACGTAGCGCTCTGTATGAAAATCACTGGCTGTGCTGTGTGCAATCTGTGGCTAGTTTGCATTGTTGTCTGCCATTGTAGTGTTGTGCAGCTGGATGCGAACAGCGCGTAGCATTGCGCAGTTGGAGGTGAGCCGCCAGCAGTGGTGGATGTGGGGAGAGAAATGGCGGAATCTTGAAATTTGTAAGACTGGATGTCATGAACTGCTATATGTATTATGACCTTTGATGACTAATAAGGTAAATACATTTTTTGTTCTCTATCAAAATCTTTCATTTGCTAACTATGCCTATCAGTAGTTAGTGCCTTCAGTAGTTTGAATCTTTTATTTAGCTGGCAGTAGTGGCGCTCGTTGTTTTGCAGTAGTTCGAGTAACGAAGATTTTTGGTGAGGTAAGTGATTTGTGAAAGGTATAGGTTAATGTTAGTCAGGGCCATACTTTTGTAGGGATTTTTGAAAGTCAGATTGCGTTGCGCTAAAAATATAGTGTGTCAGTTTAAGCACAGTCATGTATAATTTTTCTAAGGGGATGTTTCATATGTCGACCCTTAGCCGAGGATACCTCATTGGAATCTTCTGATTTTGTCTTGTAGTTTGTGTAATTAGTGTAGCTTTAGTTTATTGCTAGCGCGTAATTGTAGAGAGAATCTCCTTTGTAGTTGCAGTCTTTCATTGTTGTACAGTAAAACAGTTGTGGCATGCATGTAAATTTGCACCAAGTATTTCGCAGCTGTGCTTACAATTAACTAGATATTTTTTTCAGTGCTATGTTAATGTGTTCTCTTATTTTTGCTTTTCAAATTGTACTTTTCTGTGTTATCGTGTGAAATATTGTGACAATAATGGCGTGTGAAAAACGTAACACTAGGCTCCAAAGTAAACTGAGAAATAATAGTGACGACGAGCGTAGCTTACCAGCACCACTGTGTAATGAATTAACAGACATTCAAAGTGGTAATTTGGTAACTGTGCATAGGGAAATGGAGTGGGCGGCAAATAATGGCGTAGACAGTGAAACAAGTAGTGAACAGGGAAGTATTATCGATCGATCGGTCGGCAACAGCTCGCCTCAGGAATCCGAAATGACAGAACACAATATTGCAAATACTGTAGTCTCAGGATTTGGGTCCTCACCGTTTTCTCAAATAAATCAAGACACATTTTCTGCTTTTCAAAATGCGAATATTGCCGGTTCAAATGCACTGCCGAATATCACTGAGGAACATGTTTCAGACACCAGTGCACTGTTATTACAGTTAATGCAACAAATGGGACAAAGGCTATCAAAAGTTAGACACAACGCTTGAACAAAATCAGAACCAAATGGGACAAAATTTTCAAAAGTTAGACACAATGGAACAACATCAGAGTCAAACACAGCAAAAAATAGACACAATGGAACAAAATCTTCAAAAGTTAGACGCAATTGAACAAAATCAAAAAGAGTCACAGCAACAGCTTCAAAAGTTAGACACACGCTTGAACAAACACGTGAACGTTTAACTGCTGAGTTACTTAAAAATCGAATCTAAATGTCAAAAAGTCTGTAATGACGTAAAAACACAAATTTGTGAGCATTTTCAACCTATTTTTTCGCGGCATGAAAATGCATTACAGAATCACGAAGCAGCCATAAAAGAACTGCAAACTATTGTTCATGAAAATCATGAGACCTTGCAAGCAAAAATTGACTCAGTTGCATCTACCGATTCGGTTACGCAACTTGCAAAAACTCAGGAAAACTTAAAGGACACAGTAGATACTCTGAAAATTGGTTCAGAAAGACACATGGAGGAAATTAGTTCATCATCAGAGAAAGAAGTTGAACTTTCGGATCAGCTAAATAATTTATCTACGAAGGTAGATGATAATCTGAATGACACAAAATCGGTAGTCTTTAATGACACAGGAGAGTGCGAACAAATTAGGAAATTCAAACAAAATAAGAATCAAATTAATACGCAACACCAAAGAGAAATCCGGGAAGTACAAGATCAGCTGATACAGGTAATACAAGAATTACGTATTTCAGAGGACACTCGCGCTCCAATACGGGAAGAGGGACATAGAAATACTGAACAGCCACAAAATAATAACACAGGGCACTTCGGAAAATATGAAAGAAATTGGCAAGGTACACCGAATTTTGAGATGGAACCGCCGAAACGAAGTAACAATGAGCGATGTGCGACTTGCCGACACGATGATTTTGACTATAAGCTGTTCATTACTACACGTAAATTCAAAACATTTAAGAATTCTGGCAACGACATTCATCCACAATCATGGCTCCATCAATTCTCTCATTGTTTTCCTCCCAACTGGTCATTGGAGCACAGGTTAGAATTTATGTGTGGCTACTTGGAGAATGAACCAGCTGTAAGAATGCGATCGGTCATTCACGATTGTCACAGTGAAGTAGAATTTTATCATGCCTTCCTCTCAGCGTATTGGTCTCAAGCTACACAAGACCGAGTAAAACATAGCATCATAATGATGAAACGTTTCGAACAATCTGAATTTTCCAGTCTTATGAAATATTTTGAAGACATGTTGCATAAGAATCAGTATTTTTCAAACCCATACAGCCCCTCAGAACTCATCCGCATTTGCTTAATCAAATTGCCTGAACATTTACGACATATTATTTTGGCGGGACGTTGCAAAGACGACATTGAAGCTTTTCAGGGACTGTTACAAGAATTGGAAATTGACACTGACAATCGCGGAACCCGAAAACAGGAGCACAATAATTACAGGTCACATCCGTCACAATTCCGTGATGACAGAAATAACAACTGGACACGACAAAAGGCTATTCTTACAATGTAAATCGTGACCAAACGAGACACCACACGTATGACAACCGTTGGCAGAATAATGTTGTTGTTGTTGTGGTCTTCAGTCCTGAGACTGGTTTGATGCAGCTCTCCATGCTACTCTATCCTGTGCAAGCTTCTTCATCTCCCAGTACCTACTGCAACCTACATCCTTCTGAATCTGCTTAGTGTATGCATCTCTTGGTCTCCCCCTACGATTTTTACCTTCCACGCTGCCCTCCAATACTAAATTGGTGATCCCTTGATGCCTCAGAACATGTCCTACCAACCGATCCCTTCTTCTGGTCAAGTTGTGCCACAAACTCCTCTTCTCCCCAATCCTATTCAGTACCTCCTCATTAGTTATGTGATCTACCCATCTAATCTTCAGCATTCTTCTGTAGCACCACATTTCGAAAGCTTCTATTCTCTTCTTGTCCAAACTATTTATCGTCCATGTTTCACTTCCATACATGGCTACACTCCACACAAATACTTTCAGAAAAGACTTCCTGACACTTAAATCTATACTCGATGTTAACAAATTTCTCTTATTCAGAAACGCTTTCCTTGCCATTGCCAGTCTACATTTTATATCCTCTCTACTTCGACCATCATCAGTTATTTTGCTCCCCAAATAGCAAAACTCCTTTACTACTTTAAGTGTCTCATTTCCTAATCTAATACCTTCAACATCACCCGACTTAATTCGACTACATTCCATTATCCTCGTTTTGCTTTTGTTGATGTTCATCTTATACCCTCCTTTCAAGACACTGTCCATTCCGTTCAACTGCTCTTCCAAGTCCTTTGCTGTCTCTGACAGAATTACAATGTCATCGGCGAACCTCAAAGTTTTTATTTCTTCTCCATGGATTTTAATACCTACTCCGAATTTTTCTTTTGTTTCCTTTACTGCTTGCTCAATATACAGATTGAATAACATCGGGGAGAGGCTACAACCCTGTCTTACTCCCTTCCCAACCACTGCTTCCCTTTCATGCCCCTCGACTCTTATAACTGCCATCTGGTTTCTGTACAAATTGTAAATTGCCTTTCGCTCCCTGTATTTTACCCCTGCCACCTTTAGAATTTGAAAGAGAGTATTCCAGTCAACATTGTCAAAAGCTTTCTCTAAGTCTACAAATGCTAGAAACGTAGGTTTGCCTTTCCTTAATCTTTCTTCTAAGATAAGTCGTAAGGTCAGTATTGCCTCACGTGTTCCAGTATTTCTACGGAATCCAAACTGATCTTCCCCGAGGTCGGCTTCTACTAGTTTTTCCATTCGTCTGTAAAGAATTCGTGTTAGTATTTTGCAGCTGTGGCTTATTAAACTGATTGTCCGGTAATTCTCACATCTGTCAACACCTGCCTTCTTTGGAATTGGAATTATTATATTCTTCTTGAAGTCTGAGGGTATTTCGCCTGTCTCATACATCTTGCTTACCAGATGGTAGAGTTTTGTCAGGGCTGGCTCTCCCAAAGCCGTCAGTAGTTCCAATGGAATGTTGTCTACTCCGGGGGCCTTGTTTCGACTCAGGTCTTTCAGTGCTCTGTCAAATTCTTCACGCAGTATCGTATCTCCCATTTCATCTTCATCTACATCCTCTTCCATTTCCATAATATTGTCCTCAAGTACATCGCCCTTGTACAGACCCTCTATATACTCCTTCCACCTTTCTGCTTTCCCTTCTTTGCTTAGAACTGGGTTTCCATCTGAGCTCTTGATGTTCATACAAGTGGTTCTCTTATCTCCAAAGGTCTCTTTAATTTTCCTGTAGGCAGTATCTATCTTACCCCTAGTGAGATAAGCCTCTACATCCTTACATTTGTCCTCTAGCCATCCCTGCTTAGCCATTTTGCACTTCCAGTCGATCTCATTTTTGAGACGTTTGTATTCCTTTTTGCCTGCTTCATTTACTGCATTTTTATATTTTCTCCTTTCATCAATTAAATTCAATATTTCTTCTGTTACCCAAGGATTTCTACTAGCCCTCGTCTTTTTACCTACTTGATCCTCTGCTGCCTTCACTACTTCATCCCTCAAAGCTACCCATTCTTCTTCTACTGTATTTCTTTCCCCCATTCCCGTCAATTGTTCCCTTATGCTCTCCCTGAAACTCTGTACAACCTCTGGTTCTTTCAGTTTATCCAGGTCCCATCTCCTTAAATTCCCACCTTTTTGCAGTTCCTTCAGTTTTAATCTACAGGTCATAACCAATAGATTGTGGTCAGAGTCCACATCTGCCCCTGGAAATGTCTTGCAATTTAAAACCTGGTTCCTAAATCTCTGTCTTACCATTATATAATCTATCTGATACCTTTTAGTATCTCCAGGGTTCTTCCATGTATACAACCTTCTATCATGATTCTTAAACCAAGTATTAGCTATGATTAAGTTGTGCTCTGTGCAAAATTCTACCAGGCGGCTTCCTCTTTCATTTCTTAGCCCCAATCCATATTCACCTACTATGTTTCCTTCTCTCCCTTTCCCTACACTCGAATTCCAGTCACCCATGACTATTAAATTTTCGTCTCCCTTCACTATCTGAATAATTTCTTTTATTTCATCATACATTTCTTCAATTTCTTCGTCATCTGCAGAGCTAGTTGGCATATAAACTTGTACTACTGTAGTAGGTGTGGGCTTCGTATCTATCTTGGCCACAATAATGCGTTCACTGAGCTGTTTGTAGTAGCTTACCCGCGTTCCTATTTTCCTATTCATTATTAAACCTACTCCTGCATTACCCCTATTTGACTTTGTGTTTATAACCCTGTAGTCACCTGACCAGAAGTCTTGTTCCTCCTTCCACCGAACTTCACTAATTCCCACTATATCTAACTTTAACCTATCCATTTCCCTTTTCAAATTTTCTAACCTACCTGCCCGATTAAGGGACCTGACATTCCACGCTCCGATCCGTAGAACGCCAGTTTCCTTTCTCCTGATAACGACATCCTCTTGAGTAGTCCCCGCCCGGAGATCCGAATGGGGGACTATTTTACCTCCGGAATATTTTACCCAAGAGGACGCCATCATCATTTAATCATACAGTAAAGCTGCATGCCCTCGGGAAAAATTACGGCCGTAGTTTCCCCTTGCTTTCAGCCGTTCGCAGTACCAGCACAGCAAGGCCGTTTTGGTTATTGTTACAAGACCAGATCAGTCAATCATCCAGACTGTTGCCCTTGCAACTACTGAAAAGGCTGCTGCCCCTCTTCAGGAACCACACGTTTGTCTGGCCTCTCAACAGATACCCCTCCGTTGTGGTTGTACCTACGGTACGGCTATCTGTATCGCTGAGGCACGCAAGCCTCCCCACCAACGGCAAGGTCCATGGTTCATGGGGGGGGTGGCAATAATAGTTACAGAGAAAGATCGCATTTCCGTAGTAATGAATATAACAGGGACAATCAGAGAACCAGACAATATGCGAACCAACATTATCATAATCAAGGGAGACAGAATAACTTCAGACGCAACAGTTCAGCGCGCAGCTACGATTCAGGGAGAAGTTATCCACCACGTGACCGACAAGAAAGAAATGGAATCTACCGACATGACGACAGACAATATAATCATAACGACAGACCTGAATTTCATCAGAACTGGCGAGATTCAAACAGGGCAGGCCCCTCTCGACAAAACTGACGACGCAGCTGCCGTAGCTAGTAATTACGTAAAAATGGAAGACATTAGGGACATCTTACTCCAGGAACACGACGTAAAACATAACAACATTGCATATCCTGTGATTCACATTACAGTAAATGACGTAAAATTTACGGCAGTACTTGACTCTGGCAGTCCCATTTCAGTAATTAGTGAAACAGCCTTTAGCAAATGCAACAAATCGAACGATTGTCCCACACTTCCGTTAAGTAAGATTAAATTACAAGGTGCAATCTTTGGAAAAAGTGTAGATGTACGCCAACAAACCAACTTAGAATTATTTTGTCAAAGCCACAGCTTCCCTATGAGCTTTCTTATTGTTCCATTATTGTCGACGGAAATTATATTGGGAGTAGACTTTTTGAATGAATACAAAGCAATCTTAAACTTTCACGATGCTGAAATAAGTTCAGAGAAAGAAGGTAAGGCAATAGCTTTGAAATTTGAAGATTGGCTCTCAAACCATGACGAGGAAATTAATCGGCTTTACCTTCTGTTAGACAACAGTTCGGAATTTTCTACGGAACTAGACACTAACAATCACTCTGCAAGTACTGACAGGGATGATATCGACGGCATATTTGATACTAATGAGTTAATTCAGAATAAAATTCAAACAATTGAGAATTGTAATGACACTGATAGGCAGGGCCTTTTTCAGATTTTACAAGCACATTCCACAGTTTTTACTCACAAAACAGGAACAATCAAGGGATTTCAATACCAATTTCGTGTTCGTGAGCATACTAAATTTTGTGTTAGACCATACGTAATTCCGGCGCATTATAGGGACCGTGTTAGAACAGAAATACAATCTATGCTTGACGAGGACATTATTGAGCCTGCAGTAAGCTCATACAACAATCCATTACATGTTGTTGAGAAGAAAAATGGATCGATCAGGCTTGTCTTAGATTCGAGACAAATCAATACTATCATTATTGCTGAAACAGACAGGCCGCAAACGTTGGAAGAACTTCTTCAAAATTTTAATGGTGTAAAAGTGTTGTCTTCTATTGACCTCAGATCCAGCTTTTATCAGATCGAACTTCATCCAGAATGTAGAAAATACACAGCTTTTCTTTGTTTCGGCGTTTGTTATCAATTTCGGAAACTTCCTTTTGGTTTGAACATTTCTTCGGCAGCGTTCATTCGCGGGCTAAATTCCATATTACCTGAGTTCTTAAAACGTCACATCACCTTATATGTGGATGATATTCCAATAGCAGAAACTTCATGGGAACAACATAATCGCATCCTCAACAGCCTGTTACGTATTTTTGCAGAATCTGGAATTACAGTTAACTTGGAAAAGTCTGAATTCGGTAGGTCAAAGGTGAGGTTTTTGGGACATATTATTTCTTCTGAAGGCATTCCGCCGGATCCTGAAAAGTTAGAAGCAATCAGAGCCATTCCAGTTCCATCCACAAAAAGACAAGTCCGCAGTTTTCTAGGTCTCGTAAATTTTTACCGTCGTTTTCTGAATATGCAAATTCTAGTTACACCAAAACTTTGTTCTCTCACTGGAAAAAATACTATTTGGAACTGGGACGAAGAAGCACAGTGGAATTCAATTCTTTGAAAGAATCGCTACTTAACGCGCCAATACTGGCTCATCCAGATCTGTCACAAGATTTCTGCCTTAGCACGGATTCTTCTAAAGTCGGTCTTGGTGCCCATGTATTTCAAGAAGCCACAGAAAATGACACTACTGTTCAGAAAACCATTGCTTTTGCTAGCCGAGTGCTAACAAAATCTGAAAAAAATTATTCCGTTACTGAATTAGAAGCTTTAGCTATCGTTTGGGCATTTAACAAATTCCGTTTCTTTCTTTCTGGTAAGCACGTAAATTTATACAGTGATCATCGTGCATTAGAATTTCTTATGTCTTCAAAATTAAATCATGACAGGTTAAAACGTTGGGCATTGTTTCTGCAAGAATTCCACTTCACAATAGTCTACATTCCCGGCAAGGAGAACATTGTTGCGGACGCACTGTCACGCGCACCGGCTGGGCTTGAGAAAAGTAACACAGAAGGCAACCTCGAAAAAAAATTTCAGTATTCTTTACATTCAGAAAGTCGTCTTTGAAAACTTCATCACCACATCTTTAAAGGACATTGCTCATGAACAAGATAAAGATCCAATTTGGAAAGACATCAAAAGTAAATGGCATGAAAAGCCGCACACTCAGATTCGGCATTATTATCTGGTTAGAAACAACATACTCTTCAAACGCTGCACTGTTGATGACAAGCTATGGGTACTTTGCATTCCTGACGATTTCGTTAATAAGCTCATTTGGTACATTCGTTTCAGCTATGCACATTTTGGTCCACGAAAATGTTATCATATTCTTCGGACGACTTGTTATTTTAACAATATGGAAAAGAGAATTCGAAAAGTCTTGTCTATTTGTAAACTTTGTCAAAAGGCGAAACCATCTACTATCTCACATCGTGCTCCGTTGTTTCCTATCATTCCTTCTAAATTAAAAGAATTTGCTGCTATTGATCTCTTGGGACCGCTTGTCAGAACATCTAATGTATTTTCGTACGTTCTAGTCGCTGTTGAACTTACTTCAAAATCTGTTTCTTTCACACCGTTACGTAAAGCCACGGGACGGTCTGTATCCAACGCCTTTGATAAAAAAACTTTACGTGAAGTTGGACACGTTAGTAAAGTCATTTCAGATAACGGACCTCAATTCAGATCTGGTGTTTCGTCACGCATGCTTCGGAACCATAAAATCAAACCTGTTTTTATTTCCTTGTACTCACCACATTGTAACCCATCTGAACGAATTATGAAAGAAATCGATAAGCTTTGCAGACTTTATTGTCACAGAAAGCATCAGCATTGGGACAGATATTTACACTTATTTCAAAACGTGCTGAATGAAATGCCTCATGACTCCGCTGCTTTACCACCTACTCTTGTACTGAAGAATGAAGAACCACCGAACAGACTCAGAGAGCTTGTACCTTTCCCTAATAGACGTAAACGTCGACACAAGGACATAATTGATTAGGCTATTAAAAATATAAAATCTGCAGCAGAGAAAAGGAGAAAACTACACGGTAAAGCAAATGCACAGAAATTATACATTGGTCAGAAAGTTCTCATTAAAGCTCATTCATTGTCACATAAGACGAAACACTTAAGTCACAAATTCTTTCTAGTTTACAATGGACCTTACATAATCCGACGTATACCACATGATAATTGCGTTGAAGTTGAAACTCTGCGTACTAGGAAGAGTAAAGGTTTACACCACATTTCACATGTAAAACCGTTTATTGAAAGATAATCTGCTTTTTAACTTAGTCTTTGCCATAAAACTTTTCACTTCACGCTACTAGTACAATTTGTCACACTGAGAAACTGTTAACATGCAACAATGTTTTGAAGTTAACTATCCAGCCTAGAACCTAGGGAACACATTTAGACGGTATTTACGAGTGCATTGCTATAGTGAACAGACGACACAGTGTTATTGTGTGTGTACATTCTTGCTTGTTAGTTGCACGATTACATAACGACTATCAGGCTTACATACTTAGAACATATACTGGCACTGCTAATGAGATTTTAATGCAACATTTTGGTTTACTTTAAAATACATTCTGGATTTAAAGTATTTTCTGTGAGATACCAGATGACACAGTGGTTAGTTTATGTGACAGCTACATGATTATATCACGACACTACTAATAAGTGACACAATTTACAATATTGCTTTTGCGCTGTATCTGTTTTATATCTGCACAGTTTTTCTGAATTCTTCTGGAAAGGAAAACATGTTTTAGTAGTAACTTTTGTGGTATAGCTACAAGGAGACAGCCTTTTCCGTAGCACAACAATACGTTACAGCACAGTACTTTCTTCATCATGGCAATAAGCGTAATAACTAAGATATCTATACGCAAAGCATTTCACTTTTGTTTATCATGAGGTAAGTACATTGACTTCTGCAGAACTTAGCTTTCGGAGGACGATAACTACGACACTTACACAGAGATTATCTTACAGCAAGACGCACATTTAGCGCTACACGACACGTATTTGAGTGATTAATTTTGTACTTAAATCATTTATTTTTAAAGATATTTGAATTACAATGATACAAAGGTTTTCCATGATACATTTCATTCCATTGCTGTAATCTGTAACACCTGAGGGTATAATTACATTAATCCTCAGGGGGGTACACGCTTACTTTGTGTACTATGTGTTTGGCAAGCACAAGGAGCCCTAGCTAATATGGTAATTGCTTATACATCTTTACACATCGGTACCATATTTCTCTAACACATAAACTACACAGCTATCTGATCATTTAACTGAGAGAGAAACATTTTTTTACTACATCAGTGACACATTTTTACACAATTACACAGTGGGATAACTTCACACTTATGAAATTGTATTTTGTCTGTACTGTGTGAACTGTTCATATTTTTTTGGAACCATTGTGATACTATGAGAGCTTTGAATGATGTATTTGGTATGGGATCATGATTTTTAAAGTACGTTTGAGGTAGATGACACTATTGAAATGAGCATAGAACTTTGTTTAGGTTTTGAAATTATTGCAGAAAGCTACGACGTTTTTGAGATTGGACTGAGGTGTTATGATGTTATTATTACGATGACGATGTGTATTATGCTGTTGAGGTATGTTTATGATCAATAAGCTGATGCTATATGAGTTATTTGATTATGCTATGTATCTGTTATGATGAAACATTGAAGAAGTGTCGACGAATAAGATAAGGAATAATGAGTAGTGGTTAGGGACTCTGGTTTGTGAAAAAGGTTGTTGGAAACCAAGAATCGTACTTTAAGAGTTATGAAATGTATGTAAATGCGTGAATATATTACAATGCCAACGGAAATTTTTTGGACACTGTTATATCAATAGGATTTTGTTTCTACAGATTTGTAACACAAATTCTTGACCTGTGAAATATTTTTATATGAGACTGTCACTGTAGCGGAAACTGCTGTCGTAAATATTTCGGTAAGAAAGTTAAGTGACCACCTTCACGTAATGGGTTGTGGGCACCCAGCTGCGCGACAGACGCCTGGAAAAAAGCCGTTAGTGTGTGCCTTTCAGAGGCACAGGTGGAGAAGACACATTGCTTTGCATATATTTGCTCATTTCGTTTAATATCTAGTTTCTAGCTGCACTGCAGCATTGGCTAAAATAAAATTTTATAGATGTACTAATATAAATATTTTCTGTCTACAGATCGAGTAAATAATAATTTTTTTCAAAAAAATGAGGGAGCACAAAAAGACATTTACCTTCACAGGAACTGCATTCATAATTTTCTTTTCAAGTACTTGGTAATTTTTTGTAGAATTAGTTTTTGTGGTGCACCACTTTAATGACATAGATATTAAGATGTGAACAGACATTTCACTTATCTGCGTTGTTGTCTTTAGTGTACTATTTTTTCTGCTTGAGCTTTGTCATGTTTAGGTATAAGTTATTGCATTTGCTGCTGCTGCTTGCCAGGCATAGTGTTACGGAATTTGACTGTGTAATACTCTGTTAAGCCAGTTTTACTACTGATGAATTTTTCTTGTTTGCTGCACAGTGCTTTGTATTAGTTGTAATATTGCAATTGCTTTGCCCATTTGTATTTTTTGTCATTGCTATTTGTATTAATTGTTTTGTGCTGCTGCATTGCCTCGTGCCTTAGTTTAGCATCTGAGCTCAGTAGATTTAAGTTAGCTTAAGAGGGGGTAGACTGTATAAGAACCTAACTATGGAGAATAGGGAAAAAATGCATTGAGAAATTATATGAAACAGATTTGGCAAAAATGAGTATTGTGCACTGAGAAATAATTATTTTGAAAGAAATATGAATAGAATACAGAAAGCAGGTATAGATAGGACTTTTTGGGAATAATGATGAATGAAGGGAGATCTCCAAGAAGTAAAGAAAGTTTTGTTTGTAAAATACTGCAGTAAAACAAACCCTGTCCTTTCCTTTTGTATTATTATGCTATGTGTTTGTGTACCCTTGTGTATTTGTGTACTTCCTGTCTTTATGTGTTTATCTGATAAGACTTATGTTGTAGAATTTTTCTGGTACTAAGCTACATTCACTATGATGAGGAATACTGTTATCCTCAAATATAATTTGCATTTATAATATGTTATTTACTTTGTAAAGATGTTTAGACATTATTTATCTGTTCTGTTTTGTTGCTCATGTGTGAAATTGATGTTTCAAAAGTTATTCTGATCATGTATGTACTTATGTCATAATTCCTGTGACACTGATGTATATGTTATTTCTATTCTTTTGTAAAGCCCATATTTCTCCAAATGTCATCTGTATTGTTATGTTCTTTAATGATGTATTTTGTACCATTGTTATTGTATTCTCGTGTTATAAAATTGCAATTGACACCAGTTCATCAAATTAAGTAACTTGTAAGTTCCATTTCATTGCACACGTTTCTGTTGGTCATAGTATATGCACAATATATGAGAAGTTGGGACTGTCAGTGTTTGCCCGTGTGTTGATAATTCAGCAAGGGACTGGTTAACAGCATTGCTGGTTCTAAGGACAATTTTTTTTTGTGAGTGCACAAATGGTGGTTTATGGACTTGCTATATTGTCCGCAAGACTCTTCGATGGTGATTGTGCACCTGCACAGTTGCAACAGATGGCTTCTGGTCGTCTCTACAAGGACTACAGTGGGTCTGCATCTTTGATGGCTCACCAATACCATTATCTCTACAAGGACTATAGTGGGTCTGCATCTTTGATGGCCCACCAATACCGTAATCACTACAAGGACTACAGTGGGTCTACTCTGTGATGACCTACCTACCAATATTCATCAAAACATCGACTGACTCTGCGGTGGGTTTGCTCTGTTGTGGCCCATTACCTGTCTTTATGTCAAGAGTCAGCACTGTCTTTCCGTTGGAAGGACAACGCTACTTCTTCAAGACTGCATGGACATCCACTACTTCCGTGTGCCTTCCCTTTTACTGCTCAGACTTTGAGAAAAAAAAAAACACTGCAATTTTACTGTGATGAATGATCAGGACTGTCTTTATGGACTGTGAGAAAATTGTAGCTTTTGACCAACATTGTATCAATAAGTTTGTGCATTTGATTTCTTTGTTATTGTAATTATGAAAAATTTTATCAAATCATTATTGGCCACTGCCCAAAACAATTTGTAAACTTTTTTGTGGGGAGCATGGGGGCTATGTAAGTAGGCTGTTTATGTTTTATTATTGGCAACGTTACGTAGCGCTCTGTATGAAAATCACTGGCTGTGCTGTGTTCAGTCTGTGGCTAGTTTGCATTGTTGTCTGCCATTGTAGTGTTGTGCAGCTGGATGCGAACAGCGCGTAGCGTTGCGCAGTTGGAGGTGAGCCGCCAGCAGTGGTGGATGTGGGGAGAGAAATGGCGGAATCTTGAAATTTGTAAGACTGGATGTCATGAACTGCTATATATATTATGACCTTTGATGACTAATAAGGTAAATACATTTTTTGTTCTCTATCAAAATCTTTCATTTGCTAACTATGCCTATCAGTAGTTAGTGCCTTCCGTAGTTTGAATCTTTTATTTAGCTGGCAGTAGTGGCGCTTGATGTTTTGCAGTAGTTCGAGTAACGAATGTTTTTGGTGAGGTAAGTGATTTGTGAAAGGTATAGGTTAATGTTAGTCAGGGCCATTCTTTTGTAGGGATTTTTGAAAGTCAGATTGTGTTGCGCTAAAAATATAGTGTGTCAGTTTCAAGTACAGTCATGTATAATTTTTCTAAGGGGATAATTCACAAACTTTGGTGACATTAAAACCAACGGTGGTAACATTAAGAGTGCAACGGGAATTCCACTGTTAAATGCAGAGGAGACAGCAGATAGGTGGAAAGAATACATTGAAAGCCTCTATGAGGGTGAAGATGTGTCTGATGTGATAGAAGAAGAAACAGGAGTCGATTTAGAAGAGATAGGGGATCCAGTATTAGAATCGGAGTTTAAAAGAGCTTTGGAGGACTTACGGTCAAATAAGGCAGAAGGGATAGATAACATTCCATCAGAATTTCTAAAATCATTGGGGGAAGTGGCAACAAAACGACTATTCACGTTGGTGTGTAGAATATATGAGTCTGGCGACATACCATCTGACTTTCGGAAAAGCATCATCCACACAATTCCGAAGACGGCAAGAGCTGACAAGTGCGAGAATTATCGCACAATCAGCTTAACAGCTCATGCATCGAAGCTGCTTACAAGAATAATATACAGAAGAATGGAAAAGAAAATTGAGAATGCGCTAGGTGACGATCAGTTTGGCTTTAGGAAAAGTAAAGGGACCAGAGAGGCAATTCTGACGTTACGGGTAGTAATGGAAGCAAGGCTAAAGAAAAATCAAGACACTTTCATAGGATTTGTCGACCTGGAAAAAGCGTTCGACAATATAAAATGGTGCAAGCTGTTCGAGATTCTGAAAAAAGTAGGGGTAAGCTATAGGGAGAGACGGGTCATATACAATATGTACAACAACCAAGAGGGAATAATAAGAGTGGACGATCAAGAACGAAGTGCTTGTATTAAGAAGGGTGTAAGACAAGGCTGTAGCCTTTCGCCCCTACTCTTCAATCTGTACATCGAGGAAGCAATTATGGAAATAAATGAAGGTTCAGGAGTGGAATTAAAATACAAGGTGAAAGGATATCAATGATACGATTCGCTGATGACATTGCTATCCTGAGTGAAAGTGAAGAAGAATTAAATGATCTGCTGAACGGAATGAACAGTCTAATGAGTACACAGTATGGTTTGAGAGTAAATCGGAGAAAGTCGAAGGTAATGAGAAGTAGTAGAAATGAGAACAGCGAGAAACTTAACATCAGGATTGATGGTCACGAAGTCAATGAAGTTAAGGAATTCTGCTATCTAGGCAGTAAAATAACCAATGACGGACGGAGCAAGGAGGACATCAAAAGCAGACTCGCTATGGCAAAAAAGGCATTTCTGGCCAAGAGAAGTCTACTAATATTAAATAGCGGCCTTAATTTGAGGAAGAAATTTCTGAGGATGTACGTCTGGAGTACAGCATTGTATGGTAGTGAAACATGGACTGTGGTAAAACCGGAACAGAAGAGAATCGAAGCATTTGAGATGTGGTGCTATAGACGAATGTTGAAAATTAGGTGGACTGATAAGGTAAGGAATGAGGAGGTTCTACGCAGAATCGGAGAGGAAAGGAATATGTGGAAAACACTGATAAGGAGAAGGGACAGGATGATAGGACATCTGCTAAGACATGAGGGAATGACTTCCATGGTACTAGAGGGAGCGGTAGAGGGCAAAAACTGTAGAGGAAGGCAGAGATTGGAATACGTCAAGCAAATAATTGAGGACGTAGATTGCAAGTGCTACTCTGAGATGAAGAGGTTAACACAGGAAAGGAATTCTTGGCGGGCCGCATCAAACCAGTCAGTAGACTGATAAAAAAAAAAAAAAGCCAAACTGATCGTCATCTAACCCATCTTGTATTTTATTTTCTATTTTTCTGTTTATTATTGTCGCCAGCAACTTGGATGCATCAGCTGTTGAGCTGATTGTGTGATAATTCTTGTATTTGTCAGCTCTTGCAGTCTTCGGAATTTTGTGGATGATTTTTTTCCGAAAGTGAGATGGTATGTCGCCTGACTCATACGTTCTACACACCAACGTGAATAGCATTTTTGTTGTCACTTCCTCCAATGATTTTTAGAAATTCTGATGGAATGTTATCCCTGATATATTATTTTATTTTAAGTCCTCCAAAGGTCTCTTCAATGCTAATATTGGATACCCTATCTCTTCTAAATCGACTCCTGCTTCTTCGCCTATCACATCAGATAATTGCTCCCCCACATAAAGGCCTTCAAAGTACTCTTTCCACCTATCCGCACTCTCCTCTGCATTTAACACTGGAATTCCTCTTGCACTCTTAATGTTACCTCTCTTGCTTTTCATTTCATCGAGGGTCGTTTTACTTTCCTGTATGCTGAGTCTTTCCGACAATCATTTCCTTCACAAGCTGCGACGCGGTCGCGAATAAAACTGTCACGCGAACATAGAATAAATTTCCTGTACTTTACGTTCATAGTCACAAATTTTTTGGTCATCAGACTGCAGGTTTCGGTCTATAATGACCATCTCCAGATCTGTTTTATAAAAACGTGTGCTAATGTACTTGAGCCATAGCGGCATCGTCAAATGTTAAACACAAAATTAACACCAGCATCGTCAAGTACATATAAATAACAGCATATGCAAGAGTCATCTTGTCAGCGGCACTACACAAAAATTTCGTGACCATAGACGTAAAGTACAGGAAATTTAATCATTTCCTTTTCGACTTCATCACGTTTTGAATGCAGCTATTTCGTATTGCGTTCCCTGCACTCCCTATTTATTTCGTTCCTAAGGGACTTGTACTTCTGTGTTCCTGAATGTCCCTGAACATTTTTGTTCTTTCATCGATCAACTGACGTATTTTAAGATATCAATAACGTTTTCCGTACCGAGTTTCCCCTCTTGTCAGATTAAGTATGATAGATAATATACTCAAATTATTAATGAAACGGGTATGCAAAAGCTTTGCCTCGTTCCGCATGTAAAGCTTGTAGACCGGTGCAGCGTTTTACCGGGGCCGTCCCCCTTGAGCGGCTGCCCAGCGCGGCTGCCAGCGGCTCACGTAGCGTGGCGAACTCGCCGAGGGGCACGACAGCGCCGGCCCGCTGAGTGCCACCCGTCACGTGGCGCTTCTTTCCCGGACGCCGAGGTTCCGCACCATTTCACTCCCTGATAGCGTCTTCCTGCGGTTGATAAGGGAGCAATAAATCTTCACACAGACAGTCTGCTTCGAACTGGAGTGATGCCGCTTTCTCTAGCACCTAGGGTGACGAGACGTCCGGATAAATCCGGACATGTACTCCTTTTTACCTCTTTGTCCGGAATCTGCGTCGGATTTTTACACTGTCCTTCTTTTTCGCAAAGTTGACCTTAAAAATAAATATATTTGCAATTACCCCCGTTCTATTGCTCTTTTCTGAAATACGTTATCTACAGATGGCAGCAGGATCGACGATTTTATCGATTTTACGCTACTGATTATAGATCCATAAGCATGTGCCAATATCTATTATTTAAAATTTCCGTTCCGTATTCATGTTGTCTTGGCTTGGCATTACAGGTTTCGTGTCATGTACTCAGTACTCACGTCCGAGTGTGATTTGCTGTTTACTGTAGCCGAGTGAGTTTTGTAAAAATCTGACATTGTGACGATCATAACTGCTTTTCTACTAACGCTGTTTAGAAAGGAACAGCATGTGAAAACTAGGTTGTTGCCTGTTTTCCCAGGCATTGAAAGGCTACTGGAAACGTATCCTGCTCTAAAATTTTAATTTGTGTTTGAAACCAAGCCAGCAAGGCTTTTTTTAAGTTGTGACTACGAAGGCTTTCCCGGCGTAATAATTTATAAAATTCTTCTCGGGTATGCAGCCGGATCATGACGTCTTCAAGACACAATATTTCTGCGGTCCAACTGGCCGCCATCATCAGGTGAGAGCGCTGGTGCACAATCTCGCCGGAACTGACTTCCCAGCGCAAGCGGCAGCCCATATATAGGCCGCAGAAGGCCCACAACGCGTGCGCGAAAAGGTGCCGTAGCTGCCCTCTAGTGCAGTAAACATGCCGCGCCGCCGGTGGTGGAAAGAGGCGAAATCGAGATATCGCTGTCAAAAATAAAAGAAAATTAAATAATTCTATTCCGACGATTGAGACGCAGACCGTTGTTTTTTAATGTCGGATAACACCGGGTCCCAAGTCTTACTTAAAAGATAGCCCTTGTCTCTATTAATAAGATTGTCAGATAAACGAATCTCTATTGATTCTTTTAAAATACAGTCCCAATATCGAGATGCAGGGGCAACCATTTGTGTCGCATCATATTGCATTCTGTGTCCCTGGGTGAGACAGTGCTCCGCCACTGCGGATTTCTCGGGTTGAAGCAGCCGTGTGTGCCGCTGATGCTCAACACATCGGTCCTGAATGGTCCGGATCGTCTGACCAATGTAAGCCTTCCCACAGTGGCAAGGGATCTTGTATACACCGGGCTTCCTCAAACCCAAGTCATCCTTAACAGAGCCAAGAAACGCTCTAAGCTTGGCCGGCGGACGAAAAATACTTTTGATGTGATATCTTTTTAGAATTCTTCCTATCTTCGAGGAAATGCTCCCAGCAAAAGGCAGAAAAGCCACCGATTTGCAGGTATCTTCTGGTGGTTCAGGCGATGGTCCAAACTGGAAAGCACGACGGATCTGTTTATCTGTATAGCCATTCTGCTTGAACACAACCTTAAGGTGGTCCAATTCTTGTGTCAAGCTTTCTCCATCTGAAATGGCATAAGCTCTTCTCGCCAACGTTCGCAGGACCCCTGTACGCTGGAACGATGGATGACAGCTAGAAGCATGCAGGTAACGGTCCGTGTGCGTAGGCTTTCGATAAACACTGTGTCCCAGTGTCCCATCATCCTTTCTGTACACCAGAACATCCAGAAACGGAAGCTTTCCATCACTTTCCACCTCCATGGTAAACTTGATGCTAGGATGCAGGGAATTAAAATGATCTAGGAGGCGGTCAAGAGCCTCTCTCCCATGAGGCCACACCATAAACGTGTCGTCAACGTACCTCCAAAAACAGGTTGGTTTTAAGGACGCCGTCTTCAGCGCCATGTCCTCCAAATCTTCCATAAAAAGGTTGGCGACTATTGGGGACAGTGGGCTCCCCATAGCCACTCCGTCAGTCTGTTCAAAATATTTGTCATTGAATAAAAAGTACGTTGACGTCAGCACGTGGCGACAAAGCCTGGTTGTGTCCTCATCCAGTTTCTCCCCAATTAATTGCAAGGATTCTTCCAGAGGAAACCGGGTAAAAAGCGACACGACATCAAAGCTCACAAGCAAATCGCAGGGACTAAGAGACAAGGACTTCAATCTCTGAATAAACACCATAGAATTGGGAATGTGATGTTCGCATTTACCGACGTGAGGGCCAAGAACAGATGCTAAATACTTGGCTAGATTGTAGGTAGGAGCACCCAAGTTACTCACGATCGGACGAAGCGGGACCCCTTTCTTATGAATCTTGGGTAGGCCGTATAGTCTCGGTGGCACGGCAGCACCAGGACGAAGTTTTTTGAGAACGTCGTCAGGTAAAGAACTCTTCTTCAACAGTGAAAGCGTCTTCCGTTTTATCCGTTCAGTTGGGTCGTCCTGCAATGTTCTGTATGCTGAGTCCTCAAGTAAGAGATCCATCTTTCCCAGATAGTCATTACGTGACAGAAGAACCGTTGCGTTGCCTTTGTCGGCTGGTAGAACTATCAGATCCTCGTCTTCTCTAATGGATCGGACGGCTGCCCTTTCGAGAGAGGAGATGTTACTCCGTGGAGGCGGCGCCCGCCGCAATGTATGTGAAACCTCTTGCCTAATCTCTTCAGCTTGGCCCTCCGAAAGGTTGGACACTGCTTGTTCGACTGCACAGATGAATTCGGTGATAGGCACATTCCTCGGTGTAGGGGCAAAATTCAGGCCTTTCTCCAACACTGACAGTGTAGCGTCGTCCAGTTCTTTACTCGTGAGGTTAACCACTGTCCGTCGACGGGTGTCGTCATCAGATATCATAGGTTGAGAACAAAGCCGTTGAAACTTAGAAGACTGTTTCCTGACGGAGCTCCTATGCGTCCAATCTGATAGTGCCCAAGAAGAACTATCCACCCATTCCCAGGATGCATCCGACAGCAGCGACGATAACTCCAAGTGCACGAAAAGTAAATCCTTGGATATGAGATCCAGTTGTCTTCGAGTGAAGCGAATACGCTCCTTGACTAAGGCGAAACTGGCACGCTTCTTGATGTTGTTGGCCGTTTTCGTATCAATAAAATGCACAAATCTAGCAAACTTAGGTATCACTCTTCCATCGCGGCATCTCAGCAAAAAGGCGAGGGCACTCAGCAACTTGCCCTTCTTCTTGCGAAGTTTATCAAACTTCTTCACGAGTTCCACCATCTCCTCCCCGTAGAGGCTTCTGATGTGACTACGAAGGCTTTCCCGGCGTAATAATTTAGGAGGAAATGACGGCTGATAATTCTAGCATTTCCGAAATGCCTCTGCAGCAGCTGCTGCACTAATTGCGCAAAATATGGAGAAGCGCCCTCTTTCACTCTATTCGCTCATCCATTATTTTGAAGGGTTGGAATGACGTTTGTGCGAAAAAAGACTCTCATAGCCTTTACAGGCGACTGTACACACTGCAGTACATCTCCTAAGTAATAATAATAATACGGCCCTACGGTAAACGATGCCGTCAACTCGCACCACACAGTCATCTTTGCAGAGTGAACTGGTACCAGTTGATGTGAGTGCGGAATTTTGGTTGGCCATATTCTTCAATTCTGTGTGCTGATAAGTCCTTGAAAATAGAAATGAGGTTCGTCCGTCCAGAGAATGTTCCATAGCCACTCGTTGTCCTCTTCCATGCGAGCAAGAACTTCCAGAGCGAACATTTTTCTTGCTGGCAGGTCAGCAGGTAGCAACACCTGAACGTGGGTGGTTTTCTATGGATAGCAATGTAGGATGTTTCGTAGTATTTTATGCACCGTGCTCGCAACCATGTCCAACGTTCGGGCAATTCCCTCTACACTGCATGTTTCCAAACCACCGTTCGAGCCCTCCTGCAATGCTGTGGTCACATCTTTCGCAGATGTTCGGCTTACTGCTTTTCTTCCCCTGCCACATTCCACTTCGAAGGAACCTGTCTTCTAGTATTTGTAATGGGTTTGTGCAGACTCTTCGCAGACATCAGACCAATTCCTTTTTCACACCTGCGAGTGTCCGGAATTTCTGCAGGGCTACTGGCGCACAGTCATCGTTCATGTAAGAGCTTTACCAGCAATGCGCGATCTCTCATGGAGGCAACTACGTTCGGCGTCTCGGACGCAAATTGAGAAACAGTGGTGTGCTGCGCCTCTGTTGGTGTGCATTTTCTGAAGCTTAAAGTTCTATCTGTTGATCAAATTTTCGTCATTTTTTTTTTTCATGACGTTTTCCCTTGCTGTTCAAATTTGACGTCATTTCGATCATGTTTCTAAAGCGTTGTGAAACTGGAGCTTTAATTATGGGTATTGTATTGTACTGTATGTTAACCGGGGCCTAGAAACGACTGTGAGGCTCCGTCCCAGCCGCAGCCGCAGTGTTCCACGACCCCACGACGACTACCGTAGTCCACTTCACCCCTCCGCCACCCCTCACCGAATCACTCTTTCAGGGTTATTGTGCGGTTTGGCCCCCAGTTGAACTCCCCAGGGACGTCTTACACCAGACGAGTCTAATCCCTGTGTGTGCGTGGTGGAGTAATCTTGGTGTACGCATACGTGGAGAACTTGTTTGCGCAGCAATCGCCGACATAGTGTAGCTGAGGAGGAATAAGGGGAACCATCCGCATTCGCCGAGGCAGATGGAAAACCGCCTAAAACCATCCACAGACTGGCCGGCTCACCGGACCTTGACACAAGTCCGCCGGGCGCATTCGTGCCGGGGACCAGGCGCTCCTTCCCAATACGGAAAGCCGTGCGTTAGACCGAACGGCTAACTGGGCGGGCTATGTACAGAGTAAACTTCACCGATAAACTTTCTGAGACCGCTCAGGGATACTTTTGATATGAGGGACCCACGGTCTCCGGTACTTGGATATTCTGTTGAGTGTAACTTGTGTATTGTATGTTGAACATTCTGCATTGCAATTAGTTTGTCTGCTGTGGCTGATGCAAACACGCATGCTTGACTATTATTCAACTACTTACGAATACGGATGGTTTGAAAATGGTCACAATGTCCGAAACTAGTCAATACCAAAAATAATGGCCACTTCTCCAATGCCGGTTACTACAGTATTCCAACTATTTCTTTCAACAAAGGAAACATTGGAGTCCACTTTCACTCCACAGGTTCGTAAATAGAAACACTGTTTACAGTACTCACATATCTCGAATGATGACAGAATCTAAAGAGAAAAGTTTTTCACTTTGTAATTTACCCATCCCATGCGTTGGAGAATTTCGAAATAAACGTAACCATTAGTAACATTAGCATGACTGATTTACACATATGTAGTACCAGGGCAACTAGTATTTTCCGGAACTATGTTTGCTTCCTCGTGGTCTCGCGGTAGCGTTCTCGCTTCCCGAGCGCAGGATCCCATGTTCGATTCCCGGCGGGGTCACGGATTTTTCCTGCCTCGAGATGACTGGGTGTTGTTGTGTCGTCTTCATCATCATCATTCATCCCCATTACGGTCGGAGGAAGGCAACGGCAAACCACCTCCATTAGGACCTTGCCTAGTAAGGCGGTGCGGGTCTCCCGCATCGTTCCCCTACGCTCTGTAAAGAAGCATGGGACCTCATTTCATTTTTCATCTTTGTTTATGGGATTAGATACATTTGCATCGTTATATTTCGGTAGCTGGAGGCCATGCTTTGACTTGGATTTCTTTAGCAGGCCGCAACAGCATATTGTTTCTGGATGGACGGTCTGGAGACACAGCGCAAGCGCAAGAGAGAGAGAGAGAGAGAGAGAGAGAGAGAGAGAGAGAGAGAGAGAGAGAAAGAAAGAAAGATAAAGGGTGAGAGAGAGAGAGAGAGAGAAGAGAAGCGCTCCTTAGACGGTAAATCTGCAGCAGTCAGCCAGCAGCCGTAAGTACAGGAGGACTGTCTAGGACAGAGTCGAGTGTAACCTCGTAAGACAGACAGGATGTCCTGTCTGGAGCTGGCGGTGTGAAGTATATCCACATATGGACCCTCGGTAGCTGAGTGGCATTTACGTGTTGGTTTGGAGCTTTTGCATGAGAAAAACTGCTTCTGTTGTGCATTTTCAACTTCTCGCGTCGTAATGAATAGTCCATAAAATTTCGGGCATGCAGCCGCGCGAATAAAATTTCCTCCAGTGATATTTCGGCCGCGTATCGTCCGGCCACCCTCAGAGTGAGTCACAACACTCGACAGTCTTGTGACTCACTCTGAGGATGGCCCGACGATACGCGGCCGAAATATCAGTGGAGGAAATTTTATTTGCGCGGCTGCATGCCCGAAATTTTATGGACTAAAGACTGCTTCTATTTCCAACGTACCTCACTGAGATGTACTTACTGCGATACCATTGTGGCAGTTACCATCTTACAACGGAAGATAATGGTGAGATCCCGTTTGCGGTATTACGTCTTACAAGGGAATCAGACGCCAGCCGCATTTTTGTAATGTTTTGTTTATGGTACGTGAAGTTCGGAACTGAAATATTACTCTTACAGAATGGTTCAAGGCAACTCTCAAAAGTACTTGAGAAAACTTTGAAGTTTTCCGATCGTCGTTAATACGTTAAAGCAAGGTGCGAGGTGTGACGGTGCTAGAATGCTCGGCTGCTAAGAGGGAGTTTTAGGTTCGATTCTCGGCTGATGCGAATTTTTAAAGAGAGGAGTATGTTCTATTAGCAATTCCGTGAGGTATTAAATGTGTACAGACGGGAAAATAGACAGCAGCATTCGAGGCTGTTAGTCGCTGTTGGAGTCTCGTTTTCTTCATCATCTTTTCGTTTTTTTTTAGTTCGAATTGCTACGTTATTAAAATATAAAATGTATCAAATAATTACTAATTAACAGATATTTAATTGATTCTTATGTGAAAAATGCACCTCTTTTTATTCCTAATTACATGTCGCACACAGATATCCAATTTTTGTTGCAAATATCTTTTATAAAATATCTTTTATATCTTTTATAAAAGACTGTGTAAGTTTTAAAAAATCACAAATAAAATCCTTTTTCATACTTACGTATTTTACGGTTCAGGAATATGTTCATAGGACATGTAACTTCGTTCAAAAATTTGCTAGGGCTGCGAAATTAATCCTCGTCACACACGTGGTAGGTGAGCATTCTGCCACACAGCCACATACACTGCTCATAAAAGTCGACCGTTATTTTAGCATATTCTCCGTTTGAAAATGTAATAATATTCCCAGCTAAAGCACGTTTGCAGTAAATTATTCGTGAATCTTTATAAAATTCAACATGTCTGATTCTCCGTATGACATGTGAAGTACACTGGAACAAGGAGTGTCAAAGTACGTTCTTTGTCTTTCGTCAAATGACTGCATCATCGGTTTTTAGACCGCCTCCCATGATAGTACTGAAGCTAACAGGAAGAAGTGCACTAGTCGAAAACTTTGATTTAGGCGCCAGGTAACAGCATCCGTGTATCCCCACACTCCGCGCCATCTGTTTCCTACAGAAAGTCCCCAGTTTGCTCGTCGTCTACGAAGGCACCGGAGCTAATAGACTGCAACATGCTATCGGAAACTTCACGTTACTCGCCAGTGAACCGGATAAGTTAACAAGCGCTAACGCCGAATCTTCGTGTCCGCTACTCACCCGGCTCGGGTATACAGCAGTCTAGAGACAAGCCGGCCCAACGCGCTTCATACTCTAGCGAGACAAAACACTACGGCCAATATACACCACGTGTCTGAAAGTTACCTAGTGGCGTAGCAGGCACGTCACGCGGTAACGACAGTATACATGTTGTCCTTCCTAAGATATTTCGACAGAAACTTGCAATTTCGCTTCTGCAATGTGGAACCTGACTCAGCCGAAACAAATACTGCTCATCACATCTTTCATGCAAGGCACAGCATCGACGTAAAGCGTGGTTTTGTTTCCCGTTACAAGGAAAATGATTCTTAAAGCGGAATATTACGAGACCATTCGATAGATCTGACCCAGATTAGTGCGATATTAATTTTCTCGATATGTATGAACAGGGTCAGTAAAGCACAAGAATAACCACAACTCCAGAAGCGTCTCGTGTGCTGCCCTGGCCCACGCTGTCTGCTACCCTCATGCAGCAGCGCTCCGGCGTGGTGGCCAGATGTGGTCGGTTGGAACCTTGACGACAAGTACTGTGAGTGACGTGTGGGTGCTATTCTGTCATTCTGTGCAATGGATTAATCTGAGATGTACCCTTTACCCTGTGGCTCCTGCAAGATGCAATTTCCACCCACACACTACTACAGAAGTCAGACAGACGGTCCTAACGTTCTAAAGAGAAATGCCTGAAAAACTTTCTGCAATAAATATCTTCTGGAGTCGTCCGCTGTAAGGAAATGACACAAAAATTTACAAAATTTCTTACGCAACTAGTGGGATACTTGGGTACTGGAGTAGTGCTACTTAGTGTAAGAAAAACATGAAACTAACGAAAATTATTATTTTATTTTGCAAAAGTTCTAAGAAATCACAATGGCACTTTTAGTTATGGACTGAATAATTTATTTCCAGGTTCTTTTCGGAATATGAAGTTACCTCTTAAGGATAGGATTCCCTTACGAAATTTCTATACGAAGTTTAAGATTGTTATTGACTTGGCAGAATGGCTGAGAGCCGCGCCTACTCAACTTGAATAATTATCTGTTAGAATGTTGCTAGGTACGGTCGAGGCTGTAGCGTGTGAAATTCAGTGAAGTGTACTGTTGTGGAGGAAATATGGGGCTCGCAAGGGCTGTAGCACACAATGCCGTAAGCTGTGATGACTGCTGTCTGCGCCGCTCGCTGCTGACAAAAAAGATAACTCTCGTTCTATCTGGATTGACCTTCACCAATCAAACTCTCCCTACACCTTGATGAAGTCAAGGACTCCTATTCGCCCCTAGTCTAAATATTGGCGTGGTACACCAGTCAGATAACCAGTCCACCGCGATGCCATTCAAAAATGCGCTCACAGGCGTTTAACTATAACTCTGTCCATTCACACCGCACAATAAGTGTGGCGTCCAGCACAGTGAACAACGCTTAATCGCAAGGACTCAGTATTGAGTCACACTTCGATTCGCTCTCGACAGAGGTGCTCTCCCAGTGAAGTACTGAGGAGAGACTTGTTCCTCGCTCTTTGAGTACATGTACGAGCGCACACGCTCTCGTTACATGTTCTCGCTCCAAGAGTGACAACGGAACAGCCCCTCTCCACGCCAGACGTGAAGGGGTATATCTTTTGGTCCCTTCCACTACTCCTTCAGCTCAAGGCGTCAGGAATATCGTCTGCCAATCAGCATTGCTCTCCTAAAACGGGAGAATGACGTTTCGTTTAAGGCGACCAATCCGGAAATCTGTAGCATCGGCGTTTGGCGTTTGCTGTCTCCCAGTGAAAATCTCTGAAACTGCGTGCTATATTTGTAAAGAATGCGTAGGTAGGGCGCTCCCACACAATGCAGCGGAATTTGCTTTTAAGCCGAACACAGGGTCGTTCTTCCCTTTCACTGGGGCAAATGCTGTCCGCTCCATGGGCAGCCACCAGCCAACGTAGATAGCTCCCTGTGAAACCTCTGAAGGGAATGGCGTCCTGGAGTGTGGTGTTTGCCTCTCCCAAATGTATGTGTGTACGCCAGCCTCGAGTATTTCAACCACGGTGTGCTTACTTGTTATTTGCATATCGTTTACATGAATCATACAACATTGACTTTATCTTATCTAGTTTGGGTTCGAATGAAGCTTCTTGATGTGTGGAATATGATTGTGAGGGCGGAATATGCAAGCAATGAAGGTTAGGAGACCACGACGTCTTACAGTATGGCTACCCTCACCTTCCCATGCTGTCCAAAATCGGACCACTGTCACATCCGAATGCCCCATAAAACTGGATACTGCATGGTTTGGTCACCTGGTCAAACAGAGACCCAAAATGTCTTTTTCAAATTCCTTCAGGTGCTGTTAAACGCGGCTATGCGGCGATTCTCTGTCGTTCACAGTTATCACTCCACATCTGACGCTGTTCATGACCCTTATAAACCCTACCAAACCCATCTTTTACGTAACCGCCAATGGAGTACGAAGTTACGAGATATCTTACAGACTTCCTTTTAAACCTTTATAGTGTTTAATGTCGCGGACTATTTTCCACTGAATTCTTATACAGGAAAGACACGGTTTGTCTCCTTCACGCTAAAAATGGTGCTTAATTGTTTCTGGGAACTATGTGTTAATGCGTCCTGCAACCAACATCCTAATAGATACTCTATAAAAGACATCATATTCGCCATTGATTGTAGAAAGATTTCATTTTCTGGTCTTGAGATCATTAAGTGGAGCACTATAGATGCTTGCCCTTCAGCCCATGTCAAACACCAAAATCCTCCGAGGTGTACGTATGATATTCGATGACATGTGTACACCTTGAAGGACTTTAATGTTTGACATGTACTAAAGAGCGTCCTCTGCACTACACGGCTTGGTTCAAATGGCTCTAAGAACTATGGGACTTAACATCTGAGGTCATCAGTCCCCTAGACTTAGCGCTAATTAAACCCAACCAACCTAAGGACATCACACACACCCATGCCCGGGACAGGATTCGAACCTGCGACCTTAGCAGCATCGCGATTCCGAACCGAAGCGCCTAGAACTACACGGCTTGATAATGGCTTTAAGACCAGAGCTACAATTGCGAAAACAAAAACTTCTACAGTCAATGACGAATATAATGTCTTTTAAGAATTACTACATGTGTGTGAATCCCAGCCATGAGAATCTATCACTCCACTAGAGGACGCCCAAAACTTTTAAGATCTAAAATGTGTGGTATCGATAGCTACGATGCCACAACGTAGGTTCGCTCTGCTAGGTTGGCACTACGACAGACACCGACGACAGCGCCCTCTAGCAGGCGCCGTGCAGATCTAAGAGCTCCGCTGCAGATTCTGCCCATTTGATCAAAAGCAGACGGCCGGGACACTTCGCTTCATATAATGTGCTCTACTTACGACGGGTTTAAGGCTTGCTCATATTACAAACTTATATATGCCCTGTATATATTCATGCACCAGTACACCACTTTTACTTTCTTGCAATACCGACGTGTATTACCTTTTCCTGCTTCTACTCACTTCCTTTATTCGGCCAACCTTTAAGTTTTCAGGAGCAGACCCACGCGCCGCCTTCCAGGCGGGATACAAAAAAAAAAAAAAAAAAAAAAAAAAGGATCTAAGTCATTCTTGAAGTGAAGAAACGCAATATCAACATGCCCTTAGCTATTAACTTCTGGATCTCATGAATAAACAGTGGAAGCTGTGTTTCACAAGATCTGCGTTGGAGTATTCTGTGTTTTATTGAATGAAAAGCATTTGGATACTAGGCCGCGTCATTTTGATTCAGAAATTATAACCAACTATAAACCCTACGGTTCCACTGTTCTTACAACTATTCCAGTTGGGGAGACTCAACACAACGTAGCTACAAAGACCGTCGGAACGTCAGTTTTGCTATTTTTGCCTCTGATTCAAAGTGATGCAGCGCAATACCCAGTACGACTACCACTGGTCGTGGAAGCCTATGCACGTTTATTCCTACATCGGAAGGACGGGGAAAGGGATGGTAGGGTTCAACGTCCCATCGACGACCAGGTCATTACAGCCGGAACATAAGCCTACATTGAGTAAGTATGGGGATGAAACTCGACCGTGTGGTTGAACGATTCCGGCAATCGCCTTAAACGAAACAGTAAATTCACGAAAAACACAAATCTGGATGGCCTGAACGGAGATTTAAATCGCCGTCTTTCAGAATTCGAGTCAAAGGCCTTAATACGGTGTTACCTTCTTCAATCCCTACGTAGCTGTTCGGTCTCCAGAAAAGTTAACAACTGCGAGCACGGTATAAAGTGTGTTGTAAAATGAAGTGATACATATTCCTACAGGAGGAAAAGTTGCTCTAATGCTACTTGCGGAAACCAGTACCCAGAGATGATCGTCTCATTCCCAACTGTAAGTTATCTGGAAGCAGACTGTATGGGCACCGCTGCATGTGGTTACCACGCATGCTGACTCAGCCACCAGCCATTCTTTGCAGTGAACCATGTACTCTATCAATGCACCTGGCACCATTCGGACTGTGGTACATGCATTGGACATATGCTCCTGCAACGTCTGAACGTTGTCGATAGGTTGGGCATACACCAATGACTTTAAATGGTCACATATCGGGAATCTAACGGGTTGAAGACTGGTGAACGGGGAGGCCGTGCTATCGGACATCCTCGACAATTCCATAGCCCATGCCACGTTGCTATGAGGTACCGTTGCACGACCCGTAGAAAATGGGGTGGTTCCCCAACGTGAATAAACCATGGTCGTTCTCCTCCTTCAAGGGTAACGTTCTCCGACAGCGCTGGTATTCACCGCGCAGAAATTGGTCATACACAGCACTTGCTAATTTGTTTGGTAAAGTACACCGACGCAAAAAAGAGGAGTTGTGGAACAGAAAGGAAAGCTGGTGGGCGCGTTGCTACATCCGAAACATGATGTCTTTCAAATTTTGCGCCAGTCGCTTAACAGTGGCCGTTGTATCGCTCCTGTGAGAATGAAAATCTGGTTTGTTTTAAATACGTGAGCGTTTGTTACCTTTGAGATTCGACTTGGTGAGTTGATGTTATTAAAAAACGCCTTTAAGGCTACAGAGACGCCATTAACAACACCTCACTGAGTTTGAACGAGATCGTGTAATACGGCTACGAGAAGCTGGATGTTCCTTGTGCGATACTGCATAAAAACTTGGCAGGAATGTGGCCACCGTACATGATTGCTGTCAGAGGTGGTCACGAGAATGCCGAGCCAGACACCCTACAGCGTGCATCCCACTGACTCTAAACCACCGTCATTTGCAACTCAGTCCGCCACCAGTAGCTGAGTGGTCAGCGCGACGGAATGTCATACCTAACGGCCCAGGTTCCATCCCCGGCGGGGTCGGAGATTTTCTCCCCTCGGGGACTGGCTGTTGGGTTGTCCTTCATCATCATCATTTCATCCCCATCTACGCGCAAGTCGCCGAAGTGGCGTCAACTTGACGCACCAGGCGAACGGCCTACCGGACGGGTGGCCCTAGCCACACGGCATTTCCATTTCCATTTGCGACTTCAGTGGTGTCAAGCGAGAGCTCATTGGAGGGCAGTGTGGAGATCTGTTGTGTTTTTTTTTTGATGAAAGCTGTTTCTGCCTCGGTGCCAGTGACTGCCGTGTCTTGGTTAGAAGGAGGCCAGCTGAATATCTTGTAAGTAGGCTGTTTAGGTTTTTATGTTGGTAACGCCACGTGTGTGCAGTCTGTGGCTGGTTGGACTAGTGGTTGGATTATTCGCTAGTGGTAGCGTTGGGCAGCTGGATGCGAACAGCGTGTAGCGTAGGGCAGTTGGAGGCGAGCCGCCAGCAGTGGTGGATGTGGGGAGAGAGATGGCAGAATTTTGAGAGGTTACTATGAGCGGACGATCTGGACGTGTGTCCGTCAGAAAAAGAAAATTTCTAAGACTGGATTTCATGAAATGATATATATATATATATATATATATATATATATATATATATATATATATATATATATATATATATATACTATGACTTTTGAACAGTATTAAGGTAAATACATTGTTTGTTCTCTATCAAAATCTTTCATTTACTAACCATGCCTATCAGTAGTTAGTGCCTTCAGTAGTTAGAATCTTTTATGTAGCTGGCTGTATTGCGGTAGTTGGAGTAACGAAGATTTATGTGAGGTAAGTTATTCATGAAAAATATAGGTTATTGTTAGTCAGGGCCATTCTTTTGTAGGGATTATTGAAAGTCAGACTGCGTTGCGCTAAAAATATTGTGTGTCATTTTAGTGATGATCAGAATAAGTATAGAGAGAACTGTCTGAGTACGTTCATTTTTACTCAGCTGTTTGAAGATCAAATAACGTAAGAGTTTTTCCAGCGTTGTCATTCTTTACATACGAGGGGGAAGTTTCAACTTGCAACCAACAATCTACATGCTAGATACACTGGAGTTACACCTGGTCTTATGATCTGGGTGCGATTTCGTACGACAGTAGGACCACTCTTGTGATCATCCCTAGCACCCTAACAAATTTCCGCATCAGTCTGGTGATTCGACCTGTTGTGCTGCCATTCATGAAAAGTATTCCAGGGCGTGTCTTCCAAGAGAATAACGTTCGCCACATACCAATGTTGCAACCCAACATGCTCTACAGAGCGTCGACGTTAATTTGACCTGCGCGATCACCAGATCGGTCTCCAATAGAGCATATATGGGGCATCATAGGATGACAACCGCAACGTCATCTACAAAGAGTATTAAGGGTCCCTGTATTGATAATGAAGAGCAACATGCATGGAAGTCCATCCCAGAAACTGCCCTTTGGCACCTGTACAACGCAACGCATGCACGTTCCATGCATTCAACTTTTGGCGGTTTCACCGGTTATTAATGTACCAACATTTCAAATTTTCAATGGCATACCTCGCCCTTTAATTAACCTGTGATCTTGCAATATTAACCACTTAAATATGTTTCCCAGATAACTGTGGTCCCAAAATTTCATTACTCTACATTTATTATTTTTCAGGTTGTGAACTTTTTACGTCAGAACATCTGTAAATGCTGCACTTTAGTCGTCGCAAGTAAAAGGGTCCATACACCAATATGTATTTGTTTCTGGACTTTCTTTCAGTTTCCATCAGTACCACCTCGTGTAGGAATATGTGATACTTTTTTAAACACTCAACATATTTGTACAGGTATCCACCATGAGCTGGCAGTTCTATGTATCGTTCCTGTAGATTGGAAAGGTCAGCAAGTTTTTCCAGTTCGGCACGTTTATCACGCTATGTCCTATGGGTCCACAACCGACAATTTTTGCACTTACATTGATGCAAGGAATGCATTTCAGAAGAAGATAAATTTGTTAACATCGAGTATAGATTTAAGTGTCAGGAAGTCGTTTTTGAAAGTATTTGTATGGAGTGTAGCCATGTATGGAAGTGAAACATGGACGATAAATAGTTTGGACAAGAAGAGAATAGAAGCTTTCGAAATGTGGTGCTACAGAAGAATGCTGAATATTAGATGGGTAGATCACGTAAGTAATGAGGAGATATTGAATAGAATTGGGGAGAAGAGAAGTTTGTGGCACAACTTGACAAGAAGAAGGGATCGGTTGGTAGGACATGTTCTGAGGCATCAAGGGATCACAAATTTAGCATTGGAGGGCAGCGTGGAGGGTAAAAATCGTAGAGGGAGACCAAGAGATGAATGCACTAAGCAGATTCAGAAGGATGTAGGTTGCAGTAAGTACTGGGAGATGAAGAAGCTTACAGAGGATAGAGTAGCATGGAGAGCTGCATCAAACCAGTCTCAGGACTGAAGACAACAACAACAACAACATTGATGCCTCACCTCCACGATTGTTCATGGATTTGCATCTGCCCACATTTGCGTATTGTGTTAATTTATTCTTGTGAATCCTTCCTGATCTGTAAATGCTGCACTTTAGTCGTCGCAAGTAAAAGGGTCCATACATAAATACGTATTTGTTTCTGGACCTTCTTCCAATTTTCATCAGTACTACCTTGTGTTGGAGCATGTGATACTTTTTTAAACACTCAATATATTTGTACAGCTATTCACCATGAGCTGGCAGTTCTATGTATCGTTCCTATAGATTGGAAAGGTCAGCAAGTTTTTCCAGTTCGGCACGTTTATCACGCTATTCGCGGAAGGTGTTGTTATTGTGACTTACCAGGCAGCGTGGGTGGCCCGGGAGGCGCGCCCCCGTGACCGCGTCTCGTCCCGGGCCGAGTTGTGACTGCCCACGTATGACCTGGCTGCGACACGTGCACAACTACAAAGGTCATGAGCCAGCTGCCAGCCGTGGGCCGGGAGCCGTGGGCCGAAGGCCGTGGGAGGCTGGCCGCGTGGAACCGTTCGCAGAGGGGGAGGCCGCCCCCTGGTCAGCGCTACTGCGGCGAAGCGGTGGCGCTGCTTGCACAGCCAACCGAAGTCTCCAGTTTGTCATCGTTACCCACTCGCCACCATATGGAGCAAGTAAGTCTCAGAGAGAAAAAAATGGTTCAAGTGGCTCTGAGCACTACGGGACTTAACTTCTGAGGTCATCAGTCCCCTAGAACTTAGAACTACTTAAACCTAACTAACCCAAGGACATCACACACATCCATGCCCGAGGCAGGATTCGAACCTGCGACCGTAGCGGTCATGCGGTTCCAAACTGTAACGCCTAGAACCGCTCGGCCACTCCGGCCGGCTCTCAGAGAGAAATCAGGATAAACTTACTGAAGAACAACTCAAAATAGACAGAGTTCACAAGAAAGACGTGGGGTACCGACCTGCACGTATACAAATGGCGCTAGTCCCGCGTACACAAGGTATAAAAGGACAGTGCAATGGCGGAGCTGTTTTGGTGATTCGTGTGAAAATGTCTTCCACTTTATTATGGCCTCACGATGGAAATTAACGCTTTGCCGTCCGGCGACACCAGAGTGAAGTTGTGCGCGAAATAGCGGTCGACGGCCGGCGACTCCACAGTGGTGTCGTCTGCATAGTATCGCGCAGTGGCCGGTGACAGCACTTTAGTATCTTTTTCATTCTGTTGTTTTGTTTGGATAACAATAAGTTACACACGTTTTTATAAGTACTTTTGCACTTTTATCATGGCAGACGAAAGAGGCGATACGATTATTTACGATGAATGCGCGGACGTCTTGTCTGACGTTCCGGACGACTTGGCCGATTGGGAAGAAGACATTGGGTATAAAAAAAAATTAAAGTGAAGAAGAATCGTCGGAAGATAGTGAAATACGTCCAAGAAGAATTCGACGAACGCTAGTGTTGCCAACTGATTCGGATGAATCAGACGAAGAAGACCGACTATGATTTACTGAGGACCAATAAAAAATTTAAAGGATCTCCAGGTCCACACATATTTCCTAAAGATACACAGAGCGTCGTGGATATCGTAAAATTATAAATTGGGAACGATCTGTTTGAATATATTTGCAACGAAACCAACAAGTATTACAGTCAAAATTGCAATAGAAGGAAACTGTATTTTAAAAAATGCCAAATTTGTCGACGTTACGGGATCCGAACTTTGAAAATGATTTGGGCTTGCTATCCTTATGGGAATCGTAAAAAAAAGGCAAGGATCGATGATTACTGGTCAACGAATCCGTTGATAGACACACAGATATTTCGCAAAACGATATCCCACAACCGATTCAGACAAATATTATCATTTTTACATTTTTCTGACAATAACAGTAAACCGTATAATGCCGAACTGCTTTTCAAAGTTCTATTAGTAACTGATTATTTTTCTAAAGAGTTTAGCCGGCCGATGTGACCGAGCGGCTCTAGGCGCTGAAACCGCTCGACCGCTACGGTCGCAAGTTTGAATCCTGCCTAGGGTATGGATGTGTGTGATGTCCTTAGGTTAGTTAGGTTTAAGTAGTTCTAAGTTATATGGGACTGATGACCTCAGATGTTAAGACCCATAGTGCTCAGAGCCATCCACAGAATTTAAAGAAACGTTGAATCTAAGTCAAAACAGCTCAATTGACGAAGGAACGATACCGTGGCGTGGACAGTTTAATTTTAATGTTTACAAGCCGTCGAAAATTACGAAATATGGCATACTCATTCAGGTGCTGTGTGATTCGAGTACATGATATATTTCCTCAATGGAGACATATTCCGGCGCTGGACAGCCTTTAGCAAAATCAGTGATGGAACTATTGACACCTTCGTATGGAAAGTGGCATCACCTCTACATGGATAATTATTATAACAGTGTAGAACTTGCAGAGAAGTCACTTGAAAAGAAAATTCGAGTTTGTGGCACGATACGGTAAAATAGAGGATTTATGGAAAAATTAAAGCTCGCAAAAGTGAATGTGTTTGAAGCTTGTTATCAACAGAAAGGTGACAAGCGGCCGGCGACAAGCCAAGCAATCCGAATTAGCGCTGCTGGCGCCAAGCGAATAAATTTGTACGAGACATGGGGACGGCAAAGTGTTAACAGACTTTGAACGCGGAATGGTAGTTGGAGCGAGATTATGGGACATTCCATTTCGGAAATCGTTATGTGATTCAATATTTCGAGATCCACAGCGTCAAGAGTGTGCCGTGAATACGAAATTTCGGACATTATCTCTCACCACGGCAACGGAGCCGCTGACGGCCTTCACCTACCGTTTGCGTAGAGTTGTCAGTACTAAAAGACAATCGTTGCTGCATGAAATAACTGCAGAAATCAATGTGGGACGTACGATGCGGCGAAATTTGGCGTTAATGGGCTATAGCAAAGACGACCGACTTGAGTGCCTTTCCAAACAGCGTGATGTCGCCTGGTCGCCTGCAGCGCCTCGCCTGGCCTCGTGACCTTATTGGTTGGACGCTAGACGACTGGAAAACTGTAGCCTGGTGAGATGAGTCCCAGTTTCATGTGGTAAGAGCTGATGGCAGGATTTGAGGGTGGCGCAGACCCCACGAACCTATGGACTCAAGTTGTCAACAAGGCACTGTGCAAGTTGGTTGTGGCTCCATAATGGTGTCAGCTGTGCTTACGTGGAATGATCTGGAGTCCTCTTGTCCAACTGAACCGATCTTTCACTGGAAATTGTTATGTTCCGTTATTTCGAGACTATTTGCAGTTATTCATGGACTTCTAATTCAACAGCGATGGAATTTTTGCAGATGACAATGCGCCATGTCACCGGGTCACAATAGTTGGCGATTGGTTTCAAGAACATTGTGGACAATTAGAGCGAATAACTGGGCCACCGAGATCTCACCACATGAGCCCCATCCAACATTTATGGACCATAATCGAGGGGCCAATTCATACACAATATCCTGCACAGGCAAAACTATCGCAACTATGGACGGCTGTAGAGGCAGCGCGGCTCAATACGTCTGCAGGGGATTTCCAACGGCTGTTTGAGTCCATGAAACTTCGAATTGATGTACTACGCGCGGGCAAAATGAGGTTCGACACGATATTAGGAGGTAGCCCATGACTTCTCTCACCTCAGTGTATGATCTACACCACCTACATACACTGGGTGATAAAAAAAGTGGAACACCAAGAAGGTGTGATACGATGCTAATATAGCTTCGTGCACGTACACACCTCTGTGAGTATGGAACTGCTTACAATTGCAATTGCCGGCCGGGGTGGCCGTGTGGTTCTACGCACATCAGTCTGGAACCGCGTGACCGCTACGGTCGCAGGTTCGAATCCTGCCTCGGGCATGGATGTGTGTGATGTCCTTAGGTTAGTTAGGTTTAAGTAGTTCTAAGTTCTAGGGGACTGATGACCATAGATGTTAAGTCCCATAGTGCTCAGAGCCATTTGAACCACAATTGCAATTCTCCGTGACAGGTGGAACGACCAACAGAATGCAATAGGGGTACACGTATTTAGCGTTGTTAGAAGGTCATGTAAAATAGATAAGGGCCTAAACAGAGTGATATGTTCAGTTATCACTGTGGGGAAAACGGCAATGCCGCGTACTCGTGTGAGACAGCATTCACTGGTCCCGACAGATTCTCGCTGTTCTCATTTCTGTAACATCTCATTACTTTCGTCTTTCTTTGATTCGCCCTCTGCCCGTATTATGTGCTCAGTAGAACATTCCAGTGAACTGATCTTTCACTGAGGACGGCAACGTTATCAGCGAATCATCACTCATGTCATTTTACCTTGTATTTTAAACCCACTCTTGAACCTTTCTTCTATTTCCGTCATTGTTTCTTCGATGTAAAGATTGAACACATCCCTGTCTTACAGCCTTTTTAATAGCACTTCGTTCTTGGTCTCCCAGTCTTATCGTTCCCTCCTGGTTCTTCTACATACTGTATTTTACTCGTCTTTCCTGTGGATTACCCCTATTTTTCTTACAATTTCGAACATCTTACATTTTACATCCTTTTCCTCGTTGATTCCTGTTTCTTCATTCATCACATCATCAGGCAAGTCCTCACTCCTGTAGAGGCCTCCGATGTACTGTTTCCACATGCCAGATCTATTCTCTGCATTTAACTGTCGAATTACCATTCCACTCTAAATTTTAACGCCCTTGCTTTTAATTTCAGTGGGTGCTGTTTTGACTTTTCTTTATGCTGTGTCAGTCCCTCTGAGAATCATTTCTTTTTCGATTTCTCCACATTTTGCATGTAGCCGTTTCACCTGCGCTTCCCTACACTTATTACTTTTTTCCTTCCTATGTGACTCGTAGTTATATACTCTCGAATTTCCGTGAACATTTTTGTACTTCCTTCTTTCATCGATCAACTCAAGTATTTCTTGTGCTACCCATGGTCTCTTCGCAATTACCTTCCTTCTACCTACGTTTTTTTCCATCTTCTGTGATTGCCCTCTTTGGATGTGTTCATTCCTCTTCAGCTGACCTGAATACTGAGCTGTTCATTGTCGCAGTATCTATAGCCTCGGAGAACTTCAAGAGAATCTCTTCATTCCTTAGTACTTCATTATCCCACTCCTTTACGCATTGATTCTTCCTTATTGGTCTATTAAAATTCAGCCTACTCTTCATCATTATTACATTGTGATCTTAGTCTATACTCCTCCTGGGTTCACCTTACAATCCAATATGTGATTTCAGAATTCCTGCCTGACCATGATGTGATCTAATTGAAATCTTCCGGTATTTCCCAGCCTTATACAAATAAACCACCTCCTCTTGTGATTCTTGGTCAGAGTATTCACTATTATCAGCTGAAATTTATTCCAGAATTCAATTACTCTTTCTCCTCTCTCATTCCTTGTCCCAAGCCCATATTCTCCCTAACCCTTATTCTACTCTTTCCCCTCGCTCTATTTGCGAGTGGAAGGGGAAACGAAATGACCAGCGGTGGTACACGGTACCCTCCGCCACGCTGCGTACTATGACTTGCAGAGTATGATGTAGAAAACAAACCACTCATTACGCAAGTAATGGGAGCAGTTCATATCACTTTCTAGCTCTTGGCTTAAACATCACCGTCAGTGTCAGTTTATTTTGGTTACGAAAAACTATAAACGTCGATGAGCAAAAGCGTTATCACCACTTGCTTAGTAGCGCGTTGATTCATCTTTGGAACGCAATTCAGCAGCGATCCTCCGTGACGTGTATTATAAAGGTCCTTGGTAGTTTTCCGGAGATATGTGGTACCAGATGACTACGCTCAGTCACACTAATCCCGTGGGCGTGTGGTTGCGGAATTGGCGCCCGATAGCGTCCCAGATGTGTTCCATCTGGTTCGGATCTGGAGAATCTGGTGGCGAATCGATGAGGCTCAGTTCACTATCATGCAGCTCAAATAAATTGTAACCCGATTCTGGACTTGTGACACAGAAAGTTGCCCCTTGAAACTGCTATCGTCCTCGGGAAAGACACCTAAGACGAAGGAATGCACTGTGTCCGCAATAATATTCACTTAGTCCACAACTGCCATGGGGCCTTCGATTACTACCACAGATCCGACGAAGGCCCAAGTGAATGTCCCCACCGACTTATGTCCGTGGCGTGGTACATGTTACGAGGAACCGTTCGCTCTGCCGATGACATATTCAGTCATGACTATCGAAATGATGTAACAAGAAACGTTACTCATACGACCAGGTAATACGTGCCCTTCGCATCAAGGTCCAGTCTCAATGATCCAGTACGCACAGCAATGACGATGCCGTTATTTCAGCAAGGGAACACGTAGGTGTTCTACGCTGTGGAGCCTCGTGTTCAACATTGTACGCTGAACGGCGAGGTATGAAACACTTATGATTGCACCAGCATTGTACTCTATCGTCATATCTGCCACACGTCGCCAACTATCTTGCTGTACTCTACCTCTATATATCTGCCACATGTCACCGACTATCTTGTTTTACAGAGAGGGCAAGCGTCCGACCTGCACGGCTTGTGATGACGCGTAGACGTCCATCACCTTGCTGCCTTGTCGTCTATTAACATTCGGCAAGTGATAATCGAAGGATCGATATGTAAAAAATCTACAGATATCAGTCGCTGAATGCTGCTCCCTATTTTGACTGGACCGCAGGTAAGGTTCTTCCTACAAGTCAATCAGAGGACTTGAAGTTCGCGTAATGTAGCGCTGAAACTGGTTGCTCAAATAAAATAACAATTGGAAAATGTAGACTGTTGAAGGTGTTTTGATTCGAAATTTTATACTAACCAACAGAGGTCCCTTAGTTATCAGTATAAAGAAGGACTCACAGAGACTTTCTACAGATGTTCACTATAACAGCACGCGAAGAGGCAACAAGCTTCGCCGTTTCCAAGATGATCATTTTCGGGCGCCGGACAGTAACAATCTGCTCTTTCTGAAAGTACGTGTTGAGAGTGGATCCATCAGTTTAGAGCCCATATCGTCGCTCGAATCATTCGCTTTCGTCCCACTCTGCGTATGCTTTACTTACCGCGAGGCGTGCCCGCAACGCCACAGCGCGGCGTTCACTGCCAGTGGTCATAATGTTGTGGCTCATCAGTGTCCGTTTGTCAGGATAACTGCCTTGGCTTAACAAAACAAGTCTTCGGAGGAAGCACTTGGAATACGAATACACGATATCCAGATACTGATGGCTCCACTATACCACTACCGACACAGTTGAATGTCTATACATGACATGCATATGAAGCCTGAGGATGGCACACTGAATTGCCGAAACTAGTTGTGAAAATAAAATAAAATAACTTCTCAAATCTAACGGCTGTTTGGCGATTTTCCTTGTTGAATATTTGAGCTGCCGCTGTCTCACGTCCACAATGGATTAACAAAGACTGGTACTAAGGGCGTTCAAAACGTTTTGCACAGTCGTTTATAATTTTTTTAATTTTTTTGCAGGAGGAGAACGAAGTTTTTTGTGAACATACTTAGAACATTTAGCTATAAGTTGGTACATAAAAGTATTTTCTTTTATTTACAGGTGAGCCATAATGGACCATGAAGTAGATATCACGTTGCGACAACGGTCGGTGATGGAGTTCCTCTTCAAGCCCGGCGATGACTCTGCCACATCAATTCACAGGAAATTGCTCCCTGCTTATGGGTAGGACACAGTGGATTGCAGCAGTATCCGGCGGTGGTTGCAGAGGTTTAAAGAAGGTGACTTTCACGAACAGCAGGCCGAAAGGAGGTGGCCTCCTTCTTCTGGGATCAGTGCGGTGTCATTTTCATTGACTTTTTGGAACCTGGCTCCACAATTAACTGGGACCGTTAGTGTTTATCACTGGACAATCTGCGACGTGCCATTAAGACCCACAGACCACAGCTTCAGGGTCAGGCCATCAGACTACCCCATGACATTGCCAAACCCCATACAGCTCTTATGACGCAAGACAAAATCAGGAAAATGGGTTGGAAAATTTTTCCTCATCCTCCCTACAGTCCGGACTTGGCTCCGTCTGATTTTTACCTCTTTGGTCGTCTGAAGGCCCACTGCGTGGTAAAACATTTGAAAGTGAGAAAGACCTTACTTCCTGTGTCAAGCGATGGTGTAAATTTTACCAAAGTGCATTTACATCATGGAAAGAACGCTGGGGCAGATGCGTCACAGCTGATGGAGGCTACAGTGACTGGCTCAATCTATAGCTAAATTTTCCCAGCATGTTCACAAAAAAATTCATTCTCCTCCTGCAAAAAATAAAAAAATTAGAGACGACTGTGCAAAAAGTTTTGAACGCCCTTTGTATATAATTGGTTATTACCAGCCATCACTGATTCGACGGTGACATGTCATCCGACATTTTTTAGATTTCAGATGGCACTGAACAATGGTTATAAATCCGAAATCACAATTGTGTGAAATAAATTGGTACAAACCCATAGTCAAACGGTCAGAAATTTCTTTCAAAAAATCTTTCAAAGTCCATTGGTATTTTCCAACTCGCACATGTGGCAAAATAATTTCTCTGGAATATATCCCGCCTCTCTTGTTTCCGTACCATGACGAGGCTGTGACAACTGCACGCGAGGACTTCACATGCTGAGCTGCCAGAGAGACTATTTACACCTCTCTAAAACCATAGTTTGTTTAATTGCTAAATTCTCTAGACTCTACGTTTCATTACGGATGCCAACGATTCAAAGAAGTATTCGATTGTGAGGCGTTCGCGTAATAGGACATTTATGCCACTATTTATGCTGTCACATGACTGCGTTCTCTGGAACAACAAATGGTTTGGAATGTACGGGAGGTAATGGAATAATTCAGAAGTAGGTTGGATTGTGGAGCGCATCTAAAAAAACTGACTGAGGACAGGAAACCATCCACACACTACGCGTGGTGAAGTCGTGGGGGACCACCGCCTGCTGCTAGGCAACCCGGTTGCCAGCAATGGTGCGTTTGTACACTTCGCGACAGTCGAAGAAAGACACAAGGAGCACAGAAAACACACCGCAATTAAGCAACCAACAACATCGGCGGGTTGCAGGGCATTGTGTGGCTACAAGGGATTCAGTGAGGTATGAAGAAACGGAAGTGTCATTCATGATCAGCCACTTCTAAAATCATTTTCTTCTCCGAGTAACAGGGCGCCTATTCCTTTCAGTCTAATTATTTGTGCAGATAATTTGTTGCGGATGTTCAACAATCTTATTCCCCTGTATTTTTACAAACATTTCTAGTTCCTTTTTTGTAGAATGGTATTACTTTCGTCACTCTCCAAGAGTCGAATACCATATTCAATTTCCGACATCAATTTAATAAATGCAACAGCCTTAGTTCTAACATTAATTCTCCACATTTGATAAGTTCCGCATTAATATTGTCGGGCACTGCTGCATTTCTGTTCTTCATCTGCTTTAATGCTCGTTGTATTTCCTCAAGTGTATATTTCATCATCTTGTTCTTTTTCTTGCACTATTGTCATTAGTTCTGTTTTATCATTGTTATCTACCAACGATATCGTTTTATCCAAGTTTGTTTGACTACTATGCGTAATCGTGCAGAATATTTTTCCTATTTATTAGGTTGTTTTAGGAGTTCGTAAGCTATCTACCCTACAGATCATTTTCAATGTTTAATATCATTCTGTCCCAGAATTTTTGACGGACTTCTCTCACTATTCTCTTGGCATTCGTTTTTCTATATATTGTGCTTTTGTTTCTTCAGTATTGTACTGTAGATTTGTAATGTAAGATTTGATCTTTTTTAATTGCATTTGATGTACCTTCATTCCATATTCTGACACTCTTTCTCCTCCTAAATTTATTATTCTTCCCTACTGCCACCAGAACCGCTGGGACACATAGGTTTTTATGTTTTCTCGAACTGTATTTATATTATTATATGAAAATTTTATTTTGTCAATAAAGTGCGAGTCGCAGTTGAAATTGACTTCTTACGGTATCTTGTTGGAGAAGGTGGATTTTGAAATTTCATTTTCCAGTTAACTCCTCGTAATAGTTGGTTTCTTTCATCGATTAATCAAGTCTACATTGACAATCACGAGGAAGTGATCGACTCTATGCCACTACATCTTGTACTAGTTCTCCGAGATTTCTGTTCACTATGACATTGTCAATAATCGATCTACAGGGTGCTACAAAAAGGTACGGCCAGACTTTCAGGAAACATTCCTCAGACACAAAGAAAGAAAATATGTTATGTGGACATGTGTCCGGAAACGCTTACTTTCCATGTTAGAGCTCATTTTATTACTTCTCTTCAAATCACATTAATCATGGAATGGAAACACACTGCAACAGAACGTACCAGCGTGACTTCAAACACTTTGTTACAGGAAATGTTCAAAATGTCCTCCGTTAGCGAGGATACATGCATCCACCCTCTGTCTCATGGAATCCCTGATGTGCTGATGCAGCCCTGGAGAATGGCGTATTGTATCACAGCCGTCCACAATACGAGCACGAAGAGTCTCTACATTTGGTACCGGGGTTGCGTAGACAAGAGCTTTCAAATGCCCCCATAAATGAAAGTCATGAGGGTTGAGGTCAGGAGAGCGTGGAGGCCATGAAATTGGTCCGCCTCTACCAATCCATCTGTCACCGAATCTGTTGTTGAGAAGCGTACGAACATTTCGACTGAAATGTGCAGGAGCTCCATCGTGCATGAACCACATGTTGTGTCGTACTTGTAAAGGCTCATGTTCTAGCAGCACAGGTAGAGTATCCCGTATGAAATCATGATAACGTGCTCCATCGAGCGTAGGTGGAAGAACGTGGGGCCCACTCAAGACATCACCAACAATGCCTGCCCAAACGTTCACAGAAAATCCGTGTTGATGACGTGACTGCACAATTGCGTGACGATTCTCGTCAGGCCACACATGCTGATTGTGAAAATTTACAATTTGATTACGTTGGAGTGAAGCCTCATCTGTAAAGAGAACATTCGGACTGAAATGACGATTGACACATTGTTGGATGAACCATTCGCAGAAGTGTACCCGTGGATGCCAATCAGCTGCTGATAGTGCCTGCACACGCTGTACATGATACGGAAACAACTGGTTCTCCCGTAGCACTCTCCATACAATGACGTGGTCAACATTACCTGGTACAGCAGCAACTTCTCTGACGCTGACATTAGGGTTATCGTCAACTGCACGAAGAATTGCCTCGTCCATTGCAGGTGTCCTCGTCGTTCTAGGTCTTCCCCAGTCGCGAGTCATAGGCTGGAATGTTCCGTGCTCCCTAAGACGCCAATCAATTGCTTCGAACGTCTTCCTGTCGCGACACCTTCGTTCTGGAAATCTGTCTCGATACAAACGTACCGCGCCACGGCTATTGCCCCGTGCTAATCCATACATCAAATGGGCATCTGCCAACTCCGCATTTGTAAACATTGCACTTACTGCAAAACCACATTCGTGATGAACACTAACCTGTTGATGCTACGTACTGATGTGCTTGATGCTAGTACTGTAGAGCAATGAGTCGCATGTCAACAAAAGCACCGAGGTCAACATTACCTTCCTTCAATTGGGCCAACTGGCGGTGAATCGAGGAAGTACAGTACATACTGACGAAACTAAAATGAGCTCTAACATGGAAATTAAGCGTTTGTGGACACATGTCCACATAACTTCTTTTCTTTATTTGTGTGTAAGGAATGTTTCCTGAAAGTTTGGCCGTACCTTTTTCTAACACCCTGTATAGTCCGCTGCACTCCATGTGAATTTATAAATATCCTTTTTTCTAGAGAAACTTGTTAATTTTCGTTTCATGATATGTTGAAAAGTGACGTAATTCATGTGGTATCGATAGCTACGATACCACAACGTCGGTCCGCTCTGCTAGGTTGGCACTACAAGAGGCACCGGCGACAGCACCCTCTAGCCATTGCTGTCGAGGTCTACGAGCTCCGCGACTGCTTCAGCCATTTCATCAGGTGCAGCCAGCCAGGACACTTCGCTTCAACTTCGCACCACCTTGAAAGTTATGGAATATGTTTGCATATGTTATCCGCTAGTAAAGGTGCTTAACTGTATCTGCAGTACCGAGAGATTAGTACCTTTTCCTGTTCCTGTTCCTTACCCACGCGCCGGCTCCCAGGTGGGATAAAAAATTTCATGTCCATTGTTATTTACAACCTGCTCTCCAAATGTTCATATTGTCTCTGCTTATAATATTTCTTGTTTTAGTCCTCATAGAATACTTGTCTCTTCTTCAATGGCACATGGACGTATTATTGTGAAGAGACTCTCTGTTTTCTAGCCTTACTGACACTGCGATTCTTGTTCTTCGATTTGTTGTCAGTTTGCTCCAGTTGGTGGACTGACTCCACTAAAAGCCTTATGTAATCATCTAAATCCTTTATCGCTTTAGGTTTCTTTCACTTTTTAGTTATTACTGCCATGCTGATGTTTCTGGCCTTTAATTCATTGTTGTGTTGTTGCGCTTTTTGTCTCAGTCCTCGTACATTCCAGGGTCCAATTTTTATCCATTTAGAGATTTCATATCGCTTGTCTTTGTAGTGCTTTGGCTGTTTCCTTTGAGATACGTCCGGCTTTCTTTTGTGAAGATTGCCAGTGTGCTCAAGTTACTCCTATAACAGAATACCACTCTATTCCTAGCGTAGTCAGGTGGTGTGGCTGCCACGTTGAGGTCTCCTCACCCGTCTGTTTTCTGTTTAAGTTTTCTCCCTCACTCGAAGGTTCCTGTTTTAAGGCGACAGGAACTCGTCTTTCACCCTCTCCCGTCTGCTACAATCCTAATGAGCGAGTGCACTGCGTAGGGGCTACGCGGTTTTCGCTTTCGTGGACGTGGGAACAGTGTTCACTGGTAGAGCTGCTAAGTGATCGCAAAGGGTTTACCTGAGGTTTTACTGTCTCAGCCTATTCGGCATCCGAGTCTGTGTAAGATTTTATCGAAAATGGTTCAAATGGCTCTGAGCACTATGGGACTTAACATCTGAGGTCATCAGTCCCCTAGAACTTAGAACTGCTTAAACCTAACTAACCTAAGGACATCACACACATCCATGCCCGAGGCAGGATTCGAACCTGCGACCGTAGCGGTCGCACGGTTCCAGACTGAAGCGCCCAGAACCGCTCGGCCACCACGGCCGGCCACCTTTTATCATTTTGGTATAATGCACCTTATTGAAATTTGGTAATACCTGCCACAGATTGCCGCGCCAATAATAGCTTATAGTTCAAGCAACTTTTTTGTTTTCATGTTTGTCGCTGCCTAACTATTCAGGCCGTACTACTCTTTGTATGTTAGCGAATCAACAAATTCTAAAATTAAAAAAGTCCGCTAGACAACAGGATTCGGTAATATACGAGGGTTATATCGGAAAGTAAGGAACGATCGTTCGCGAAATGGAAAATGGATTGCTTTGCACAAATGCGTTGGGCACTTTGTGTAGTATGCCCATCGATCGCATCACGTCACTGTTTTGCACTCTGAGCTCACAGTGACAACGTAAAGGTGTCTAGAAATTAGCGCCTCCCGTCAAGTATGAGGGCCTGGCGAGAGATTTCGCCTGAATCTATGCAAACCACATAACATAACTGTCATGCGGTTCGTTCTACAGGACAATTCTCGGCTGCTCTCTGCAGGGGCAATGAAGATGCTCCTGCAGCGTTTTCGATGGGAAGTGTTTGTTCACCCACAATACAGGCCGTAATTGGCTACCCCTGAGGTTCATCTCTGTTCAAATAAACTGCTGGCTATGAAGACAATATTTTGACACAGACAACGAGCTGCAGTCCAGAGTAGAGAAGTGTCGAAAAGCACTGGCGGCTGTCTTCTATAACGACTGAATTGAAAAGTTGGTACAACGCTACGGCAGATATCTAAATCTGAGCGGCGACTGTGTAGAGAAGTAGCTAGAAGGTGTAGCTAACCGTTGCAAATAAAACAGTTTTGATTTTCACTGTGGTTTCCATTTCGCGACCTATAGTTTCTTACTTTCCGAATAGACCTCGTATGAGAGCGTGGTGAAGAGAAATCCCTCTGATTTTTAATGTAAAAACAATTAAAGCTTTTTAAATAAAGCAAATGTTATTAAGGTCCGATACAGCAGACTCAGAAACGGTAAGTTTACGTACCAATCATATCCAAGTCATGACGACTCATCGTAAATAAAATCTCACGTGGTAACACATTGACATTACGGATAACAAACAGTTAAAATGAGCTTGCTGATTACATACCCATGCAGTTAATCTCGGTATGCGACGTCAGTAGCAACTAGCGCCCTCTTCATTACAGCCATTTGTATACTACATTTTTCAAAAAATTGTTTAAAAAATGAGGTGTAGTACCTTTACATAAAATTACAACAGCATCCTTAAATACTAAAATTCATTCAGTAATCTTGCGTCAGATATATGTGGAGTTTTACTTATGGTTTTATACGGGGGCTATTCGGAAAATAAGATCCGTTCGGTCGCGAAATGGAAACCACTGCGAAAATCAAAAATGATTTATCTGCAATAGTTAGCTACCTCTTCCAGACAGTTCTCTGCATAGTCGTCTCTCTTACTTAGACATTTGTCGTAGCGTTGTACCAACTTTCCACTACCTTCGTCATAGAAGGCAGCCGCCTGCGTCTTCCACCAACTCTCTAAGCTGGTTTACAACTCGCTGTCTGCGCCGAAATGTTGTCTTCACAGCCAGCGGTTAATGTGAGCAGAGTTGAAACTCAGATCGAACCAATTACGGGCTGTATTGTGGCTGATCAAATTCCCATTGAAAACGCTGCACGAGCATCTACGTTGCCCCCACAGACTGTGGCTGAGAATTGTCCTGAAGAAGAAACCGCGTGAAAATTATGTTATGTGAGCTGCCTGACGTCAGGCCAAATCCCTCACCACACCCTCATTCCTGGTAGGAGACAAGTACTTTCTATGTGGCTTTGCAGTGCTTACTGTGCGCTCACAACTGAAAAGAGCGAAGTGACGCGATCGACGGCCATGGTAGGGACACTACCAAACACACCTGCTCAAAGCTTCAAACGGATTTTAACTGTGGTTTCCATTTCGCACCCGATTGGACCTTACTTTCCGAATAGCCCTAATTTCTTAGTACTAAAGGATGGTATTGTAATTTTATGTAAAGCTACTACATTTTATTTTCTTAAATAATTTTAAAAAATGTAGTATACAAATAACAGCAGTCAAGAGGCTACTAATTACTATTGACGTCACGTACCCAGGTTAATTACACGGAAATGTAAGCGGCAAGCTAAGTTTAACTGTTTGTTACCCGTAATGTCGATGTGGCATCATAGTCGATTTTATTTACTATGAGTCATCGAGGGTTGGGTATAATTGGTATGTAAATTTACGGTCTACCAGCTGATGTATTTGTGATCTGATTTTAATTTATTACTTAACGCCTGATTCTCATTACGTCCCTCCATTCATGTAGCACCGAAGATAACTATGCAGTGGATGAAATAGACCGACAGTAAGCAGATGAAAAATTTACAGTCGATGCTGCCCTTCCTCTCGTTTTGGATCTCGTTTATACGGCCGTGGAGCACGCTGTTCCTAATGGAGACAAACCTGAAGAAACGTTATTAAAGTTCTACAACTTTATTCTTCATGACTATAGGTTTATTTCTCAACATAGTCATCCTGACGACGAACACACTTCCCCCAGCGAGAGACCGGTTTGTTGATACCTCCATTGTGGAATGTTCGACTTTGTTGATAGAACCACAACTTCACCTCTGCTTGCACCGCTTCGTCTTTTTTTTTTTTTTTTTATTGAGTTTCGATTCCCCCCGAAGGGGGCGGGCTGGCAGCAGCTTAGTATGCCGCTCTTCAGCCTACAGAATTTGTTTTATAAAGATGCAGATAATAAATAATAAAAGCTGGCGATAAAATCTGTGACTTAAATGGTAAAATGCCGGAAAACTGTGGAACTGAAAACATAAAACAAAGGTTTGATGATGCTAATAAAACACACAGGAAGCATAAAAATAATAGACAGACAAATAGAAAACACGGCGACAGTCTGGTTTCTGTTCGCAAGAGATATAAATTCACACCCAGCGACAGCATGATTTCTGTTCGCAACACTTTGGAAAGACGCACAACACTGAAGACTCACTTGAACACTGCACTAAAAAGTTGGCACAAATATACCACAGCTGAGGGCAGACGGGGGGGGGGAGGGGGGGGAAGTGGAGAGATGATGGGAAAGAAAAGGGGGGGAAGGAGAGGAAAAAACGAAGTGGGGGAGGGGGGAAGGAGCCGATGGAGGACGAGGACCCAGAAGAGAGGGGGGGGGGGTTGGCCAGGCGCAACAGGGAGTGGGGAAAGGCAGAGCAAGGGGATGCAAAAGGACTCAAAGGAGGGGGGAGAAGGGAGGCAGAGAGAGGTTAGGTGGGGAGAAAACAGGATGGAAGGGGGGGAGAGGGAGCCTGGGGAAAGGACAGAGGAAAGGAGGGGGAGATAAGGATCAGAGTCGATAGGAGGGATAAATGGAGGGAGAATCATTTGGGAGGGGAAGATGATGGAAGCCACCTTGGGAAAGGAGATGAAGGGTGTAGAGATGGAGGGTAGGGGGGACACAACAGTGAAGGTGGGGCAGAGGGTGGGGGTTGGAGAGGAGAGGAGCAACCAGCAGATGAGGGGGATCAAGGCGGCGGGAGGTGTAGAGTATGTGTACATGTTCGAGGAATAGGAGCAGATGGGGGAAAGGAATCAGGTCGTAGAGGATCCGTGTGGGGGACAGGCCACTTCGTCACTATCAAAGTTAAGTCCTCAAAGATTTTCTTTAACTTTTAACAACAGAGGAAAACCGGATGGGGGTAAGTCGGGACTGTGTGGAGGATGATCGATGACAGTGAACACAAGGCGTCGGACTGTTGCAGCTCTGGCAGAGTTCGTGTTTGATGTGGTTTTGTCATGATGTGCATACCTTACAATTCGTGTTTCCAGTTTATTGAGCGTTTTCTCACACAACGATACAGTTACATTACACACCGCCATGCTACACGCTACAATTCAGAGCCCTCTAGCGGCAGAGGGTAGCAACTTGCGTCAGCGAAGCAGGAAAGTCGACCGAGTAATATACGTGACATATAATATCTCAGCCGATATCGAGAACCAAGTAAAATATTCAGTGTCATTACTTTTCAGCACGCTCTCGTATGTCTCTGTAAGAATTGTAAAATCAAAAGGCACATCTTGTAATGTAGACAGCACAGAATGACGGCGGTATTGCGACGCAACCAGACTATGTTCAGTATGTGATAGTAACACTTCATATTGCCATGGAGCCTTTTACAACTGTACAAACGGTACTAGGAAAGTCTTACAAGACAAAGTTATTCATTTAATTTTTTTGAAGTAATTTCCATCACATTGAAAACACTTTTCTATCCTCCGAAACCAATCCCTAATCCAGGTCTCCGAAGATTCTGTGGGGAGTAAGGCACAAACGTTGTCCCAAGCCCTCAGGAGGGCCACATCACTTGACAACTGCACTCCTTTCAGCTTCTTTTTCACATGCAGGATCACAAGGAGCAGAGCCTGGACTGTAAGGAGGGTGCTCAAGAAATTTCAGTCCTGTACCCCGCAAATATTCGGTGCATGCTGTGGTGCGGTGAGCTGGAGTGTTGCTGTGATGGAGGAACCAAGTGTCCATTCTTGACTTCGGTTGCAGGTTCTTCAAAGACTGAATGACTTGCTACAGGCACTGCTCAGTGTACCACTTACCCGTGACTGTCTTCTGTGTGTCAAAAACAACACGCTCTATAGTCCCTTTCGATTTGAAACAAAAAATGCTACCATTTTCTTCTTTACTGATCAGGATTTTCTGACAGCTACTGGTGTGTCGTCACCTTCAAAGACCCAGACTTTGTTTTGAGTCGTAGTCGGCACGTCATAATTACTCGTGGCAGATTAAACTACCAAGTCCCGTACGAATTGGGGCATAGCACATGCGTTCGCACAAGAAGGTCAATGGCTGGGTAGCCATATTTTATCTATATATGTAGTGTCTGTTCCCGAAAGAACAGATACCATTGATGACCGTGCAGCTTCTATAGAATGAGATGATAATTAAATCGACACCCTAGCTGCAAACAGGCGTTGACATACATCATTAGGGACATGTTGAAAATGTGTGCCCCGACCGGGACTCGAACCCAGGATCTCCTGCTTACATGGCAGACGCTCTACCCATTTGAGCCACCGAGGGCACAGAGGATAGTGAGCTTGTAGGGACTTATCCCTTGCAGACTCCCCGTGAGATCCACATTCCCAACATGTCCACACCACTACATTCGTAGTGCGCCTAATAGAGTAATGAATGTGCTCAAAAAAATGTTCAAATGTGTGTGAAATCTTATGGGACTTAACTGCTAAGGTCATCAGTCCCTAAGTTTACACACTACTTAACCTAAATTATCGTAAGGACAAACACACACACCCATGCCCGAAGGAGGACTCGAACCTCCGCCGGGATCAGCCGCACAGTAGATGACTGCAGCGCCTGAGACCGCTCGGCTAATCCCGCGCGGCTAATGAATGTGACGGGCAAACATCTATTAGGCGCACTACGAATGCAGTGGTGTAGACATGTTGGGGACGTGGGTCTCACGGGGAGTGTGCAAGGGATAAGTCCCTGCAGGCGCACTATCCTCTGTGCCCTCGGTGGCTGAGATGGATAGAGCGTCTGCCATGTAAGCAGGAGACCCCGGGTTCGAGTCCCGGTCGGGGCACACATTATTAACATGTCCCCAATGATGCATATAAATTCCTGTTTGCAGCTAGGGTGTCGATTTAATTATCATTTCATTCTAATTCATTACTTCAGCTTCTGTCCTTGTTTGCGTGATCCTGAGGTTCTACCATACCCGTCCCCAACAGAACATTTACGAGACTAGCTCAGACGTGATACTGTCGCAGTGCCAAAATCCAGGATATCAATGACCAGTTACAAGAGTCGCATGGTAGCTTGTCACAAGAGAGGATGTCCATCCAGGGAAGACATAGTGCAGTTTCGTACCGAGAAAGAGGCTCATACCGCCAAGCGCTTTGTTAATTTTGTGGTGTGGGATGACGGAACTAGCAGATAGTGGCTGGGGTTGTGTAGGTATAGATTCTTAATCAAATGTAATTGAGCAGTATAATAAATCAGAGTGTGCATGAGAAGGGTCAAACCAGGAAATAGATGTCAATTACCAAACGACCTTGATATTTATTATAATAAAGTCAAACTCTAAAAAACTCCTGCCCCACGGGAATAATCAGTTTACAAAAGGGGCACAAACAAACAAACAAAATGAGAAAATCTAAACCTAATGCATAGGATCAAATACCAATATTCGGCCACACTCAGATTAAAACTTACAACATAGGGGACACATACTGCCGCGTAAAACACCAACATACATATGAACAGGAGAATATAAGGGCAGCCAACCAAAGATCTTGTTCCAGAACTTAATAATAAAATATACCCAACCAAGACTAGCACCTTAAGCAGACACAACAGAAACAGAAACAACCTAGAATAATACATAAATCAACTAACTTCGTATAATAAGGACGCAAAGGAAAACAAGATCAGTAACTGGCAAACTTATCCCTGAAACACAAAGGGACTAATGCAACACTTTTTTTCTGGAAGCAAGTTCATTTTATTCAGGATTTCAATACAGCATATTATTCCTCAACTCTTTTGGCTACAAAACCCTATTTTTCAGCACAATATCTATTGAATGCGACGGCCTTACGCCACATTGCTGGAACGGCTTGCATGCCCGTGTGGTACCACTCTACTGGTCGTTGTTCGAGACAACGTCTTGTTGTATTAAAAACCTCCCCGTCATTCTCCTAACGCTTCCTGCGGAGTGCATCCCTCATTGGGCCAAATGGATGAAAGTCGGAAGGTGCGAAATCCGGGCTGCAGGGTGAGTGAGGAAGGACAGTCCAGATAAGTATTGCGAGCTCTTCTCGGGGCACAGACTTACATGAGTTCTTGCGTTGTTATGGAGAAGAAATTCAGTGTGCATCTTTGTGGAAACGAACACGCCGAATTCGTTTTTCCAATTTTGTTAAAGCAGCAGAGTTGAGCCGGCCGCTGTGGCCGAACGGTTCTAGGCGCTTCAGTCTGGAACCGCGCGGCCGCTCCGATCGCAGTTTCGAATCCTGCCTCGGGCATGGATGTGTGTGATGTCCTTAGGTTAGTTAGGTGTAAGTAGTTCTAAGTTGTAGGGGGACTGATGAGCTAAGATGTTAAGTCCAATAGTGCTCAGAGCCATTTGAACCATTTGAACCTCAGATGTTAAGTCCCATAGTGCTTAAAGCCATTTGAACCATTTTGAAGCAGAGTTTATCGTTGCTTCATGGGGGAATATATTAAACAGAACACCACCGTCGCCATGACTAGGTGTTTGACTGTTATCCATCGTCAGTCACCTAGAATGAGAATTTCAGCACGTTCCAACCTTCCAGGAAACACAGCTGTGTGCGCCCGGCTGGTATGCGGGAGATGGGACAGGTTTGCCGACCTCGTTGCGATGATGACAAAGCCCTCATCCAACGACTTATCGTGCTTTTGTTTACTGCCAGATCTCCGTAGAGATTCTGCAGTACCCTACGAATACCTGTGGTGCTCTGGTTTTTCGCCAAAAGAAAATGACGGCTCTCTTGGTGCAACGCATCTCCGTTGCAGACACCATTTTGAAGACTACGTATAGCGCCGTCACGCATCGGAACTTCATGGACTATAGGGGCTGAAGTGGGAATATTCCACGACGTGCCACAACAAATTCTGCATTTTTAACCGAAATTGAAGGAGAAAAAAAAAGTGTTGCATCATCTGCCGAATGCTCCTCTTAGAACGCAATCGCGTAAGAGAACGCTCCACAAATTCCGGGCCTAACAGCAGTCTCGACTTGTTTCGGTAGCGGAAGCTTTCGATTATTTAATTATGCTATCACAGGCTTAGCTGTTTGCAAGACATGATAGTACAAGTTACCACTACACAGTAACAGCCACTTTTTGCAGCTGAAAAGAAACATCAGCTAGCACTTCCTCACTTCCAGCCGTATTGCGTCCCCTGGACTGAGGAAGGCCAACACTGTCCGCTGCTCCAGCCGGAACGACGCCTTGTGTTGACAGCAAACAACAGCGAGCCTTGGCTGTCCGACAGCCCGACAGCTTCGCTACGTTGTCGCCCTTCTACCTCCGTCTACAGGTGGCCACCCTAGAGCTCCAGCTTGCTTCCTGTTTCCACTTTCGCTTGCCGAATCTAACTGCTCTCTGCGCCACTGCAGCTCCCCCATACCAGTGGTCACAAAAGCCGAATGTCTATAGCGAACAGTGCCGACACTGGCATTTCCTCTATCAGCCACATCGACATCCCAACTAGCTCAGCTTTTGCTTCTTGCTTAGCCCCGGCGATGCACCGAAGACTTGTCAGCTGCTAACCACGACTTTTTCAAATTCTTACTAGCCGTGAGGCATCCTGCACAAAGTACACCTATTAATACCTCATACCGCTTCCTTGATATGTAACCATCATAGAGCCCACATGTATTATTTGACAACAGTTATTTGACAAACATTTTAACGACAATCTACACCGGTATTCCATATTTATACACCTATCAAGATTTGTGTAATCGGACGGCGAAGTTGTGTAATTTGTCTCTTATTTTATTAGATGTAACAAATTGCGAAGTCTGAGTAAAGCTATATTATGAAGTATATAAGTTGTTATCTTCGAACAATGTGAAAGTTCTCCTGCTGGAGGCGTTCAGGACGTAATAACTGCTTCAAAGGCTCCCAGGCATTGCGTCGGATGGTATTGTCTACACTGCACAATAGTTCTGTGAAGCAGCTGCTCGTCAACGTTAGGTGCAACAGTCACGCAGAAAAATGCAGTTTAGGCAATACCATAACACGCAATGCCCGGGTTCCTGTCAAGCAACTGGAAAACTCTTATCCATACAAAGTTATTGTGTTACCCTTGTAATACCATTCGTTAGCAGCAATGCATATAAGTAAAGTAACACTGTGATAAAGCAACACTTATGTGAGTGAAGCTGAAATGTTACTTTTATGTTCTAATGTCATTTTTTTTCGCATGTCTCGATTTAAGTTTACATTGAGGGATGCCTCTCAGCAACAGCATGTAGCCTTGATGACGAAGTTATGCTTCGGAATGAACAGTGGAGAACAAAACAGAGTATTAATTTATCTTAGTCATATAATGCATTATTAGGATGGTCGAAGTAGAGAGGATATAAAATGTAGACTGGCAATGTCAAGGAAAGCGTTTCTGAAGAAGGGAAGTTTGCTAACATCGAGTATAGATTTAAGTGTCAGGAAGTCGTTTCTGAAAGTATTTGTATGGAGTGTAGCCATGTATGGAACTGAAACGTGGACAATAAATAGTTTAGACAAAAAAATAGAAGCTTTCGAAATGTGGTGCTACAGAAGGATCCTGAAGATTAATGAGGAGGTACTGAATAGAATTGGGGACAAGAGAAATTTGTGGCACAACTCGACTAGAAGGAGGGATCAGTTGGCAGGATATGTTCTGAGGCATTAAGGGATCACCAATTTAATATTGGAGGGCAGCACGGAGGGTAAAAATCGTAGAGGGAGACCAAGAGATGAATACACTAAACAGATTCAGAAGGATGTAAGTTGCAGTAGGTACTGGGAGATGACGAAGCTTGCACAGGATACAGCAGCACGGAGAGCTGCATGAAACCAGTCTCTGGACTGAAGACCACAACAACAACAATGCATTATTTAATCCGCTAGTCATGTACCGATCCTGTCTCTTACATATTTAAGTACTCAGCTTTACTTCGTTTGTTTAAAACAACGGTACAATACGCTATACGACATTTTCATGTAGCAGTATAGATTTCAAAACAATATTACAGAATTATCAGATATTTGTAGTGAATAGCACTGACAAATGTTTGAAACTTAAACTATATCCAGCATCACAGACTACATAGAGCAATAACGAGGAGATGACTACGCTACCGCCAGCATTGTAGGGTTAGCGTTTTTGACCAGTAATCAGAACATCCTCGGTCCCGGGTTCGAACTCCACGACTGCTTCCACGTTGAATGAAAATAATCAGCAATGGCGGCCGAAGAATTCCGGGGTAAGAAATTATTCTCAATCTCACAACGGCCTTGTCAAAGTGGGAGGACGAGCGGATGCCGTTTCAGGGAGCTTTCTTGTCCCCCGGGACGGAAAACTGCCCCTAGAAGGCGGAAGAATCAGCAGTGATGCATGAGGATGCAGAAGGTAATGCAAACCACTGCACTGAAGTCACATAATGTATACACAGGACATGTGACTTGCAGAAGTGTCATGATGATCTCTCCATTCACAAAAGATTCCGGAATAGTTCCCACTTCGGACCTCATGGAGCGAATTGCCAAGTGGGAGATGACCATGTGAAAAAGGTTCGATAACCAAAGAAAGAATAACATTCTCCGAGTCGGAAAGTGGAATATCAGAAGCTGAACCTCCCACGGAAGCTAGAAAATCTGAGCCGGCCGGAGTGGCCGAGCGGTTAAAGGCGCTACAGTCTGGAACCGCACGACCGCTACGGTCGCAGGTTCGAATCCTGCCTCGGGCATGGATGTGTGTGATGTCCCTAGGTTAGTTAGGTTTAAGTAGTTCTAAGTTCTAGGGGACTTATGACCACAGCAGTTGAGTCCCATAGTGCTCAGAGCCATTTTTAGAAAATCTGAACAGGGAAATGGTAAGGCTCAGTCTAGACGTAATGGGGGTCAGTGAAATGAAATGGAAACAAGAGAAGGATTTCTGGTCAGACGAGTGTAGGATAATATCAACAGCGGCAGAAAATGGTGTATGGGCAGTAAGAATTCCTATGAATAGAAAGGTAGGCAGAGAGTGAGTCACGGTGATGGGGTAAGTGTTTGTTCTCATGAGAACAGACAGCAAACCAGCACCGATAACGATAGTTCAGGTATACGTGCCGACGTCGCAAACTGAAGATATAGGGAAAATATATGAGGATATTGAACGGGTAATTTAGCACGTAAAGGGATGTGAAAATCGAGTAATGGGGGACTGGAATGAGGTTTCAGAGGAGGGAGAAGAAGAAGAAGAAGAAGAAGAAGAAGAAGAAGAATATGTGCTTGGTACTAGGACTGAGAGGAGAAGGACTAATGTTCGGCAACAAATTTCAGCTAGTGATAGCAAATACTCTGTACAAGAATCACGGGAGAAGGAGGCATATTTGGAATAGGCCGGGAAATAAGGGAAGATTTAAGTTAGATTACATCATGGTCAGGCACAGATTCCGAATTCAGATACTGGTTTGTGAGGCATGCACAGGAGCAGATATAGACTGAGATCACAAATGAGTAATGACGAAGAGTAAGCTGAAGTTTAAGAGATCAGTCACGAAGAAGCAATGCTCAAGGAAGTGGGATACGGAAATATTAAAGAAGGATGATATGTGCTTGGAGTTCTCTGAGGCTATAGATTCTGTGATAATGAACAACTCAGTGTGCAGTGAAGAGGCGATGTAGTATTAGAATCAGGATTTAAAAGGGATTTTGTTCAGTTAGGATCAAATAAGGCACAAGAGATAGGTAACATTCCATCGAAATTTCTAAAATCATAAGAGGATATGGTAACAAAACTACTGCTCACATTTGTGTGTATAACGTATGAGAATGGAGACGTACAACAGAATTTCGGAACATATCCCACACAATAAACAGACTGCAAGAGCAGATAAATGCGAGAATTATCGCACAGTCAGCTTAACAACTCATGAATCCAAGTTGCTGACAAGAATAATGTACAGTAAAATGGAAAAGAAGATTTATGGTCTGTTAGACGATAGTCAGTTTGGCTTGAGGAAAGGTGATGGCGCCAGAGGGGCAGTTCTGATTATGTGATTAATAACGGAAGCAAGAGCGAAGAAAAAGCAAGACACTTTCATTTGATTTGTCGATCCAGAAAGAGCGTTCGACAATGAAATAAATGTGCAAAATGTTCGAAATTCTGAGGAAAATAGGGGTAAGCTATGAAGAAATACGGGTAACACAATATACAAAATAACTGAGAGGATATAACGGTCTAATGAGTAAACAATATGTTTTAGGATCAAATCGAAGAAAGGATAAAATGAGGAATAACGGGAATGAGAACAGCGAGAAACTTAGAATCAGACAAGGTGATTACGAAGTAGAAAAGTTAAGGAATTCTGCTACCGAGACAGCAAAATAACAGGTGCCGTACGGGGAAACGAGGACATAAAAAACAAACTTGCACTAGGAAAAAGGGTATTCAAGGCCAAGAGAATTTTACCAGTACCAAACATTGGCCTTAATTTGAGGAGAAAATTTCCGAGAATGTACGTTTGGAGCGCTGAACTGTTTTTCAGTGAAACATGCACTTTGGGAAAACCAGAACGTAAGATAATCAAAGTATTTGAGATGTGGTACTACAGCCGGCCGGTGTGGCCGAGCGGTTCTAGGCGCTTCAGTCCGGAGCCGCGCGATCGCTACAGGCACAGGCTCGAATCCTGCCTCGGGCATGGATGTGTGTGATGTCCTTAGGTTAGTTAGGTTTAAGTAGTTCTAAGTTCTAGGGGACTGATGACCTCAGATGTTAAGTCTCATAGTGCTCAGTAGTGGTACTACAGAATAATGTTGAAAATTAGGCGGACTGACAAGGTAAGAAATAAGGCGGTTCTCCGCAGAATCAGCGAGGAAAGGAATACGTGGGAAACACTGGAAAGGAGAAGGTATAGGATGGGAGGACATCTGTTAAGACATCAGGGAATAAAAAAAAAAAAAAAAAAACAACCATCGGCATTTTTTTTAATAGAAAGTGGAAGTATACAGCTGCATCATTCACAGTTTTGGTAAACTTCAAAGTATCCGCCAACGTTTACTTATTTTCTTACAATTTGCCGTAAACTTAATTTGCAGATGTGCATTCTGAAGTTTTTATTTTATGTTACTCGTATGAACTCGGAACAAACCGCCACACGGGAAATTTTAATTAAATATGCACTAGTTTTATTACATTATTAATTGGATAGTTCTTTGGAAAATAAAAATATTTTGTTTCTATGGGTATGTTAAAATTTACCACGTTTTCTCATTTCGTTCATGTACAAAGTATGTTTTTGTGAAATCTAGTTAATCTTCCTGAAACTCCTTGCAGTGCTATGTATAGTTCCATAGGAAGCACTACCATGCGGCTGTGGTGTAACTTCACTGTTGTCGTTATTGTGGAACGCTGAAAGACATCTGGAAGAAGGGAATACGAATGTGTAAATACCTCTCTTCAGGTAGATAAACAGCACCTACCCCTGAGCTGCGTCGCGCTAAGTGTGGGGGAATCGCGTGAAAATAAATTTGATGTATGGAGCAACCCACAGTTTCAAAGAAACTATGAACAGCTGCCCTATTTGTGATGTTCACTGATACCTTGGGATTTCAGATCGATTCCGTATTTATGGATTTCCGGGAGGCTTTTGACACTGTACCACACAAGTGGCTCGTAGTGAAATTGCGTGCTTATGGAATATTGTCTCACTTATGTGACTGGATTTGTGATTTCCTGTCAGAGAGTTCACAGTTCGCAGTAATTGACAGAAAGTCATCGAGTAAAACAGAAGTAATTTCTGGCGTTCCCCAAAGTAGTGTTATAGGCCCTTTCCTGTTCCTTATCTATATAAACGATTTGGAAGACAATCTGAGCAGCCGTCTTCGGTTGTTTGCAGATGGCGCTGTCGTTTATCGAGTAATAAAGGCATCAGAAGATCAAAACAAACTGCAAAACGATTTAGAAAAGATATCTGAATGGTGCGATAGTTGGCAGTTAACCATAAATAACGAAAAGTATGAGGTCATCCACATGAGTGATAAGGAATCCGTTAATCTTCGGTTACACGATAAATCAGTCAAATATAAAGGCCGTAAATTCAACTGAATACCTAGGTATTACAATTATGAACAACTTAAATTGGAAAGAACACATAGTAAATGTTGTTGGGAAGGCTAACCAAAGACTGTGTTTTATTGGCAGGACACTTAGAAAATGTAACAGACCTACTAAGGAGACTGCCTACACTACGCTTGTCCGTCCTTTTTTAGAATACTGCTGCGCGGTGTGGGATCCTTACCAGATAGGACTGACGGAGTACATCAAAAAAGTTCAAAGAAAGGCAGCACGTTTTGTATTATCGCGAAACATGGGAGAGAGTGTCACAGAAATGACACAGGATTTGGGCTGGACATCATTAAAAGAAAGGCGTTTTTCGTTGCGACGGAATCTTCTCACGAAATTCCAATCACCAACTTTCTCCTCCGAATGCGAAAATATTTTGGTTTGACACCGACCTACCTACGGAGGAATGATCACCACGATAAAATAAAGGAAATCAGAGCTCGTACGGAAAGATATAGCTGTTCATTCTTTCCGCGCGCTATACGAGATTGGAATAATAGAGAATTGTGAAGGTGGTTCGATGAACCCTCTCCTAGGCACTTAAATGTGATTTGCAGAGTATTCATGTAGATGTAGATGTAGACCTTAGTTTTTCGTGATGATCCATCATTTGAGAGAAGACAGTTGTTTTCCATTTATGACATTTTTCATAAAATTCAGCAGAACATAAATGACTGGAGATTATGTGAGGCAGGTTGCAACAGCTTATAAAATTCGACTCATTTGAGAAAGCTGAAATTGTCTTTCACTCCTTCATTGAATACCATCGAATCTATTTAAGCTGTAGGGATTACGTGAGGGACAGAGAGGTAGAGGGGGAGAGAGAAAGTCTGTTGGTGGTGAGTGGGACCGGCACGAGAAAGGACATTGTTTTCGCACAATTGGTCCATGTCTATTCGTGTGTAAATGTTAGCGAATATCTGTATGCAACGGTATCTGAATTCTATCTGCCCTAAGCGTGGGCTTACGTAATCTGTTTTCCGATAAAACTCATAACACCAAACAAATGGAATCACAAATTTTATGACTTGTAGAGGCAATCGACCTTGAGCTGCCCGAAACGATAACAGTCACGTTTGGATGGAGAGATGGTGGTTATCGCTGAAACAACCGGCTTTAGGTTATACAATTTTTTTCATAAACAGTCTAACCTGAGTGTTAAAAACGCTTAAAAAAATCAGTTTCTAAAATAACCGATTTTCGGTATTTTATTGGTACTATTTTCAGTAAAAACGTTCACATCGAACAAAAACTGAAAAATTCGAAGACTCACTCAAGATTACACATTTCAAGATACATAAAAAAACATTAGTAATGAGTGAAGAAATCTTAATCTATCCACCGTTTGCTGCTCTTCTCGAAAAGTAATGAGGGGTTGAATACTACAAAAAATCACAACCATTATATTGATCCTCTGTTGAGGTATCGTACTGTATGTAGGTTCAAAGCACTATTTGGGCGTTGCATATAGTCAGTGCTAAAGAGCTAAAACTGAGGATAAAAAACGTTTTTTCGAATTCAGTTGTCAGTTTCCAAGGGCTTCCAGAAGATGAAGGCATGTTATGTAGACACAAGTTGTAGATCAGGTACTTTTTATTTTTATAACAATATATGAATTGTTGAGTTTTTAATTTATTACTATAGCGATAATTTCCCTTTTCTTTTATTACGCTCTTATGAAACTTTTGTAGCATTCTTTTTCTTTAATTATTTAGGATGAAAAACCCGTTTTGTTGTCAAATATACTGTATTTATCAGATACGTATAGTCCTGGCGGGCTAAGTCTTGCACACGTCGCGGGTGTTAGCGCAGATGGCTTTTCCCATTTTCTGTAATACCCCAACATTTGAAAAAAATAGAAAATTTAGGAGTAAGGATTCCTCTTTTAAAAAAATGTTTTATTTAAAACAAAATTCTTTAGCACTGATGCTACGCTAAATTGGTATATTGGTTTCTTTACCCGGAAGTTAGTAAAAAATAAAAAAGTAACTGTTATAACCAAAACCAAGAAAACGCCGAAAATTTTGGTTAAACAGTAATAAAATACCAGTATTGGTTTTAACCGGCCGGTTTTCACATCCCTATCTGTATGTCGGTACGGTTGATGGGACGTGCCAGAGTTTCAAGTCGTTCAGAAACAGTAAACTATGACGACTAATGATTTTTCTCATAGTTCAGGAACGATTAACAGCTGTACGAGAGTCAAATTTAATACCGCATCTATTAATTAGAGACTGCACTTCAAATATGGGACGCGTTTGACTAACGTCTGGATATATGTCGATCGTTAGGTGAAGGGCACATTGAACTTAAGTGAGTGGTAAGTAAAAACTGTAACTGTGAACGTAATTATAAAATATACCCGAGGTTGTATGTGCATCCACGTAAAATATTTTCCTTGTGTAACCCAATATTCTTTGGAGAATAACAATTTTGTACTACGGGTGAGTTAAAATCAATACTTAGTTTTTATTTATATTTATGTACAAGACATAGATTAGAGAAGATAAATATCTTTGCCGAGATCGCTAATAATAGCCTTTATTCTCGAAAAACAGCTTCGGTAATTAGTGTTACCATCTTCAGATCTCTACAGACAGTTTGTTGCATATTTCTTAAAAGAGCAGTTAGAGTACTCTTTCTCAAGAATTGGCAGCTACTTAACAGACTAGAAGACTGATGCATCGGCATGTTAAAAGTAAAACGACAACATACACAGTTATTCACCACGTAACATCTGTCTTATATCACTCACAACAGAAGATATCATTACAGCCAGGGCGCCTATAGGCAAGCTGCAATGGTATGCTCTGTTGTGAGTGGTGAAACACACATGTTATGTGCTGAATAACGGTGTATATAGTTGTTTTAATTTTTACATGGCTATGCATCAGTCTTCTAGTCTGTTCGGTACCTGCCAATTCTTGAGAAAGAGTGCTCTTACTGCTCTTTTTAGAAATATGCAACAATTATCTGTCGAGATCTGAAAATGGTAACACTATTTACCGAAGCTGTTTTTCTAGAATGAAGGCTATTATTAGCGATGTTGGTAAAGACGTTTATCTTCTCTAATCTATTATCACAGATTGCCCCTTGCGGCTCGAAATGGGTAAACCAAAAAATACGAGATACAGTTTTCCGAAATCGAATTAACTTTTTCGAAACTCCTAGAACATTATTATGTTGTATGATTAAATGAAGTTGAACGTAATACTACTTACAGAAATAGCTGCAGAGGATTTACAATGCATAAATGAAAACCATGTAGATGTAGATGTTCGAATTGAATTCAGTGTCTACTCAAAATGCTGAGTGCAAGTGATAGAAGTGATTTAAATATTTTGCTGTACTTGCGTTCTAAACTTTTCTACATTACTAGACAACAGACAACCATAAAAGTTGAACAGATCTAAAGGTATAACATAGAAACACCAAATTTTCGTGAACCATAAAGAAGGTGCACGAAAACTGGACCTATACCTGCCGCGCTGAGCTGTAAATAAGGAAAATAAAAATTCAGTACCACCAGAATCTCTATCTCGTAAGATTTTTGACTACAAGGGCAAGGGTAAGTCCATATAACTATAGACTTAGACCTTGCCCTTAGCACAAGGATATTTGTGTTTATTTTATCTACCGTTAGCAAGCCACCTAAAACAGCGATAAGAGTACAGACATTATGACAGTTATTATCGATTTTTGTTTTAGTCTTTTAAGCCAGATGTTTTTTCAGCAGTACGCTGAGTCTGTAGCATGGCGTCATCCGACAATTTAGTGCCCTGTGTTCGTTTAATGTGTCGGAAAGCCTTAATCGTCAATAAGCTGTCCTGAAAATATTTCAGTGCCCTGTCTTTTGGTTGTATACTTACACTGTGTACATCTTTCTTTGACGATCGTGTACCACGCCGTTCTCATCTTCGGTGTGGCGTCAGTTTCGTCCGTTTGAGGATAATTCATCCTTTTTACGTAGCCACAAACCCTGATGTTGTGTTTGTGCATTGTGTCCGTAATATTTCTGCTTTAGAATATATACGTATTTATTACATTTTTATGTAGATCTAGTTTTTAAAATTTAACTGCAGTATATGAACGCCTGCATGGATAAATACACGCATGAAAGAACTCCCCATATATGTGGCCATTCAATGTTATGAGGTAGCAGGGGACGCTATCGTTATTAGGAAGAAGAGATTTAAAATATACCTAGCAGTCAAGCCTTACTGGAAGGAATGTCAGGTCGTGAATTCAGTCACACATCGTTTTTTTAAAGGAACAGTTTGCATCCTGAAATTGGAATAGGAAGAGACTCACATATATGGACAGAACAGTCACAAACGTTGTTTCCGTAGAAGAAATAAGGATACCGGATTCGTGATCATTAATGGGCAGAATAAACAACAGTCATGCGTGCTTATTGAATATTTCGTATCCCATATTTGTAAAAGCAACAAGCCAAAAGAAGACTGGGTAGGTGATCTGCTCTGACGGAAAGAATCACAGCAAGAAGGAGCTGTGTGACATAAATGAAAGTTCGTAGGCGTGTTTCTACATCTGAAAGATAATGTCTATTCAAATTTTGCGCCAGTCGCATAGAAGTGGCGCTAGTAACGCCACCATGGGGATGCAAATCAGGTTTGCTTTAAATACGCACCGTAACGATTGTGAGCGCTAGTTACCTTTGAGACTGAACGTGGTGAGCTGATGTGAGCGAAGAATGTCTTTAGGGCGACGAAGACGCCAGTATCAGCATCTCGTTGAATTTGAATGGAGTAGTGTAATAGGACTATGAGAAGCTGGATGTTACTTCTGATATATTCAGAAAGACTTGACAAAAATGTACCATTCTTAGATAGTTGCTGTTAGCTGCGGTCACTACAGTAGCAAGGTGACCAGTCCGCAGCACGTGGTTGTGTGGTAGCGTTCTCGCTTCCCACGCCCAGGTTCCCAAGTTCGATTCCCGGCGAGGTCAGGAATTTTCTCTGCCTCGTGATGACTGGGTGTTGTGTGCTGTCCTTAGGTTACTTAGGTTTAAGTAGTTCTAAGTTCTAGGGGACTGATGACCATAGATGTCAAGTCCCATAGTGCTCAGAGCCATTTGACCCATTTTGAAGGTGACCGGGCTCCGGACGGCCACGTGGCGCTACCGACAGGGAAGACCATCATGCAGCAGCAATTAGAACAGCAGCTGGCACCACAGTGACACAACGAACTGCTGCAAATCGGTTAATTTAAGGAAAGCTCCGAGCCAGACGCCCTGTAGCGTGCATTCCACTGACCCCCGACCACCGACATTTTCGACTTCAGTGGTGTCAAGCGAGAGCTCATTGGAGGGCAGAGTGAAGTCCTGTCGTGTTTTCCGATGAACGTTAGGACTGTCTCGGTGCCAGGGATGGCCGTGTGTGGGTCAGGACGCCAGTTGAAGGCCAGCAACCAACCTGTCTGCGTCATGAACACTCTGGACCTACATCTGGATTTATGGTTCAAAAATGGTTCAAATGGCTCTGAGCACCATGGGACTTAACATCTATGGTCATCAGTCCCCTAGAACTTAGAACTACGTAAACCTAACTAAGCTAAGGATATCACACAACAGCCAGTCATCATGGAGTTATGGTCTGAGGTGTGATTTCGTATGACAGCAGGAGTACTGTCATGGCTATCCCAACGCACTGTGACTACAAATTTGTACGTCAGTCTGGTTATTCGACATGTTGCGCTGCCATTTATGAACGGCATTCCAGTGAGCGTTTTCCAACGGCATAACGCTCGCCTACATACCGCTGTTGTTACCCAACACGCTCTAAACAGTGTCGAGATGTGGCTTTGACCTGCTCGATCACCAGACCTGTCTCCAAGCGAACACATACGGGACATAATTGAACCACAACTCCGGTGTCATTCACAAACAGCGTTAACCTTGCCTGTATGGACTGACTAAGTGCAACTGGCATGGAGCTCCATCCCACAAACTGACGTCTGGCACCTGCACAATACAATGCATGCACTTTTGCATGCTTGCATTAGACATTCTGGCTATTGCACCAGTTATTGCTGTACCAGTATTTGACATTTGCTATGGCTTATATCGTGCTTGCATTAACCCGTGATCTTGCAGTGTTAATCACTTAAGTATGTTATCTAGACAAACCTGTTCTAGAAATTCCCTTACCTTATTTTTTGGTATTGCGATTTTTTTTCATCAGTGTATTTTAACAGCACTCGATAATTTAGCAAAGTTTAGATCGCAAGTACGGCAAAATCTTTAAATAATTTCTATTACTTGCACTCAGCATTTTCGGTAGACACTGAATTCAATTCGAAGAAGCGCATAGGGGCCTCTAATAGGAAATATATGATAAACTGATATTACTCCGCTTTTAACCGGATGTGCGATACCAACATTTTGACGTAGGGCCGGGATACTGCGACGCAGATTATTTTTTATGTATAGTTTTACTTGAATGATGGTGCAACAGAGGTAAAATTTTGGAGGAAAAACACTCAATACAAGTTAATTTTATTTTATTTGCTGCTTCTTGTTTAGATCCGGCGATGGTGTGTCGTTGTTGTTACGCATATACGAGTATGTGTATGGCCACAGAGTCAGTTTTCCTTAACTAAAGTCCATGTTTGTTTGATCGGAAATTAAGAAGTTGCCGCATATATTACTTTTTGTTTTGGGTATTTTAGTCATTGTATTACTGAGAACCAAAGGAAAAATTCCTAGAGGGAAGCAGAAACGAATTACTATTGGTTAATAGAAACCTGATTGGCAATAATAATGCAAGGCCTTAGAGGAGGATTGACGATACCTCCCCCCCTCCTCTTCCATGATTAATAATCGAAGCGTCCTTGGTTCTAGGTTCGATCCCAGCCATAGCTTAAATTTTGAGTAAAAACCATCAGCAATGGCTGCCGTAAGATTTTTGATATAAGCCCTCACTCCCGTTTTAGCAAAAGGCTTGCAAAAGAGAGCAGAGGAATGAATAGAGGTCAGAGCCATCCAGGGCACGAAACTATCCCTAAAGGCGGAAGAATCAACTACGATCAACGGCACGAAGATGCAGAAGGCACTAGGAACCACTGCACGAAAAATACTTACTGTGATTTTTGAACAGTGTAGTCGCTATTATTTACTGAAACGTATTGGACAACTCCATCTTTCCTCTCTCTCATTTCTTCTGTCGATCCTGTATTCTCAAGTAACTCTTTCTATTCCTTCCCATACCACGAAGTTCCAGTCATCTACAAACTGATGTACGCGTTGAACATCGTCATATACTTTCTCTATCTCTTCATCTTTTTCTTGTGACGTAGGCATAGTTTGTCGTCTGTTCTACTGAGGATCACTAAACTACCCTACTTTTCTAGTCATAATGAATCCTATCACTGTTGTACCAATATCTGCGTCTGCTGCTATCACCCTATATTCTTCCGACCTCAAATCCTCATCTTCTTTCAGATTTACTACACTGACCCCCTGACCCCCACCGTATTTACAGTGAGCATTTGCATCCCCCTTTTCACTTTTTCTAGCTTCCCTACAACATTAGGACTACTGACAAGCACCGATTCGGAGAATGTTACCTCATCGTCTGTCATTCATTCTTTTTTCATGGTAACATCCTCCTTAGCAGTACTCTCTCAGAAATCAGAACGAAGAACTAGTCCAAAGTACTGTCTGGACTTATTTCCCAATGGAGAATTAATGGAGACGCATTTTAAGTAACAGGGTACATGTGTAACTTTTATGAATATAAATAAATGTTGTGAACTATAACTCTAATGAACTGAACCGGTTTCCTGTCCTAACATTCGTGTGTATGTATACACTGTAGTCCTCAACAATGTGTAGTCCTCAACAATACAAGTAGCGTAATTATGAAACGCTATCTAATATAACGAATCGCCAAATTTCCTGAAATTTTATAACTGTATTTGAATAACCCAAAAGTTCTCAAAAATAGTACAAATCATGAAATGTAAAAAACAATAAACAACGAAAAATATACAGAATTCTTACAATAATATTAGCCAGCAAAGCACCGCGTGCTCAAATGTTTGTACAATGTGGTTGTTGCAGCTTCGCTATCGAGACAAGACCTTCATCTGACTACTTCGCCATCGAGACAATACGTTCATCTGACTACGAAATTGCAGAGTCATATAACCTCGTATCCTGGACAAAGGGTTCGCCAAGTGTAACTTTTCTGACTATAAATAAATATAGCGGATGTTCTGAACCATAACTGTGCTGAACTGAACAGGTTACCTACTCTATTTCGTGTGTGCGTCTGCGTTGTAATCCTGCGCAATGCAAGCGGTGTACTTACAAAACGGTATCTGATAAAATTACATTTACATACCATGTGGTACTGTAGTAGGCATATAAAATAACGCACGTATTCGAATGTAACTTTGTGTCAAAATATCAAAGCAGTCGATGAAGAACTTGCGAAGGTTTTAGATTTTGAACAAACGAACATGAGGTTTTGACAACAACGTGTTCCTTTAGGTATTACGCACACACATCTATGTACCATAAGGCGCTCGAGTTACTATGTAAAAACACTCTAGTATTTGAATGCCACGTTGTGTCAAAATTTCAAAGCAGTCGGTGAAGAACTTGGAAAAGTTTAAGATTTTGAACAAACGAACATGAGGTTTTTGTCAACGACGGGTCCCTTTATATATTATACACATACATTTATACACCATAATGCGCTCTACTGGGTATATGAAAACACTCTAGTATTTGAAAGCAACGTCGTGTCAAAATTTCAAACCAATCGGTGAAGAACTTTCGAAGATATACGATTTTGAACAAACGAACATTTGCAATTTTACTGGCTGGGATCAAATACAATACCCATGACGTTTTGATTACTTGTCAATGACGGTACACCTACACCACGGTTTTTTTACGACGTCTTTTACGGACTTCAAATGCAACGAATTTACGTCGTTGTACAAATGTTGATGCAAAACTTATGGCTCAAATGGTGCAAATGGCTCTGAGCACTATGGGACTTAACAGCTATGGTCATCAGTCCGGAAAACTTATGCACAACTAATATATTCAAATTACTACATTCAACAAGGAATTAAAAAGAGGGAACACCATTATACATTTCTTTTCATGACATTATTAACTGATGTTTCACTTCTTCTGGGAGAACATTTCCTCTGTGCTATGTTGATGTATCCTTTGAACTGGTTTTAGATGTGCACTACAGAAAGTAATGAGCAGAATTATAAAACTACCACCGAATATTTGGTTTTCCCCTAAAATAAGAATTTCACGTGAATTACAAGAAAATGAAAACGTATTATTTATGTTAATGATACAAATGATTTGTTCAGATTTGTTGTGGATTGCAGTTCTTTGTTTGTATGTTTCTAAATATGTTATACACTTAAAATTACACATTAAATGCAAAACATATAATTTGCTTCACTTTTGCTGAAAAGGAAGATCCATAGTTGCATCCAACAATAATTCGTTTCTATATGTGTAGTCGCGAACATCTGCATTTTAATCTGGTTTCTTTGTATTTTTACATAATTTTCCCAAATGTGTTGTTCCCTTAGGTGATCGTATAGCTGGCTGAAATGCAGAATTTTTATTGCAATATTCAGTTCTTAAACCGTCGCTAGAATCAAACGTAGATAATTGTGCACTGACAGTCGATATATGGATCCTAGATGAGATGGGAGACTCGAGTGTCGCTATAACGAACGGTCGACAAATTGAAACCTATCAGTGTCGTTGAGTTTCGCGAGAAAAAAGTCATACGACCGACAAGTCAGACAAAGACATTGCGTTCAGCAGCAGAGAAACATTTACAAACTGTTCGCAAAACTTGGTAAGAGTTTAACATATCTATGAGGTTCTTCCAGTTGTAGAGAGTTTCCTTCTCACTCAACTTTAAAAAGTTAATCAGTTTCTTGCATACATATATATCTGCCATATTCGCTTCAACACTATACACTTCGCGTAAAAGTGAGTGGATCAGTTTGATTTCATATTTTTTAGGAAGAACTGGGTAGGTTTTAGAAACACCGACTCGCAAAATAAATGTAATATTTGTGGGTAAAATTACTGTCTGGGCGTTTGTCTATGTACGTGACTAGCTCGAGTGAGTATATTCGAACTGTAGGGAGGTAAAATCTGGGAGTGGTAAGATGATGAGCATAAAGAAAATAATTCCTTGAACACCCTTATTTACCACAATGGCGAAATTAACCGGCCACAAGAATGAGCAATACTTATTCACCATGGAGGCCAGAATTTGAATTACAGTTTCAAGAACGGTACAAAGAAATTAAAAAAAAAACACTGTGTACTCTGTAACATTAGAAAATCTCCTCAGACGCACTTACTGGGCCACACAATAGTTTTGGCTGCATAGAGCACAATGTGCAAATACTTTAATCAGTAAAGAAAAAAAACTTTCAAGGTAATTGATTGTGCAACATAAGAAATACTATTTTGTTACTTTACATTAAAAATTTAATTAGATTCGCTTCAATATTCATTATATTCTCAGTTCATATGTTTCTTGAAATATTCCCCAAATGATTTCTTAGTTTTCTTCATTTGACGTTGTTAATGTTTTACTTGTTGTTTGAAAACAAAGGAGGGCAGTTCGTATAGGTAAAGTTTCTTTTTCAGATACATGTAATGTTCCCAGGGCTCATTTCGTTCATAATTTTGTTCTATCTTGTTCAACAGTTTCATTTCATAACTTCGCTCCTCGATGCTTACTTCCTTTGCTATTTGCGTTCGTCAGATCTGAAGTGTGTCCTGTCTTTTTCTTTCTCGGACATGTAGTATTTTCTACGAGCAGTTAAACGACCTTCCAAAGCCCGACCTCACTTACTACTCTGCTACGCATGTTTATTTCTGTTTTTGTTCCCAACCGTTCCTTTTGCAGCCTGCAATAACTGTATTTTTGTATTTCTCTACTGGTCGAGCTTTGAATTAATTTGCTTATTCTTTTTTGTTCTTGGTATCGAATTCAGACACAGCTATTAAGCTATTCTTTCTAATAGAGAGGTATAGGTTTGAACTTCATTAGTGAAACATAGACATCAGTGTCTATATCTTTCCCCATTTTTATAAAATTATCATTATTACTAAGCCCCACAAGCCACAAGGTGTCTTCGATGCAGAATAAACATTTTGGTCTCTCTCTACAAATAATTTACCAGTGTCTGCCCTATAGCACTTTTCCAAATCAATTTTGATGTTAACAGTGAATTAAAAACATAGTCGCATTGCTATGGCACGAATGATCCACCTAAACTTATGTCAAAATTACTATTTGACCGTGAAAAGGAGCTGGTGAGGCCAGAAGGCAGAAATATTTGTCTAAAACGAGCTTACCGAATTACTGTTAGACTTCCGATTTCAGACAGCCCGAAAGCTGGAACATAATACACCAGACATCAGAACTGTGAAGGAAGAGAAAGTGTGGATCGTTGACATTGCCATCCCAAGTGATAGGAAGAAAGACAAGAAGCAACTTGGAAAACTTGGCAGATATGATCGCCTAAAAATGGAACTATACCGACTCTGGCGTCAACCAGTGACACTGATCCCAGTAGTTCTCAGCACACTGGGAGCAATGTCAGATGATGTTAATGGGCACTTTAACACAAATTGCATTAGTGCAATATCCATCTGTCAACTACAAAAGGCCACTACATTGAGATTTGCACTGATAATAGTGATTATTATTATTATTATTATTATACTGATTACCAGTGTTGCTGGCTTGTTTAATGTCAACACATTCCCAATCTTGCTATTCCATTAGCGATGAAATGTCATCGAAACTCTCAGCAACCAGCCTACGGATATGACACTAAGATCAGTCATATAGCTTTTATTCCGTCTCACCACCTTACAACCTCCGACGTCACCCCCATAAGATTATAAAAATTGTTATCCACAGTGTCTTTCAGGTAGTAAGTCGTATTCGTGCAAATTTTGGTTGAAATTGCTTCAAAACGTTCAAGGGTAAATGTGCATGTCAACATTCTCCCAATACTTCCCCCCACAATTAGAGGTACCAGTATTGACTTACACCTACATATTTTTTTCCTATACAGTAATCCAGCATGAAATAAATTTGGTTGAAATTTCCCCATGGGTTACAGAGTTATGCTAACATAAGCCTCGGTTTCCTCCATTACTTCCGCACTATCCGTTGAAGACTATGGCTGTCCCAACACCATAGCTTTTTATGTTGTTGTTGTTGTGGTCTTCAGTCCTGAGACTGGTTTGATGCAGCTCTCCATGCTACTCTATCCTGTGCAAGACTCTTCATCTCCCAGTACCTACTGCAACCTACATCCTTCTGAATCTGCTTAGTGTATTCATCTCTTGGTCTCCCTCTACGATTTTAACCCTCCACGCTGCCCTCCAATACTAAATTGGTGATCCCTTGATGCCTCATAACATGTCCTACCAACCGATCCCTTCTTCTAGTCAAGTTGTGCCACAGACTTCTCTTCTCCCCAATCCTGTTCAATACGTCCGCATTAGTTGTGTGATCTATCCATCTAATCTTCAGCATTCTTCTGTAGCACCTCATTTCGAAAGCTTCTATTCTCTTCTTGTCCAAACTATTTATTGTCCATATTTCACTTCCATACATGGCTACACTCCATACAAATACTTTCAGAAATGACTTCCTGATACTTAAATCTATACTCGATGTTAACAAATTTCTCTTCTTCAGAAACGCTTTCCTTGCCATTGCCAGTCTACATTTTATATCCTCTCTATTTCGACCATCATCAGTTATTTTGCTCCCCAAATAGCAAAACTCCTTTACTACTTCAAGTGTCTCATTTCCTAATCTAATTCCCTCAGCATCACCTGACTTAATTCGACTATTCCATTATCCTCGTTTTGCTTTTGTTGATGTTCATCTTATATCCTCCTTTCAAGACACTGTCCATTCCATTCAACTGCTCTTCCAAGTCCTTTGCTGTCTCTGACAGAATTACAATGTCATCGGCGAACCTCAAAGTTTATATTTCTTATCCATGGATTTTAATACCTACTCCGAATTTTTCTTTTGTTTCCTTTACTGCTTGCTCAATATACAGATTGAATAACATCGGGGAGAGGCTACAACCCTGTCTTACTCCCTTCCCAACCACAGCTTCCCTTTCATGTCCCTCGACTCTTATAACTGCCATCTGGTTTCTGTACAAATTGTAAATAGCCTGCCGCTCCATGTATTTTCCCCCTGCCACCTTTAGAGTTTGAAAGAGAATATTCCAGTCAACATTGTCGAAAGCTTTCTCTAAGTCTACAAATGCTAGAAACGTAGGTTTGCCTTTCCTTAATCTTTCTTCTAAGATAAGTCGTAAGGTCAGTATTGCCTCACGTGTTCCAGTGTTTCTACGGAATCCAAACTGATCTTCCCCGAGGTCGGCTTCTACTAGTTTTTCCATTCGTCTGTAAAGAATTCGTGTTAGTATTTTGCAGCTGTGGCTTATTAAACTGATTGTTCGGTAATTTTCACATCTGTCAACACCTGCTTTCTTTGGGATTGGAATTATTATATTCTTCTTGAAGTCAACAAATTTAAAACTAAAATACAGGGTTGTTTCCAGCATCGGAGTCAGCTGTATGCGTCGTTGCATCTCACATTAACTTTTTCCGTCTAGTAAGTCATATTCGCACCAATTTTGAAATTTATCCGGGTGTTCCAGAGTTGAGTATTCGTGTCACCACTTTCCCACTCCTCACAACTTGTAGAGGTCCTAGGGACATCTAAGCCACACCCCTCCACCCTATGCGGTAGTTTCCTCCTTGCAATAAGGCATATACACTCCTGGAAATTGAAATAAGAACACCGTGAATTCATTGTCCCATGATGCCGGGTGTTGGCCCTGTGTGCCTCGGTCGTATGCAGTCCTGATTGTGGCGCTCACCTGCACGGCGCCAAACACGCATACGACCATCATTGGCACCAAGGCAGAAGCGACTCTCATCGCTGAAGACGACACGTCTCCATTCGTCCCTCCATTCACGCCTGTCGCGACACCACTGGAGGCGGGCTGCACGATGTTGGGGCGTGAGCGGAAGACGGCCTAACGGTGTGCGGGACCGTAGCCCAGGTTCATGGAGACGGTTGCGAATGGTCCTCGCCGATACCCCAGGAGCAACAGTGTCCCTAATTTGCTGGGAAGTGGCGGTGCGGTCCCCTACGGCACTGCGTAGGATCCTACGGTCTTGGCGTGCATCCGTGCGTCGCTGCGGTCCGGTCCCAGGTCGACGGGCACGTGCACCTTCCGCCGACCACTGGCGACAACATCGATGTACTGTGGAGACCTCACGCCCCACGTGTTGAGCAATTCGGCGGTACGTCCACCCGGCCTCCCGCATGCCCACTATACGCCCTCGCTCAAAGTCCGTCAACTGCACATACGGTTCACGTCCACGCTGTCGCGGCATGCTACCAGCGTTAAAGACTGCGATGGAGCTCCGTATGCCACGGCAAACTGGCTGACACTGACGGCGGCGGTGCACAAATGCTGCGCAGCTAGCGCCATTCGACGGCCAACACCGCGGTTCCTGGTATGTCCGCTGTGCCGTGCGTGTGATCATTGCTTGTACAGCCCTCTCGCAGTGTCCGGAGCAAGTATGGTGGGTCTGACACACCGGTGTCAATGTGTTCTTTTTTCCATTTCCAGGAGTGTATATCTGAAGTCTTATTTAGCCTTAAAGGGTCTTAATTCGGAGCACAGAGATTACGTTCACTTTCACAATATAAAATAAGGTTCACACAGAAATACTTCAAAAGAGCACGGTAAAGAGGATTAAGTCATTTATGAAATGTGCGACTAATATTTTTAAGCTGATATTGAATAGAAAGATTGCTGGACACATCTCCAGCCATGCGCTATTCGTTTACTTTGCCTGGTGGTCATCGCGCTTCGAGCAGTTTGAAACTACACATCTCCCACAACGCATTATAATTGGAGGAGGAAAGCTGGTTTTAAGTGAGAGAGAGCGAAGCCTGATCTGGCAGAGCCGAGGCACTACGTTGAAAAGATTAGCTGGGCGTTTGCAGGAGAATTCATCCGGAGTGTGCTTCATCTCCCCTCTCGGTCGCCCTGGTATTACGCGCGGCAATGAGAATTACGGCCAGCTAATTTCATCAGAGACGACTAAGCTATCTCTGACAGTGTGGCTCGCTACATGAATTTGACGAGATCAACATAACTGCTGAGGTCCACGTTACGTAGACCCTGGCTACATTCGAGAGAGGAACTATAACAAGATTTAGGGTGAATGACACCAGAGATTCGACTGAAAGAAATTCAATTTCGTTGATCTTATGAACACATTTGGCTCAGAGCAAAAGCACGACACAGACAGAAAAAATTCCATTTCTATAGCCAACGTGATCAATGGTTACTAAAAATACTTAGTCCGTATCAAGCACCGAGCTTCTAGAAAACGTCAAAACGCAGCCAGATTACCACCCTCCGTCAGATTCAGACCACAGAAACGTCTCTGATATGACGCCTTCCAGCACCAGGCGGAACAGAGCCACACAAAGACTGCTTCCTGTAATTATTATCTGTCATCGTAACAAAATGTATGAGAATTTGATACATACTATGAGCCAGTTCTTCCACACTTGGGTGCCCTCAATTTGTATGCGAGGTGCTAACGTGCAGCCTTCGGCCTTGTCTCACATGGTCGTCGCACTGTTGCCAATGTGTTCTTTTTCCTACAGGTGTCATCTGGGTATCATCGCAAGAAGCAGTGATTACCAAACAGAAGTAGCGTAGCTGTAGCAGTTCTGGTGCCCTTGCAGTAAAATCACATTGAAAAGTGCAGGTGCTAGTGCAGGTTAGCTACATTCTGTAGAGAATCATTACATTTCACTATGTCCGATATAGATCCATTCTACCTGAAACAGAGCTTATCTCTGAGTGATGAATTAATATCCTTTTCCGAATGTATCCATTTTTTTAAAAAAGGAAAAGAAAGAACAAAGCACTAAAAGTCTTCCTCCTCTATCTAACCCTTTTTCTTCCGGCTGCCACGCTGTAAGGTATCATATATTTTTTATTCTGCAATCTTACTTGAATAATGTCAGATTTGAGCTTTACTGTGTTCTTATTCTCTAGTATTGCGATTGATACTTTTCGCTAATAATGTTTAAAGCTCGTGTTAATGTTTCAGTTTCTTAAATTCCTTGGAAGCTCCTCGTTTGGTGACACAACCATCGCGCGCCATTGCAGTTTCATTTCTGCAAGTCGAGTCTGCAATCTAATGTTCTTTATGAAGTCTAATTAGCATTGTTATTACCAAGGAAATCATTTCGTTACATTTAAACTAAACACAGTCTTGAGTCAGCAATCTTTTCCGCTCTCCAACCACGATTTCTGGATCTGATGAATCATTTACGTCAAGATACCATGTATTTAATCAGTTGAACGGATTATACGAAGCAGGAGAAATTGTTTATAGTTCATGGATTCTAAAACTTTCGTAATTTCAATATTCTCTTGTTGTCGTCAATGTGATGTGGCCTTGTCTCGCGATAATTTTATTTCTAATTTCAAAAATCGTTAAAAAATGTCACACCAGTCGAAACAAAAGTAATGTTACCCTATCGACACCACGACAGGACCAACTTTTGGTAAACATATATATAACTTTATTTTCATTACATTATTACAGATTTTCTTGTGCTTGTTTCCTGTACCATAAAAATTGACAAATAATAGGCAAATGAATGAGCAACCAAAGGACAAGCTGATTATAAAAAGGAAATTAAAATTAACAACAGTGATAGCAAAAAGAAGAAACAAATTTATCAAAAAATTATGGACATATTAGATTAGACTATATTACGAGTAATACTTGTTCTGTAGATTATGAGTACAACTCTGTATAATGATGTGGAACATGTCAGTTTAACAAAGGTTTCTTGAAATGTCATAATTAAAGGGTCTTTTTCTGAACTGTATGATTGCTCACACACACACACACACACACACACACACACACACACACATACACACACACACACACACATATATCACTCTGTGAAGCTACTGAAAATATCCCTACTTCTTTAAATAAATGTCTGCTAGCTATCTTTGGTGGGCTCCAGCTATTATTCTGATTACACGCTTCTGTGCAATGATTACTTTTTTCCTTAATGAATCACCCCAAAATATGAGGTCATAAGATAGCAGTGAATGAAAATAGGCATAGCAAACTAATCAACTGGTATGTTTATGACAAATATTTCCTGTAACTCTGGTAGCATAAGTAGCTGAACTCAAAACGTGTCTTCCAATTTAGTCTTTCATCAATGTACACACCCAAAAATATGGAATATTCTGCTTTGGTGACAACGTGTACTAGAAGCCACCAGTGCCTCCAGAAGCACTGAAAAAAGGATTTTTTCGTAGATTGTGTACACTCTGCGTGATAAAGACATATGCTTTGAGCTGATCTCTATCTAATTTCGTAAGATTGCTACTAATGTATTCTCGAAGCTCGGTAAAATTGTATGAATTTTCTGAACGTGACATAGAGGTTTCCATTACGCTAGATATCACGTACCGGCATTGGTATTCCAAAATCATACAAGTATTTTTCATCCAGACGTCCAACTTTGTCTTCAGTTTCAATAAGAGCCTTATTGTGACATCAAGATTCATATACGGAATCCTCAGTACAATATGTTTTTAACAACACCCATAAAGCAATTAGTTGAGATGGATTACAAATGCAAAAATGACTGCAAATAAATTTCTAAATTTTGATGGAGTCATTGAAATTGCCACATCCGCTAAAGGATCATTCCAATGATCATCATTATTCAGGAGACTTAATCCACTGCAAGCTGCGTGGAGCGTTGGATAAACAAGGCCACCAGCCAGAATGAAATTTTCAGTCTGCAGCGGAATGTGCCCTGTTATGAAACTTCCTTGAAGATTAAAACAGTGTGCTGTACCGAGACTCGAACTTGGGACCTCTGCCTTTCGCGGGCAAGTACTCTTCCGGCGGTAGAGGACTTACCCGCGATAGGCAAAGGTCCTGAGTTTTAGTCTCGGTCCAGCAGATAGTTTTAATCTGCCAGGAAGTTTCAAGGCCATCAATAGTCTTCAGACTATTAAATGAGCTACGTCCTTCAACGTGATGTAAGTAGATGCGTAAATGGAAACATTCACTTTTATTTTGATGGATTGTATAAACTCTATCAAGAGATATATCTTTTTAAATGCAGGAAATCGTTCAACATATAAACCTTGTTTCCTCCTAGAGAACTTATTATTGCTCCAAGTATAATAGCTAGGAAGCTGAGGTTCTTAGCAAACCCGTCCGTTTGACAGAGATGGTGAAAAGCAGTAAGAGTAGTTCGTTGTGGATTTCCTCAGTAAAACATATGCATTCGGGTTTTCTAGACGAGCAGCTAAGTATATCACAGCAGGAAATCTTTCATGAATTTTATAGCCAAGAAAATGCGGAACGGTTTCAGGGGTACATACATACCTATGACGTTATTGGTTCACTCACCTAGATAATTCTGAACAGATAATGTATTTCGACCAGGATCCTTAATAACATATTTATAAGTATAATTGATAGATTGGATAGAACTGCAAAATTCTACATTTATAGTGGAATAAAACTTTTTAATAGATACGGATTGTGTGGAAGAATCTATCTGCTATTAATATCCATTTCAACTCCACGTACATTTAATGTAGCCGTCTGCCCTCCCCTTGGATTTCTATCGTCTTTGGTTTGTGTCTCTGATATAAAGGGTGATTCAGCTGCCCCTACCGCTGTCGTTTTATGCAACCTGCAGTGTTATATCTGACCACGTACGAGATTTTCATATTCTCTCGCTCACTACGCGCAGCTACTAGAACTGCAGAGAAAAGTGAACAGGACCTTTTTTTGTAGGAAATTTGATACAGTTATATTTGAACTGGGATACGTTTTCTTTGGAGTCCATGGTTGCCGAGTTATTAAAAAAAGGTACGAAAGACCTTCAAATACAACTTCACGCCTTCACCCTCCCACACTATTCAGGATTTCCAGTATGTGGTTTGTGCACTCCTTACTACCACGGTACAAGATTTCCGACTACACTTACTATTCCCTATATTCGATCGTTTTTGATGTCTATTGATTGGGCTGTTACGCCACCAGCATAGTCGGCTATTTCGTTAACGTTACTAATTTAAACATGCCCGTGAGGGTAACGAGAGAAAAACTCACTACGTTGACAATTCAATCCAGACATAACCATTACAAGCACAGTAGTTTCATATACAGAGGGACTCACGCATATAGTGATTTAACTGTTTAATTTATGCTATTAAATTCACAAAATTATTTGATAAAATTTATACAAACGGCAGAAATTAGTGAGAGCTAGACAAATGGGGCAATAAGGCCAGTCAATGAAAATCAAAAAAGGTCCAATGTCACAAATAGTTCGTGCCGTTGGAAATTTTTGTAATGTGGTAGAAAGGAGTGACACAAACAACATATTAGAAACCCTGACTAGTAAGAAGTGAGTGGCCTCCTGCAAAAAACGTATTCCAATACAAGATTTCTTCTGTATTAACAATTAGCGCGCAGAGAGCGAGAGAATATGAAAATCTCGATCATGGTCAGATACAGTAATGCGTGTTGCATAAAACGACAGCGGCAGGAGCAGCTGACTCACCTGAATATGAGCGAGGAAACTTTTTAGAACATCTGCCGTCTTTCATGAAAGGTGAAGATGCACTGGGATCACCACGTGGGCCATAGATGATATTTTTAAAAACAAGGTCAAACAATAAATGATCATCATTTTTAAATGGAAGTTCAGCAGAAACGATGAGATTAATTTCGTCAGATTGAACTTTGTGTCCATCCACATTAGTGACTGAGCGTCTGGTAGACCACGTTTTTGCCATTTTACGTTATATGGACAGCAATTGACTTTATTAAATATTTATTGTTTGTTCACATGGCCTTCAACTTCAAGTGAAAAACACGAGATATAAGGTCATTTCCGACGATTTAATTAAAAACAATTTTGGACGTCCATGTTTGCGTACGTACGTCATGGCATTTTGTGCTTCTCGCATTTATTATGGTGAACCAGTAAAAACAGATGGTAGTATAGTACGTTGGCCAATATTAGCAGGTTCGATATTGGCATTTTGATTATCTGTATTTGACAGCTGTATGTACTTGTATTCGTCGCCACGTATCTGTGTTTTATTGTGTCGAATGTAATTTAATCTTTCTGTAATCATTATGGCAATCATGTCAAAACAATATTGACTGATAATATTTTTTTAAATAATGCAGACAGTTCATAGTATCTGCTCTCATCACAAACCTGTAAGCATAAAAGTGCATGCAATATACAGTTATAATTTAACGATTGTTAAATCTTGATTGAAGAATTCTAAGATAATACCCTTCGTCCCTTCTGGGAAACGTAAGAGAATGTTGTAGAGGATTGTATGAACGACGAACCTCTAATACTACTATCATTTGAATATATTAACAGCTTACAACAATATCTCTGCTAAGGACACAGCAACTTCGTTTATAATTGGAGCCTTATAACAGCATCTATGCTGTTCTACAGGTACTCGATCAGAAAGAATAATTTAAAATCATGTTTTGGAGTGTCATGTGTCATACATTTGATAATTGAAACTTCTATTAATTATTATTTTCTTGCAAGAAATTTAGCAATGTTTGCATTAGATCTCTTTCTAAATTTTACTCAAATTTTGATCGACGTCGTATCTGATCAGCTTCGGAAACAAAGTGAATTTGTAGAAATCGAAAATATTCGTTTGAAACATAATGCTGTATTTCCTTGAATAACTTAAGATATGTTTTGATAATGGATCTGATACTAGAATTAATTCCTTCAGCGAACCCTGTGGTATTCTTAGCTGTGGTAAAGGGACTTTACCTCCAGTGTAATATAAACCAGGAGCTCCGTCTTTCCATTTCTTTTCCATATAATGATTGTATATTTTGACCATTGCACAAATTTTTATTTAATTTGAAATGCTGTAAGCAAGGTTTGTAATACACAACGCATAATAAAGAGTTAAGTTTATCTGACAGTTTATATGTACAAAAATAAATTGACATTAGACTAGCCTCACCGCATGCACCGTTGCTTTGCAATTGTATGTACATCGTATTCTTTGGTCAGAGATGACGACTGATTTGACTGGGAAAAAAGGCTGGGACAAATTCTTCACTTTTCTAAAATCGCGCGGGAAAAGGAATTTGTCTAATTGTTTAAGTGCTCAGCTTTCGTAGTTAAAATCGTTGTGAGGACAATGATAGTAATAATTTGTATTTGTATAGTGTAAATTGTATTAAAAGTTATTGATTATATCTTGAACCGAGGTTGCACAAGCCACACGAGAACCGGAAATATGAGTGCATTCGCATATGCGAGGTAACAGAATTTACTGGACGGACCTTGAACTACGAGAAAATAAAGGACGCACATGCCTCGAAACTGTGTCAAATTGACTGCGAGGAAGAAAATAAAACACCAAGTTTTCACAGCACATCTGTACTTTTATGTGGTAGAAGTTAGTGAAAGTCCACATGCAATTGACCACATAAAAATTCTCTGATCATAAATCAGTTCCAACGTATCTGAGTATCCGACCTCGAATTTTTTTATTGTTACTGCAAATGAAACCTTGATTCGTTTAAACTGTGTGGTAAATCGCTTGGGCTCTTTGATATACTGGGTAAGAGCGAGTAAAGTTTCTAAAGATTCAGATTGCGGAATAAGCCGACAAGCCATAAATACAACTTTCGTAGTATACAGGTTTTCTGTCGAAACCGAAAATGTAACACAAGGTTGTGTCTACAGTTTTCGTTTAAAATTGTACATACGGAGAAACAGTTTTTGTAATGGGTTAAAAGTTCCGCCATCTTTGTTAAAACTGGCTACGAAAAAGAAAATGAAGCGCATACTTTCACAGCACAACACACCACAGGATTTACTTTCTCGCAGTAGGTTTAAACAGATAATCTCTACATTCTTATTTCAAAAACATATGATTGGGGTGACCAGAATCCGGACATGTCCTCCTCTCCACCCCATAGTCCGGTGTCCAGGCGGATCCTTACATTGTCCTCCGTTCTCGCAAAGTTGACCTAAGATAAATATATTTTTAATTACCCCCGTTATATTGGTCCTTTCTTCAATACGTTACCCACAGATGGCAGAAGGACCGTCGATTTTATCGATTTTCCATAAGCAAGTACAAATATCGATTATTTAAAATTTCCTTTCCGTATTTTCAGTTCAGTATTCATGTTGCCTTGGCTTGGCATTATAGGTTTCATGTCTTGTACTCAGTACTCATGTCCGAGTGTGATTTATTGTTTATTGCAACCGAGTGAATTTTGTAAGATATTTGACATTGTGACGATCATAATTGCTTTTCTACTTGCGCTGTTAGAAAGGAACAGCATGTGAAAACTGTATTCCCAGACTTTGAAACACTACTGGAAAAAAAGGCTAAAAATGGGCCGAGTATTTTTGTGAAAGTATGTCCGTTGATTGTAATTCAGAATTGTTAAAACTTGACGAATACTTTTTCTGTATCAGGGCACAATGCATATGCTGAACAAGCATTTTCGCTCACTCCAACACAGCGGAATGATGACAGGAATATGTTGAACTTTGAATCTGTTAAACGTGTTTGATTAACCAGTATAATATAAAAGAATTTTCCTGTGTATCCTTTTACAATTATCTGCTGAGCAAGCCTATACTTATACAGAAAGTTGGATCTTGAGAGAAGTACCATTAAAAGTTGAGGAACGTATGTTGTATATAATAATTAATTAATTTATGGAATTTGAACGTATGTTCGTGTGTCCTCTTTTTTCTAACTTTGTCCTCCTTTTTGAAGCTGGGTGTCCTCTTTTTAATACATCTGCATATGGTCACCCTACATATGGTCCATATCCGTCCGAATGTTTATACGAGGACAAATCAAAAATTCTTTGCCCGAATGTTTTATTAACCAAAATAAGGTACATACAGGTAATGACAAATATACATCCTAATCTACGTACTCTACTTTTCCACACAGTCCCCACACACCGGTTACACATTTGTCCCATCGCAGTACTAGATTTGAGATGCACCTGCGGTAGAATTCAGCCGTCTGCCTATCGAACCGCCGTCGGACTGCTGTCTTGGTTTCATCGTAAACTGTGAATCACTGTCCTGCCATGAACTTCTTCGGTGGTCCAAAGACGTGGAAATCACACGCCGATCTCCTTTCACCATGCATCCAGGCGGGAAATTATGTCGTCAGTCAGCGACGAACGCAGCCTCCTCGATTGTTCATTGTCATGCAAGAGCTCGCGGTCCTTGTCGAACTCACAACACCACCACCTCACTGTTCTTAAAGCGCGTCAGTTATCGCCATATGTGGGCTGCATTTCCCTGTAGATCTCGATGGGCGTTCGTCCCTTGTCCCATAGAAACCGAATCACACTTCGTTGCTCTAACGCCGTGGACGTGTGGAGCTCAACCTCCATTCTTAATAACTGACAGCAGCGCCGAGCGGCTGAGTTACCGGCAGATGAAGCCAGCGCTGGGAATGTATATGCTGACTTCGCATTTACACGTATTTTGACTATGAAATAGGAGCAAAGACGTTTTGATTTGTCCGAGCAAAAATAACCGTGCAAACATTTGAAGTAAATCGATCAAGAACTTTTCGAGGCTTTTGCTGCTAACGTTTCCCGCAGTATCTACTACTTGTTTTTGAAAATATTTTATAAGTTGAATTTAGGAGGCTAAGAGTAGTTACAAGTAAAATATGGCCTTTCTGATTTTCTGAACTGGGAACGACAACGTGGAAATGAACGCAAGCAGCAACGTAACGAGATTAAGGCAGCCGTGGCGGTGAGCCATGGGCGCCGTTTCCGTGGGGGCGCGGTATTTTCACGGCCGAAAGAAAGTAAGACACGGCCAGCGAAAAATGGATGAAGGAATGCTAAGAAGAAAAAAGAAGAAAAACGGGAATGACTGTACTGCATTAAAATGAGAAGGGGCGGAGATGCATGAAAGGGACTCAAGAGGAGCTTCGGATTGGATTCAGCCGAGCAGCATTCCTGCAACTTCTGCCTCTCCCTTTTATGGAGTTGAGATGTTCGATGATCATCACTATTTAAAATACTGATGTTGGGAGTTAAATCATCGACGTTTCAATATAGATACTCGTCTCTGTAACATCGAAACATCGATGTTGATGAGAAAATGTCGATCACCGGTGTTGGCAGAAAAACAGGTAACTTGTTAACACTTTCAATGATTTTCTTGCTATTTCGAGGAATCTTTTTTGAACATGTATCATAATGACATCAATGTAGCCCTTAAAGATGTAGAAACAGCATTTGAAAGACAAAGTGAAAATTTTGTTTCGCCAACCCACCCAGTTTGGAAGAAAAAAGTCTATTGAAAAGACTGACAGTCTGGATAACATCTGTGACAGGGATTGTGATGTTGTGTAAACCAAGTGGAGCAGCAAGTGATAAGAAAACAGTCAGACATAAAAATAATTAAAAAAGAATCAACTAAATGGAGTTCAACTTTCTATATGACTGAAAGATTTTTGCATTTGTGTGTGGTTTTTAATAATATCATTCAGTGCCATGCAGCTGCACTGCATAAGCTAACACTTGGCAGGTATTGTATCTGGCAGGTAACTGTGACATTTTACGGCCTATACAAGTGGGTACTCCTGAAATTTGCGCAGAAAAGTACGTTGTAAAACGTAAAGTAATTCCAGTAACTAGTACATTGATCATCAAAATATCTGACCTGCAAACACTACAAATTATTGAAGATAATCTGAAAAGAACAAAAATCGCTTACCATCAACTGTGCACGTTAACATATTAGCCTTATCAGCATTGTTCGATCCCAGATTCAAGTATATACCCCATCAAGACGCTTTAGAATGTTGGAAGGCAACGGAGACCATCAAGGACGCGAAACACGTTGATACATGACACGAAAATAGGAGAGCCAAATTTTATTAATGGAGTAAACGTAAAGTAACGCAAGAAGTGAAAAATTTGGAAATTGTAGCAGGAACTGACCTACCATCACTATTAATTTATTATCTGAATCATCGTCTTCTAGATGGTGAACAAGATCCAATAGAAATATGGAATGACGTTATTGGCACAACCTCTCCGAAATGGTAAGAAGTACACTGAAGGAATTAACCTGTATAGCTACACTCTCAGCTTCCGAAGGTCCGTTCTCAAAAGCAGTTTATGCTCTCTGTCAACCTAGTAGCGTCGGCGTGGTAAGGAAAGTATATTAGTGGAGCAGAGGCGAATGGGAAATCATTCTAGTGACGCTACTGACAAAAAATGGAAAAATTCATAGAGACAACCGAGTTTGACAAAGGGCATATTCCTGCGGACCGGCGCCTAGAAACGAACACCTCGGAAATGGCGAACCTGGTCGCCGTTTCGCGGTGTACAGCCCTCAGCATTTACTAAAAATTTATGGAAATGGAAATTCGTGGTAAGTCCTATGGGACCAAACTGCTGAGGTCATCGGTCCCTAACTTACACACTACTTAAATTAACTTATTACTTAAACTGACTTACGCTAAAGACAACACACACGGCTACCCCGCGCGGCAGTTTTTGAAAGACTGTGAAACCACGAGTAGATGACAAGAAGTTGGACGTTCACACCTTATCTAGGGTTACCACAACTTTCCCAGTGGAAATTCCTTGATACATCTCTAATTTCCAGACACGTTTTAACATCTTTCCCTGACAAATTTTGAGATTTCAAGAGTAAGTAAAGACACAAGTCGACAAAAAAATGTAAGGACTTCTGTATTTCTAAACGTATGAGAAAAAATCTTAAGTACTAATATTAAAATATTTTGTAATGAACTGTTTTTAGATGGAGAAAGCAAGCCAAATGGAATATATATTTCGTTAAGACCACTGATATTATTTTATTTCAATATAACGAAACGCATTTGATGACAAAAATACGTATTTCATTGGAGCTGCAAGACAGATTGAAAATACCTTCACTGATTTCAGAAATAACCTTCGAAAAAAAGGAGGCCCTTGAAAGAAATGTATAATGCAGAGAAGAGTTGTGTAAACCAGCACCATAGATGCTTGCCAATAAAATGTTGATACGATCATGTTCGTTATTTCTATTATTTTACAGGTATCGTGTAGTTTTTTTCCAAGACATTTGTACATAGTATACAAAGTGCCAGCGACTGCCACAATTTTCTTCTTCTTATTGTCCATACTTTCTAGTATATAAACTACTTTCAAAGTGCCAAAATGTAACAGAATAAATAAAATGTCTATAAAACGCCGCACTGTAAAATGTACTAGCGGCGTGACAGTCGCAATTACTGAAATCCATCGCCAGTGCGCCCGTGGCCTCTGGCCTGCCGAGGATCACCGAGCACCGCAGTCTTGGCTCCACGGAAAAAACACGAAAATCCCTGTATTACGCCACACACAAACATACCTGGCCTGTGGGCAGATCGGTGAGACTAGATCAGACGGGAGGGCCTGCACATTAGTGGGAAACGATGGGCTTCAGAACGGCAGGCTCCATCCGCCAGAGATACCCACAGAAATGGCCTAAGGTTTTGGCACGTCACGGAAGTCCACTTACAGGGAAATTCACGTGTAGCAGACACCGTATCGCTGAAATGAGATCGCGGCGATCAATCCACGTGCAAATACCCTGAGAATCAATACTAATGAGTACTAGGTAGCAACTTAAAGACGATCGCTGAGCCGCAGACAGGCACACAGAAAAGACAATCACACTCTCACAACTAAATTTTCGGCCAAAGCCTTTGTCAGAAAACTAGAGTACACACACAATGACACAGACACAACTAATGCAAACATGACCGCCGCCTCCGGCCGCTGCGTCTGCAGTCTCTCAGAATCAGATCCAAACAAACGACTCCCCACGCCTCCCTGCCTTTCGTCGGGAGCTGTTAGGCTAGCGAAAAGAATTAGTGGTAGCACTGACTGGAAGTTGAGGGAAGTGGTAAAAGGGGAGAAGCAGTAAGAATGCGGGAGTAGGGAAGAGTCGCACGTACTCAGCTTGTGATATTCGCTATTTTTGGCTTCATTAAAACAGCAAATAGTTAATACTTTCAGCCAGAAGGCAAATACTTGTTTATAAAGAATGATTAATGTGTTGGAGTTTCCTAAATAATGTAAATCGTCGTCTTTGGGTGACAACATAAACAGAAGAATACGGATAGATATGGGATACTTCACTTTTTTGTTTGCTGGAGAACAAATGAAGCCTTGAGCGCTAAACACTGGTACTGTTTTTCTTAAGTAAGACGGACGCAGATTTGTGGCGGTCTGATCTAATTTTTATTAAATGTATGAAAACGTGTTCCGTCTAAGTTTGAGTGAAGTGTAAAAAGAAGAACTGTTATAACTTACCGTAACGACGCACGAGCGACACAAGAAGACAATGGCTATATAAAAGAGCGCTCAATGGACATGACACGGACGTAAAAAACTAGCGTCATTGAAGTACTAAGCATAAGGTACGATGTATGTTTTAGTTACAATAAAAATTCTGGAAATATTCAATCAGTTAGCAGTGCTCATTCCTATCATCTCCTCAGTATTATTTTCATTTTAATAATGCATTTTTCTAAGATTACAGACACCAAGATCAGCAGTCCAATGTACGTGTTACATTGACAAAAACAAAACTGTTTTATCGTCTTCTTGCACCACCTTTAATACTGAATTTCCCTTTTGTGTGATGTTACAGTTGTTTTTGCGCCCCTAATGACTTTCTGGTCCCTTAGGGAATTGGTTTGTCATAACAATAACTTCACGAGCGGGTATGATCGTATCTACGATCATGAAGTAATTAGAAAGACGATAATGCAATTTCTTAATCAATAGCACGCTAGCTGTAACTGCTTCAATGCACGCGAAACTGCAAGTAAAAACTATTCACATTTCATAATGCAATATTTTATGACATTGGTCAATCCATGGTTCTTAAGCCAATTGTGACTGATAAAACAGTAAGCGAAATCTCAATTTCCAACTTTTCCATTGAATAACCACATCACTTTTATTTTGTTACATCACAAGCTGCACCCAGCCAGCGACGATACATGACAGTAAAAAAACCATTTCATCTACTGACACGAAAACGAGTTTTTTCTAGTACTTTTTAAAAATTTCCCTAATGTTTCCCTGATTTCCCTGACACGTTTGAAATTACCTGATATTCCCTGTTTACCCCGATTTCCAGAACTTGTGGCAACCCTGTTATCACAGAACATGGAGATCGGAGACTTGTGAGCTCTGTACAGCAGGGTAGGCAGTAATTTGTGTCAGGTTTCTCGACGGAGTACAGCAGTGGTGCAGGCTCATCTATTTCGGAGCACAGTCAGTACACTTAGGACTCCGCTGCAGACGACTCCATCGTGTTCCAAAGTTGATCCACCGATATTGTCAGATACGACGGCATTGGGCACGGGATGATCGAGACTGAACATTGGTCGGATGAATCACGTTTCTTGTTATACTGGGTCGACACTCGTGTACGGATACGCCGTTGTTTAGGTGAACAGCTGCTCGAGATACACAAGACCACAGATGCAGGCTGGTGCGGGCAGTATTAGTAACTGATGAGGAATATTCATTTGTGCTTCTTGGGAAATTGTGGTTCTAATTGTATACATCATGGCAGATGTGGATCCCTTCATGTTTGATGTCTTCCTTGGCGATGATACTATCTTTCAGCGGGATAGCTGTCCGTGTCACAAGATCAGCAGCACGATTTGAAGAGCAAGACAGCGGATTCACGTTGGTATCGTGGCAACCATTTGGCCAGATCTGAACCTAATAGAACACATTTAGGACACTATCTGGCACCAGTTCCGCATCTACAAACCATCAACTCGTAATTCACGGGAACAGAGCAACCTGTATGTAGACATGTGGCGCCCTGTTCATCCGAAAATCTACCAAGGTCTTGTCGAGTCCAAGCCACGCAAAATCGCTGCCTTATTGCGTTCAGAAGTGGACCAACACGCCATTAGGTTGTCATAATGTTTATGATTTGCAATGTACATAAATAACGTAACCTATAAAGTTCGTGCAACTTAAAGACGATGAATGGGGCTAATCACAGTTGATTCTGTTGTATATGGTGAAGTAGCATCCCCAGAAAGACCAGCAAAAGCGGACACTGTCTAGGTATCGACGGTTGTCCTTTAACACAAACAAATATAATATGCTGTGCTAAAATAGTTGTTGTCTTAATCCGGCGAACCATGTGTTAAAGCCAAAAAAACACGTTCCACGTTCACATATTTCCCCAAAATGACGCTTGCCCACTGCAGACTATTAATGCGGGCCAGAAAAGACGGAACAGGTTTTCAGATTTTTAGGTAGCTCGAAGACTCTTTCAGTAATAAAACCTACGAGTGTGAGTCTAATGAAAACCACAAATATTTTTTAAAATGTTATTTATTCTGCTGAAGTGGTACAAAGCTTCCTCCAGCGCTTACAAAGTGCATACATTCCTTTAGAAAAAAATTATTTTGGTAGTCCGCACAAACACTCATGCACCGCGTGGCGTATCTCTTCACCAGAACGGTACTTCTTTCCTCCCATTCCGTCTTTGAGTGGTCCAAACATATGGAAATCACTTGGGGCAGGGTCTGAAGAGTATGTTGGATGAGGAAGACACTCAAAATGCTGGTCTGTGATTGTTGCAACTGTTGTACGGACAGTGTCGGGCCTTGCATTGTCGTCTTGCAAAAGGACACCTGCTGACAGCAATCCACGTCACTTTGATTTGATTGCAGGCCGTAGATGATTTTTAGGAGATCTGGTGACAGTGGTCCCTCTAGGCATGTAATGCTCCAAAATGACGCCCTTTTCGTACCAAAATAGAGTCAGCATAACCTTCCCTGCTGATGGTTCTGTTCTAAACTTCTTTGGTTTTGGTGATGAGGAATGACCCTATTCCTTGCTCGCTCTCTTCGTTTCCGGTTGGTGGAAGTGAACCCAGGTTTCGTCCCCAGTAACGATTCTTACAAGGAAACCATCACCTTCTTGTTCAAAGCACCGAAGAAGTTTTCCACAAGCATCAACACATCGTTCTCTCATTTCAGGAGTCAGCTGCCGTGGCTCCCATCTTGCAGACACTTTGTGAAACTGCAGCACATCTTGCACAATGTGGTGTGCTGACCCATGACTAATCTGTAAACATGCTACAATGTCATTCAGTGTCACTCGGCGGTTTTCCTTCACTATGACTTCAACTGCTGCAATGTTCTGTGGAGTCACAACTCGTTGTGCCTGACCTGGACGAGGAGCATCTTCCACTGAAGTCACACCATTTGCGTACTTCCTACTGTATTCGTAGATTTACTACTGTGACAAACATGCATCACCGTACTGAACGTTCACTCGTCGATGAATTTCAATAGGTTTCACACCTTCACTATGTAGAAACCGAATAACAGAACGCTGTTCTTCCCTGGTGCAAGTCGAACTGGGGCGGCCATCTTTATACTGATACTGCGACGGTATGTGTGCATCTGCACTATGCTGCCACCTACAGTCCATTCTGCACGCTGTTGTAGCACGCTTACTAACTTACAGGATAACGGTGCGAAATTTCGATTTGTTATTACAAATTTAAGGTGTTCATTTGATTCACCTAGTACATGTATGAATGTACACGGGTTGATTTAAAGTGCAACGACCAGGTAGAATTAACGAAGGAGGTAGCGTACAAAACCCTTGTTTGGCCTATATCTGAGGTCCGCTCGCCTGTCAGGGGCCTTTGCCAGGTAGATGGGTGAAAAAGCGTAGATCAAAAGAAGAACAACTCCATTCCTCAAGCGTTCATTTATTTAGTATCTGCATCTGTAGCTCAGTGGTCAACATAAATGACTGCCATGCAGAGGATCCAGCTTCGATTCACAGTACAGCCAAGGATTTTTCTTCTATTGAAGGACGTATGGAGCGAATTCAGCCTCGTAGTGCCAACTTAGTAACTATTTAAATGAGAAGTGGAGTCTCCACGGTCTCGAAAACCAGCAAAACGGCCTGGAGAGCGGTGTGGTGACAGCATGTACACTACTGGCCATTAACATTGCTACACCAAGAAGAAATGCAGATGATAAACGGGAATTCATTGGACAAATATATTATACTAGAACTGACATGTGATTACATTCTCACGCAATTTGGGTGCATAGATCTTGAGAAATCAGTACCCAGAACAACCACGTTTGGCCGTAATAACGGTCTTGATACGCCTGGGCATTGAGTCAAACAGATCTTGGATGGCGTGTGCAGTTACAGCTGCCCATGCAGCTTCAACACTGTACCACAGTTCATCAAGAGTAGAGACTGTCGTACTGTGACGAGCCAGTTGCTCGCCCACCATTGACCAGATGTTTTCAATTGGTGAGAGATGTGGAGAATGTGCTGGCCAGGGCAGCAGTCGAAGATTTTCTGTACCCAGAAAGGCCCTTACAGGAGACCATGCGGTCGTGCATTATCCTGCTGAAATGTAGGGTTTCGCAGGGATCGAATGAAGAGTAGAACCACGGGTCGTAACACATCTGAGTTGTAACGTCCACTGTTCAAAATGCCGTCAATTCGAACAAGAGGTGACCGAGACGTGTAACCAATGGCACCCCATACCATCACGCCGGGTGATACGCCAGTATGGCGATGACGAATACACGTTTCCAATGTGCGTTCACCGTGATGTCGCCAAACACGGATGCGACCATCATGATGCTGTAAACAGAACCAGGATTCATCCGAAAAAATGACGTTTTGCCATTCGTGCACCCAGGTTCGTCGTTGAGTACACCATCGCAGGCGCTCCTGTCTGTGATGCAGCGTCAAGGATACCCGCAGCCATGGTCTCCGAGTTGGTAGTCCATGTTGCTGCAAACGTCGGCGAACTGTTCATGAAGATGATTGTTGTCTTTTAAACGTCCCCATCTGTTGACTGAGGGATAGAGACGTGGCTGCACGATCCGTTACAGCCATGCGGATAAGATGCCTGTCATCTCGACTGCTAGTGATACGAGGCCGTTGGGATCCAGCAAGGCGTTCCGTATTACCCTCCTGAACCCACCGATTCAATATTCTGTTAACAGTCATTGGATCTCGACCAACGCGAACAACAATGTCGCGATACGATAAACTGCAATAGCGATAGGCTACAATCCGACTTTTTTCAATGTAGGAAACGTGACGGTACGCATTTCTCCTCCTTACACGAGGCATCACAACAACGTTTCAGCAGGCAATGCTGGTCAACTGCTGTTTTGAGTATGAGAAATCGGTTGGTAACTTTCCTGATGTCAGCACGTTGTAGGTGGTGCCACCGGGGCCAACCTCTTGTGAATGCTCTGAAAAGCTAATCATTTGCATATCACAGCTTTTTCTACCTGTCGGTTAAATTTCGCGTCTGTAGCAATTTTAATGGCCAGTAGTGTATCTTTCAGCCGGATACGGTAACTGTCCGTGTCACAAGGTAGGAGCGCGATTTGAAGAGCAAGTCGGCGGATTCACTTTGATGTCGTGTCCACCATTTCGCCAGATCTGAACCTAATGGAACACATTTAGGACACTATCTGGCACCAGTTCCGCATCTACAAACCATCAACCCGTAATTCACGGGAACAGAGCAACCTGTATGTGGTGCCCTGTACCTCCAAAAATCTACGAAGATGTTGTCAGGTCCATGCCACGCAGAATGGCTGCTTTATTGTGTTTAGAAGTGGACCAACGCGCCATTAGGTTGTCATAATGTTTAGGATTTGCATTGTACATAAATGACGTAATGGATAACGTCCGTGGCTCAGTGGGTCTAGTCGTAGCTCATTCTGTTGTATATCGTGAAATACGAGTAGCATCGCTAGAAAAACGAGCAGAAGGCGGACACTGACTAGGTTTCGACCGTTGTCCCTTAACACAAACAAATATAATATGCTGTGCTAAAATAGTTGTTTGATTACGCCGTACCAAGTAATCTTTGGTAACACATTCATTAAGTATATGTATGTATGTACACGGGTTGATTTAAAGTGGAACGATCACACAGAATTAACTATAGGAAGAGCAGATATATCACAGCGAGATTTATAGGAAAAATCAACATAAAGTATAGTCCAACAACGAAGGAGGTACCTTACAAAACCCTTGTTTGGCCTATATCTGAGGTCCGCTCGTCTGTCAGGAACCTTTGCCAGGTAGATGGGGGAAAAAGCGTAGATCAAAAGAAGAACAACATCATTCGTCAAGGGTTCGTTTATTTACTATCTGCTCTCCAGCACAGTGGTCAGCATAAATGGCTGCCATGCAGAGGATCCACGTTCGATTCACAGTACTGTCAAGGATTTTTCTTCTATTATAGGACGTATGGAGCGGAGTCAGCCTCGTAGTGCCAACCTGGAGCTATTTAAATGAGATATAGAGTCACTGCGGTCTGGAAACCCAGCTAAACGGCCTGGAGAGCGGTGTGGTGTCCGCATGCACCTCCATACGACACCCACATGACGCCGCAAGGGAGAGGATGACACGGTGCCACGTAGTCATTCCTAAGGTCTTCAAGGCCTGGACGATCAGCTTTTCATTCATTCGGTGCGTATGTGTCCCGAAGATGGCCTAACTCAAGTGGCCGACGCTGTAAGTGAGGTGTTGGCATCACAGTGTGATTTACTACAACAGTTTCGAGACCGTACCTTCCTTGGAAAGTCAACCAGCATATTGCTTCCTCCTGCATGAATCTCGATAAAAGTACCTGAAGGTAATATCAGAGGGAGTGAAGCTCGTAGCGATGTTTACCAACGTCGTTCTTCCTTCACACCATTCACGATTTATTAGGAAACGGGGGAAGGAGGATTGTGGTGGTACGGGAGTATCCTACGCCACATTACTGTAAGGTGTAGATACAGATGTAGGAGGGAGGAAGAGGATAACAAAGTATTCCCGTAAGACATCTGCAACTAATCTCAGGAATAAAGGGTGATGTTTTTCGAGTCAAACAAAGATCAGAATGAAAACTTCTTGGCAGATTAATACTGTGTGTCGGACTGGGACTTGAAGCTGATATGCACGCCTTTCACAGTCAACTGCTCCACTGACTAAGCTATCCAAGCATAATTCACCTTCACATCGTTACTTCCGCCTGAACCTCTTCTCTTACCATCCAGACTTCACAGAGGTTCCTCTGCATACCTTGTGGTACTTGCATTTCTGGAAATTATTTCCCCAAAATATCCTTTCTTCCAAGAGTGTTAGACAAAGTATGCAGGAGAATTTCTGTGAAATTTATGAGTAGGAGAGGAGGCAATGGTGGAAGTGAAACTGATGGCGGGTTGTGAGCCATGTGTAGATAAACTTTGTCGGTAGAGCCCTTGTCCACTGAATGGAAACGTCTGGGGTTCGAGTCCGGTGCGGCATACAGTTTTAATCTGCTATAAAGTTCGAAATCACCACGCACTCTGCCCCAGAGTGAAAATTCATTATGAAGATTACAATGCGCTTCATGATGGCCTCTCCTTTAGTGTTTATTTTAGTAATGTGGTATAGCTTTTAGTAATGTGCAGCATGGTATTCATGGCCATCAACAAAGAGCAAATAAAGCTCTGAACATAATAAATAAAACAGAATACGATACAATTCTTTTGAATAACATAAAAAATAAGAGTGGATTATATAATATAAAAATATATGATATGATACTAACATCGCAGAGAAGAAAGAAAAAGAACTAGAAATGGAAGTAAAAGCTCTGGATGATATAACAATAAACTCAATGCAGCTGGCTGGGGTAATAGCAGGAAATTTAAGGGGGGGGGGGGGAGCACTGCCATGAATGGTAAAATACCAATGGTTACAGGTGTTGGAGCAGCACCTTTTTTAGGATAGGTAAGACAGAAAGGTGTCAAGTTCTACGAGAGGTCAGGATTGAAAAAAATCTTCAGTATAGGAAAGAAATTAAACAGCACAATTGTAGCACATTGGATCACCAATCACAGCTGTCAATTATCAATTTTAACCAATCACCAGAAATTTTATCTCCACCAAGTTGTATCTCAGTCCTAGGTAACTGCTTTGATGAATTAAAGTCACCCAACCCAGTTGACATAATCTGCTTCTCTGAATACCATGTGACCACTGGTATAGGAACTAGGCCTAAGCACAATGAGAAACTCAGACAGGAGAGTACTGAAAATGTTAGAATAAGGAAAGGTTCTCATAAAACTATAATTAAAAATAATGTAAGTATATTTCATCAAAATATTGGTAGTTTAAAGAATGAGATAGATGAGCTTCTGGTTTGTGTAGAAGATTTAGAAGCTGAGGATGAAATAGATATACTATGCCTGTCTGAGCATCACATTTTTACTGATATGGATAAGGTAAATGTAAGTGGTTATAAGCTCTCTGCACATGTAATTGGAGAAAATGTGGAGAAAGGAGGAGTTGCCATATATGTCAAAAGTTATCATTGTGCAAAAAGTATAGAAAGAAAAAAGTTTTGTGTAGAGAAACATATAGAAGCATGTGCACGTGAGCTTAAATTAAATAAAGGCACATTTATAATTGTAGCTGTATATAGGTCCCCATAAGGAAATTTTCATCTATTTCTGAAAAATTTGGACTCCTTGTTGTGCTATCTGTCAGACGGGGGAAGCAAATTATTATTTGCGGGGACTTCAATGTAGATTCTCTGAAATAAGGTAATAGTAAAAATGACCTTGAAGTATTACTCGGTTCTTTCAATTTGACACCCGTTATTGATTTTCCTACTCAGGTGGTAAAGGATAGCAGCTCACTGATAGATAACTTCTTTATAGACCAAGATAAGTTTAACCAGATAAATGCTCAGCCTGTTGAGAATGGTCTTTCTGATCATGGTGCACAGCTAGTTACAATATATGACATAGCTGCATTCAGCAGTACTGAACAGTCCTCCAAAGTAGTACGTTCAGTCAACGATTTAACAACTGCAAATTTCAGGGAAAGCCTACAGCAGTTAGACTGGGATGAGGTGTACTGTGAATCTGATGCCAATTTAAAATATAATTTATTTCATGACACTTTTGTAAATAAATTTAAAAACTGCTTCCCCAAGAAAATAGTTAAACATACTTGTAAGAAACCATGTAACAAACCATGGCTTACTAAGGGTATAAAAATATCTTGTAACCAGAAAAGGGAAATGTATCTGACAGCAAGAAAGAGTAGTGACCCAGAAACTATCAAACATTATAAAAACTACTGTGGTATATTAAGAAAAGTTATTAAAAAATCCAGAAGTATGTGTATCACGTCTGAAATCAGCAACTCTGATAATAAAATTAAAAATATTTGGAATATTATTAAAAGAGAAACAGATCAACTAAGAGCACAGGAAGACAGTATTACCATCAAATTGAATGAAAACTTTACGAATAAAAAGTGAGAAGTTGAAAAAATTTTTGTAATCATTTCCTAAATGTTGTGGATATAGTAGGATCCAGGTGCTCATTAGAAGATGCTAGGCTGTTACTGGAAGAGGCCATACCTATGCAGTTTGATACAATTGAAATCTCACCCACTTCTTCCTCTGAAATTAGGAAAATAATAAACTTGCTTAAAAGCAAAAACTCACATGGAATTGATGGCATTTCCAGCAAAATACTAAAAGCTTGTTCTCAACAGATAAGTAAGATTCTCAGCCACCTGTGTAATAGCTCTCTGGAACAGGGCACTTTCCCTGATAGACTGAAATATGCTATTGTTATACCTTTGCATAAAAAAGGAGATAGATCTAATGTCAACAATTACCGTCAAACCTCCCTTCTAACAGCTTTATCCAAAATTTTTGAGATTGTAATGTATTCAAGAGTAGCTTCACATATCTGTAAAAATAAAGTACTAACAAAATGTCAGTTTGGTTTCTAGAAAGGTTTTTCAACAGAAAATGATACATATGCTTTCACCAATCAAATTTTGAATGATCTGAATAAGCGAACACCACCCATTGGGATTTTTTGTGATCTTTCAAAGGCTTTTGATTGTGTAAATCATGAAATTCTGCTAGACAAGCTCAAGTATTGTGGCATGAGTGGGACAGTGCACAAATGGTTTAATTCGTACCTAACTGGAAGAGTGCAGAAAGTTGAAATAAGCAGTTCATAATAAGCAAAGATCAGCACATTCCTCAAACTGGGGATCTACCAAGAATGGGATTCCACAAGGGTCGGTCTTGGGTCCTTTGTTGTTCTTAATATGTATTAATGACTTGCCATTCTATATTCATGAAGAAGCAAAGTTAATTCTCCTTTCTGATGATACAACTATAGTAATCACACCTGATAAAATTGTCAATAATGTCTTTCAGAAAATTACTAAGTGGTTCCTTGTAAACGGACTCTCACTGAATTGTGATAAGACACAGTACATACAGTTCCGTACAGTAAATGGTATGACGTCATTAATAAATATAGACCTTAATCAGAAGCATATAGCTAAGGTAGAATATTCAAAATTTTTAGGTGTGTCCATTGATGAAATTGGAAGAAACACATTGATGATCTGCTGAAACGTTTGAGTTCAGCTACTTATGCAATAAGGGTCATTGCAAATTTTGGTGATAAACATCTTAGTAAATTAGCTTACTACGCCTACTTTCACTCATTGCTTGCATATGGCATCATATTTTGGGGTAATTCATCACTGAGGAATAAAGTATTTATTGCACAAAAGCGTGTAATCAGAATAATAGCTGGAGTCCACCCAAGATCATCCTGCAGACATTTATTTAAGGATCTAGCGATATTCACAGTAGCTTCTCAGTATGTATACTCTCTTATGAAATTTTCTATTAACAACCAAACCCAGTTCAAAAGTAATAGCAGTGTGCATAACTACAACACTAGGAGAAAGGATGATCTTCACTATTCAAGATTAAATCTAACTTTGGCACAGAAAGGGGTGAATTATACTGCCACTTAAGTCTTTGGTCACTTACCAAATAGTATAAAAGTCTGACAGATAACCAACAAGTATTTAAGAAGAAAAAAAATAAAAAAATAAAAAAGTAGTTATATTAAATTAATTATGCTGTTAAATTAATTTAATTATGTCATGTACTGGAAAATTTGACTCGTTCCACATCATTACGAAATATCGTATTCATGATCTATGGAACTAGTATTAATCGAATCTAATCTAATCTAATCTAATCAGGAAAACATCAGGTTTAGATGTAATTAATTAAATATGGAGGATTAGACTAAACCTTAAATTGTTCCATTTGTTTAACATGAGCTGGAAGAAAAAAGAATATCACGTAACTGAAAAAAAGAAGAAATAATATCGATGTATATGAAAGGAAAAAGAGTAGAGAGCGATAAGCTTGCTTGATAAACCACATAAAACACATGCAGTAATTTTAAACACAACACTGAAAACAATACCAGCCTGTTAAATGTAGGAAGAACACGTCGGGTTTAGAAATGGTGCGATCATCGACTGATGCAGTTTTTTATTTTACAACAGGTTATTGAAAACCAGCGAGTTGTTTTACGACAGGTTCTAGAAAAGCAGAGAGAGTTGAATAAAAATACACATATTGCTTTTTTAGATTTTGAGCGGGTTTTTGATAATGTGGCTAGAGAAACGTTATGGAGATCAATCGAGCACGGCAGTTACCCTTAAAGCTAGTATCAGATATAGAAAATCAGTATAAAGCCAGTAATCGTAGATACAGAAGGCACGTGTAAAGAGCCGATACAAATAAATTAAAGGGTGAGACAAGGTTGTAGTTTACCTAATACACTCTTAGGTATTTGCAAAGAGGATGTAGTTTGCAGATGTAATTCTAAGATCAACAGTTTGGTACAACTAGACAATTTGGTAAAACTAAAATCACTCCTGTACGCTAATGATTTCACACAGATTTTTTCAAGAGAGGATGATGTACAAAAATAACTGTATGAACCAAATAGAATATCCAAAATGAGATTTACACTCTGTAGCTGAGTGTGCGCTGATATGAAACTTCCTGGGAGATTAAAACTGTGTGCCGGACTGGGACTCGAACTCGGGACCTACCCAAGCACGACTCACACCCCGTTCTCACAGCTTTACTTCTGCCAGTACCTCGTCTCCTACCTTCCAAACTTTACAGAAGCTCTCCTGCGAACCTTGCAGAATTAGCACTCCTGGAAGAAAGGATAATGCGGAGACATGGCTTAGCCACAGCCTAGGGGATGTTTTGAGAATGAGATTTTCACTTTGCAGCGGAGTGTGCGCTGATATGAAATGTTCAGAAATATGAAAATATCCTCTAGCAAATCTAAGTAAATGGTCATTTGTGGAAAATATTCTGTAAGAGCTTAGGCAGTAGTTAGTGAAAAAATTATTTAACCGGAAAATCGATTAAACTACGTTGACTGTAAAATATCGTATGTCGTATGAATAAGAAGGGAACATACGCAGTTAAAGTTAGATTTGGAAGTGTCTATGGGATAATTCACAGAACCTTAAAACATAACACAACGAAAGAAATACGACCGAAATTTTATAAATGTCTCATCCATATACCTACTACATGAAAATTAATCGTGGCTATTGAATAAAAGACAAGAAAGGCAAGTACAAGGAATAGAAATGAGTGCTCTTAGAGAGGCGAAGGGATGTAAGAGAATAGATAAAATACGAAATGAGGATATCCGTAAGCAGCTGAAAATCTGGGGTGTGGAAGTTAAACTGGGTGAAAAAAAATGGTACGAATATCTACAAACAATGAATCCAGAGAAATCATCACGTCAGCTAAAGAACTTTAAGCCGAAAAGGGAAAGAGATCCTGGCAGACAGAGAAGAAGATGCGAAAAAAATGCAGAAAAGAAGAAAAAGAAGATTACAGTATGTAAAACAGATTCTCATCGCAAACCAGGCAAGGGGAGAAGAAACAAAACTGGACAGCCGACAGATAAGGAAATCGTCAGTTTGAAACGGGTAACGGTGCTATTTGTTTTCAATAAACAGATTTCTTAACTGTTGGTGCTGCTGATTTTATAAGAATTAAGCGATAGATTATCAAGGACGAGGCGAAAAATTAGCGCAAGTAGAAAGACATAGAGCACAACACCAGAAATTTAAACCAAAAGGGAAAATATTTCGTGGTAGAGAGGGAAAAAGATAGGAACAGCAGCAGGCCGCAGTAAGCCTAATACGTCAAATGAAAAGAAAAAAAGAAGGGATGAACAGGTTGTTGCTTGTGTTGCGTCTGCAGCGCCTTCGTGTATGACAAGAGAGCAGTAACCGGCGCGCGCTATGAGGTAACGGGCCGTGGGCCGGCTGCGACCCCACAGCTATATTTGTCAGCTCTCTCCTCTGTTCGTCTCCTCTCCCCCAGTCCTCTCGCCCTCGCATCAGCGTCATGCAGCAGCAGCAGCAACAGCGGCAGCATCCTCGGCGCAGGCGCAATACTTGCCCCGACCTGACGACATCGATTACCTGCCGCAGCGGACTCCAGGGCTGCCAACCTCCGTCCCTCGCTGCCCGCCGCCGTGACGTCAGGGGGACTGCGCGCATGAGCAGTAGCACTTCGCTGAGCGTACTCGAGGGCCTCCGCAAATCAGCGCGTATTCTCCCCCGAGACCGTCCAGGTCGTCGTCGTTTCCCGTACCTCTGGCAGCCGAGATGGTCGCCTTGACTTTGACCCCGTCCGCCTCCCTTACTCCCGTGAGGCTCAACATTCTGTGCGTCACGGTACCTCACGGTTCCAGGGTTAGTTTCTGGAGTGGGGGGAGCCGGGCGGTGGAGGGAGAGGGGAAACACTTTCTTACTTTCCCTTGCCCACCCTCCTTCAAATATAATTTTCTGTCACTTCCAATTTTAAAGTATCACAGTCTCTCCACTTCTGCATATACATCTACATCTACATTTACACTCCGCAAGCGACCCATCGGTGTGTGGCGGAGAGCACTTTACGTGCCACTGTCATTACCTCCCTTTCCTGTTCCAGTCGCGTATGGTATGGTTCACGGGAAGAACGACTGCCGGAAAGCCTCTGTGCGCTCTCGAATCTCTCTAATTTTACATTCGTGATCTCCTCGGGAGGTATAAGTAGGGGGAAGCAATATATTCGATACCTCATCCAGAAACGCACCCTCTCGAAACCTAGACAGCAAGCTACACCGCGATGCAGAGCGCCTCCCTTGCAGAGTCTGCCACTTGAGTTTGCTAAACATCTCCGTAACGCTATCACGCTTACCATATAACCCTGTGACGAAACGCGCCGCTCTTCTTTGGATCTTCTCTATCTCCTCCGTCACCCGGACCTGGTACGGAAACCACACTGATGAGCAATACTCAAGTGTAGGTCGAACGAGTGTTTTGTAAGCCACCTCCTTTGCTGATGGACTACATTTTTTAAGGACTCTCCCAATGAATCTCAACCTGGCACCCGCCCTACCGACAATTAATTTTATATGATCATTCCACTTCAAATAGTTCCGTACGCATACACCCAGATATTTTACAGAAGCAACTGCTACCAGTGTGTGTTCCGCTATCAAATAATCATACAGTAAAGGATTCTTCATTCTATCCATCCAAACGATGGCGTCCACCATGGTGCTGCTTTGGAAAGTAAACCAGCTTTCACGCGTAGAACATATCTCGCAAGCTTCAGTATTCTTTCAGTAAAGATTTTGTGCAGGCTGCGTAGATCTTTTCTTCTCAGCACGTTAATTCATACATTTTCACGATGACTGATCCTCAAAATTTTACTCGCGCATTGTTGGTGAATAACATTTGACTTGTATGCTCATTTTGCAGAGGTTTTCAATGTTTCACGTGCGTATGTAACCATGGACAGGATGGCGGAGGAGTACAGCCGAAGCTTTGTGGATGTACAGAATCTAATAGCCGTTTGGATCGAATTCGTCGGAAGACTGCAGAAGCGCGGAACAAGAAGGCCCGCTGCTACTGTTTAAAATCTTTATTCAAAGGTACGACAGGTTTTGCCAGCTATATTTGCATCATCAGGTTCAAAAATGGTTCAAATGGCTCTAAGCACTATGGGACTTAACATCTGTGGTTATCAGTCCCCTAGATTTAGAACTACTTAAACCTAACTAACCTAAGGACAAAATGGTTCAAATGGCTCTGAGAACTATGGGACTTAACAGCTGAGGTCATCAGTCCCCTAGAACTTAGAACTACTTAAACCTAACTAACCTAAGGACATCACACACATCCATTCCAGAGGCGGGACTCGAACCTGCGACCGAAGCAGCAGCGTGTTTCCGGACTGAAGTGCCTAGAACCGCTCGGCCATAGCGGCCGGCGCATCATCAGGTGTTTATTTGTATATAAATGTATAAAACAATTTATTAAAATTTTGGCAGTGGCAGGTATTGGAAAATAACAGCTATTAATTTTGTGCCTACCTACAATCAATCCATAAAAGCTATCTGTTTAAACAGTCGGAAAAAATTTAATAAATTGTGTTATACATTTGTATACAGAAAACATCTGGTGATGCAAATATAGTTTGCGGAACATTGTGTCTTCGAATAAAGGCTTTAAACAGTCACAGGGAGCCATCTTATTCAACATGGAATATTTCGAGTGTGAATGTCCTACATACAATGGGTTAACAGTATGATGGTCTGGAATTTCATATAGGCTTACAATACTCCACAATGTTTCTCGGTGTATACTGCCGAAAGCGTTTCTAACAACGAAGTTTAGGTGCAATAGACAATTGAATCGTATGCGTTGTTCTGTTATGTTTCGCACAACAAGTATTTGTTCAGAGCACGATCTCCCAGTTCGATGGCCACCCTACTCTCGTAGTCTAAAATCTGCTGCTTCTTAAATCCTTCTCAGGTGGTTAATCGCAAACTGAACAGGGTGAGAAACGAATCAAACTACAATAAATTTATGAAAGGGCCTCCTGTCCTTGAAAGTAATCCTGAACCAGTGAAAGCACTGGAATGATGAAGCAAGGAGGATAATTAATGCAAAGTCTTCACCGAACAAGTTCTTCCAGAAATTCAGAAGGATGTAGCACTTAACGTGGGTCGTCAGATGTGGATGCAACTAGACGGAGTACCTGGACTGTTTCCTGTGCTGGAACGTATCGTACTCAACGCCCCGGTCCGCAGCTAGTGGTCTAGAGGCTAGCGTTGTTGCCTCTGGACCACGGGGTCCCGGGTCCGATTCCCAGCCTGGTTGGGGATTTTCTCTGCTCGGGAAGTGGGTGTCTGTGTGGTCCTCATTATTTCATCATCATAATCATTCGTGATAGTGGTTATTGGACTATGAAAGAATTAGGACTTCGTACGAGTGCTGATGACCGCACAGTTGCTCGCCCCATAAACCAAACATCATCATCAACGCCTCAAATACCGGAGTTGGATCAGGAGGTCCATTTGCTTGGCTATCTCGCTCCCCTGATCTGACGCCTTTTTATTTTGTGGGAACTATTTCTATGACCATTCACATTAATTTCTTACGTCCTCTGCACCTTTGATAAACAGAAATTCTTTTTCGTCCACCAATGAAAATGAACAAACACAGTTTTTCTTTGCTTCATCCGAGTCGTAGACTTCAAGGTATATGTACAAAAACTACCTCAGCTGCTGCTACAGTTTCACTCTACAATGCTGTAAACACTTCTTATCTAAAGACGTCCATAGGACGTAATCAGTAGTGAAAGTTACAGTATTTTTTTAATGTGGTAGCACCATGCAGAACATCCATCCAATTATTTTGTGTTTTAGATACATTCATCGATACTGTACTTCGCAACAGGTTTCAAATGGGAAATTTGTGGTATGTTCTATGGGGCCAAACTTCACCAGTCCCTAGGCTTACACACTACTTAACCTATCTTCTTCTAAGGATAACACACACACAGGTTTCGAAATTAATTTATTTATCATGTGGCGTACATGCCAAAATAGTTGCTCTGTCTGTTTCTGCTTTCCCGATAGGTAGTTCTAAGTAGTTGTTACCGTTTGATTGTTACAGTGTGACAATATTTTCGAGCACACTGCCGTCTTTGCAAAGTGAGGCTAGGTAAATACTACTTCATATAACATATTTAATGAATTTTAGGCGGTATCATTTGGGAAATAATTACAAAGTGTTTATTTTTTATGTTTCTTGCTGAATAAGCGAGGATCGGAGCAACGCTGTTTCGTATGCTGTTTCGTTCGGAGGGGAAAATCGCCGGGCCTATCAGGGCGACGCATTTAGCTGACGGCCATTTCATGCAGTCATTATTACTGCAATTGAAACTGTAAGACAAAGAAAAATGACATGAAAACAATGTGACTTGAACCTGGTAACGTGCAGTTTCATCTTGTATCTCGTAACAGAAAGTTGTCAATCTTGTAATTTATTAGGAAAACTTATGAAGTTAATCACGACAGTACTGTATTTATAAATGTGAATTTATATTACTGGAAGGTGTAAAAATAAATATTTAACTGCTAAAGTCTGCAAATAAACTGCGCTGTGTGGAGAATTTATTTTGACAGACGTCCCATGTTGTAGTGGTTCCTTTAAACGACAGACGAAGAGAAAAACGTATTTCATACAGTACGAGATATGAAACAGTCAAAGATAATCTTTTGGTGAACTATTAATATGCAAAACATTACCGACGAAAAGACTTAAAATGATTCAAATAATAAAAAGCTTATCTAAAAGATAGGAAGATATGCAAACACTGAATGTACGAGAGGTGTCCAATAAGTAACGCAACACGTCCCTTTCTCGGCCAAATTCGGTAGAAAAAATGCGGAATTTATTGTAGGACATCGTGAAATATTCCCGTTTCAGTACCTATAATGAAGTTCCGGCACGCGGCGCTACAGGTAGCCATCAAAGTGGCGACTATAACGGTGGTGCGTTCCAGAAGAGATCTCACTTTCTTTTGGCAGCCAATCAGTGCATCGCAGATATTCATAGGCACTTGTAGTATGCCTACTCGCACCTCTCGACAAAAGCACGGTGAATCGCTGGCCGAGGAGTCTGTCATCGTCGCCGTAGTCGCCGTCGTCGAAGTCGTCGTCGTCGTCATCGTAAGGCTGCACAAACCTGTTCGATGTCCGGCGTGCCAGCCGGCTGCACGCTGCTGTGACTACTGCAATCTTGGAACGTGCGGATACTCTCATTTGAGGTGATCGACGAATCACAATCAAACACCTTGCTGCTTAACTGGATGTCTCTGATTGTAGAGCTGACGCACTCCTCCACCAGGTCGGATACTCAAAAGTGGGTGCGCGATATATTCCTTGCCTCCTAATAGAAGACCATAAAGAGCAACGAAGGACCATCTGCGCAGAATTGCTTGCACGTTACGAGGCTAATCTTGACAATTTTTTGTCGAACATCGTTGCAGGTGATGAAAGGTGGGTTCATCACTTCGAAACGGAAACAAAACATCAATCTATCGAGTAGTGCCACACCACCTCTCCAACGAAGAAAAAGTTCAAAGCCACATTCTCAGCCCGCAAAGTCATTCCGATGGTCGTCTGGGACTCGGAAGGGGTTATGCTGTTTGATGTTCTCCCGTATGGTGCAACAATCAGCTCTGAAGTGTATTGTGCTATCCTCAGGAACTTAGAGGAACGACTTTGGCGTGATCGTCGCCACAAAATGCAGACGCACTTCTCAGTCTGTGGCAATAGAAGGCCTGACACAATTCTGCGCACCCCGTAGGTGCTCACAAAACTTCACTGGACTTTCCTCCTCATCTACGCTACAGCTGGGTTGGGGAGTTTAATGCAGCAAGACGTTGGATCCGACGTCGACTAGTAGAGTGGTACCATACAGGCAATACAGATCCTTCTAGTAAGGAAGCGTTAGTCCGTCGCATTGAATGGAAATTATGTTAAAAAATGCGCATTTTAGCCAAAAGTCTAAGAAATAGGATGGTGTGTTGGAATCCCGAAGAAGACCAACATGCTTTCAGAAAAAAGTGTGTTTCATTACTTATTGAACGCCCTTCGTATTAAAATTACGAAACTGCTTCAACAAACAGTAACACAAGTGTCCAGTTAAAACGTTCATCTCTAGATCACAACAGGAACTTGGGAAAAAATCCAACAAACGATGACACGTCGCCGACCAATTGTAATAACATCCAGACGATAACAAAGTATTTATGGTTCAAATGCTTCAAATGGCTCTGAGCACTATGGGACTTAACTTCTGAGGTCATCAGTCCCCTAGAACTTAGAACTACTTAAACCTAACTAACCTAAGGACATCACACACATCCATGCCCGAGGCAGGATTCGAACCTGCGGTCGTAGCGGTCGCGCGGTTCCAGACTTAGCGCCTAGGACCACTCGGCCACTCCGGCCGACGTATTTACGGCAAGTACCTGCGACTACAGAGAAAATATTTCGGGTCCTCTCGGGTTAATTCACCTTGTCGTGGTCATTATCATGCATTTCTCCGTGTTCAAGAAATGCGTCAATACTACGTTTCCTTAGGGCAGAGGAGCAGAGTTTCAGGCGATGTGACGTGTTAGAACGCAGAGCAAGCCTTTCAGTTTGTGTGACGTCGAACGAGAGCTGTGTACTGCAATGTTGCCTAGAGAAACGGCGCTCTGAGTACGGAACTGTACGGTTTAGGCAGCTGTAGCGCGGTCGATTACAATAACATGGCGAGCGCAAATAAAACAGAACAGCCGGTTTTATGTCTGTATACGAAATCCTTTTCTATTTGTGCCATGCGACAAAGTCGGAAGGTGTTAACTATGTAATAAAAAAGTATGCAGTATTAAGACACGTAATTTACAACGTCATTATTCTGCGTACAATGCAAATGAATATCAGAAATGCGAAGAAGAAGAATATGACGCAGTAGTATCGGAAGTGAAGGAACATGCTTATGTGGAGGGCTATCAAAGTAGCGACGCATCTGTGAATCTGCTCTACGGAAAAGCTCTTCATATAGCCAAGTAACTAAGGCCAATTATTGAACGACACGTTGTGAAAGATATCATTATGATGCCCACTGAAGACATGTGTCTACATGCGGTAGAATGCTTTGAAAGGGTACGTTTGCCTCCTAAAACTATCATGCGATGTATTCAGGAAATGGGTGCAAACGTCCAAATGGAACTAAGTCTGCACACTATTCCTTATCTGTCGATGGCAGTGGTGCCAAGTACTGCGCAATTAGTTCTTTTCATTAAGGGCTTCGATGAAAAGTTGATCGTCGAAAAGGAATTTTTTGATTTAGTTCCCCTTAAGGACACCACCATGGGTTTGGACATTTTTCAAAGTTATTAAAAGAGTTCTTGAAAACGCCGGACTGATTTGGAATAAGCTTGTGACTGGCACCGTCTATGGTGGAAGTCAGATTAACAGCACGAATAAAAGAACATATGAAAGCTGTTGCTGATGCAACGTATGATCTCACTGCAATACACTGCATTCTTCATCAAAATGCTCTTTGCGCCAAATTCATTAAACTTAAACATGTTACGGATCCCGTGTTACGAATTACAATTCCATCCGGTCAAGATGCCTTAGAGACAGACAGTTGAGAACGTTTCTTGAAGAGTGTGAAAGTCAATATGGTCCACCTCCCTAATTGGAGCGTGCGCTGGTTGAGCGCGCGTAGGGTGTCGGATACTTTGTTTAAGAGACGAAAAACTATTGTTTATAATTGATCAAAATCATTCTGATCCTCAGTTGAAAGAAAAAAAAAACCTGAATTTGCGATTTAGCTTTCCTTGCTGATTTAACAGCTCACTTGAACGATTGAAATACCTCACTCCAAGGCAAGGGCCTCATCATAACAGATAAGTGCTACAGAGTCAAAGCCTTCAAAATGACATTGGATCTGTGGAGGAATCTGTTGGTGGCTGTAAAAACTGTGCATTTTCCCAAGTTATCCCACGTGCGTACTCCAAGTATTAGTCTCTCTGAATAACAGAAGTAGATATTACACAATCGTAATCAGTTTGAGCCCAGGTTTCAATATGTAGAAACATTGTCGGTTACGTTTCAGCTCTTTGCAACCTTGTATTCAGTGGTTATCAACAACCTTCCTACGAGGTACCAAATGAAACTGCTATATTTACAAACTGACTATTTGTTTAAGGACAAATTTCTGATTTCTACATGAATATTCCCCATACCAGGTTTCCGAGGTTAGATGCACTTTTTGCACAGATTTGTGTGCGTTTGGTTCGACATTTGCACGTGAAAATTTTTTTTGTTATGAAATTAGCGAAGTCCAAAGCCCCAGCCACCTTGTCGTATCACAACCTAACACGTAGTCTTCGATTACAAACATCCCAAACATTAGTTCTAACGCTTATAAACTAGCTAAAAAAAACGATACACAACATGACAGAAAAACGGCATAGAAGTGAAAGGGCTAAGGCCTCACACATCTCTAATATTTATGAGAGCATCTGAAAATCGAGTATGATGTATAGGAATAGCGAGGCGAAAATTGTATACGTGATTCGCGTCATCGAAAGACAACTCCCGGGCACAATGTGCATAATGCAGCGAGTTACTGCGATCTACGCACTACGTAACACGCCATCAAGCGTCACTGTTGCCCCTCAATGCTATTATTTCTCTCTATTTCAGTCAGCCCTATAGTGACTTCTTTGATATCATTTGATAACGTTTATTTTAAAGTGACCCTTTTCCACATGTGAAACCCGCTATTGAATACTAGAGCATTCTTTAACCAGTGCTTAAAATTAGTTTTCTTATTTCTATGTAAATATTAAATGGATAATACCATTTAATAAGTCAGATTCGATCTCCTCCCATTGTTATAATTGTACAAGGCTCGTTCAACAAGCAACGCAACACTTCTTTTTCCTTGGACAGTTTCGGCTGAAAAAATGCCGAATTTGTTGTGAGACATCGTGGAATATTCCCACTTCAGCCTCTGTAGATTCATTGGTGGTTATGCTATACGAAGTCTTCAAAATGGCATCTGTAACGGAGGTGCGTCCAAGCAGAGAACTATAATTGGGTTTGTTTTGGTGGAAAACAAGAGCATCAAAAATGGCTCCAAGCACTATGGGAGGTCATCAGTCCCCTAGACTACTTGTTGTTGTGGTCTTCAGTCCTGAGACTGGTTTGATGCAGCTCTCCATGCTACTCTATCCTGTGCAAGCTTCTTCATCTCCCAGTACCTACTGCAACCTACATCCTTCTGAATCTGCTTAGTGTATTGATCTCTTCGTCTCCCTCTGCGATTTTTACCCTCCACGCTGCCCTCCAATGCTAAATTTGTGATCCGTTGATGCCTCAAAACACGTCCTACCAACCGATCCCTTCTTCTAGTCAATTTGTGCCACAAACTTCTCCCCAATCCTATTCAGTACCTCCTCATTAGTTACGTGATCTACCCACCTTATCTTCAGCATTCTTCTGTAGCACCACATTTCGAAAGCTTCTATTCTCTTCTTGTCCAAACTGGTTATCGTCCATGTTTCACTTCCATACATGGCTACACTCCATACAAATATTTTCAGAAACGATTTCCTGACACTTAAATCTATACTCGATGTTAACAAATTTCTCTTCTTCAGAAACGATTTCCTTGCCATTGCCAGTCTACATTTTATATCCTCTCTACTTCGACCATCATCAGTTATTTTGCTCCCTAAATAGCAAAACTCCTTTACTACTTTAAGTGTCTCTTTTCCTAATCTAATCCCCTCAGCATCACCCGATTTAACTTGACTACATTCCATTATCCTCGTTTTGCTTTTGTTGATGTTCATCTTATATCCTCCTATCAAGACACTGTCCATTCCGTTCAACTGCTCTTCCAAGTCCTTTGCTGTCTCTGACAGAATTACAATGTCATCGACGAACCTCAAAGTTTTTACTTCTTCTCCATGAATTTTAATACCTACTATACACAACATGACAGAAAAACGGCATAGAAGTGAAAGGGCTAAGGCCTCACACATCTCTAATATTTGTGAGAGCATCTGAAAATCGAGTATGATGTATAGGAATAGCGAGGCGCCAATTGTATACGTGATTCGCGTCATCGAAAGACAACTCCCGGGCACAAAGTGCATAATGCAGCGAGTTACTGCGATCTACGCACGAATTGTAATAACATCCAGACGATAACAAAGTATTTATGGTTCAAATGCTTCAAATGGCTCTGAGCACTATGGGACTTAACTTCTGAGGTCATCAGTCCCCTAGAACTTAGAACTACTTAAACCTAACTAACCTAAGGACATCACACACATCCATGTTCCAACATTTCTACGGAATCCAAACTGATCTTCCCCGAGGTCCGCTTCTACCAGTCCTCAAGTACATCGCTCTTGTATAAACCCTCTATATACTCATTCCACCTTTCTGCCTTCCCTTCTTTGCTTAGAACTGGGTTGCCATCTGAGTTCTTGATATTCATACAAGTGGTTCTCTTTTCTCCAGAGGTCTCTTTAATTTTCCTGTAGGCAGTATCTACCTTACCCCTAGTGACACAAGCCTCTACATCCTTACATTTGTCCTCTAGCCATCCCTGCTTAGCCATTTTGCACTTCTGTCGATCTCATTTTTGAGACGTTTGTATTCCTTTTTGCCTGCTTCATTTACTGCATTTTTATATTTTCTCCTTTCCCAACCACTGCTTCCCTTTCATGCCCCTCGACTCTTATAACTGCCATCTGGTTTCTGTACAAATTGTAAATAGCCTTTCGCTCCCTGTATTTTACCCCTGCCACCTTCAGAATTTGCAAGAGAGTATTCCAATTAACGTTGTCAAAAGCTTTCTCTAAGTCTACAAATGCTAGAAACGTAGGTTTGCCTTTTCTTAATCTTTCTTCTAAGATAAGTCTTAAGGTTAGTATTGCCTCACGTGTTCCAACATTTCTACGGAATCCAAACTGATCTTCCCCGAGGTCCGCTTCTACCAGTTTTTCCATTCGTCTGTAAAGAATTCGCGTTAGTATTTTGCAGCTGTGACTTATTAAACTGATAGTTCAGTAATTTTCACATCTGTCAACACCAGCTTTCTTTGGGATTGGAATTATTATATTCTTCTTGAAGTCTGTGGGTATTTCGCCTGTCTCATACATCTTGCTCACCAGATGGTAGAGTTTTGTCATGACTGGCTCTCCCAAGGCCATCAGTAGTTCTAATGGAATGTTGTCTACTCCCGGGGCCTTGTTTCGACTCAGGTCTTTCAGTGCTCTGTCAAACTCTTCACGCAGTATCTTATCTCCCATTTCATCTTCATCTACATCCTCTCCCATTTCCATAATATTGTCCTCAAGTACATCGCTCTTGTATAAACCCTCTATATACTCCTTCCACCTTTCTGCCTTCCCTTCTTTGCTTAGAACTGGGTTGCCATCTGAGCTCTTGATATTCATACAAGTGGTTCTCTTTTCTCCAGAGGTCTCTTTAATTTTCCTGTAGGCAGTATCTACCTTACCCCTAGTGACACAACCCTCTACATCCTTACATTTGTCCTCTAGTCATCCCTGCTTAGCCATTTTGCACTTCCTGTCGATCTCATTTTTGAGACGTTTGTATTCCTTTTTGCCTGCTTCATTTACTGCATTTTTATATTTTCTCCTTTCATCAATTAAATTCAATATTTCTTCTGTTACCCAAAGATTTCTATTAGCCCTCGTCTTTTTACCTACTTGATCCTCTGCTGCCTTCACTATTTCATCCCTCAGAGCTACCCATTCTTCTTCTACTGTATTTCTTTCCCCCATTCCTGTCAATTGTTCCCTTATGCTCTCCCTGAAACTCTCTACAACCTCTGGTTCGTTCAGTTTATCCAGGTCCCATCTCCTTAAATTCCCACCTTTTTGCAGTTTCTTCAGTTTCAATCTGCAGTTCATAACCAATAGATTGTGGTCAGTATCCACATCTGCCCCTGGAAATGTCTTACAATTTAAAACCTGGCTCCTAAATCTCTGTCTTACCATTATATAATCTATCTGATACCTTTTAGTATCTCCAGGATTCTTCCACGTATACAACCTTCTTTTATGATTCTTGAACCAAGTGTTAGCTATGATTGAGTTATGCTCTGTGCAAAATTCTAGAAGGCGGCTTCCTCTTTCATTTCTTACCCCCAATCCATATTCACCTACTATGTTTCCTTCTCTCCCTTTTCCTACTGACGAATTCCAGTCACCCATGACTATTGAATTTTCGTCTCCCTTCACTACCTGAATAATTTCTTTTATCTCGTCATACATTTCATCAATTGCTTCATCATCTGCAGAGCTAGTTGGCATATAAACTTGTACTACTGTAGTAGGCATGGGCTTTGTGTCTATCTTGGCCACAATAATGCGTTCACTATGCTGTTTGTAGTAGCTAACCCGCACTCCTATTTTTTTTATTCATTATTAAACCTACTCCTGCATTACCCCTATTTGATTTTGTATTTATAACCCTGTAATCACCTGACCAAAAGTCTTGTTCCTCCTGCCACCGAACTTCACTAATTCCCACTATATCTAACTTTAACCTATCGATTTCCCTTTTTAAATTTTATAACCTACCTGCCCGATTAAGGGATCTGACATTCCACGCTCCGATCCGTAGAATGCCAGTTTTCTTTCTCCTGATAACGACGTCCTCTTGAGTAGTCCCCGCCCGGAGATCCGAATGGGGGACTATTTTACCTCCGGAATATTTTACCCAAGAGGACGCCATCATCATTTAATCATACAGTAAAGCTGCATGTCCTCGGGAAAAATTACGGCTGTAGTTTCCCCTTGCTTTCAGCCATTCGCAGTACCAGCACAGCAAGGCCGTTTTGGTTAATGTTACAAGGCCTGATCAGTCAATCATCCAGACTGTTGCCCCTGCAACTACTGAAAAGGCCGCTGCCCCTCTTCAGGAACCACATGTTTGTCTGGCCTCTCAACAGATACCCCTCCGTTGTGGTTGCACCTACGGTACGGCCATCTGTATCGCCTAGACTTAGAACCACTTAAACCTAACTAACCTAATGACATCACACACATCCATGTCCGAGGCAGGATTTGAACCTGAGACCGTAGCAGCCGCACGGTTCCGGACTGAAGCGCCTAGAACAGATCGGCCACAGTGGCCGGCAATAAGAGCATCGCAGATGTTCATACGCACTTGCAAATTGTGGCTGATGGTGACAATTTTTTGTCGAACATCATAATAGGCGATGAAATATGGGTTCATCACTTCGAATCTGAAACAAAACGACAATCCATGGAGTGGTGACACACTATCTCTCCTCCGAAGAAAAAGATTAAAGCCGCAACCTTCACCGGTTTAGTCATGATGACAGTCTTCTAGGCCTCTGAAGGGTTTATTCTGGGTGATGTCACGGTGAACAATTATGAAATGTGTTGTGCTACTCTCAGAAAATTGAAGAAAGCAATTCAGCGCGGCGTCTCCACAAAACTGCAAACGAACTTCTCCTTCTTGACGACAATTCAAGGTATCACACAACACTGCGCACCTGAGACGCGAACACAAAACTTCATTGGCTGTTCTCCTGATCCACCCAACATCGCGGATCTTTCACTTTTCGAATTCCATCTGTTTGGCTCAATGACGGATGCACTACGCGGGAACCAGTATGTGGATGATGGGAAGCTGTTGACGCAGCAAGGCTTTGGCTCCGGCTCGACCAGTAGAGTGATAAGACCGTCGCACTGAAAAGAAATTATGTTCAGAAATAGGGTTTTGTAGCCAAAAGAGTGGGAAATAATACGGTGTATTGGAATCCTGAATAAAACCGATCTGAGTTCAGAAAAAAATATCATTACTAACGCCCTTCGCAGTTGGCACTCCCAGTTGACGTACACTCCCATGATAAACTTTTTATTAATTGATGTTCAAGCTGACTTGTTGATTCACACCTGTCAACAAGATCGAGTCAGGTGCTTCCAGCACCACACGGTACGGCATCACCTTCTTTGTGTTTCTCGTGTTACAGAAAGTGTTGGGTAAGCGAGGTATACGACCTCGGTCTTGACCGTATCGGGTTCGTTCTGTGTACCAGACATTCTTTTCATTTACGTCAGCTTATCGTCTGGTACTCCGTGTTAACAAATTTAACCGATCTGACACGGTAAAGGGCAATTCTTCCGAATACGAATATATGGGTTTGCAGTCTGTGAGTATCTGAGATGATGTGTGCCTCATCGCAGTTCTGGAATCATGCATCGCTTGCCAAGTTAATGACGCATGAAGTATGATTAAAAAATTGTATAATGTGTACAAAGATTGTCCCTAAATGTCATGAGCTTCTTGCTGAATGAGTACGTAGCGTGCCCCGCAGACTAAATCGACCTTACGATGAACAGGAAGAAACTGCTGGGCGAACGAATCCTAATCATGTGCACGTGGCGTCTCTCAGAAGCAGCCTTGGCGGTCAGGCTACCCGCTCAACACATCACAGCTGAATGTTACAGTAAAAGTTGCTCAGAACGGAATCGCCTGGGGCTAAAATAATTTTCCAAATTTGGTAGGTTTCCGGGTTACGCAAACTCACTGGGCTACGTAAAATTTGTTAGGTATCATGCACAAAAGTACGGTAAAAATTTTTAATTATGCATATACTGTATTTACGTACCTTCACTCCAGCACAGTAGATTTCATTTACTGTATGTATGTTGGACAGTAGAACACTGGACTGTTACACTAATTCATAATTAACATGGAATTTCTATATTTTTACTCGAAACTTTAAATTCGTTGAGTACTGTATGTACATACATATTATTCCAATGTTTATTTGTTTTACATTTCACTTTTTCGCCACATATCAATGAAGGAAACTAGTTTTAATGTCCTGTTCAAAATTGTTTCTTCTAGGCAATTTTTTGCACCATAAAATAGTTCCAACAAGTTGCGAGAATTTGTGTGTACTGTAAATTGCGTAACATCGTTTATGCATGCAATGGCTACTTCAGGCGTATTAGTTTTTCTAGGGACATCATTTTGCTTCTCTTCTTCTTCCTTTGTTTCTTCATCATCATCATCTGTGTTGCGGATTTCTATTAACTCTGTTGCTGAAGTGGAGTGAGATGACATAAAGTCACGACTTCGAACGTAATCATCTGCACTACATGAGCCGGCCGCTGTGGCCGAGCGATTCAGTCTGGAACCGCGCGACCGTTACGGTCGCAGGTTTCGAATCCTGCCTCGGACATGGATGTTTGTGATGTCCTTAGGTTAGTTAGGCTTAAATAGTTCTAAGTTCTAGGGCACTGATGACCTCAGAGCCATCTGAACCATTTTTTTTTCTCTACATGAAATGTTTCGCATTTTCATTAATTCAGCAGTTGCTGCTGCATTTTCTTGAACTTCGCTGGGCACAGAAGCGTCTTGTTCTTGACCCCCAAATCCTGCTTTGTTGAAGCACTTAGAGACAGTTCCGGGTTTTATTTCCTTTACTGCCAAGCCAATTCAATTTACTGCATCCAGGACAGAAACTGACAGTGCTAGAGCAAACGCACTTTCGGCTTCTTCAACACTAAGAAAAAGAGATTGCATCATTAATTGCCTATAATGACAGTTGAATGTGTAAATAACTCCCTGGTCCATGGGTTGTGTGAGGCTGGTTGAACTTGGAAGGAACCAAGCCAATTTCACGTTTGATAACGTTACTTTCGGTGGCAGTTTGCATTTTCTAGGAAAAGGAGAACTTGGCGATTTCCTTTTTTTTTCATTTTGGCATTCAAAGTGCCCAGCCATTCTTTCATAAGACCACTCATCATCCACGCCTCTTTATTGCTTTGCCATGTGACTGGACGCTTACTGACGTCTACGTTTTTGAAACAACGCGGTTTTGCAGCCTTTCCAATCACCAGTGTCTTTTCCATTTCACCTAACATGTTTCCACATAGCTGTACAGGGAATCTTTCCTTGGATATTTTTCCTTCAGATCAAAATTGGTTCAAATGGCTCTGAGCACTATGGGACTTAACAGCTAAGATCATCAGTCCACTAGAACTTAGAACTACTTAAACCTAACTAACCTAAGGACATCACACACATCCATGCTCGAGGCAGGATTCGAACCTGCGACCGTATCGGTCGCGCGGTTCCAGACAGAAGCGCCTAGAATCGCTCGGTCACAACGGCCGGCTGCTCCAGTGCACTTTTCACCTCGAATTGCTAGCGATTTTGAAGGCAGCGCGCACTAAAACAGTCCCGTTTCATCGGCACTGAACATTCCTGCGGGTCATAATTCACAATTAAGTTGGACTAGTATTGTTTTCCATTTTGTTGCTACACTTTCCTACGCATCCTTAGCTTCCCTACACACTGCATTCATCACGATACTTTGAAACTGTCCACCTATCCTGTGGATGCCTTAAACTCCGTAATTCCAAGCTCTTTAGCGACTTTCAGAGCCTTACTCTCCAACATGGGTCCAGATAAAGTTTTTGTCCGCACACTTACGAACCATTCCCACACTATTTCGTTAATCTCTTCGTTCCCAGTCTACTTCGCCTTTCTTTTCACCTATCCGTTCCCTTTCATCCATTCGTCCCGAATCTTAGCATTGTTTCTTAAAGTCTCATAAATTTGTGTTTTACCGCATTTGAAACGCAACATAATTTCGCGCACAGAGAGTTTGTCTTTCTCACTCGCCCCGATTACATTAATCTTTTCGTTAAGTGTTAACGACACATACCGTTTGTTCGACATCATGCTACTATTCCTCTTAAAGTGCTACTAGTCAACTGAAACTGACAGAAAATAATGACCTTGACGGGTAAAACCATTGTTTAACGGAACAATGCCCACCTCTCCCACTGCGCATATTGCAGCAGTTTTAGTAGATGAGCAACAATGTTGCTGTATGCGCCGGAGTGCGTCAATAATGAGGAAAACGAGAAAGCCCACAGACAGAGCGCTAAAACGAACCGTATCCTTTGATGTGCTGTACCAACACTGAGAGTAACTTATTCGTTGTTGCACACAGCGGCGCGCTTTTAGGTCCATACCAGCAGCGCCGCGCTGCGCTGGACCTCTTTTCTTGGTTTTGCGCCGCTTAACAGAGGTGTTGAAAGTAATGCCCTTGTAGAGTCGTGAATTACTAATGAACTGTAATACAGTAGCACTGTATAGGCTCTTTTCCGCATTATACAATGAATTGTTAAGAATGCTCTAAGATTTGCTTTCCGTTTCCGCGTTAGGCACGTTCCGCTTTTCACACAAAAATCTGCATATAAAAGTGCACTGAATGCGTCGGGACTGAAATATTTGTATGGTTTGGGCCGCTTTCCGAACCACACACGTACCGATCTGAGCAAGTTTTACTGTAGCTCCAGTCATCCTAGTAGTCAGAATGTCTACTCTGTGTGTCCGCACACAACTGGAGATGCATCCGCTAGCAGAGGCAACGCAAAATTTCTCAATCTCTAGGAACGATTTTCTACTGAGAGTTAATCAAAGAAAGACAAAATTATTGAATAGTGAGAGATATAGGATTAACGACAAACTTGACACGAATATTGGAACTCAAGTAGTAGACAATCTGAAGAAATTCTACTACACTGTAAGCAAAGTAACGCACGACGGACGAGGCAAGTAGGACATGATAATAAGACTAGCACAGACAGAGAACGTATTCTCGATAAACTAAATCTACCTGTATCAAACATGGACCGTAATTTGAAAAAAGAAATATCTGAGAACCCCGTGTCTATAGCACAACATGCTACATAAGTGTATCATGGACTGTGGCAAAACCGGAGAAGAAGCGAATCAAAGCACTTGAGTTGTCATGTAGCTGAAGAGAGTTGAATGTTAAAGCGATTGAGAAGGAATGATGGTTCAAATGGCTCTGAGCACTATGGAACTTAACATCTGAGGTCATCAGTCCGCTAGAACTTAGAACTACTTAAACCTAACTAACCTAAGGACATCACACACACCCACGCCCGAGGCAGGATTCGAACCTGCGACCGTAGCGGTCGCGCGGTTCCAGACTGAAGCGCCTAGAACCACTCGGCCACTCCGGCCGGCGAGAAGGAATGAGAAGCCTCTTCAAACAATCGACAAGGAAAGGAGAAATGGAAGCTTTGCCGCAAACTGCCTAGCTCAACTTCTAGTGTACTCCTACAAGTCGTAATTTTCCGTCATTTCAAATGTTAAAAGCCATTGAGTACCCCAGCTGACTGATGAGGCTTTAATCTTCAGTGTTTGGTGGGCAAAAATTTAGCTCGAAAAGGTTCTGTGATGTTTTGGAGATATTTATTGCACCATAGTGAGTCCACTGAATGAAGTTACAAATGACACGCTAAATCATCCGCTCTTAATCCCATAGAAAACGTCTGCAGCAGCGGGTGAAAGGTTGCAATCAACCTCCCCTAATTTGGTAGCTCTGCCGAGATCTACTCATCAATAAGTGGCTTCCGCCTGATGTAGCACACCTGAGGAAGATTTGAACTGACTTCCTAGCCCAACTGAGGCCTTTATCGAGGCTAGAGGTGGTGTTACATAGACGTTTGCTTAATAATAAAGGAATGTAACTGAAAACAACTTTTCTTCAAGAGTATGTGTGATGCGTGGAAGCTAGATAGTTTTGTTTAACTATCACCACTACAATTGCCCCTTAGTGACAAACAATTTGACTGTTACGTTTCAACTACGGCCAAAAATGTAGACTTTTCTTGATGAATAAATGCTTGAACATGCCTAAGCTTTATGAAAATGGATTAAGATGTAATGTGGAGGCACTAAAGTAACAAAGAAAATTTGATAAATTCGTTTTTTCTAGCAAAGGCAATACTCGTAAAAAAATCATATCGACAGAAGCAGAACAATGTCGTTAAGTTTTCAATACACAAACCGAAATGAGTAATTTCATACGTCTAGCCAAGTAAATTCAATGTTACTTTGTAGTAGTAAGGATGATTCTGGCACCTTATTCTGTTACTGACGTGGATACATATGTCACTGCGTTTTTTTTTAAAAAAAAAGAGTTATCGTGCCCCTTTTTGTATCTTTGGTGGACTTTTTTTTCAAACTAGCATTATTGCGCGAGATCTTTGAAAAGTTAAGTACGTAACATCACATGTTTTTAGCACACAAAGCGCATATTAAAAAATTAACTGCGAATATTTCAGCTTCCAGAAAACAGTTACTCCTATGAATATGTACATATCAATGGTTGTTTTTCCCGTTACCATGAATGTGCAATCTCCAAATATGTTGATATATCTTGAAACATAAAATAAGTCTGAAGGTTACTTTTCGCAGCTTATCAGATGATTCAACAATACTATCAAGCAGACAATAACGACGTATACGATCTCTTTTCCTTGCTTGGCGAGTTGAACTACATAGTTCTCAGGTTTCCAAGAGAATACTTCGTACTAATATCGATGGATTTACTTATTCAATTGTTTTGCAACAGTAAAATAACAGCACTTTTTGCATAGAACTCCAAGGTTGTTGGATATTAGTAGAAGATGTACATCCGCTGCTCAGTTCTAATGTCAGGTGAACACTGATACCATCAGCAACACCATCTTTCTGCAAAGCTGTGTTTCCAGCAGTCTATGAACAAAGAGTAATTATGTTGGAATTTTAGCATGGAACATAAATTGAGGTTAAACAAATCCAGTTTAGCACGACATTTGAGGAGCTGTTTTGTGAACAATAAAATCAACCGTCGCAGTAACTATATTAATCATGAATTTCTTCAATAAACTGTTTGTAGGTTTGAAATACATGTTTCGTTTATCGTTACACTTTGAAAGTAACTGTTGTGTCGATAGTGGAGGGCAGTAAATAAACACAAACATCTACAAAAATGGTGCAAATGGCTCTGAGCACTATGGGACTTAACTTCTAAGGTCATCAGTCCTCTAGAACTTAGAACTACTTAAACCTAACTAACCTAAGGACATCACACACATCCATGCCCGAGGCAAGATTCGAACCTGCGACCGTAGCCGTCGCACGGTTCCAGACTGTAGCGCCTAGAACCGCTCGACCACCCCAGCTGGCAGACATCTACAAAAAGATAACACATTAATAAGTTTATTAGTTAGTTAGTTAATTTCATTTTGCACAATAAATCGTTTTGATGTGCAAAGTGTCATTTTACATCCATACTGAAAATTAATTTGTACATCTATTTGTTCTCTAAACATCACCATACAATAATTTTTCCCCAAAATGAAAACAAGATATACAGATTGAGTTAGCAATTCCAACCCACCACCTTATCACATTATAAACATAGCAATTCTTCTACGCAACAGAAAGAGTTGCCAAGGAGAAACTTTTTCAACTTGTTTACAAATTTTACCTTGCTGTCTGTTAGACATTTTATATCACTGGGTCAACTTTATTATTGCAGCGTTGTGCACCCCTTTCTGTGCTAAGGACAACCTTAATGTTGAGTAATGAATGCCATTTTATTCTAGTGTTGAACTGTACTGGATTATTTACAACAAACTTCATGAGGAAATAAATATACTGTGAAGCAGTAGTCAGAATGCCCAACTCCTTAACAGATGTCTACATGATGATGGCAGTGAGCACTAAATATTATTCTTACAACATGTTTTTGGGCAATTTAGACATCCTTTCATAAAGATGAGTTACCCCAGAACATTATCCCATTTGACATTACTGAATGAAAATAAGCATAATATGTCAACTTACTGATTTCGCTCGCGCCAAAATTTGTTATGATTCTAAGTGCAAATGTGGCTGAACTAAGCTGCTTTAGGAGTTCCAAAATGTGTTTTTTCCAATTTAAATTCTCATCAAGAATTTTGAAGTTTCCACCCTATGTATTATTTCATTACCATGTGTTTGTTACACTCATCACTTGTGCAGTACCCCTAGAAGTGTCAAACTGAATATGATGTGCCTTTGTGAAAGTCAGGGTGAGATTATTTGCAGAAAACCAGTCAATGATACTTTTGAGAATTTTGTTCACTATTTCTTCCATTTCTGTATGTATACTGGGAGTTATTACAATACTGGTGTCATCCGCAAAAAGGAACTAATTCTGCTTGCTTTACATTAGACAGTAGATCATTTACATACAGGGTGTTACAAAAAGGTACACCCAAACTTTCAGGAAACATTCCTCACACACAAATAAAGAAAAGATGTTATGTGGCCATGTGTCCGGAAACGCTTAATTTCCATGTTAGAGCTCATTTTAGTTCCGTCAGTATGTACTGTACTTCCTCGATTCACCGCCAGTTGGCCCAATTGAAGGAAGGTAATATTGACTTCGGTGCTTGTGTTCACATGTGACTCATTGCTGTACAGTACTAGCATCAAGCACATCAGTACGTAGCATCAACAGGTTAGTGTTCATTGCAGTCAGTGCAATATTTACAAATGCGGAGTTGACAGATGCCCATTTGATGTATGGATTAGCACGGGGCAATAGCCGTGGCGCGGTACGTTTGTATCGAGACAGATTTCCAGAACGAAGGTGTCCCGACAGGAAGACGTTCGAAGCAATTGATCGGCGTCCTAGGGAGCACGGAACATTCCAGCCTATGACTCGCGACTGGGGAAGACCTAGAACGACGAGAACACCTGCAATGGACGAGGCAATTCTTCATGCAGTTGACGATAACCCTAATGTCAGCGTCAGAGAAGTTGCTGCTGTACAAGGTAACGTTGACCACGTCACTGTATGGAGAGTGCCACGGGAGAACCAGTTGTTTCCGTACCATGTCCCGCGTGTGCAGGCACTATCAGCAGCTGATTGGGCTCCACGGGTACACTTCTGCGAATGGTTCATCCAACAGTGTGTCAATCCTCATTTCAGTGCAAATGTTCTGTTTACGGATGAGGCTTCATTCCAACGTGATCAAATTGTAAATTTTCACAATCAGCATTGTGTGGGCTGACGAGAATCCGCACGCAATTGTGCAATCACGTCATCAACACAGATTTTCTGTGAACGTTTGGGCAGGCATTGTTGGTGATGTCTTGATTGGGCCCCATGTTCTTCCACCTACGCTCAGTGGAGCACGTTATCATGATTTCATACGGGATACTATAACTGTGCTGCTAGAACATGTGCCTTTACAAGTACGACACAACATGTGGTTCATGCACGACGGAGCTCCTGCACATTTCAGTCGAAGTGTTCGTACGCTTCTCAACAACAGATTCGGTGACAGATGGATTGGTAGAGGCAGACCAATTCCATGGCCTTCACGCTCTCCTGACCTCAACCCTCTTGACTTTCATTTATGGGGGCATTTGAAAGCTCTTGTCTAAGGAACCCCGGTACCAAATGTAGAGACTCTTCGTGCTAGTATTGTGGACGGCTGTGATACAATACGCCATTCTCCAGGGCTGCATCAGCGCATCAGGGATTCCATGCGACAGAGGGTGGATGCATGTATCCTCGCTAACGGAGGACATTTTGAACATTTCCTGTAACATAGTGTTTGAAGTCACGCTGGTACGTTCTGTTGCTGTGTGTTTCCATTCCATGATTAATGTGATTTGAAGAGAAGTAATAAAATGAGCTCTAACATGGAAAGTAAGCGTTTCCGGACACATGTCCACATAACATGTTTTCTTTCTTTGTGTGTGAGGAATGTTTCCTGAAAGTTTGGCCGTACCTTTTTGTAACACCCTGTATACAAGAAACAGTAGTGGACCTAAGATTGAGCCTTGGGGAGCTCCATACGTGAGCTCCCCAGTCAGAATTATGTCTCTGGATTCTGTTGGTTCAACTACTAGTAAGTACAACTTTCTGCATTCTTTTAACCAAAAGACATGATCCATTGGTTTGCTATAATGTCAGTGCCATAAAACTTCAATTTATCTAGGAGTATACTATGATTCCCACAGTCAAATGACTTAGATAGGTCACAGAAAATACCTACCAGTGCTATTTTGTTATTTAATGCTTTTAATACCTGGTGTGTGAACACGTAAATGACATTCGCATTAGAGCAACCCTTCTGAAACCCAAATTGTGATTTGCTGAGGATATTATTGTTTCCAAGGTGAGATACTATTCTAGAATACATCACCTTCTCAAAAAATTTTGGAAAATGATGCCAGCAGTGAAGCAGGTCGTTGTTACTGACCTCTCTCTTATCACCTTTCTTAAAGAGGGGGTTAACAACAGCATATTTTAGTCTTTCTGAAAAAATGCCTTCAGTTAATGATGCATTACATATTTCGGACAATACTGGACTTATTACATGGAAACAAATCTTTAGTACTCTGTTGAAAATACCATCAAAAGCAGAATAGCTCTTACTGTTGAGAGAATGAATGAGGCTCTTAACTTCAGAAGTAGAAGTTGATGGTACATTCATATGATGTAATTTTATGAGAGTTACTTCTTCAACATATTGCTGTGGTCTTTCTCTTAAACTGTTGGTCCCCACGATTTCTACTATGTTTAAGAGGGGCTTATTAAATACATTTGCTATCTGTGACTTGTCATTTATAACCCTTCCATTCAATTCAGTAGTAATGTTATCTTCCTCTTTGGTTGGTTGTCCTGTCTCTTGCTTCACTATATTCCATATTGACTTAACTCTGTTGTCAGATGCGCCGATTTCTGACATTATTAGTCATTTGGAGTAGTTTTTGTACTGTACAACTACTGTGGGCTCTCTACTCGTTCTTGCCAAAAGACACATTTCCCTTTTCCTTTCAAAAGATACTTTAATTTCCCTAGTGATCCACGATTTTTTACATGGCTGTTTAATTTCCCTTCTGATTAGCTTATGCGGAAAGCTGTTTTCAAATACTGATATGAATTTATCATGGAACAGACTAAATTTTATATTGGCATTTGGTTTTTTATAAATTTCATCCCAAATTGTTTCTTGTGAATTACTCTTAAAAACATTTGCCCTGTACTCATTAATGATTCTGACAACCACTGAGGTGTATCCACACTGTAAGGCACTATGTCATTTATCCTGACTGACTGTGCATCATGATCAGAGAGAGCATTTGTCACTGGGTAAACGGTTACTTTTTGCTTTGCGCCTCATTAAAGAAAATATGAGGGACCTACTGTCTTTATCCATCTATGCTAGGAAGTTAACTACTGAGAGCAAATTGTAGGTTCCAAATAAGATTCCCATATCATTTTTCCTGTCAGAATCCTTTAGAAAGTATACTTAATTGCTGGATTCAAATGTAACTCACTATTTCCAGCGTCGTACGCAGAATTAATCAAAGTCCCTTGGTTCTGGAGGCCAGTGAATGGTCTCAACCAGAAGCTTCCATCTTGGCTGCAGATTTTTGAACCTGCTTTAGGTTGGAAGAGTTGCTGGAATCACCTAGACGGATCTGAGCGCACTAAATAGAGGAAGCAACTACTCTGCTACCAAAATACATGTGGAGTGCAAACTGTTTATTTTTCTTTACGCTAGGCAATAGTCTGTAGTCCTCTCATGAACACTCCCACACAATATCCAGGGATCGTAATCATATATCGAACAAGGCAGAGACACTTGAAATGCCAAGATTTTAACAGTAAACCGTCTAAGCATTTGTAACAAAGTCCCTACGTTTACGCACTACAAGAAAACTGTCGCATTCCAGTTATACTCGAGATTGAGAGCCGGATGAAAGCCGGTGCAGAAAGCTCCAAAATATTTAACGGGTAATGAAATGTGTATCGAAAAGACAGTTTATACATCGTGGGGGGGGGGGGGGGGCTCATTGCAGTCTCCAAAAATATTACGTCTATGTAAATCAAAACTGAGAGTGACTGCAAAGTTGTATGCACGCGATTAAAAGGTGTATGTATGGTTTTACTGGACGCGTAATTTCCATTGACAACGTCAAGGGAAATTGGGCCTTCTGGCGTTTGTTCGGACCGGGTTCAGTTTCTAATTCCCCTGTTACATTTGCGGAATCTCTCAAAGAATGTTTTTTCTTAGTTGCGCTGAAGTACCCCGATCAGGCAATATTAGTTGGGGACGACATTACGCTACGGAGTATAGACTGGGGCGTCTATAGGGTTGTTGCTGGTAGTACAGACAGACACTGTTGCGGAGTCGCTTCGAACACTTACTCCCAAAATTGTCTTAAGCAAGTAGTTCAGCAACCCATATGCAATGAAAGTATATTAGATCTCGTGGCTACCATCAGGCCTGACCTTACCGACAGTGTCAGCATAGAGACGGATAAGAGATCGTAACGTCTTTTTTGTGAATAAAACCGTCTAGATCGCTTCATACAGTTCTTATAATAGTGCAGATCAAAACTTACAACTTGCGAAAGATGTTTCAGCGTCAGTATACAAGACCTATGCATAATCGATCCATCTGCAGTTGTAGTTAACAGCTGAGGCCATGATTAGACGTATCTTTTGCATACTGACACTGAAACTTGTTTCGCAAGTTCTAAGTTTGGTATGATGATGACAGAAGCCGAAACAGCGTTATGAATTAAGGAATATATTAAGCCACCCAGACGGTTTTATCCATAAAATATTCACGACGATCCCGGACTTTATTAATGAGATCACAATGTCATCATAATCATGGTGGTTGCTAAATTCAATAAATCCATAATGAAATCTAGAAGAAATTTTATGCTAGAAAGACCTAATAGGCAGCTGTTCGTATTCATCTCAGACCGTGAATGGATATCATTTCCTTCCAGTGTGTAGAGGAGTTAGGGGGTCAAAGTTTGAGTTAATCATAAATCGCTCTCTGTAGAAGTATGTGCCAAGTAGATTAAGGAAGAAAACCCCTAACGATGGTTTAATACAAAAATTCGAAAAATGCTAAGAGAACTAAGATTGTCGCAATCCCGCTTCTAAAAATAACACGGAAACGTCGTTAGGCAAAAACAAGTACAAATTTGTGCGTCCATAGGAAGATCTACGAGCAAAGCAATCAAAAAGTTCAGCCATCACACGTCAGCGAAAGATGTTGTTGAGAAAGCTAGGCAATTCTGGTCCTACGTAAAATCACTAAGCAAGCCGAACGCTTTTGCTCAGTTACTCGTGGACCGGTCTCGAGTGTTAAAAGCAGACAGCAAAAGGAAAAGTGATGTTTAAATTTCACGTTTCAAAAAAATCATTCATGCAGGAGGATCGTACAGACAGTTCGTCACTTGATCGTCGAATAAACACCCATATGGAAGACGTAGAAGCCGTAATTCCTGGCGATGAAAAGCAGCTGAAAGATCTGAAAACAAATAAGCAGCCAGGATCGGGTTTAGGGAGATGAATTAGCCCCACACATAGCTTGCATTTATTGGAAATCCCTCGCCTAGTTGAAAGTCCCAAACGATTAAAAAGAACGGAAAATGAATCGCTTATATGAGCAGGATGAAAGAACGGATCCGTAAAATTACAGGCCAATACCCTTAACGTCGATTTGCTGCAGAATTCGTTAGCATATTCTGAAGTTCGAATAAAAGAATTTCCCTTGTGAGAGAATTTAGAGAGCATTACTCTTGTGAAACTTAGCTTGCAGTTTTCTCGCACGAAATCGGGCGAACCATGTGTTAAGGCCAAAAGACAGATTCCAAATTCACATATTTCCCGAAAATGACGCTTCCCCACTGCAGACTATTAACGCGGTCCAGAAAAGACGGAATAGGTTTTCAGATTTTTAAGTGGCTCGAAGACTCCCTCAGTAATAAAACCTGGTAAGCTGTTCTGGATGGCGAATGTTCGTCGGAGACAAAGATATCGTAAGAAGCGCCCCAGGAAACTGTTCTCCGCGTACATGTTCGACCTCACGGACAGGATGAGAAACGATCTGCGACTGTTTGGTGATGCCTCTATGGTGCGAGGAAAAATGTCGTTAGGTGGCTGCGGGAGGATACAAGGTGACTTGGATAGAATTTTTATTCAGTGTGATAATAGACAGTTTTCTCTGAATGTGGAAAAACGTAAGTTAATGCAGACAAGTACGTAATACAAAACTATAATGTTCGAATACATTATTAATCGTTACTGCTTCACAACCATACCTACAAACAGCGTTGCAAAGCGACATACGATACAAGGTCAGTTATAGAGAAGGCAAATGGTCGACGTGGGGTAGTTGGAAGAATTATCATCTGTAAAGAAGACACTTGTACAACCCATTCTTGAGTACTGCTCGAGTGTTTGGGGTCCCCATTACGTCGCATTGAAGAAAGACGTCAAAACTACTCAACTGCATACACTTAGAGTTGTTGTCGGTAAATTCGAGTATTAAGGAAATGCTCCACGAACTCAAATGGAAATCCATGAAGGCAAGAAGATGTTCTTTCCGTGAAACACTATTGTGAAAATTTAGAGATCCGGAGTTTGCGACGGACTGCAGAACGACTCTATTGCCACCAACATACATCTCGCGAAACGACCGCGAGAATAAGACAAGGGAAATATAAGTGCGCATAAACTACTGTTTTCCCCTCCCTCCATTTGCGATTGGATCAGGAAATGAAATGACTAGCAGTGTTACAATATACACTTCGCTATGCACGGTATGTCTGCTTGAGCGGTACGTATATTTTTGTAGGTCCGACCTTCGACATGGTGCTAGTCACTTCACTGTACCATTAATGTTTCCTAAGTTGTCTTGGTTCCACGTGTAGTTTAGTGCACGCATCCCAGTCAAGCGAACAGGGATTTCTGGAAGATCAGTTATGTATCTCTCACACTGCACGCGGGCGGGTCTCGGATACTTCAGCTCAATACAGACTCCGGACCTCCTACGCTCGTCATGTACACGCTCGTCATGTTATACACGTCCACGCCTCCTGATACTCTCAGAATCTAAACAGAACACCTTGAGCGTTGAGTGGGATTCTTTAACTAGTTTTAGCAAAATGCTAAATGTGGCGATCGGATCTGAACACCAGTGGTTGACTATGAAAAGCTTTTGAAATCTTTTTTTACCACTTGGTATGCACAAGTTGTCAAAAGTTGAATTCTGCTCACCAGTGTTTACAGGTACACCGTATTATTCCCAGGTGTCTCCCCATAAATCCTTTCTGAATCAATTCGCTGTACTCTGAGCGGTATGGTGAATCGCTGGTGAACATGTATTTAGTGTCGTGGTTTCACGAGTCTGTGGTTTTGCGATGGCTGACCTGAAGGAGCAGCGTATCCGTATAAAATTTAAAACCAAACTTGGGAAATTATCAACAGAAACGCATCAATTGATGGAGCAAGCTTTTGGAGACGGGTCTAGGTATTTCAAAAACGGACGAATAGAGACTGATAATGGAGACCGCACTGGTCGGCCATAAGCTGGCATCACAGCAGAAGACTTTCAGAAAGTGAGAATTCTGATTCTTGCGAGCTAACATCCCACAGACGTTCGGGCTCACATGCGGTTCCTCTTTGTCGAAATGTCTTGGCTCAAATTCGTCTAGGGGTTGAACCGCACGTGTCTCATTACACGCCCTAAATTATGCACTTGTGAAGCTTTGGTTAAATTGTCTATCTGATGGCAAGTTAGCGAAATACAAAGTTAATATAACATATAATAATTGTAGCAATAATATCGGGAACTAAATTAACGACCCATAAATGATGTAGGCCACACAGTTGCGATTTGGTTAGAATAATGTTTATTCAGAAAGCAAGCTAATAGCGAAAGTGGTCGTATTTAGAGTTACTGTTATTTTCGAGCGCATATCCATTTGATACAGTTCGATCATTCACAATCTCATCGCGAAACAAGTCCAATACACTGCCTCCTTGACTAGGCGAAAGGTTAAGAGCTCACACCAGGCGCGTGGCTGCTCACCGATCAGAGACTAAGCCCAGCGATACCACACAACGCGACATTATCGAAGTCGTTTCACTTTATAGCTGCCTAAAGACCGACTGTCCGCAATCGCGTCTCAATCCGAACTGTACCCTTTGGCGTCTCCCGCGAAACTGTACAGTTTGGTGTCTAGACCAGAACTGCCCTCTAGCCGGCCGTTGTGGCAGAACAGTTCTGGGCGCTTCAGTCCGGAACCGCGCTGCTGCTACGGTCGCAGGTTCCAGTCCTGCCTCGGCATGGATGTATGTGATGAACTTAGGTTGGTTAGGTTTAAGTAGCTCTAAGTCTAGGGGACTGATGACAGATGTTAAGTCCCATAGTGCTCAGAGCCATCTGAACCATTTAGAACTGCCCCCTGCCCGTCTCCGACCGCGTTTCCCGCGAGCCGAACATGTTCGCTCAGCTGACTAGGGAAGTTCCCTTTCCTGAAGCCGTCCATCTGATTGGCTACAGCTTATTCTGCATTATTTTACATTTTAACATGTTTAAATAATCAAAGCTTGACCACTCTCACGTTCTAAATAAAATAACAATAACATAAATTACACAATAAACGTTAAATTCTTTTACACAAAAGAAATACAATTTCCTTCTTAGCTTTGAATGCCACGGCCAGTAGCCTTGCACCAATGTGCTTTCTGATAAATAAATAAAAGAAAAGTAGCTGTTATCACTCAACTTTACAACAAATATTCTATTACTTAAAGATTCAATATGGTGTCATGGTGTTATCTTTCAACGTGTTTTTTGTGGAGGAAATGATGATGTTATGCTTAACTGAAAATACTGATAAATTTACTATCTCTTTTAAACAAATAAAGTTACAGAATTGATATTTACAACGTTTGTCATTTTAATGATGCGCTTCTATATGAAATGTCGATCGTTAAGATCGACTAAGGCGTTCAGTTTTTAGCATTCAGGTCTCTGTTACAAAACTTGTGAATTTAACAGTAAATCCTAAACTATTATAGATATGATCAGTATTCAAGTTTTATTGGGATCGCCATGAAAATTTATGAAGGCTGGCAGATTAAAATTACTGTGGCTTGACTCCCTGAAGTACTACAGAATTAAATAGTTTTCATAAATGTTTCTCTTCATGGTCGATCTTAGGTCCGCCATATTTAACACTGCTATGCTTCCCTGGGTTTCCGTATGATGTAGGTTCTCGTCTGTCTCACTCGCACACTACAGCGCTTAGGCCTCAATAGACAATAGACGCCTGTGAGTTTCCCCTTCTCGCGGTGAATCTGCGCCCTTTGAAGCAAACGGTCGTCGACGACAGGGTTCGTTTCACAATTCCTGTAGGCTAACCCTTTCGACCATATATTTAAATGAGAGCTCAATGCACATTAACTCACATTCTACACGACGGGAGATGGGCTCTCCAAGACGTATCGTAATGTAGCAAATAATTCCGAGTCTTCCACCTTGGAGGGAAGTAAGCGATCCTGAAGTGTGTCTCGTCACGTAGCCGGGAGGGAGGAGTATGGTTTTCTCTCACACATCAGCGCAGCTGTTGCTAGCCGCTGGGGCAAGGTGCTTGCATACTGCGTGGGGTACAATCTGTTATGCACACTCAAAAATGTTCAAATGTGTGTGAAATCTTATGGGACTTGACTGCTATGGTCATCAGTCCCTAAGCTTACACACTACTTAACCCAAATGATCCTAAGGACTAACACACACACCCATGCCCGAGGGAGGACTCGAACCTCCGCCGGAACCAGCGGCACCGTCCGTGACTGCAGCGCCTTAGACTGCTTTTTTTTATCTTACTTTGTTCGTTTTTGTTCGTGGTATCTGCTCGTGGCCGACGTCGCAAGACACCCGATTCAGTTCGTGGTTGATTCATTAACTCAGTTTTTTTTATTACAGAGGGCAGCTAACCCTTTGACCAAACACGCTGAGTTACCATGCCGGCAGCGGCTAATTCCGCGCGGCTATGCGCACTCCCTCTGAATCTAAAGAACCAGTGATTTAATTTTATTCAATCTTTTTCATGCTCTACATAAAGACTTTATTGGTAATACAACTGCCGGCCGGGCTGGCCGAGCGGTTCTAGGCGTTACAGTCTGGAACCGCGCGACCGCTACGGTTGCAGGTTCGAATCCCGCCTCGGGCATGGATGTGTGTGGTGTCCTTAGGTTAGTTAGGTTTAAGTAGTTCTAAGTTCTAGGGGACTGATGACCTCAGAAGTTAAGTCCCATAGTGCTCAGAGCCATTTGAACCTTTTCATAATACAACTGTCCTGTAAAAATCCTAGTTCAATATCTTCAATACTTTTCGAGATTTAAACTTTTACCTGAAATCCATAACAACTTTCCTGGTGTTACGAAAATGAGCTAGGGATTGTGTAATGTCTTCATTTACATTCTCATCTGAAACTATAAAGAGATCAGCTCACATAAACTATTTCTCTAGAATTTTGATTGATTTCATTACAATTGCTTGATGACGTAATAGTAACCATTTTTAAAATGATTGTTCAATTATGTTTTGTTGTGTGGATAATGTAGAGAGAGTGAGAAAGTATATGATGGGCTTATTTCAATAGTGGCACAAGTCCATTTTTTTCATTCTGAGATACAGAGTTCTAAAGTTAAATGAGCGCTGAAAAATCTGCAGTTGAGATACCAGAAATATTCAAGCATATGGCTTCTAGCTACAGATGAACCTTTCTTTCTGTTTGTTTGAACCATCAGTGTGAGAAGCATTATAGACAGAAAGGTGGAGGTAATGGACTTGCAACACTATTGAAGTAAGCCCTTCATATGGAGAACATACGTAAAATGTGGTTGTCTCACATTATTGCCGGCCGGAGTGGCCGTGTGGCTCTAGGCGCTACAGTCTGAAACTGAGCGACCGCTACGGTCGCAGGTTCGAATGCTGCCTCGGGCATGGATGTGTGTGATGTCCTTAGGTTAGTTAGGTTTAATTAGTTCTAAGTTCTAGGCGACTGATGACCTCAGAAGTTAAGTCGCATAGTGCTCAGAGCCATTCTTACATTATTAGAAACTATGTACAGCGTACCCATGGGAAAGTTGTCGTGCAATCAGGAATCATGTGACGTATGTTAAGTGTGAATGCTTTGGTATGAAAGCAGCCACAAAAAGATAGATGTTAAATCGAGTAGTAGTTCATTTCTGTAGAAAATTCGTATTTAGTTTTACCTAAGTTTAAATTTAGTTTCTTAAATTCAGAATTGCTTTCATAAATTACCTTCTGTAGTACACTGGATGACCAAGGAATTGCCATGAGTACTTGACGTCTGGAGCTCTTCTCATTGGCTGCCTATATCACCAGCCAACAGTGATCAAGCACTGTGTAGCGCTTTGTGCTACACTTGTGTGTACCTAGGAGTAGTGGTACACTTGTGTGTACCTAGGAGTAGCTAGTGAGCCGTATTACTGCACAGACCTCATCATGAACCGTCTTATTGTACAGATCAATGTGGAACAGCTGCAGACTAATTTTTACTGAGATGAAAGAAATTTTACTTTCTGTCGGTTCTGTTATCGGATTTGTAAATCGCCTCTAGTTTTGTACATTATAGTGAACGTCTGGAAATTTTAAGTGGATTTTAAATGGACTTGTTTGGAAGTTATTTGCGTGTGAACTTTCTGGTCGTACTTAACCTCTGCGTGACGTGTTTCGGGAACATCTGGAAGCATTTGAGCGAGTATTTCTTTCTGAAGGTCACCGGATTACTATATATAGTAAGTCGTCAATAGCTGTAGGTCAGTGAACATTAAAACGTTAAAATCATTCTCGTCAGACCGATTAACTTCTGACTGCTTTCGTGTGGAGGACTTATAGGAGAAATAGTCATTGACTTACAGCTTTATTAGTTTGACTGTAAGTGCGGACTCGCTAGCAATTTAAACCATATTTTAGAGACAATGAAGCATAGTTAGGTGAACTTTAAAACGTTTTCAAGGAAGTTATTTAGAACACCGAACGCCCAGAGTTTCTACGAACTTACAGTTTTTGCTTCCAACATTGAGTTGACGGGCATTGCTTGATGGGTTATTTGTCGGATTTTCTTCATCGCTGCCAACGCAGAGTGAAAGGCACTGACCTCAAGATGCTACACGTTACTCCCCATACCAGAGAATAGAATAAGGGTGAGAGCAAAGATTTGGTACCACGGAGGTGATTCAAAAGGAATCGCAGGGAGAACTAAACACTAACAAAGACTTCGAGGAAGCATTCTAAAAACGGCAGAAACAGTAGCATCTGTGAATACTCTTACAAGGGGACTAGTTTCAAGTCAATGCTGCATAATAAGACCCAATTAAGATGTAATAATTATAACACATATCCGGAATTATTGGATACCACTTACCACTTAGCATCTGCTTCCCTCTACTGAGATCTATTCCTGACAAGATCTTATTGAAGACGGATGGCAGTGTTACTGCTCTCCAGTTATCTCCAGCGTCCTACCATGGTCCAAATGTGTGTGAAATCTTATGGGACTTAACTGCTAAGGTCATCAGTCCGAAAGTTTACACACTACTTAACCTAAATTATCCTAAGGGCAAACACATACACCTATGCCCGAGGGAGGACTCGAACCTCAGCCGGGACCAGCCGCACAGTCCATGACTGCAGCGCCCTAGACCGCTCGGCTAATCCCGCGCGGCCCTACCCTGGTTGGAGGATGAATGGGGGGGGGGGGGAGGTGGGAGGGCAGTGGAGCGGATTCATTTCGGGCAAAAGATTGTACTACAGTTTTTACCACAAAATAAGGCATTTCAGTGTTTGCATACAGTCCGCGTCATACACTACTGGCCATTAAAATTGCTACACCACGAAGATGACGTGCTACAGACGCGAAATTCAACCGACAGGAAGAAGATGCTGTGATATGCAAATGATTAGCTTTTCAGAGCATTCACACAAGGTTAGCGCCGGTGGCGACACCTACAACGTGCTGACATCAGGAAAGTTTCCAACCGATTTCTCATAGACAAACAGTAGTTGACCAGCATTGCCTGCTGAAACGTTGTTGTGATGCCTCGTGTAAGCAGGAGAAATGCGTATCATCACGTTTCCGGCTTTGATAACGTCGGATTGTAGCCTATCGCGATTGCGGTTTATCGTATCGCGACATTGCTGCTCGCGTTGGTCGAGATCTAATGACTGTTAGCAGAATATGGGATCGGTGGATTCAGGAGGGTAATACGGATCGCCATGCTGGATCCCAACGGACTCATATCACTAGCAGTCGAGATGACAGGAATCTTATCCGCATGCCTGTAACGGATCGTGCACCCACGTCTCGATCCCTGAGTCAACAGATGGGGACGTTTGCAAGACAACAACCATCTGCACGAACGGTTCGACGACGTTTGCAGCAGCATGGACTATCAGCTCGGAGACCAGGGTTGCGGTTACCCATGACGCTGCATCACAGACAGGAGTGCCTGCGATGGTGTACTCAACGACGAACCTGGGTGCACGATGGCAAAATGTCATTTTTTCGGATGAATCCTGGTTCTGTTTACAGCATCATGATGGTCGCATCCGTGTTTGGCGTCATCGCGGTGAACGCACATCGGAAGCGCGTATTTGTCATCGCCATACTGGCGTATCACCCGGTGTGATGGTATGGGGTGTCATTGGTTACACGTCTTGGTCACCTCTTGTTCGCATTGACGGCACTTTGAACAGTGGACGTTACATTTCAGATGTGTTACGACCCGTGGCTGTACCCTTCATTCGGTCCCTGCGAAACACTACTTTTCAGCAGGATGACGCACGACCGCATGTTGCAGGTCCTGTACGGGCCTTTCTGGATACAGAAAATGTTCGACTGCTCCCTGGCCAGCACATTCTCCAGATCTCTCACCAATTGAAAACGTCTGGTCAATGGTGGCCGAGCAACTGGCTCGTCACAATACGCCAGTCACTACTCTTGATGAACTGTGGTAGCTGCATGGGCAGCTGTACCTGTACATGCCATTTAAGCTCTGTTTGACTCAATGCCCAGGCGTATCAAGGCCGTTATTACGGCCAGAGGTGGTTGTTCAGGGTACTGATTTCTCAGGATCTACCCACCCAAATTTCGTGAAAATGTAATCACATGTCAGTTCCAGTATAATATATTTGTCCAATGAATACCCGTTTATAATCTGCATTTCTTGTTGGTGTAGCTGTAGTTTCCAGCCGCAGGGCCATAACAAACCGCTTACATCAGTGGATTTCCACTTTTGCGGTCCCTACGTTGGCTATAATGATTGCCCATTCGTCTTCCTTCCGCTCACATTCTTTCTTTACTGCATCACGTGCCTGCAACACCGCCGAATGGCATTTAACTTCAGGGTTGGCAGTGGTCATAATGGTATGACTACGTACTCATCACAGTACACAGTCCAGAATTATACTCACTGGAACCATTTGTTCGGATTGCTTTCCTGATTTATCTACAAGAGAATCCTTCATAACAGTACACTCTACGAAAATAATTCGATGAACGTATAATCTGAAACGTCATCAAATGTTTGGTTTTCGTCATCTGTTTAATCGTCAAGAACTTTGTACTTTGTAAATAATTTGCTCTAGACGTTTCCCCTCTACGCTGTAGATTTTCAACACAAAATCAGCGCTAAAGCACACATACGCACTAAACACAGACAGCCTGAACGTCAGCTAAGGCTTTGAAACAACAGATAATAACAAAGGTTTCAAAAACGACGAATTTTTCCAACGTTACTGCTTCTGAAACTTCCTGTCAGATTAAAACTGTCTGCCCGACCGAGACTCGAACTCGGGACCTTCGCCTTTCGCGGGCAAGTGCTCTACCATCTGAGCTACCGAAGCACGACCCACGCCCGGTACTCACAGCTTTACTTCTGCCAGTATCTCGTCTCCTACCTTCCAAATTTTACAGAAGCTCTCCACATATTCGCGGGACAACCCAAAATTGTGGCTGATATACTGCACTTCATTCCATTCCTCGATGCTTACAGTTATTACATCATGGGAAGTGGGGTCAGGATGGTGTAGACATGAGCTCTACCCAAGTGCAGGACGCCTCTCTCCCATAAACTAATTAAATATAGAATATGCAAACTGAATTAAAGAATATATTACGGACATTGATTTGAATTTCATGGACTGAGATTATTTCTCTCAAGCACATGGGAAGAGGGGGAGGGAAGGGGGGTTTGGGGGACAGGAGATGAAGATTTGTGTAGTATTTTCTAGGAGGGGGAAAAGTGGCTGAGAAGTGAACTGGGCAGGGGTAACAAAAAAAGAATTCTCTCTTTTCCCACAGGTATGGGGAAAGAGAATGGGGTTGGTGAGGGGGGGAGCTGGGGGGGTTCTGAGAAGGATAGATTGTCGCCAACGGATCGTAAATCAATTAGCTTAATAATAGATATCCCAGGGAGTTATAAATGAATTAACATAACAATAGGTTAAGGGATTATATCATTAATTTAATTAAAAAACATACCAATCCGATATCAAAAGTGTCCCAGGACCGGTATTATCCAAGACTTCCAGTTAGTATTCAGCTAAATGCAACAATATCTACTTAGGTGTATATGCTGCTAGATTAGCCTTCTGGACAACTGCAGTAATACTGATAATTACGTTGCGGCAAAGATGGAGTTGGGCAACTTGTTCCACGTTTTAAACCTCTTCTTTATCCATATTGTAAACGGTATTTATTCACACGTCATGCGCGAGTATCAGAATGAACTACTCCATTTACCAACAGCTGTGCTATGTGGACACCATGTCAACTATATCTCAAGCTGTTGATAATCAGTTTACTTCTACAAAAGATGTACAAAACTGATATTATGACTGATTATAAGGTGTACAAATACATACAGATTCAGAATCCTTCATACTCTGTGATGATCTTGAATAGGGTCTTAGTTCGAATTCAATCTACTCCACTTCCTGCTTTATGCTCTAAGGGGGTACACTATTTTAATACAGGCCACGAAATGTCAGAATTGTGTTTTTTGTTGTAGGTAATGGAGGGCACAGTGTGGGATCTGTGTCTTGTGTTCATAAAACCAGCCCAGTCATTTAGAATAGTTTCACTTAATTTAGCACATTTTATCGTGTTCCCATTATTGTTATATTTGATTTAAATCTTGATAGCCGATATTTGTCTACTACAGTTCCTGACATTTTTGTTTCAGTGTTTTACTGTAGCAAATACTTGTTTAACAGCACCATCTCTTCATGATACATAGATAGAGACGCTTGTATTTGCCTACTAAGGCACGTGAAAGACACTTGCAAAAGACGTAACGTTTTATGACACTATTCGCTAGGACATACTATGCTACGAGGGGTTTTGTGGCATATGGGGTTGATCAGCCGGCCGGTGTGGCCGTGCGGTTCTAGACGGTTCAGTCTGGAACCGCGTGACCGCTACGGTCGCAGGTTCGAATCCTGCCTCGGGCATGGATGTGTGTGATGTCCTTAGGTTAGTTAGGTTTAAGTAGTTCTGAGTTCTAGGTGACTGATGACCACAGATGTTAAGTCCCATAGTGCTCAAAGCCATTTTTTTGGGGTTGATCCGTACTGCTGATAGTGAAGATTGGAGAAGCGAGAGCGCGAAAACAAATCCACCAACGAATGAACTCAGGAACGTAATACCTTTAGTTTTCTATCTACGGCGTCAGTTTAATCAGCTGGCAGCGTGATTATTGTGGACTTTTTAAATGTATCACACAGGGCACACACTACATTTTCCCAATTCTTACCGATGAAGTAATCGATTTCATGGAAGCCGTAATTTGTTGTGAAACGATATCACTTCGAGCTCGCAATAAGCCTTAACACCTGACGAGACAATGTTGTTGCGCCTGTGTAAGCAGAACCGGTTTACGCCTCTGCTCTCACGCACGAGGCCGGAAATATACGAGTACACTTAACAATTCGTGTGTACTCATTACGTCTCGGGCAGAGCTCATGTTCTACAAACTGCTCTAATTAGCGCTTAATTCAACGTACGGCGGATAATTTATTGAGTAAATGAAGGAATTATCTTCATTAGCGGCTCTGCGTCGCGTTATTAGCGAGCTGAGCAGGGTGCGCTGCGATGCATTATTATTTAATTTGTCGGATGTCGCACAGGGAAAAACAAAAATGCTGGTCATATAGCATTTTAACACAGTCTAGAATAGAAGTATTGCAGAAAAACACCGATTTATAGACTGTGATAACACAATCCAAGGGGAAAAAGAAGTCTCACCACTAAGGAATTATTCATATGGGACCGAAGTCGGTAGATTTGATGTACATGCGTAGACAAACAAATGATTACAGTTTCAGAAATAACGGACGGTTTATTCACGATAAAGAGCTTTATAAATTGAGCAAATACATTACTGGCCATTAAAATTGCTACACCAAGAAGAAGTGCAGATGATAATCGGATATTCATTGGACAAAATATTATACTAGAACTGACATGTGATTACATTTTCATGCAATTTGGGTGCATAGATCATGAGAAATCAGTACCCAGAACAACCAACTCTGGCCGTAATAACGGCCTTGATACGCCTGGGCATTGAGTCAAACAGAGCTTGGATGGCGTGTACAGGTACAGCTGCCCATGCAGCTTCAACACCGTACCACAGTGCATCTGGAGTAGTGACTGGCGTATTGTGACGAGCCATCTGCTCGGCCACCGTTGACCAGACGTTTTCAGTTGGTGAGAGATCTGGAGAATGTGCTAGCCAGGGCAGCATTCGAACATTTTCTGTATCCAGAAAGGCCCGTACAGGACCTGCAACATACGGTCGTGCATTATTCTTCTGAAATGTAGGGTTTCGCAGGGATCGAATGAAGGGTAGAGCACCGAATCGTAACACATCTGAAATGTAACGTCCATTGTTCAAAGTACCGTCAATACGAACAAGAAGTGACAGAGACGTGTAACCAATGGCACCCCATACCATCACGCCGGGTGATACGCCAGTATGGCGATGACGAATACACGCTTCCAATGTTGGTTCACCGCGATGTCGTCAAGCACGGATGCGACCATCATGATGCTGTAAACAGAACCACGATTCATCCGAAAAAATGACGTTTCCCCATTCGTGCACCCAGGTTCGTCGTTGAGTACACCATCGCAGGCGCTCCTGTCTGTGATGCAGCGTCAAGGGTAACCGCAGTCATGGTCTCCGAGCTGATAGTCCATGCTGCTGCAAACGTCGTCGAACTGTTCGTGCAGACGGTTGTTGTCATGCAAACGTCCCCATTTGTTGACTCAGGGATCGAGACATGGCTGCACGATCCGTTACAGCCATGCGGATAAGATGCCTGTCACGTCCACTGCTAGTGATACGAGGCCATTGGGATCCAGCACGGCATTCCGTATTACCCTCCTGAACCCACCGATTCCATATTCCGCTAACAGTCATTGGATCTCGACCAACGCGATCAGCAATGTCGCGATACGATAAACCGCAACCCCGGTCAACTGCTGTTTGTCTGTGAGAAATCGGTTAGATACTTTCCTCATGTCAGCACGTTGTAGGTGTCGCCATCGGCGCCAACCTTGTGTGAATGCTCTGAAAAGCTAATCATTTGAATATCACAGCATCTTCTTCCTGTCGGTTAAATTTCGAGTCTGTAGCACGTCATCTTCGTGGTGTAGCAATTTTAATGGCCAGCAGTGTAAATAACGTGTTGGTAAGTTGAGTAAATCAGTAACGTGTTGGTCCACCCCTGGCCCTTATGCAAGCAGTTATTCGGCTTGGCATTCATTTATAGAATTTTTTGATCTCCTCCTGAGAGATATCGTGCCAAATTCTGTCCAATTGGCTCGTTAAATCGTCAAAATCCCGAGCTGGTTGGAGGGCCTATAATTCTCCTTACGTTCTCAATTAGATCCAGCAAACTTGCTGCACAATATAGGGTTTGACAAGCGCATTGACAAGCTGTTATCGTGTTAATATTTCAAGCCTCGGATGGCTTCTCATGAAGGGTAACAAAACGGGGTGTACAATATCGTTGCCGGACCGCTGTGCTGTAAGGAAGCAGCGGATGACAACCAAAGCGATAGTGCTATGAAAAGCACATCTGGTTGACAAGCCACATGGTGAGCCACAGTAAAGCTGGTCTCCCACCACTGACCAGGGCATCTCCAGTCACGTCGTCGCTGGTCATCGAGGTTTAATTCGAAGCGAGACTTATCACTGAAGACAGTTCTACTCCAGTAAATGATATTCCAGACTGAACGTGTCCGACATCACTGCAAACGGGATTGTTGGTGTACAGAAGTCATTGGTTGTCAGTGAAAAGGACGCCGTGAGCTCAGCTCCCGTTCTGTGAACCGCTTGTCAATGGTTTTTGCTGGAACTGAAATACCAGATGATTAATCTGTGGCTCTAAGTGATGCTCTGGTCCCGGTGAGGTTCGAGTCCTCCCTCGGGATGGGTGTGTGTTTGTCCTTAGGATAATTTAGGTTAATTGGTGTGTTAACTTAGGGACTGATGACCTTAGCAGATTTCACACACATTTGAGCATTTTTTTATGTTCTGACGAATGCTCGGTCGCCACATTCTGACGTCTCTCTATGTCAACCCCTTCCTTCTTGCTGCTTTGTTGAGCCATGGTTCACCCAGTCCTGCCAACAGTGGCACCACTCCTATTCAAATGTCAGGCGTTTCACCGACCACTCCAACCGGCTTCTTTGAGCTCATGTCCTCTGTCAAATGCAGACATCTGCGTAAATTGTTCGCTAGCCTGTTTGCAAGCATAGTTTCTGTTCAACTGAGTGCACGGGATGAAATTTGCAAGTAATTTACGCCCTGGTGTCGACATGAACCCTGTTTACTATCCTTGCCTGGTGTGTGGTAATAATATGCTGTAGCGTCACACATTGAACTATAGGCTGCCGAAGTTTACTGTTTTGCATTTTCTATTAATATTCGTATTTTTTTTCCATGGCAAATCCCGGTTTAGTAACAGAACAGCTGCAGTGTGTAACAGTGTCGAAGACATAAAATGACTTTTAGCTTAATAATAGGAATATTTATATATGTGATTGGAGAGAGAGAGATTGATTTTTGATTGTGACTTTACTTTAAGTCGTAACTGGTACCTGAATTTTGGTCGCTGCCTTCTTAAATGATACAGCTTCTGCACCAGTTGGTGACGTATTATAATTTGGAGGAAGTTATTGTTCTTTAAGATTTAAAATACGGCTCTGTTGGTTACTTGGCAGTATTGCGGATAGCTTTGAGCCCAAGTTTTCGTAGCTTTTCATACCTAAGGGACCGCTGTTGTAAGTAAATAAGATCAAACAACAATGTGCTTTTCGTGAGAAAAGGAGATTGCTTGGCACACAAACTTCCTTCAAACTACACGTCCTGCTACATCAAAATTGGTCAGTGGAGTTCAGCACCGTACTGTTATACAAGAACATAATCCAGTTACTGTAATTAAGAACTTATGAGAGGTCGTTACGTATTGAATGACAATTTTGTCGACTGATAGCCGGCGACGACAATGAAGTTCACCTCCTTTTCCAAAAAGAGATATTTCTATTCTTCACTTCCAGAAAATTTGTATTATGAAACGTCCCCTTTGAACAATTATACATGACTGTGCTTAAACTGACACACAATATTTTTAGCGCAACGCAATCTGACTTTCAAAAATCCCTACAAAAGAATGGCCCTGACTAACATTAACCTATACGTTTCACAAATCGCTTACCTCACAAAAATCTTCGTTACTCGAACTACTGCAATACAGCGAGCGCCACTACTGCCAGCTAAATAAAAGATTCAAACGATTGAAGGCACTTACTACTCATAGGCACAGTTAGCAAAAGAAAGATTTTGATAGATAACAAACAATGTATTTACCTTAACATTGTTCAAAAGTCATATTATATGTATCAGTTCATGACATCCAGTCTTACAAATGTACTGTCTCTGATGGACACACGTCCAGATCATCCGCTCTCAAAAATGCGCCATCTCACTTCCCACATCCACCACTGCTGGCGGCTCACCTCCAACTGCGCAACGCTACGCGCTGTTAACATCCAGCTGCCCAACACTACAATGGCAGACAACAATGCAAACTAGCCACAGACTGCACACAGCACAGCCAGTGATTTTCATACAGAGCGCTACGTGGCGTTACCAATAAAAAAACAAACAGCCTACTTACGAGGTGCATTCAAGTTCTAAGGCCTCCGATTTTTTTTCTCCGGACTGGAAAGAGATAGAAACATGCGCATTGCTTTAAAATGAGGCCGCGTTCATTGTCAATACGTCCCAGAGATGGCAGCACTTTATGGCAGATGGAATTTTACCGCCAGTGGCGAGAATGAGAACTGTTTTAAATACTTAAAATTGCAACGTTTTCCTTACTTGAACAGCGCGCAATCATTCGTTTTCTGAATTTGCGTGGTGTGAAACCAATTGAAATTCATCGACAGTTGAAGGAGACATTTGGTGATGGAGTTATGGATGTTTCGAAAGTGCGTTCGTGGGTGCGACAGTTTAATGAAGGCAGAACATCGTGTGACAACAAACCGAAACAATCTCGGGCTCGCACAAGCCGGTCTGACGACACAATCGAGAAAGTGGAGAGAATTGTTTTGGGGGATCGCCGAATGACTGTTGAACAGATCGCCTCCAGAGATTGGCATTTCTGTGGGTTCTGTGCACAAAGTCCTGCATGACGTCCTGAAAATGCGGAAAGTGTCATCCAGGTGGATGCCACGAATGCTGACGGACGACCACATGGCTGCCTATGTGGCATGTTGCCAAGCAATGTTGACGCACAACGACAGCATGAATGGGACTTTCTTTTCGTCGGTTGTGACAATGGATGAGACGTGGATGCCATTTTTCAATCCAGAAACAAAGCGCCAGTCAGCTCAATGGAAGCACACAGATTCACCGCCAACAAAAAAATTTCGGGTAACCGCCAGTGCTGAAAAAATGATGGTGTCCATGTTCTGGGACAGCGAGGGCGTAATCCTTACCCATTGCGTTCCAAAGGGCACTACGGTAACAGGTGCATCCTACGAAAATGTTTTGAAGAACAAATTCCTTCCTGCACTGCAACAAAAACGTCCGGGAAGGGCTGCGCGTGTGCTGTTTCACCAAGACAACGCACCCGCACATCGAGCTAACGTTACGCAACAGTTTCTTCGTGATAACTCTGAAGTGATTTCTCATGCTCCCTACTCACCTGACCTGGCTCCTAGTGACTTTTGGCTTTTTCCAACAATGAAGGACTCTCCGTGGCCGCAGATTCACCAACCGTGCTGCTACTGCCTCAGCGATTTTCCAGTGGTCAAAACTCCTAAAGAAGCCTTCGCCGCTGCCATGGAATCATGGCGTCAGCGTTGTGAAAGATGTGTACGTCTGCAGGGCGATTACGTCGAGAAGTAACGCCAGTTTCATCGATTTCGGGTGAGTAGTTAATTAGAAAAAAAATCGGAGGCCTTAGAACTTGAATGCACCTCGTACAGTATACATAAATGTTTGGCAACTCTTACACACACTCTACTCGGTTTGAAACGTCCCCTTTAAACAATTATACAGGACTGTGCTTAACCTGACACACAATATTTTTAGCGCAACGCAATCTGACTTTCAAAAATCCCTACAAAAGAATGGCCCTGACTAACATTAACCTATACCTTTCACAAATCACTTACCTCACCAAAAATCTTCGTTACTCGAACTACTGCAAAACAGCGAGCGCCACTACTGCCAGCTAAATGAAAGATTCAAACTACGGAATGCACTAACTACTGATAGGCATAATTAGGAAATGAAAGATTTTAATAGAGAACAAACAATGTATTTACCTTAATAGTGTTGAAAAATCATAATATACAGAACAGATCATGACATCCAGTCTTACAAATTTCCAAACTCCGCCATCTCTCTCCCCACATCCACCACTGCTGGCGGCTCACCTCCAACTGCGCAACACTACGCGCTGTTCACATCCAGCTGCCGCTGCCCAACACTACAATGGCAGACAACAATGCAAACTAGCCACAGACTGCACACAGCACAGCCAGTGATTTTCATACAGAGCGCTACGTAACGTTGCCAATAAGAAAACAAACAGTCAACTTACATAGCCCCCATGCTCCCCACAAAAAATTTTACAAATTGTTTTGGGCAGTGGCCAATAATGATTTGATAAAATTTTCCATAATTACATTAACAAAGAAATCAAATGCCCACACTTATTGATACAATGTTGGTCAAAAGCTAAAATTTTCTCACAGTCCATAAAGACAGTCCTGATCGTTCATCACAGTAAAATAGCAGTGTTTCTCACAAAGTCTGAGCAGTAAAAGAAAATGCACACAGAAGTAGTGGATTTCCATGCTGTCTTGAAGAAGTAGTGATGTCCTTCCAACGGAAAGACAGTGCTGACTCTTGACATGCAGACAGGTAATGGGCCATAACAGAGCAAACGCACAGCAGAGTCAGTCGAAGTTTTGAAGAATATTGGTAGGTAGGTCATCACAGAGCAGACACACAGTAGTGCTGGTAGAGATTATGGTATTGGTGGGCCACCAGAGGTGCAGACCCACTGTAGTCCTTGTAGAAATAATGGTATTGGTGGGCCATCAAAGATGCAGACCCACTGTAGTCCTTGTAGAGATGGCTAGCAGCCATCCGTTGCGACTGTGCAGGTGCACAATCACCATCGAAGATTGTTGCGGACAATATACCAAGTCCATAAGCCACCACTTGTGCATGCACAGAAAATTTTTTTTGAAATGTCCTTAGAACCAGCAATGCTGTTATCTAGTCCCTTGCTGAATTATTAACACACATGCAAACACTATCAGTCCCTACTTCTCACATATTGTCCATATACTATGACCAACAGAAACACGTGCAGTGAAATGTAACTTAATTTGAAGAACTGGTGTCTATACAATTATAAATTTACAACATGAAAATACAATTACAAAGGTACAAAATACATCATTAAAGAACATAATAGTACAGATAAGATTTGTAGTAATATGGGCGTTACAAAAGAATCGAAATAACATATACATCAGTGTTACAGGAATTATGACATAAGTACATACATAGAAGGTCTGAATATCTTTCGAAACATCAACTTCGCACGTGAGCATTAAAACAAAACAGAATAAATAATGTCTAAGCATCTTTACAAAGCAAATAACATTATTAGAAAAATTCTACAATATAACTCTTATTAGCTAAACACATAAAGACAGGAAAAACAGAAATATGCAAGAGTACACAAACACATAGGGGGATAACACAATGGAAAGGACAGGGTTCGTTTTCAGTGTAACATTTGGTACTGCAGTCCAACCCAAAACTTCATTCCATATCTTTCGTCTTATTTCAACATTTGTTTTCACCAAAATATCCTATCCAAGCATGCTTTCTGTATTTATGTGTTCACATATTTCTTACCTCATTATTTATTTTCCATTATCTTACATCATTTATTTCCAAGATAATCCTACCTAAACTTCTTGTCTCTAAACCCTACTTTTTTGTTCATCTCATCTTTCAAAATACTTTTTTTGGCCAAACCATATTCTTACAGCTTCTCAATGCATTTCTTCCAATTCATCACAACTCATTCTCTTATATAGTCTACCCCCTCTTAAGCTAACTTAAATCTACTCAGCTCAGATGCTAAACTAAGGGACGAGGCAATGCAGCAGCACAAAACAATTAATACAAATAGCAATGACAAAAAAAATACAAATGGGCAAAGCAATTGCAATATTACAACTAATATAAGGCACTGTGCAGCAAGCAAGAAAAATAAATCAGTAGTAAAACTGGCTTAACAAATACAAAGTCAAATTCAGTAACACTATGCCTGGCGAACAGCAGCAGCAAATGCTATAACTTATACCTAAACATGAGAAAGCTCAAGCAGAAAAAATAGTACACTAAAGACAACAATGCAGATAAGGGAAATGTCTATTCACATCTTAATGTCTGTCATTAAAGTGGTGCACCACAACTTATTCTACAAAATAAATTACCAAGTACTTGAAAAGAAAATTATGAATGCAGTTCCTGTGAAGGTAAATGTCTTTTTGTGCTCCCTCATTTTTTTGAAAAAATTATTATTTACTCGACCTGTAGACAAAATATTTATATTAGTACATCTATAAAATTTTATTTTAACCAATGCTGCAGTGCAGCTAGAAACTAGATATTAAACGAAATGAGCAAATATATACATAAAGCAAGCCATATGGCATTTCTCTCAACTAGCAAGACAATAGATGTAAAAATGTTCGTCATTTCATTAGGCAATTTAGTAAATATCATAAATTAAGAGCTCCACAGTGTAATCATATGTTTTCAAGTTCGACCGTGTCGTTTTTGCGATGCTTTCTACAAAGGAACGTCAATAGCGAGGATAATAGCCTCCCTTTTTTTTCTCCACCTGTGCCTCTGAAAGGCACACGCTAATGGCTTTTTTCCAGGCGACTGTCGCCCAGCTTGGTTCCCACAACGCATTACGTGCAGGTGGTCACTTAACTTTCTTACCGAAATATTTACTACACCAGTTTCCGCTACAGTGACAGTCTCATATAAAAATATTTCACAGGTCAAGAATTTGCGTTACAAATATGTAGAAACAAAATGCTATTGATATAACAGTGTCCAAAAAATTTTCGTCGGCATTGTAATACATTCACGCATTTACATACATTTCATAACTCAAAGTACGATTCTTGGTTTCCAACAACCTTTTTCACAAACCAGAGTCCCTAAACACTACTCATTATTCCTTACCTTATTCATAAACACTTCTTCAATATTTCATCATAACAGATACGTAGCATAATCAAATAACTCATATAGCATCAGCTTATTGATCATAAACATACCGCAACAGCATAATACACATAGTCATCGTAATAATAACATCATAACACCTCAGTCAACTCTCAAAATCGTCGTAGCTTCCTCCAATAACTTCAAAACCTAAAAAAAATTCTCTGTTCATGTCAAAAGAGTCATCTGCCTCAAACGTACTTTAAAAATCGTGATCCCATACCAAATATATCATTCAAAGCTCTCATAATATCACAATGGGTCCAAAAAAATATGAACAGTTTACAAAGTACAGACAAAATACAATTTCGTAAGTGTGAAGTTATCCAACTGTGTAATTACGTAAACATTTGTCACTGATGTAATAAAAAAAATGTTTGTTTCTCTGTTAAATAATCAGATAGCTGTGTAATTTATGTTTTAGAGAAATATGGTACCGATGTGTAAAGTTGCATAAGCAAATACCATATTAGCTAGGGCTCCCTGTGCTTGCCAAACACATGGTACACAAAGTAAGCGTGTACCCCCCTGAGGATTAATGTAATTATACCCTCAGGTGTTACAGATTACAGCAATGGAATGAAATGTATCACGGAAAACCTTTGTATCATTGTACTTCAAATATCTTTAAAAATAAATGATTTAAGTACAAAATTAATCACTCAAATACGTGTCCTGTAGCGCTAAATGTGCGTCTTGCTGTAAGATAATCTCTGTGGAAGTGTCGTAGTTATCGTCCTCCGAAAGCTAAGTTCTGCAGAAGCCGATGTACTTACCTCATGATACACCAAATTTCAAGTAAACCAGAATGTTGCATTAAAATCTCATTAGCAGTACTGGTAAATGTTCTAAGTATGTGAGTCTTATAGTCGTTACGCATTGGTGCACTAACAAGCAAGAATGTACACACACAATAACACTGTGTCATCTGTTCACCATAACAATGCATTCGTAATTTCTGTTTAAATAAGTTCTCTCGGTTCTTGACTGGATATTTTACTTGAAACATTGTTGCATGTTAACAGATTCTAAGTCTGACAAAGCCTACTAGCAATGTAAAGTGAAAAGTTATATGGCAAAGACAAAGTTAAAAAGCAGATTATCTTTCAATAAACGGTTTTACATGTGAAATGTGGTGTAAACCTTTACTCTTCCTAGTACGCAGCGTTTCAACTTCAACGCAATTATCATGTGGTATACGTCGGATTCTGTAAGGTCCATTGTAAACTAGAAAGAATTTGTGACTCAAGTGCTTCTTATGTGACAATGAATGAGCTTTAATGAGAACTTTCTGAGCAATATATAATTTCTTTGCATTTTCTTTACCGTGTAGTTTTCCCCTTTTGTCTGCTGCAGATTTTATATTTTTAATAGCCAAATCAATTATGTCTGTGTCGAAGTTTACGTGTATTCGGGAAAGGTACAAGCTCTCTGATTCTGTTCGGTGGTTCTTCATTCTTTTGTACAAGAGTAGGTGGTAAAGCAGTGGAGTCATGAGGCATTTCATTCAGCACGTTTTGAAATAAGTGTAAATATGTGTCCCAATGCTGATGCTTTCTGTGACAAAGTCTGCAAAGCTTATTGATTTCTTTTATAATCCGTTCAGAGGGGTTACAATGTGGTGAGTACAATGAAATAAAAACAGGTTTGATTTTATGATTCCGAAGCATGCGTGACCAAACAGCAGATCTGAATTGCGGTCCGTTATCTGAAATGACTTTACTAACGTGTCCAACTTCACGTAAGAAATTTTTAACAAAGGCGTTGGATACAGACCGCCCAGCGGCTTTACGTAACGGTGTGAAAGAAACAAATTTTGAAGTAAGTTCAACAGCGACTAGAACGTACGAAAATCCATTAGATGTTCTGACAAGCGGTCCCAAGAGATCAACAGCAGCAAATTCTTTTAATTTAGAAGGAATGATAGGAAACAGCGGAGCACGATGGGAGATAGTAGATGGTTTCGCCTTTTGACAAAGTTTACAAATAGACAAGACTCTTCGAATTCTGTTTTCCATATTGTTAAAATAACTAGTCGTTCGAAGAATATGATAACATTTTCGTGGGCCAAAATGTGCATAGCTGAAATGAATGTACCAAATGAGCTTATTAACAAAATCGTCAGGAATGCAAAGTACCCATAGCTTGTCATCAACAGTGCAGCGTTTGAACAGTATGTTGTTTCTAACCAGATAATAATGCCGAATCTGTGTGTGTGTCTTTTCATGCCATTTGCTCTTGATGTCTTTCCAAATCGGATCTTTATCTTGTTCATGAGCAATGTCCTTTAAAGATGTGGTGATGAAGTTTTCAAAGGCGACTTTCTGAATGTAAAGAATACTGAAATTTTTCTCGAGGTTGCCTTCTGTGTTACTTTTCTCAAGCCCAGCCGGTGCACGTGACAGTGCGTCCGCAACAATGTTCTCCTTGCCGGGAATGTAGACTACTGTGAAGTGGAATTCTTGCAGAAACGATGCCCAACGTTTTAACCTGTCATGATTTAATTTTGAAGACATAAGAAATTGTAATGCACGATGATCACTGTATACTTTTACGTGCTTACCAGAAAGAAAGAAACGGAATTTGTTAAATGCCCAAACGATAGCTAAAGCTTCTAATTCAGTAACGGAATAATTTTTTTCAGATTTTGTTAGCACTCAGCTAGCAAAAGCAATGGTTTTCTGAATGGTAGTGTCATTTTCTATGGCTTCTTGAAATAAATGGGCACCAAGACCGACTTTAGAAGAATCCGTGCTAAGGCAGAAATCTTGTGACAGATCTGAATGAGCTAGTACTGGCGCGTTAAGTAGCGATTCTTTCAAAGAATTGAATTCCAACTGTGCTTGTTCGTCCCAATTCCAAATAGTTTTTTTTCCAGTGAGAGAACAAAGTTTTGGTGTAACTAGAATTTGCATATTCAGAAAACGACGGTAAAAATTTACGAGACCTAGAAAACTGTGGACTTGTCTTTTTGTGGATGGAACGGGAATGGCTCTGATTGCTTCTAACTTTTCAGGATCCGGCGGAATGCCTTCAGAAGAAATAATATGTCCCAAAAACCTCACCTTTGACCTACCGAATTCAGACTTTTCCAAGTTAACTGTAATTCCAGATTCTGCCAAAATACGTAACAAACTGTTGAGGATGCGATTATGTTGTTCCCATGAAGCTTCTGCTATTAGAATATCGTCCACATATAAGGTGATGTGACGTTTTAAGAACTCAGGTAATATGGAATTTAGCCCGCGAATGAATGCTGCCGAAGAAATGTTCAAACCAAAAGGAAGTTTCCGAAACTGATAACAAACGCCGAAACAAAGGAAAGCTGTGTATTTTCTACATTCTGGATGAAGTTCGATCTGATAAAAGCTGGATCTAAGATCAATAGAAGACAACACTTTTACACCATTAAAATTTTGAAGAAGTTCTTCCAACGTTTGCGGCCTGTCTGTTTCAGGAATAATGATAGTATTGATTTGTCTCGAATCTAAGACAAGCCTGATCGATCCATTTTTCTTCTCAACAACATGTAATGGATTGTTGTATGAGTTTACTGCAGGCTCAATAATGCCCTCGTCAAGCATAGATTGTATTTCTGTTCTAACACGGTCCCTATAATGTGCTGGAATTACGTATGGTCTAACACAAAATTTAGTATGCTCACGAACACGAAATTGGTATTGAAATCCCTTGATTGTTCCTGTTTTGTGAGTAAAAACTGTGGAATGTGCTTGTAAAATCTCAAAAAGATCCTGCCTATCAGTGTCATTACAATTCTCAATTGTTTGAATTTTATTCTGAATTAACTCATTAATTTCAAATATGCCGTCGATATCGGCCTTGTCAGTACTTGCAGTGTGATTGTTAGTGTCTAGTTCCGTAGAAAATTCCGAACTGTTGTCTAATAGAAGGTAAAGCCGATTAATTTCCTCATCATGGTTTGAGAGCCAATTTCAAAGCTATTGACTTACCTTCCTTCTCTAAACTTATTTCAGCATCGTGAAAGTTTAAGATTGCTTTGTATTCATTCAAAAAGTCTACTCCCAATATAATTTCCGTCGACAATAATGAAACAATAAGAAAGTTCATAGAGAAGATGTGGCTTTGGCAAAAGAATTCTAAATTGGTTTGTTGGCGTACATCTACACTTTTTTCAAAGATTGCACCTTGTAATTTAATCTTACGTAACGGAAGTGTGGGGAAATCGTTCGATATGTTGCATTTTCTAAAAGCTGTTTCACTAATTACTGAAATGGGACTGCCAGAATCAAGTACTGCCGTAAATTTTACGTCAATTACAGTAATGTGAATCACAGGATATGCAATGTTGTTATTTTTTACGTTGTGTTTTTGGAGTAAGATGTCCCTACTGTCTTCCATTTTTACGTAATTACTAGCTACGGCAGCTGCGTCGTCAATTTCATAAGTACGTTTTGTGGCTGCCAGCGGTATGAGTCATTGCCTATTGTGTCTTTGTTGGCGAGCGTCTTTATTGGGATTTGGAGACCTAACTTCTACAAATTCACCTTGTCGAGAGGACTCTGCTCTGTTTGAATCCCGCCAGTACTGATGCAATTCAGGTCTGTCGTTACGATCATATCGTCTGTCGTCATGTCGGTAGATTCCATAGTTTCTTTCTTGTCGGTCACGTGGTGGAGAATTTCTCCCTGAATCGTAACTGCGCGCTGGACCGTTGCATCTGAAGTTATTCTGTCTCCCTTGATAATAATTATTTTGGTTCCCATATTGCCTGTTGCCGGCCGAAGTAGCCGTGCGGTTAAAGGCGCTGCAGTCTGGAACCGCGAGACCGCTACGGTCGCAGGTTCGAATCCTGCCTCGGGCATGGATGTTTGTGATGTCCTTAGGTTAGTTAGGTTTAACTAGTTCTAAGTTCTAGGGGACTAATGACCTCAGCAGTTGAGTCCCATAGTGCTCAGAGCCAAGCCATATTGCCTGTTTCTCTGATTGTCTCTGTGATAGTCATTACCGCGGAGAGGTGATCTTTCCCTGTAATTATTACTACTCTGCCAACGGTTGTCATACGGTTGGTGTCTGTTTCGATCACGATTTACGTTGAAAGAATAGCCTTGTCGTATATTATTTCTGTCATCGCGGAATTGTGACGGATGTGATCTGTAATTGTTGTGCTCCTGTTTTCGCGTTCGATTGTCAGTGTCAATTTCCAGTTCTTGTAACAGTCCCTGAAAAGCTTCAGTGTCTTCTTTGCAACGTCCTGCTAAAATAATATGTCGTAAATGTTCAGGCAGTTTGATTAAGCAAATGCGGATGAGTTCTGAGGATCTGTATGAGTTTGACAGGTACTGATTCTTGTGCAACATGTCTTCAAAATATTTCACAAGACTGGAAAATTCAGATTGTTCTAAATGTTTCATCATTATGGTGCTATGTTTTACTCGGTCTTGTGTAGCTTGAGACCAATATGCTGAGAGGAAGGCATGATAAAAATCTCCTTCACTGTGACAATCGTGAATGACCGATCGCATTCTTACAGCTGGTTCATTCTCCAAGTAGCCACACATAAATTCTAACCTGTGCTCCAATGACCAGTTGGGAGGAAAACAATGAGATAATTGATGGAGCCACGCTTGTGTATGAATGTCGTTGGCAGAATTCTTAAACGTTTTGAATTTACGTGTAGTAACGAACAGCTTATAGTCAAAATCATCGTGTCGGCGAGTAGCATATCGGTCATTGTTACGTCGTGTCGGCGGTTCCATCTCAAAATTCGGTGCACCTTGCCAATTTCTTTCATAATTTCCGAAATGCCCTGTGTTATTATTTTGTGGCTTTTCCGTATTTGTAAGTTCCTCTTCCCGTGTTGGAGCGCGAGTGTCCTCTGAAATATGAAATTTTTGTATTACTTGTGCCAACTGATCTTGTACTTCCCGGATTTCTCTTTTGTATTGCGTATTAATTTGATTCTGATTTTGTTTCAATTTCTTAATTTGTTCATACTCTTCTGTGTCAGTGATGGCTACAGGTCTTGTGTCATTCAGATCATCTACCTTTGCAGATAAGTTAGTGAACTGATCCGAAAGTTCGGCTACTTTCTCCGATAGTGTACTTATTTCCTCAGTGTGTTTTTCTGAACCAAGTTTCAGTGTGTCCATTTGTGTTGAAATCGTATCTACTGTGTCCTTTAAGTTTTCTTGAGTTTTTGCAAGTTGCGTAACCGAATCGGTAGATGCAACTGAGTCAATTTTAGCTTGCAAGGTGTCGTGATTTTCATGAACAATAGTTTGCAGTTCTTTTATGGCTGCTTCGTGATTCTGTAATGCATTTTCATGACGCGAAAAAATAGGTTGGAAATGCTCACAAATTTGTGTTTTTACGTCATTACAGACTTTTTGACATTTCGATTCGATGTTATGTAACTCAGTAGTTAAATCTTCACGTGTTTGTTCAAGCGTGGTGTCTAACTTTTGAAGATTTTGTTCCATTGTGTCTAACTTTTTAGATTTTGTTCCACTGTATAACTTGTGAAGATTTTGTTCCATTGTGTCGAACTGTTGCTGTGTTTGTCTCTGGTGTTGTTCCATTGTGTCTAACTTTTGAAGCCTTTGTCCCATTTGTCTCTGATTTTGTTCCATTTGTTGCATTAATTGCAATAATAATGTATTAGTGTCTGGAATCTGTTTCTCTATGCTTTTTGGCAGTGCCCTTTCACCGGCAACATTCACATTTTGACAAGCAGAAAATGTGTCTTGACTCATTTGAGAAAACGGTGAGGACCCAAAACCTAAGTCTACAGTATTTGCAATATTGTGTTCTGTAATTTCGGATTCCTGAGGCGAGCTGTTGCCGACCGATCGATCGATAATGATTCCTTGTTCACTACCTGTTTCACTGTCTACACCATTATTTGCCGCCCACTCCATTTCCCTATGCACAATTACCAAATTACTACTTCGAATGTCTGTTAATTCACTACAGAGTGGTGCTGATAAGCTACGCTCGTCGTCACTATTATTTCTCAGTTTACTTTGAAACCTGGTGTTACGTTTTTCACACACCATTATTGTCACAATATTTCACACAATAACACAGAAAAGCACAATTTGAAGAGCAAAAATAAGAGAACACATTAACATAGCACTGAAAGTAATATGTAGTTAATTGCAAGCGCAGCTGCGAAATACTTGGTGCAAATCTACATGCATGCCACAACTGTTTTACTGTACAACAATGAAAGACTGCAACTACAAAGGAGATCCTCTCTACAATTACACACTAGCAATAAACAATAGCTACGCTAATTACACAAACTACAAGAAAAAAATCAGAAGATTCCAGTGAGGTATCCTGGCAGGGTCGCCATATGAAACGTCCCCTTTAAACAATTATACAGGACTGTGCTTAACCTGACACACAATATTTTTAGCGCAACGCAATCTGACTTTCAAAAATCCCTACAAAAGAATGGCCCTGACTAACATTAACCTATACCTTTCACAAATCACTTACCTCACCAAAAATCTTCGTTACTCGAACTACTGCAAAACAGCGAGCGCCACAACTGCCAGCTAAATAAAAGATTCAAACTACGGAAGGCACTAACTACTGATAGTCATAGTTAGGAAATGAAAGATTTTAGTAGAAAACAAACAATGTATTTACCTTAATAGTGTTGAAAAATCATAATATACATAACAGATCATGACATCCAGTCTTACAAATTTCCAAACTCCGCCATCTCTCTCCCCACATCCACCACTGCTGGCGGCTCACCTCCAACTGCGCAACGCTACGCGCTGTTCACATCCAGCTGCCGCTGCCCAACACTACAATGGCAGACAACAATGCAAACTAGCCACAGACTGCACACTGCACAGCCAGTGATTTTCATACAGAGCGCTACGTAACGTTGCCAATAAGAAAACAAACAGCCTACTTACAAGTTTTATCACTAAAATAGCAATATTCATTAAATGTAACAATACGTTCTGAGCGACGGCCTAGCAGCATGCCCTCTTTCCAGAAGATACAGATTAACAGCCCTATTTTTTTAATAAATCGTCCTTTTTTTTTAGAGTCCATACTGAAAGATTCACAACTACTATCGTTTCGCGGATTGCGCGCTTAACAGTTTCTTGCTGTCCAGCTGCCCTTCACTTGGTATTTACACACATTACTGAGCTTCTCAGAAAAAAAACTAGGCACAATTTAGTTCCATTTTGGGATTGTTGAAGTTGCCTCTGTACCTGAAACTTTCGTTTCGTTTACAACAATGCGTTGGGCGTCAACTTCTACGAAATCCAGATACAGTCATAAAATCGGTCTAGTATTTTGTAAGCTCTGATTTTGTTCACTAAGCTGTAAAATGAAATTGTATAGAATGCCTCCCAGAAGAAAAGAACAGTGCATTCAATCTGGTCGCCAATGTCGACGGCTCTATGGACCTCACGAATGGCGATAGCGATACTAGTTTCATAAGATCTAAGTTTGCGAAATCTATTTTGATTTTTACAATGAGTAGGAGGGAAATGCTAATTCAAGTTACAGTTTGACCTTGAACACTGCCATTGAACTTTGACACATGCAGAGGCATTCCAATGAACCTGAACCGTCGTCTTGACCTTGAACTCAGGATGTCATCACGCACGTCCCCTCCACAATCACAGCCCAGAGTCTTAAGAGCCATTTAAACGAAACAGGGATGTGTTTACTATACCTCCTGCTTGGCAATAAGTGAGGTTCGATATTTGTACCCCACTTGGTGCAAGGCATAATGGACCATCAAATTTAGTACTTGCCACTGAAATTTTATTATTTATCAAAACACACATGGCTCATTTATTAGGAATTTTGATCTAACTTTCGGGTTAAGGTGCACATGGTGTCAACAATAGTACAATATGTCTACCCCAGTTGGTGCACGGTACAATGCATCATAATGTTATACTCATACGAGAAGCTGACAGCCAAAATCTGACAGGAGGTGTAAGCTACCGAGAGAGTGCAGTTGTTGTGTAACGTTCAGGTTAAGATGTACTTGGCACCTAAAACATTACTGTGGATTCACAGATTAAATTGTTTGCTCTGCATTCTATGACTGGGAGGCCTTTTCCGGCAGTTCGGTCTCATCCTGTTCTTAAAATTATGTATTTGATCCAAGCTCTGTATCATCATACGATAAATAATAAACAGATTAAGTGCTAAAGGTTACTTGCACATCAAAATTTGCTGTATTGTTATTCCATAACAGTACATAACACCTGTGGCTAAAACAATATGCTAATCAGACAAACCAGTAATAGTTGAAAGTTCATCATAGGCTTATATGAGGTTATGGTACTATGGTGATTCCCCTTGTCTAAAGTTATTTCTTAAGTCACGTTAAGCAAATACTGTCGTGAACAATCAGTTGATTTTTAAGGCATTACTTTTGATTACAGAGTTTCTTTTGAATTTTTTCAGAAGTTATTTCTTATCAGTTAAAATTTCCAATCTTCATTTAGTTTATTATATACATACTAACGTTGCACTTAGTGATACGGAATTTTCGGTCGTAGTTTTTAATGTTGCTTTGTTGCCGTATACTGTACGTTGCCTTAGCGAAATCTGTGAAGATATTTTTCAAGACGTGAGATAAGTGGAAATACAGTTTAAGACCAGGAATTTCTTTGTAAGTTTAGTTGCGTATTTATTTCAGAAGTCAGGTTATATTCGGGGTAGCGTTACATTTTTTATAGAAACTGCTTCAATTTGTAGACAGTGTTGATCAAATCATAATAAGTCTGCTCCGCTAACTGCTCCCTTAAGCGTTGTTTCTCGTAGCAGTGAAATAAAGCGTAATCTCTTTGGACCGAGCACACACTTATAACTTTACACTTCGCTTTGCGTTTGCACTTTCAACTACGTGACGCGGATTAATTAGCAGCATTTATCGATTTAGTTGCCTAACAGTACAAAGAAACTTACAAAAGTCAAACAGGATATAATTTGACAGTTCACACAGTGTCGCTTTTTATCTTTTTCACTGTTCATACATTACTGATTCGGGCGCTTTATGATAATCATTACAGTTCACTGTTCCCACTATGATTTTCACATCTCACGCGGTTCACTGTTCTCGTTAATGGATAGTAGCTTCTTCTTTAAATACACGTTCCCCAACAGGGATGCCATGTGTTAAATTATGCGCTGTTGTGTTGGAAGTCAGATCTGGAGGCAGGAGAGATCTGTAGAGACTGAATAAGAGTCCCAAACCGTTCTTTACACCGACCTGTCATCTTCACAAGTTGTGTCCCCAGCGCAGAAGAGTGCTCGTCAGTCGTCGGATCTTCTTCGGCGAAGGCTGCAATGAAGTCATCTCAAACTTGAAGTTGAGTTTGTATTTTTTTTTTGTGGGACGCCACTTGCCCAGGTTAGTCTCTGTATCTACAGAGGGCAAGATCTGTAGTACGTGTAGTAACCACAACCAACAGCGGGAACGCCTTGGGCTGCGGATGGGAGCCGCCAGGCGGGGAAGCCGCCGGCGGTGGAGCACGCACCACCGGGTAAACACAGGACGAGTCGGACGACAGACCAACGACAACTGACAACAACCGACCACGACCGACTATGAGCGACACAACGAGGAAGAGATAAACAACGGAGGCTTATGGAAACCACAACACCAAACACCAAACGTAAATCCACTCAGAACCAGACCCAGCCAAATGTCAACAACGAGCAACGACCAGAACACATTACCGCCGAGATAGAAACGAAATCCAGAGCGAGTACCAGACTGTCTGGACTAGGGCAGAGCGGGTCCCTATATACGAAACCGGAGGGAGCGGCTATTGGCCGCTGTCTGCACGTGGCTTAGCGGTGGCGCCCTCGCTGCGCGAGAGCCGCTGCGCGGAATAGTCGCATATGTCTATTCAATGTTTTTCTAGTTATTTTCCATTTCCGTATTTTTCTTGGCTATGGTGGCAGAGTATGCCACTTGTTAGCTCAAGAATAAAGTTTGATGGAGACGAGCTGGTCCAAGTGTGCATTTCTTCTCTTGGTGGCTGTTTGCCAGGCGCTCTGAGCACGGGAAATACCTCCCAAGGGACTGCTTTTGTTGACACAAGCGGCGTTAGCCTTTATAGCATGTGCTACGCCACCGCAGTTCAGAGAATCATTGAGTATGGTTCAAATGGCTCTGAGCAGATTGAGACTTAACTTCTGAGGTCATCAGTCCCCTAGAACTTAGAACTACTTAAACCTAATTAACCTAAGGACATCACACACATCCATGCCCGAGGCGCCAGCCGGAGTGGCTGCGCGGTTCTAGGCGCTACAGTCTGGCGCCGAGCGACCGCTACGGTCGCAAGTTCGAATCCTGCCTCGGGCATGGATGTGTGTGATGTGCTTAGGTTAGTTAGGTTTAATTAGTTCTAAGTTCTAGGCGACTGATGACCTCAGAAGTTAAGTCGCATAGTGCTCAGAGCCATTTGAACCATGCCCGAGGCAGGATTCGAACCTGCGACCGCAGCGGTCACACGGTTCCAGACTGTAGCGCCTAGAACCGCTCGGCCACCCCGGCCGGCTCATTGAGTATGGCTACAGGCACGTTCCTGTAGGGAGATGGAAGAACACGCCGCAGCAACTGTGTCGTGCACTGTAAGAGAATATGGTGCCTTTCACTCCAGACCTTGTCATCCAGTCAAAGCAGTCGGTTCGTCTCTGCGCTGTGGCACGAATGGCAAAACCAGTGGGCCACTGCTATTAACCAGTATTAGCTCTTGCATGTTTGCATATTAAGTCACGTTCTTTAATCGATGGGTAGGACACTTCGTCAGGGTTCTCGTGCAGTTATGTGAATTTAGGGAAATTCTCGCTATCGCTGTGGTAAAAGGTGCGATTCCTGCCATCCATGTAGGTTTTTTTGGCGTCTGGTCCACATTCGACCCGGAGCGCTTGCTGAATTTTCGAGTAAGTTCGTGCTGACTCTCACCGCTTTCTAAGCATCCCTTTGCGTGATATACTACGCACCTTGTGTTGCCACATTAAGTATATTGCTCCATGAATATTGAAGCTGTTTACTTCGAAACTGCGAGCTGTACAGATTAGGAAAACTTATTGCATTTCCCAAACAGTCTTCCAATATCCTCCAAATTGTTAGCGGTACATGCAGTATGCATTTGAGCTGCGGTACAGTCAATATACACCTGAGCTGCTAGTGAGCCAACCTTTGCTGCAGATTATGGGGGGATTAATGTTCTTCTCACTAATTACCAACCATTTTCATCGTGGCTCATGTCGAACGTTAAGTCAGTAAATCAATACTTGATAACTGGAGACTTGTTTTGCATTTCCAACCTAATTGTTCTACAACTGATCCTGATTAGGCGACCCTTAAATAATGAATATTGGTGCATAAGTTCGGTGCGTGTTTCCAAAAGCTTAACAAAACAGACACATATAACAAAGAATTTAGTCCTCAAAAACATTCTCTTTCACTATTTGCCAACGCTGGGGTAGCTTTTAGATTCCGAGACTGTAGGAATCATTTGGTTTTGAGGAGAAAAATTCATCGAGCCATGTTCGGAGCGTATTTTCATCAGAAAGGGAGTTCCATGAAGGTTGTTTGAAAGGGAACGGAAAAGATGAAAATCTGAGGGCACAACATCAGGTGAATAAGGTGGGTGCGGAATGACTTCCCAACCCAGCTGTTGTATGGTGATGTTTGTTAGTCTAGCAGAATGCGGGCGGGCATTATCGTGGGGTAGCATCACTTCACACAGCCTTCGTGGTCGTTGTTCTTGGAGTGCGTCTGCAAGGTATCTCAGTAGTTGACAATGAATGTCAGTACTGATGGTTACACTTCCGGGAAGCAATTCGTAGCGCACCACACATACACTGTTCCACCAGCTGCATATCTTTTCTGGATGCGTGCAGGTCTTTTTACGGGGAGTTGCTGCTATTTTTTTTTTGCCTCAACTATTCCTACCTGTCCTTTTTAGCATAAAGGCGCTATTTCTCGTCATCAGTAACGATACAGAATAGGAATGGTTGGCGTTGTTCACAGGTCAGTTGATGAGGAGCAAGCAAAGATGCACATATTGCCACTCCCTGATTTTTGTGATTGTAATCTAGAGCGTACGGTACCCACACGCCCCCTTTTTGAACGTCCAACATTGATTACAGATGTCGCACGGTCGTGAAATGATTCAGAACATCACATTTAGCAGTTCTGGAGTACTTTCACGTGGATAATTGTGGATTAATGCGTTAAAAACGATCCTCATCAAACCCCGAACTGCCTGAACGTGGGACGTTGCCTAACGCCAAATCGATACTCTTCAAAACGAGAAACACCATTTTCTTGCCGTGTTCTGCCCATTGGCGTTATCCCCATAAACGGCGCAAATATTTCTCTCTGCCTCCGCTGTTCTCAATTCTCTATTCAAACTCAAGCAGAAGAATATCTGTTGTTCCGATTTCTCTATGTGGCACTCCATTTCTTAGCGTCAACAGCTCCGCTCACCCTCTAGAAGTGATAAAATGACAATATTTAAACTCAAATAGCAACAGTGAACTAGAAGTAAAAAAAAAAAAAAAAACAACAACTGACAAATAAACCCATAGGAACCTCAATACCAGCATTCAAAACAAAAACGCTAAATCTTCTCGGGTTAATAGCTGAATCAATGCTTTATTCTCCGGTAATGATTCAGCAAGTTTCTTACTTCCATCTTCAGGCGAAGTATCGGGTTCACGGAGCGGCTTCACCTTTTACCGTCCCCTCCTTGGGGAAATGCATGGAGGAGTCTGTTGTAGCCTGTTGGCTTTTACTCCACATTGTATGCTTGTGTGTGTGATTATCTTGGATAATTTTGGCTGTCTCTGTATTGTGATGGCGTTCTGATTGTGTTTTGTACTTGCCTGAGGTAGGCGAGATGCTGAGTATTTTAAGGATTGAGGATTGGTATTAGGACTTGGAGATTTTGTGATTTTTCTCTTCGACTTAGTTGTCTAAGAACGTCATACATTGTGCTTATTGCGGGACATGTCATACCGACCTAGGGAGTGGATGATGTTATTTTCAGATCTGGAAGGGCTCTCATAGAAAGCCCTTGCTAGATCTTGGATTATTTATTTGAGGAGGAGGATTTCAGCAGCGGCGTGCAAGTCGTCTGTTGGAAACCCACGGGGAAAATGCAGAGTCCTCATGACGGCGCGGTTCTGCAGCCTCTGGAGCTTGTCCAGGTGCTGCTTCGCCGCATATCCCCTGGCAGTGCACGCATATTCCATTATTGGACGTATGAGTGATACGTATACATTCACCCCTGTCGAGCAGGAGAGGGAGCCGGTTGTGTTGTGGATTGGGTATAGGATGGACATTTTGGCACAGACCTTCCTATGGACCTCATCTATGTGGGGCTTTCACGTTAGTCTAGAGTTCAAGATTACGCCTAGATACTTGGGAGATCTGCGCCAGGGGAGTCGGGATCCATGTAGGTATACGTGAAAGGGGGGGGGGGGTGTTCGTTGACGGGGGTCCGCATCTCTCGAGCCTCCGGGTGATCAGCACAGCCTGCGTCTTTTCAGGGTTTATGGTGGTGCGCCAGCGACGGGCCCAGGTTGTTGTGTCACCTATTTTTTTTTTCCTTTATTGTAATTTTTATCACCTATACAGGCGGGCTGTCAGCAGCAGAGTACGCTGCTCTTCAGCCTTAAGTGGAACAATAACATGACATAGAGGTGATACAGTCAATACAAAAAAACGGCGGGCAAAAAATGGAGATACACAAAACAATAAACAAGAAGCCGTTCACGTTGGACGATAAAAACACTAACACTTGTTGACACGGCGCACAAAACACGGAGAACGGCGACGGCACATGTGAACAGTTGAGTTGTAACTGCACGAAACACAAAACGAAGCACACACACTAGACATTGATGGCGATGATCTCCGGCGCGCGAATGTTCACTATGCGTGTGCGAGTCCGGGGACCTGCCAAGAGAGGAGGAGGAGGAAGGGGAGTGGGAGAGGGAGAGGGGAGAGCAGAGATGCCACGGGCAGGGGAGAAAGGGGGGAGGGAGGAAGGGGGAGGGGAAGCCCGGGGGAAGAGGGGTGGAGGGAGGGGACGGGGGAAAAGGAAAGGGAAGGGAAGGGAAGGGAAGGGAAGGGAAGGGAAGGGAAGGGAAGGGAAGGGAAGGGAAGGGAGGGAGGGTGCCTAAAGGAAAGGACACCGGAAGTGGGGGGTGGGGCAGGGTCAAAGTTGATAGGAGGGGTAGATGGAGGGGAGGAGGACATCATCAGGGAGGGGGAGCTGGCGGAAGCCACCTTGGTAAGGAGGGTGGAGAGATGGAGACCAGGTGGGATGTGGGCACACAAACGCGGCAGCGGGCGGGGGTTGGAGAGGATCGGGGAGACGAGCGGGTGAGGAGGATCGAGTTTACGGGAGGTGTACAGGATCCGTATCCTTTCAAGGAAAAGGAGGAGGTGGGGGAAGGGGATGAGATCGTACAGGATCCGCGTAGGGGAGGGGAGATGGATGCGATAGGCGAGGCGGAGAGCATGGCGTTCAAGGATTTGGAGGGATTTATAAAAGGAAGGGGGGGCGGAGATCCAAGCCAGATGGGCATAACAAAGGATAGGGCGGATGAGGGATTTATAAGTGTGGAGGATGGTGGAGGGGTCCAGACCCCACGTGCGGCCGGAGAGGAGCTTGAGGAGACTGAGTCGGGAGCGTGCCTTGGCTTGGATTGTCCGGAGGTGGGGAGTCCAGGAGAGGCGACGGTCGAGGGTGACGCCAAGGTACTTAAGGGTGGGAGTGAGGGCGATAGGACGGCCATAGATGGTGATGTAGAAATCAAGGAGGCGGAAGGAAGGGGTGGTTTTGCCTACAATGATCGCCTGGGTTTTGGAGGGATTGACCTTGAGCAACCACCGGTTGCACTAAGCGGTGAACCGGTCAAGATGGGATTGGAGAAGGTGTTGGGAGCGCTGCAGGGTGGGGGCAAGGGCAAGGAAGGCGGTGTCATCGGCAAACTGGAGAAGGTGGACGGGGGGGGGGGGTGACGGCGGCGGCATGTCCGCCGTGCTGTGTCACCTAAATGCTTTGTAGCCTATGAATGACCAGGTCCTTATTTGCGTTACGAGTGTAAAAGACTGTGCGGTCAGCATACTGTGCAGTGTGCATCAGGGGGGGCCGTGAGAATGTCCGCAGTGTACAGACTGTACAGAACGCCCCAGGACCGATCTCTGTGGCACCCCAGAACGAATACCCCTTTTGCTGGAGCTGGCTGTTTCTACCTTGATAGAGAAAGTTCTGTTTGTGAGATAGCTTTAAACCTGACTAAGCTCCCGTGGAATCCCTCTGTGTATAACTTGTATAATAGCCCTTTATGCCATACTGAATCGAAGGCTTTGGCTATATCAGCTAGCACTATCCCGCAGTAGCCTCTGCGGTTGAAGCCCTCAGTGGCTGCTTCCACCAGTCTCATGATCTGCTGTGGGGTGGAGTGCTTCTGTCGGAATCCAAAATGGAAATCCGGCAGAAGTCGCTCGTTGACGATTTGATCTCGTATGGGTATTAGCAGGAGGGGCTCATAGAACTTGCTGAGAATTGGCAGGAGGCTAATCAGCCTGTAGTGCTGCGGGAATAAAGGGTCTTTCTCTGTTTTGTGTATCGCAACCACTTCCGCGTGTTTCCAGTGAGCTAGGAACTCGCGGGTACGAGTAATGTCGTTGAAGATGTCCGCGAGGTGTTCGATAGCCGAGGGCGGAAGGTTTTTAACTAGCTGGTTGGTGACACTGTCGTGTGCTGGCGCCTTTTTTGTAGGGAGGGACCTAATTACTTTTACCACATCCTCGGGGGCGAAAAGTGGGGGTTCGTCGTCTGGGTCATCATCAGCATTGAAGAAGACAGCTAGTTGACGACGGACTAACTCTTCATGTTCGTCATCCTGGGGTTCTGCCTCTTGAAACTACTTCTCAGAGGAGTCGGCGAGGGCGTTGACCTTTTCAGCATGGCTGTAGGCTAGACCCCGCTTGCTGTGCAGTGGAGGCATCCTAGAGCGTCTTTTGGTGAATTGCTTGGTTGCTTGCCAAAATGTGTGATCGTGTACTTTGAGAACTGTGAGGCGGTTTTCCCATTGTTGGTTTCTGTACTGATTGAGCGCTACCTTCAGCTCTCTCTGTAGACGATTGAGCAGCTTCCTGGTGGCCCGATTGTTGGTGATCTTCCACTCTTTTGCCCTTTGTGTTATTGTGTTGGATTTGGGCTAGCAAATGTTTCGGGAGTTGTACTAGCGGGGGCGGGCCGTCCCCTTGTGTGGGTGTGTGGGGGGGGGGGCATCTTCCGCTGCCTGCAAGATAATACCTGCAAGGTCTTGCAGCGCTTGTTCTACTGTTTCGGCAATAGGTGGCGGAGCGCGAGCGGTATCAGAGGCGACAGTTTCTCGGTATCGCTCCCAGTCTGTACGTTTGTAAGAAGTCTGGTACCGAGGGAATCCTACCCATTCTCCCACATCGACCTCTAGAAGCACTGAGTTGTGATCGGAGGACATTCTGTTGGTTGTCCTTGCGGCCACAAACCTTGTGATCCTCCTAATGAGTGAGGGCTATGTCTAACACGTCGGGCCTACCTCCAGTTTTTGGAAAATGTGTGGTCTCGACCAGATCCAGTGTTTCGATGTAGTGGTCACGCGATAGTTGTTGCAGTTTGGCGCCAGCTCTGGAGGCTATTCTAGATTTCCTATCGGAGTTTTCGGCACTGAAGCCGCCTCCCATTAGGAGTTTGCCTTCAATTTGCCCTAGAGGAGGTACGTCTCCCTCGTCTATCTCGTCTTGTGGGTGTTGGTGGATTGCAACAATTGTTAGGGGTCTACTGGCAGAGATTACTTCGACTGCCACTGCTTCGATTTTATTGGTAGATGTTTAAGTATACCTGGTGGTGGGGGATCCCTCTTTTTATGTATATGGCAAATCCTCCACCTTGGGTTGGCCTGTGTTTACGGTAGCTAATGTAGTTGGGAACTGTCGCTTTTATTCCCGGTTTTAGGTGGGTTTCTCACATAATGCATATATCGATGGAGAACTGCCTCAGGGCCTCCCTGAATTCTTTCATCATTTCCACGATAAGGTTCATGGTCTGGACCATAATGCCTAACAACTGATCCGATGGGGTCAGCTGAGTGTGGGGGTCCCTAGAACTTCCTCAGTCCTGGTGGACCTGGTCGTTGTTGTGTTTTTCCTAGTGTTGTTCTTCCGTGTGTATCTGCTGTCGTGGTGAGTGGGCTTGCTTCGATTTCTCGACGTTTCCGTGGCTTTTTGGTGGAGAAACCACTTACGCATATGTTGCCCTTTGTGTCTCGGGCCTTGGTTTTCTCTGTGTGTATTGTCCTGTTTTGTCTCTCTATGTGGTTTGATGGGATGGTGCAGTCTTGTTTTCTTGTGTGGGGGGCGGCCTTCGCACCCTTTACCTTCTGTGTGTGTTTGATGTGGACCTCACAACCTTGGTATCCTTCCATTGGTTTTTCCTACACAGCACGCACCTTATATGCGGGTCCATGTGTTTCATTGTGCAAGTTCTGGCGTCATAGGGTTCGATGCATTTTCTGCAGCGCACGGGCATCTGGCAATGGGCGGCTCTGTGATCCAGTCTCTGACACATGACGCATTGCACCACCTTGTTCTTGCAGCGGAGTGGCTCTGTGGTGACAGGGACTGCCAGAACAACTTTGATCTCATGCCTGTTCTGGGGTATTTCTGGCAGAGTGACTTGGAACAATGGCCACTTACTCTCTGCCCCATTTTAGCCCATCTGCTCAATGGTTTTTACAACATATCCATGGGTAGTCAGGTCTGTCTTGACTGCCTGGACGTAGAGCCGTCTAGGGAGGTCCCTAATAACGATGTTTTTGTTTCTTGTCTTATGTTGTGTAACGTCATTTTGACTTTTATAGCCGCTGGACCAAGGGCTTCTCTGCATCCTCGGCGCCGCTCGGGCCAATCAGGCGCAAGGGGAATCTGCGCTGCGGCGCATGATGTTGTGGGAGGGGGGGGGGGGGGGGAGCCGTGGGCGCCGGGTCCTGGCGTCTCTTCTCGGTTCGGCCTGTTTATTCCATCCGCCTCCACCGACCTGCCTCCATCGATGCGCTCTCGTCTTATTCTTGATAATGTTGTGTTCCACGCGGTGCTGAGTTGGAAACCGCTATCACAGTTTACCACGTTATCACTGACCCGTATCTCCACTTCCAACACTGCTGTTTTTGATGCCCTCCTTGCTCCGTCCGTCACGTGTTATATCGGAATTTCTTAACTTCATCTCTTTCGTGACCATCAATCCTGATCTTCAGTTTCTCACTGTTTTCATTTCTGCCATTTTCGTTACTTTCGCCCTCTTCTTCGATTTACTGTCAATCCATATTCTGTACTCATTAGACTGTCCAGTCCATTCAGCAGATCAAGTAATTCCTTTCCTGTTTCACTCAGCATTGCAATGTCAGGTGAGCGAATCCTATCATTGATATCGTCTCACCTTGTATTTTAATTCCACTCCTGAATTATTTTTTTATTTCCTTCATTGCTTCTTCGGCGTACAGATTGAACGGTGGGGGCGAAAGACTACATCCCTGTCTTACAGCCTTTTTAATCAGAGCACTTCGTTCTTGGTGGTCCACTCTTATTATTCCCTCTTGGCTCTTGTACATACTGTATATTACCCGTCGCTCCCTATATCTTACCCCTATTTTTCTCAGAATTTCGGACATTGAACCATTTCACATCGTAGAATGCTCTTTCCAGGTCGACAAATTCTATGAGACTGGTCGCACCTGATGAAGGTAACGAGCTACGTTACCGTAATATCGTGCAAATACGACGCTGATATCCGGCAGAACACCCGACAGCCCAAGATGTCAATAATAACATTGTTTCATGAAAAAATCTGTAGTCGCTTGAATATCGAGGTATATATGGAGGTTTCGTATACCGGGTGATCAAAAAGTCAGTATAAATTTGAAAAGTGAATAAATCACGGAATAATGTAGATAGAGAGGTACAAATTGACACACATGCTTGGAATGACATGGGGATTTATTAGAACCAAAAAAATACAAACGTTCAAAAAATGTCCGACAGATGGCGCTTCATCTGATCAGAATAGCAATAATTAGCATAACAAAGTAAGGCAAAGCACAGATGATGTTCTTTACAGGAAATGCTCAATATGTCCACCATCATTCCTCAATAATAGCTGTAGTCGAGAAATAATGTTGTGAACAGCACTGTAAAGCATGTGCGGAGTTATGGTGAGGCATTGGAGTCGGATGTTGTCTTTCAGCATCCCTAGAGATGTCGGTCGATCACGATACACTTGCGACTTCAGGTAACCCCGAAGCCAATAATCGCACGGACTGAGGTCTTGGGACCTGGGAGGCCAAGCATGACGAAAGTGGCGGATGAGCACACGATCATCACCAAACGACGCGCGCAAGAGATCTTTCACGCATCTAGCAATACTTTGTTTCTTTTTTTTTGGTTCTAATAAAACCCCATGTCATTCCAAGCATGTGTGTCAATTTTTACCTCTCTATCTAATTATTACGAGGTTTATTAAGTTTTCAAATTTATACTGACTTTTTGATGACCCGTTATTTATCAAATGGCAAAACACTCTAATCTTTGCGCGCTATCATTTGCCAAAATCTTGTTTTGAAATCTAAAACTATTTAGAGGTACGAGGAATCATGAATATTTCATTCTAGTTTTTTCACTGATGCAAGAGTTCATGGGGGAGTGCTTTACATACATTCCATTTTCTCGAGATTGGAAACATAACGATATCCTTCCAATCTCAAAGAATAATTCAGTACACTATCTACATTTAATACGCAGCAGCATGCAACCTACCACGCATCAAACACAAATTCATAGCGACGCCTGTTTTTCACTGCAAACTAAGAAGAATTTGTTGCAATAATTTATCTACTATAGATAACAGTAACTACGACCATTAACGAAATGACAGGCAGAATCAGAGTTTATTACCGATTAGTGTCTTTAAAATCTTTTGAGAAAGTTCTCAGATCGACCGACTTGCTGTTCCGCGCCGAGAAGTCAAATACCAATTTTCTCGGATATAGCTTTACAAATTCTTCACTGTGTTTTATAATAAATATTTATTTTCAAATAACTTTTCATCCACTGTTTCCGTCCATAGGGGTTAAATTTCCAAAAGTGCTGACACACGTATTTCTTTATTTGTAACCGGGAAACAAATACCAATTTTTGTAGGTCTTTCCTGAATACCGTCTTAATAGAGACATATTACCAAAAACATTTCATCCTCCATTTCACAACCTTAAGTGTGGAATTTCAAAAATCCCTCCTTAAACGATGCCTACAATATAAGGTCAACACCCTCTGAAAATTTCAAATGTCTGGACTTAATGGTTTCGCCTCAGCGATGATGAGTCAGTGAGTTAGTGAGTCAGTCAGTTGGGACGTTACCCTGCATGTACAGAGATGAAGTACTGATCACTGCCGATGATGTGAGCAATAAGAGAGCAGACAGTTACACGTCCAGCGATTGTGATGCACATGTTAGCATCCACATACTATACTAGCTAACCAAAGCAAATGTCTGTCCCGTGTCCGTTCTTCATGAACCTAACTCGGTGACGGTCGTTCAAACTCCGAAAATAGTGGACGCCGATTCGCACGCAATGCGCGTTCTTGCATCGTTCGAACGAATCGCTTTAAGACGCGAGCATCCACGTCTCAGTGGTATGTGGAAGGGGTTCCTTTGCGTGCCAAATGGGCGTGACCATTTCTAGAAGGTCTGTGCCTTGCTAAAATTTTGCGCCTCTTCCCACTACAGTACAGTCCTGTTGTTGCAGTTCAATTAATAAAACGTTTGACACTCATAACCCTCTTGTCTCCAATAGTCCACTAGCATGTTTTCCAACACATCTTCATCACACCATCTCGTCGTCTTCTCACAGTTCAATTGTGCCAATTAATTTGACGCATTATGCGTTTTACTCGGCAAGTCTCTCAAATTCCATTGCTGGTATAGAGGCCGGGGCAGCTAAAACACAGAACAAGGAAATACACGTTAAAAAAAAGTTCGCACCACGAAGGAATTATCCGAATGACACGAAAAATTTCAGGCGCTGTGGCTGAGCTGTTCTTAGCGCTTCAGTCCGGAACCACGCGGCTGCTTCAGTCGCAGGTTCGAATCCTGCCTCGGGCATGGATGTGTGTGATGCCCTTAGGTTAGTTATGTTTACGTAGTTCTAAGTCAAGGGGACTGATGACCTCAGAAGTTAAGTCCCATAGTGCTTAGAGCCATTTGATTTGAGTGTTTAGGATCCATACCAGATCGGATTGAAGGAAAACACCGAATCAATTCAGAGGAGGGCTCCTAGATTTGTTGCAGGTAGGTTCGAATAACACTCACGTGTTATGGAGATGCATCGGGAACTCAAATGGGAATCCGTGGAAGGAAGGCGACACTCTTTTCAAGAAAACACTATTGAGAAAATTTAGAGAAACGGCATTTGAAGTTGACTGCCGTACGATTATACTGCCGCCAATATACATTGCGGGTAAGGACCGAGAAGTTAAGGTTCGAGAAAATAGGGCTCACATGGAGACATATAGACAGTCATTTTTCTCTCGCTCTATTTGCAAGTGGAACAGGGGAGTGAATGACTTGTAATGTACGGAGGCCTGCGCGTTATCTATATAGACGTAAAATGGAAGAATTCTCAGGAAATGCAGCCAATCTACAAAGGAAGTAGCTTACTAAAGAACTGTTCGACCAATAATTGAACGTTGCTAATCAGTGTGGTATCCATAGCAGACAGGATTAATGCAGAGAATAGAGAAGATTCGAAGAATAGCAGCACGTTTCATTACACATTCATTTGGATAGCGTTACGGAGATGATGAACGAACTACAGTGGTAAACGCTGCAAAAGTGGCGTTATGCATCACGGTACGCTCTCCTGTTTAAGTTCCGAGAACGTACGTTCCTAGAAGGTTTAAGAGATACAGCGCTTCCTCCCACTCGCAAAACGACCATCAAGATAAATTTGAAGGGCCTGGGGCCCACCATGAGGCTTAGTGGCAGTCGTTCTTCCCAGAAAATAATTCGCGACTGCAATAGAAAATGGAGGAAGTGACAATGGTAGACAAAGTACCCTCGGCCATACACCGCAAGGTGGCTCCCGGAGTACGGATGTAGATGAATATGTAGATGTTTTCATATTGCATAATCCATATATGGGTAAGTATAGTTATTGCTACTGAGAAATTAATCATCCACACACAGACAGCGCTATACTTCGCTAGATAATTACAGTGCCACAATTTTTGGGCTGCTGCTGAGAGTGGCAGAAATCTTAAAACGAGGATAGCTAACACAGAGTGTTCTGAATGGTGCCTACTTTTAAAGGTCAGTATTTGGTGGCTGGAGGCCAACAGTTACTGTAGCTAGTCAATTGGGGTCTCATAACTTATTAATTCATGTAGATTACCAGTTTATAACAAGATCGATACATACGCGGCCTGACGTGCTAGACCACACAGTCAGTATTACTCTTGAGCAAAGAAGTTTGACGACTACTATCTCAACCTATCTTCTACGGCAGGGGTGGCCAAGATTTCGGCTAGCGGGCCATGGTTGGCACGAGTGTCATAGCACTCAGCTTCGTTCCTCATTGCGCCCCCGCCACACACACACACACACACACACACACACACCACCACCACCACCACCACCACCACCACCACCGTCCCTCCCCTCGTCATGCCACCACCAACAGGTCACACTCTCTGAGCGGGAGGAGGGGAGAGATGGGAAAACTGCGAACGCGCTGCATTTAAATGGAATGCAGTCGCACTGCATGCGATTTGGTTTTATACTTCACATTTCTCAATAAATTGTAGCACTTGTGCAACTTCATCATGGAGAAGTGGAAACTGTAGCTGAGGAAAGCAATTTAGACATCCTGGACAGTATCGACGTAACAGAATGTGCCATTAAGCTTGAATTTCCTTGCAGGTCCATCGGTTTCATCTGCACATGCACAGGAGCGCTTTCAACTGAAACGGCAAACGGTCTCGAAAATAGATGTAAGACTGACAGTGATCTCAAAAACGTTTATGAAACTACGAGTCTCTTTGAAATTCTTTCAAGATCACAATGAGCTCTTCAGACATCGCATTTTCTTTAAAGGCAGTGAGCTTGTGGAACGGGACTGTGTTTCTCGAAATCTAGCTCTTCCATAACACGATTTTCTTTTTAAATGCATTCCCGTCAAATCAGAAAGAAGTTGTTCCTCACCGTTCAGTGCCTTACCGTGGACAGTGTGCAGTCAGCTCCACTTAAAATAGGAGGTCTGCAATCCATTCCAGATGTTCTAATTTTTCTTCGTGCACTCCTTTTTCCTTCATAAATTCAACAATAGTGAGTTTCAGATCGAAAAATTGCTCCAGGCTTTCCCATTAACGCAGGCATCGTGCTTTGCTGTAATACGAGTATATAAAGTATCCACACTCTTCCTTAAGTTCCATCGGAAACAGTTGCAGCTGACAGTGGAATAATGCGGGAAACGTCAGAAATTTTGCTTTCATACCATCAGTATCTTCACAAGCTGCATGCCTGCAAATTTAGCGTAAAGTGCTTCTTGATCTACTGTAGAACGAGTCCCGTCAGTCGATCGTTGTAATTCTTTGTTCTTTCTTGTCAACCAAATCTTTAAATTCTTTCTCCACGGTATTATAATATGCGGCTGCGTGATATGTATTGAGAACTCTCATCCGTATCTTCTGTCATTTCCACTCATTTTTAAAGGCTCGTGAAGATAGATCATTGGGTTTTTGTAACTAACCTTTTTCTACGGGTTATTACGTTAAGATTAGGGTCGCCACCGACTCAAACCATACAACCAATCAAAGGTTTGGCCGAGTCGGAAAATAAATTGATTTGATCACAGACCAAAAACTCAAAAATGCATACATTGCGATGTCACTCATAGGGGATGCGATGTAATTAATAGTATTGCACGTGCACTGTTCACGAGAATCAAACATTTAAAATAAAATAGGAAATGCATGAACACTGTGCATAAGATCAGTTCCCAGCAACACACCTCAAAATAAGACTTAATCTAAAGCATTTGTTTTAAAATAAAAGGGGAAACTAATCACTGGACCTGTGCCTAAGGAAACGCATTGGATGTGCTAACGAGAAAAATATGAGGTGAGTGCTTAGGTGCAAAAACGTAACCTCGGTATACAAGAGAAAATTGTGGATAAAATCATTTATTCCTAAGATATGGATGTGAGGCATGTACACAATTCCTGATAACATTAATTCCTAAAACATTAAAGAAAAGCATCGATACATTCACCGTTATAATCTACACCTAAAAGTATTGGTGTGAATCATTCATACAACTGCTGTTGCCTGATAACTGATCGCAATAACTCGTGAAACGGTACACGTTTTGCAGTACACCCACGTGCCCACGTGGTTTGTGGAGAAGCAATTTCTAGGTATCGTGGCCAAGTTGCAACAATATCACATAACACAATCACGAACAGTTAATCTTTAAAACAAACATGAGGTCGGACAGTTAGTGATGACGGTAGCCCAACAAACTCTAATGTTCAACCACGTGGTTGGCCCCCCACGGACGAAAGATACATAAAGGAAGGAAAATTTACGAGAAGTCAAAGCTATTAATATTTAGAAAAATAAAAGCTTATACAGGCACAGCTGAAGGCAAACAGACATTCATACACAAGCGAGTGCTCACTTCTTATCGACACCTTCGTGTGGCGCTCTTCCGGCGGATCCAAGTCTGCTTTAGAAATTTACTAAAAGAAAAATCTGCCAAAGTTTTGCATTCCTTGCTGCGACAAGGCAAAACAATCTTTCAGAGTTGAAAAGCGAGACCAAAAGCTAACAGCTCTCCTCTCGCCAAGTAACAACGCGACACGCGGTCAGTCTAACTCACCCTTCTTCGACTGGAGCACAGCTGTGGACGCTTCCCGTACCGGCGGCAGACTGCCTCCCTTTTTCTTCTCCAGCCTCTTTCACGCTCCACGTGGCCCGGAAAACCCAAAGATGCCGTTTCCGCCACCAACCTAACGCAGGTGGATTTCTCACAAGTAGCGCAAACCTCTTTGCCCACTTGACCACTACGAGAGTTGGCTATTCTGTACAACTGCTGCTGAATCTGTATGACTATCGCAGACTTTCAGCAGCAGACTATGCCACCGTCTAGCACAACTACATTCTTTCAGTCACACCACTATGAGAGTTATGAGAAAAGATAAACAAGGAAAAGAAAGAAATGCTAGTAAAAATGGGCTACCGGACTAATGAAAGGTGGCTACATGACCCTTTCATCGTCTCCTTTTGTGCAAACACCTACTGGACATGTAAACGTCCTTCGCACAACGAACTAACCGCGAAGTGTAAACAACTCTTACACCAGGATTCTGAGGAACTGGAGAGAGTTGTGCCGACCGAAAAACACCACAGCGCAGTACTAAAGGCAATGCCGAGCTGTGCTGGATACTTCCGGGAAGTAATGAGCAAGCTAATACAAGCGGAGCGTTGACTCGCCCGTGGCTCACACAATCGACTCGCGTGAAGTTTAGCACGCCGTGGCCGGCCCTGTTCTAAGGTAAGTCGTAGGATCAGCATTGCCTTGACCTTTCATACATTTCTCAGGAACCCAAACTGACCTTCCCCGAGATCGATTTCTGCCAAATTTTTCCATTTTTCTTACTAACAAGCCGGCCGGAGTGGCCGAGCGGTTCTAGACGCTACGGTATGGAACCGTGCGACCGCTACGGTCGCAGGTTCGAATCCTGCCTCGGGCATGGATGTGTGTGATGTCCTTAGGTTAATTCGGTTTAAGTAGTTCTAATTTCTAGGGGACTGATGACCGCAGAAGTTAAGTCCCATAGTGATCAGAACCATTTCAACCATTTTTTCTTACTAACAGCTGCGACAAACGTGCAGGTACATGAACGTGATCATTATCATTTCGAAAAGAGTTGCTGTTGAATTTGTCAAGCATCGCCTCTGGAATCACTAGAAACCAAAAGGTATGAAAGGACGAGACATTTCTAAAATAAGTTAAAGTTATTTTCCCAAACAGCAATTCTGGAAGAACTATCTTTTCTATCGTCACATTAAAAATGAGACGAAGTCCTACCCCGATGAACACGACGCGTTGACAGTTTTCGCCAGTTCACTACCCCGGCTCTCCTTTATGGGCGCTAGTGAAAGCCCCTCTGTTCGGGTGCTCATTCCGAGGGAACTAAAGCCCCTTTCGTCAGCGGCGGCGGCGGCGGCAGCGGCAGCTCGGAGCAGCAAGATGTATGGCGCGACTGAACAATAGCCGTTGTGTTCTGTCCGTGTGTCCCACAGATGACAGCCAGCTCGCAGAAATCTGTTCGCCCTATCTGCGCCCCTGCTGCCTCTCCTTTCATTCTCGTAATTACGCATCAGCCCCGAACGCTCTTCGACTGGAATCTTTTGCAGGGGCGTCTAATGACATAGGGTTTCACTGAGTTTTGCTGCCAGCGTAGTGGGCCAACTTTCATCATCTTCAAATACAGAAAAATCTGAGAGGTGCACAGATTTCTCATGTTCACCCGTTCATTACAGAAAACTCAAAAAAGGATTATATGTTGCAAACAGAGCGCCGGAAAAGTTTGTAAATCACAAATATTCATTTACTTTTTCAGTCGTTGTGATTATTACATAATGTGAAGTGTGGTGTCACCGCCAGACACCACACTTGCTAGGTGGTAGCTTAAATCGGCCGCGGTCCATTAGTACATGTCGGACCCGCGTGTCGCCACTGTCAGGATCGCAGATCGAGCACCACCACACGGCAGGTCTCGAGAGACTGACTAGCACTCGCCCCAGTTGTACGGACGACATTGCTAGCGACTACACGTACGAAGCCTTTCTCTCATTTGCCGAGAGACAGTTAGAATAGCCTTCAGCTAAGTTAATGGCTACGACCTAGCAAGGCGCCATTTGTACCATTGCATGTATCTCAAGATAGTCTCACTTGTATCATCAAGAATGCTGTATACCAAAGGACGATATAAAAGTTAAGTGTTCTAGTAGCTAAGTTCTTTTCTTTATCACATTCATTACGAATCCTGTTCCAGACTTCGCGCCAGTCGGCGTGTGTGTACGTGTGCCCTTTCGGCTACCCGTCACTGTGGACTGGCTGCCTTGTCAGTCCACTACATGAAGGACAATCAAACAATTTAAAATCAGAGGTGGTAAAATAGCCTATATTAAAATGAGTGAAAGTTCAAATCCGCAATGGCTGTATATCGTATTTTCACTGGACGACTATCAGTGTGCGACTAGCGTCGTAACTTGCAGTTCTATTTGACGCCTGCCAATATACTGTAGTATAGTGACCACTCCTAGGGACTGAGTGTCTTTACCCGCGGAATTTGACGATGGTTTCATTCTGTCATACGTGGATTGTCATGAGCTGTCCGGGATCATCTTTTGACTGTGTTTTGTAAATGTATACTGATCATGCGTGACTCGGATCGGATGCCCATCTTCCGTTTTATTCATGGTTTTACCGAGGAGTGACATATTTCTATGAATACTTGTACCTTGGAAGTCGTGGTACATCAAGTGTAGCTGTATATGACATGAAGATAAACCTCCATGGAATGAAACCGATCATCATACACTGGAAATAGAATAAACAGCTATTGCGTATTTCGACTTTCACTCGTTTTAATATAGAATATTTTACTATCTCTGAGTTTAAATTGTTTGATTACTATTCACATTATGTGCCGGTTTTTAGCTGTGGTTGCCTAACGTATAAGGTTATTTACTGCCAATATTGTCACCGAATTAATACTTTCTCTACGCCGTCAAAAGTGCGAATCAATGAAAAGAACTCTGTCGGTGTGTGAGTTACGTTCTTGTTATCTATTTCAGTCCACCCTTTAAATGTCATTGAGAATAAATTTTACGCTGATTTTGGAAAGGATTTATATACACCATTTAAAGGGGGGGCCAATCTGAATTGGGCTCCTTGTAATCATCAATTTAAATCAATCCTTAATGTTCCTCTTGCGCTCTTTTTATTGGTCGTGTTAAGGTTAAGTATAAGTCTCGATCAATTGCTTCCTGCTAACTTGTTGATTAGTAGATTACCCATTGTTAATTACTGCTTAGTCTGTTCAGGTCGACTCAACCTATTTGTGTAATACTGCTGAAGTTACTCCATGCGTAGCCCGGTGTCTAGGTCAATTAAGGAGAGCAGCACGCGATCAACATGTTATACATTGTTCTAATATAGTGAGGAGTTGCCTCACATCTAAATTTTGAGTAATGTTGTGCATGTATGTGCATATAATTTTGAAGGATCTCAGTTTTCCTCTTTATTATTGGCTTGAGAATTTTTAGTTAAATTCCGTTTTAAGTAAGCTATGTTTGCCCATCCCGCTAGCCGCGCAATCTAACCCGCTGCTTCCTGAGCGGAAAAGCGTGCCGGTCCCCGGCACGAATCCGATTAGTGTCAAGATCATGTGTGCCGGCCAGCCTGTGGACGGTTTTTAAGGCGATTTTCCATCCACCTCGGAGAATGCGGACTGGTTCCCCTTATTCCGCCTCAGTTACACTATGCCGGCAACTGCTGTGCAAACACTGTCTCTACGTACAAACACACCGCCATTACTCTGCCACGAGGGGCTACTCTCGTCTGATATGAGGCGTTCCCGGAGGGTGGGGGGGGGGGGGGGACGGGGGAGGGGGTCCACTGGGGGCCGAACCACACAATAACCCTGGGTTCGGTGTGGGGCGGCGGTGGGGTGGGTGGACTGCTGTGGCCTGTCGTGGGGTTCTAAACCACTGATGGCTACTGCGGCTCTCCATCGTTTCTAGGTCCCCGGTTTAAATACACAATACACAAGCTATGTTTAAAAATCGGATAGGACTCTGCTTTGCTATTGAGATTGCCGAGCTTGCCTGTCAAATCAAATTTTGCTTAATTGTTTCAAATAAATTTTGCTTTACTTAATGCGCCTAAAAATTGTTCTAATTGTTCAGATTGCTGAGTTTGTAAACAACACAGCTACTCTAACGGCCCATGTCCTGTTATCCTGCCATATAAGAATGTAATCTGGCAACGTTCATCCTCTTCGATCCTTAGGTACCCGTCCATCGCGGTGCTGCACGCAAAAGCCTCACTGTCCCGAAATGACGACATATTGAGAACCCTGAGTCCAGCGCTATCAATGGCTGCACGAATGTCGCGAACCTCTTTCTGCTGCCAAGCCAAGGGACACCGCAACGGTTGTGAGTGTCCATGGTTATACAAGTGTTGTTACACTGTGCCTGCAGTTGTACGTCTTCCTGTAAGCAAGCCCATTTCCTGATTCAGAAAACCGTAAATTTCTGCACTTCAGAACCAAAAATACGCGTGCTTTCTAAGAAGCTATCTACCCATATAATATACTTAATGCCAATTCGACATCATGCTGTGGCAAGCAATGTAATAATCCCTGTTGTTTATAACCTATGTCGACGAAAAAAACGGAGAAAGCAAAAGAGAAAATTCAAAGCAGGAATTTGTATTGTGTGCTGCGCCGTATTTGTTTTCCCCGTCACTGGTGGGGTATGTTCGCTTTGATTCTGTGGAGGGCACACATCCCCAAGTCGCCAGCAATTATCAGTGAGCGCTGCAAGCGACTTCTCTAGTCAGACCGGAAAATTACAACATTTATGAAAACAGTTAACAACTACAAATTACTTTAGATGCAGAACTAGAGCGAAGCCGTAGCCTGCTGAACCTGATGCATGACTTCCTTTCTCCCTCCACAGCATATGCTACTGGAACAGGAAAATAATACAGTGTGTTTGAAAAAGAATCCCTAGTTTTAATGTGTCCTAGAATCTGTACAAAGTTAAATACACTATTCTAGTTTGTGGTGTTTGATCCATTAACTCTCCAAGTTTGGCTCTCCTGCAGTTGGCAGGTCTTCTTGACCTTAAGATGGCACCAGTGCTGGTCCCCCCCCCCCCCCCCCTCTGTTCCTTCAGTTCAGTCCAGGCGTGCGTGCAGTGCAGTGCAGAGCAGAGCAACGCAGCAACAATGTGTACTCTGCAACAGAAAGCGCTGTGTGTTATTTGGCTTCTGAAAACTGAGTCAGTTATAACAGTGCAACGTAATTTTAGACGTCAATACGGTGGTGAACCACCTACAGCAAAAACTATCTCTCATTGGCTAAAGTATATCAAGGAAACTGGTAGTAGACAGAGAACGTCTGGAGATGATGTTGAAAAGATCAGTGTTTCGTGTGTTCGGAGCCCAAAGACGTCATTAGCCAGACGTAGACTACAATTAGGAGTGCCTAAGGGTACTGTGTATGAAGTTGTGCATACAAAGGTTACGTGCCTACAAATTTCAGCTGTTACATATGAAAAAAAAACTACTGGTAAAATCGAAAGATATGAGTTTGCTGTTGACTTTCTACACGGAACTGATGATGTGAATTTCATAAAAAAGATTCTCTTTTCTGATGAAGCTACATTTCATGTCAGTGGAACAGTTAACGGTCATAAATGCAGAATTTGGGGGGCAGAGCCCCCACATGAAGTTATTGAGCATCAACGTGACTCACGCAAAGTTAACGTCTGGTGCGGTTTGAGGGAAGATCGTGTGCTTGGTCCTTCCATTTTTGTAGAAAAAACAATAAACGGGGACGTTTACTGTGACATGTTGACAGAGTACGTCTTTCCCCAAATGGACGATATTGAGGTGGAAAACGGGCTTGTGTTTTTCCAACAAGATAGCTCTCCACTTCATTACAGCTACTATTTGTGTACGGCTCTCGCTTTTCAGGAAGGTGGATAGGCAGGGCTGGCCCATTACCTTGACCACCACGCAGCCCAGGCTTAACCTCACTAGACTTTTCCTTTTGGGGCCACATAAGAAATCTTGTGTACAGCGAAAAGATGAGAGATATCAATCATTTACGGTAAAGAATCGTCGCAGCGGTTGGGACAGTTACACCTGAAATGTTGGTGAATACGTGGCGAGAAGGGGAATATCGTCTCGGCGTGTGCAGACAACAAATAGATTCCACGTTGAAGTCTCATAACATTAAACAAAACTTGAAGATATTCTATTTCATGATATGTACTCATTGATGTAATTTTTCATTAATTTCCCCCCTAAATTTATACGTAAAACTAGGAGTTCTTTTCAAACACCCTGTACATGAAGTGCCCTCCGCCACACTTCGTAATGTGGACGTCAAACAGATGAAGCAACAAGAAGATGCCATTGAGCGGCAGTGTCAACAGATCTGCACAACATTCACAGGATCTCCCAGTCGCGATCCAAACACAGATACCTTGTCTGACGCTGGTTGGACACTCATGCCAACCAATGCCAGGTGACCAATCTGCTAATCACCTTCATTCTATTGATGTTGGAACAAACAGTGGCTGCAGTACACACAGCTGTCAGGGCAAACATCAGTGCACGGTCTCCAGAATCAATGGGCTGACTTTCAACACGTTGTTTGGAAACAACACGACCATGCACGATACACATTTCAGACATTTTTTTCGCAACATGTTTCTACAGTGTGATACGCACTTCAAACAATGAGTCGACATGCGATCAGCTAATTAAAATTGTTATACCACTACATTAATGACTTGTAGGTGGTGCAAAACCCTACCTTCGCAACTGTCTACACTACCACCAGTTGCATCCTCCTGTATTAGAGCAGCTGAGGAGACATCACATGAGCGAATTACATTAGTTATTAATGGACTATTGTGACACGTCTACAGAAGAACGACCAATGACTTGTCAAGTGTGTCAAGTGTGAAGCTTACAGGGCAACAGAAAGTTAGGAACGAAGAAGCACGACATATAATTAAAATGATAATACGATTAGCCGAGGTAACATCGCCACCATCTAAAAAGGCACATCATGTCCACTCATGGCTACTATCATCATACCTATTAGATGCCATGGACCACAAACTTCGAAATTATTGCGAATGGTAGCCAACTCGAAATCATGTGATAAGGTGGTTGCTGTAGCTCGAATGATGCAAAATTAAAGACATTGTTGATGAGCACCCGATTCGGAAAGTGGTTACCAAGGTCTCTACACTCAAGAGGACAACACAGCCCGGCAGACGAAAGAATCCATTCTCCACCGACATGAGGTCACCGTCTCCCGTTGGTGAAGATTCTTTAGCGAGCCAGGTCTCAAGGTTATTGCACTAGTGGGCATGGCCGTCGCAAATTCCACACCAATCGACCAGCCAGGTTGCCGACTGCATACTGCCAGTCAAGAGTGCCAGCGACGTTTTCTGGTTGCGCATCACACCGACGACGTTATCTAGATGATTACTGTAGGCGAAACATCAGCTTCGCCGCCTTGATACTAGAAAGGCACCATTGGATGGTCATCTGACTAAACGACCACTGTGTGTGGAAACGGCAACATCCAGAAGAAATTTCTGAAACATTGCAGCGACGAAGAGTATCTGACCACAAAGCTACGAGGTGTGGCTAGAAAAAAACCGGACTAGTACTGGTGAAACAATAAAACGAATGCAATAAGGCTGAAAGTCACGTGGCCTGTCACGTGACTCTCGCTCCGCCTACTGCTCGAGTTTCATCTGCCTCCTGCACTCAGTCTGCCCGTGGCGTCTGTTTTAAGTAGTTGACGTTTTGTCTGTGCGTCGGAAAATGTTGAGTGTACAGAAAGAACAGCGTGTTAACACCAAATTTTGTTTCAAACTAGGAAAATATGCAAGTGAAACGTTTGTAATGTTACAACAAGTGTACGGCGATGATTGTTTATCGCGAACACAAGTGTTTAAGTGGTTTAAACGATTTAAAGATGGCCGCGAAGACACCAGTGATGACACTCGCACTGGCAGACCATTGTCAGCAAAAAATGATGCAAACATTGAAAAAATCGGTAAACTTGTTCGGCAAGATCGCCGTTTAACAATCAGAGCAGTGTCTGAGTTAACAGGAGTTGACAAGGAAAGTGTTAGGCAGATTCTTCATGAAAGTTTCAACATGAACAAAGTGTGTTCAAAAATGGTTCCAAAGTGTCTCACAACTGAACAGAAGGAACGCCGAAGAATGATTTGTTCTGACATCCTGGAAAACATTGAAAGTGATCCCACCTTCTTACAAAATGTTATTACTTGCCAATGGATGCATTGGAAAACTCCTGGTTCTCTACGACAAAAAAAAGCACGAATGTCAAAATCGAAATTCAAGGCAATGATGATTGTTTTTTTTTTTTTTGACATCAAAGGGATTGTGCACATTGATTGGGTACCAGAGGGACAAACAGTGAATCAGCATTACTACATTAGCGTCCTGGCTACCCTACGTGAGCGAGTACGGAGAAAACGGAACGATTTGTGGAGAAAAAAGTCATGGATCCTTCACCAAGACAATGCCCCAGCTCACAGTGCGTTGTCAGTGAAGACGTTTTTGGCAAAACACAACATTCCCATCTTAGATCATCCACCCTACTCACCTGATTTGACCCCCTGTGACTTTTTTCTTTTCCCTAAAGTCAAGTCAGCTTTGAAAGGAACTAGATTTGAGACTGTTGAAGCAGTAAAAGAAAAAGCGACGGAAGTAATGTATGGACTTACCGAAAATGATCTGCAGCATTGCTATGAACCGTGGAAAATTCGTATGGAGCGGTGTAGAGACCGAGGAGGAGAGTACATTGAAGGAGATAACATGAAATTGTAAATAATTGTAAATAAATGTTTTTTCCAGCATCAGTCCGGTTTTTTTTCTAGCCGCACCTCGTATATCAAAAAATTAGGCAGAATTTGAGTACAGCATTACCTGTATTATGAGTATCGTTCAATAACTATTGAAACACGTTTTTTCCTGTCCAGTTGCGGTCTAAAAATGCGTAATTTGTTGTGGGGCATAGTGGAATATCCCAGCTTCACCCTCTGTATTTCCATGAAGTTCCAATAGGTGGTGGCGCGATAGGTAGCCATCATAATGGCGTTTGTAACGAAGGTACGTTCCAAGCAGAGAGCTGTCATTGAGTTTCTCCTGGTGGAAAAGCAGAGCATTGCAGGTATTCACAAGTGCCTGCAGAGTGTCTACGAAGACGTAGCAATGAACAAAAGCATAATGAGGCCTTGGACGAGGCGTCTGTCAGGATCGCAACGAAGTCTTGCAAACCCGTCCGATCTCCGCATGTCAGCCGGCCACACACACTTGTGATTCCTGCAATGTTGCAACGTGTGGACACTCTCACTCAAGGTGATCGACAGATCACAATCAAACACATCACTGCTCCACTGGGCATCTCTACTGGAAGTGCTGACACAATCATCCACTTGTCGGGGTACTGAAAAGTAGGTGTTGGTGTTGGTGTTGGTGTTGGTGTTGGTGTTGGTGTTGGTGTTGGTGTTGGTGTTGGTGTTGGTGTTGGTGTTGGTGTTGGTGTTGGTGTTGGTGTTGGTGTTGGTGTTGGTGTTGGTGTTGGTGTTGGTGTTGGTGTTGGTGTTGGTGTTGGTGTTGGTGTTGGTGTTGGTGTTGGTGGTGGTGGTGGTGGTGTTGGTGTTGGTGTTGGTGTTGGTGTTGGTGTTGGTGTTGGTGTTGGTGTTGGTGTTGGTGTTTGTGTTTGTGTTTGTGTTTGTGTTGGTGTTTGTGTTGGTGTTGGTGGTGTTGGTGGTGGTGGTTAGTGTTTAACGTCCTGTCGACAACGAGGTCATTAGAGACGGAGCGCAAGCTCGGGTTAGGGAAGAATTGGGAAGGAAATCGGCCGTGCCCTTTCAAAGGAACCATCCCGGCATTTGCCTGAAACGATTTAGGGAAATCACGGAAAACCTAAATCAGGATGGCCGGAGACGGGATTGAACCGTCGTCCTCCCGAATGCGAGTCCAGTGTGCTAACCACTGCGCCACCTCGCTCGGTAAAGGTAGGTGTTGCGCTGCGTTCCTCACCGCCTAACAGAAGACCATAAAGAGCAAGAAAGAACCATCTGTGCGGAACTGCTTGTGCGTTACGCGGCTGATAGTGACAATTTTTTGTCTAACGTTGTAACAGGGGATGAAACACGAGTTCATCACTTCGAACCGGAAACCAAACGGCAATCCATGGAGAGGTGCCACACGACCCGAAGAAGAATTTGAAGGCCGCAGCATCAGCTGGTTATGATGGCGAAGGGCCTCTGGGACTGTGAAATACACTTCTGGAAATGGAAAAAAGAACACATTGACACCGGTGTGTCAGACCCACCATACTTGCTCCGGACACTGCGAGAGGGCTGTACAAGCAATGATCACACGCACGGCACAGCGGACACACCAGGAACCGCGGTGTTGGCCGTCGAATGGCGCTAGCTGCGCAGCATTTGTGCACCGCCGCCGTCAGTGTCAGCCAGTTTGCCGTGGCATACGGAGCTCCATCGCAGTCTTTAACACTGGTAGCATGCCGCGACAGTGTGGACGTGAACCGTATGTGCAGTTGACGGACTTTGAGCGAGGGCGTATAGTGGGCATGCGGGAGGCCGGGTGGACGTACCGCCGAATTGCTCAACACGTGGGGCGTGAGGTCTCCACAGTACATCGATGTTGTCGCCAGTGGTCGGCGGAAGGTGAACGTGCCCGTCGACCTGGGACCGGACCGCAGCGACGCACGGATGCACGCCAAGACTGTAGGATCCTACGCAGTGCCGTAGGGGACCGCACCGCCACTTCCCAGCAAATTAGGGACACTGTTGCTCCTGGGGTATCGGCGAGGACCATTCGCAACCGTCTCCATGAAGCTGGGCTACGGTCCCGCACACCGTTAGGCCGTCTTCCGCTCACGCCCCAACATCGTGCAGCCCGCCTCCAGTGGTGTCGCGACAGGCGTGAATGGAGGGACGAATGGAGACGTGTCGTCTTCAGCGATGAGAGTCGCTTCTGCCTTGGTGCCAATGATGGTCGTATGCGTGTTTGGCGCCGTGCAGGTGAGCGCCACAATCAGGACTGCATACGACCGAGGCACACAGGGCCAACACCCGGCATCATGGTGTGGGGAGCGATCTCCTACACTGGCCGTACACCACTGGTGATCGTCGAGGGGACACTGAATAGTGCACGGTACATCCAAACCGTCATCGAACCCATCGTTCTACCATTCCTAGACCGGCAAGGGAACGTGCTGTTCCAACAGGACAATGCACGTCCTCATGTATCCCGTGCCACCCAACGTGCTCTAGAAGGTGTAAGTCAACTACCCTGGCCAGCAAGATCTCCGGATCTGTCCCCCATTGAGCATGTTTGGGACTGGATGAAGCGTCGTCTCACGCGGTCTGTACGTCCAGCACGAACGCTGGTCCAACTGAGGCGCCAGGTGGAAATGGCATGGCAAGCCGTTCCACAGGACTACATCCAGCATCTCTACGATCGTCTCCATGGGAGAATAGCAGCCTGCATTGCTGCGAAAGGTGGATATACACTGTACTAGTGCCGAGATTGTGCATGCTCTGTTGCCTGTGTCTATGTGCCTGTGGTTCTGTCAGTGTGATCATGTGATGTATCTGACCCCAGGAATGTGTCAATAAAGTTTCCCCTTCCTGGGACAATGCATTCACGGTGTTCTTATTTCAATTTCCAGGAGTGTAGTTACTCTGTCTGATGTCCTTCCTCGTGGTGCGACGATTAAATCTGAAGTGTGTCGCGCTACGCTCACGTGATTTAAGAAACGATATCAGTGTGTTCATCGCCACAAAAATGCAAACGAACTTCTCCTCCACGACAGTGTAAGTCCTCACACAAGTCTGTGCACCCGAGATGGGCTCATAACATTTCAGTGGACTGTACGTCCTTACCCACACTACAGCTCGGATCTCGCGCGTCCCGACTTCAATCTGTTTGGCCCAATGAAGGAAGCACTGCTGTGGGAAGCAGTACATGGATGATGGCGAGATCATTGCTGCAGCAAGACATTGGCTCTTCCGACTTCGATCACTTGGGTGGTAACAAGGGAGCGTAAAGGCATTCCCCGTAAGGTTGCTTAAGACCATCGCATTGAACGAAGAATGTACCCAAAGAAGTGGGGAATAATATGATGTATCGCAATCCTGAATAAAACCAATCTGTTTTCAGAAGAAAATGAGTTGTGTTATTTATGGAATGGGCTACCTGCTTATGAAACGAAGAAGAAGTGTCCTATTTAGCAACATTGTCACTCCTCTAATTTCTTGCCCCTTTTTATTAAGTAATATTTCCTTCTGTTTCATGTGATCTATCTGGTTTGAGGTGTCAGGTCAGAGGGGTGTTCTGAACACAATTTCGACACAAAGCAGCTCAATAGGCTGTGGAGTGGAAGGGATAGGCTAGCAATAGAACAGTGCATCACCATTGACTAGACACTCATTTATTGAACACATAAGTCAGGTATTACCCAAAAGGAACAATCACTCCAAATTACAAAATAATATTATTTTCCTTTAAGTCGCTCAAACATTTAAACAGGCAAATAGCAATCATTTAACTGAAAGCCTTTTAAGAAAGCAAGACTAGAAAATTTGAATGATGAGTTAAAATCATATTTAAATAGGCTCTCACCGAGCACATATTTTAAAACGAAATACTTCCTTTAAGGAACCAGCGATCAAAATTAATTACATAATCCTCAACAACCACATTACATCCAAGACATTTAAGATTAAACAGTAATATATAACATCAGAGAGCTGCAGTCCCAAGTTTTAAGCAGCACGTTTCAGATGGACTGCACTGCAACAGTACAATACAAGTCCCTCAGAGGATCTCCCCACACAGGAAGTTATTGCCGCAATCGACAAAATATGAACATCATTGCATGTACAGATCTAAAACGAACTAAACGCTCTCTTAAGTTTGGTACAGTTAATTCCCTTGCAGCATAACATACATCACAAGTCTAGCCCTAGGACGGCACCGACACCCCGCAATTTAGCACGCGAAAAACTACAGCGATGCACTCATCACGTATCCTTATAAAATCCAAGAACAGAGAGTCAGCTCCCCAATAGCGGAACATTTAACCACGCGCAGCGTGCGGGTTTGCCGGATGTTGATCTCGCCGTTAACCTCAACACCAGTTCAAATACTAGTCAGCCTACAATCTTGAACCACCATACACATTCCTTCAGTTACTGCATAGAAAGCCAATGTGATAGGCAAACAGACCAGCATACGATAAAAGCTTAAACAATTTCCTTACTAGACAACCCTTATGAATAGTAGCCGTAATTTTTTTACACCCACAATCAAAAGACAAACAATGCCAATCATAAGGACAGTAGCACATAAGCAAGTAGCAGTGGTAACTTCTGCTTAGATTGGTTACAAATCAGCGCGTGATTTAACACGCCAGAGAACAGTCTTTACAACATAAGCATCAATACAATAGAAAATTACTCACACGTGTACTCCCCACGATTTTGATTCGCAAAGCCATAGACAAAACGTGGAGAACGTATCACTTAGACCAAGATAATGGTGCTCCCTCAGTTACCCCAAATAACTGACTCCCTTAGTTGCACAGCAAAGAACCAGACCTAATGAAACCGCCACAATTTTCGCCTCTAAATTGTCACAGTACAAGTGAGACTCAGTCACAAATGTAATTTCACATCACCAGTTCCCGTATAGTCAATACAAGGGCCTGATTTTCACCCGTTTATAACGGCAGGCGGCAACATCGTACGGAAAAAAGCGTAGACACAAGCTCTTACCAATTCTCTTCTCCGAAAGCAGCCACCGCAACTCTCGGGAACCACTGGGACATACAGTGCAAAAATCTTTACTCCTTCACACAAATTACAGGACGCCCGCTTCCCGCTGCTTGCTACGGCGCCTTCCGTTCAGAGCCAACTTGTATATCTCCATGCGATAGGTCCGGTCCCACACTCGCTGCGTCAACCCGACAGCCCTCTTCCACCACGTACCGGTGCACCTCCCCCCACGGGACCGCGCCTCGTTACTCCTCGCGTAGGCCCCAGAGGGCGCTGTTTACCGCCCTGACGACATGGGCAGGAAAGATAAACCACCAGAGTGGCACTACCGATATGAGCCACCACGGCTCATGGTTTTGCTTTGCTTGTTTGTTTCTTTAAGCAACTACTTCTTTGTTGGTCCTCCATTGAGAAACTGTTGACTCTGAACGTCTCTGTTTGTCGAATTATTGGTCGTACTGGCATAATGTCTTAATAGGATAGAATGTAAACTCTGTTTGTTCCCCTTACAAGTTGTGGATTTTATGCCTAGGCTTTAGTCATCGAATTCCTTCCCCCAATCATGAGGTAGCGTGTCACAATCTATCTTTTTAACAACATCACAGTGAATGATACATTATGCTACCTGTTTGATCAGAAATGGGCTAGACAGCATGGTTCTCGAAATGCGCAATTGTATGATCGTATCCAAGGAATGTGATTTCAGTGGTTTGATCTGTCTTCACAGTATCTTTCACTGACAGTTTCTAGCAAATTTGTTGACGTTAGCCGAAGTGAGCGTCGCCAACGGAGATTTGGTTGAAGGCTATGAAAGATATTTTGTTCGTATCTTCCGATATCTTCGTTTTATGATACGATTCACTGTTCAGACACACTGCACCTTGTGGAATAGTTTAGATAGAAGCGTTAATCACTTTTCCTAGATCAATCGACATAATTTATTAAAATCTGATATACCGTGATGATGTACGTAGAAAGCAAAGCAATGCGGCAAACAACTGAGGTGGCACAGTGGTTAAGATATTAAACTCGCACTTAGAAGGCCCGAGCTTAATTTTCCTTCCAGACCCACCGATATACGTTTCCGAATGTTCCCCTATATCTGTCAACGCTAATTTCAAATTCTTTGAATAGGTTGCGACGGATTTCCTTTGTCAAGAATGAAATGTCGCAGTTAATCGTAGCAATACCAAAGCATTTTCCGAAACGCGTGTTGCGAAAGGATGGGGAAAAGGGGGGGGGGGGGGGTAGGGGCTTTGTGGCCACATTAAAAAAAATTTAAAAAATGAAAGTCGTCAATTGTTGTTAAATTGTAGTAACACCACTGGCGCGGGGTGACAGCTCTATGTATATCGACGTTTGCCCTCTGTTCAGATCTTCGGTCGTCGGTTGCGACTTGAGCGCGAAATGGCGTACTCTGATGAAGAGAGGCGAGGCCAGTACCAGCCTAGCAAGTGCCTCCGTAAATGTTCGTCGATCTTCCCGGCGTCGGCAGTGCTTTGTGTGTTGGAGGCCGTTGACGGCTGTTGCTATGTGGACCTGGATTGCTTATCCGCCAATTGGAGAATTTATTCTGTTAGACATGGGCCCTTGCAAATGTTTTAAGGTGATTTTCCTTTGCTGCATCGTTTAATCTGTACATATTTCCTGGTCTCTATATCTCCAGATGTGTGTACCCTGAAATTGTTTTAAATGCCGTTTGCTGTTTGCTCCTGAACTCTGACTTCATATTCATGTCTTATTGCGTGGACTGATGTTACAATGAGTTAAGTTCAGAGTAGTTCTGAACAGAAATTCATGTTATTCTCGAGATGGCTTACTGAAATTGTTAGCCTAAAAATCTTGATCATTGTGGGTATTTGTTGTTTTACCCTCTCTCAGTGCTGGCATTTAATCTGTTCCAGGCAGCGCCAAGTATTGTGGAGCAGAGGTTGTATTTAAAAGCGTTGTTATTCCGTCAAATACTTTCTGGGGAGTTTTCGTGTTGCCTTTGCACCGGATAAGCAATGACTGTAAGGCAGATTTATAACTGGATAATTTCTGAACTATTTTTACGGCAATTTTGATGTGGTTTTGACCGCAGCGTTTTAAGATTTAAATTTCTTGGTCACTTGATTTGGTTATAGCCCCCTGTGCGTTCTTAATTTATATTTTGTACTCTCAGTTGAAATTGTGGCACCCCATAAAGGCTCCTTCAGGATTTCTGGACTTGGTTGTGTCAATTTTGATTTGATGTCTACGCGGTTGGGAGGTCTGTAATTTAATGAGTACTAATACATATGTAGTAATGCATCTATACTAAACTTGATTGTTGTTGGTTTTTATACTGCTGTGCGCGGGCGGGAGCCCTGGTTAGAATTTTGCACGTGGTATTTGCTGGGCGTCTCTTATCCCCGGTAATAGCGATTATCACGTATTGTTTAAAATTATTTTAATGAGCAGAGGTTGTGATCCCCTTACTTTCCTGGACCGAGTTCTTGTTTTACCGTCATTTGGTTCTTTCTAGGGGAAAACTACTATTCGTATCGTTGGCGTCCATTGGTTCAAATGGTTCAAATGGCTCTGAGCTCTATGGCACTTAACATATGAGGTCATCAGTCCCCTAGACTTAGAACTACTTAAACCTAACCAACGTAAGGACATCACACACATCCATGCCCCAGCCAGGATTCGAACCTGCGACTGTAGCAACAGCGCCGTTCCGAGCTGAAGCGCCTAGAACCACTAGGTCACAGCGGCCGGCCCGCCCGTTGGGACTCGTTACATGTTGTAAATAAATTTTGGGAATTATCATTCTTTCGACCATTTGTTAGTTCTTAAAATTGTTATTGATTGGTTCATGTGAATTGAAATGTCACTAACTGATCTCTTACCCACTATGGGGTAGTTTTTAAAGTCAATCAAACAAAATTTGAATTTCCTTGAAATTAAATCCTAAAATTAAATCATCTGAAAGTTTTATATTGCCGAATTCTTGTTTTGAAATCGTAAACTTTGTTTGAGTTTAGAGGAACTTTATATTTTCAAGTAAAGTTCATTGTTTTAATTCCGAAACTTTTTTTGAGTAAATCATTGAGTGTGCAATAAATAGTGTACGATTTTCCAAAACTCTGGGGTCTAGTTCTTCCATTAAAATCCTTACTGGCGACTTTGGGAAGCCGAGACTTTCCCCACTAAAAACATTATTTTTAAAGATATGATATATGATTTTTTATTTTTATCTTTATTTTTATTTTTTATTTTTATTTTTTATTTTTATTTTTAATGATATGACATATGATCAGGTTCCAGAACCAGAAAATATCTTTTAACACACTGTTAGCGATACTAACATACTTTCAATAACGTTTACTACCGACGGGATGACCACCACAAAAAATTATAAGAAAAGGACATTTCGTTCATTGTTGTGGCCTTTTACTCTCAAAACGATTTCTAAAGAGATACTGATGAGCAATTAAGGCCTTGACCAGGAAATATGAATATGACCTTTTCTGGGGAAACTGACAACTGCTACCGAGACTTAAATTTTTGGGTTGAGTTTAACTGAAAATTTTAAAACATGTATGGAATGTGATAGAAGAATTCATTAAAAACAATAAATATTTTTTTAAATTTTAAAGTATAAAGAAACTGAGTAGATTATTAAAGTACTTCCAAAAAGTGGGCCGGAGCCCCCCCCCCCCTTTTCTTGCGTGGGTGAATCTTTATTACTCATTAATATATAGTGCTGGCCATCAAAACAGAAATCCAAGAAGGATAGCAAATAACGAAATTTTAGTTGTACATAAACAGTATAGTAAGAAAGATACGTAGTTAAATTTATAAGTGACTGAAGAGCATACAGGGTGGAAAATTTAGTACATATAGCTTTGGAGGACTTAAGATCAAGTAAGGCATAAGGGATAAATAACATTCCATCAGACTTTCTAAAATCATTGGGGGAAGTGGCAATAAAAAGACAATTCACGTCGGTGCGTACACTGTACGAGTCTGGTGACAGACACACCATCTGACTTTCGGAAACACATCCATCCACTCAATTCCGAAGACTGCGAGAGCTGACAAGTGCGAGAATTATGACACAATCAGCTTAAAAGCTCATGCATCCAAGTTACTGACAAGAATAATATACAGAAGAACGGAAAAGAAAATTGAGGACGTGTTAGATGACGATCAGGTTTGCTTTAGGAAAGGTAAAGTCACGAGAGAGACAATTCTGACGCTGCGGTTGCGGTTGAAAAGTCGAGTTCGTAGGATTTGTCGATCTGAAAAAAGCGTTTGACAATGTAAAAATGGTGCAAGATGTTCGAAATTCTGAGAAAAGTACGGGTGAGCTGTGGGAAGAGATGGGTAATGTACCATATGTACAAGAGCCAGGAGGAAATAATGAGAGTCGACGACTAGTAACGAAGTGCTCGCATTAAAAAGGTGGTAAGGCAGGGATGTGATCATTCAACCCTGATGTTCAATCTGTACATCGAAGAAGCAATGCTGGAAATAAAAGAAGGATTCAGGAGCGGAATTTAAATTCAATACGAAAGTATATCAATAATAAGATTCTCTAATGACGTTGGTATCCTGAGTGAAAGTGAAGAAGAATTACATGATCTGCTGAATGGGATGAACAATATAATGAGTGCAGAATATGGATTGAGAGTAAATTGAAGAAAAACGAAAGTAATGAGAAGCAGCTGAAATGAGAACAGCAAAAAACTTCACATCAGGATTGATTGCTATGAAGAGTAATCTACTGGTATCAAAACTAAGCCTTAATTTGAGTAAGAAATTTCTGAGAATTGTGTGACAATGAAACATAGACTGTGGGAAAACCGGAACAGAGAAGAATCGAAGCATTTGAGACGTGTTGCTGCAGAAGAATGTTGAAAATTAGTTGGACTGATAAGGTAAGGGATGAGGAAGCTCTGCCCAGAATCGGACAGGAAAGGAATATACGGAAAACACTGACAAGGAGAAGGGACAGGATGAGAGGACATCTGTTAAGACATCTGGGAATGACTTCTGTGGTGCTAGATGGAGCTGTTGAGAGCAAACACTGTAGAGGAAGATAGAGATTGGAATACATCCAGCAAATAATTGAGGATGTGGGTTACAAGTGCTACTCTGCGATGAAGAGGTTAGCACAGGAGAGGAATTCTTGGCAGGCCGCATCATACCAGGCAGAAGACTGATGAATCAAAAAAATAAAATAAAAATCTTTGCCACCTGGGCAGCATCAGTGACATCATGAGCAAAGAGTCGAATAGAGTTGGAGGGCGGATGCGTTAACGCATTTCCAGGCTGATCCAACTCTGTGCCAGAGCCCGTTATCTGTACTGGCTGGCGGGATGTGGTGTCGCAGCCACTCGGCAGGCCGTAACAATCATTTTCAGTGGCTGGGACACTACTGGAAACAGGCGTTATCTTTTTGAAGAATAACGTCGATGTAACCACGAAAATAGGGCACAGCCATAAGACTTGTTGTTGTTGTTGTTGTTGTTGTTGTTGTGGTCTTCAGTCCTGAGACTGGTTTGATGCAGCTCTCCATGCTACTCTATCCTGTGCAAGCTTCTTCATCTCCCAGTGCTAAATACGGAAAACACTGACAAGGAGAAGGGATAGGATGAGAGGACATCTGTTAAGACATCTGGGAATGACTTCTGTGGTGCTAGATGGAGCTGTTGAGAGCAAACACTGTAGAGGAAGATAGAGATTGGAATACATCCAGCAAATAATTGAGGATGTGGGTTACAAGTGCCACAAACCCCTCCCCAATTCTGTTCAATAACTCCTCATTAATTATGTGATCTACCCATCTAATCTTCAGCATTCTTCTGTAGCACCACATTTCGAAAGCTTATATTCTCTTCTTCTCTGAACTATTTATCGTCCATGTTTCACTTCCATACATGGCTACACTCCATACAAATACTTTCAGAAACGGCTACCGACACTTAAATCTACACTCGATATTAACAAATTTCTATTCTTCAGAAACGCTTTCCTTGCCATTGCCAGTCTACATTTTATATCCTCTCTACTTCGACCAACATTTTATTTTGCTCCCCAAATAGCAAAACTCCTTTACTACTTTAAATGTCTCATTTCCTAATCTAATTCCCTCAGCATCCCCCGACTTAATTTGACTACATTATCCTCGTTTTGCTTTTGTTGATGTTCATCTTATATGCTCCTTTCAAGACACTGTCCATTCTGCTCAACTGCTCATCCACGTCCTTTGCTGTCTCTGACACAATTACAATGTCATCGCCGAACCTCAAAGTGCCGGCCGAAGTGGCCGTGCGCTTAAAGGCGTCAAGTCTGCTTTCGGCCGGTGAGCGGCGAGTACGTCTTGTTTACGTCCCGTCCGCAGAGTCGCGGTCCCGTCCGCAGAGTCGCGAGCGCGCGTAGTTTGTTTACTTCCTCGCCGCAGCTAATACTCGCGTCCGTTAACACTGAGTCGCCATGGCTCATTCGTACAGAAAAGCTACCATCAAGATCAGCTTCCAGCCCGACTACGCACGACCACGAGCCTTTGAAGTAGAACGATTCATCCGTGACGAAGTTCAAATACCAACACAGCACATCATCGGTATCCACCTATCCATCACAAGTAGCGTCGTTTACGTCAAAATGATCGATGACGAGTTATGTCACGCAGTTGTGAACAGATGCGCGAACACTCTCAAGTTCAAACACTCCGATGGTCACATCGGAGAGGTTACTGTTGACCATGCTGGACTAGGATTACGCACACTAAGAGTCTTCGAACTCCCTTTCGAAGTACCACCGGACGTCGTCACCTCAGCTTTCCGCCCTTATGGGACGGTAATTAGCCACTTGGCCGAAAAATGGAACACCTTCGAGACGTACCAAGTCCTCAACGGCGTCCGACAAGTGAAAATTGAATTAAAGAAACATGTGCCGTCCTACTTAGTCATAGGTGGCTGTCGAGCAATAATAATGTACGACGGTCAACCTCGTACTTGTTCTGGTTGCGGCCAGGAGGGTCATGTGCGCTCGGCGTGTATTCAATGTCGGGTTACACAACTTCCATTGCATGACACGACATCACCTCCTACGCTCACGGCCCTCCCCCTCAATTACGCAGAGGTGACACGATCGACCGTCATGACAGACGACAACCCCCCCGGCAGACAGGAAGCGTTAGAATGCGCACCTGTCGCCGGTCCTGGATTGACCAACACCATTACGGTGTCTGCAAGGGTTGAAGAACGCCGGCCATCGACTCCACATGAAGATTCGGAAGAGAGAATGGACCTCGACGCTAAGGTTGTACCGACCTCTGCCTTTCTCCCTGAGGGGGATGCTATACGGGAACCACAAACTCTTTCGGACACAGAAACCCACGTCCGCAAACAAAGGTCACCGAGAAAACATAAAAAGCGACGTCGCACACCCTCAGACGATTGCCTCCAGCGGACGTCTTCTCCAGTTGACGACCGGACGGCCGACGAAACGACGAGGAAAATGAATGACACGAGATCGCCCTCACCTGTCACTTTGTCTGATTTTGACAAACCCGACTCCGCTCTCTCGGACAAACGGATGGCCAGCACAACGCCCGCCGTTGGTACACCACCGGAAACAACTGCGGATTTACCCTCAGTCACTCAGCCCACAAGTGTTCCACCGCAGTCACCGTTAACTTACGGACCTTGGGCGGATGACATTGAAGACGATTCTACGGCCGCTGTGGTGGATGAGGAGAGGGGTCTCTCCTCCCACACCTCGGCCCCTCCCGAGTAGCAACAGATGACGGCGCGGACGCGGCCAGCAGATCACGGGCCCCACCTTTTACGGCGACACTGACGGCAGCCCCCACCGCAGGAGACGATCTACATACCTATCGCTTGACGACCATCAACATTAACACCATTCGGACACGTACGAAGTTGTCGCTGCTCCAAGACATGCTCAATGCAGCAGACGTTGACATTGTCTTTCTCCAAGAAGTCTTCGTCGCCGATTTCCCGGGTATGTATGGTTATACGGCTCATGTGTCCCACGCCTCGCCAACTAACAGTGGAGTCGCCATCCTCCTCAGAGAGGGCCTCGAGGCGGACGAAGTCCGATATCTCCCCGACGCTAGAGGAATGGCCTTAACGGTGCAAGGCGTCCGATTTATCAATGTGTACGCCCCTTCCGGAACGAATCGCCGTCGTGACCGATCGCTCTTCTTCGCAGGAGGAATAGCACCGCTTTTTCAGGGCAGGCACGATGACTTGATATTAGGGGGCGATTTCAATTGCACCCAAGCACCTAAAGATCAGCTGCCACGCCATTCACCGTGCCCCGAACTTGGGACACTCATCGGCGATCTCCAGCTAGTAGATACATGGGAACATGTCCGAGGAAATAGACCGGGATACACCCATTTCACGAGTCACTCGTCTAGTCGCATCGATAGGATTTACGTCTCCCGTTCTCTCGCGGCAACGGTGAGTGACGCGGAGGTGTGACCAGTAGCCTTTTCTGATCACGAGGCCTATATATGTGCCGTCACCCTTCGTCGCCAACGGGTGTGGCGCAGCCGACATCCCTGGAAATTAAACCTTGCTCATCTCGCTTCTCCGGATTGTCGACGCGCCATCGAAGACACGTGGAGTTTGTGCGTCCGCCGCCTCCCAACGTATCCTACGTCGATTAGTTGGTGGTTAACCTGCGCCAAGCCGGCCCTACGGCGAACCTTTATTACGTATGGTCGTGAGACTGCTGCTTGGAGGCGGCAGACCCTTGATTTTTATTTCACCGTCCTTCGCGAATGCGCCTCCTTGCCACCCACACCGGAACGACAGCTGACAGTTCAGCGTGCGAAAGCACAGATCGTAGCCCATATGCGCCGACACCTCGAAGGGACGATCGTCCGAGCGCGGACACAGGACAGACTCGCAACGGAACGACCCACCATGTACCACGTCATCCGAGAACGTACACTGCGAAGACGGGCGCTAATACATGCCATCACCACTGAGGACGGCCATCATCACACCACACAACGCAATATTGCTGCAGCCTTCTTCGCCCATTACGCACGACTTTATTATGCTCAATGTTCCGACCCGACGACGGTGACAGCAGTCTCACAATTGGTTTACGGCATTGTCCCACAGGATTTACAAACTGAATTATTGAACGACGTTACGGAAGACGAAGTTATCGACGCCATCGGTAAAGGAGCGGCGAATAAGTCTCCTGGCCCCGACGGGCTCCCTGTGGAGTTTTATAGAATTTTCCAGTATTTACTGGCTCCCAAGTTAACAGACATCTGTCGGGAACTTATGTCCCCTGCGGTGCCGCTCCCTGCGACCTTCGTAGAAGGAATAATTACACCGGTTCACAAGCCTAAAGGTGGGGCTCGAATACAAGATTATCGCCCGCTAACACTCGTCAACCCCGACATGAAGATATTCACCAGACTATTAGCAAACCGTCTACGACCGACCCTACCTTACGTCATCTCGTCAGATCAGACTTCCCTAGGGGGTATCAACAACATCCACACAGCATTGCGTCGATACCGTGACTTAATAGCCCTAGCCAGGGCACGCCTCATCCCGGGAGCGCTGGCATCACTAGATTTTAGCCAAGCTTTTGATCGAGTGGATCACGCGTACCTAACGTCCGTTCTCCAGCACATGCAGTACCCACAGCAATTCACAGACGTCGTGATGCGCCTACTCCGAGGGGCGACTTCCAAAGTGCTCGTTAACGGGCGTCTCTCGCAGTCCCTCCCGATTTTCCGCTCCGTCCATCAAGGCTGCCCCTTGTCGACGTTACTGTATGCTCTGGCACTGGAACCGCTCCTCTGTGGTCTCCGTCAACGCCTCACCGGTCTTCCCCTACGTGACGTCACATTTCGCTGTACAGCATATGCAGACGACCTGGTTCTCGTGTTCCGCAATCGCGACGATGTCAACAGAGCACTAGAATGGATTACCACGTACGGTGTGGCTTCCGGCAGCTGTCTCAACGTCGCCAAATCGGTCGCCATGGCCATAGGAGACGGGTTGACCCCAGCGTGTGTCGAACCCCTACAGCTTCGTGGCACTATCAAATGTCTCGGAATAGAGTTTCACGACGACATACGGCGCACCGCGGCTCTTAACTACCGCCGCTTATTACAACAAATTCGGGTCCAGATCTTCAACCTTCGTCTGCGGACCCTCGACATTCTCCAAAGGACACACTTCGTCAATGTTTACCTCGCATCGCGCCTTCCACACATAGCGCGTGTTCTCCCAATACCGTTACTGATGGCTCGACGTCTATTAGCGGCATTCGGAGCCTACGTCAGTACAGGCATGCTCTTCAAAGTCAGTTATGAGTCACTGACCCTTCCCCCAGAAAGGGGAGGTCTTGGTCTAGTCCATGTCCACGACAGAGCTGTGGCCCTGTATGTCAGCTCACACATCAAGCTGTGGCGCCACCACCCGGAAAGTTTGACAGGTTTGCTGTTGGAGTCCTTAGCTCCGCCCTCTATTATGCCCCCACTGACGACGCAAGACATACCCCCACCCTTCTACTACTTCGGGAACTTTTACATTGAATACAGCTATGTCCGTATCGCAGTACCACCGACGAAACAGGCGTCGGCGCGGGATATATATCATGTCCTACAGCAGAGGCGCCCACCAAACATCGTGGAGACCAAAAGCCCTCAGGTTAATTGGACGGTGGTGTGGAAGACGAATCACGCGATTCCACTGGACACAGCCGTCCGATCCACATGGTACATCACAGTCAATGGTAAACAGATCACCCGATCACGCCTCCACAAGATAAACATGGCGGAATCGCCTCTCTGCGTAGACTGCGGGATAAAGACGTATGGCGCTTGGTGCGTCAAATTTTGTCGTATTTTCTACGAGTGACTCCGGAACACATTACACCTCGGTTTCTACTATTTCCGGATCAACAGTATTTCCCGCGCGCCAAGACCAACGCTGTCACGTGGATCCGTGCGCATGCGGTACACTACTTATTTCACGATGGACCTAAAGATGTATTAGACTTTTGGAACTACCTACAAGAACGTCATAGCAAGATCGTACGGAACCCAAAATACAGACAGTATTTTTCTAATTACTTAGGGAGTGCCCTACGCGACCCTCCACGCAGCTGGATCATCAACAGGTAGGAGAAGATACCCATTGAGTGAGCTGACATGACTAAGTTCGATTCTCGGTGGAACAACATGATATACGTGAAGACGTACCTGGATGATGAAGCGTAAGGAGAGTAGCGACACACCCTTCTGCATCCTGTATAAAGCACTTTTTTTTTCGTTTTCCCCATATACATTAACTCGGTGTAGGAACGTGCCGAGATATTGTTTTCTTTTTCTCAGAGCACGATGCGGTGCTAGATACATTTATTTTTGTTGTGGTATAAAGTAAAACCGCATTAAGAATGTATTAAAACAGTAAATAAAACTAAATAAATAAATAATCATTCCCACAAAAGATTTCCCCTTCCCATCCCTGATTCCTTGACGGACGAGGGGGACACTGCGACCAGGCCTCGGGTTACGACCCCTGATCGCTCTGCCCTCCCTGCCCTCCCCACCTCCTTAAAAAAAAAAAAAAAAAAGGCGCTGCAGTCTGGAACCGCAAGACCGCTACGGTCGCAGGTTCGAATCCTGCCTCGGGCATGGATGTTTGTGATGTCCTTAGGTTAGTTAGGTTTAAGTAGTTCTAAGTTCTAGGGGACTAATGACCTCAGCAGTTGAGTCCCATAGTGCTCAGAGCCATTTGAACCTCAAAGTTTTTATTTCTTCTCCATGGATTTAAATACCTACTCGGAATTTTTCTTTTGTTTCTTTTACTGCTTGCTCTTTTTTTTTTTTTTTTTCTTGGTCATCAGTTTACTGACTGGTTTGATGCGGCCCGCCACGAATTCCTCTCCTGTGCTAACCTCTTCATCTCAGAGTAGCGCTTGCAACCTACGTCCTCAATTATTTGCTTAACGTATTCCAATCTCTGTCCTCCTCTACAGTTTTTGCCCTTTACACCTCCCTCTAGTACCATGGAAGTCATTCCCTCATGTCTTAGCAGATGTCCTATCATCCTGTCCCTTCTCCTTATCAGTGTTTTCCACATATTCCTTTCCTCTCCGATTCTGCGTAGAACCTCCTCATTCCTTACCTTATCAGTCCACCTAATTTTCAACATTCGTTTATAGCACCACATCTCAAATGCTTCGATTCTCTTCTGTTCCGGTTTTCCCACAGTCCATGTTTCACTACCATACAATGCTGTACTCCAGACGTACATCCTCAGAAATTTCTTCCTCAAATTAAGGCCGGTATTTGATATTAGTAGACTTCTCTTGGCCATAAATGCCATTTTTGACATAGCGAGTCTGCTTTTGATGTCCTCCTTGCTCCGTCCGTCATTGGGTATTTTACTGCCTAGGTAGCAGAATTCCTTAACTTCATTGACTTCGTGACCAGCAATCCTGATGTTAAGTTTCTCGCTGTTCTCATTTCTACTACTTCTCATTACCTTCGTCTTTCTCCGATTTACTCTCAAACCATACTGTGTACTCATTAGACCATTCCGTTCAGCAGATCATTTAATTCTTCTTCACTTTCACTCAGGATAGCAATGTCATCAGCGAATCGTATCATTGATATCCTTTCACCTTGTATTTTAATTCCACTCCTGAACCTTTCTTTTACTTCCATCATTGCTTCCTCGATGTACAGATTGAAGAGTAGGGGCGAAAGGCTACAGCCTTGTCTTACACCCTTCTTAATACGAGCACTTCGTTCTTGATCGTCCACTCTTATGATTCCCTCTTGGTTGTTGTACATATTGTATATGACCCGTCTCTCCCTATAGCTTACCCCTACTTTTTTCAGAATCTCGAACAGCTTGCACCATTTTATATTGTCGAACGCTTTTTCCAGGTCGACAAATCCTATGAAAGTGTCTTGATTTTTCTTTAGCCTTGCTTCCATTATTAGCCGTAACGTCAGAATTGCCTCTCTCGTCCCTTTACTTTTCCTAAAGCCAAACTGATCGTCACCTAGCGCATTCTCAATTTTCTTTTCCATTCTTCTGTATATTATTCTTGTAAGCAGCTTCGATGCATGAGCTATTAAGCTGATTGTGCGATAATTCTCGCACTTGTCAGCTCTTGCCGTCTTCGGAATTGTGTGGATGATGCTGTTCCGAAAGTCAGATGGTATATCGCAAGACTCATATATTCTACACACCAACGTGAATAGTCGTTTTGTTGCCACTTCCCCCAATGATTTTAGAAATTCTGATGGAATGTTATCTATCCCTTCTGCGTTATTTGACCGTAAGTCCTCCAAAGCTCTTTTAAATTCCGATTCTAATACTGGATCCACTATCTCTTCTAAATCGACTCCTATTTTGTTCTTCTATCACATCAGACAAATCTTCACCCTCATAGAGGCTTTCAATGTATTCTTTCCACATATCTGCTCTCTCCTCTGCATTTAACAGTGGAATTCCCGTTGCACTCTTAATGTTACCACCGTTGCTTTTAATGTCAGCAAAGGTTGTTTTGACTTTCCTGTATGCTGAGTCTGTCCTTCCGACAATCATACCTTTTTCGATGTCATCACATTTTTCCTGCAGCCATTTCGTCTTAGCTTCCCTGCACTTCCTATTTATTTCATTCCTCAGCGACTTGTATTTCTGTCTTCCTGATTTTCCCGGAACGTGTTTGTACTTCCTCCTTTCATCAATCAACTGAAGTATTTCTTCTGTTGCCCATGGTTTCTTCGCAGCTATCTTCTTTGTACCTAAGTTTTCCTTCCCAACTTCTGTGATGGCCCTTTTTAGAGATGTCCATTCCTCTTCAACTGTACTGCCTATTGCGCTATTCCTTATTGCTGTATCTATAGTGTTAGAGAACTTCAAACGTATCTCGTCATTCCTTAGTACTTTCGTATCCCACTTCTTTGCGTATTGATTGTTCCTGACTAATGTCTTGAACTTCAGCCTACTCTTCATCACTACTATATCGTGATCTGAGTCTATATCTGCTCCTGGGTACGCCTTACAATCCAGTATCTGATTTAGGAATCTCTGTCTGATCATGATGTAATCTAATTGAAATCTTCCCGTATCTCCCGGCCTTTTCCAAGTATACCTCCTCCTCTTGTGGTTCTTGAACAGGGTATTCGCTGTTACTAGCTGAAACTTGTTACAGAACTCAATTAGTCTTTCTCCTCTTTCATTCCTCGCCCCAAGCCCATATTCTCCTGTAACCTCTTCTTCTACTCCTTCCCCTACAACTGCATTCCAGTCGCCCATGACTATTAGATTTTCGTCCCCCTTTACATACTGCATTACCCTTTCAATATCCTCATACACTTTCTCTATCTGTTCATCTTCAGCTTGCGACGTCGGCATGTATACCTGAACTATCGTTGTCGGTGTTGGTCTGCTGTCGATTCTGATTAGAACAACCCGGTCACTGAACTGTTCACAGTAACACACCCTCTGCCCTACCTTCCTATTCATAACGAATCCTATACCTGTTATACCACTTTCTGCTGCTGTTGATATTACCCGATATTCATCTGACGAGAAATCCTTGTCTTCCTTCCACTTCACTTCACTGACCCCTACTATATAGATTGAGTCTTTGCATTTCTCTTTTCAGATTTTCTAGTTTCCCTACCACGTTCAAGCTTCTGACATTCCACGCCCCGACTCGTAGAACGTTATCCTTTCGTTGATTATTCAATATTTTTCTCATGGTAACCTCCCCCTTGGGAGTCCCCTCCCGGAGATCCGAATGGGGGACTATTCCGGAATCTTTTGCCAATGGAGAGATCATCATGACACTTCTTCAATTACAGGCCACATGTCCTGTGCATACACGTTACGTGTCTTTAATGCAGTGGTTTCCATTGCCTTCTGCATCCTCAATATACAGATTGAATAACATCGGGGAGAGGCAACAACCCTATCTCACTCCCTTCCCAACCACTGCTTCCCTTTCGTGCCCCTCGACACATATAACTGCCATCTGGTTTCTGTACAAATTGTAAATAGCCTTTCGCTCCCTGTATTTTACCCCCGCCACCTTCAGTATTTGAAAGAGAGTATTCCAGTCAACATTGTCAAAAGCTTTCTCTACGTCTACAAATGCTAGAAACGTAGGTTTGCCTTTCCTTAATCTGTCTTCTAAGATTAGTCATAAGGTCAGTATTGCTTCGCGTGTTCCAACATTTCTACGGAATCCAAACACAAATTTCTTCCCCCGATGTCGGCTTCTACCAGTTTTTCCATTCGCGTTAGTATTTTGCAGCTGTGACTTATTAAACTGATAGTTCGGTAATTTTCACATCTGTCAACACCTGCTTTCTTTGGTATTGAAATTATTAAATTCTTCTTGAAGTCTGAGGGTATTTCGCCTGTCTCATACATCTTGCTCACCAGATGGTAGAGTTCTGTCAGGACTGGCTCTCCCAAGGCTGTCAGTAGTTCTAACGGAATGTTGTCTAGTCCCAGGGCCTTGTTTCGAGTCAGGTCTTTCTGTGCTCTGTCAAACTCTTCACGCAGTATCTTATCTCCCATTTCATCTTCATCTACATCCTCTTCCATTTCCATAATATTGTCCTCAAGTGCTTCGCCCTTGTATAGACCCTCTATATACTCCTTCCACCTTTCTGCTTTCCCTTCTTTGCTTAGAACTGGGTTTCCATCTGAGCTCTTGATATTCATACAAGTAGCTCTCTTTTCTCCAAAGGTCTCTTTAATTTTCCTGTAGGCAGTATCTATCTTGCCCCTAGTGAGATAAGCCTCTACATCCTTACATTTGTCCTCTAGCCATCCCTGCTTAGCCATTTTGCACTTCCTGTCGATCTTATTTTTGAGACGTTTATATTCCTTTTTGACTGCTTCATTTAACACGTCGCAAATGTAACACTCGCAGTCCAGATTATCGGATATGCGCACCAGACGTGGTCTTGTTGCGTACCCAGTGGCATTCCAAAGCATCGTGGGAAATGCTTGACCCGTATCAAAATGACGGGTTCTCTCCTCCTCGAGCCTGTACAAAGGAGTATGTCCATCGTGAAGCTTTATGCATAAACGCTTGTCTGAAGGGGCGAAGTGGCGCCACTCCTGTGGCCAGTATTGCCTTTGGGCGTACCACTACCAAAGTACTTCTCTCAGCATTCACATCAAAGGAAGCTGCGGTAATTGTTGCTGGCTGACAGTACAGAGTGCTCCAAATGTCATCACGCTGTCCATATGGATACTTGTCTTGCTGTGAACAGACCCATTTCGCGGCTCAAGGTACATGACGTGATTGTAGGATCCTGCTCTGCTGAGCGAACAATATGTCTGTCCACTCGGGCCCTGGCCGCAGTGAGATCGTTTCGATTCTGCATGGCGTAGTCCTCACTTTGGCTCTCCTGCACTTATCGACCTCATATTCGCATGACGGTCGTGGGACCCCGACTAACGCGAGTAGCAATATTCCGTCTCGATAGGCTACGATACTGCTGCTGTCGAATTCCGACACGTGGCGGTAGACGTTCTACTTCACAAACAGACATCACTCAAATACGATTTCAGAATTAGAAACGTGCTGCATAGCTTCGCTTACAAAGGGTGATTGAGCTGCCCCTAGCGATGTCGTTTTATGCAACCCGCAATGTTATACCCGGCTTTCGAAACCACACGCGAGATTTCCATATTCTCCCCCTCACTATACGCTATTAGTCCTACACATAAAGAATTAACAGGAACTCTTTGTCGGAAATTTGATGTAGTTAAATTTTTTACGTTTTTTCCAGAGGCCGTAGTTTTCGCATTACTCAAGAAAAACATCCAAAATGACCTTCAAACGCACCCCCACTCCCACACTCATACCCACCGGTCAGGGTTTCTAATATGTTGCTCATGACAGTCCCTCCTACCGCTACACAGAAATTTGCGACTGAACGAGTTGTTTCCCATATTCGTCCATTTCTTGATGTTCGCTGTTAGCCTTATTGCCACAGGCTTGGTCGAGCACATAAAAACTGTAAGATTAACATTTGTGTGAATTTTACCTAATTTACCTAAGTGAATTTTTACACCATAAAATAAACAATTACGTCATTGTATTCGTTAAGCCTGCTGACTACGAAACTACTGTGTTTGTAGGGTTTAAGTTTGGATAGGATTTTCAAATTTTCAACGTAATTAGTTTCAGTGTAACGTTTACAATAGTCATTTCTCTTTCATTACCCTCACGGGCACGTTTAAATTAATTATGTTAAGGAAATAGGCGACTATGCTGGTGGCATAACAGCCAACAGAGGTCAAAAAACGGCCGAATATCGGCAATAGTGTAGTCGGAAATTTTTGTTCATTGGTAGGAGTGAGGAATATGGAGAGCATTGTGGATTGTGTATTGTGTATTGAACCGGAGCATAGAAACGACGGAGAGGCTTCGTACCGCCGTAGAACCCAGTGGTCCACAACCCCACAGCAGGCGACAGAAGTCCACCCGCCCCATACCGCACCCAGGGTTATATGAACAGCGTACTAGACATATTGCCTGGTGAGGGATGCTTGTGTGAGTGGAGGAGCATTTGTAGGTCAGCTTTGTACGATTTCTTGAATTACTCGAAGCTGATTCTTGTTGTATTGTTGATTACGTTTACTTAAACTTATGGAGTGACTTTTTTCGAATTCATAAACATTTTATTTTTATGTGTTATTACTTTTATGCTGTATTTTAATGTACTGACACAGTCTATGACCTTGGAGGGCATTGCTCCTCAATTTTGTCCTGGTGAACGTGACGTGCAAATAAATAAATAAAAACACCTTGGCCTCTGGTGAAACCGTCTCTCAGTACAAATTTAACTACGTAAAATTTCCTGAAAAAGATCCTCTCAATTCTTTTTTTCTCTAGGACTAACAGTTGCCCGGAGGAAGGTAAGGACTGTGAAAATCTCACCCCTGGTTTTTAAAAGTCAGATAGAACATTGCAGGTTGCTTGAAATGATATAGATGTATATCGAATCCAGTTGAAATGCTAATCATTTACACAGTGGCAAATGTAGTACACTTCATGACAAATTTCACACTTGTTGCACGCCGCCCTCGCAGACCTTCAGTTTTAAATATCAGCAGTGTAGTTCCAGCCTTCATTGAATCATGCTGAAGTGGGCAAGCTAAACAAAATTACAATGATCCACTTTGTTAGTGAGATCGTAAACAGCATCCTGCAGTTATTTCCATTGTGCACGACATTCCTCAACACAAATGCTTAGTTACACACGACTCTTTTGGTATTCGACACGAGTATAGCTGCTTTTCGAAGCAGTGCTATCGAGAATGATCGATTTGTGGCCACAAGTATCTTATATTTGTGTAACAGTTGAATCTTTATTCCTGAAATGTATTTGCTTGTAGGATAGTTTACAAAAATTTGTAGGCTGATCACATTTGAAGGAAAAAGTGAAATTATACAAGCAGCGCGTTTGAGGGGTTACGGAAGAGATTACCAAAGACGCGATACTGGGGGAACAGTAGCTCGCTGTGTGTCGGAGGGTGCCCTCAGATCAATGGCGTACTGCAGCAGTGAGTTACCACGCACGGGTTTCGCCCAAGTCAGTGCGTCCCGTGTATGGAAGCTGATAGCTGTTTGTCCCGAGTGTCATATGCACATCATACTAAATGGTACCGTAGCAAAAGTGTTGAACATTAAAATCTGGTGATAAAAAGTGTACACACACACACACACACACACACACACACAAATGAAGCGTTCAATTGGCGTTTTATGCCAATAGAGGGGATTTAGATTTGACACGAAAAGTTAATATAATGTATTGTTGGCCTGACTGGGAGCGTTTGAAAGAGTGGACAGAAATGATTAACATTTAGTTCACATTTTGCTCTAATCAATAAACAATTAAATACACAATGTAATAAAACAGAATTATAACGAAAGAATCTCCATTTTTAAAATCCGCGAAGCCTTGTGATAAGAGCTAATGAACCAAATGCCCAGTGAATCTATAAGGTGACAATTAACGAACTATATGAAATGAAATCGTCATAACTTCTGAACTTGGCCGCGGGACATTATGGGAATTAGTATGCGCATGCATGGTTTGGTTTAGCGACGAAGCCCACTTTCACTAGGATGGGTTCGTCAGTAAGCCAAATTGGGGCATATGGGGTTCTGAGAATCTCGTGATTGATGGTACAGTGATTACCGAACGCTACGTGAAGCGTTTGGAGGATGATTTCATCCCCATTATCCAGTGACCGTGATTTCGACAAGATGTGGTTCCTGCAAGACGGGGATCCATTCCATCGAAGCAGGAGAGTGTTCGATGTCCTGGAGGAGCACTTTGGGGACTGCATTCTGGCTCCGGGGTACCCGGAGGCGTCTGGAATGGGCCTCGATTAGCCGCCATATTCTCCAGATCTGAACACATGCGACTCTTTTTTGTGGGGCTATGTTGGAGACAAGGTGCACAGCAATAACCCCAGAACCTGAAAACAGCCATTTAGGAGGTCATCGACATCATCATGTTCCGACTCTTCAGTACGTCATGCAGAAATTGGCTGTTCGTCTGGCCATATCATCGCCAATTATTGTAAGCATATTATACATGTCATAACCTAAATCTGAAAACCTGTAATGACATTTACATGTTGAATAAAGTGTGAGCTCGCCGTAGTTTCTAAGTAAATTACGTTTTTTTTTTTTCATATATTTCATTAATTGTCATCATGTAGATGTGAGAAACGGAACTGCATGAAAAACGGAAAAGAAGGATTGTATGACAATGCATGCGTCTCAAAGGCTGGTCAACAAATGACTAAGCCGCACTGCTTCTCCGACAAAAATGCATACATAATATAAAAAATCATTTGGAAAAGAATAAATATCTTGCACTACTTTCCCAACCCGTCAGTATTTAATCTATTCATTGATCTGCAGCTGTTCTGGTTTATACCAGAATGTATTTCTTCCCTGGCTACGTTACGACAGTCGAAGATAAGAATGCAAGGATATGCAGATGAACCTCTCGGATTAGACAAAATCTCTCTTAAGGGGGCTATCGACGTGGTCAAAGTCTGAAAAAACAGAAAAGCAGCAGGAGTGGACAGGATTAATGCGGAGTGCAGGAAATATGGTGGAAGCTTCTTTCTGATTAGCGATGCAACAGCTGAATATGTGCTGGAGACAAGGAAGAACACCCGAAACTTCGCTAAATACCATCATCATTCCTATTTACAAGGAAGGTGACAGGAGTCAATGCGAAAATTATAGCAGCTTTAACTTGCTGGACAGTGCGTGTAAAATGTACTCTAGAGTAAGCAACAGTGCGCTTAAGGGTATAGCACACACTATCAACAGCGAAGAACTCATGAGTTTAGACGGGGGCCACTCTGCAGTAGATGGAATTTATATAGTCAAACAAATGATTAAGAAAAGAAGGGAATTAATTCTGGAAACTCATGGATGAGATTAATGTTTAACATCCAGTCGACAAAAGGTCGTTAGAGAGGGAGCAAAAGCTCGTATTAGGGAAGGATGAAGATTGAAAGCGGCCGTTCCGTTCCTAGTGAGTCATCCTGGCATTTGTATTAAGTGATTTAGGAAATCACGGAAACCTAAATCAGGATGGTCAGATGCGGTTTCGAACCGTATTCCTCCCGAATGAAAGTCCAGTGTGCTAACATCTGCGCTACCCCACTCGGTTTCGAAACTCAGATCGCCTTCGTCGAATTTCGAAAAGGCATATCACAAAAAAATGTTCAAATGTGTGTGAAATCTTATGGGACTTAACTGCTAAGGTCATCAGTCTCTAAGCTTACACACTACTTAACCTAAATTATCCTAAGGACAAACACACACACCCATGCCCGAGGGAGGACTCGAACATCCGCCGGGACCAGCCGCACAGTCCATGACTGCAGCGCCTTGGACCACTCGGCTAATCCCGCCCGGCAGGCATTTCACGACCTTAATAGAGACGTGCTGCGGTAAATTTTGATGACATAAGTTTTACCAGATAGTCTAGCAATAGCATCACAACTGTGTTTATTGACACAGGAAGGCAAATAACAGTAATAGTGAACACAAAAATGATATAGGCGAGGATATTCTCTCCCCCCAACGCTTTCTAACATCTGTGTGGACGAAGTCCTGGTAAAATGGAAACGATTTTTCAAGCTGGTATAGTTTAAGTACTATTTTATATGCTGACAACATTGTTATTGTGCAACAGACAAGCCAGTTGACAAAGAGGGTCATATCTACATATCTCTTCAGATGTATAGCAGAAGAAATAGATTGATAATATCTCCACGTAAATCAAAAGATGTTGCATTTCTAGGGAAAAACGTAATAAGTTCCAAAACTGAGCCAAATGGCAAAATATTGGAGCGGGTGCCAACCTTTAACTATCTTGGATGTGGAATATCCCCATAAATATATCACGACATAGAAATAAGACTTTGAAAATTTAAACATATATAGGTGGAAGAATTCACAGAACTATGAAACAGCAAACCGGAAAAAAAACTAAACAGAAACTTTATAAAGCAATGGCGTTTCCGGTAGTATTATACGGAAATGAGACGTGGGTGTTCTCAAAGAAAGGCAGAAGGAAAATTATGTCAGCTGAGATGAAATTTCTCAGGCTGTCAAAGAGTGCAGACAGATGCACAAGACACGAAACACAGAAATAAGACAGGAGCTACAGATTTTTGATTTCGAAAGCAGGACTGAGATCGTTTGCTCCGGAATCACCGTGGACTACAAGCGCACTCGAGAGCGAAAATCGGACGTCCGAGTACAAAATTGTTTCCGAACAAGTTGTGGAGCCTACTTCATGAATATGATAGGGATGATCTTATATTGTCACAATTTTGCTCTAGTTCTCCTCTTCTATTGAAGAAGTGCGCTCCAGAGACTGTGCCAATCTGTTGCGGTCCTTTTCAGTACATACATGTTGCTCTGAAATCAGTATTCTAAAACTTTTAAATTTGATTACACAAGTAAGTATTACTCCATGCAGTTTGTTCACATTTAATGCTTTTCAGGCTCATTGCAAAAGGAGTCAATTGAGCGAGTAATCTATATTTGATAACCTAAAATTACAGAGTATTTGTGTAAAGAATAGGTAAAATGAAGATTACCATCAAGCAATGTATCATTACAATCCTCCTGATAACTTTGTAAAGACATATGATGCGTAGGAATGAATTTAAAATTAGTGAATTTAAAATTATTACACAACAATAAGGATGTAATGAAATGAATGCCTGTAACTTTAATGTCAATTAAACAGTGTATGATATAAACACGGTGCGAAGAAAATTTTATACCTACACAAAAAGCTGTAATCAAATTGCTTTCTACTTTCGATGGCAAAATATTTAATAATAATGAAGCGTACGTGATTAAATATAGAAAGAAGTATTTTACGAGGGCGTACTGAAAAGTAAGCCTCTGAATCTCTATGTGAAAAACGTGTAAGACTTTCTAAATAAAACAAATTTTATTACAATTCTACATTTTTATTCTTCATGTCTGTATATTTGCAACCCTGAACCACTAGAGGATCCGAACTGTAGCGTGTACCATGTCAGTGTGTAACGTAACTATATCGGTGAGTGAGAAACAGCCTGCTCTAATAGAGTTTCAAATTCGAAGAGTTCATACACACACTGAGCACTCCCTCCTTCAACATGATAATTGCAGACCACACATGAGTGCTGCGACATCCGTAAGAATCCGACGTCTTGGGTTCGCTATCCTGCATCACTCTCTATACAGTCCCGACTTGGCCCCATTCGATTTTCATCTGTTTCCAAAACATGAAGAAAACCTTCAAGGACCTAACTTTGATAGTGAAGAAACGGTGCTAGCGGAGGTGAGGTTGTGGCTGCATCAACCAACGTTCTATATTGACGGTATCAGCAAGCTGGTCTCTCGTTCAGGGAAATGTTTTCGAAGCCGGGAGGATGACGTTGAGAACTAGATACGTACACGTGAACAATAAAGAAGTTGAATGTAAATAACGTTTGTTTTATTTAAAAAGCTTTTAGAGTTTTCACACAAAAAATTCAGAGGCATCGCATTTCAGCACTCCTTCGTACATACGATGCATTCTACTAAATATTAATTGCAAATTCACGATTTTTATGTTATAGTAACTGTATATTACTCTTCTGTATGAGTAAATAAATTTTATAATTCATTTCCTTAACCCTACATATTGCCTTTAAGAACCTGTTTATATCTCTCCACCTTGTAATTACTGTAACTTTTTACAGTTGTAATGCTTTAAGGAAAATAGACTAGGAATTCAGACTCGTATAAATTTACTATGGGATTCTGTATAAATATTTCTGCAGCACTGAGAAATAAGATGTTTTGGGTTTCTTAAATATGATTTCGCTTTGGAATTTTCATGAACTCGTATCAAACGTTTGCTGCTTACAAACTAGTTCACGCGGTGTTTAGAGTCACTCTAATATCTAAATGTATGAGATCCTGTATTTCTAAATTCCCATCACATACTTTTTCTTCAGCTTAGGATCTATTAGGTAAAAATAGGAACCAGCCTGGAAACGCACAACTTCCATACCGTTGGAGCAAACTTAGAGACAGGTGAAAAAGTGATGACGGCTTTCAACAATCCTGATAAGTCATAGATGGCTGCCTAGCTCTTGCCGTACCAATGTCAAATCCCAGTATTTAAGTAATAGTGGAACAGATTGCAGGCAGTCTGTTGAAGAAAAAATGCCAAGTGTATAATCTGAGGCACGAATACCATACATTTTGTTTGTCCCTCACCATCAAGAATTCTTACCATGTTAGTAAGTTGGCTTACTAAATGCCATTAGTTACAGACTCATAACGAAGTATCACCGGTCATATAACCAGCGGAGAAAGTGGAATATGTTGTTTTACATGAGTGTTCCTGTAGCGCAGAAATGAGGTCGTGTGCTGACATAGGTGGGAGAGGGAGAAAAGGGGTTACTGGTCAGTCTGCGCTCCCGAGAGGTACAGAGCAGAAGGCAGAAGGACAATACACAGTGAATGTTTTCTTCTGTCTGAGCCAACACTGGTACAGGCATTTACTAGAAACGCAGGTGGTGGGACTCGGTAGGGAACTCGTTGTGGAGACTCTTCGACAAACAGGGTTTTGAAATGTTTATTCCAGACAGGACTAACTAATACACTGGATGCTAGTTCTAGGGTTAGAAAATTACATGTTAATTCCTTGAAGATTAACTAGCGTCCTGGGACCGCGTCTGGGGGCGTCTGCATTTTCGCAGGGCTCTCCGCTTACGGTTTACTTCATGTAACAATATCTCTCCTAGTTTCGTCAGCCCTCAGCATCGTCTCTGCTTCCGCGCCTTGGAACGCCTGTCCTCCTTTCTCACAGCTTCAAGATAACACTACAGTAGCAAGGAATAATCAATATATTACAGTGATACGTTTATGAACTTTAGCTCCTATTCAAAATGATACCTAGTTGCTATTCATTAGAAGTACTGAAAATATGTGCTGGGAACTTTAAACACCGTCGCCATACATGGTGACGAAGAAGGATAGCTTCGAGCCAAGTATGTATTAACGATTAACGTATTAAGTATGTATTTAAGTGTGACAACTACCTCTTACAGTTCTAACTGGTTCACGTTTTGGATACCTTTGCCGTGTTGTTGCAGTTTTCACAAACAATAGTACGTCACTAAACTCTATGGTAGCTGTAGTGGACTGACAAGGCAGCCAGTCCACAGTGACGGGTAGCCCAAAGGGCACACGTACACACACGCCGACTGGCGCCAAGTCTGGAACAGGATTCGTAATGAATGTGATAAAGAAAAGAACGTAGCTACTATAACACTTAACTTTTATATCGTCCTTTGGTATACAGCATTCTTGATGATACAAGTGAGACTATCTTGAGATACATGCAATGGTACAAATGGCGCCTTGCTAGGTCGTAGCCATTAACTTAGCTGAAGGCTATTCTGTCTCTCGGCAAATGAGAGAAATGCTTCGTACGTGTAGTCGCTAGCAATGTCGTCCGTCCAACTGGGGCGAGTGCTAGTACTTCTCTCGAGACCTGCCTTGTGGTGGCGCTCGGTCTGCGATCCTGACAGTGGCGACACGCGGGTCCGACATGTACTAATGGACCGCGGCCGATTTAAGCTACCACCTAGCAAGTGTGGTGTCTGGCGGTGACACCACAGTAGCCATCATGTGTAATGTACGTATTTTGCATAATAAATATTACGCAGCCCGTACCAAGCGTTTGAACCCTGAACGCAGATGGAGACTGTCGCTGTGCGTTGTTGCTGTAATATGTTCTCGAGTTACCAGCCGCATCAATTTATACGCATAGCCTGTCAACTGAGACGACTGAAATCCGAGAACCTTCCGTTCAGGTATTCAGTCATGCAAACATGGAAACGGTAACATTTTTAATATGAGACTTTAATTACGCCAATTACGAACCTTTCGGGCGGAATAATGACTACGGCATTGATGAAAGCGTAGGTAAAAATTAAATGTGGTATGGAAGCGTTTCGCGTTACGTTGCTGCAGAGAAACGTTGCGAAACTGACTCACTGTTTGAAAAATTTTGCTAAATACTGTTTCGACGGTTCCTTCAGAATATATGTCTCGTTTTACAGTTGCTATGTCCTTACTTTTTTGTCAGCGCTTCTTGACTTCTGGGAGAGACAAGATTGGATTTTTGTGGTGTGTGGAGGAGAGGCAATAACAGCTCTGAAGTACAGGTCGACTCATTGACTGGATTAGTTGTGTGTATGACGTGAAACCAAATGCGCACACGCCACATTCTAATTGCTGTCACGAAACAATGCAGAACTTTGATAAGATGGAAATATATTCGACCACTCTCACAGAAATAATTTTGTTCTTCTAGTACGAGCAGGCAGACACTAGTTGTAGAGAATGTGTTACGCGTCATAGTTAAATTTTGTGACTCACGTAAGGTCTTCGGTGTATTTGAGTGTTACCTTAAAGTAAAGACTGACCTATTTCTTTTTTAATATGTTTGGTATCATATTTTCTGTTCAACAGAGATCAAGAAGTTTCATTTCGTTGATAGTAGAGCTTTATTGTAAACATCGGAGGCCTCTGATGTCAACTAGCCTCTGTCATAGTGTAACCGAGACAGCGATGTAAGAGCTACAGTATTACAATCAGCTTCAGTACTAACAAGGAACGTCTCGCATACCTACCTATTTTCTGATAATGTTTTACCCCTGCTCGTTACAATTACATCGAATGTGTTTAACAGAAGGTTAAACAGCGAAAGGGAAAATCGTCAGGGGAAACAAGGAAAGCCGATAACATAAATGGATCTGCATTAGTCAGAAAAACATTTTAAAAAATTAATTAGATCGGCTCTGACGCATCTGAATTTCAGTGTACGTTAGATGTACGACCAAAGACTGTACAGCGTGGTAAACAATACGATAGAAGTTGCAACTCTTTGAGCAATATATTAAGTACTTTGTCTATTTTATTTCACTGTGTAGCTTAGGACGAGTGCATCGGTACAAGCTACTTTTTGTCAGTTCTAATCTGTCTAAGGCAGATGTATGAAACGCGATGCTCTTCTTTGGATTTACTTTGTGGATTACATTTAATAGAGATCCAGACGGACGAGCAATACTTACTTATTGGCCGAAGAAGACTTTTCGCTGTCCGTCTTAGTCCCTTCACTGCATGTGTTCCTGTTTTTATGCGTTTGGGCGCTGATGACCCCGCTGTTTAGCGCCCGTAAACCTCCAATACACACACAAGAAGACTTTTGTGAGCTACCTGCTTCATGTGTGGACTGTGCATCCTGAGGATTTTTCTGCCATTCCTACGATTACTTTTAAGTGCTTTTTCTATTGTAAATCGTTCCATGGACATACTCCCAGATATTTTATGGATGTGGATGCTTCCAGTAGCTGCTCGGCAATCGTTTAATCATAAAATGTTGGGAATTTCCGCAATATCTCACGTTTGTTTGATAATAAAGAAAATAAATTTCCTGACTGAGTCTACTGTTATTGTGGATATTTTGTGTCCAGATCGTTTACTATATTTCTTTCTTATAACATTCCATTAGAACTACTGGCGGCCTTGGGAGAGCCAGTCCTGACAAAACTCTACCATCTGGTGAGCAAGATGTATGAGACAGGCGAAATACCCTCAGACTTCAAGAAGAATATAATAATTCCAATCCCAAAGAAAGCAGGTGTTGACAGATGTGAAAATTACCAAACTATCAGTTTAATAAGTCACAGCTGCTAAATACTAACGCAAATTCTTTACAGACGAATGGAAAAACTGGTAGAAGCCAACCTCGGCGAAGAGCAGTTTGGATTCCGTAGAAATGTTGGAACACGTAAGGCAATACTGACCTTACGACTTATTTTAGAAGAAAGATTAAGGAAAGGCAAACCTACGTTTCTAGCATTTGTAGCTTAGAGAAAGCTTTTGACAATCTTGACTGGAATACTCTCTTTCAAATTCTAAAGGTGGTAAAATGCAGGGAGCGAAAGGCTATTTACAATTTGTACAGAAACCAGATGGCAGTTATAAGAGTCGAGGGGCACGAAAGGGAAGCAGTGGTTGGGAAGGGAGTGAGATAGGGTTGTAGCCTCTCCCCGATGTTATTCAATCCGTATATTAAGCAAGCAGTAAAGGAATTCGCCGATGACATTGTAATTCTGTCAGAGACAGCAAAGGACTTAAGAAAGCAGTTGAGCAGAATGGACAGTGTCTTGAAAGGAACATATAAGATGAACATCAACAAAAGTAAAACGAGGATAATGGAGTGTAGTCAATTAAGTCGGGTGATGCTGAGGGAATCAGATTAGGAAATGAGACACTGAAAGTAGTAAAGGAGTTTTGTTATTTGGGGAGCAAAATAACTGATGATGGTCGAAGTAGAGAGGATATAAAATGTAGACTGGCAATGGCAAGGAAAGCGTTTCTGAAGAAGAGATTTTTCAACTTAGAGTGTAGATTTAAGTGTCAGGAAGTCGTTTCTGAAAATATTTGTATGGATTGTAGCCATGTATGGAAGTGACACATGGACAATAAATAGTTTGGACAAGAAGAGAATAGAAGCTTTCGAAATGTGGTGCTACAGAAGAATGCTGAAGATTAGATGGGTAGATCACATAACTAATGAGGAGGTATTGAATAGAATTGGGGAGACGAGGAGTTTGTGGCACAACTTGAAAAGAAGAAGGGACCGGTTGGTAGGACATGTTCTGAGGCATCAAGGCATCACCAGTTTAGCATTGGAGGAAGCGTGGAGGGTAAAAATCGTAGAGGGAGACGAAGAGATGAATACACTGAGCAGATTCAGAAAATGTAGGTTGCAGTAAGCACTGGGAGACGAAGAAGCTTGCACAGGATAGAGTAGCATGGAGAGCTGCATCAAACCAGTCTCAGGACTGAAGACCACAACAACAATAACAACATTGTTTCGGCTACTGCCGTAATCACATTTGTAGGTTCTGTTAAAGGAACGTGCCAACTGCCTCGCCTCTGTGGTAACACCGGTTTCCGTCAGATCACCGAGTTAACAGCTGTCGGACTGGGCTAGGACTTGGATGGGTCACTATCCGGTCTACCGAGCGCTGTTGGCAAGCGGGATCCACTCAGCCCTTGTGATGCAAACTGAGGAGCTACTTGGTTGAGAAGTAGCGGTTCCGGTCTCGTAAACAGACAAATTGTCCGGGAGAGCGGTGTGCTGACCACACGCCCCTCCACATATGCATCCAACGACGCCTGTGGGATGAGGATGACACGGCGGCCGGTCCGTACCGTTGGGTCTTCATGGCATGTTCGGGCGGAGTTTAGTTTGTTAAAGGAACATTCGAGAGGCGTTTGTTATACACTATCCGATCAAAACTATCTGGAAACCTGTTAGCGGACGTTAATATGGAATGAGTCCACCCTTCGCCCTTATGATGGATTGAGCTCTGCTGGGGACACTAGCAATGAGGTGCCTGAAAGTCTGAGGAGATATGACAGCCCATTTTTCCTTAAGGAACGAAACCAGAAATGGTGGTGATGTTGATCGCTAGGGTCTAGAGCAAAGTCGCCGTTCTGACTCAACCCAAAGGTGTTCCTTTAGGTTCAGGTCGGGGCTCTCAGGTCATTCCAGGAATGTTATTGCCCGGAAACATCGTGTCACAGATGCTGCTTTATGACAAGGCGATTATCATACTGATACAATCGACGTCGCCGAATTGTTCCTCTACTGTACGCAGTCCACAATGCTGCATTCAGCGTTTTCTTAAGCACAGTGAAGAAGCCACATCCCAACCACATAGGAGAACACCCATCCATCGTAACTTTATCTCCGCTGTACTTCACTGTTAGCACTATTCATGTTGGCAAAGTAACGGCATCTGTCAAACCGAAACCGTTCCACTGGACTGTCACAGGGTATAATAAAATCACTCGTTTATAGTTATCCACGGTCCAATGACGTCGCTCTTTACACCAACCCAAGGGTCGTTTAGTATTTACTGAATATTGTGACTTACGAGAAACTGCTAGACCCCTGCACCTCATTATTTTTACGTCCGAGTCATTCTCCTTGCTAGACTGTCGGTAGCACGATGGAACTATCACCATCTGGGTTCCTCGACGATCCCTGCCAATACCAATTGGCAAGCGGTCTGCCTTGTCTTGATTTACATCTACATCTACATCTACATCTACATCCATACTCCGCAAGCCACCTGACGGTGTGTAGCGGAGGGTACCTTGAGTACCTCTATCGGTTCTCCCTTCTATTCCAGTCTCGTATTGTTCGTGGAAAGAAGGATTGTCGGTATGCCTCTGTGTGGGCTCTAATCTCTCTGATTTTATCATCATAGTCTCTTCGCGGGATATACGTAGGAGGGAGCAATAACTGCTTGACTCTTCGGTGAAGGTATATTCTCGAAATTTCAACAAAAGCCCGTACCGAGCTACTGAGCGTCTCTCCTGCAGAGTCTTCCACTGGAGTTTATCTATCATCTCCATAACGCTTTCGCGATTACTAAATGATCTTGTAACGAAGCGAGCTGCTGTCCTTTGGATCTTCTCTATCTCTTCTATCAACCCTATCTGCTACGGATCCCACCCTGCTGAGCAGTATTCAAGCAGTGGGCGAACAAGCGTACTGTAACCTACTTCCTTTGTTTTCGGATTGCATTTCCTTAGGATTCTTCCAATGAATCTCAGTCTGGCATCTGCTTTACCGACGATCATCTTTATATGATCATTCCATTTTAAATCACTCCTAATGCGTACTCCCAGATAATTTATGGAATTAACTTCTTCCAGTTGCTGACCTGCTATTTTGTAGCTAAATGATAAAGGATCTATCTTTCTGTGTATTCGCAGCACACTACACTTGTCTACATTGAGATTCAATTGCCATTCCCTGCACCATGCATTTACCTATGCCTATTCCCTCGAGTTTCTGTTTTTTACATCACTTGGGCAGCTTTATAATGGTTAAAAAGTCTTTCGTGGATTTTTAACTCAGGTGACATCCAATGGCTGGTCTACGTTCGGAGTCATTGAGTTCTCCTGTCCGGCCCGTTCCGGTATGACCGTTTTTCTACTGATAGTACCACTTTTATACTGGTGGGTCCATCTCTCGTGGCATCTAGTGGTCAAATCCCCATTGTATACGAGTTCCGGGATACTTTTTTTATGAGATGGTCTACATTATCAGATACAAAAGTGCTGTGTCGTCCGAACAAGACGCAGCCAGGGCAAAAGCACCACAGGCGCAAAGATGCGAGCTGGTGCCAGTGCCATAGAGACTCGCCACTTGTGAGAGTTCCACCAGTGCCACGGGCGGCGATGAGGATAAAGATATCGACTTCGTCTCGGCCAATTTCCGGCCGAGTACAATCCGCCAATGACAGGACGACTATGGATAGAAGTCTCCTCGGAAGACAGAAGAGCAGCTGTCTCCCACTTATACACTCATGCTCATAAATTAAGGATAACTGCAGAATGTGGTGCCACACAACGTGGCGCTAATAGTATACATACATAGGAAACACAAACAACACAGATCTGTAAGTCTACAGTATTGGTGATAAGTTGAGAAAACCGTCCCGAAATACGCTACAAAACGCCACTGTTTCCTGCGCATGTACCCTGACGTCAATATGGGATATGATCACCATGCACACGTACACAGGCCGTACAACGGGTTGGCATACTCTGGATCAGGTGGTCGAGCAGCTGCTGGGGTATAGCCTCCCATTCTTGCACGAGTGCCTGTCGGAGCTCCTGAAGTGTCCTAGGGGTTTGAAAGACGTGCAGCAATGCGTCAATCGAAAGCATGCCAGACGTGCTGGATGGGGTTCAAGTCTGGAGAACAGGCAGGCCACTCCATTCGCCTGATATCTTCTGTTTCAAGATACTCCTCCACAATGGCAGCTCGGTGGGGCCGTGCATTATCATCCGTCAGGAGGAACGTGGGACCCACTGCACCCCTGAAAAGGCGGACACACTGGTGCAAAACGACGTCCCGATACACCTCACTTGTTACAGTTCCTCTGTCAAAGACATGCAGGAGTGTACGTGCACCAACCATAATCCCACCACACACCATCAAACCACGACCTCCATACAGGTCCCTTTCAAGAACATTAAGGGGTTTGTATCTGGTTCCTGGTCCACACCAGGTCCACACCAGATGAAATTAGTGTTCAGACTATACCCGGACTCGTCCGTGAAGATAACCTGGGACCACTGTTCCAATGACCATGTACTGTGTTCTTGACACCAGGGTTTACGGGCTCTCCTATGACCAGGAGTCAGTGGAATATACCGTGCAGGTCTCCGGGCGAATAAATAATGTCTGTTCAGTCGTCTGTAGACTGTGTGTCTGTAGACAACTGTTCCAGTGGCTGCGGTAAGGTCCCGAGCAAGGCTACCTGCAGTACTCCGTCGCAGTCTGCGGGCACTGATTGTGAGATATCGGTCTTCTTGTGGTGTACACTGTGGACGTCCCGTACTGTAGCGCCTGGACACGTTTCCTGTCTGATGGAATAGTTGCTATAATCTTGAGATCACACTTTGTGGCACACGGTGGGCCCGTGCTACGACCTGCTGTGTTTGATTTCAGATGGTTCAAATGGCTCTGAGCACTATGGGACTTAACATCTGAGGTCATCAATCCCCTAGAACTTAGAACTACTTAAACCTAACTAACCTAAGGATATCACACACATCCATGACCTAGGCAGGATTCGAACCTGCGACCGTAGCGGTCGCGCGGTTCCAGACTGTAGCGCCTAGAACCGCTCGGCCACTACGGACGGCTGCTGTGTAGAACCTGCCTCCAATCGCCCCAGTATTATACCCCTCATAACGTCATCAATATGTGTTCTTTGAGCCATTTTAAACACACAGTCACCATTAGCACATATGAAGACGTCTGCACACTCACTCGCTGCACCGTACTAACACACCTCTGCGTATGTGGCCTGCTGCCAGTGCCACCGTGCGACGACAGTAGGTCAAATGCACCGCATGGTCACACCCTGACGTGGTTTAAGGTCGCAAACCTCCCACCAGAGCGTTGTTTCACCATGTATCAGCATTATCCTTAATTTATGAGCTTGGCTGTAGATCATCGTCCAGGGCTGACTTAGACGGGGAATGTCATTTAGTGAACTCTTAGAAGTGAACAACCAGTTGCTGTAAATTGCATTTGCTATGTACTGTGAAGTTTACCTACGATCATTTGCACTTAGACCTTGAGGACCTTTTTTGTGTTATATTAAAAGCAGAGTTGCAGACTTCATTATTCAACAAGCCACAAAGATAAGTTAACCTTTTAACTCATTTGTGTCACTTGATTACTAATTTGTCGGAGGGTTGTAGAACCTTTGTTCTCCTATCCTGTTACCTGACCCTGGGACATAGCTATGCAATAGTGGCAGGGATAAACTGTCTCAGCGGTGTACCGCACCAGAAGCCTTTTCACGAACTCACAAACTCGGCCTGCCGTAACTACAGTGGCAGCTCGGCCCCCACAGCAGTAGTGACGAGGCCGTTACAGAACTGGCGACAAGGGTTTACAAATAAAGAAGAAAATTTTAAAATTAAAGAATATTAAAACACCGTTTCGCCAAAATGTAAAACTTGTCTGATCAATAAAATTTATGCGTAAGCTGTTCGTCAACTGCCAACTCGATTCAAAACATTTACAGACTTTCGCCAGTAAATGTACGATGCCTTCAGTTTTCAGCACAAAAACATGAAATGACAGCTTTTGAAATTATAAATGTTCTGTGTTAAATTGTAAAACATGATTTAAATGAGTCGATTTTCACGTTCGTGAAATTAATGTCTCAGATGACAAATTCCTGTAATCAGAAGATCTAAGACTGACCTTGAACAGATCTCTCATTAACTGCTCAATTTCATTCATGGATAAAATATTTCCAGTAGCTTTATACGATTCTCTGTTCCTACTAACTACCATAATCATGTGAGCTTTCTAGTCTACAGGTGATAGTTTGAAGTCTCCGTGTAACCTTATAACGCGACCATGCAATCCATACTCAACTTGGTCCTAATTTTTCATGGAGTGGTCCGCCACTTCTGCTCTTGAGGCGTGGGCTGTATGAAACGAATCGACTGTCAGTTTTTTTATCAACCTTTCATACTTATCTTCACCACTATTGTTTTACGTAAGATATTACCGAATTATTTGTGGCTCTATATATGTCGTTTCTGAAAGTATTTGTATGGAGTGTAGCCATGTATGGAAGTGAAACATGGACGATAACCAGTTTGGACAAGAAGAGAATAGAAGCTTTCGAAATGTGGTGCTACAGAAGAATGCTGAAGATAAGGTGGGTAGATCACGTAACTAATGAGGAGGTATTGAATAGGATTGGGGAGAAGAGAAGTTTGTGGCACAACTTGACTAGAAGAAGGGGTCGGTTGGTAGGACATGTTTTGAGGCATCAAGGGATCACAAATTTAGCATTGGAGGGCAGCGTGGAGGGTAAAAATCGTAGAGGGAGACCAAGAGATCAATACACTAAGCAGATTCAGAAGGATGCAGGTTGCAGTAGGTACTGGGAGATGAAGAAGCTTGCACAGGATAGAGTAGCATGGAGAGCTGCATCAAACCAGTCTCAGGACTGAAGACCACAACAACAACAGACTATATATGTACGCCTCCATCATATGCGTACATCATAAAGTGGCGATGTAGAGTGCTATTATCAGGATTTAAAATTTCATTGCCATTAACATCTTGTTTCCTAGTATTATGTGAGCATTATTACTGGTTAGAATCGAGACTAGTGCCAGGACATTTCCATATACGCTCCTGCAGTTAACTAATGTATCAACATTTTCTTTCTTTGATTTGCCTTGGCGAATGCTGTTGTAATTATTGACTCTAATGTTCTTCCACTCCGGAACCAGAAAGTAATTTATCGAGTCTGTTGAGGGATTTATCTACGCTAAAAACACATGTGCATGTCACATACATCCTGGTATCCTAGTATCCGCTTCCTGTGTCTAGTGCACTTCTGAGCTACAGAGAGGGATTCTACAATTCTCCATCCGATAATCGAGGTCGATAAGTCTCCAGAGATCGTCATAGAATAGGTTCTGGGAACGATGGTGCAAAACGCTAGGTCCCTTACACCAGAGTAGGGTCGATAGTAGAGTTCCAACAATGCCACGAGTCACGTCTAGGAACCGAGGATCATTTCTTAAACTAGGCATCATTTTCGTCACGGAGGTTGACGTTTTACAGTCTAGTGAACTCAATAATCACTGACATAGCCTCCTCCTCACTTCGGACGAGATCCTTCAGTAAGTGCACGGAGCAGATAGTGGCCCTCCCTCCCGATTTGCCTGCTACCTACTGCAAATCCACTCTGTGTGGAAAGTGAAGAGCTACTGTCGTTAAAAAAACGACGCCTTCCTCACCAGCGCAACGAAATCTGTCAGCCAGTTCGAGGCAATACAATTCTTACTGTTTACAAATATAAAACTCATGCCGCAACATAACAACCAGAAAAGTAAAATGTTGGCCATTAAAACTGCAAAACCGGAAAGGAAATCATACAACAGATTTTACTTATTGTTCGTACGCAACAGACTAGCAAGGATGTATTGTTAGATTTGTAGGTATTTAAGAGTGTACAGCCGCGCGGGATAGCCGAGCGGTCTTAGGCGCTGCAGTCATGGACTGTGCGGCTGGTCCCGGCGGAGGTTCGAGTCCTCCCTCGGGCATTGGTGTGTGTGTTTGTCCTTAGGATAATTTAGGGTAGGTAGTGTGTAAGCTTAGGGACTGATGACCTTAGCAGTTAAGTCCCATAAGATTTCACACACATTTGAACACTTTTTTTAAAGTGTGTACAACACGAGAAATTTATTACACCGCGCAGATACCTGCTGCTGTATCCACGGCACAGATAATTATAATTATAATCGGTCGAAGCCGGCTGGCTTAAAGTTGACGAGGTACGGATACGTCATCCCAAGGTGGCGTAACCATCCATATTACCAAACGAATAGCCCAGACCACAGCCCGAATTGCAAGATGCCTATCTAATGGCTTTCAGGGACAACAAAAACTTGATATTTAATATTTCATATAATTAACGGCTGAATTTAAAAATTTAAAATGTCATGATCTACTCAAGAAATAGCAGGAGGAGATTAGTGCTAAACATCCCATCGATGGCGAGGTCATTAGAAACGAAATCTACTCAGTAAGAGATTATAATCTAATGTTTAAGGTTTAACACAGTAAGACAAGTATTTCTGTGTTTATGTTGCGAGGAAGAGTAACACATAGTGCACAAGTTTCCAGAATATATTCATCCAGTATTTGAGAACGAGAACACTTACCCACTTCCAGGAAACGTTACACATAAATTCAAACCTTTACGATACTTTGTCAAGGTAACACCCTCTCCTCCCACATTTCCTGCACTGGTAAATTGACGACACATATCGTCGAGAGCAGTTGAGGCTTCGTCATCGACTGCATCTTTGACTGCTCGCAAAGAAAGAAATCAAGAGGAGTCAAATCGGGGGATCTCGCACGCCATTTGGCAACAGAATTTCGTCGTATCCAATGTCCAGAAAATTCGCATACAGTATTTGCGTTGTAACTAGGGAAGAGTGAGGTGCACAACCGCCGTGTTGCATCCACATACCCTGTCGAATATCCAGTGTTACCTCTTGTAGAAGAACTAGCAAAATGCTCGTCGGAAAGTGTGAGTACGGATGACCACTTCGAACGCCTGATATGAAGTGAGTCGCACCATGCGTTTACTCCTCACGACCGTTAATGTTAAACCTGACGAGTTTTGATACCCAGTAGTGTATGTTATGCAAGTTTACATTATCGTGGTTAGTAAACGTCACTTCCTCGGTATAGAGCACACAGCGGAAAGTCGTCACTCAGCTGCTAAAGGGCAAACCGACAAAATTCTGTTCGACGTTCGAAATGAAGGTCGTCGAGTGCCTCATGTAGCTACAGATGATAGGGATGGCAATTCTGGCGGAGCACACACGTCTGGCTCATTCCAAATTCCTTGGTAATATGTCTCGTACCACCGTGCGGATTCATTAGCGTCATAGCCAGGACAGCATCTTAGTGTTCCCTGTCAACTGCCGCCTTCTTTCTTGTCCTCTTTCTGTCGTTCAAACAGCCTGTCCGCATGAGCGTCTTAATACACTGAAGCGCCACAGAAACTCGTATAAGCATGCGTATTAAACTACAGAAATATGTAAACAGACATAATACGGCACTGCGGTCGGAAAAATAGCGAGTGTCTGGTGCAGTTGTTAGATCAGTTACTGCTGCTACAATTGCAGGTTATCAAGATTTATGTGAGACTGAACGTGCTGTGATAGTCGGCTCACGAGCGGTGGCACACAGCATCTCAGAGGCACCAATGAAGTGGCGATTTTCCCGTACGGCCATATCACGAGTCTACCATGAATATCAGGAATCCGGTAAAGCATCAGATCTCTGACATCACTGCGGTCGGAAAAAGATCCTGCAAGAACGGGACCAAGGAATATTGAAGAGAATCGTTCAACGTGACGAAAGTGGAACCCTTCCGCAAATTTCTGCAGATGAAAGGAAGAAATGTTTAACGCTTACTACTCTTTCGCTGAACATGTAGTCCACCTTTAGCATCAGACATGAGGTTTTAATTTATAAGGGGAGATCAAAAAGATTCCGTTCGAAGACAGTACGGTCCAGAGCCGATAGCCAATCAGGTGAAATTGCCATGAGCGTTCAGGCAATTACCCCACCGACGCACCAGGTTGAAAAAGATCTCGTTTGGTTAAGCACCGTGTCTGCTGCTTTAAGAAGTCCTTAACTGCCTGCTGCACATCGTCGTCCGACAGGAATCCTTGACCCTTCAAGGCATATTAAGGGACCGAAGGCGTGATAATCGCATGAAGAAAGGTCAGGGTGGGTGCTGGAGTGTCTCCCACTTCAGCTGGCGTAACTTTTGCTTTAAGACACTTGCGATATTGGAAAGTGCTTTACCATGACGCAGCAGCACCCTTATCCCAGATTTCCCGGTTTGCGACAGACATGTTGCCCCAAACACATGCGTCGTTCTCCTATGGTTGTCCAGCGGCGTTTGTCCTTCGGCAGCGAAGAAAAGAGTAGCAACACGTTGGTCATGTTTTGACGCATTTCGTAATAACGTTGCCAAGCTCATGCTTCTGCATTTACGGCAGGCACGTCAGAAAGAAACAAATGCAATGCTAATCCCCTGCCTACATGTCGCTGCTTATGTCGACATTGGAGTCACGCTACGTTGCCTATACGCTGTAGCAGCGCCCTCAAACGGAAATTTTTTGATCGCCCGCTATATCACTTCTTTACTACTACTCGTAACTGTAGTCGCAGTTTCTGTTTTGCAACCAGTATCCAACTTATAGCACTGAATGTTTCTGCAGAATTGTATCATGACACACCACAGTTCAGGATATTTCACGTAATAAACAATGAGAACCGAGTAAATCTAGCTTTTGCTTAAGGATACAGGGTACTTTCCCTACTCAATACTATGTAGAAATCGAAATCTATTTCTTACAGGCACTGTTTCTAATGCATATGTTTTACAGATTTTTTGTTGATATCAGGTAATGCAACACACTTCCTAAACAAATCAGAAATATTTTGAATATTTTTGAACCTGCTTAATGTTATTAAAAAATTACGAAGAACTGATGCAATTTTTTTTCCAAATTGCTTCCTCATATTGAGGTATCATTTAATTCAGTATTATACATTTGAAAGAGACCAACTTTTTACCAGATGTAGATGACATGACGGCTGAGGTACTAGACCTAATTAATTCCGCCTATTATGTATATTGCAAGGATAAAAAGTACCACATCTTAAATTTTTATTTTTATAATTTTTCCTAAAAATGTTATTTTTTCTATAATTTAGTTGATTCTGCATAAAGCTTAGATCCACTACATAAGTATGAATTATTGCAAGTTACAGAAAAAAATTAGAGCATTGCTTTATAAACTTTACGAAATTTTTTTACCTTATTTCTGAAAAATACAACTTATGGAAAACTGCGAATGAAGGTAAGAGTTCAATTAAACTGTGCCTCAGAACATTCTTGAAGCATAGTCTTCATGCTGCAGCATTTCTTCATCTTCAAGCTTCCTCTTGGCATTCCTTTTAGCACTTCTTGCTTCTTTGGTAACTTGAGGAGCGAATGTTTCAGCTTCATGCACCCGTTGTCAGTCACATGCAAGCAATTGATCTTCCATATTAGACCCACATTTTATGTCTAAATTTCCCAACACTTCTAACCTTCCTATCACTCCATTACTGAAACATATCACTGCATCTTTTACACCAACTTTTAATGTATTTAATCCTACAAAAAAATTCTTGGGTAATCTTTCGCATATGCAATGGTTAAAACTTTCATGTGTATTCTGAGTGCCCCCATGAAGACATTTACTAAGCAAAACAGGGTCACTCAGGCCGCTAAAAATAAGTTTTATTTCATTCATAACAGAAAGTTCAGTTTTTTTTCGGAATAATAGTGGTTTCTGTAACAGAAGTAAAGGGGGCTTGGCGGCACACATGACCGTAACTTTAAAACTTTGTATATATAGGTCATTTTTCATTTGAAAGCCTATAATGTATATATCAATGTAATCAGGAAAGACTATAGAATTTAGTAAAGTCATAACAAAAATTTCGATTTTTTCACTGTTTATAAGTAGGCTACCCTGTATCCTTAAAGCCTAGTGCAAATTCCGCAGCTATATTGATCTACTGTTTGATAATGAAAGCCCTTAGAGACATCCCATTAAAATTAATTTCAAACTTTTATCGCTTACATGCATAACTTCCAATATTTAACACACACACTCATATGAAAAGTAATGAGTCGTTTGAAGCTACGAGGAGCGTTCAATATGTAATACAATTTTTTCTCGGCCAGTTCCTATTGAAAATATGTACAATTTGTTGCGGGACCTCCTGGAACATTTTTGTTTCAGACGGTTTCTTTTTATTCCATGATTACCATTTTCGGCGAAGCTAAAGCCGCCGTCATCGGATTTAGGGAGGACAGAAAATGTGGTGTCACCGCCAGACACCACACTTGCTAGGTGGTAGCCTTTAAATCGGCCGCGGTCCATTAGTATACGTCGGACCCGCGTGTCGCCACTGTCAGTGATTGCAGACCGAGCGCCACCACACGGCAGGTCTAGAGAGACGTCCTGGCACTCGCCCCAGTTGTACAGCCGACGTTGCTAGCCATGGTTCACTGACAAATTACGCTCTCATTTGCCGAGACGATAGTTAGCATAGCCTTCAGCTACGTCATTTGCTACGACCTAGCAAGGCGCCATTATCAATAGATATTTAACTTGTGATGCCTGTACCGTCAGGCCGATGTTCTACAATTATGGATTAAAGTTAAGTATTACAGCAACTGCGTCCGTTTTTCTAAGTTCTCATTTCCTTGTAATGTTCCAGACTTCACGCCAGTCTGCGTGAGCTTAACGCGTGCCTTTCGGCTACCGGTCATAGTGGATTGGCTGTCTGGCCAGTCCACTACAGAAAACACTACAAAAGTGGGCTTAGATTCCACTTATGTAACATGTATAGATATCAAATTAGTTACATACTACCAGTTTATTGTTTTACAAGCATCTAGATCGCTCCCGCATGAACACAATGTGCTCCCTACAAAATTTTATTTTTGCTGAAAACCAGACCATCGCAAGTATTCATAGGCGCTTGCAGAATATCGACGGAGACCTGGCAGTGAACAAAAGCACGGCGAGTCTTTGGGCGAGACGTTTGTCGTCATCGCAACAATGTCGCGCAAACCCGTCCCATCTCCCGCGTGCCGTCCGCCCCCCAGAAAATTGATGAAATGGCTTTGCGTCTTCATCGTCGCAAAAACGCAACCTATTCCTTCTCCATGGCCGGCCGCGGTTGTCGAGCGGCTCTAGGCGCTTCAGTCCGGAACCGAGCGACTGCTACGGTCGCAGGTTCGAATCCTGCCTCGGGCATTGTAGCGTTGCTCTTGGGGGACGAAAAGAAAAAGAATTGTTATTATATATATATATATATATATATATATATATATATATATATATTTGCAAAATGTCGAAAAAGTGAATATTTTGGTGGGCCACTTGGCAGCAGAATCAGGGAATGATTACACTATTATAATAACATACGTTGAGCGTTAAATACCTGAATAAGAGCAGCATATTGATATATATATTTGAGATCGTTCGGAAGAAACATTACCATTTCTGTGCATTTTTTATAGTCGCGATGTGGTCATACCCGGATCAACGCTAAGGGACCAGAAGATTTATAGACTTTAAAAGAAATGCAACACTACACAAAAAAGTTGGTTCAGAAATAATAGGAAAACGATAATGTTCCTTCTGATTCATGCTGCATTCGGCCCATCAGCGTGATCGTAATTTCTGGTGATGAAGTAACACAAAATAATTATAATTCAAGTAAATGAGGAGATGGAAATCATCAAGGTTAATTTACTAAAATAAGCACACTTATCTGTAACACACCTTCTTTTTAATGCTACGTACCTTTTCATATTAAATTACAATAGATGACCATTGTGGTTAATTACTTTATACATAACAGTCAAAATGTCCTCTTGATGCTGTCTGTTCGTAATCAGTTACAAGAAACTACATGTTTTCTTATTGAAAAAAATAACATTTAGCATATTCTCTCAATATCTTCACATAGAATATACTCGTAAAATACAGTTGCGGAATGCAGAAAGTCCGCGTCCGCCTTTCATAGAATACAAACAGTAAAAGGTGAGGTGCCAAAAGCTTCATTTGTCTTGAAACAACAGAATTCTTTTTTTATACCATTAATCGATACATGTACATAGAGATTTACAGGCACCGCGCAAGAACGGCAAAGATAAAGAATAACTGACTCTGTCGCTGCTATGCGATGGTTCATTTCTTTTACTTTACAATTCTTCGATAACTTTAGGCCATCAGGCATTTACTGTTGAGCGTATATTAATGTTTGTGAGGCGAAAATTACTAATATTACAGCATGGCTGTTTGTGATGTCCTTAGGTTAGTTAGCTTTAAGTAGTTCTAAGTCCTAGGGGACTGATGACCTCAGATGTTAATTCCCATAGTGCTCAGAGCCATTTGAACCTTCTTCATTATGACGCAAGGCCTCCCACAGGAGTGTGCACTAAAGAAGGGCTTAACTTCATTGGACTGTTCTTCCTTATCCATCCTACAGCCCGGATCTATGTTGATGAGGGGAAGGTAATTGGTGGAGGAAGACGTTGGCCCGACGTCGATCAATAGAGTTGTACCATGCTGGCATACAGGCCATCCCAGTATGGTGGTATAATGCCGTCGCGTTGAACGGAGATCATGTTGCCGGCCGCGGTGGTCTAGCGGTTCTGGCGCTGCAGTCCGGAACCGCGGGACTGCTACGGTCGCAGGTTCGAATCCTGCCTCGGGCATGGGTGTGTGTGATGTCCTTAGGTTAGTTAGGTTTAAGTAGTTCTAAGTTCTAGGGGACTTATGACCTAAGATGTTGAGTCCCATAGTGCTCAGAGCCATTTGAACCATAGATCATGTTGAAAAACAAGGTTTCCAGCCAAAAGGCTGGGGAATAATACCGTGTATTGGAATCCTGAATAAAAACAGCTGCTTTTAGAAATAAAGATGTGTTGCAGTACTTATTGAAAGCCTCTCGTATTTCGATAGTGGCACTCTCTTGACTTATTTGGTCGTCATTACAACATAATCCATCCATTTTACATATGTTTCCGTGTAATGAAGTACCTGAAAGTGCCGCCTGAATTAGAAACGAAAGAAATAAATCGAGAACATCAACCAAACTGTGAACCAATGATATAAGTCAAGTGTTTTGAATGTATATAAATCAGTAAATGATCAGGATACGGCGGAAAACGTTCATGGTTTAACGATATTTAACAAGCAGAGAAAAATCACGGTACTAAATTCAAAACGACGGAGCTAAAGTGAAATTTCATGCAGTCACTGCGTGCGAAATTTTACAAAAGGAAAATGAAGTGCAGAGAAATCAAATTAAGATATGAGAAAAGGACGTTTCTAGAAGCCAAAAAGTTGATTAATGAATGTGAAACAAATGTTTTCTTCGACCGCAACATCTGCAAACATTCCACGAGGTCACGCAACAAATTCTACATGTTTTCAATCGGAACTGGCCGAGAAAAAATTATATTACACATTGAACGCTCCTCGTAGCTTCAAACGTCTCATTACTTTCCATTTGAGTGTGTGTGTTAAACATGTAAGTGAGAAAACTTTGAAATTAATTTTAAACTTAGTGGGAAGTCGCTCAGGGCTTTCATTATCGAACACTAGATCAGTATAGGTGTGGAATTTGCGCTGTGCTTTAAACAAAAGCCAGTTTTACACGGTTCTCATTGTTTATGACGTGAAATATCCTGAGCTGTGTTGTGTAATAATACAATTCTGCAGAAACTTCGGATACTGGCTGCAAAATAGAAACCACACGACAAGTAAGTTGTCTTCAAATCGTGTAAAACGTTGAAATGAGCTGTCTAAACAACAAGCAATGGAGAAATAAGTAAATACACGGATTTACTAACAGAAAGTATTTTATTTTGAATATTAGTAACAAATATTACTTTCATTGTACAAAAATCGGTGTCGTTATATACAATACTGTAAAATGTATAAAAAACAGATACCGTTTTTGTCAGACTTCTTCATTTTACGAAACTTCTTTGAAAACAATGTTAAGTGTTATAATGTGATCCCCTTCCACCGGAGGTTCGAGTCCTCCCTCGGGCAGCCGGCCGAAGTGGCCGTGCGGTTAAAGGCGCTGCAGTCTGGAACCGCAAGACCGCTACGGTCGCAGGTTCGAATCCTGCCTCGGGCATGGATGTTTGTGATGTCCTTAGGTTAGTTAGGTTTAACTAGTTCTAAGTTCTAGGGGACTAATGACCTCAGCAGTTGAGTCCCATAGTGCTCAGAGCCATTTGAACCTCCCTCGGGCATGTGTGTGTGTGTGTGTGTGTGTGTGTGTGTGTGTGTGTGTGTGTGTGTGTGTGTTTGGTGTTTGTCTTAGCATTAGTTAGTTGAAGTTGAAGTTTGTTTAAATAGTGTGTAAGTCTAAGGACCGATGACCTCAGCAGTTTGGTCCCTTAGGAATACACAAACATTTGAACATAATGTGATCATCGTTTACTTTTTTGCTATATGTACAGCATCTTCAGAAAAACCATTAATATCATTGAGTCCACGAAATCGTGAAAAAGCCCCATATAACTGTCGATGCAGAAAAACCGGTTCTGCTAAATACTATCTGCCCTTTGAAGCGTCTGGTCTAGCGTTTTATTAACAGTCATAGCGAAGGTTACTTCTACTGGGAACTTTTTCCTTATCATCTGGGGTAGGCGTGGTAGGATCAGAAGGCATGAGGCTAATGTGGGGTATTAACACAGATTTATCTGAGTCAGTGAATTTAACTTTAATGATGTACTCGCTTAAGTTTGTTACTACTAACCTTGCACCATTAATTAATCCCTGATTTTCATTAAGAGTACAGGAACTCTACGGCGTACAATTGAACGTTGTTTATTCATCCAAGTTGAGCAGAAACATATCTGAAGTGACTCTTTGCCTCTCCACGTAACGAAGTGAAAATGACAATGACTGAATGTTGTACAATCGTCATTTTTTTGGACCAAGAATCGCCGTTGAATACAATGGCGAAACATTTTGTTCGTTGTTTTCTGTGGGATTGAATATGGTCAGACCGTTGTGCTTCTGGCAGTGTTGGAACACGAAATACAGAAGAAAAGAGTTAATAGACATTTGAGAGTTTTTGCTTTGTAATTATTCATTCGTAAAGAAAAATTAATAACAAACAAATATTCCTGGCAGTAAATGTTTGTTTTACCTTTGCTGGTGATGCAGATTAATGACACTGACTTTAACAGAAGTGTAACGCAACCACATGAAAGCTGTAAAGTTGTGACAAATTAAATGTTAAATAAATAAAGTTATAAATTAACTTAGAAAAGTAAACCGTAGTATCATGAGACGACAAACGGTGATATAGTTCGGTTCATTCGCGCAGTACTCTACGCTTGCTTATGGAAAGTTAATAGCAACTATTGTTATATATAATAGTAAAATTAAATGGTGAAAAGATGGAGCATGCTAAATTCTTTACACAGACTTGTATGAGCAAACTCGCGTGATAGACTACACTTGCGTAAAGACTCTAAACAACTGCAACATGTGTCGTGCATTTTGGTTTAAGAGACTGTCGGCAGATGGCACCTGCTATAATGTTTTCATAACAATAATTTCAAAATAAATTTTAACGAAAATATCTTTAATCATTACTGGAGAATGGTCTTGAAAATGATGTCTCAGTCATTAATTTTGATTAAGTAACGCGGGAGATACTGCATACCGACAAAAGAACAGGGTTGAGAAATAATATGCAGTCGGATTCAAAAAGATGTTTACAAACTGAATTGGCACAAGAATCAGTAATCAATAGGAACCGGGGGTTGCGAACACCACTACAGGGCGCTACGGTCACGAGACCGAAGCTTCGCAGCGAGTGTCCTCTTCACCGATGAGACTGCATTCTCACTCGAGGGACTGATGAACGTTTACAACCTGCATACACTGGCGTATGTGAACCCATATGCTACACTTACTCATGCCACAGAGCAAATTTACCCTTAACATGTGGTCTGGCATCGTCGGAGACTGTTTAATTGGGCCGTATATTCTCCAAATGGTTCAAATGGCTCTGAGCGCTATGGGACTTAACATCTGAGGTCATCAGTCCCCTAGATTTAGAACTACTAAAACCTCACTAACCTAAGGACAGCACACACATCCATGCCCGAGGCAGGATTCGAACCTGCGACAGTAGCAGCAGCGCTGTTCCGGACTGAAGTGCCTAGAACGCTCGTCCACAACGGCCGACTTGATGGTCGTACGAATCTCGTAATCCTGCGAGTAGGTTTGCTGGACATGCCTATATGAGGTGGCATTCGATTTCAGCACGACGGAGTCCCCGTGCATTTTAGCAGACAGACGAGGACGCGCCTGCAGACAACGTTTCCCGGCCGCTGGATTGGTCGGTGTGAGTCAGTGGCACGGCCACCACGATCACCCGATCTGTCCTCAATCGATTTTTTCTGCGCGGGGTGTCTGAAGAGCCTTCCGCGCGAACCATGTGTTACTTCGCCGGGGGATCTAGTGGGCAGGATTGTTGCATCAGCAGGGTGTTTTCGAGATACACCAGGTATCTTTGAGGGGCTGCGCCGCCCAATGCAGCGTCGACGTCGGGTGTGTCTCGATGCATCTGGACGAAACTGTGAGGAGCTCCTGTAGTGGGCGTCCATCCGTAGCATGTAACTAAATAACTGCAACGCCCTTTAGTAGCCCCGGATGGCCTTTGCGAACCCCGGTTCCTATGTGATTACTGATCCTTGTATACCCAATGTGCCATGTCAGTTTATAAATGTTTTCTTCGAATCACCCTGTATATGATGATGATGATAGTGTATCTTACTTTCTTTTATTTTCTCTTGCTCCCAATGCCAGTTCCTTTAAATAGAACGATGTTCCAAAAGTGGTTACAGGAACGAATTCACTGCTTGATGCATGTTAAAGCAGATAAATCTGCAGTAGCTACCCACTTCTAAACTACAAGACACCCACTTTAGAGAAATGATCTCCAGACATTCTACATTATTCAAAAAGTGTGAAAGGCTAGACGTGTTGTGGTAACAAGAAACACAGCCGGAGCGCTATGCCCGTCCGCTTAACAGCGTGTATCACAGCTTCTGACAGATGGCAGCCTCCCGTACAATTCTCTGCGGACCGCTCGTGCCCCAAGTTACGAGTAAGTGTGTGCAGTCCCGCGTGTGCTCCCCACAGTCCGCAAACATCTCGGGAAAGTTCACACATTTCACGCCGTCACTTTACTCCGGTAGAGACATCCTTATCGTACCAAGTTCCCCGCGGCTTTTACTCTTCAGCGCACTGTGGTGTGGTGATTCTTCACACAACTCTATGCTTGCAGAGCAGTTTCATGTCTGAAGTAAGCCATACAGCTGAGTAATGTTTTCGTTACAACAATCTTCCAAATACACTTATGAATTGATGAGTCAGAACGTTACAGTCAGTTACTTAATAGCGTGTTGGCCCAACTTCGGAAACCCATCGCATGTGCAAGATCCCCCGTGGCAGCGAACCACAGTTTAGCCACGACTCCGTAGAAAGCGGTATAGGTGATGCTCAATACAACTGGTCATGCCTTCCCGCGGGAGACTGCGTGAGTTATGTTACCTCTATCCTGGATTACCTTAATAGATCGGCGCATAGGACGTCCTCCTACCTGTTCTCCGTAGATCTGTCGTTTATGTATTTCCTCGAAGCATTTCTAGAAGCATACTGCATTCTTTCGGAGATGCAAGCAGGCGCCCTGTGTGGCTATAATTATGGTCACACACAACTTTTTAATACGAGCCGCCACAGCCGTTGATCTTCGTGATAAATTCAACTATAATATAGCACAAACAGCTGTTAAGTGATGATTTATTAATGACTGGTTTCGTTGCGTTAAAGCAGCGTCTTCAGGTTGTTAGTAGGGTGTATCCGTAAGAGCGTGCAAAAATGTAACAGAAAAGAGAATGCTCCACTGGGGTCGGAGAAGCCATCTTAAGGAGATATGGAAGAAAACTTTTCTACCGCTTTGTCTAGCATTACTGTTTTCCAGCTTATTTACAACGAGCGTGCGTTTATGTTCACACGTAGTGTGCTGTTTATTTACATGTACATTCTTTACTTCCTGCAAGGAAATTAGGAGGACGAGCCCGATTGCTAGGAAGTTATAATGCAGGTTTTGTTTACTTTACTTATCGGTAAGGTGGCTGTTTTGTATCGTATTTACATCGTCCCATGACAGAACGTGCTATGAATCAACTACAGACCCACTCATTACTCACAAGGGAACCTCCCCATTGCACCCCCCTCTGATTTAGTTATAAGTTGCCACAGTGGATAGGCCTTGAAAAACTGAATATAGATTAATCGAGAAAACAGGAAGAAGTTGTGTGGAACTATGAAAAAGTAAGCAAAATATACAAACTGAATAGCCCATGCGCAAGATAGGCAACATCAATGATGGTGTGAACTCACGAGCGCCGTGGTCATGTGGGTAGCGTGAACAGCTGCGGAACGAAAGGTCCTTGGTTCAAGTCTTCCTTAGAGTGAAAAGTTTACTTTCTTTATTTTTGCAAAATTATGACCTGTCCGTTCGTTCATTGACGTCTCTGTTCACTGTAATAAGTTTAGTGTCTATGTTTTGAGACCGCACCGCAAAACCGTGCGATTAGTAGACGAAAGGACGTGCCTCTCCAATGGGAACCGAAAACATTTGATCGCAAGGTCATAGGTCAACCGATTCCTCCACAGGAAAACGTCTGATATATTCTATACGACACTGGTGACGGCATGTGCGTCACAGGAATATGTTGTCGACCCACCCAACTTATACACTTCGCCAATGGGTAAAAATATTCTTAAACCTTGCCCGATTTGGGTTCTCTTGTGGATGTGATAATCACTCCCAAAAAAGTGATGAAAACATAAGAGTTTGTCACGTAAACCGAAAATAAAAAATTAAAGTTTTCACGCGAGTGAAGGCTCGAACCAAGAACCTCTCGTTTCGCAGCTGCCCACGCTAACCACGGGACCACGGCGCTCCTCAGCTCGCTTACTCCTTGATATGACCTATCTTGCGCATGGACTACTCAGTTTGTATATTTTGCTTATTTTTTCATAGTTCCACAAAACTTCTTCCTGTTTTCTCGATTGATCTGTGTTCAGTTTTTCAAGGACTATCCACTGTGCCAACTTATAACTAAGTGTGAAGGGGTTGCGATGGGGAGGTTCCCTTGTCAGTATTATTCAGAGACGTAAAGTACAATGCGATGGAGCAGTACCGGTACAGTTTCCCACAACTCACTGATATGCGTCTTGTGTCTGGGTAAGTGGGGAAGTACACTGCAATGCTCTCGCTGCTCAATGGCTGTACAGAGAATGATTTCCTAACAGGCATCATCCGTCACGACCAGTGTTTATTTCTCTCGATCGGCGAATGCGGGAGACTCGTTGAGGGAAGAAACGAGGGACCTAGCAACAGGAGGACGACTTGCACACCAGATTTTGAAGAGGAGGTGATGGAACGCGTTTCAGCGGACTCCACTATAAGCACTCGTCGTATTGCACGTGAAATGGGCGCTGAACACACTAGCGTGTGCTGAGTACTCCAAGAACAGCAATTACACACATCACCCCCATCTAATCCCTGCAATGCTTGTAACTGATTTTCCACCAAGTGTAGAATTGTGTCAGAGGATTCTCCAACAGTGGATTGATCGACCAGATTTCCTCCATATCGTGTTGTTTAGTGACGAGGCGTCGTTTGATCGTGACTGTATTTCGAACATAAGGCATAGCCTTGTGTGAGATGAGGAAAACCCTCACGCTGTAGTAGTCGCACATTCAAGTACGTTTTGCTGTGAATATGTGGGTCGGCATTGTAGGACACAATGTCATTGGATCTTATGTTCTACCGAGCCATCTGACTGGCCACCTGTACTTGAGGTTCGCGCAGAGAGTTCTACATTTAGAGGACGTACTCTTGGCTGCTCGTGAGCGAATGTGGATACAGTATGACAGTGCAACGTCTCACTTCAATGTGGATGTCCGCAGCCGTCTCAGTGCCTGGTGCTGGGCTGGAAGGGCAGGTCTTGTTCCATGGCCTGCGAGGTCACCTGACCTAAATACTCTTGATTATTTCCTATGGGAATATCTAAAGTCACTTGTGTATGAGACCCCAGTGGATACAGAGATGGAATTATAGCCAGAATTGTATCTGCCTGTGATGTGATTCGAAACACACCAGGTATATTTGTCAGGATGTGTCAGAATCTCGTTCGTCTATGTCATGCTTGCACTGAGGCTGTCAGTTTCAGCACTTTTATAAGATACAGTACGAATTTTACGTTCATTGTGTCACTGATGGCATTTGCAGATAACTGTAACTAATTTAAATAAAAAAGTACACAGCGATGTGATTTCTTTGTTATTATCTTCTTACGCTGATTTCTCTGACCCAAGTTCAATACCTCAAATTTTCTTCGAAGCATCCTCTATGTCCTATTACAATTTTGCACGCTCTGACAGAAACACTTTGTGTAATGCTGTGGTGCAAACGAATAAAATGCTGCACGAGGGAATCAGTAGAACTAATTTCTTAGTGGGCCAGGCAGTATTGCTACTAAAAATCATTACGTACACTTTCATACCCTTCACTCAATATTACGCCGCAGACGCCCTAAATAACGCCATATTAGAAAATAAGACAGAAGCGATAATAGCCTATCTGGATAATAATGACTGAGTCACAATACACTGATGAACCAAAACATTATGACCACTGCCTGCCGCGAGGTTGTAGGTTGCCTGGTGGCGTTGACGGCGCGTGACGCAGGAAGAAAAGATTACGAGCGGAGTAGAGACGAATGGGGAATCCTTCTAGCGACGATAGGTGCCGCAGATTCGGAAATCCGACGACTTCAGCGTTATTGACAAAAGCCAGTGTTGTGGCCCATTGTTTGGGAATGAGCATCTCTGACACCGCGAAACTCGTCGGCTGTTCCCGTGCTATTGTCATGAGCATCTATGGAAAGTAGCTGAAGAATCCTGAAACCACGAGTAGCCGACAAGAAGTCAGACGTCCGTACATCATCACAGAACATTTGCCCACCTCCAAAGCAGGGTAGGCTGCGATGTATGGCACATCTGACACAGTACACTGCTGGTGCAGGCACAAGCGTTTTGAAGCACACCATTCACCACACAGTGCTGAATGTGGTGTTCCAGAGTAGAGAACCCCTGCGTGGCCCCAAGAACTTCGTCAGTTATGATTACAGTGGGCACGGGTTCTTCGAGAATGGAATCGTGTCACCCTGTCGGATGAATCCCGTTTATTGTTAAAGCAGGTCGATGATCGTGTACAGATACGCGTGTGCAGGAACAGCTCCGTTGGGAGCGGCCAAGGCGTATTGAAAGACAGTGTTCTTTACTTGAAATGAGGCCATTTATTGGCAGACAAACTAACAGATTCGAATGTAAATGGGCAATATTAGTCAGGCCTGGGGAGGCGAGGGTGAGCCAAGATGTAGTGGTGGGCAAAACATAGTTCGCATCAAACTTACACGAAGTTAAAGAAAAGCGGTGGCTGCCATTCGGACAAGTCCGAATGGGATGGCAGCTACAGAAACAAAGTCCTCAGCGCCGCACCGGGAAGAGAAAATGGTGTTCACAGCTACAGGGCGCGTGGCAGAGAGCGTTTCGGCTGTCGGGCGGTAGGGTAACTCCAGCACAGCCTCAGCACACGAGGGAGACACGAGATCAAGATTGCCCTCCTCGGTGCTGATGTGCTGTTACCAGATCTTGGGATGAGAAAATTACAGGCAACTGAAGCTACCAGCTAATGTTTGACCATTATATATATATATATATATATATATATATATATATATATATATATATATATATATATATAAATGAAATAAACCTTTTGAAATAAAATAAAAGATAGAATCCCCTACTATCTGGAACAACCTTACACGCGTCATCCAGGCGAACGGCTGCTCGGAACAGGCTGCGTGCCATGGTTGCAGGCGGGTGTGAGCAGGATTACGTTATGGGAGGGGGGGGGGATATGTGGTAGTAATCGAAGGCAACATGACATTTGTGGACTACGAGAACATTATTAGGGACCACCTGTAAACCCCTTATGCTTGATGTCTTCCTCAATATGATGATTCTCGGTGCCAGAATCGTGTTTTCCTGCATGATGAATGTCTGTGCCAGAATCGTGCTGCAATGGTTTGAGGAGTGTGTAAGTGAACTCACGTTGATATCTTGACCAACAAAATTGGCATATCTGAATCCGATGAAACCCAACAGGGTTGGTATCAGGCGCCAGCTCTGCTCTCACAAACGAACCGCCTGTAAATTACAGAAAGTGTGTGACCTGTGCATAGGCATCTGGTGCTACAAACATCTGGAAACCTATCAAGTACTTTTCGAATCCATGGTACGCAAAATCACTGCTAAATTGCACTCCAGAACTGGACCAACACACTTTTAAGTAGGCGGCCATACAGTTTTGGCTTATAAGTGTACGATAACAAAGTCACACTTATGAAACACACATGTCACAGTAATGAGTGTCCAGACAGTCGCATCAATACACATTGCACCTCCCACCCCCCATTCCCTCTTGTGGCAGCGCAGGCATGTACTTTCACATGCAAACGATCATAAAAGTTTTGTAAAGGAAAACGTGGTCTGTTGTAGACTGTACATCACGTATCACTCCGTTCAGTAATACAAACAACATATACACACTTCACACATACACAAAATTCAATATTTGGCTGCACATTGAAGGACGTTTCCCAGAGATAAATTCATATGATTCCAATCCTCTGGTTTCAAACAAGGTTTTTGAGAGATTTCCCTTGGTTGTAAGGAGTATGCTCCAACCTGGTAAATCCCTCCCATTTACTCGCAGATGGGATCCCCTCACTATCAGCCTTTCTGATATTTGGCTGAACAGAACTGCGACTCTCCCATGGGCCGGGAATCAAACAGACCGCTCCACTCCTAGGTGTGGAGACTGAAAGTTTGACAATGAAACAAACAATAAAAAGTTGAAAAGTTGTAGACTGTAATGTAAATATTCTAATTAAATCGATCAATTAGCTAATTTCGACCATAAGTCATTTTGAAACACATCCGTGATTTCATGTATTACGTATTGTATACTGTAATTATCAGATTATTTTATTTTACACGTATGAAACCAGACCCTTATAACTCATTCAAAATTACCTCGTCGCACAATTTCAATAAAGAACATTTACATTACAGCCTTCAGCTTTTATAAAGTACACTCCTGGAAATTGAAATAAGAACACCGTGAATTCATTGTCCCAGGAAGGGGAAACTTTATTGACACATTCCTGGGGTCAGATACATCACATGATCACACTGACAGAACCACAGGCACATAGCCACAGGCAACAGAGCATGCACAATGTCGGCACTATTACAGTGTATATCCACCTTTCACAGCAATGCAGGCTGCTATTCTCCCATGGAGACGATCGTAGAGATGCTGGATGTAGTCCTGTGGAACGGCTTGCCATGCCATTTCCACCTGGCGCCTCAGTTGGACCAGCGTTCGTGCTGGACGTGCAGACCGCGTGAGACGACGCTTCATCCAGTCCCAAACATGCTCAATGGGGGACAGATCCGGAGATCTTGCTGGCCAGGGTAGTTGACTTACACCTTCTAGAGCACGTTGGGTGGCACGGGATACATGCGGACGTGCATTGTCCTGTTGGAACAGCAAGTTCCCTTGCCGGTCTAGGAATGGTAGAACGATGGGTTCGATGACGGTTTGGATGTACCGTGCACTATTCAGTGTCCCCTCGACGATCACCAGTGGTGTGCGGCCAGTGTAGGAGATCGCTCCCCACACCATGATGCGGGGTGTTGGCCCTGTGTGCCTCGGTTGTATGCAGTCCTGATTGTGGCGCTCACCTGCACGGCGCCAAACACGCATACGACCATCATTGGCACCAAGGCAGAAGCGACTCTCATCGCTGAAGACGACACGTCTCCATTCGTCCCTCCATTTTCGCCTGTCGCGACACCACTGGAGGCGGGCTGCACGATGTTGGGGCGTGAGCGGAAGACGGCCTAACGGTGTGTGGGACCGTAGCCCAGCTTCATGGAGACGGTTGCGAATGGTCCTCGCCGATACCCCAGGAGCAACAGTGTCCCTAATTTGCTGGGAAGTGGCGGTGCGGTCCCCTACGGCACTGCGTAGGATCCTACGGACTTGGCGTGCATCCGTGCGTCGCTGCGATCCGGTCCCAGGTCGACGGGCACGTGCACCTTCCGCCGACCACTGGCAACAACATCGATGTACTGTGGAGACCTCACGCCCCACGTGTTGAGCAATTCGGCGGTACGTCCACCCGGCCTCCCGCATGCCCACTATACGCCCTCGCTCAAAGTCCGTCAGCTGCACATACGGTTCACGTCCACGCTGTCGCGGCATGCTACCAGTGTTAAAGACTGCGATGGAGCTCCGTATGCCACGGCAAACTGGCTGACACTGACGGCGGCGGTGCACAAACGCTGCGCAGCTAGCGCCATTCGACGGCCAACACCGCGGTTCCTGGTGTGTCCGCTGTGCCGTGCGTGTGATCATTGCTTGTACAGCCCTCTCGCACTGTCCGGAGCAAGTATGGTGGGTCTGACACACCGGTGTCAATGTGTTCTTTTTTCCATTTCCAGGAGTGTATTTAGAGATTGCAGATGCTAACAGCAACAAAAACTTTTTTAATCATAAAAGTATCGAATGACATCCTGCAACAGATTTTCCCAAGAATCTTACACGCTTTGTTGCACTTCGGAAGTGGTTCTTACAGGCCCTGGAGAACAAATAAGTTCCCAATTCATCATGTCCCATACGAGTTCAATTGGCGAGAGATTTGTTGATCTTGTTGGCCAGGGCAGTTGTTTGACAATACGAATCAGACCTTGCATCGCAGCAGCGGTGTGTGGACGCACAATGTCCTGCGAAAAAGCACATCACCTTTCTGTCCAACAAATGACAGCAGCAGGGATAACAACCGGTCCAGTGTTGCACGTACTGATTACTCTATCCTGCAGAAACACCCATGTGACCACAAGATGTAACTGATTTCACATACACTATGAAGCCAGATCTGGGATCCGTGTGCCGTGGGCGAATGCACACGGGGTATAGGCGGCTCAGCGCACGCACACAAATCCGTCACTCGCATAGATGCAGAACATAATTTCATCCCAGACGACAATAGTGAGCCATTCCACATTCCAATCGACTAGAGTAGCCACGCTTCGCAGTGTCTAGGTGCCACTGGTACCCTGGACAGAGGCGAATGCGATCTTAATCCTGCTGCAAGCCGACAGTTCTCAGTAGTCCCTGGTAATGCAAGAGGTGCAAGATGTGGCCGGTTTGTTTCCTTGAATGAGGTCCGGTCGGACACCGCTGCTCGCACGGTGCGTTGATCCTGATGCGCATCCACTCTACGCGGACGTCTAGAACCTGGTCTACGGTGTGCGGGTGTTCCACACACCACTGCTGAAAGCAGTGACGCATTACCTGTACACTGTGTAGCGACCCATCCATATGGTCACCGTGCTTTCCGCAGACGTATAATGCGACCACGTTCAAATGACTTGAGTTGTTCTGCACGAGTACCTACTTGTCGGAGGGGCATGATTGTAACCCAAAATGAATGCTGCAAACACTGTTCACCTCTAAATCCAGCTCCGTCATTGTCCCAGATTCAAAACAGTGGGCGCAAAGACAGGCTTACTGAGCTCCATCTGATCTATGATGACCGCAAATCGCAAATAAAAAGGAAATACGTAATCACGGAAATAATTCGAGACTTGAGTGAGCGGGCTGCCATTACCAGGGAGAAGTGAACTCCTGACCTTAGATTGCTCCGGCACCCACCGTCTTCGCCAGTAGTTCCCAGCATGGGGATAATTACACGCTGAGGAGCAAAATGAAATTTTCTAAGGAATAAAAACTAAACGAATCGATTCTGTTTCAGTATCGATACTAAATTATTTTCGAACGATCATTAGTATTATCATAGTTTTGTAAGACTCTTATATTGATTATCAATATTTACTTTTTCTCAATTAGTAGCATTAATGTGGTGTAGGTTACAGATGCCTCACATTATCCACCCACTACAAATATCTCTTGTGCTTTGTTCCGTAAATCATTGATGGTAAAAGTGAGACATATATGTAGCAAACGTTAAATATCTCAACAAAATGTCTTCTCCAAGTTGTAGATATTACCTGCAGTAGTGCAGAAATTGCCTCATTATTCGCTTCAAAACAGATAACTGAATTAATTGACAGCACGACAAAGAAAAACTACTTAAGGGCTACTATAGTGATGTATACAGTTTTTATTATTATTGTTAAAGTGGTTCGAAACAAAGCATTAACAGCCTGTAGCCGTCCAATTTCTGCCTGTTCGGAAGGAAGGAGTGCAGCAGTGAATTGATTTACGAACAGTAAGTATAATGTGCACATCTGAACTTACTTGACTTTATACAGGGTTGCTGTGCGCAGATCACGCAAGTGCCGCAAAGGAGAGGAGTAATGCACGGGAAGCATGTTTTGTAACACTTGTACCCTCATTGTGGATAGTTAGCTTCTTTTTCTAAGAAGGAGTTGTGGGTAGCACTTGTGATGCTTCACGAATCCCTTCACCATTCGATATAATGCACACACCACACACACACACACACACACACACACACACACACACACATACACACTAAATATCATTCATCTTTCATCATTTTAAAAATAAAATTCTTTGAAGAAAAGTCTTTCCTTCTACAATTTAGTTAGGTGATAAAGTTGGTGACAATGTAGGGGACGGGGTGGGGTGGGGAGTGGAGGGCGGGTGTACTAACTAATGTCTGATAGCACTCAGGGGTAACAGTCTAAAAAAAGGTGGGGAACCACTGGTCTTGCCAGTCTAAACAAAGCTACACTTCCAACAATGGTGCATTTGAGTGGTTACAGTTTTTTGCTATGCTAAAAACTATTAAGTACAGTATACTTACATGAATGTACAGAAATCTTAATAATGTAATTTTAACTTTGGGAAAGAATATAAGCGAAGCCTACAAATAGATTATTAATTCGTTTGACGTTCAAACCTTTCAAAAATACTTGCAATAGAAAATACTTTAGTACATATTAGATGTCCATGGCGTAACCGAAAAATTTATCATCAGAAAAGAATTCTCCCCCCCTCCCCTTTCAGTCAGCCGCAGTGTACTATACTTCCTTCCATAAAAATCTCACAAAATCACTACAACAAGAAAATCTTTGAACTGGAACCCATTTGGAGGCTTACCGACAGTCATTCGTCCCACACGAATGGAACCGGAAAGGTGGGGAATGATAGAGGACCAGAAGTACGCTCCACCACACGCTGTAACGTGGTTTACAGATTAAGAGGGGTAGGACGTCAAACGGACCGACTTGGAGCAGGAGAGGCATCAAAGGACATTTTAATTTCCACTGTCTATACTTTTACAAATAAATTCATAAAACTTTAACAGCATGACAAGGAAGGATTCAGGATTCATACTCATAGCAGTGGAAGCTCAAAAATGAAACAAAACACTTTTTTTTACACGTGAAATTTCATCATTTTTTCACTTACTACTGGCTGCATTTGTTGCTATAAGTACACTTTTCTTCCTAATTAAGAGAGATTCTTCGATTACTTTTGCACACCATACAAACCATAGTTACAGGTGTATGAAACTCTAGAGGTTATTTAATTTATTAAAAAATGAGTGAACTGTTACATTTTAAACTTCGTGTTCAGAAAAAACTCAAGTTTTATAGTTAATTATCTCAATTTTTCCACAGTTTTTTAATAGATTTGGAACATTCTAGAGTTTCATACACCTGTAACTACTGTTTGTATGCTATGAAAAATTCATCGAAGAATCTCTCTTACTTAGGAAGAAAATAGTGCCTATAGCAACAAATGCAGCCTGTAATAAGTGAAAATATGATGAAATTTCACATGTAAAAAAAGGTATTGTGCTACATTTTTTAACTTCCACTGCGATGAGTGTGAGTCCTCAATCCTTCCTGGTCATGGTGACAAAGTTTTATGAATTTATTTGTAAAAGTATAGACAGTAGAAATTAAAATGTCCTGTGGTGACTCTCCTGCTCCAAGTCGGCCCGTTTGACGTCCTACCCCCCTTAAAGGTGTAGACGTAGGTATCAGAACAAGGATCGAGCAGACGGTTGCAACCGTCACGGGCTGTGACCTAGTAGCGTGGGCCGCTCGAAAGAGAAGTAGGCGCTGCTCGCGAAATGCCGGTTGGCGCTACCGCGCGCCGGTGGCGGCGCGAGGTTGGCAGGCCTGCGCGGCGCACCGGTCGCGTGCCCGGCGGGCCTGTGCGCCGGCACTCTGTGTGCGCACGCCGGCCAGTGAGCACCCGCCAGCGCGCACCTGCCGCAGCGCCGCCAACTCCGCCGCACCGCTGCACCGGTTATTTCCGTCGCCGGCAGTTCGCGACTCTGCCACCGAGTCGCTTCAGGTCGCCTCCCCAGTGTTAAGTGTGGTCGCGCGCCCCGGATACAGACAGTGTTGGTTTGCGACGCTGAGCGGATCGTAACCGCTCTTTCTCCGGTAGCGAGTTCGAGTCCGTGACGGCATGACGGACTGCAGCGGCGGCGGTGACCGGTGAGCGACGAGTGGGCCCTGAGGCTCTCTGGCTGGCTGCGACCAATGCAAGTACTCCCCCTTGCAGGTACTAAACTGTTACTACTTTTAGTCCTGTCGTAGATGTTCTTCTCTGATCTCAGTCGTTTATCCAAATGACATCTTAAATGTAGGCTCAAACACTCACGATATAAAAGCACTAATCTATCGTGTTTAGAAAATATGCCCACACAATAAACTACACTGCATGCAAAGGATTTACATATGTTAATGCATGCAAAGTCTTCACAGCAGTGTCAACACTGTATAAATATAAAGTGGTTAAACACACAAACAAAAGTAAATAAATCTTCTTGGTTGCTTTAGTTGTAACCCTGTTCACTTCTTAAAACGGAGCTCAGAAGAGGATCTAGTTATAACGGAAGTGATCACGAAATTTTTATTTGTATTTCTGTGTGTTTTTATCGTCATACAATAACACAGCTATCAGGGACTGCACGGATGAACATTCGTAAATGATTCAAATGTGATGAAGATTCTAGAGTGTAGTTATTACTGATGAAAGCATGTACCTTCGAAATACGACAAATTACAGTTTTTGCATTGTGGGTGGACTAGCCTGTTTTTTTAGCTTTGAAGCTGAGTATGGCCTCAATCTCACATACAGCCATGGATAAAATAAAATTTTGTAGTCTGTATAACGTCATATAAGGAATGCACTGAAGGAATTCGAGCGTTTCACATGTAAATATACAATATCTGTCAGAATGGTTGCTAGATTCTTGTAAGGTAGTTTTTAAATGTTTCTGTCAATTCTTCAATCAATTGACTTTTACGTCAAATGCATTCATGACATTTGCATAATTAGTGTTTCCGGAGTAATTTTTAACTGAATGGCAGTATAAGCTTCTTTCTTTTACATTAAACAGGATGTTTACAGTAAAAATATGCCATGTCTCAAGTTCTAAGGGACTATCAGAACATTTAATTAATATACTGGTTTAAGGTTCTACAAGTTGCGTAAGAAATGTTGTCATCTCAATGTTAACCCATGTATCATCATCTAAATTTTTTGTACATAAATACTTTCAACTGTTATCCCAATAGGTGAAAAAGTTTCGCTGAAAACGAAAACAATTTCTATGATTCCTGGTGAGTGTACCGAATTCTACCTTAGTTTCTGTTTTCATTTACTTATCCATGAAGAAAAGTACAGAGACGAAGCATCATCAGTTTGTTTCAAAAATGTCTGAAAACAAATCGTTGTAATAAGAACTGTTCTTTCCCGGAACGTGACTTAAAAAAAGAAATGTGTGGTGCGGTGATAGTTCTGCTGTGTGAGACGCGTTTTCATAGATTTCTCTGCAAATTAAACTTTTTGATGATGTCATTCGGAGCAATAATGTTTCCAAAGCATAATTTCTTACTTGATTTTACTTTCATTAATTTACTAATTGTACAGTCTTCCCCCGGGAGGGGGATTAGGAGTTAAATAGCTTTATGATCCGAAATACGATGATCTTTTTTTTTCTCTTTTCTTCAGTGGACGTTTGACGAAAGTCTTGTATCGCAGTAATATACAGGTAACTGATACTAGTGCACAAATCTTTCTCATTCTTCCTTTTATATATATATATATATATATATATATATATATATATATATATATATATATATTGCATGAAACACTGTTGTTCAAGCTGCGTCAATTGTTTTGGATGGTGCAAATTATAAAGTTCTGTGAAACGTCCGACCTGCTCCGTAAAATATTAGGGTAAGAGTTTTTAACGTACCATCAGGGTGGCTGATTTATCCGTGTCTTCTTAAGAGAGCCAGCCATCCATTCGTATGTCACTATTTTATAGCTCTTCGTGTATTACTCACTAGAAAAAAGAAAGAAAATCTTAGAACATTTTGCTGAATTTACAGGATTTTGCAGATTGTGTGAATGTGCAAAAGTGCGAGTTTACGTTATTGAGACTGAGAAGGATGGGTGCTGTTTTAAGCAACATTGAGTATCATACCTTTTAATCTTGCACGTATTTTAACCTCATTCGCCTCTAGTTTAGTAAGTATAGTGGTAACTCCATAGGTGCAGCGTTTTAAATCACACACACACACACACACACACACACCTTCTTTTGATAATTTTTTACTTTTACAGCAGGTAAGAAGTAACCTTTGTCTGCTGATGTTTCTGTAATAATTTTCTCCTCTAAATGTATTTTTTATTCCTCTTCATCTAGGTCATCAGTAGTTTTCTGCGTCTGTACCCAATAGTCCACCGTAAAAAGTGCTGGCTTTTCTACTGTCCAAATCAAAAAACCTGTTAGTCTACAGGTCTGTGCCATCAGCTTTTACCACATTGTAAAACTTTCATCGTCTGCTGTCTTCTTTTAATCTCGGCGTCTGCTTTTCTCTATTAGTGACAGAAATAGACGTGGACGAGCTGGGCAAGCGCCAGCGGTTAACAAATACAAGATTTCTTCACTTTGCTAACGAAACGTGGAGAGTAAATGTTGTTTCCGCGGCTACGTACATTTCTCGTAATGCACGACTGTGGTAGCTGCTGGCAGCAGAGAACGTATTACTGCGATGATACCTAGCCAGAACGCGCAGGATCATGCCGACCTGTCTTATTTTATACCTATGTATTAAGGGGAGCAACATACCTGTTGAAATTCGTTCTATGTTCCACAGGTATTCTTTCGCCTCACTCGGTCGATTTACACCCCACCCTCTCTCGTAACAAGTTGAAAGCGCTTTTGCGCTTGACGTAATGTTTCCTTTTCCTTCCTGTGTGGTTCTGTGTGAGACACCGGAGAGTTAATGCCTTTCAGCTCATCTTAAAGGGAAAGAGACTAACTAGATGGCATAACTTTGCGCGAGGGACAGAAGTGTTCATGAAATGTATATAACGTGACAGTTTTGTCGTTGCCAAGCTGAATAAATAACATTTAAAAAGTTACCTCATAACTCCCGCTGAGAGATTAGTGGAGCAAAAGCACTTCTCCAAGGCAGATGAAAGAATTTTCTCAGTTGAAGTAGCGAGTTACGGAATATTTTAAAGGAAAGGTACTGGAAAGGAGCACAAGGAATATAAAATAGCAACATCCAACCGACGGAAATCACAAGACTAGGGACTGAAGACAACGGAGATATCTGGCCCTTCATCAGCCTGATACAATCATCGTGTGGTGACTACTGGGAGCTCCAGTGTCACTCTAAATGGAAATATGTTACATATTTTAACGTATATACAGGGTGGTTATAGCGAACGTGCAGCTACTATCATAGATCCAGTGTGCGCCGTACTTATCGTATGTCAACGAAATTTGGTAGATATGCTAGTGCAGAGCCGATTTACACTGGAAAAAAATTAGCTCCAATTTTGGCCACAGGTACAAACCTGGCGCTGTACAGCATTTTTCCAACTTTTCCGGTGCTCATATTGAAAAACTGTGTAAGTAGTGGTTAATAATAACATCAACATTACGCATTTCACACTCGTTTGACCTATTCTGCCCACGTCCCGATCCTAATCCATTACATTTGGAGACTCTCTATAAGACTTTCTTGCATTCACAGCACCAGATTGGCACCTGGTGGCCACAATTTGAACTGATTTTTTTGCAGCCTAAAGTTTCGCTGCCATATGATAAATACAGCACACACTGGACCTCTGAGAATAGCTGCACTTAAATTGTAACGTAACCACCCGTCATTATAGACACTTCTAACTAACTATTCGTAACGAACTAAAAAAGCGCAGTCGACAGTTAAGAATTTTTTTCTATTAAGTGCTCGTTAAGCTTTTATATCACATCACAAGAAGGGGAGCACATACAAATCACGTCCATTTTCCACACACAAAAGTGATGTGCCATTACACTATTTCTGTCGTACATACAGGACGTTACAAAATAGGCTAGCTCGTTTAGAGTAATGCACAGCGTACTAGCTTTCGAGACAGGGAAGTGAGACAGACCCAGCTCGAATCCGCGAGGCAAATTAACGACGGTGGGTTGGTACACCGGCCCACGTATGGTTTTAGGCAGTTCTCCACGCTTTTTTTGTCAAATACTAGGCTAATTTCCAAATTCCATCTCAGAGAATACGAAACACTTAAGAGTTAAATCCAGTGACATACGGAACAAAGTTTACTAGATTTACAAACGGTAACGAAAAGGTCCAGAACATTTTAGAGATCAGCTGGAAGGGAACGTCGGGCATGACAGTAATAGCCTCAGTACCACGTTGAACGGAGGTGCACAGTGAAAATTTATGGGACAGCGATAGGCACTTATCCAGATGGCGGTAGTATCACGCACACAAGATAAAAAAGGGCAGTGTCATCTGTACTCATGTGAGTCATGTGAAGAGGTTTCCGACGTGATTATGGCCGCACGACAGGGATCAATAGAGTCTGAACACGGAATAGTAGACGGAGCTAGAACTAGGGGCGTTTCATTTTGGAAATCGTTAGGGAATTCAATATTGCGAGATCCACGGTATCAACAGTGTGCCGACAATAACAAATTTTAGGCATTACTTCTCTTCAAGGACAATACAGAGGCCGACAGCCTTTACTTAACGACCGAGGGCAGAGAGGTAACACTGCGTGAAATAATCGCAGAAATCAGCGTGGGGCGTACGACGAACGTATCCGTTAAGACAGTGCGGCGAAATGTGGCGTTAATGGGCTATGGCAGCAGACGAGCGTCGCGAGTTCCTTTGATAAAAGCACGACATCGCTTGCACTGCCACTCCTGACCCCGTGACAGTATTGGTTGAACCAAGCGAGGTGGCGCAGTGGTTAGCACACTGGACTCGAATTCGAGAGGACGATGGTTCAATCCCGTGCCCGGCCATTCTGATTTACGTTTTGCCTGATTTTCCTAAATCGCTCCAGGCAAATGCCGGGATGGTTCCTTCGAAAGGACACGGCCGACTTCCTTTCCTAATCCGATGAGACCGATGACCTCGCTGTCTGGTCTCCTCCCCCAAAATAACCCAAGCATGTTGGTTGGAACCCAAGACGACTAGAAAATTTTGACCTGGTCAGATAAGTCCCAATTTCAGTTGGTAGGTTTGAGTTTGTTGCAGATCCCACGGAGCCATGGACCCAAGCTATCAACAAGGCACTGTGTAAGCTTGTGGTGGCTCCATAATTGGTTGGACTGTGATTGCATGCTGTGATTACATGCAATGGACTGGGTCCTCGGTTACGTCTGGCTACTTTTCGACCATTTTCAGCCTTTTGTGGACTTCAAGGTCCCAAATAACGACGAAATTTTAATGGATGACAAGGAGCCATGTAACCAGGCCACAATTGTTCGCGGCTGGTTTGCAGAACATCGTGGATAATTCAAGCGAATGGATAGACCACCCAGATCACTCGACGTGAGTCCCATCGAACATTTATGAGACACAAATTCCTGCACCGACAACAGTTCGGCAGTTATGGGCGGCTATAGAGGCAGTATGGCTCTATAATTGTACAGGGGACTTCCAACGATTGCTTAGTCCATGCCACATTGAGCTTCAGCACGACGCTGGGCTGAAGGAGGTCCGACATGTTATTAGGAAGTATCCCATGACTTTTGTCACCTCAGTCTAAATTATGGAGTACTCTTACACTGGCCCAGTGGCATCGTATTTAAATACATTACACTATCCGAGCAGGCTTTTGAAGGCCTACTGATACCAACCGACAACCGTATCAACCTCAGCCCAAAAGCATCATTGTGTGATGATATAGAGGGCATGGGGTCAGCACATCGGTCTGCCGGCCGCTGTCGCTAGTGCTCAGTCAAAAAGCTTCTCAAATGGTCTCATGATGAGTGAGTTCACTCTTTGCTAAGAGCGCACGGCAGTCCCCGAACGGTTACCCATCGAAGTATTGGCCACGTCAGACCGTGCTTAACTTTGGTGAACAGACGGGAACCGACGTACCCACGGCGGCAAGGTCGTTAGATAACTACATCAACTGATTGCTGTGAAATCAGCTAGTATGGTTGTTTTATATACCAGCTGTTATGACTGTTGCGTACAGTGGAGGACTAAACAGCAGTCTTCTAAATGTAGAGCAACAACACACTTTTTACACTACCAAGTAATTTCACATATTTTTCCTCTGCCAGTGCAGCTCGTCATTTGATGTGAATGGATTAAGAGAAACGTCTATGGGCAAGCATACCAACCTCGTCGATCTTTCTCTGTGGCTGTTACAATGCTGTAGCTTCTGAAACAGAAGAGTCTGACAAGGATGTGGTTTGACAGGATACATTTTTTTTTTTTTTTGTCATCAGTCTACTGACTGGTTTGATGCGGCCCGCCACGAATTCCTTGCCTGTGCTAACCTCTTCATCTCAGAGTAGCACTTGCAATCTACGTCCTCAATTATTTGCTTGACGTATTCCAATCTCTGTCTTCCTCTACAGTTTTTGCCCTCTACACCTCCCTCTAGTACCATGGAAGTCATTCCCTCATGTCTTAGCAGATGTCCTATCATCCTGTCCCTTCTCCTTATCAATGTTTTCCACATATTCCTTTCCTCTCCGATTCTGCGTAGAACCTCCTCATTCCTTACCTTATCAGTCCACCTAATTTTCAACATTCGTCTATAGCACTACATCTCAATTGCTTCGATTCTCTTCTGTTCCGGTTTTCCCACAGTCCATGTTTCACTACCATACAATGCTGTACTCCAGACGTACATCCTCAGAAATTTCTTCCTCAAATTAAGGCCGGTATTTGATATTAGTAGACTTCTCTTGGCCATAAATGCCTTTTTTGCCATAGCGAGTCTGCTTTTGATGTCCTCCTTGCTCCGTCCGTCATTGGTTATTTTACTGCCTAGGTAGCAAAATTCCTTAACTTCATTGACTTCGTGACCATCAATCCTGATGTTAAGTTTCTCGCTGTTCTCATTTCTACTACTTCCCATTATCTTCGTCTTTCTCCGATTTACTCCCAAACCATACTGTGTACTCATTAGACTGTTCATTCCGTTCAGCAGATCATTTAATTCTTCTTCACTTTCACTCAGGATAGCAATGTCATCAGCGAATCGTATCATTGATATCCTTTCACCTTGTATTTTAATTCCACTCCAAAACCTTTCTTTTATTTCCATCATTGCTTCCTCGATGTACAGATTGAAGAGTAGGGGCGAAAGGCTACAGCCTTGTCTTACACCCTCCTTAATACAAGCACTTCGTTCTTGATCGTGCACTCTTATTATTCCCTCTTGGTTGTTGTACATATTGTATATGACCCGTCTCTCCCTATAGCTTACCCCTACTTTTTTCAGAATCTCGAACAGCTTGCACCATTTTATATTGTCGAACGCTTTTTCCAGGTCGACAAATCCTGTGAAAGTGTCCTATTTTTCTTTAGCCTTGCTTCCATTATTAGCCGTAACGTCAGAATTGCCTCTCCCGTCGCTTTACTTTTCCTAAAGCCAAACTGATCGTCACCTAGCGCATTCTCAATTTTCTTTTCCATTCTTCTATATATTATTCTTGTAAGCAGCTTCGATGCATGAGCTGTTAAGCTGATTGTGCGATAATTCTCGCACTTGTCAGCTCTTGCCGTCTTCGTAATTGTGTGGATGATGCTTCTCCGAAAGTCAGATGGTATGTCGCCAAACTCATATATTCTACACACCAACGTGTTGTTGCCACTTCCTCCAATGATTTTAGAAATTCTGATGGAATGTTATCTATCCCTTCTGCCTTATTTGACCGTAAGTCCTCCAAAGCTCTTTTAAATTCCGATTCTAATACTGGATCCCCTATCTCTTCTAAATCTACTCCTGTTTCTTCTTCTATCACATCAGACAAATCTTCACCCTCATGGAGGCTTTCAATGTATTCTTTCCACCTATCTGCTCTCTCCTCAGCATTTGACAGTGGAATTCCCGTTGCACTCTTAATGTTACCACCGTTGCTTTTAATGTCACCAAAGGTTGTTTTGACTTTCCTGTATGCTGAGTCTGTCCTTCCGACAATCATATCTTTTTCGATGTCTTCACATTTTTCCTGCAGCCATTTCGTCTTAGCTTCCCTACACTTCCTATTTATTTCATTCCTCAGCGACTTGTATTTCTGTATTCCTGATTTTCCCGGAACATGTTTGTACTTCCTCCTTTCATCAATCAACTGAAGTATTTCTTCTGTTACCCATGGTTTCTTCGCAGCTACCTTCTTTGTACCCATGTTTTCCTTCCCAACTTCTGTGATGGCCCTTTTTAGAGATGTCCATTCCTCTTCAACTGTACTGCCTACTGCGCTATTCCTTATTGCTGTATCTATAGCGTTAGAGAACTTCAAACGTATCTCGTCATTCCTTAGTACTTCCGTATCCCACTTCTTTGCGTATTGATTCTTCCTGACTAATGTCTTGAACTTCAGCCTACTCTTCATCACTACTACATTGTGATCTGAGTCTATATCTGCTCCTGGGTACGCCTTACAATCCAGTGTCTGATTTCGGAATCTCTGTCTGACCATGATGTAGTCTAATTGAAATCTTCCCGCATCTCTCGGCCTTTTCCAAGTATACCTCATCCTCTTGTGATTCTTGAACAGGGTATTCGCTATTACTAGCTGAAACTTGTTACAGAACTCAATTAGTCTTTCTCCTCTTTCATTCCTCGTCCCAAGCCCATATTCTCCTGTAACCTTTCCTTCTACTCCTTCCCCTACAACTGCATTCCAGTCCCCCATGACTATTAGATTTTCGTCCCCCTTTTCATACTGCATTACCCTTTCAATATCCTCATACACTTTCTCTATCTGTTCATCTTCAGCTTGCGACGTCAGCATACATACCTGAACTATCGTTGTCGGTGTTGGTCTGCTGTCGATTCTGATTAGAACAACACGGTCACTGAACTGTTCACAGTAACACACCCTCTGCCCTACCTTCCTATTCATAACGAATCCTACACCTGTTAAACCATTTCCTGCTGCTGTTGATATTACCCGACACTCATCTGACCAGAAATCCTTGTCTTCTTTCCACTTCAGTTCACCGACCGCTACTATACCTAGATTGAGCCTTTGCATCTCCCTTTTCAGATTTTCCTGTTTCCCTACCACGTTCAAGCTTCTGACATTCCACGCCCCGACTCGTAGAACGTTATCCTTTCGTTGATTATTCAGTCTTTTTCTCATGGTAACCTCCCCCTTGGGAGTCCCCTCCTGGAGATCCGAATGGGGGACTATTCCGGAATCTTTTGCCAATGGAGAGATCATCATGACACTTCTTCATTTACAGGCCACATGTCCTGTGGATACACGTTACGTGTCTTTAATGCAGTGGTTTCCATTGCCTTCTGCATCCTCATGTCGTTGATCATTGCTGATTCTTCCGCCTTTAGGGGAAATGTCCCACCCCTAGGACAAGAGAACCTCTATCCGCTCCTCCGCCCTCTTTGACAAGGCCGTTGGCAGAATGAGGCTGACTTCTTATGCCGGAAGTCTTCGGCAGCCAATGCTGATTATTTATCAAAATTTAGGCAGTGGCGGGGATCGAACCCGGGACCGAAGACGTTTTTGATTATGCATCAAAGACGCTACCCCTAGACCACGGGTCTATAAAAACCGGATACATACATCTTTTAAAAATGTTCACGCACTAAGGCATCTTCACATATCCGCGTCAGTTGACTGTACGCTGGTATCAGGGTTACTACAAGGCTGGAACCGACAAGTCAAACACTGCCACTAATTCTGTTTCTTTCCTTTACTTTAAGCTTAATAAATCATGTTTGGACAACGTGGTTGTGGAGTGAAAGCGATTAATATAAATTAACTTAGTATTAAGAAAACAGTCTTAATCGCGTTTTTTTTTTATTTATTTAGTGCCGACCGGTTTCAGCCCATCGCAGAGGCCATCTTCAGGGCGAACATATGGTCGACTGCTGGTGGCGTTACGTCTACCAAGGTGTGGCAGGTAGACGTAATGCAACCAGCAGTCAACCATATGTTCGCCTTTAAGATGGCCCCTGCGATGGGCTGAAACCGGTCGGCACTAAATAAATAAAAAAACGCGATTAAGACTGTTTTCTTAATACTAAGTTAATAAATAATATCTACTGAGACAAGCTTATTTTTTGTGTCTTGGCAACAACAGCTTGTGATTTATGTCTCCATTAACTTACTTTTCTATCTGTGTTTCTTTTCTCTACATTGAAGAACATTATCGAATATTTCATAGCTGTATTATCACTTCCGGATGTCGAGTAATTGTTGCCACGTCCAGTAGCAATGATGGTGCCCCATAGCTCTACTCAATTTATTTCCACGGCTTTCCTTAAGATTTTGAAGTGGCCTGTGTATTAGAGAGGGTGACAGACTGGAGAGGAGGTTACGATGAAGTAACATCCCACTCGCCCAGTACACTGAACCCATCTTTTCTGCTTCTTGAGATCGCGGGAGGTAGGACTGTAGCTATAGCTGAAGGAACAACGAACTAGGAATATATAGGATGTCCCTCCTACGAGCTATCAGGCTCATTTTCTCTGATATTTCGGCATATGTTTGCACTTTCGTGTTTGCAGTGTGTGAGGTAACAGGCGAGTTGTGGCGCCCTGAAAATATTCTAACTTCGGAGTTGGCGTGGCGACACGAGCTGCTCGACAAGCCGGGGCTCGTTAGCAACCGCATGGTGCCCAACATTAGCCGGAGCATTAGGGGCAGCCCCGGCGCGTGGTCCAGACCGACCGCGTGGCTGGGTATTCCATGTTGGTGCTGTGTCGAGGAATGGGCTTTGTGTCAATGAAGGAGATTTGTATGCCGGGAGTGCCAAAGATGGCAGACTTTGTGAAACCATGATGCCAGACACTTCAGGGTTCACGTAGAAATTAATAATAGCCAGAGGAATCCTGGTACCTTGAAAAGAAACAAGTACGTTACCATTATTTGGACGACGATTCTGATGGTGTAATCAGATTTTCAATATCTTTATTAGTTTAAAGTTTAGTATCTGACTGTAAATTATACAAGTAACACCCAGCAACGAATTCCCAACGTCTAAATGGTTCATCCGAATTTGTCGATCGATGTGTCTTTTGAAAGCTATTAGTGTATACCTAAATTGGTATGAATTAAAGGCGTCTAACTTGAATAGTACATGAGTTATTGGTGAAAGTGGCCGATTACTAATTATCGCGTCAGGTCATAAGTAGTTCACAGTTACAAGAAAAAACGGTAGCAGCATGCTTATAAATATATTTTTATTCGTCTATGTCTTTGTTTATATCCGACATATACTATTCATGAGAAAATTGGTCACATATTTACTGTGTTTTAGAAAGCACAGAGACATTAGGCTACTGGCGTACTTTTGATTCTATTCCTTTGATGTATGTTTATTTGATTTGTTTATGTATTTAATAATGTGTGTTACAGCGTGTTTATGGTCCAGTCATAGGAATATTTATTTAATTTCAAGTTATTTAAACGTAAATCCAGTATTTTGTATGTGTTTCAATATGTTTGTGAGTGTGCGTTGGCTTGGAGACATGGCGGGAGCGCTTTAGCCAATCATAACGTTCTTTACTACGGTAGGCAACTACCGAAGTCAATGGAGAGACTGTATGGAAGTGGGGGAGGAGCATCGGGTCGCACAGCACAGGGGGGAGTGCTGGACGGGAAGGCGCGACGGAAGGTCGCAGGAAATACTTGGAGAGTGTAGAGCAGTTTGCGCGTGGTCGAGGGAGATAGAAATATTTCGTAGTGCCGACTTTTGCACTTGTGAGGTTTCCGTGGCTTCTGCAGTGAAGACGTAGTATGCGTTCAGAAGTGAAGATCTCGCGAGCTATGTTGTTTCTCATAACTAATTACGTGCAGTAGGAATTTATTGCTTCCCTGTTATTCGACTTATATTTTATTTAATAGCTGGACCATCGACACCCATAAGTGTTTTACAGTAATAAATGGCATTCTTAAAAGTACTTCTGCTATCGTACTCATCATTTAAAGTCGTTAAAATAGTACCTGCAGATTTCATTTAATAGCAATCTTTCGTTTATATATTTCTATGTTACATTCAAAATTCGCAATTGCCGAGTGATAGGAAGCTTGGACCATTTGATTCATGTGTGTATTCATATTGTATATTGTAGACTCAGCAGTATTTGGCATGTAATGCGGCAACTACGTGTCCCAGCCCCTAGACAACAAAACCAGCCAAAACTTTTAATATTTCAACTCTGAGTCTGAGGGTACGTAGTTGAGAGCCACCATTTCTATATTTGAAAGCCCGCAAGTGGGTAGCTGGAGTGATTCCAAAAGATTTGAGCTGATCACGTCTTTCATGCGACACCGTGTGTAGACGGAAAGGGTTGGTTTGTTTCCCGTTACAAATAAAATGGTTTTTAATGCGAAATTTTTACGAACCCATTCCATAGAGCGGTCCAATATTAGTCTACCGCGACGTTCCTTTTTTGTATTAACAGGACCAGTAAAACAGGAAGAACAACCACTACTCCAGTGCGACTGAACAATGCACGACGGTGGCAGTCAGTGCGACCCAGGGCGGTGTTGGAGTACTGATTATTTTTCATCTCTTACTGTTGCTGGTAAAGGAAACGAATAACGCAGTAGACTAATTTGGTTTCACTCTATTGAATGGACACGTAAAATTCCACTGTAAAATCATTTTATTTGCAACGGGACGACAGACGTGATGAGCAGTATTTGGTTTGGGTTGACTCCAGCTACACATTACAAAAAGGAAATTGCAAATATCTGCTGAAACACCACAGAAAATGCGCCTGACGACTCTTAGCAGGGACACACGCTGTAATGAGTGGACCTCAGATTTTCAAATTCCTTTAAGGATTCAATGTTCCATCACATACAGAGATGTATCTTACTGTGGCAACGATAGCATAAGCAGTGATACATTACTTAAAAGAAGATAAAAGTCTAATAGTCTTGGGGGACTGGAATGCAGCTGTAAGGGAAGGAGTAGAAGAAAAGGTTACAGGAGAATATGGGCTTGGAACAAGGAGCGAGAGAGGAATTGAGTTCTGCAATAAATTTCAGCTGGTAATAGCGAATACTCTACTCAGGAATGACACGAGGAGAAGATGTACTTGGAAAGGTCCGGGTGATTCAGGAAGATTTCAATTAGATTACGTCATGGTCAGTCAGAGATTCCGAAATCAGGTATGGATTGTAAGGCATACCCAGGACCAGATCTCATATCACAATATAATAGTGATGAAGAGTACGCTGAAGTTAAAGAGATTAGTCGCGAAAAATCAATACGCAAAGAAGTGCGATACAGAAGTACTAAGAGATGACGAAATACTTTAAGGCTATAGTTACAGCAATAAAGAATAGCTCACTAGGCAGTACTGCTGAAGAGGAATGGACAAGACTAAAAAGGGCAATCACAGAAGTTGTAAAGAAAAACATAGGTACAAAGACGGTAACTGCGGAGAAACCTTGGGAAATAGAAGAAATATTTCGATGAAAGAAGGAAATACAAAAATGTTCACGCAAATTCAGGAATACAGAAATACAAGTCACTGAGGAATGAAATAAATAGGAAGTGCAGCGAAGCTAAGACGAAATGGCTGCATGAAAAATGTGAAGACATCGTAAAAAGAAATGATTGTCGGAAGGACTGACTCAGCACACAGGAAAGTCAAAATAATCTTCGGTATCAAGGGTGGTAACATTAAGAGTGCAACGGGAATTTTTCTGTTAAATGCAGGGTAGATTTGTCTGATGTGAAGAAGAGGGAACAGGGCTCGATTTAGAAGAGATAGGTGATCCAGTATTAGTCAGAATTTAAGAGAGCTCTGGAGGACTCAAGATCAAATAAGGCAGAAGGGATAGGTATTCCATCAGAATTTCTAAAATCATTGGGGGAAGTGGCAACAAAACGACTATTCATCTTCGTGTGTAGAATGTATGAGTATGGCGACATACCATCTGACTTACTGCAAAATATCATCCACACAATTCCGAAGACTGCAAGAGCTGACAAGTGCGAGAATTATTTCACAGTCAGCCTAACAACACATGCAGCCAAGTTGCTGACAAGAATAATGTACAGAAGAGAGGAAAGAAAATTGAGAATGTGCCAGACCAGTTTGGCTCTAGATAAGGTAAAGCCACCAGAGAGGCAATTATGACGTTGCGGTTGATAATGGAAGCAAGACTAAAGAAAAATGAAGACACGTTCGCAGGATTTGTCGACCTGGAAAAAAGGTTCAACAATGTAAAATGGTTCAAGATGTTCGAAATTCTGAGAAAAATAGAGGTAAACTGTAGGGAGAAAAAATTGTTCACATGGCTCTGAGCACTATGCGACTTAACTTCTGAGGTCATCAGTCGCCTAGAACCCAGAACTAATTAAACCTAACTAACCTAAGGACATCACACACATCCATGCCCGAGGCAGGATTCGAACCTGCGACCGTAGCGGTCGCTCGGCTCCAGACTGTAGCGCCTAGAACCGCACGGCCACTCCGGCCAGCAAACTGTAGGGAGAGACGGGTAATATACAATCAGTACAAGAGCCAAGAGGGAATAATTAGAGTGGAAGACCAAGAATGAAGTGCTCGGATTAAAAAGGGTGTAAGACAAGGATGTAATCTTTCTCCCCTTTTGTTCAATTTGTATAGCGAAGAAGCAATGATGCAATAAAAGGAGTGGGATTAAAATTGATATGCTGAAGGGAATGAACAATATAATGAGTATTTCTGCTACCTAGACAGCAAAATAACCAATGACGGATGGAGCAAAAAGCGCTGGCAAAAAGAGCATTCCTGGCCAAGAGAAGTCTGCTAGCATCATATGCCTTATTTGAGGAAGAAATTTCTAAGAATGTACGTCTGGAGCACAGCACTGTACAGTAGTGAAACATGGACTGTTGGAAAATCAAAACGGAGGACAATCGAAGCATTTGAGATGTGCTGCTACAGGCAAATGTTGAAAATTAATTGGATAAGGTAAGGAAGGAGGAGGTTCTGCGCAGAATCGGGGAGGAAAGGAGTATGTGGAAAACACTGACAAGGAGAAGGGACAGGATGAGAGGACATCTGTTAAGACATCAGGGAATAACTTCCAAGGTACTAGAGGGAGGTGTAGAGGGCAAAAACTGTAGAGGAAGACAGAGATTGGAATATATCCAGCAAATAATTGAGGACGTACGTTGTAAGTGCTACTCTGAGATGAAGAGGTTGGCGCAGGAGAGAAATTCGTGGCGGGCCGCATCAAGCCAGTCAGAGGACTAATGAAAAAAAAAGCCTTATTGTGCGATTATTGTGCCTATGCCTGACCCCCTTTACCGTTCCCGTGTGAATACTAGGTGACAAGCCATGCAGTCTACACTTCTTCATATGCAGAGTACCGTCCCTCAGATTTCTTCTTTCGCCATTGGTGTCCATACAATGCGATAATAAAGTTGTGACATAATTGGTGGTTAAAAAGTACTGAGCCGGAAGGTAACGCAAGGACGGAAAGATTTCTGGATGTCAGCAGGTTCCGGAACGTGAGCTCTTCTGTGCTACCTCATTGTTTCATTATGGGAATTGTTTAGCCATTAGAACAATTATTGCATCGAACGACCTACCTTTCTGCGAAAATGAACTCTGATGAGGCAAAACATGATAACCACCTGCTTAACTCCAAATAAAACCACAAATTTCCAGAGAGATTTTCAAGTCTCAAATATGTATCGTGTGTATTTGGAGACTAAAGAGACGAATGAAAATTTGTACCAAGACCAGGATTCGAAACTGGGTCTCGTGCTCACTAGTGAGGTGTGCTAACCACTTACACCACCCTGGCAAAGTGGAAAGCGGGAATAGGAATTTTGAGCCGGGGAGGGGGGCCGGAGGCGTCCTAGGGTAGCCGATGCAATTGTACAGAGCCACTGTAAAATATGGTTCTGTTCGGCTTTAGGGGGGAATACCTAGTGGGCTGAGTGGTGAATGGAAATTTGGACTACCTCTATAGGCGTGCATAATTACAAAAGTGTCGCCGGTGCCGAATTTTTTGCACCAACTGACCTCTCAGTTCGGTCCCACAAATGGTCGATGGGATTCATGTCGGGCAATCTAGGTGGCCATATCATTGAATTGCACAGAATGTTCTTCAAACTAATCGTGAGCAACTGTGGCGCATGTCATCCCCAGAAATTCCGTCGTTGTCTAGCAAGTCCACGAATGGCTGCAAATGGTCTCCAGGTAGCCGAACATAACCATTTCCATAACCGATCATTGAAAAGATCGGTTCAGTTGGACCGGAGGAAAGTCCATTCCATGTAAACACTTTTGACACACCACCGGCTTGGACGGTGGCTTGTTGACAACTTGGGTCGCTGACTTCGTGGGATCTGCGCCATACCCGAACCATACCAGCTCTGAAATTGGGACACATCTGAGTAGGCAATTGTTTTTCAGCCGTTTGCCGATATGGACACGAGCCCAGGAGTGTTCACAGAGCTTTGAGCTGGGTGCAGAGCAGATGATCTATCGTTCGATTCTGGAGGGGGGGGGGGGAGGTGACATGATTCATGACATCAGTACTCAGTACATCGCTTTAGCAAAGCTTCCAATAAATAATAATTTAGAAAATTCGTCTTTTGAAAAGCAGTTATCCAAAAATTTGAGAAGTCCTGTGCCATGCAGTTGACTTAAGAAAGAGCGGGTGGCCAGCTGGAAGTCGTGCATTTTCATTTGAAAACTATGAGGTTTAGCGTATACTTACATCCATACACCTTATAGACGACTGTTCTAGATAAACTGTCGTTAACGAAAAGTTAAACATAAGTTCATTTTTTTAAAAACTACATCAGACAGTTGGCTGCCATCATTGCCGATGCTTTGCTGAAGACGATCACGGAAACTCCTCATCACGTTCTCAATCATTTCTTAAGGACTGGCGTTTATCCCTTCCCGAAATGCGGCTTTCAACTCGTCAGTACTGTTGAGTCACTTGAAAAAACTGTGTTCTTGAGACCTGAGTTTCTCCTGGCCTATAAAGTTTTCAAACAACTTACGGGAATTCAGCAAGGTAAAGTTTACACCGACCGCCGGTATTTGTTCTTGAGGTTACCCCGTAAAAAATATCAGGACTGAGATATCAGGTGATCTCGCTGCCCATGGGATATCATCCAATCGTGAGCGTATTCTATCTGGAAAGGTACACTTCACTGTAGACGTTGAATTACGGGATGTTTGGGCTGTAGCCATATCGTGCTGAAACCGCATTGCATAACACTGCAATGTCTCTGCAGCTGTGGAATGAAGAAACAGTCAATCGTGGCCGCATACCACTCTAAACGGGAGCTGTCCAGCCGTTGTTGTCTTCAAAACAATGTGATCCAACGATTCTTCCAATGGACTGTTGAATAGCACACCACAAAACTACCTTTGGGTTGAAGGTGCACTTTTCATGAATGAGATGCAGCTATGTATCGGAGTGAATCGCAAGTTTTATTTATTAACAGACCAATTCAGATGAATGTTTGCCTCATCATACATTACAAGATTTGTCAGAGATGCGTCATTCTGATCAGTTCTGTCCAGTGACGCTGGGCCGAAGTTGCTCCTACTCACTTTATCTCTCGGCCGTAATTTTCAACGAATTTAGAGTTCATAAGAATGAAATTTTAAATCCTTTTACACAATGTAAGGTGGCTTAATTATTCGAATATTGTCATTCTACATATTTTACTCATATTTTTTGGTCTAATACTACTCCCCAGGTCTAGTAACGTAATGAATGGGTAACTCATATTTCTTATTACTACTTGCTAAATGCATATGTAATTCCACGTATTGCCTTCGGACAAGTTAGGAACTGAATTAGCTGTTCACTTTGGTTCGTGAGAAGTTGTATTTTTCCGTTTATTCGGCGCACCAGCCTAGCAGGAAGAAACGGTGGAGGGACGCAAGCATTCGACTTTCGCCACAGCCATAAACAAGTATCTTTAACTGGTCCTCGGGGCAGAAGCCGCTCCACCCTTGCAATTCCACCTACTTGTGGCTGGCCATGTTGACACGATGGGAGGTGCGCGCCGGGCGGCTTGAAAGTGCTCGTGCAAAGGCGGAGTGCCAACTTGAAGGAAAGGCTCCTTTACTTAAAGAAAGCGACAGTCGGAAGTTTTCCATGGGATCCACAAAACACAGCATCTCAACGGCAGCTCCGGAACGTGGTTGCAAAGACAGTTAGCCTCTGCCTAAGCCTCAGCCCACAAAATAAACAAAATGTATCACTCTGGCTGGCGCTTTGTCGAAATCTTGAAATTTCATTGGGGCAGTGGTCGCAATCTCGGACGGCGTTCTGAATCATTACCCTCACTGTTGCATGAATGGAGTTTTTCCAAAACCTGAGAGAGAAGTTACAATTTTTGTTTTTCACACTCTCTGCCTCGTGCCTCCACGAATGACGGGCTTTGCAGCACCTCTCGGGCCGCACAGGCGAAGGTGTATCCAGTACGCTATTAACTGTAGCTCTCTGCTGGCGCGCACGCAGCCGAGTACTGGAAGTTTAGTTGGTGCGGTTGGGCCAACAATGCTTTTCCGTGGAATAATTCAAGGAGCGTACTATTTGTTAACCTTGCGGAGTTAGTCGTTTCGGTAACTGATGGACGCAGTTAGTAGTTTGCATCTGTGAATGGTAGTTGTTTGTCCTAACTGACTTCTCATTTGCACTTTCTGATGTGCTCTCCGCTTGAATATTGGAAATATTATTTTAAAAGTGTGAATTTTCATTCAGTGTGTAGATGCCTCCATTAGCTAAAATGTGCTGTAGTGGGTGGTCGACCTGTGTATTTCATGCATAGCTAGAAACTTTCTGGTGTGATTACACCTGTCAGATTCAGAGTTCATAAGATGTTATCCGTTGCGCGACTTGTTTCATTACCTTTTAAAAGTAAATTCGCGTATTCGGAAAGGTAACTCCGTTTTACGATCAAGAAAACTTTAATTTTGCATCTCAGGGGTACACAGACGACAACCGCAACCACCCCATCTCACAACAGTCCTCCGCAAAGGCGTATGAGGCACTCCTAACTTTCTGGAACGGCGATAGATCGCTGTGGATATCGTTGCTGAGCTGCAAGAAAGCGTCGGATGGTTTCCGGCATTGGAACAGTCATTTCAATTCCCTTATGCTTCACTTTGTTTACGGAACCCCTCTCACTCATTGTTTTATCCATCTGGAGATTGTTCTTCAGTCTGGAATGCCGAACTGGCGGTCTATTCCACGGCACCTGTCGCTTTGGACAGCCGCAACGTTCTGGACACGACAAAAGTCCTCCACTTACTCCATTCGTTCCTACAACGGCCACCGTGGGCCACTCTGTACAATTGCAAGAAACTTTCATAAATTTACAAATTTCATCATTTATAAGGTATAAGTGAAGTGTGAGCTCACTATTGTCAGTGCTTCTCTTAGCACTATAATTGCTAACGAGCGTATGCAGACTAAGGCTATATGAGCATGTAAACGCGGCAGTGGTGCGTCTTCGAATCTTTTCCGTCTGCATTCAGGAAGTTGATTTTTTTTAATGTCTTTCCCTTTCTGTTTTACCTTACTACTATAGTTTGTCTAATCTAACTGCAGCCTCGCGAATTGCGATTACTTGTTAACAGCAGGTTCAGTCAACCTGAAAGCGAGCCTTTTCCTGACTGGAGAGGTCTTTGCTGCCGGTCAAGCCGCAAGCGCATACATGCGAGTTAGCCCTCAGGAAGTTCCTGTAATATGTTTCAGAATCTCTTGCCAAGTTTCAGGACTTAGTTTTATGCTACTTTCTTCTTCGGAAGTAAGCTGAAAAACTGGAAATTAATATACATCAAAATACAGAAACTTTTAATGTGGACATTTTTCATTAGGCTTTTGTGACTGTTACTGATATTGAATGAAACAAGTTCACTCTTGCCAGTTGCTGTTTAATTCCACTACAAGTTTCGTAGGTTTAAATCTCCATCATTAGGTGGATTAGTATGAGACGTTTGTGTTGCGTTCTAGCAATGAGATAACCTGTGGCACTCCCTAATAATAAAAAATAAAAAATAAAAAAAAGAAGGAAGGAAGATTAGAGTTTAACGACCCGTGGACAACGAGGTCATTTGAGACGTAGAACAACCTCGGATTAGGAAATGATGGGAAAAGAAATAGGCTATGCCCTTTCAGAGTAACCACACACGTGTTTTCCTTAAGCAATTTTGGAAAATCATGGAATCTTAAATCTGGAAAACGGGACAGGGATCTAAACCGTCGTTTCCCGAACATGTCTAGTGTGCTACCCAGTGGGCCACCTCACTTGGTCACTATTTCGGTATACGTCTTATAGTTTTGTGGAAGTTTCTGAACGAAAGGATGAGCGAAAATACCAATGTGAAATTAAAATAAATAATAATAAAGAACCTCTAATTGCCTCAGGTTTCTTTCCCTGTTGTGATACATCACAGACAACATTGTACTCTCAGAACACTGAAGTGCGCAAGGATAGCATCTAGTATCCCTGCAGTGTTTGTGAAGTGTTATGGTGTATGTGATGTAACACGAAAAGATACGAACGTGTGATCACTTGAGGTATTTTGATATTTATTTATTTTATTTTCGCATTCATATTTTTGCTCATTTACCACTCAAAAACCTGCTCAAAAGTATGAGCCATGTATTGAAATAGTGTTTTCTATTTCTCTCTTCTAGACAGTGCCAAGTCTTAGCACAACATGTACCTGCCGATATTAATCCACATAAATACCCCTGATGACAGAAGTTTAAACCTCCGAAGCGTAGTGTAGAAATAAATAGCGACTGATGACGGTAAATTGCTTGTTTCCTTCAACAGACCAGTCCAATATTCTTTGAGGAAGATGGAAGGGAGTATCGTAACTTCCTTGACTCCCCCTTCTTCTTGGCATTCGTACGTGTAAACTACAATGGAAGTATGAGGATTGTATTATCAAGGAAATAAGGAGAAACAAAACATCGAACACTGGGTAAAGGTGGGAAAGTAGTTTTGAGGACAAGAGCTCTCCTGGCTTGTAATTATGCCATGATTTCTAGGAACATATGTGGATTGGAGAAAAGAAAGTGCTACTAAGGGGTGTTAAGCGTGAATTATTTTTTAAAAAAAGATAGGGAAGTAAATAAGTGGAAAAGGAATCCATTAAGCTGGGATGGTACTACACTGTCCAAGAATAGAAAACCAGGTAATGGAATGAGCATTAGACCTAAAATAACAGAGGCAAAGTTTGTATCATGTAAACCGTACAATGTGTGGCGTTGGCTATAGCGATGTTCAGAGATTAGCTCAGGATACGTTGAAAAGAAGAACGGCATCGAACCAATCGAAAGACTGATGACATAAGAAAAAGAAAGGAGAGTCTTTCACATCAGAGATCCATGGATAATTACAACATGCTCAAAAATGCAAGGCTTCATCCTTTTGTCACAATTGCGTATGATGCTAGTGAAAGATATCAAGGGGTATCAAGGAACTTCACACACATGCAATGTAGTAAAACACGCGTTGTGAAATAGCTGACATTTAATAAATTACTTCCTGCCAGAGCTTTTCCTGGGATTTGAAATAAATTATAGCTTTTGCTTCATTACCTTCCAAGAAAATAACTAAACAGGTTGATGCCATGCAGCGAAGAGCATTCGTATACAACACGAAATAAAGACTGTGGGGCGGCGGGTGGAATTTATTGTTGTTATTTAAATGTAGAATGTAATGTAGAAAAGATGCATTTTCTGGCCGATTAACCATATGTGGGGCGGTGGGTGGAATAAGTGTAATATAAAATGTTCCTATTATTTATTTAAGGCTGTTGTTTGCCGTTCTCAACACTGGCTCTCTAACTACAATATTGGCAACCAGAAAGTGATTAGCAAAACGTGAAGCCTGTAATTAGAATTCCTAGTGCCCATTTTATCTGAGAAATACACTTATAGCTACAACTTATAGCTCTGAGGAATTAGATTATCTGGGATTCATAATCAAAAACGATTCTGTCTAAAATGTTCACTATATTCTGAAAGTCACAGAACAAAAAAGAATTCCACACAACCCAACTACCAGAGCAGTTCAGAGTCTAATGCGCTGATGCAACTATAACTGTCCAAATTAAATGTTTAAGTGAATGCTCGCCATAATTTGATGATAATGTTCATCAAACGCCACGCTAAATAATGGTAGAATGTTTGTACCGCGGCGGCACGTGAAAATACGACATACGCAAACTGAAGATAGATCATTAAAGTCATCCCAGAATTAACACTTCACTCGAAAACGATTTCATGGCTACGCGTATCCCGAGTAACTTATTACCGCATCCGAGGCTGTTTATAGCAATGATACCGACGCGACGCGACTCCCGGCACAGATGGTGCGCTAATCAGCGTCTGGAGAGAAGTGGGGCCTTACTTCCTCGCGCAGCGTTCTTATATATAAAGCCGCGGTGCGGACGGCTAAGGGAACGCCTGATCAAATCGGCTCTCCCGACTAGCCGCTGGGCTAGTAATGCACCACTTCAAGTTATTGAATAAATCATTGCTTCCTTTGCTGATGGCCGATGAAGCTCACAATTTAAATGTGCAATCAGCACACAGGTAAGTAATCATAATAAAAGTCTGACTTGGCTAAGTCAAATATTTTGGGCGAGAGAATTAATTTAATTACACTACACGCAGTCGAGGAGCTCTGAACTTGCTCTTTGGAGATACGCTATCGCTATAGTTTTATAGTTCTTCAGTTGAAACTTCTCACATCTTTATGATTATAGCGGATCTCCCTTCTACTTAAATTTAAACATCCTAGCCTTATTTATTCGCCTACTTAATCTATCTTGCTTCCTTAATTTCTAAGACAAAAACCAGAAAATCATGAATTTCAACTAAAATTTTAATTTGTGAGATCCAGAATACTGTTTCTACTAAATTATAATGGAAAAGGAATGTAAATACAAATTTTTAAGTTTCTAGCTCTTTTCTGTTGCGCCAATGATTTTTACAGAAAAACGTCCAAATTTCGAAAATGGTTAAAGTTATTGAACTGACATTCAACACATATTGATTTAGTATTACTCCTGACATGCTAGAAACGTTTCAGGTTATTTACTTGATTTTTAAAGTATTGCACAACATTTATGACGTCAGTGCCAGTTACAGCGGACTGACTGGCACACAATGGAAAGACTGATGTGAATTTTATACGGCGTGAGTAGGCTGCTTCCCTACAAGACGACAGAAACGTTGCACAAGAGGAGGAACTCAGTGCAGCTAATTATCCGTTATATTAGTCTTGCACGGCATATATCGACGGTCTTGAAACATGTACCAGTATCATGCTGGGGGAAATATTGTAATGGTTCTGCCACTTGCAGTATGCAGGGCGGTCAGAAACAGACTGAAAAGCTTATAGGGATGTTGCAGGGTAGATTGTGCTGAGAAATAATTGTTACGAAACAAACACGATACGATGCTCCGTTTCCGAGTGAATTAACATTGAAATTGGCCGTTGCGCGTAAATTCAAGCGGCCGGCAGCAGACGGTGTCGCCAAACGCGTACATCGTTTGGTTTCCTAAAACCCGACAAGAGAGCGATACAAAAGTGGCACTTGGGACAGTAGTAGGGATAGAAGTCGAGCCAAAAGCTGGACAGGCTCGTGCGCTGTCAACTAAGCTACGAGAACAACTGTCACTAATTGTATCTGGCGACCCGCTTGGATTTGCGCGCAGCGTCCTGACTAGCTAATTTCAACGCTAAACAAATCGCAAAAAACGCAAAGTATCGAATTCACAGTTATTTCTCAAAACAGCGTAGCCTGCAACAACCTTACAAGGTTTTCAGGCTGTTTCTGATCACTCTACATATCCATGGTTTACCTCGCCGTTATGATGTAGGTCCCCTGTAGTAGCGGATCATCATTACGAACTTGCACGCACGAAACATTTGTTGTAACTTCTATTGATATAAGCAAGGCATCTTCGTTGATTTCTGCTAATATTTTCATTCGCAGTTTTGGATCTCGTGGGAGTGGCTTCTTGGAAGTGGAATGCGCATGTCCGTCAGGTCACCTTTCGCGTCATGGCGTGGGCGGCAGCCTGCGTCATAGATTTCGATTATCAGAGTTCGCATCCCAAGGCTAGAACCGATGCGCGAAAGTGCCGCGTTAAGAACGTTGCTCCTCCACCGCTGCCATCAGTTTATTGCACATAACCTTAAATGGTCTCATACACCTAACCATTTCACTTTCACAGAAACGCACATAAAATAATCTGATTGCCTACACACCGGACATTTGAATATGATTAAACGATGCGGAGGCAGTCGTCTAAGGGGTGATCAAAAAGGTTCAGTTTGTGGACGTTGCTGCAAAATACGTGCATCGTCTTCGATGCGCGTGTATAGGCACCGACTTTTTGGTAAGGAATTAGTGTGGCAGTCGTGTCTTTCCGACGTGTGTGCGGCTAATGCGGAAACGTGAACTATGGCGACGTTACCAAATGCGTCCAGATAGGACCAGCGTGCTGTTACTATTTCCTTGGCTGACAAAGGGCAAGCACCGGCAGAGATCCATCGGAGAAGCAAGAACGTATATGGTGCAGCACGTCTATCGAAAATCACGGTTGTGGAATGGTGCGCCAAAGGGTGCTGCTGCTTCAGGTAACACACATTCCCATAGCGCAGATGTCGTAAATTTAGCCAGTCCAAGTGGGAGACATCGCAGCACCTTAGATTCCTTAAAAAAGACCTTGAAGTGTCGATGATTCCAGTCGGACGAGGGTGTGATGTGTAGCAGGTGATTACGGACTTGTTCACGCTGCAACACACGCCCATTTTACTTCATTGGCATACAGATTCTGGACAGAACGGCATCCGGACGTATGTTTTTTGATCTCCTCTTACAGAACGAGATGTGTTGAACATGTCCAAGACTAATGCGTTAATGATTGCGTATCAGCACCGACTGTCCAACGTGCCTGCAAGGAATAGACTACCACTCGAAATTATAAAACGAAGGAAGGAAGATAGAACTTCCCATCGACAGCCTCGCCGTTAGAGGCGGAGCGAAAGCTCGGACTACGAAAGAAGGGGGAAGGAAATCAGTCGTACCCTTTTCTAGTGACCATCCCAGCATTTGCGTGGAGCATGTTAGGGGAATAATGGAAAACCTAAATCTGGTTGGCCGTGCGGAGATATGAACCGTCATCCCCCCGAATGCGAGTCCAGTGTGCCAGCCACTGAGCCACCTCGCTCGGTCACTCTTAACTACGTAAATAGCATAAGAACGGAGGCTGTAAAAATATGCTAATCGATAGGGAGCAATATAATTTTTAAAAAACTTTCCTCGTTCTTCCAAAATGTCAAACCTTTTCACGCAAGCAATCGGCTCTCCACATCACTTCTTACGACAAGAGCACGAAACAATATTTGATGTAATCACATGAAATTACGTGGTTCCAGAGACCTTTACAAGTCCCAGACATTTATAATGTATTTACACAGACTGAAGTGACGAAAACAATTTTTTTAATCTTGGGCTCCATAAGGTTCCCTTTCTGTGCAGCGACCTTGGAATATAAAATTATAAAGAATTTCGGAAGCAGTCACGGAAACATAATTTATTTATCTGGTTGCAAATCGATTTCCTTCGATATAAGTCATCATCGGTGTATTTTTCTAACCGATACATGCCATAAGAAGAAGTACTGTCTTTGGCAGATTTCTATCATGATAGAATTCTACTTCTGCCATGTTTCGGTTAGAAAAATGCACCGATGATGACTGATATCAACCGAAATCGTTTTGCAACCAGATAAATAAAATATGTTACCGCGACTGGTTGCTACGTTCTTTATAATTTTGAATTCAAATTTGTGCCAAGGCCTGAGTCTCCTCGTCTCTACCCCGATGCGTTAACTACTAAGCCACCGTGACACAGTGGCTTTACACGATAGCACTACCCTAACACGTCTCCCTCCTCAGTCCAAATTCCCATTCACACCTCAGCACACTTCGTTTCCCCCATAACTCTAACAAATTGCATACTATCTCCAACTACACTCATGCTCATAAATTAAGGATAATTGCAGAATGTGATGCCACACAACGTGGCACTACACAAAACTGGCGCTAATAGCATAAGCACGTAGGGAACACACACGAAACAGATCTGTAAGTCCACGGTATTAGTGATAAGTTGAGAAAACCGTCCCGAAACACATGTACTACAAAAAAAGGTTCAAATGGCTCTAAGTACTATGGGAATTAACATCTGAGATCATCAGTCCCCTAGAACTTAGAACTACTTAAACCTAACTAACCTAAGGACAGCACACACATCCATGCCCGAGGCAGAATTCGAACCTGCGACCGCAGCAGCATCTCGGTTCCAGACTGAAGCGCCAAGAACCGCTGGGCCACAAGGCCGGCAACATGTGCTACAAAACGCCACTTTTTCCTGCACATGTACAACGACATCAATATGGGGTATTGTCATCATGCACACGTACACAGGCCGCACAACGGGTTGGCATACTCTGGATGAGCTGCTGGGGTATAGCCTCCCTTTCTTGCACCAGTGCCTCTCGGAGCTCCTGAACTGTCGTAGGGGATTGAAGACGTGCAACGATACGTCGACCGAGAGCATCCCAGACGTGCTCGATGGGGCTTAGGTCTGGAGAACAGACAGGCCACTCCATTCGCCTGACATCTTCTGTACTCCTCCACGATGGCAGCTCGGTGGGGCCGTGCGTTATCATCCATCAGAAGGAAGGTGGGACCTACTGCACCCTTGAAAAGGCGGACATACTTGTGCAAAATGACGTCCCGATGCACCTGACCTGTTACAGTTCCTCTGTCAAAGACATGCAGGGGTGTACGTGCACCAACCATAATCCCACCCGACATCACCAAACCACGACCTCTATACAGGTTCCTTTCAAGGATTATTAAGGGATTGGTGTCTGGTTCCTGGTTCACACCAGATGGAAACCCGGCGAGAATCACCGTTCAGACTATACCTGGACTCGTCTGTGAACGTAACCTGGAACCACTTTTCCAGTGACCATGTACTGAGTTCTTGACACCAGGCTTTACAGGCTCTCCTGTGACCAGTGGTCATTGGAATGCACCTGGCAGGTCTCCAGGCGAATAAACCATGTCTGTTCAGTCGTCTGTAGACTGCCTGTCTGGACACAACTCTTCCCGTGACTGCGGTAAGGTCCCGAGCTAGGCTACCTGCAGTACTCCATGGCCTGCGGGCACTGATGGTGAGATATCGGTCTTCTTGTGGTGCTGTACACTGTGGACGTCATGTACTCTACCGCCTGGACACGTTTCCTGTCTGCTGGAATCGTTGCCATAATCCTGAGATCACACTTTGTGGCACACGAAGGGCCCGTGCTACGATCTGCTGTGTTTGACCAGCCTCCAGTCACCCTAGCATTCTCCCCCTCATAACGTCATCAATATGTGTTCTTTGAGCCATTTTCAACACGCAGTCATCATTAGCACGTCTGAAAACGTCTGTGCAGTTACTCGCTGCACCGTACTCTGACATGCACCAACACACCTCTGCGTATGTGGACTTCCGCCAGCGCCACGGTGCGACGACCGCAGGTCAAATGCACCGCATGGTCATACCCCGATGTTATTTAAACCCACAAACCACCCACCAGAGCATTGTTTCACCATGTATCAGCATTACCCTTAATTTATGAGCATGGATGTAGATTGGAACGAACGAAGTAGGGTATCCTGCCCGAAACCCAGGCACACGTGATTTAACCAAATGAAACCATATGGTTCCAGAGAGCTTTCCAAGTTTCAAACATCTGTGATGTATATATTCAGACCCAAGCGACGAAGCAAGCCTAGGATTCGAACCCAGTCTCCTGCTCATTAGGCAGTTGCCTTACACCACCCTGGTACAGTGGCTTTGCACAACTGCACGGAATACTCCTTCGTCCTCGATCCTAATTCCCATTTCATTTGTTGGACATATTCCAATCTGCGTCTTCCACTACAGATTTTACCTTCTGTGGCTCCCTCGAGGAACGTGAAAGTAATTCCCTTATGTCGTAACACATCTGAAACACTATGTCCATTCTTTCTGTCAGCGCTTTCTACAACCGAGGTGCGACATTGGCATCTTTATGTGCTCGCCAAGGAATTGCTCAATCGCTGCTACAGGCAGGGTGACGACTTCTTTAGAAGGAGCGTCGCTATGGACGAAACTTCGGTTCGGTCGTACGAACTAGGATTAAATCGGCAATGAACCACTGCAGTGATGGTCATTGCGTCTTACAGAATACGATATTAATGGGTTGATCCTGCATCACGTTGTGCCGCAGGGGCAGATGGTCACTTTAGCGTTTTTAATCCCTCTGTTGTGCCAAACTTTTCATCTTTGAGTATCACTTGCAACCCACGTCCTCAGTTACTTGCTATACGTATTCCAGTCTTCCTCTAGTACTATGGACGCTATTCCCTGATCCCTTAAGTGATGTCCTACCACTCTACCCCTTCTTCTTGTCAGTGCTCTACACATATTCCTTTTCTCACAGATTCTGCGGAGAACCTCATTGTTCCTTATCACTTTACCTAATTTTCAACATTCTTCTGTCCGCCCTCGGTAGCTGAGTGGTCAGCGCGACAGAATGTCATTCATAAGGGCCCGGGATCGATTTCCGGCTGGGTTGGAGATTTTCTCCGCTCGAGGACTGGGTGTTGTCCTAATCATCATCATTTCATCCTTATCAACGCGCAAGTCGCCGACATGACGTCAACTCGAAAGACTTGCACCAGGCAAATGGTCTACCCAACGGGAAGCCGTAGTCACACGACATTTATAACATTCTTCTGTGGCACCACATCTCAAATGCTTCGAGTCGCTTCTTTATTGGTTTTCCCACAGTCCACATTCACTACTATACAATGCTGTGCTCTACACGTACATTCTCAGAAATTTCTTCCTCAAATTAATATCTATGCTTGATAATGGTAGAATCCTCTTTGCCAGGAATGTCTTTTTTGCCAGTGCTAATCTGCTTGTTATGTCCTCCTTGTTCCGTCCGTCATGGGCTATTGTCCGGCGTAGGTAGCAGAATTCCTTAACTTCATCTACTTCGTGATCACCAATCCTGATGTCTACTTTCTCACTGTTCTCATTTCTGCTATTTCTCATTACCTTCATCTTTCTTCCATTTACTCTACATCCATACTTTGTACTCATTAGACTGTTCATCCCATTCAGCGGATCCTGTAGTTCTTCTTCACTTTTACTGAGGATAGCAATGTCATCAGCCAATCTTATCATTGCTATCCTTTAACCTTGGATTTCATTTCCGCCAGTCAACCTTTCTTTGATCTCCGTCATTGCTTCTTCGATACACCGATTGAACAGTAGAGGCGAAAAACTGCATCCTTGTCTGACACAATTTTTAATCCAGGCACTCTGTACTTGGTCTTCCCCTCTGATTGTTCCCTCTTGGTTCTTGTACATGTTGTATATTACTCGTCTCGCCCTATAGCTTACCCCTGTTTTTTGAGAATATCGAACATCTTGCAACATCTTACATTGTCGAAGACTTTCTCCACGACGAAATATTATGAATGTGTCTTGATTTTTCCCTAGTCTTCCTTCCATTCAACACCAACGTCACATTTGCCGCTCCGGTGCCTCTACCATTCTTAAAGCCAAACTGATCGTCGTCTAATGCACCCTGTCGCTGAAAATTCTTACGACATTGTGTTCGTCCCGTCCTGAAAAGGAAGCGACAGCATCTTCTGACACTGCATCCCATCATCCTTCATGAGAATGAACGATGCCAAACGGCGAACCCCATACAGGAGATCCTGCGAACGTGGGGTTTAGAGATGCTGGAACATCCACCGTATTCACCCAATAAAAGTCCATGTGATTGCGGCCTGTTCGCTAAAATGAAGTAATTTCTTCGTGTCACGCGGTGCAACACAAGAGACGACATCTTCCGTGCCATAGGGCGGTCCTTGCGAGGCATCGACGAAGATGAACCCAATGACAGTGTACGACGCCGTCCATCAGTGTATGGGAAGCTGATCGAGATAAACGAGCCGGCCGCTGTGACCGATAGGTTCTAGGCACTTCAGTCCGGACCCACGCGGCTGCTACGGTCGGAGGTTCGAATCCTGCCTCGGACAAGGATGTGTGTGATGTCCTTAGATTATTTAGGCTTACGTAATTCTAAGTCTAGGGGACTGATGACCTCAGATGTTAAGTCCCATAGAGCTTACAGACATTTGAACCATTTTGAGATAAGCGACGATAATACACTGAAGCGCTAAAGACGCTGGTATACGCATGCGTATTCAAATACAGAGATATATAAACAGGCAGAATACGGCGCTGCATTCGGCAGCGCGTATATAAGACAACAAGTGTCTGGCGCAGTTGTTAGATCGGTTGCTGCCGTTACAACGGCAGGTTATCAAAATTTAAGTGAGTTTGAACGTGGTGATACACTCGGCGCACGAGCGATGGGACGCAACATCTCCGAGGTAGTGATGAAATGGTGATTTTCCCGTACGATCATTTCACGAGCGTGCCATGAATACCAGGAATCCGGTAAAATATCAAATTTCCGACATCGCTGCGGCCGGAAAAAGATGCTGCATGAATGGGGCCAACGACGACTGAAGAAAATCGTTCAGTGTGCTCCCTGCCGCCGTTGGATAAGCAGCTGCAGCAGCAAGTCGTATACTCCTAGCTCACTCATTTCTTACATAGTTTAATTCTTAATTTCTTTGCGTGTTTTTGGTACTTGCATTGTTTGATACATAAATTTCGGGCGTATTATAGTATTTGAGAGTTGTAGCATCGCGTTTTAGTACCTGAATAGTGTAAAATCGCGTAGTCTCCTTCCGCTGCCGAGCAGTGTGTCAGCAGTGCGCAAGTAGCAGCATTACTGCATTTACTAGGCAATCTTGTATTTTAATAACCGTTTAAATTTTGTCGATTTGTTTGCGCTCTCTGTAGATTAGCTCAGACGTTCTTTGCAAAACAGTTTTTAGCATGGATAGGGACTGCAACTGCTGTGTTCGGATGCAGGCTGAGTTGGCATCCCTTCGCTCCCAGCTTGAGGCAGTGTTGGCTTCGGTCACACAGCTTGAGGCTGTTGCCAATGGGCATCACTGTGGGGGTCCGGATGGGGGTTTGTTGGGGACGGCCAGCTCGTCCCTCGCATCCCCCGATCGGACTAAGACTGTGGTTGCCCGGGATACTGCCCGCATTGAGGCTGATCCCTCACCTGTGGTAGAGTGGGAGGTCGTCTCAAGGTGTGGCAGGGGGCGAAAGACATTCCGGAGGGCTGAACGGAAGGCCTCTCCAGTTTGTCTGACGAACCGGTTTCAGGCTCTGTCTCAGGCTGATACTGATCTTCGGCCTGACATGGCTGCTTGTCCTGTTCCAGAGGTTGCCCCTCAGTCTGCAAGATCCGGGCGGTCGCAGAGGGTGGGCTTACTGGTAGTTGGGAGCTCCAACGTCAGGCGCGTAATGGGGCCCCTTAGGGAAATGGCAGCAAGAGAGGGGACGAAAACCAATGTGCACTCCGTGTGCATACCGGGGGGAGTCATTCCAGATGTGGAAAGGGTCCTTCCGGATGCCATGAAGGGTACAGGGTGCACCCATCTGCAGGTGGTCGCTCATGTCGGCACCAATGATGTGTGTCGCTATGGATCGGAGGAAATCCTCTCTGGATTCCGGCGGCTATCTGATTTGGTGAAGACTGCCAGTCTCGCTAGCGGGATGAAAGCAGAGCTCACCATCTGCAGCATCGTCGACAGGACTGACTGCGGACCTTTGGTACAGAGCCGAGTGGAGGGTCTGAATCAGAGGCTGAGACGGTTCTGCGACCATGTGGGCTGCAGATTCCTCGACTTGCGCCATAGGGTGGTGGGGTTTCGGGTTCCGCTGGATAGGTCAGGAGTCCACTACACGCAGCAAGCGGCTACACGGGTAGCAGGGGTTGTGTGGCGTGGACTGGGCGGTTTTTTAGGTTAGATGGCCTCGGGCAGGTACAGAAAGGGCAACAGCCTCAAAGGGTGCGGAGCAAAGTCAGGACATGCGGGGACCAAGCAGCAATCGGTATTGTAATTGTAAACTGTCGAAGCTGCGTTGGTAAAGTACCGGAACTTCAAGCGCTGATAGAAAGCACCGAAGCTGAAATCGTTATAGGTACAGAGAGCTGGCTTAAGCCAGAGATAAATTCTGCCGAAATTTTTACAAAGGTACAGACGGTGTTTAGGAAGGATAGATTGCATGCAACCGGTGGTGGAGTGTTCGTCGCTGTTAGTAGTAGTTTATCCTGTAGTGAAGTAGAAGTGGATAGTTCCTGTGAATTATTATGGGTGGAGGTTACACTCAACAACCGAGCTGGGTTAATAATTGGCTCCTTTTACCGACCTCCCGACTCAGCAGCGTTAGTGGCAGAACAACTGAGAGAAAATTTGGAATACATTTCACATAAATTTTCTCAGCATGTTATAGTCTTAGGTGGAGATTTCAATTTACCACATATAGACTGGGACACTCAGATGTTTAGGACGGGTGGTAGGGACAGAGCATCGAGTGACATTATACTGAGTGCACTATCCGAAAATTACCTCGAGCAATTAAACAGAGAACCGACTCGTGGAGATAACATCTTGGACCTACTGATAACAAATAGACCTGAACTTTTCGACTCTGTAAGTGCAGAACAGGGAATCAGTGATCATAAGGCCGTTGTAGCATCCCTGAATATGGAAGTTAATAGGAATATAAAAAAAGGGAGGAAGGTTTATCTGTTTAGCAAGAGTAATAGAAGGCAGATTTCAGATTACCTAACAGATCAAAACGAAAATTTCTGTTCCGACACTGACAATGTTGAGTGTTTATGGAAAAAGATCAAGGCAATCGTAAAATGCGTTTTAGACAGGTACGTGCCGAGTAAAACTGTGAGGGACGGGAAAAACCCACCGTGGTACAACAACAAAGTTAGGAAACTACTGCGAAAGCAAAGGGAGCTTCACTCCAAGTTTAAACGCAGCCAAAACCTCTCAGACAAACAGAAGCTAAGCGATGTCAAAGTTAGCGTAAGGAGGGCTATGCGAGAACCGTTCAGTGAATTCGAAAGTAAAATTCTATGTACAGACTTGACAGAAAATCCTAGGAAGTTCTGGTCTTACGTTAAATCAGTAAGTGGCTCGAAACAGCATATCCAGACACTCCGGGATGATGATGGCAGTGAAACAGAGGACGACACGCGTAAAGCTGAAATACTAAACACCTTTTTCCAAAGCTGTTTCACAGAGGAAGACCGCACTGCAGTTCCTTCTCTAAATCCTCGCACAAACGAAAAAATGGCTGACATCGAAATAAGTGTCCAAGGAATAGAAAAGCAACTGGAATCACTCAACAGAGGAAAGTCCACTGGACCTGACGGGATACCAATTCGACTCTACACAGAGTACGCGAAAGAACTTGCCCCCCTTCTAACAGCCGTGTACCGCAAGTCTCTAGAGGAACGGAGGGTTCCAAATGATTGGAAAAGAGCACAGGTAGTCCCAGTCTTCAAGAAGGGTCGTCGACCAGATGCGCAAAACTATAGACCTATATCTCTGACGTCGATCTGTTGTAGAATTTTAGAACATGTTTTTTGCTCGAGTATCATGTCGTTTTTGGAAACCCAGAATCTACTATGTAGGAATCAACATGGATTCCGGAAACAGCGATCGTGTGAGACCCAACTCGCGTTATTTGTTCATGAGACCCAGAAAATATTAGATACAGGCTCCCAGGTAGATGCTATTTTTCTTGACTTCCGGAAGGCGTTCGATACAGTTCCGCACTGTCGCCTGATAAACAAAGTAAGAGCCTACGGAATATCAGACCAGCTGTGTGGCTGGATTGAAGAGTTCTTAGCAAACAGAACACAGCATGTTGTTATCAATGGAGAGACATCTACAGACGTTAAAGTAACGACTGGCGTGCCACAGGGGAGTGTTATGGGACCATTGCTTTTCACAATATATATAAATGACCTAGTACACTCCTGGAAATGGAAAAAAGAACACATTGACACCGGTGTGTCAGACCCACCATACTTGCTCCGGACACTGCGAGAGGGCTGTACAAGCAATGATCACACGCACGGCACAGCGGACACACCAGGAACCGCGGTGTTGGCCGTCGAATGGCGCTAGCTGCGCAGCATTTGTGCACCGCCGCCGTCAGTGTCAGCCAGTTTGCCGTGGCATACGGAGCTCCATCGCAGTCTTTAACACTGGTAGCATGCCGCGACAGCGTGGACGTGAACCGTATGTGCAGTTGACGGACTTTGAGCGAGGGCGTATAGTGGGCATGCGGGAGGCCGGGTGGATGTACCGCCGAATTGCTCAACACGTGGGGCGTGAGGTCTCCACAGTACATCGATGTTGTCGCCAGTGGTCGGCGGAAGGTGCACGTGCCCGTCGACCTGGGACCGGACCGCAGCGACGCACGGATGCACGCCAAGACCGTAGGATCCTACGCAGTGCCGTAGGGGATCGCACCGCCACTTCCCAGCAAATTAGGGACACTGTTGCTCCTGGGGTATCGGCGAGGACCATTCGCAACCGTCTCCATGAAGCTGGGCTACGGTCCCGCACACCGTTAGGCCGTCTTCCGCTCACGCCCCAACATCGTGCAGCCCGCCTCCAGTGGTGTCGCGACAGGCGTGAATGGAGGGACGAATGGAGACGTGTCGTCTTCAGCGATGAGAGTCGCTTCTGCCTTGGTGCCAATGATGGTCGTATGCGTGTTTGGCGCCGTGCAGGTGAGCGCCACAATCAGGACTGCATACGACCGAGGCACACAGGGCCAACACCCGGCATCATGGTGTGGGGAGCGATCTCCTACACTGGCCGTACACCACTGGTGATCGTCGAGGGGACACTGAATAGTGCACGGTACATCCAAACCGTCATCGAACCCATCGTTCTACCATTCCTAGACCGGCAAGGGAACTTGCTGTTCCAACAGGACAATGCACGTCCGCATGTATCCCGTGCCACCCAACGTGCTCTAGAAGGTGTAAGTCAACTACCCTGGCCAGCAAGATCTCCGGATCTGTCCCCCATTGAGCATGTTTGGGACTGGATGAAGCGTCGTCTCACGCGGTCTGCACGTCCAGCACGAACGCTGGTCCAACTGAGGCGCCAGGTGGAAATGGCATGGCAAGCCGTTCCACAGGACTACATCCAGCATCTCTACGATCGTCTCCATGGGAGAATAGCAGCCTGCATTGCTGCGAAAGGTGGATATACACTGTACTAGTGCCGACATTGTGCATGCTCTGTTGCCTGTGTCTATGTGCCTGTGATTCTGTCAGTGTGATCATGTGATGTATCTGACCCCAGGAATGTGTCAATAAAGTTTCCCCTTCCTGGGACAATGAATTCACGGTGTTCTTATTTCAATTTCCAGGAGTGTAGATAGTGTCGGAAGTTCCATGCGGCTTTTCGCGGATGATGCTGTAGTATACAGAGAAGTTGCAGCATTAGAAAATTGTAGCGAAATGCAGGAAGATCTGCAGCGGATAGGCACTTGGTGCAGGGAGTGGCAACTGTCCCTTAACATAGACAAATGTAATGTATTGCGAATACATAGAAAGAAGGATCCTTTATTGTATGATTATATGATAGCGGAACAAACACTGGTAGCAGTTACTTCTGTAAAATATCTGGGAGTATGCGTGCGGAACGATTTGAAGTGGAATGATCATATAAAATTAATTGTTGGTAAGGCGGGTGCCAGGTTGAGATTCATTGGGAGAGTGCTTAGAAAATGTAGTCCATCAACAAAGGAGGTGGCTTACAAAACACTCGTTCGACCTATACTTGAGTATTGCTCATCAGTGTGGGATCCGTACCAGATCGGGTTGACGGAGGAGATAGAGAAGATCCAAAGAAGAGCGGCGCGTTTCGTCACAGGGTTATTTGGTAACCGTGATAGCGTTACGGAGATATTTAATAAACTCAAGTGGCAGACTCTGCAAGAGAGGCGCTCTGCATCGCGGTGTAGCTTGCTCGCCAGGTTTCGAGAGGGTGCGTTTCTGGATGAGGTATCGAGTATATTGCTTCCCCCTACTTATACCTCCCGAGGAGATCACGAATGTAAAATTAGAGAGATTAGAGCGCGCACGGAGGCTTTCAGACAGTCGTTCTTCCCGCGAACCATACGCGACTGGAACAGGAAAGGGAGGTAATGACAGCGGCACGTAAAGTGCCCTCCGCCACACACCGTTGGGTGGCTTGCGGAGTATGAATGTAGATGTAGATGTAGATGTGAAAGTGACAGAAGCACAACCCTTCCGCAAATTGCTGCAGATTTCATTGCTGAGCGATCAACATTTGTAAGCGTGCGAACCATTCAGCGGAACTCGTGTTCCCTTGATGACTGCACGACGCAAAGGTTTACGCCTCGTCTGGGCCCGTCAACACCGACATTGGGCTGTTGATGACTAGCAACATGTTGCCTAGTCAGATGAGTCTCGTTTCAAACTGTACCGAGCCGATGGACGTCTACGGGTATGGAGACAACCTCATGAGTCCATTGACCCTACATGTCAGCAGGGGACTGTTCAAGCTGGTGGAGGCGTGTGCAGTAGGAGTGATATGGGACCCCCGATACGTCTAGATACGACTCTGACATGTGCATTCCGACGGACTTGGGTAGTTCCAGCAGGACAATGCGACACCCCACAAGTCCACAACTGCTACAGTGTGGCTCCAGGAACAGTCTTATGAGTTGAAACACTTCCGCTAGCTACCAGACTCCCCAGACATGACCATTATTGAGCATATCTGAGATGTCTTGCAAAGTGCTGTTCAGAAAAGATCTCTCCATAAATCCGTAAGGGTACGAGGGGGTAGAGTCCTGCAGGATTCATGGTGTCCATTCCCTCCAGCACTACTTCAGACATTAATCCAGTCCTTGCCACATCGTGTTGCGGCACTTCTGCGTACTGCCAGGGGAACTACATGATATTAGGCAGGTGTACCAATTTATTTGGCTCTTCCGTATATTAATAGCATATAATACGGTGAAATCGTGACAGTAAACTAAGGTATGACTTGCAACAGTATTACCATCACTTTTTATTCAGTCTATGTACAGTGCCCGCATCTCGTGGTCGTGCGGTAGCGTTCTCGCTTCCCACGCCCGGGTTCCCGGGTTCGATTCCCGGCGGGGTCAGGGATTTTCTCTGCCTCGTGATGGCTGGGTGTTGTGTGCTGTCCTTAGGTTAGTTAGGTTTAAGTAGTTCTAAGTTCTAGGGGACTTATAACCACAGCAGTTGAGTCCCATAGTGCTCAGAGCCATTTTTGATCTATGTACAGTGGGCCAGAGTGAAGTGGCATGCCTCCTAAGACACAGTTTCAAACCCAGTAGCAGTAGCTGCTGTCAGTGAACGCACGCCCAGTTCAATCAGTTTCCATGCGACCTTTGTGGAGGTACTAGCATGCACTGAATCCTTGGTGTGGGATACGCTGCAAGAGGTCACAGCTACTAGCGGCACATTAACATGTATGACTTCGGTGTGCCAAACAACATAGAAGTCAGAGAGTACCTGACTAGAGGCGTGTGATTCGATAAGTCGCGATTTTCCTTTTCAAATAATGCAGTGACTCGAGTGCACCGATAATACAGTGGGACATTTAAATCGCAGTAGATATGATGTAGAGAATGTGTTGTTCTGGCGGGAATTGGTACTGTGGTGTTTTGGGGCTGTTCCTCATTCAATGACTCACGAAGTTTAACGTGAACGTGAACCAGGATGTCTGCTTAGACATTCTGAGTGTTGTCCTTTCATTTCCATATTCGTGATGAGTACACTGTGTGTTGAAAACTCACGGTCCTGGTTTTACGGTCACTCAGGCCCTCTATTGCACTCCGCCTGTTGTACTAAATCACCCGAACTGAATTAAATAGAAAACCTCTGGAACTATTTGGAACAACGAGTGAAACGTAGCATTCTATAACCCAGCAATACGGTAGCTCTGCCGACTCTATTCACCAATGAGTGACTCAGTTGCGTGCGGTATACCTAAAGAAATTTGTTCACTCTTTTGCTCGTCGAGCTGAGGCCATTATCACGTCTGGAGACAGTGTTACGCGGTTTTAGCGTGAAACCTTGAGAGGATGAAAATTTTTGTGCAGTGTACTAGTTAACATTAGTTTATTTTCAGACGCCGATTTTGGAAGTCTTATCGTCTAATTCGAAACAAGGCCGTTAGAGCTACTGATAGCAGTAGGGGAGCCAGACATGACAAAACTCTTCCATGTGGTGAGCAAGCTGTACGAGACAGGCCAAATACCCCCATATTTCAAGAAGACTATAGTAATTCCAATTCTAAAGAAAGCAGGTGCTGACAGGTGCGAGAACTACCGAACTATCGGTTTAACAAGTTATGGTTGCAATATACTAACACGAATTCTTTGCAGAAGTGTTGTTGATAATTCTTCCGGGTCATATGGCCGTGGTCCATGGAATACTTCTATTCCTAACGTTTCGTCCAATACTACGTTGGACATCCTCAGAGGTATGGCTGGTCCTGTTGAGTCCTGCCGACTGTCGGCAACAGTACAATCCGGTCGTGAAAGCCTTCATTGTATCTTTGCAGAAGAATGTAAAAACTGTTAGAAGCCAAACGCAGGGAAGATCAGTATGGAATGTAGGAACACGCAAGGCAATACTGGCCCTAAAACTTCTCATAGGATAAGAAAAGGTAAATTATATTTATAGCATTTGTAGACTTAGAGAAAGCTTTTGACAATGTTGACTGGAATAGTGTCTTTCAAGTCCTAATGGAGTCAGGGGTAAAATATAAGGAGCAAACCGCTATTTACAGTTTTTACAGAAACGAGATGGCAGTCATGAGTCGATGGGGATGAAAGGGAAGGAGTGGTTGAGAACGAAGAGAGACAGGGTTGTAGTCTATCCCCGACGTTATTCAATCTGTATACGGAGTAAGCAGTAAAATAAAAGAAAAATTTGGTGTAGGAATTAAAGTCCAGGGAGAAGAAATAAAAACTGAGATTTTTCCGTTTATATTGTAATTCTGTCAGTGACAGCCAAGTTCTTGGAAGAATAGTTGAACGGGATGGACAGTGTCTAGAAAGGCGGATATAAAACGAACATCTACAATAGCAAAACGAGGATAATGGAATGTAGTCGAATTAAATCAGGTTATGCTGACGGAATTAGATTAGGGGCTCAAATGGCTCTGAGCACTATGGGACTCAACTGCTGTGGTCATAAGTCCCCTAGAACTTAGAACTACTTAAACCTAACTAACCTAAGGACAGCACACAACACCCAGCCATCACGAGGCAGAGAAAATCCCTGACCCCGCCGGGAATCGAACCCGGGAACCCGGGCGTGGGAAGCGAGAACGCTACCGCACGACCACGAGATGCGGGCTTAGATTAGGGAACGAGGACTTAAAACAGTACACAAGTATTGGAATTTGGGCAGCAATATAACTGATGATGGTCGAAGTAACGAGGATATAAAATGTAGACTGGCAATGACAAGAAAAGCATTTCTGAAGAAGAGAAATTTTATTAACATCGAGTGTAGATTTAAGTGTCAGGAAGTCTTTTCTGAAAATATTTGTATGGAGTGTAGCCATGTATGCAAGAAAACAAATAGTTTAGTCAAGAAGAGAATATTTTGTAGTGCTACAGATTTATGCTGAAGATTAGATGGGTAGATTATGTAACTAATGAGGATGTAATGAACAGACTTGAGGAGAAAAGAAATTTGTGGCACAACCTGACTAGAAGAAGAGATCGGTTGGTAAGACACATTCTCAGACGTCAAGGGATCACCAATTTAGTATTGAAGGGAAGCGTGGAGGGTACAAATCGTAGAGGGAGACAAAGAGACGAACACAAAAAGCAGATTCAGAAGAACGTGGGTTGTATTAGTTACTCACAGACGAAGAGGCTTGTACAGGATAGAGTAGCATGGAGAGCTGCATCAAACCAGCCTAGACTGAAGACCGCGTGGAAGTCAAATTAGCTGTATACTCATCCGTGGAGGAAAATAATTGGCAGTTTTTTAATGCTTACTAATAAATAGTGTGTTAAATTTGTGCATGCAAAAATATGTTTTTATCAGTTGGCTGCAGTTTGTTGATGTAAGACTTTCGTGATAGTTATGAAAACCAGGGAGATGAAAAAACCCTTCCAGCACAGCCTGCGGACATCTGTCAAGCGTTTCCTTCGGTGAGACAAATATTTACAGTGTTACGGTCCGTCAAAGAGGAAAAAGAAGACAGAATTAACTTACAAAATCTCTTTCTTTTAATCCAGTATTGTTCATGCATTCCACGACGTTCGAAAGTCCGCGCAATTTTCCAGCACATTTTCTTTTGCACCGCACAACAGATCTGCCTTTCCCAGACAAGTAAATACAGTCGCGATGCAGCAGACTGACACCCTCAAGTCAGGTGGGAAGGATCGGATTAGCAGACAAAAAGAAACTCAGCCTTCTCCCTTCAAAACAGTGTCTACTATCTCGTGCGCGGATAGCCTTTGACCTTTCAAGTGAAACAAGGGAACTAATCCCCCGTCTGAACGGAAGCTGAGTAAATATCTGAAGGAGGTTAACGGAAAACAATCAGCCTACCTTGGTTAAAAGTTTTCTCCTACATCTAGGCCATTATACAAACGAATACGTCTTGCTAATTCTTACGGCGATTGCAGACCGCCACGTGAGTACAGTCAGCAACATGAGTGAGCACGTATCATTCTACATCTGCATCTATATAACTACTCTGCAATTCAGACTTCAGTGCCTGGCAGAGGGTTCATCGAACCACCTTCATATTATTGCTCTGCCGTTCGACTCTCTAACAGCAAGTGGGAAAAATAAACACATAAGTCTTTCTGTACGACTCTGATTTCTGTTATTTTATTGCGACGATCATTTCTCTGTATGTAGGTACGTGACAATAACGTACTTTCACCTTCAGAGGAGAAAGTTGGATATTGAAGTTTCGTGAAAACATCTCGCCACAACGATAGCCGCGCTTGTTTCAATGATTGCCATCCCAACTAGCTTATTATATCAGTGACACTCTCTCCCATATTTCGCGATGATACAAAACGAGCTGCCATTCTTTGAACGTTTTCAACATCGTCCGTCAATCCTATCTGTTGAGGAGCCCGCACAGCACAGAAATACTGTAGCAGAGGACGAACAAGCGCAGTGTAAGGCAGTCTGTTTAGTAGATCTGTTGCATTTTCTAAGTGCTCTGCCAATAAAGCGTAGTCTCTTGTTTTCTTTCCCCACAACATTATATACGTGCTCTTCCTAATTTAAGTTGTTCACAATTGTAATTCCTTAAAATTTTGTCGAATTGATGGCCTTAAAATTCGTGTGATTTCTCATGCAACCGAAATTTGATGGCCTTTTTTTCTTTCTTTTTCGTGTGGACGACCTCAGACTTTTCCTTACTGGAAGACAATTGCCGCGTTTCGCACGATATAAATATCAACTCTAAGTCATTTTCCAATTCGTTTTGATTTTCTGATGACTTTATTAGATGGTAAATCACAGAATCGTCTACAAACAATCTAAGAAGGCTGCTGAAGTTGTCTCCCAAATAGTTTATGCAGATTAGGAACAGCAGAGCGCCTATGATACGTCCTTGGGGAATGCCGTGCATCACTTCTGATTTACCGTCTGTTACTACGTATTGTGATCTTTCTGACAGGAAATCGCATATCCAGTCACACAACTGATCCGACACTATATAGGCACGCAGTTTGATACGATCCTAAAGAAATGTACAGGTTTTCACAGTTATTTCGAGCTATGCTGACAACAGTCACTGGTGATGGAGGCTCCACATTGCACATATGAGCGTTGCTATATTTCAACAAGGAAGTTCATAAATCATATCGGGCGACTAGGCTGACGGACAGTTCTGGGAAGGGAGGAGGAGTTATTTGGAGGGATGTCTTGGAATAGTTCGAGCCATGGGAGCTGAACATTTAGAGCCCTAACACAAGTCATCGTAATCGATACAAAGAAGGAAACCACTAAGCCTGCATATGTTGTTGCTGTTGTGGTCTTCAGTCCTGAGACTGGTTTGATGCAGCTCCCCATGCTACTCTATCCTGTGCAAGCTTCTTCATCTCCCAGTACTTACTGCAGCCTACATCCTTCTGAATCTGCTTAGTGTATTCATCTCTTGGTCTCCCTCTACGATTTTTACCCTCCACGCTGCCCTGCAATGACAAATTTGTGATCCCCTGATGCCTCAGAACATGTCCTACCAACCGGTCCCTTCTTCTTGTCAAGTTGTGCCACAACCTCCTCTTCTCCCCAATTCTATTCAATACCTCCTCATTAGTTATGTGATCTACCCATCTAATCTTCAGCATTCTTCTGTAGCACCGCATTTCGAAAGCTTCTATTCTCTTCTTGTCCAAACTACTTATCGTCCATGTTTCACTTCCATACATGGCTACAGTCCATACAAATACTTTCAGAAACGACTTCCTGATACTTAAATCTATACTCGATGTTAACAAATTTCTCTTCTTCAGAAACGTGGCTACACTCCATACAAATACTTTCAGAAACGACTTCCTGATACTTAAATCTATACTCGATGTTAACAAATTTCTCTTCTTCAGAAACGCTTTCCTTGCCATTGCCAGTTTACATTTTATATCCTCTCTACTTCGACCATCATCAGTTATTTTGCTCCCCAAATGGCGAAACTCCTTTACTACTTTAAGTGTCTCATTTCCTAATCTAATTCCCTCAGCATCAGCCGATTTAATTCGACTACATTCCATTATCCTCGTTTTGCATTTGTTGATGTTCATCTTATATCCTCCTTTGTCCATTCCGTTCAACAGCTCTTCCAAGTCCTTTGTTTCTCGGCGAACCTCAAAGCTTTTATTTCTGCTCCATGGATTTTAATACCTACACCAAATTTTCCTTTTGTTTCCTTTACTGCTTGCTCAACCCTGTCTCACTCCCTTCCCAACCACTGCTACCCTTTCGTGCCCCTCGACTCTTATAACTACCATCTGGTTTCTGTACAAATTGTAAATAACCTTTCGCTCCTTGTATTTTACCCCTGCTACCTTCAGAATTTGAAAGAGAGTATTCCCGTCAACATTATCGACAGCTTTCTCTAAGTCTACAAATACTAGAAACGTAGGTTTGCCTTTCCTTAATATTTCTTTTAAGATAAGTCGTAAGGTCAGTATTGCCTCGCGTGTTCCAACATTTCTACGGAATCCAAACTGATCTTCCCCGAGGTAGGTTTCTACCAGTTTTATCATTCGTCTGTAAAGAATTCTCGTTAGTATTTTGCAGCTTCGACTTATTAAACTGATAGTTCGGTAATCTTTACATCCGTCAACAGCTGCTTTCATTGGGATTGGAATTATTACATTCTTCTTGAAGTCTGAGGGTATTTCGCCTGTCTCATACATCTTGTTCACCAGATGGTAGAGTTTTGTCAGGACTGGCTCTCCCAAGGCCGTCAGTAGTTCTAATGGAATGTTGTCTACTCCCGGGGCCTTGTTTCGATTCAGGTCTTTCAGTGCTCTGTCAAACTCGTAACGCAGTATCGTATCTCCCATTTAATCTCCATCTACATCCTCTTTCATTTCCATAATATTGTCCTCAAGTACATCGCCCTTGTATAGACACTCTATATACTCCTTCCACCTTTCTGCTTTCCCTTCTTTGCTTAGAACTGGGTTTTCATCTGATTTCTTGATTTTCATACAAGTGGTTCTCTTATCTCCAAAGGTCTCTTTAATTTTCCTGTAGGCAGTATCTATCTTACCCCTAGTAAGATAAGCCTCTACATCCTTACATTTGTCCTCTAGCCATCCCTGCTTACCCATTTTGCACTTCCTGTCGATCTCATTTTTGAGACGTTTGTATTCCTTTTTGCCTGCTTCATTTACTGCATTTTTATATTTTCTCCTTTCATCAGTTAAATTCAATATTTCTTCTGTTACCCAAGGATTTCTACTAGCCCTCGTCTTTTTACCTACTTGATCCTCTGCTGCCTTCACTACTTCATCCCTCAGAGCTACCCATTCTTCTTCTACTGTACTTCTTCCCTCCACTGCTGTCAATTGTTCCCTTATGCTCTCCCTGAAACTCTCTACAACCTCTGATTTAGTCAGTCTCTCCAGGTCCCATCTCCTTAAATTCCCACCTTTCTGCAGTTTCTTCAGTTTTAATCTACAGTTCATAAACAATAGATTGTGGTCAGAGTCCACATCTGCCCCTGGAAATGTCTTACAATTTAAAACCTGGTTCCTAAATCTCTGTCTTACCATTATATAATCTATCTGATACCTTCTAGTATTTCCAGGATTCTTCCATGTGTACAACCTTCTTTTATGATTCTTGAACCAAGTGTTAGCAATGATTAAGTTATGCTCTGTGCAAAATTCTACCAGACGGCTTCCTCTTTTATTTCTTAACCCCAATCTATATTCACCTACTATATTTCCTTCTCTCCCTTTTCCTACTCTCGAATTCCAGTCACCCATGACCATTAAATTTTCGTCTCCCTTCACTACCTGAATAATTTCTTTTATCTCATCATACATTTCATCAATTTCTTCATCATCTGCAGAGCTAGTTGGCATATAAACTTGCACTACTGTAGTAGGCATGGCCTTCGTGTCTTTCTTGGCCACAATAATGCGTTCTGTATGCTGTTTGTAGTAGCTTACCTGCACTCCTATTTTTTTTATTCATTATTAAACCTACTCGTGCATTACCTCTATTTGATTTTGTATTTATAACCCTGTATTCATCTGACCAAAAGTCTTGTTCCTCCTGCAACCGAACTTCACTAATTCCCATTATACCTAACTTTAACCTATCCATTTCCGTTTTTAATTTTTCTAACCTTCATGCCCGATTAAGGAATCTGACATTCCACGCTCCGATCCGTAGAACGCGTTTTTTTTTCTCCTGATAACAACATCCTCTTGAGTAGTCCCTGCCCGTATGGGGGACTATTTTACCTCCGGAATATTTTACCCAAGAGGACGCCATCCTCATTTAACCATTCAGTAAAGCTGCATGCCCTCGGGAAAAATTACGGCTGTAGTTTCCCCTTACTTTCAGCCGTTCGCAGTACCAGCACAGCAATGCCGTTTTGGTTAGTGTTACAAGGCCAGATCAGTAAATCATCCAGACTGTTGCCCCTGCAAGTATTGAAAAGGATGCTGCCCCTCTTCAGGAACCACACGTTTGTCTGGCCTCTCAACAGATACCCCTCCGTTGTGGTCGCACCTACGGTACCGCCATCTGTATCGCTGAGGCACACAATCCTCCCCACAAACGGCAAAGTCCATGGCTCACGGGGGGAAGGAGCCTGCATATACACATTCATAATGTGCAGTGGAGTATTAAAATCTGCAATGGTCCAGTACGATTTTTTTTTGCACGGTCTGAAAGCTTGGTACGTGTAAATTAAGCACACCATAAAGATTCGGCCAATAGCATTTCTTTCTCCATTAGCGGTTTCAGGTTGCGTCGTACTTGTCTGTCGCATGTGGCACAATCAGTGTTTCATCTGATAAGTGGAAAATCTGAGCTCAGACGAAAAGGTAACGTGCCATTAGTTACGTCACTGTCATGAAAATTCACCGTTGACGCTTCATAACTGCAAGTGCGTTAACTACCCGGTTGCTTCGGAACGTTGAACGAAGTCGGTTCGCTGAACTTCCGTTTCAGGCAAACGAATAATTGCTCCTTTTTTTCTACTTCAGTGCTATCTGCTGTGGCGCATGAAGTGGAAGGCGTGAAAAGTGGCTGGTGGTTGAGTGTTCGTCAGTGCTGTTTTTCTTAAAAATTTAGTAATCTCACACTAGATATAATGCAGCAACAATTACTGAAATTTTCATTGTAGATGGTAATTTATTTAACTATAAAACTACATTGTAATTAACATTACCTAGCGTTACATTAGTTTCCAAATTGACATCAATTCCTTGCTACTCAAGTTGTTTCTTTAGTCTTGGTATCAGTAGTAGGTTGTCAGTCTTTCGTAAACCAAGAGCCTACCTAGCCGAAAGGCTGAAACAACTGCAGTTGAGGACCATCCAATTTAACGAACATCAGATCGCCGCCGACAGAAAGCTTGACTGAAGCTCTTGTGATAACGAAATGCCTTTGCCACAGCCCACGTTCATATTCACTAGCAGACATGGGAACACATTTCGCTGCATTGAGAGGAGGAATGGGGGATGCTGGCATGTTTTTCTCCATCAAATAATCCCGAAATCCTGTAACAATCCTTTTCTCAGGAAGACCAAAACGACGAAATAAGGTTTTTATACTTGTTTTACCATATGTTATTCCAGGATTTTCAGGCAAAGTCGACGAGTCCAACACCTCTGCACATAAAGAGACAGCATTATCCTCTGTGTGCAGAAGACGATTAGCTTTCCGCTGTTTTGGATAGTAAAGATGTCTGATTTTTGTTCCCTTTTCCAGTATAATTCTCTGACGTTCAGCTGTCTACTGATTTGAGAGTTTCACAATAATGAGGACCGCTGCTCAGTTTCCTGTCTGCGAACACCAACAGCAGATTTCTGATCTTTCGTTGGGAGTAATACAGTAAAATGTACCGTGGCTGTAGTTAAAGGCTTAGTTATGAGAATTCTTGAAGGGTATCACACATTGGAGCTAGGTCGAGAATGAAATCAACTTTAGTAAAGCACTTCAATAAACCTACGCACATAATGATACCAGTTAATTCCCTGCTTTGATCACCTTTCACAGTTGTGAAGTGAGCAACCAAACCTCTAAAGTTCTTCCACATTCCTGACACTTCTAAGATCGATGGTACCTATCTGGCGCCCAAGATGTTGCATATTCAATTTCAAGTAGCTCTGTATGCTGCTGTAACTCTATAGAGTTCTTCGGTGACTGGTGGTACCCTGTGATGGGAAGTCTCTATCTTACACCATCAACTGACAACTCAAGTCTCTGTTTTGCACAGTTGATATCGTACACATGTTTGTTCAACGTACTTTCGGAAGTGATCTAAATGTTGAGATTTACATTTTCTTCCACCGACAACGTCGAAATTCCTGACTTTTAACTCGCACAAAAAAGACATGTTTTACCTTTTTACATATAGGAAACAAGTAAAACAGATTGTTATTTCGCTACTCATCTTACTTTAATCTCTAAGATGACTCGTAAAGGAAAGCAGGACAACTTAAATTAAGGGAGCGGTAAGTAAATAATGAACAAATGAACAATGCCGTGTCCTGCGTGTCGGCTCAGTCACGAAACAAGAATGTGGATTAGCTGATTGGTTGCCAGCGATTCAGTTGTCGAGAATGGTTTCCAACTGCTCCAAAGCGTTCTAAACAGTTAAATGTATCGCTTTTCCCGCCACACTGGCGACGAGCGATTCAGCTGTCGAGAATGGTTTCTGCTGCTTCGAAACATTCGAAACGGGCTGTACTGACACAGACCATTTTGCGATTGCCAATGAGAAAGAAATAAATCCGATTTAAATTCGTGAAATAAAGTAACCTGGCGACCAGAAAAGTTTAGTGGCACACGTACCCCAACGTTCCAACAAATAAAGAGTATTTGTGGCAGTACATCTTAAACAGTATTTAAATCTATTTCTTAATTCCAACAACTCCGAGCGCATACACAAGATGACACAAGTAAGGTATTAAACTCTCAATTTACCAAAACTGAGTGCTTAATATCTAACAGAATGGAACACATGATAAAATAATGAGCTTCTTTGAATTTCATCAACTTTACAACAAAGGATGCAAGAAAAATTATACCAAAATAGTAAACAACAGTAAAAGGAGAACAATAAAACACTCAATATTCATACTGAGCTCAGAATACCAAAGCCTAAAATATACCAAAAGTAAAGCCTACCCCATGTACAACACTAAAAAAGCAAAAAAAAAAAAAAAAAGAAAAGAAAAAAAAAAAAGAAAGCAAAAACCAGCAGTAGACTATACCAGTCAAAGTTACCCTCCGATGGGTGAAATACGTGGCAGCGACAAACTGTGGATCCCAGCAACAGGCAGAGATTAAAATTTCGCTGAATACTAACAATAAAATAAAATGTTCCATCTTTAATTCACTGGGCCATACAGTGGCTTCGATGTGGCTGAAAATTTCACTGACCAATCAGCACAATTTCCTTTAATCGTCGTAGCTGAAAACACACCGCAGCTAACAACACTAGACTCCTGGCTGGGTAGCATGCCAATCTCTGGCTGAGCAGCGTGCCAAGCTCTCACTCCTGTTTCACACTGGAACGATGCCCTATGGGTCGACAGGAAGCCACCGAGAGCCCCGACTTTCAGGCTGTTTCACTGCTTTGCTCCACAGCTTCTTGCTTCACCACGTGCAGCCAGCTGCTGATAGCTCTGTTGCGCAAATGATTCAAACGGCTCTAAGCACTATGGGAATTAACATCTGAGGTCATCAGTCCCCTAGACTTAGAACTGCTTAAACCTAACTAACCTAAGGACATCACACACACCCATGCCCGAGGCAGGATTCGAACCTGCGACCGTACCAGCAGCGTGGTTCCGGACTGAAGCGCCTAGAACCGTTCGGCCACAGCCTTAAAGTTGGGTTTCTTGATACATCTGCACTGAGCTCTAAAGACAGTTGACAGTGGCCGCTCCTTTCTGCGTGCCTAGAACCGCTGTCATAGACAACTCCTTGGGCCAGTCAAGCTGGGACACAGACTCGGAGCTCATCCCCCACTGTCTATGTCACCTCCCCCCTCCCCCGTCGCCCCCCCTCCCCCGCACTGACTACAAGATGACGGCACTTAGTCGCTATTCCTCTTTAGCTTCCAGTCCTCAATATGAACGTTGATGTCCTGTACTCGAAGGCACCACTGGTCCCCAGTCAACATTCTGAACCGGCCAACTGGGACATAAACAAAACTGTACGGCGCGTCCTACATAACACAGAGTTGCAATTAAGTTCCTGCCCGCTGCTGCCGCTCATGGTTCCCCAGTGTTTGCCCCAACTTGATGTATCTGATTCACTCTCGTAGATCAGACTGCTCTTAGCCGCGACAACACGCAGCTACACGCTTCGCCGGGGTGCTGTAAGCAGTTATTTTACTGTTGCAGGCAACACCAATGCTAGCACCAACAGCAAAGCGAGGAGGGAATACGACTGAGCCTTAAGTAACTCACGACACACTACCTTCCAGCAGCAGGTCGATCAGTAATCACTACCATGATCTTACAAAGTCGACAGTCAACACTCCTGTGATCAGTAAATGGTAATCCTGTGCTTTCTCATCGAAACGGTGCCATTTGTCCATTCACGGCACTATTGCAATGGAATAGAACATTTCTTAAAGCATGTATATTAAAGGTACATCCTTTAAAAGCTGGTAATAGTTATTGTTAGTACTAGCTGAGTACCCGGCGTTATCTGCATAAGTATTTTTTCTAATCTTCTACTACTCCATCTCTTCCTTCCCTGTCTGTCCATTTTCTCCTTCATTCCCTCTATGTTCATGTCGTATACCCTCTCTGGTTGGTTCAAATGGCTCTGAGCACTAAGGGACTCAACTGCTGTGGTTATCAGTCCCCTAGAACTTAGAACCACTTAAACCTAACTAACCTAAGGACAGCCGGCCGAAGTGGCCGTGCGGTTAAAGGCGCTGCAGTCTGGAACCGCAAGACCGCTACGGTCGCAGGTTCGAATCCTGCCTCGGGCATGGATGTTTGTGATGTCCTTAGGTTAGTTAGGTTTAACTAGTTCTAAGTTCTAGGGGACTAATGACCTCAGCAGTTGAGTCCCATAGTGCTCAGAGCCATTTGAACCATTTAACCTAAGGACATCACACACATCCATGCCCGAGGCAGGATTCGAACCTGCGACCGTAGCAGTCGCTATACCCTCTCTCTCACTGACTAGTAGAATTGTCTGCATTGATGAGTCCCGCTTCAAACTGAGCCCCAGCGATCTGCAAGGATGTGGCTGGAGCGCCCCGTACAGTGGTGGGTTAGCAGTCCGTTCACCCGTCATACGGCCCGATTCCCAGGAGTGATGGTCTAGGGTGCCACTTGTTTTCATAGGAGGACTTCCTTGGTTGTCATTCCTTACAGCACAGCGATACGTCGACTATATTCTACGCCCCGTTTCGTTGCTCTTCATGCCAAACCATCCTGGGCTTACATTTCTGCAACATATTGCCCACCCGCGCAGGCGAGTTTGTGCTACCTGTATCATACTTTGACCAGTAAGTCGCCGGATCTCTCCCCAATTGAGAACGCTTGGAGTATTATGGACAGGACCCTCCACAACCAACTCGGCACCGATCTAACACGTCAACTGGATAGGTTTCGTACGATGTCCCTCAGAAGGACATACAACAACCATATCATAATAAATGAAAAGCACCAGTTTGCTTTTGTTCTACAATATTGTAGAACAAAAGCAAACTGGTGTTTTTCATTTATTATTATAATGTTGTTCTACCAAGAACCGACGGAAGATTCTGTTAATACAACCATATCAATCAATGCAAAGCCGAATAACTGCTTGCAGAAGGGCCAGAGACGGACCAACGAGTTATTGACTTGTTCAGTTTGTGAAGCTCTTTCTCTTAAGTAAATCATCCAGTTATTTGAAACTATAAACATTTACGTGTCTCCACATGTACCTCGCATTTACTAATTTCCGTTCCATTCAGATGATTCCTTCCTGGTGCGTCAGTCTTTTTTTTTTTTCATAGTGTATATTTTATATAAAAGATGGGACAGGTGTGCAATGTAACAGAAAGTAACTATAGTTGCACAGTGAGTCCAAATACCTTAGAGGTAAAAAAGGTTCCTGGTGGCGAATGCCACTCTCTACGATATACGATTTCTTTTTATAAAAATACGGAGATGCCATACATTGTGGATCAAACTGTAAATCAAAGTCTGCTAGAACAGTCCTCCTGCAGGACAATCTTCAATACCGGATTGGCATGTGGTAGTTTCTACTCGACTATGCTTTGCCAGTGGTAATACATACATGCTTTATTGGTCTAAAAAGTGGTGTGATCAATTCCGTTCAGTACTAGCGAGTTAAAATATCATTACCACTGCCAACCACTAGATTAATTACCACCTGGTGCCAACGTGAGCACGTGCCGCGGTAATGAAAGTACACAGGGTGATTCAGCTGTCCCAAACTGTGGGTTTTATTCAACCCGCAGTGCCTTCAAAAACCACATGAGAGCTTTGCATATTCTCTCGTTAGCTACGCGCCAGCTACAGGAAAAGTGAACAGAACTTCTTTGTAAGAAATTTAATGCAGTTAAGTTTCGCACTGGGATACGTTCTAGCTGGAGGCCACGTTTTTCGAGTACTCAAGAAAAACGCGTTTCAAGGTCACTTTTGTACGTTTTTCTTTAATAATTCGAAAACTACGGCCTCTAGCGAAGACGTATCTCGTTATGAAATCCAACTAGGTTAAATTTCCTACAGAAAGATCCTGTTCATTTTTTTGTTTAGGGCTAATAGTTTGTGGGTACCGAGGGAGAGAATATGAAAATCTCGTTCTTGGCATTTGAAGGTGTTGCGGGTTGCGTAAAATCTATAGGTAGGGGCAGGTGAATCTCCTGTATAAGCGGAGCAGAGACGAAGAGTGGATCATTGACGACACGGACTGCAACATAGGGGACTTTGACAAAGGGCAGACTGTCATGTCCCAGTGCCTGGAAGCGACAGTCTGAGAGACTCTCCTGTACAGACGGAGATGGAGCGTTGTCGCGCAGTAAATACTGCATCTTTAGGCTGTGAAATTTTTCCTGACGTCCCAAATATTATTCTGACATGGCACTTTCCTCTGGTGAGTCTTGATTGCCAAAATGCGGTCGTCATGATTAATGTCACCAATTCGTCATGTCGGGAGAGTTGGCTGTGGCAGGAAGTCCCTAAAGTGACCGATAACGGAGCTTAGTTCCTGCACTTCCTGGCGCTTTAACTTTTTTATCAACCGCCGAGCGGTATTCCTATCAACTGCGTTATTAGTGTACAACGTAGTACATCAGTCTGGGATCCGCAAGAGATACGGTTGATGAGAAGATCCGAAGAAGAGCAACACGTCTCGTTACAGGGTCACTTAGTCACAGAGATGGTTTGAAACAGGTCCAGTGGCAGATGCTGCAAGGGAGGCGTTCTGCAACACGGTGTGATGTATTGTCCGAGAGTGTACTTTCCATGAAGATTCAACTGGTATGTTGCTTTCGCCTACGTATATCTCGCGAAAAGCCCATGAAGGTAATATTAGATAGATTCGAGCGCACAAGGAGAATTACTTGCAATCGTTTTTCCCGCGAGCCGTTCACGAGTGGAACACAAAAACGGGTAAGTGACAGCGGAACACAAAGTACCCTCAGCCAGCTACCGTAAGGAGGTTTGTGGAGTACAGGCGTAGATACGCTGCACACAAGCAGTTATGGATGGGTTCACCACAGTTTCTTTTTTACGCAGTCAAAAATAACTTTACAGCGCATTGTTTAAGACGAGTGTTTTGCAGAGACGTCATTTTGATGCTTCACTACGCCTCTGCCATCTGTCGGCATCGTTGTAAACTTTGCAGACGTCCGGAAGAAACATCAGATTTGAAGCACCTGAAAGGATTTTCTCATGTTTATTAAGGGCTGTAGAATAACAGTTGGAGACATCTTTTATTGAACGATCCTCGTAATTAACTGATATCGTTTCTTCAGTATCCACTCGAAAGCTGGTAAATGAGGTGTATAGAAAGTAGTGTACCAAGTTCTTCGCGTTCTGCGTAGAACGGTGAAAGTGATAACTACAACACGGTGTCCTCTAGAAGACACGCTACAATATCACGCTCCTCTATTTCTTTTGTTATATTATATCAAGCGGAACAATCAAATCAGTGATGACTAACTGAAACCCTAAGCTGCCGACAGGGGTTGTTGTTATACCTCGATGTGGACAGCTGAAAATGTGTGCCCCGACCGGGACTCGAACCCGGGATCTCCTGCTTACATGGCAGACGCTCTATCCATCTGAGCCACCGAGGACACAGATGAATAGCGCGACTGCAGGGACTTATCCCTTGCACGCTCCCCGTGAGACTCACATTCCCAACTGTCCACAATTCTACATTATAATGTACCTTATAGACATGGCTCAGATGGATAGAGCGTCTGCTATGCAAGAAGGAGATCCCGGGTTCGAGTCCCGGTCGGGGCACACATTTTCAGCTGTCCACATCGAGGTATATCAACAACACCTGTCGGCAGCTGAGGGTTTCAGTTAGTCTATTCCAGGGAAAAGCTGCACGGTCATCAACAGTATTCTGTTCTTTCGAGAACAATTACTGTCTTCATATATATATAGTTAAAGGCTACCTAGCCATTGACCTTCGTCTGTGCGAATGCGCACAGGTTGCCCAAACTCTAACGGGAATCGCCAAAGCGTGCGCGAGTAATGAGTGAATGGGCAAATGTCTATAAGGTACATTACATATGTAGAATTATGGACAGTTGGGAATGTGAGTCTCACGGGGAGCGTGCAAGGGATAAGTCCCTGCAGTCGCGCTATTCATCTGTGTCCTCGGTGGCTCAGATGGGTAGAGCTTCTGCCAGGTAAGCAGGAGATCCCGGGTTCGAGTATCGGTCGGGGCACACATTTTCAGCTGTCCACATCGAGGTATATCAACAACACCTGTCAGCAGCTTAGGGTTTCAGTTAGTCATCATTTATTCCAGGGAAAAGCTGCACGGTCATCAACAGTATTCTGTTCTTTCGAGAACAATTACTGTCTTCATACATACAATCAAATCAGTTGTTTGACGAACTACATCAAAAAACCCAACTGATAGTGGGAGAGAACATTTTGAGTGTAAGACATAAAAGTTCATCTGCTTTGGGCGTCCGGAACAGCACAATACTGCGAAACGTAATGTATATAAAGTGCTAGCAAGTAATGGCGAATACATGGTGGAAAGCAGCAGAGTGGTATGCGTACAAATGATAGGAAACATCTCAACACAGATACAGGGAAGCCCTGAGAATAAAGAGCCAGACATCTGTTCAGACCTGATCGACAATACAACCTGTCGATACCGAATATGAAAGAGTGAAAGAATTATTAAAAAAGAAACCAGTCATCTTTAAGATATTACACGAAATAATTACGCGACTTGGAGAAGAGTTACCAAGAATCTACAAACAACTTCAATTATTAAGTAATCAGAAAATAACGCTGTTCAGTACTATACCACGAAAGGAAAAGGTAAGAACAAGCACAAGAGAGCTCCTACTCGACTGAACTGTCTGCCTTTCATTGATAACCTCTCCACTGCCGCGAGAAGAATAAGGACCGTGTAAGCTGCTTAGGACCAAAATAACCGACCTCACTGTTGAAAGACGCACCCTCAGAATAATGAAAGATATTATTGTTTGGAAAATAAGACTGCACTTCGAAGATGCGGCCCAATTCTACTAACATGCAAGAGAACTTTTGAGAGGTTTATATGTCCAACGTAAATTACAACTGTTACTTGGCACGATAAGTGGACTCCGGGTTTTATTAGATCAACCGACTGCTGCAACTACTCATTCATAACCAACGTCACTTTTGGTTTTTCTTCAATGAATGTGCCGTCCGCGAATACCTTCGTGTTGCGTGACAGTTCAATGAAGGAGGAAATCGAGCAAAATATGCATGTAACTCATTTCAAACGTCGGTGAACAGCCGAGCCTACGATACGAACTCGTTTATATCAGACACCGTTAAAGATGTTAAGGCGATGACATCAAATGAGAAGCTAATGCGGTAGCACAGTAGATGTTGTACGATGGTAATAGCTGTGCTATCAATACATACATTTATAAATAAATAAAGCGAAGTGCAATTCTTTTTTGAACGGCACTTGACAGCTATTTAAGTACGACCTACAGTGGAAAGCTTTATATAGAGGCCCGTAAATTTACAAAATACGTTGATTAATTGTCGGTTGTACTACATTCGCAACTACATACAGTAGCAGTTGTTTATTTCACATTTTGTGGATATCTATAAACATTAGAACTGCAATTATTGGCTGTGGTCTGGATCAACACCCAGATAACCGGATAACTGGAAAATGAAGAAAATAGTACAACAACCTTTAAATGTCTGAAAGAATTGATATTTTTGTATTTACTAATAATAATGAACGATCATTAACTTAATAATGAATCGGTTAAATACATACTTACATCATATGCATCAGTTACAAAAACTTGATGAGCTAAACCCAAAATTGTGAGTTAGAAACCTTTATTTTGCATGGGTAAATATCATACAAGGAGGACGCGCCAAAAATATCGAAGCAGTCTCAAGTTCTTCAAAGCCCTTTCAGACACAATCTTGTCTGCGGCAATATCGTCGTCGCTAGACTCCAAATCAGTCTTTGTTCCACCATCATATACTATATCAAATATCTCCGCCAGCTATTCGGTATTAATCGCGAAATCTACATACTATGTCCGATTTCAGCAGTGACGTCTTTCTGAGTGACATCTTCAAGTTCGAGAATATTGCTTGCTATATTAAAAACATGATATCTTACCACTGCCAGGTCTCAGGTTACATTATCCTCTTCAGGGATCAGCCAATTATTTCACTATGATTTGAGGATGTGCCCCAAACTTCAGCTTCGCATTATATAGTGTGTTAGATCTCGATGGTATGTATACGCTCTCGCAAAGTAGCGTCGCCATTGTGATTAGAATCACTTCCTAAAAGGACATGTGAAGATCTGAGCGACTTCTTGCACCTTGGCTAAACCAAGCTTGTAACGATGGTCGAAATAAACTTGTCTTGTTTTCCCATTTTGCAACTGTTTCCGCTGATTCGGATGGGGCATTTTCTTTGAAATTTGTAGTAAGGTCTTATGGGACCAAACTGCTGAGGTCATCGGTCCCTAAGATTACAGACTACTTAATCTAACTTAAACTAACTTACACTAAGGACAACACACACACCCGTGCCCGAGGGAGTATTGGTTAAAATGGCTCTGAGCACTATGGAACTTAACTTCTGAGGTCATCAGTCCCCTAGAACTTAGAACTACTTAAACCTAACTAAACTAAGGACATCACACACATCTATGCCTGAGGCAAGATTCGAACCTGCGACCATAGCGGTCGCGTGTTTCCGCACTGTAGCGCCTAGAACCGCTCGGCCACCCGGCCGGCCCGAGGGAGGACTCGAACTTCCAACGGTGAGGGGGGAGGGGGGGGGGGAGGTGCGGCGATCCGTGACAAGGTGCCTGAGACCGCGTGGCTACTCCGCGAGGTGCATTTTCTCTGAAAATCCTTTACATGACAGGTATTTTTCAACTCTTAGGACAAAAACACAAGGATGGGGCCCCTCCACGCCCACACCAACGTGGTGACCAAACCAAAAGTTCTACTGTCACCTCCGTAAACATGTTAGTTTTTGAATTAGGCGTCACAGGATGCGGGCTGTGATGTTGTCCGTGCGTCTGGGTAAGATTACTCATTAACATGGTCCATCACGAGATAGAAGTGGTCGAAAACGATTGAAGGGTAGCGGTTGTAAGGGCAGAGGAAAAAAAGTGCCAAGACAAGAGCCAAGGGAAAAAAACCTCTGCGACAGTAGGACGGGTAGTAAGGGCAGTAGCGGCTTGCTATCTGCGACAGTGCATGCAAGGTGTGGTTGTGTTAGTTCGAGGTATCGTGCATCGTTACCTTTGTCGTTGTTGGAGCTTGTTGCGGCGCTTGCTGCAGTTGCTGCGCCCCTGCAACAGTTCAAGGTCGTTGTGGGTTAGTGGGCGATCGGTCATAGCTCGGCTCACAGACGGTGTAGGGGTGTGTGTGGCTGGTTTGCGTGCTGTGTACAGTACGGTTTCCCTGCGGTTGCCTGTTTTTCGGCTAGTCGCACATCTCGGTTTCCAGTAATAACTGTGTTGCAGGGGCTCGCCAGTACTGTCGTGTTAGCGTTCTATGGACCATAGATGTGTTCAGTTCCTAGCCAGTAATGTCTTTGGTCTGTTATGCTTCCATCTATGGTTGTGGTCGTAGTTACCCAGAGAAAGGATAAACGGGTTGCGCGAGTGTCTCGTGTTATTGTACAGACGTGTGGAGAGTTTTTGGAATACCTGCAAGATAGTATCTAGCCGATATTCCCGGTGAAGGTCCACGATGCGTGTGTAGCGCGGAGCGTTGCTTATGATTTTGAGTACTTTGTTCTGTATGAGCTGCAGACGGCGCAGGCGAGTTGGCGCAGCGTATCCCCAGACAGGGGCTGCGTACGTCATCAGGGGTCTAATAAGTGTCATGTACATGGACCTAGACACCCACCTGTTCAGTGTGCTACGCCTGTTAAGCATAGGGTAGAGTTGTTTGAGCCTTGCGTTAGCTTTGTTGGTCACGTGTTGAATGTTGTCCCCCCAGAGTAGTTTCCTGTCCAGCCAGACACCGAGGTATTTGACCTTCTCGCTGAAACGTATTGGGCGTGTGTGTAGTGTTATTGGGTTGCAGTGCTGATGTTTGCGCAGTTGCTTCGGTCTTCTAGTGAACAGAACGGCCTCGCACTTGTCGACGTTTACTCTAACACGCCATTTCACCAGCCAAGGCTCCACCGTTCTGAGTGCGGTCTGTAGTCGTGAGTTAATGTTAGACGGCTTCCAATCTTGCGCGAGGATGGCAGTGTCATCCGCGTCGATTGCTACCGTCGTGTTGTGTGTAGCTGGGAGGTCGTTAATGTAGAGGTTAAACAGTAAGGGCCCTAGGATACTTCCTTGGGGTACTCCTGCCTGTATACCATGTCGTGTCGATTGTTTGCCCTGCACGTCGGTGTTGAAACTCCTGTCCGTGAGATATGAGTGTATGAGACGTACGAGCCCGTCGGGGAACCCTGCGTCACTACGTTTGCGTATTAGGCCGTTGTGCCATAGACGATCGAAAGCCTTTGCGATGTCCAGGAACACCACCCCAGTTGCCTTGCTTGTGTTGTATCCGTGTGTTATGTATTCAACGACGCGGAGGAGTTGCGAACCTGCGACCATAGCGGTCGCGTTTTTCCGCACTGTAGCACCTAGAACCGCTCGGCCACCCCGGCCGGCCGGAGGGAGGACTCGAACTTCCAACGGGGAGGGGGGAGGGGGGGAGGTGCGGCGATCCGTGACAAGGTGCCTGAGACCGCGTGGCTACTCCGCGAGGTGCATTTTCTCTGAAAATCCTTTACATGACAGGTATTTTTCAACTCTTAGGACAAACTCACAGTCAAATGAATCACGAAAGAGGTCTGTAGACATCCACATGCTTCGATTGTGAGACAGGACAACATTTCCAGAATTCTTGGCTTGCCATACATAGCAGTGGCCATAATTGGTAAGCAATAAGAGCCTGGAGCCATAGCATGCGTCATAACAGACAATTGCTGTTCATTCACTGAAAGGAAATGTAGGAATTTTGAAATCGATTCATAAGAAAATATTTAAGAGTTCATTTTAAGTATAAACATTATACACTATAGTGACAAAAGTCATGTGATAGCGATATGTACGGGGTGACATTTAACGAGCTGTCTGAAATAAAATCGTCATGACTTTTGAACGGTATGCGTTAGAACTTTCAAACTGCGCTGTTTGTCGTGGGGCATGATAGGAATTAGTATGCCCACTTTGTTTGGGATGGGTTCGTGAATAAGCAAAACTGGCGTATTTGGGGGGACTGACAATCCGCATTTCTCTATCGAGACGTCTCTTCACCCTCAACGGGTGACTGTGCGGTGTGCAGTGTCCAGTCACGCAATACTAGGTGCGATATTCCTTGATGGCACGGTGACTACTGAACGGCAAGTGAAGGTTTTGGAAGCAGATTTCTTCGCCATTATCCAAAGTGAATCTGATTTCGACAAGATGTGGTTCATGCAAGACAGAGCTCGACCCCATCAAAGCAGGAGAGTGTTTGATGTCCTGGAGGAGTACTTTAGGCACCGCATTCTGGCTCTGGGGTACCCAGAGGCCACTGGCAAGGGCCTCGATTGGCTATCATATCCTCCGGATCTGAACACATGGGGCTCCTTTTTTTGTGGGGCTATATTAAAGACAAAGTGTACAGCAATAACCCAAAAACCGCTGCTGAGCTAAAGACAGCCATTCAGGAGGTCATCGACAGCGTCGATATTGCGACACTTCAACGGGTCATGCAGAATTTCGCTATTTGTCTGCGCCACATCATCGCCAATGTTGGCAGGCACATCGAACATGTCGTAACCTAAATATCTGTGGTGACGTTTACATGTTGAATAAAGTGTGTGCACGCCGTAATTTCTAACTAATTTACATTTTTTTCATATAGTTTAACAATTGTCAAGCTATACATATACATATGGAGGGAGTATCGCGTATACAGGACATAAAAGGCGAGTGCATTGGCGCAGCTGTCGTTTGTACTCAGATGATTCACGTGAAAAGTCTTCCCACATCACTATGAGCACACGACGGAAATTAACAACTCTGAACGGTAGTTGGAGCTAGACGCATGGGACATTCCATTTCGGAAATCGTTAGGAAATTCAATATTCCGAGATGTGCCGAGAATACTGGTCTCGCGACCATATCGGTTGGACCCAAGACGGTTGCAAAACCGCGGGCTAGTCAGATGAGACCCATTTCAGTTGGTAAGAGCTGATGGTAGGGTTCGGGTAAGGCGCAGACCCCACGAAGCCATGGACCCAATTCTCAACATGGCACTGTACGAGCTGGTGGTGCCTCCATGACGGTGTGGGCTGTGCTTACATGGAATTGACATGGTCCGCTGGTCCGAATGAACCGATCATTGAGTGGGAATGGTTATGTTCGGTTATTTGGAGACCATTTGCAGCCATTCATGGACTTCATCTTCCCAAACAAGGTTGAAATTTTTATGGATGGCAACGTGCCATACCACAGGGCCACAACTGTTCGCGACTGACTGGTTTGAAGAACATTGTGGACAAATCGAGCGAATGATCTGGCCACCCAGATCACCCGACTTGAATCCCATCGAACATTTGTGGGACAATCGAGAGGTCAGTACGTGAACAAAATCCTGTACCGGCAACACATTCGCTATTATGGACGGCTATAAAGGCAGCCTGACTCAATATCTCTACAGGGGACTTCCATCGACCTGTTGAGTTCATGCTCGATATTATAGGTATACCATGACTTTCGTAACCTCAATGTAATACCATGACTTCATCTATGTAATATTAATTTACTGACTATCAAGAGAAAACAGCTGAAACATGTACGATTTTCGGTCATGATCTCTTAACCCTATTACTGTCAGATTTTAGCCAGAAATTTACTTTAACGTATAGAGCACAAGTTGTCCAATGCATCTACAAAAATGAATGAACCGCTGTAGAATTATTTTTCTAACAGTTCTCCGGTAACCGATATAATTTATAAAAAATATTCCATTCCATCTTGGGCCGGTGGTACAGCAATCTTTTTTGCTTCTATTTAGGAAACAGTTGCAGATTTCATAACGAAGCATTTCGCTCGTGTAGGCCATCCTAAGGCTATGTGAAATTACAAGGGGACAACGATAGTACAATGACTACTACAAAAGCAAACTAATCTTCAAATATCGACCGAATAAAATTATATAGAGAAATATAGTGTAACTCACGTTAAAAATACAGGAATTTCCTGCCAAAAAGCATCCGTCAAGAAGGCATGGCACGCATACAACGTACTAAAAGGAAATCTATATGGAAAAATATTTTTTAAAAAAAATTAATGAAATAATATCACCGGGATCAAGCGGATGAGTAGAGAGCGAAGGAGAAACCGTAAAATGTGTATTATCTCATGGGGAGGCCGACAGGCATAGCAGCGCAGAACAGGACCTCGGGCGCAAACCGTAAAAGCCGCACACTACAACGGGCCCAGAAGTTCGTCCTTATTCACATACTGCACACATATAAAAAGTAGCAGCTCATGCAAAATAATGAGCAATTAATAATGACAGTCGCCATGCGGCGCTGCGGGTGGGTATACTGTCATAACGGTGGGTATAAAATTCGAATAGTAATGGATAAATTAAGAAATAAATAAAACAGACTAATAGAGCACTTGGGAATAGCCACAATGCAAGACATGCCAGATCGAAAGCTGTGCACAGGGACATAGAAAACCCTTATGCTCAAAAGTAGTGGAAAAGAATAATGACGTAAAATGCGTAGAGCAATAAAATAAAATGGGTCAAATGGCTCTGAGCACTATGGGACTTAACTGCTGAGGTCATCAGTCCCCTAGAACTCAGAACTACTTAAACCTAACTAACCTAAGGACATCACACACATCCATGCCCGAGGCAGAATTCGAACCTGCGCCCGTAGCGGTCTCGCGGTTCCAGACTGTAGCGCCTAAAACCGTTCGGCCACCCCGGCCGGAAATAAAATAAAGATTAGACTGCAAATACATGGCTAAACCATGCTAAAAGGATTAAATACAATTGCATCCACATGACAAGAGACCAATATATAATCTATGTTTAGTTTATTTACATATCTTATCCTCTGCTCATATGTCGTGTGGCTAGGGCCTCCCGTCGGGTAGACCAGTCGCCAGCTGCAAGTCTTTTTAGTGAACGCCACTTCGGCGACTTGTATATCGATGGGGATGAAATTATTATGAGGACAACACAACACCCAGTCCCTGAGCGGATCAATCCCCGTCCCAGCCGGGAATCGAACCCAGGCTCCTTTGCATTGCATTCTGCCGCGGTGACCACTCAACTATCGAGGCGGACGTCTGCTTATGTAACCAGTAGTGATTTAAGTTACTTCACTACTCCGAGGGCATCTACTTCTAAGTTACTCGTGTTGTCAACTGTATTTAGCCTATCCTTCCTGAACATCGTTAGGTCGTTCACAAAAATTTCGTCTGAGCTTATCTCCGGCTTTAGCTTGCTTCCAGCGCATATAACGATTTGAGCGTCAGTGCTTTTTATTAGCGCTTGGAGCTCCGGTACTTTCCCATAACAGCTACAACAATATATAACTGTCACGGCGATGATTCACAGATCAATGTTCTCCCTGTTTTCGACCTACACCCTTTGAGACAAGCCCTTTTTGTGTTTCCACGAGGCCCTCTAATCTAATAAAATATCGCCCAGTCCACGCCACACTGCCCCCGCAACCCGAGTAGCCTCCTTCTTCGTGTAATGGACTCCTCACCTATTCAGCGGAACCCGAAACCCTATAGTTCAAGTCGAGTAATCTGCAGCCTACACGTTCACAGAACCGACTCAGCCTCTGATTCAGACCATCGGCTCTGCACCAGAGGTCTGCAATCGGTCCTATCGACCATGCTGCAAATGGTGAGCTCTGCTTTCGTCTCGCAAGCAAGAGTGACAGTCTTTACCACTTCCGATAGCAGCTCGAAACCAGAGAGAATCTCTTTTGATCCAAAACGACGCACATAATTGGTACCGACATGAGGCATCACCTGAAGCTGGCAGCACCCTGTACTCTTCATGGTATCAAGAAGAACCCGTTTCACGTATTGAATGACTCCACCTGCTATGCGCATGGCGTGCACATTGGCTTCCTTCCCCTCCTTGGCAGTCATGGGTTGATTGCAGAAAACTTAAGGGGGAACACTGGCACAAGTGGTAAAATACCAGTGGTCACAGGTGTCAGAGGGATGCCTTTTTTAGGATAGGGAAGGGGGAAAGAAAACGAGTTTTAAGAGAGATTGGCAGACACACTCAGTTTGAGAAAACAGATGAACAGGAGTCATATTTTATCATACAGCCTCCATTTAAACAGTGTTTAACAGAACGTAATCAGAAACTGCCAGTTCATTTTCGCCAAAGCAGTTACAATCCCATTAGTATGCAGTATCAGTTATCTTTATTACACCAGAACATCCAGGGACTTAGAAATAAAGTTGATGAACTACTCATTTGTATCGATGAAATGAATTCATCTAACCAAATTGACATAATCTGCCTCTCTGAACATCAAGTGACCACTGATATAGATATGTTAGACATATCAGGATTTAAGCTAGCTTCCTACTACTGCAGAGTAGATATGGATGGAGGAGGAGTTGCCACATTTATCAAAAACTGCCACAAATTCAAGAACATTGACATTAATAAATTCTGTTTAGAGCAGCATCTAGAAGCATGTGCAACAGAAGTAGAGTTCCATAACAGATCCTATATAATAATAACTATTTACCGAGCACCTGCAGGAAATTATAATCTATTCTTAGATCATCTAGAAGCTCTTTTGGGTTATTTAACAGGAAGAAACAAAGAAATTTTGATTGCTGGTGACTTTAATACAGATTTTCTAATGCAATCTTCCAGTAAACATTCACTGCAGTTAGTAATGTTGTCTTTCAATCTAACTCACACTGTAAACTTTCCAACTAGGATCACTAAATCCTCAAGGACAGCCATTGATAACATTTTTATAGACAAATCAAAGGAACAAAATCATATCATAAAACCTGTTATAAATGGACTATCAGATCATGACATGCAGCTCCTTGTTTTAGATGTAAATTCCAAGCAGATTATCAAGACTGCTAAATCTGAGTACAATCAACCAAAAATTGAGTGTTTTAGAAAACTGCTCAAAGATATGAACTGGAAAGATGTTTATAGTGCTCATGACATAAATGAAAAATATAACACATTCATGAACAAAGTCAGTACCATGTTTGAAAGCTGTTTTCCTCTAAAAGTTACTCAAATTAAACAGAAGTCTATAATAAAACCATGGATTACACAAGGAATAAAGATTTCCTGTAAGACAAAAAGGAAAATGTATCTGTCGACCAAGAATAGCTCCAATGCTGATGATTTAGCTAAATACAAGGAATACTGTAAAACATTAAAAAAAGTAATCAGATGTCTAAACAAATGCACTACGAGAAGAAGATAGCAATGTCAGGGAACAAAATAAAAACAATATGGGATATAGTGAAAGAGCAGACTGGTAGAACCAGAAAGGAACAGGAGCAAATAGCACTAAGGGTAGATGACACATTAGTAACTGATGGGCATAGTGTGGCAAATCTATTTAACAAGTACTTTATATCCGTTACTGATAGAATGGGACTTTCAGGATCAGTAAATAATGCCTTTGAATATCTGAAACTAGCCTTCACAAATAGCTCCAAGTACATGAATATATCACTCACTTCACCAAAATAAATAACGTCCATAATAAAATCTTTAAAAACAAAGCATTCTAGTGGGTACAATGAAATATCAACAAAGTTAATTAAGGCATGCTCTTGTGAGTTTAGTACAATTCTAAGTTACTTGTGTAACCAGTCAATTATAACTGGGACATTTCCTGACTGGCTAAAATATGCAGATGTTAAGCCTCTATTCAAGAAAGGGGATAAAGAGATACCATCAAACTACAGACCGATTTCACTTTTGCCAGCATTCTCAAAAATTTTAGAAAAAGTAATGTACAGGCAGCTGCTCAACCATCTGACCACAAATAACATATTATCAAGAACACAGTTTGGATTTCTGAAGGGTTTTGATATTGAGAAGGCTATTTACACCTGATAATAGTCGAAGTAGAGAGGATATAAAATGTAGACTGGCAATGGCAAGGAAATCGTTTCTGAAGAAGAGAAATTTGTTAACATCTAGTATAGATTTAAGTGTCAGGAAGTCATTTCTGAAAGTATTTGTATGGAGTGAAGCCATGTATGGAAGTGAAACATGGACGGTAAATAGTTTGGACAAGAAGAGAATAGAAGCTTTCGTAATATGGTGCTACAGAAGAATGCTGAAGATTAGATGGGTAGATCACATAACTAATGAGGAGGTACTGAATAGGATTGGGGAGAAGAGGAGTTTGTGGCACAACTTGACCAGAAGAAGGGATCGGTTGGTAGGACATGTTCTGAGGCATCAAGGGATCACCAATTTAGTATTGGAGGGCAGCGTGGAGGGTAAAAATCGTAGGGGGAGACCAAGAGATGAATACACTAAGCAGATTCAGAAGGATGTAGGTTGCAGTAGGTACTGGGAGATGAAGAAGCTTGCACAGGATAGAGTAGCATGGAGAGCTGCATCAAACCAGTCTCAGGACTGAAGACCACAACAACAACAACAACATTATACCTACAGTGAATATGTACTTAATTCATTAAATAACAAATTACAAGCAGCAGGTATTTTCTGTGATTTGTCAAAGGCATTTGATTGTGTGAACCACAACATCCTTTTAAGTAAATTAGAATTCTATGGTGTCACGGGCAGTGCTGCAAAATGGTTCAAGTCATACCTCACTAACAGGAAACAAAGGATGTCAGTGCAAGGGACTAGTGAATTAAGTCATCAGTCATCAGAATGGGAAGAAATTACATGTGGTGTCCCACAAGGATCCATCTTAGGGCCATTGCTTTTTCTTGTGTACATTAATGATCTCTCATCACTTACACTGCCAGAAGCAGAGTTCGTTTTGTTTGCAGATGACACAAGTATTGCAATAAATAGTATGTCAAGTGTAGTTCTAGAAAGGTCTGCTAATGACATTTTCATGGGTATTAATAAATGGTTTAAAGCCAACTCACTGACATTAAACTTCGAAAAGACTCACTATATGCAATTTAGAACCTGTAAGAGGTTTTCACCCAGCATATGCATAAAATACGAAGAAGAGCAGATAGAAGAGGTTGAAAGTCTTAAATTCCTGGGATTACAACTTGATAATAAATTCAGTTGGGAAGAGCACACCACAGAACTGCAGAAACGCCTTAACAAATCTGTATTTGCAATTCGAGTGTTAGCAGACATAGGCGACATAAAAATGAAAAAGCTTGCATACTTTGCCTACTTTCATTCCATAATGTCATATGGTATAATATTTTGGGGTAACTCTTCAAGTCAAACAAAAGTTTTCAGAGTCCAAAAGCGTGTAATACGTATTATTTGTGGAGTAAATTCACGGACGTCCTGTAGAAACCTCTTCAAAGAACTGGGTATACTAACTACTGCCTCTCAGAATATTTACTCATTAATGAAATTTGTCCTAAATAATATATCTCTTTTTCCAACAAACAGCTCAGTTGATACATACAATACCAGGAACAAAAATGATCTGCACAAGGACTTAAAAGCACTTACTTTAGTTCAAAAAGGGGCCCACTACTCAGGAACACTCATCTTCAATAATTTGCCAGTAAACATAAAAAATTTTGTTACAAATAAAGATCAGTTTAAAAGAAGCCTGAAAGACTTAGTAGTGGCCAACTCCTTCTACTACATTGACGAATTTTTTAATAGAAACATATGATGTATTGTATATATTCGTACTATTAGTATTGTTATTTCAGCTTTAAAAAAAAAATTGACATGTTCCACATCCACGAGGATCTCCTCAGCACGGATCTATGGAACGTAAACTAATCTAATCTAATCTAATCTAATCATGTCCCTAAGAGACTTCATGATGCGTCTAACATTGGAGCTCCGAGATACCAATAATCCCATCATCTGTGACTGCCCAGATATTGCAGATTGAGATGTTTCCTCTGAAGCAGGACAAGTGATTGGATCTAGCTGAAGGCCAGTGTCAGACACAGACAACGCCTGGAACTTGATAGTCAGACAAACTGGGGAGGCCTTACGTTTGGCCCCAGGAAGTCTTTCGCTGCCACGCCCCGAGGCCGCCTCCCACTCGATCACGGATGAAGAGTCAACCTCAATGCGGGTAGTAACTGGGGTGGCCACTTCCTGTTAAGAAACCCGTAAAATGTCGCAAAATCGGTTATTTCCCTGTTGCTGCTTGTACCTCTGCCGGCTGCTGCTGCTGACTGATTCTTTTTTTTCCATTCATTTCTATTTTTTTTACGTGTGACTTGTCTCTTAACTCTGATATTCATGTCCTCGTCACGACGTAAGTTCCCATATGGACTGACAAACCGAAAAAATATGCCTTATATCGTGTAGGGCCCCCGCGAGCACCCAAAAGTGCCCCTACACAACGTGGCATGAACTCGACTAATGTCTGAAGTAGTGCTGGAGGGAACTGACATCATGAATCCTACAGGGCTCTCCATAAATCTGTAAGACTACAAGGCGGTGGAGGTCTGCTCTGAACAGCACGTTGCAAGGCATCCCAGATGCACTCAATAGCGTTCATGTCTGGGGAGTTTGGTGGCCAGTGGAGGTGTTTAGTCTCAGAAAAGTGTTTCTGGTGCCACTTTGTAGCAATACTTGACGTGTCGGGTGTCGCATTGTCCTGCTGGAACTTCCCTAGTCCGTCGGAATGCACAGTTGACATGAATGGATACACGTGTGACCTCTCAGAATCGTATCTAGACGTATCAGGGGTCCCATATCACTCCAACTGCACACGCCCCACGTCATTAAAGAGCCTCCACCAGCTTGAACAGTCCCCTGCTGACATGCAGGATTCATCCGCTCGAGACGATCTAAAACGAGATACCTCCTATCAGGCACCGTGTTTCTAGTCATCAACAGTCCAATGTCGGTGTTGAAGGGCCAAGGCGAGGCGTAAAGCTTTGTGTCGTGCAGTCATCAAGCCCATATCTATGATGTTGCGTTGAGTAGTTCGGATGCTGACACTTATTGATGGCCCAGCATTGAAATCTGCAGCAATCTGCGGAAGGGTTTCACTTCTGTCACGCTGAACAATTCTCTTCAGTCGTCGTTGATCCCATTCTTGCAGGGTCTTTTTCCTGCCGCGGTGATGTCGGTGATTTGATGTTTTACCGGATTCCTGATATTCAGTGTACCTTCGTGAAATGGTCGTACGGAAAAATCCCTACTTCATCGCTCCCTCAGAGATGGTGTCCCATCGCTCGTGCGCCGATTATAAATCTTGACAACCTGCCATTGTAGCAGCAGTAACCGATCTCGTTAGACACTTGTCTTACATAGGCGTTGCCGACTGCAGCGCCGTATTCTGCCTGTTTACATATCACTGTATTTGAATAGGCATGCCTATACTAGTTTTTTTGGTTGCAGTGCATATCTGTCGTGTCGAACCTGTTATCGATACCTTCCCACTCGCCAGGGCTCATCTTCGTTTTCTAGAAGCAACATTGTATTTTACAATGAATTCTTCCCATATATCCCCAGCTATTAAATCTGTCTTCCGGACAAGAGACTATAGAGTCACTTGGTTAAAAAATGGCTCTGAGCACTATGGGGCTTAACTTCTAAGGTCATCAGTCCCCTAGAACTTAGAACTACTTAAACCTAACTAACCTAAGGACATCACACACATCCATGCCCGAGGCAGGATTCGAACCTGCGACCGTAGCAGTCGCGCGGTTCCGGACTGAGCGCCTTAACCGCGAGACCACCGCGGCCGGACATATCTATTTTGTACGGGAACCAACCATAAGTAATCATCTTGAACAATAATCGCTTCGCTGCTCTTGTAAATAATTTATTTAACGATCGGGTTTGTAGCTTAGAAGCCCCATCATCAAGTTAGCTCTGTTAAATTAGAAAAATTGTGGCCTACTATAATTACAACCAATACTAAGAAACAGAGAAAATTACTTACATGTTAAATAATTATTCTGAACTTGCAACATGGACGGGACCAAACATACCTTTTCTATGAATAAATGGTGCAATTAGCGATTCGTTACTTAAGCAGAAAGCATAAGTCCACGATTCCGCAAGCGTGCCAAATAATTTTTTAAAAACCGTAAGACCTGTCAAGAAATATCCGCCAGCCTACTGTCACGTTAAACCGATAATGATCCTGAACAAACAGTCAGAATTAAAAACACCTAGCATGGATCCGGAAAGGACGACAGTAGGCCCCACACACAACTGGTTAACCATTAGATAACGGGTCACAGTCCATCGAAGGTGCCTAGAAATTAATAAAACTTTTTTTTTGTGATATAACAGCTCGAACCCGATGATTTAGCTTGTATGCTACGAAGCCAATCGTTAAATCGATTATTTACAAGACGAGCCAAGAGGTTAATCTACTTACCTATCATCATATTCCACCTGTTCTCCAGGTGCCTTACTTCATCTTTTCAAACAACTTATTCCACAACAAGTCATGTTTTACCTAAGAACAGCGCTGCTCCTCCATCAGATATCCACAGTACAGGGCAGCACCGTCATTTACGCAGCTCGACCAACTAGCTCACCAGGTGACATCATCACAAACTGAAAATCGTGTGACATCACCATCACAAAGCACACACTATCTCACTATTTTTAAAATTAACACTTTCCTTGTGTAGTATATACCTTTAATTATTTTGTATATGCCTGATATCTTGCGGGAAGGAAAGTGAAGCAAAACGAACAGCAGACCCACGAAGGTCCACGCTTCCTGGGAGTAACGTGATGCTCGCGAGTCGTGATATCTATACGCACATGGAGATATAGGAGACGGATAAAACTCTTTCATCATTCGCAGCGTCAACAGCAATCGATAAATTTGACATGTAACAGATCCATCATAATCTGTCCCCTTGCGTAGATGGAAGACATAATCATGATGCGAGGGTCCTTCTGCAGTTACACCCTCTGTCTTTCGCGTCAGTTGCCCACTCGAGAGCGGGAAACAATATCCCCTGATCGAGCTGCCGGAGTAGCAGTATTTGTGAACCTCAAGATGTGACCCTATAAAAAATCCGTTTTAGAACTTGCAACCTGCCTGTGTTTCTGAAGTGAACTTAGTGAACAATGAATTCCCACAGAAAATTGCTCTAATGAAAACACCCTCTTTTCTTCATGAATATTGACCAACCAACAAAGGTGCTATTACAAATCAGTTTGACTTCATCTCTATGAAAACTTTAACACAGAGAAATACTTCACGCAACATTTAAAATGAGCTTCTGTATTACTTAATTCTCTGTAATAATTAAGTTTCGCATCAAAAGAGCTAACACTTTATCCTGCAGATAATTTCATATGTCGTACTTTATAGGTAAAATACGTGCAACAAGCATGCTTGGCCCACACAGTAGTTCACAATACTTTTCTACAATGGAATATAATATCGAATATTCGTAGAACATTGCACGGAACATCGCATAGTAAGTACAGGTCCGAAGATTTCGACGCAAACGTACCCTCATGAAGCCAACTAAAAATGTTTACAAGCAAACTCACGCTATATTAATCTCTTAATTCTCATTGAAGATATCACGGTCCTGATGGCAAAAGATCGCAATAAGATCGCATTATTGAGTAATGTATAAGCCCATGGCCATATGGCACCTTGACAGTAACCAACATATTACAATTTCACGAGGGGACAGTACGTGAATAAGTGCAAGAGACTTCGTATGACCCGATAATTACTGAAAGCCAAAATTTACTAAATTAATTTATATGAAACACCATAATTAATGCCACAAAAGCCATTTGGTAACCATGCCACTGAAATGGAAAGACTTAGTTTAAAAAGGTTTCGTGAAGACAACGAAATCGGAAAGAAAGTTTGGTGAATGAAGGACGTATTTATTCATTTCGGTTACGAAACAGATACAGCGTCTGGACAGAACAAGAAATACACCCCACTAATCTAAACTGCATGTCCCACTTTGTTATCCATAATTCCTCAGTACAAACAAGAAGCCGTCGCCTGAATGTGGCTCGCTAAGCAAGCATTCGTAGCAAATGTTATCTAGTTTTCCTGCGCTCGTCCACAGACAAATGCTCTTCGCATTCTCATAATAATGTCAGACTTACAAATCCCGGCTACACACGTACGTCACTCTCCTTCCTTCTCAGTACAGTTCAGAGCAGCTACCATAGCACACAGAACAGGATATGAATCTTTGTTCATTTTCGAAAACCACAGGCCATGCTGCCTACTCAACCGCCTCCACTCCTCATTGGCTGATCCAGCGCTCGCCCCGAAGATCGCAGTTAACACAAACCAGCGTAAATGAGACAGGAATGAATAAACAGATATCTACTAGTGGGCACAAGATATCACAGCGAAGACTACCCGCGAGTAACAGATGCAAAAAACTTGATACCATGGAAGTTGACGATTATAACAGTCAACTTTCAAATACTGAGTATTAACTCATGCCGGCCGTTGTGGCCGAGCGGTTCTAGGCGCTTCACTTTGGAACCGCGCGACCGCTACGGTTGCAGGTTAGAATCCTGCCTCGGGCATGGATGTGTGTGATGTCCATATGTTAGTTAGGTTCAAGTAGTTCTAAGTCTAGGGGACTGATGACCTCAGATGTTAAGTCCCATAGTGCTCAGAGCCATTTCAACCATTTTCATTTGATTAACTCATTCGCAATATTGCTATTAGATGAGACGAGGATGACGGACAGTTAAAAGGTTGATATCGTAGATAATCGCTCACAATATGCCTTGCTGTTTTACTGGGAGGTACAGCAGTACAATTGAGTAGAATTCCAACATTGTGTTGACAGAAGGATCAGCAACTGAAACCAGTCTTATTGTTTCTTTATATTTCTGTCTCAATAGAATTGACAATTTTGGTTTACAGTGACTAGTTTCGAATGTGTCCGTTCATTATGGAACCTCTACCTGAGCGATTCTGAAATGATTAACATTTTTTTTTTTTGACTTTGAGCATTTTGAGCTATTCACAACGGTTTAACTTCGAACATACTGTGCCCTCAGTGCTTGCTATACACTCATCTGACTGTGGACTTCCGCTCGCGTTACGCGTGTCCACAGCAAACACATTGTCTAGAGCAGCGTGTTGTGTACCGTCTCTCGTGAAGACCTAACCACACATTTGATATATATCCAAGTGGGACTAATTCCTTTAACAGGTGTCAATTTTGTAGGGATCTCGAAGCATTAAGAACCCAGGAGAAATCTCGATTTTATCATTATTCCATATCTTCTTTGTTCTTCAAATGTATGCTTCACCCGGCCGAGGTGGCCGAGCGGTTCTGGGCGCTACAGCCTGGAACCGCGCGACCGCTACGGTCGCAGGTTCGAATCCTGCCTCGGGCATGGGTGTGTGTGATGTCCTTAGGTTAGTTAGGTTTAATTAGTTCTAAGTTCTAGGGGACTGATGACCTTAGAAGTTAAGACCCATAGTGCTCAGAGCCTTTTGAACCAATTTTTATATGCTTCACAACGGCGACAAGACTCATTCATTTCAATGTACAGCTTTACGTTTGACTTTATTATTTTCTGCGAATGTAAAGTAAATATGATGCATCTGGTCTACGCTTTATGGTCGATGACGTCCTTTTTTTAATTTATTAAATATTCTTTTTCTTTTAATTTTATTTATTTATTTATTTATTTATTCATCCAGTGAAAATGTTATAGTGATATAGGGTTTTTCATCATAAGAAATGAAAAGAAATAATTTTTTATGTACACACAGGAAATAAGGGTATGTTTTTACAATGAGACAAGTGGTCGGCTATGGCCATGCTGAACGAACCAGCCCATCATTTGCCTGAATTGGGTTAGAGAAACAACGGAAAACCTAAAAGGGAGTAGCCGGGTGGAGCAAACTCCATTCTCCTGAATATGAGGCCTTTTTGTTGACAATTGCACTGGCTCATTCGGTTGGTCTGTATTGCACGATGTTCTTTTGGTCATACACAGTTCGTACCAGATAACTTTTAATCTGAAACTCGGTTACTTTGCTGACTCATCAATCGTCAACATGCTGCTATGCCTCTTTGTATTCCTTCAATCTTCATCGTACTCTTATGCCTCTTTGACTTCCTTCAGTTTGTTCGGAAAACTAACTGCAGACCCGTAAATATGCTACTATGAACAATGATCATCTCGTTCCAGTACGTCTAAAAAGCTGAGACAGCATCCCCCCCACAATGACAGAGAATGACAGGACTCTGCTGTGATCGAAATCCTTTTTGTTCTTCAAATTCACTCCGACGACAAGACATTCATTTCAATGTACGGTCTAACGTTGGATATTGGCACATGATTTTCTTGTCAAAGTGTCACACTGTGATCATGTAATGCAACGTGACATAGTATTGTGGTTGATCTCTTTCGTTATTAACCTCTACTCTGAATCCTTTGTCTTCAATTGTGCAATACGTATCACTTATGAAGAAGTTTTAGCTTCATTTTTAATCAGAGGTAATTCAGTAATCATTAATTCTTTTTGGACAGTTTTATACACTTCACTTCCTGAAAGAAAATAGTGTTTTTAGTTTTTTGTTTGTTTTTCAAATTTCCATTTGTTTTTAATTTCTATGTCTACACTTGTACCTCGAAAATGACGCGGGGTATGTGTTTTCCAGTGACAAGGACAATGTAGGTTGCATTCATCTGGGCTGACTGAGATAACCCACGCAAAAAAACCCGGCATATGTACGACGAGACTTCTACTTGAACTCGATTTATCTTAGATACGAGTAACATTTCTTTCTTAGCTTTCTTCCTACCGATTGAGTCTATAAGATGGAAATTCATCTACATCGTCGATGCATGGAGAAAGAAAACAATGAAGTCTGGTTACATCACGAGTGTATACATTCATAGTACAGTATATGGTAGACGGCACTTCCCAAGGTTTTAGTCAAGTTGTTGCTCTAATCTAGTCCCACTTACTTATGCGTATCTTCTTGCCAACGAAATAGTTTTTTTCCCTTTTCGTGCACTAGTCTTCGAACACTCCTTCAAATTCTGAAGGTAGTAGGTGTAAAATACAAGGAGAGAAAGGCTATTTACAATATGTACATAAACCACACTGCAGTTATTAATCAAAGCAGTAATTGAGACGGAAGTACCAGATAATTGTAGCCCATCCACAATGTTGTTTGATCTGTACATTTAGCGAGCAGTAACAGAAACGATAGAGAAATCAAGAAAGCGAATTGAAGTTCAGAGAGACGTATTAAAATTTTAAAGATATGCCGATGACATTTAAATTCTCTCGGAGACGCCAAGTGACTTGGAGGAGCAGTTGAACTGAATGGGTAATGCCTTTAGAAGAGGGTATAAAATGAATATAAGAAATAAAACAATGGTAATGTGAAACTACAGGAATTAAATGAGGCAACGTTCAGGGAATTAGATTAGAAAATCTGACAATAAAAGTTGTAGATTAGTTTCTCCGTTTGGTCAGCAACTGAAAATGGCTGAATTAGAGAGGATATAAAATGGAGACCGCCAACTTCAAGAAAAGCGTTTCAAAAAGAGAAATTTACTAAAGTGAAATATAAATTTAAACGCTAGGAAGCCTTTTTTGAAAAATATTTGTCTGGGGTGCCGCCTTGTACGAAGTAAAACGACCCGATAAACAGCTCATACAGGAGAGAGTAGACGCTTTTGATATGTTGCCAGACAGAAGAATGCTGAAGGTAAAAGGGTGGATTGGATTACTGATGAGGGGGTACTGAATCTAACCGGAGAGTAAAGAAATTTATGGAGCAACTTGAGTAAAAGAAGGGGTCAATTATTAGGACACATCCCTAGGCCTCAAAGAACAGTCAGTTTGGTAATGGAGGGAGTAAAAATTATATTGGTGGGATGGGCGTGGGGGGGGGGGGGGGGGAGAAAGAGAGGTGGGGAATTGGAGACAAGCCTTACTACAGCAAGTAGTTCCAAGTCATGAAGGCTGCAATACTTACGCTGAGATGAAACGCTTTTGTACACTTTTATAACTGATTAGGTTTTATATTACGAAATTTGTTCCATATTCTAATATTGTGTTCAGATAAATGTCCTGTTTTAGCGTTGTTAAGTCACATAACTGTCCAGTATTTCTGAATGACAACCCCAATTATGTCAACAAGTAATATCACATCATATCTGCTTAATTGAGATTTATCTAAAACCAAAAATTAAATGTAGTTTCGATCTATGATGCCTATTTACCCGTACTATATTTATACATGTTGTCTTGACGTGACTAAAACACTGAAGGGGTCTGTGGAAAAAAGTACTAACCCACAAGTTCACGGTTTTCAGTTATTGTGTGTTGTACGTTTGGTTACATCTCTAAATCGTAAAGCACAATGATCCTGCTTGTAATGTTTCCTACGAATTGATACAATATTTGTTGATCTACATAACATTTTAAATGAGACAAAATTCTTAGTAAGTCCTAGAAAACTGTTTACGTAAAACAGTAGTGGTTATCACTGTCTTTATTGGAAAAGTTTTGAAAACAGGTATGTGACTTTTACCATCTAACATCAGAGAGTATTATACAATAGTCATTAAACGTATTAGGCAGAAAGTTATTAGCATAAGACAGTTAAGACAGTTGAGAGAGGACAAGTTACTCTCTCACCTATTTTTCTCATGCCGAAAGTTATTAAACATTATATTAGAAACTGACACACCTTGAGCGAGACTCTAGAAAGTTAACGGCCTGAGCAGATGTTGATAGAGACTGGTAGGGCGCTAAAAGTATGAGGTATTTTTATGGTTCTTAGCTACATCTACATCTACATTTATACTCCGCAAGCCACCCAACGGTGTGTGGCGGAGTGCACTTTACGTGCCACTGTCATTACCTCCCTTTTCTGTTCCAGTCGCGTATGGTTCGCGGGAAGAACGACTGTCTGAAAGCCTCTGTGCGCGCTCGAATCTCTCTGATTTTACATTCGTGATCTCCTCGGGAGGTATAAGTAGGGGGAAGCAATATATTCGATACCTCATCCAGAAACGCACCCTCTCGAACTCTGGACAGCAAGCTACACCGCGATGCAGAGCGCCTCTCTTGCAGAGTCTGCCACTTGAGTTTGCTAAACATCTCCGTAACGCTATCACTCTTACCAAACAACCCTGTGACGAAACGCGCCGCTCTTCTTTGGATCTTCTCTATCTCTTCCGTCAACCCGATCTGGTACGGATCCCACACTGATGAGCAATACTCAAGTATAGGTCGAACGAGTGTTTTGTAAGCCACCTCCTTTGTTGATGGACTACATTTTCTCCCAATGAATCTCAACCTGGTACCCGGCTTACCAACAATCAATTTTATATGATCATTCCACTTCAAATCGTTCCGCACGCATACTCCCAGATATTTTACAGAAGTAACTGCTACCAGTGTTTGTTCCGCTATCATGTAATCATACAATAAAGGAAACAGCTTGTGGTGTCACCGCCAGACACCACACTTGCTAGGTGGTAGCTTAAATCGGCCGCGGTCCATTAGTACATGTCGGACCCGCGTGTCGCTACTGTCAGGATCGCAGACCGAGCGCCACCACAAGGCAGGTCTCGAGAGACGTACTAGCACCCGCCCCAGTTGTACGACGACGTTGCTAGCGACTATACTGACGAAGCCTTTCGCTCATTTGCCGAGCAGATAGAATAGCCTTCAGCTAAGTTAATGGCTACGACCTAGCAAGGCGCCATAAGTAACTTCATGTATCTCAAGATAGTCTCACTTGTATCATCAAGAATGCTGTATACCAAAGGACGATATAAAACTTAAGTGTTCTAGTAGCTACATTCTTTTCTTTATCACATTCATTACGAATCCTGTTCCAGACTTAACGCCAGACGGCGTGAGTTGACGCGTGCCCTTTAGGCTACTTCACTGTGGACTGGCTGCCTTAACAGTCCACTACACAGCTTGTTGGGGGTTGAAAGCAATTAGCGACGAGCCCATCCTTTAGTAAATATTGCTGGACAGGCCCATAGCTATACAGGGCAGACAGAACAGCCCCTCATTAAGACATGACTCCAGCAGAACAATGCTGTGCTACCTGCTGTGGCGCCAGTGTAAGCCTGAGCTGGGCGACAGTCTGAAGGAACGTGTCTACACAGTGGAGTCGAAACCGGGTATTCTGTGCAGAGCCACAAGTAATAAAAGTTTACCTGTTTTCATGTTCATCCAATAGTGCAAATAGGCCAGTGAACCACTTGCCCAGCCGTCTCGGTTGTATAAGAAGAATTTGGCGTCTGAGAAACGTTTGGAGACAGAATCTTTATTACACCTCATAGCTAGGACTAACAAGCTCCAAGGCACAGGCGATTTAGATAATGATCTTTGAGATTATATTTGTTCGCTTGTTGCCTTGGGAAGAGATAGGACTTTGGAACAAATCATCCCTTACCCCTCTGTGAAAACTTAAAAAAAACAGTAATTGGCGTTTTCTTTTTGTTTCCAAATATTCAGGTTTCTTAACTCTTGCCCTGGTTCGACATGAGTTTGTGTTGTCGTGTGGGAGGGGAGATTTAGCGCCTCTAGAGCCCTGTGATTGGCTCAAGACAGCGTGAAGGTAGCGTTGTTCATGTACTTTGCTGGAAAACGGAATTTCTTTCTGGAGAGGTATGAGGCACTGGGTTTGGTAAGCACTTCTGGTTCAAGCTCTGGCATGTGTGGTTGGTACTTAGTACCTGTCCTGAGATTGACTTCACTTACGAGTAGTTTAGATTGGGAAGCCTGTGGTAAAGTTTTTACTGTACTGACAGTGTGACGTCCAATATTGCGGTATACTCATCTGCTGAGGGCACACTTATTTGTTTTTGGTTTACCAGTCTTGACGTTTGGTATCCTTGTGCGCTCTGTCGTATAAGTGAGCCAAATTGGTCCTTGGTACGACCAATGAACGGGTGTGTCACACACTGAAATCTACCGAGAATTGCGATCCGTCAGCCTGATCGCTAGACCGTGAGATTTTTACTTTTCTTTCGTGGCAGCGATCGATTCACAGGTGCCGCCTCCACGTCTCACCTTCGCCACACACATCTCGCCAGTTGCAAGTCACGTGGCAGTACGAAGTACACAGGGTAACGAACTGCCGCTCCGACATTGTCAGGGCGTACAGATTTCAGTCGCCACTTGCTCTCAGCTGCACCTATGTAGAGAAACGTCAGTAGATTTGATCAGTCAAAGTCTGCTCAGATAAATTCAGTTTGTCTTATCTACATTTTTTAGTGCCAGATACTTCACTCATGTATCACCTAGTTAAACTGTCTCTTCTACTCAGGATCCTTGCCAGTGTAGTCTTAAATCACCAGTTAGTTATTTACGGCATTCAATCAATATGCCCGACCGAGACTCGAACTCGGAACTTTTGCCTTTCGCGGGCAAGTGCTCTACCATCTGAGCTACCGAAGCACGACTCACGCCCGGTCATCACAGCTTTACTTCTGCCAGTATGTCGTCTCCTACCTTCCAAACTTTACAGAAGCTCTCCTCCGAACCTTGCAGAACTAGCACTCCTGAAAGAAAGGATACTGCGGAGACATGGCTTAGCCACAGCCTGGGGGATGATTCCAGAATGAGATTTTCACTCTGCAGCGGAGTGTGCGCTGATATGAAACTTCCTGGCAGATTAAAACTGTGTGTCCGACCGAGACTCGAACTGGGGACCTTTGCCTTTCGCGGGAAAGTGCTCTACCATCTGAGCTACCGAAGCACGACTCACGCCCGGTCCTCACAGCTTTACTTCTGCCAGTATCTCGTCTCCTACCTTCCAAACTCCGCTGCAGAGTGAAAATCTCATTCTGGAAACATCCCCCAGGCTGTGGCTAAGCCATGTCTCCGCAGTATCCTTTCTTTCAGGAGTGCTAGTTCGGCAAGGTTCGCAGGACAGCTTCTGTAAAGTTTGGAAGGTAGGAGACGAGATACTGGCAGAAGTAAAGCTTTGAGGACCGGGCGCGAGTCGTGCTTCGGTAGCTCAGATGGTAGAGCACTTGCCCGCGAAAGACAAAGGTCCCGAGTTCGAGTCTCGGTCGGACACACGGTTTTAATCTGCCAGGAAGTTTCATATCAGCGCACACTCCGCTGCAGAGTGAAAATCTCATTCTGGAATTCAATCAATAACTTGTTTATGATAATCTGTCTGTTTTGGAAAAATAAATGTTGTTAGTACAGTAACCTTTGCCTACATTCTCAATGATTTTATATAGTCTCTGGAGGCTCACCTTTCACAGTCACAAAGTAGTAGTGTCAGATTTTCTGTAGTAACTAAGTTAATACATAACGCTTTTTGAAACTTTCGTGGCTATTTTCTTTTGCATTTAAAAACAGAATATGAAGAGTTAAAACCTGTTCCACAAATAAACTGCAATTCAGTATTCGTAAAGCACTCAAGAAAGAAACTATGTGAATTTTTGTTAAGTACAGTTACGACACTAATAAAGCAATTCTGAATCTTAATTTTCCTCTTTATTCACCTGAAGTCTTTCAAAACCATTATGAGTCAGAGGTGGTAACTGTTTATACAACATTCTTTTTCTTGATAGGGTAGTATAAGAGTCCCCATCATTTAAATGGCCGATTGCGGGCAAACACCGTAAATGCCGGACATTTGGATCAAATTGCAGTATTTAACAGACAACAACACAAACTGTCGACGATAAGTAGGCCAATAAGGAAGTATGAAAAGTAGACCGTCTAACAATGCTTTCCACTGTTTTTCAAGGTAATTCAGTGAATTTTAATTAAGGTTTTGTAAAATCTATGTAGGTTTGGTCAATCTAATTTCTCCAGACACAAAAAAGGTACTGGTTCACCACAGACAGTACATAAAATCTCCACGGGATTCCCTCGGATGGCTTCAAAACTTGGAAAAAATTGGGGAAACCCGACATGTGGCAAACCTAAATAGGGGCCATCATATTTTCACGCTAACTAGTAGGAATTGGCTGTCTATTTCTTTTTTTGTAGTAAAACATTTAAAAAGTCTGCATTCACTAGGTGATTAACGCTCATTGGCATGGGCTTCATATGTTCTCGTTTAAGGCAAATATCATGTTTGATGTTGACACAATGGTCATCATCAGAGTGTTTCTTTGTTGTGCTCAAAAATGGCTCTGAGCACTATGGGACTTAACATCTGAGGTCATCCGTCCTCTAGAACTACTTAAACCTAAGTAACCTAAGGACATCATACACATTCATGCCCGAGGCAGGATTCGAACCTGCGACCGTAGTGGCCCCGCGGTTCCAGACTGTAGCGCCTAGAACCGCTCGGCCACCCCGGACGGCTGTTTCGTTAACATGACCTCTACAGTCAGCTATTAAAATTCTATTATTACTTTGTCTTTTTAAGTTCTGTAATTTACAGTTACATTTCGTTGCAGTCGTTGCAAAAAGACTCTGCAGGAAGTACGGTGTGGCTGAGGAACGGGCACAAAAAGAAGAAGTGTGACTTCAACGTTTCCGTCTGTTTCCTCCGCTGGCGTGCAAGAATGAGGCCCGCCGGAGCCTGAATGGAAGTTTCGAGGCCAGGGCGCGCAGCTTGCGGCGCCAAGTCCGGAAACTATCTCCGGAAGTTTCTTTGACGGGACGCAACTAACTCACGGCGCCGCCCCAACCCCCGCGCAGGCGCCGGAGCGTCTGGAAACTTTCACTTCATTACAGCCGAATCGACCTGCGAGTCCTCTATTATATCACGAGTAACGCCCTGTCCTCTGAATGGAACAGGTTAACTTATTTACTTCATTCTGAAATGGCAAGTGTAGATACTGAGGAAGCGGGCAAAGTGCCGTAAAAGCGAAACATTAACAACAAACTAATAGTGGAGCATACTTTTCGCCTCTTGGCCGTACACTACCTGATCAAAAGTATACGGACAGTCTTAGAGGTCACAAGAGGCGGAGCAGCCAGTTTAAAGGGAGCGTGAAGTAATGTGTTGTCGGTAGTAAAGCAGTAAAATCAGAATGAGTCGTCCAGGAGAACTCAGTTATTTCGAACTTGGACTAGTCATTGGATGTCACATGACTAATACGTCTAGCAGGGACATTTCAACCCTTCTGAAGCTGCCCGAGTCGATTGTTGGTGATGTGATTGTGAAGTGGAGACGCAAAGGAGCAATCGCACCTAAACGAAGACCTCAAGCATTGACAGACAGGGACCGTCAACACTGCGAAGGGTACTTGTAAAAAAAAAAAAAAAAAAAAAAAAAAAAAAAAAAAAAAAAAAAACATTTCTGGGTAAACAGTAAGATAGAATGAAATCGTAAGATCATCATGAAGAGGAAAATGAAAGAGGGATATAAATGGAGAGCTGATGTTTGGAGGAAGGGAGTGTGGCGGATTGGGGGAATGTGATTTGGCAGGTAAGCATTGTGAAGCTTCGTGTAAAAGAATAGGATCTGTGTGTGTATGTTGTAGGGTTCGATTTCGGTAAGAGTGGAGACGCTGCATTTGGTCGGCATTTAGATGACATACGAAATGAGCTGCCAGTGTGATTTCTTGGAAGATGTGAGGTCGGTGAAAAGGTGGACGTCTTGTGAGGACAGACCAGAAAAAACGTATTTTATCTTCAATAGTGGGTGACAGGATGTGGAAAGTTGTTTGAATGGAGTGTGGAGGGCCATGAATGTGGACAGTAGTTTTAGATTTTGTAGGAGGATGTGCGTTGCACTTGTAGGAGTATCTGCAGTGGGCCAAGAGAAAGAGATTACGTTGTGGTCGGGATTCCAGATTGGTATTAATTTTATGAGATGATGGGAATTTACAATGCAGACAGGTGGGTGAGTAACTATGTTTTAGGATTAGACAGTCGTTTGATTCAAGGAAATTTTGGTATTAGCATGCGTGGGCTCCGGTATCGCAAGGTTCTGCATACGGTCGATAGTGTCGAATGAGGATGCTATGTGTAATGAGACAATCAAAAATGATTCTCTGGAAACATAGGATGTTTCACGAACAACGCAAGCACTGTGTACGGTAACCAGTAAAGGGGATATGTATGTGGTGTCAGTTCTCTAGGACATGTCCGCCAAAAAGAACGCAAACCACATACAAACAGGCTCAACATTAATAAAACCGACAAAGTGCAGGGACAGATTCCTGACAGGAAATGGAGGAGGAAAGGTCCTACGAACATGGGTCCGGGAGTGCATCGTTGCCACGGTAGATGACCCTGGCCAATGAAAGTTCCTCTGACCAGGTGTCGCGTGTTATTTGTGCGCTGTCGGCTGTGTGATAGACACAGCGAACGGTAAGCAGCAGAATGGCCCGGTATTCTTCTCGGGAACAAGCCGAGGTGGAGTTTGTGTACGCTCAAGCAGATGGAAAGGGTCGAGATGCAGCACGTTGATACCAAAACAAGTACCCTTTGTGCCGTGGCTGCCTCATGCTATGCACTGGAGTAAACCTTCGTTGCGATTCTGTGTTTAGTCTCCGGCGGTTATCGTGATTATGCTGTTATCCTCTCCTTCCGCGGATGGCAGCAGCGGTGTGACTCGATATTCGCACCTTGGACTATATTTGACCTGGCGCTTGTAGTTTCCGGCTGGGCGGTGTGTGAACAGTCGGTCGGTTGGCGTGGAGCAGCGAGCAGCGAGGAATTCTCCGCGGTACGTAGTTTGGCAGCGGCCGCTGGCGGTCTCAACGCGGTGTCGGAGTGTGTGGTGCTGTTCCCATTGCTACGAGGTCCGTGGCTCACTGGTCCTGGACACGAAAGTTGAGTTTTGATTTAATCAACCGGGAAGTCAAGACTGTTCACATTATGTCGTTTGGCGTTCGTTGTCGGCTGCTGGGATATTCCCGCGAGCAACAACGTGCTTTTCAAGTTGGAAAATTCATGCCACCCGCCGGTGGAATTTCACTGTATTTGGTTATTTTAATTGAAGAGTACCAGCGGAATCTTCTGCCTTGTGGCCGTTAACGTTCCGGTTGCCTGCCCTGGCCGTTGACGTAAATTTCAGGCAGTGTAGTTTCCTCATCGTGTCTTGCTGTCCAGCACGATGTGTAGTTTGAGAATTCCATGTATGATTGGTTGTGGGCGCCAGTATCTTGTGTTGAACTCCCTGTTGTCCCCTGGTCGGGTGAGGTAGAAGTTATCCTGTCGGTGGGTCTGTAGACTGTCGGTCGGTTGGGTTGTCGTCGGATCGTGAATGGTTGGCCCGACTGCCTGTCTCACCTAAGCGAGCGTTTGTGTTTGAATTCCAGGCCGACCCTCGAACATCTGAACGCCCTTGGGTGTACTGCCTTTTTTTATTTGGTCTTGCTGTTTGTACTTTTATGGCTTCTAGCCGATTTTTTTAAAATCAGGTTTGTTTTGCCCTTAAAGCGTAAGATTCTTTAGGCTTCAGCCTAATTTAAAGAACTGTTTAAAGTAAGACTTTTGCATTTTAAAGGTTTTAATGTTGTTGAATTTTAAGTGTTGGGCTTTCAGCCAATTTTGAGTTTGAGTTGTTTTGCCCTTAAGGCCTTCAGCCTAAATGAAAGAACTGTTTCAAGTAAGACCTTTGGTATTTAAAAAAATTTAATGTTATGCAGTTTTAAGTGTTACGCCTTCAGCCGATTTGAATTTAACTTGTTTGCTCTTGAAGTGTCTGATTATTTGGGCCTACAGTCTAACTACAGAACTATTTTAAGACAAGGCATTGCCTTTTAAAATTCTGTTTTGGGTGAGTTTTGCTTAATTAAGAACGGCTTTACGTAAGGTCCTTGTTATTTTAGAAAAAAATTTAATGTTGTTTAGCCTTAAGCGTTGGGCTTTCAGCCGATTTTGAATTCAAATTGTTTGCTCAGAAAATCTCAGATTCTTGGGGCCTTCAGCCTAAATAAAGAAGTTGTAAGATAAGGCTTGCCTTTTAAATTTCTGATTATGCTTGCGTTTTAAGTTATTGGTCTTCAGTCGTTTTTAAATTACAGTGATTTTCAGCCAGTAATTAAGTCCCAAAGATTAAAGCTGTGTGTTTTTAAAAAAATTTTTTTTGTCTCTTGTAACGTTTGAACAAATAATAAAGTTGTTTGTTGGAGTGTAACTGACAGCCCCTTATTTTGACCCCTTTCCACAATTTAAATTACCTGTCCTGTCCTGCCCTGCAGGTTAATCCGGGCGTCTCACCCTTACAGACACCAACCACATCACACATTTCAAGCCCTTTTAGGGCGTTTGTGTGATAATGGGTCCTTTCAGACAGACGAACGTGCAAGGAGGCGGCAGAATGTGCGTACACCAGATTTGCAGGCCAGAGTTCTACATTATATTGAGATAAACCCTAGTACAAGCTCCAGGCGAATGGACCGCCAACATGGTATAAGCCAAAGTACGATTATGTGTATCCTGTATCGGTTATGAAAACAAACACTCGAAACCGACGTTTCACGACAATTAATCTATAAAAACACACCAAATGTCAGAAAGAAAGCGTGTAAACCGTCTGATGATGTATCACAACGATTCGAAACCGGTAACGGTTTCCTTTGAATAAAGGAACTCAAAGTAAATTTGTTGCTGGTTGCTGTCCTAACACCATCAATTCATAAGTAGTTATGGAGGCGGGTAATGAAAACAACCCGAATAAAGAACTAATTGTACAGTATTAAGAAGACACTAATTAGAATAATATTAACATAATACAAAACAGAAGAAGAATGACTAGGCACCTGATATGACACGAAGATTTCCTAAGCAACTTCGTCAAAGGAAACATTTTGGGAATAAAATCTTGCAGCAGGCCGAGAATATTAATGCTGCAGAGTAAATGAGAAAAATGCATACGTCTGTAAGGTATTGCCTTTAGTGGCTGATAATGATGATTCACGAATGGGGCCAATAAACCAAATAATAATTTACGAATGGGGTCAGACGATATTTCTTCACGAGTGATCTCGTATGTGATAATAATAATAATAATAATAATAATAATAACATCCGCAACTACAACGCAAGGGACTTCTGCAAGACGTTTGTAGGGCACATCCGAGGACAAACAACACCGAACCTCTGCTTTAGAAATAGTGACGGAAAACTGACGGATAAGGAGAACTGCAAGGTGCTGGTGCGGTACTTCTCAGAACTTCTCAATTGCCCAGAATCTAAAGAGAGATTCCCAGACGAAGAACCCACAGGCAGACACACAGTCACTACCACCGACACAAGAGGAAGTCCACAGGCACATCCTCAGCCTAAAAAAAACAGGACATCTGGTGAAGACGGCATAGTGGTCAAACTACCGAAAAACCTCGGACCAAACTCACTTAGCAAAATCACACAGGTCATCACAGACTTATGGACGACAGAAAAGTTGCCAGACGACTGGAAATTAGCATTGATCCACCCTCTGCACAGAAAGGTGACTCCACAGGTGTGAACAATTACAAGGGCATACAAGTTATTATCAGCGTGCCTACTCCAAAAGACTCGGAGTCAACTGGAACATACGATCGGCGAGTACCAGACGGGCTTCCGCCCTGGTTGCTCCTGTGCAGATCAAATATTCAGTCTGAAGACTACCCTGAAAATCAAGCCCTCAGGAACACTCCAGTCATATGTGCTGGATGAGGTCATCAAGGAATGGGAGAAAGAGCTGTAAATACAAGGCCACCAGAAGCCAGTGTGACTCGGATGACCCAAGGAAAACCTGGAGGTTGGTTGTCTAGCCTTCGCAGACGATCTGGCACTATTCACAGATAACGAAACTACAGCAGTCACACAGACAGAAGTATCAAAGAGTGCGCAGGAAAAGGCTACAGATCTCCTTTCTGGAAACTGATTTCTTTTTCACGAAACTAAACATACCAAATTTGAACACAAAGTATGGCAAGATAAACAGTGTCACACACTTTAAGTACCTAGGTGAAGTGCTCGAACCGACAGGAAAGGAGAAAATTGCCCAGAACGCTAGGTTAAATGAAGAAAGCTATGTGCATAACACAGGGTGTTTACAACAAGAAATGTCTGTCCACCTACGCCAAAATTCGTAACTACCACACTGTAATCAAACTTGGGGTGCTATATGTCAGTGAGATACTAATGTTACAAACATCCGGCCGGTGTGGCCAAGCGGTTCTAGGCGCTACAGTCTGGATCCGCAGGTTCGAATCCTGCCTCGGGCATGGATGTGTGTGGTGTCCTTAGGTTAGTTAGGTTTAAGTAGTTCTAAGTTCTAGGGGACTGATGACCTCAGCAGTTGAGTCCCATAGTGCTCAGAGCCATTTGAACCATTTTTTTGTTACAAAGAAAGGACGACTTTGAGAACGTTCTCATACATGAAAGAAAAATTATTAGGAAAATTATTGCACCAAAATTCACGGACGTGGGAATAGGCTTCATTCCAAGTACACCACACGGAAGTTCTCCAGCATCGCAGCTGACTAAACTTTTATGGACACATAAGGAGACTCCCACAGACCAGACTCACCAACAGAATCCTCAGGTACATCCAAGGACTCAGGACCACTACACCCTGGATGACATAAGTCAAAACTGATCTGGAAAGAGTTCAGATTGATTCAGCGGACGTCATGGACAAAGGCGTCTATAGACACAAGGTGTACAAGTGGGAAGTGATGTCAGAGAAAACAGCACCTAAGGCCCAAATGGAAAAGTGGACTGAAGAAAGGAATAGAGCCTTTAGTGAACGAATGAAGGAGTACTGGGAGAACAGGAAGAACAAGTAGTCATGAATGTTTCGCGTGGTCTGATAAAAGGCCTGTAACGTGTGTAATAATAATAAACATGTGAAGTGTTCGTAAAAAAGCGAGGTAACAAATGAGATTTTTGCGATATAACATGTAGGTGATAGCTGGCTGAAATATGTATGATGATGGTGATGATGATGATGACGCTCGTACTCCTAGTTCTTGAATACGGTAATGCTGCTCTTCAGGGACTTTCGAATGAGAACTTAAGCCGCATCGAAATGGCGATGAACGCTTGTGTGCGATACATTTGTTTCGTTCGGTATTTCTTCCATATCACTCCTGCCTTCGAACAATAATCATGTCTAAAGGCAGATCAACGTGGAGATTATTACACTCTCTGTTTTTTCTACCATCTACTCTGCAGCCTCTCTTGTCTTCAACTAACACTGCTATCTGAACAGAGTTGCAGAAATGTCCGTTCCCAACACAGCCACTACATAAAATGGCCAATTTCTCAAAATCGTTTCCTTTATTAGGAACCCGACTCTGGAGCTATCTTCTTCGAAATATCAGAGAAATTAACTCCTTTCCAGTTTCAAAAGGCGGTTAATGTTCCACCTATCACAAATGTGTTTCATATACTTGTATGTAGTTCAATCAAGTCAACTACATCCCCTCCTCCATCGATCTTTCCCTTCCTTCATATGATGACTCCATTTAATTCTTGAATTTTTTATTACTTTGCTGTACTGAGGCCTTAAACGATTTTCAAGTTCCCTGCTATAGTGCATAAATAAACAAACATTCCGCAGTTGAAAACAGCTTCGTGTAATTTAAGGAAGCCATGACAACTACGGATCCGACTTCAAACAATATCTGTCTCTTCGCCCATGTCTATACAGGGTGCTACAAAAAGGTACGGCCAAACTTTCAGGAAACATTCCTCACACACAAATAAAGAAAGATGTTATGTGGACATGTGTCCGGAAACGCTTAATTTCCATGTTAGAGCTCATTTTAGTTTCGTCAGTATGTACTGTACTTCCTCGATTCACCGCCAGTTGGCCCAATTGAAGGAAGGTAATGTTGACTTCGGTGCTTATGTTGACATGGGACTCATTGCTCTACAGTACTAGCATCAAGCACATCAGTACGTAGCATCAACAGGTTAGTGTTCATCACGAACGTGGTTTTGCAGTCAGTGCAAGGTTTACAAATGCGGAGTTGGCAGATGCCCATTTGATGTATGGATTAGCACGGGGTAATAGCCGTGGCGCCGTACGTTTGTATCGAGACAGATTTCCAGAACGAAGGTGTCCCGACAGGAAGACGTTTGAAGCAATTGATCGGCGTCTTAGGGAGCACGGAACATTCCAGCCTATGACTCGCGACTGGGGAAGACCTAGAACGACGAGGACACCTGCAATGGACGAGGCAATTCTTCGTGCAGCTGACGATAACCCTAATGTCAGCGTCAGAGAAGTTGCTGCCGTACAAGGTAACGTTGACCACCTCACTGTATGGAGAGTGCTACGGGAGAACCAGTTGTTGCCGTACATGTACAGAGATGGCTTGAAGACTGCAATTTGATCACGCTAAATAAGACAATACAGTTGATCCCTCCGCACATCAGCCAGGTCGTGCGTGCAGCTGCCCCGCCAGGAGGACGTTTCTAAACAGTTTTCAGCAACATAGAGATACACTATGTGATCGAAAGTATCCGGACACCCCCAAAACATACGTTTTTCGTATTAAGTGCATTGTGCTTCCACCTACTGCCAGGTACTCCATATCAGTGACCTCAGTAGTCATTATCCTCGTGAGAGAGCAGATTGGGGCGCTCCGCTGAACTCACGAACTTCGGACGTCAGGTGGTTGGGTGTCAGTTTTGTCATACGTCTGTACGCTAGATTTCCAATCTCCTAAACATCCCTAGGTCCACTGCTTCCAATGCGTTAGTGAAGTGGAAACGTGACGGGATACGTACAGCACAAAAGCGTACAGGCCGACCTCGTCTGTTAATGGACAGAGACTGCCGACAGTTGAAAAGGGTCGTAATGTGTAATAGGCAGATACCTATCCAGACCATCACACAGGAATTCCAAACTGCATCAGGATCCACTGCAAGTAACATGCCAGTTAGGCGGGAGGTGATAAAACTTGGATCTCATGGTCGAGCGGCTACTCATAAGCCACACATCACGCCGGTAAATTCCAAACGACGCCTCTCTTGGTGTAAGGAGCGTAAACATTGGACGATTGAACAGTGGAAAAACGTTGTGTGGAGTGACGAATCACGGTACTCAATGGGGCGATCCGGTGGCAGGGTGTGGGTATGGCGAATGCCCGGTGAACGTCATCTGCCAGCGTGTGTAGTGCCAACAGTAAAATTCGGGGACGGGGGTGTTATGGTGTGGTCGTGTTTTTCATGGAGGGGGCTTGCGCCCTGTGTTTTGTGTGGCACTATCACGGCACAGGCCTACGTTGATGTTTTAAGCACCTTCTTACTTCCCACTGTTAAAGAGCAATTCGGGGATGGCGACTGCATCTTCTTTTGTCTCGTTTGTTAGATCATATCCTGGGCGACTTGAAGTTTTCTTGTGTCTTTAATTACCTTGATGATGTTGTCATTTTTACTCAGTCATTTGCGGACCATATTTTCCATCTCCTTGTGGTCCTCTCCAAGTTTCGGGATGCGGGGTTGACCGTTAAAGCGTCCAATGTTACACTTGCTAGGAAACAGGTGTCCTTTCTGGGCTATTTAATTTCCGGAGACTGCATTAGGATTGACTAGGAACGAACTAAGGTGCTGAAGAAATTTCCTCAATCTCGAAATACGAAGGAGATAGCCAGATTTATTGGGATGAATTATTTTCGCCCTTTTTGATCCTGATTTTGCCCATAAGACCGCTCCCCTGAATAAACTACGTAGGAAGGAAGAGAAATTTGTCTGGGGTTAGAGCCACCAGGCGGGTTTTGAAGCTATCACGACCATTATCACCGACCTGTCTGTCTTACAAGGGGAGGCCGCCAATTGTGAAATTCAGATTCGATTCATACTGCGCATATTAAAAGCTCATGGCCAGAGGTGCAATGTGGCAAAGCACCAAGATGCACTTCTCAGCCGTTGTCGAGAAAATCGACAGTTAAAAGAAACCGTTGCGGTCGAATACTCTCTACGATTAATAGTTTTCCACAGCGTCGTGGCGCAGCGGTAAGCGCTCGGGATCGTAATCCATAGGTCGCCGGATCGAATCTCGCGCCATGCAATTTTTTTATTAGTATTTTTTTTGTAATTCAAATATATATATATATATATATATATATATATATATATATATATATATATATATATATATATATATAAAATTCCCGGCAATCAGTTGCAACAATTATGCATATAATAAGTTGTTGAAAGTCGTTTGTCGTGGAAAAACTGGCGACTTCGAACATGATTATGTTTTCCGCGAACAAAGTTGTATTTCACAAATGTTATTAATTGTCTTATTGTCTTCATAATATTTACCACGTATAGTTAACGGAAGACGTAGAAACGATATTCCGAAGCGAATACGTATAGTGTAAGTCAAACGTTCGAATTAGAATAGAGACCCCACGATATATATATATATATATATATATATATATATATATATATATATATATATATATATATTACAAAAAACAAATACTAAAAAAAAAAAAGTTGCATAGCGCGAGATTCGATCCGGCGACCTTCGGATTACGAACCCGAGCGCTTACCCTTGCGCCACGACGCTGTGGAAAATTATTAATCGTAGAGAGTATTTCACCGCAACGGTTTCTTTTAACTGTCGATTTTCTCGACAACGGCTGAGAAGTGCATCTTGGTGCTTTGCCACATTACACCTCTGACCATGAGCTTTTATTATGCGCAGTATGAATCGAATCTGAATTTCACAATTGGCGGCCTCTCCTTGTTAGCCGTCCCGGATTTTGGCAAAATATTTATCGTTCAAACTGATGCTACCAATGGCCGTATTGCTCCAGTGTTGTTGGAGGAGGACCAAGGCGTAAGACTGCTATTAGCTTTCGCTTCTAGAAGATTGGCTGGTCCCGAGATGGATTACTCCGTTTATGAGTGCAAGCTATGCTTTTCGCCTTAGAGAAGTTTCAGTTCTATCTTGAGCATAGGGAGATTGATATGGAGACCGACAAACAGGCCCTAAGTTGGGTATTGGCCCGACCCAGGAAAACTGGTAGGATTTCGAGGTGGGCCGTCCGCATCTCCGGGTTTTATTTCAAGGTGCGACATATAAAAGGATCTTACAACGTCTGCATCCACAGGATTACTCTCCTATTCACAATAAAGTGCTTGGCAGAGGGTTCAATGAACAACCTTCATGCTGTCTCTCTACCGTTCCACTCTCGAACGGCGCGCGAGAAAACGGTCACTTAAATTTTTCCGTGCGAACCCTGATTTCTCTTATTTTATCGTGATGATCATTTCTCCCCATGTAGGTGGGTACCAACAGAATGTTTTCGCAATCGGTGGAGAAAACTAGTGATTGAATATTAATGAGAAGATCCCGTCGCAACTAAAAACGCCTTTGTTTTAATGATCGTCACTCCAATTCATTTATCATGTCTGTGGCAATCTCTCCCCTGTTTCGCGATAATACAAAACGAGCTACCCTTCTTTGAACTTTTTCGATGTCATCAGTCAGTCCCATCTGATGCGGATCCCACACCGCACAGCAATACTCCAGAATGGGGCGGACAAGCGTGGTGTAAGCAGTTTCTTTAGTAGACCTGTTGTACCTTCTAAGTGTTCTGCCAATGAATCGCAGTCTTTGGTTTGCTCTATTCACAAGATTATCTATGTGATCATTCCAATTTAGGTTATTTGTAATTGTAACCCATAAGTATTTAGTTGAATTTACAGCCTTCACACTTGTGTGACTTATCGCGTAATCGAAATTTCTTTTAGTACGCATGTGAATAACCTCACACTTTCCTTTATTCAGGGTCAATTGTCAATTTTCGCACCATACAGATATCTTATTTAAATCATTTTGCGATTCCTTTTAGAAGGCGGTAAATGACAGCATCATCTGCAAACAGTCTAAGAAGGCTACTCAGATGGTCTCCTATGTCGTTAATATAGATCAGGAACAACAGAGGGTCTTTAACACTTCCTCGGGGAACGCCGGATATTACTTCTGTTTTACTCGATGACTTTCCGCCTATTACTACGAACTGTGACCTTCCTGATAGGAAATCACGAATCCAGTAGCACAACTCAGGCGATACTCTATAGGCATGCGGTTTGTTTAGAAGGCGTTTGTGAGGAACGGTGTCGAAAGCCTTCTGGAAATCTAAAAATATGGAATCAATTTGACATCCCCTGTCGATAGCACTCTTTACTTCATGGGTATAAAGAGCTCGTTGGGTTTCACAAGAACGATATTTTCTGAATCCTTGCTATGTGAGGATAAATCGTTTCCTTCGAGGTACTTCGTATGTTTGAGCACAGTATATGTTAAAAAACTCTACTGTAAATCGACGCTAGTGATAGCGGCCTCTAATTCAGTGGATTACCCGTACTTCCGTTTTCGGGTATTGGTGCGACTTGAGCAATTTTCCAGTCTTTCAGTCGCATGCTTTTTTCGTCGCTGACGCCCTCAGTCGCAGTTTCAGGAGAGGGACACTGTTGCGGAAAATGGCGTTAAAGAGTCTCACCCGGTTGTGAGTGCCGTTTTAGTTGAAGTTCCCTAGTCGTTTGTGGGCCTTAAAACCAAACGGGATCAAGATCCGTTGTGGGATCCATTTAGAAAGCAACTCTTATCCGGTGGAAGGGTTAGCGACTACTCCATTAGGAATGTTATACTAGGTAAACGAGTTAACAAAACCGGGGACTTTAAAATTTGTTTGCCTCAGGAGCTAGTGCCTCCCGTTTTCCATTATTTTCATAATTCTGCAGTGGGAAGATATCAGGGCTTCTATAAAACCATGGAAAAGTGTAAGGTTCATCTCACTTGGTCCACATTCTTAAGGATATCAGGCGATTGGTGGGTGAGTGTGAAGCCTGTAAGAAGTAATAGTCCTCTGAAGGAATTGTTACAATACGACCGCGAGGAGTACCCTGTGGACAAACTGTTTATCGATTACGTAGGGCCCCCTCCTCGTACCAAGAGGGGGAACCGATATATTCTGGTGGTTGTTGACGCGTTTTTCAGAGTTTTTTGGTTAATCCTAATCACGGCGGCCATTATCATTGCACATCTGACCAACGTCTTCGACTAGTTTGGACCCCCTAAGGCTCTTATTAGCGATAACGCTTCGACGTTTGATTCCGAAAAGTTTAAGCAGTTTTGCTTTCATAACGCTGTTAAGCACCTAACCAAAACGCCATATTATCCCCAGGCATCTCCCCGAGGGGGTGAATCGCAACCAGTCAGCTTTGATCATTTACCATCATAAGTCTCCGAGTAACAGGGATACCACCTCGATTGGCTCAGACTCGCATTTAACACAGCGCAGTACGAAGCATTCGAGGCAGTTTCTGCGTCTCTCGTTTGAGTGTCCCATCAATTCCGTCCATCTTGTGGGATATCGACGACCTCCTGCCTTCGTCCGTTACTCCTGAAAATTTTAGGGAAAATTGGGAACCTGTCAGGAATAACATTAGGTTAGCCCACCGCCACCAGGCATGGCGATATAATAGGAGCAGACGCCCCTTTCAAAGACAGATTGGAGATGTGCCGTTCGGGTGAGGGGTAGTTCCATGCTCGGGAAGCTCACTCCTCGTTCCATAGGCCAATGCTCTATCATCAAGTTCTGGGTCCGGTTAACTAGCTTGTCAGGCATCTGGCCACTGGTAAGGTCCTCTGGGTGCACCTTAATCAGCTTAAGCCCGTTAATTAACCTTCCCCTTCTATCATAGGTTGGACCGGGGTCCATTGGTTTAAGGGGGGGGGGGGGAGGTTGAGCCATGACGGAGTTGCAGGCGACTCCTTTCGAATTCTTGCGGCACTAGCTCGATATGTCGAGTGTTGTCCTCTCTGCTCGAGGTTGTTGATGTGGTCGGGGCGTCTTGTGGTGTGGCGAGTCGGTGAGTAGCAAGGGAGCGAGGTGGACGGTGTGAGAGGTCCGCCCGGCAAGTAAGGCCAGCACTTGCGCAAGCGTCTTGGGCGCAGAGTCCGGCAAATGGTTCCTGGGCATATTTGTAGGCCGATTTGAATCCGTGCCGTCTTCGTGCGTAGCCTGGCCAGCCAGCTCTGTGACGTGGCACACCAATGAGAGAGTTGAAGCCAGTTTCGCTGTGCTGAATGCTGGGCCATCTTTGGAACCGGCAAGCTTCAGCCTCGATTCGTGAACTTGAGTTAAGTTTTGGATTTCGAGGTCTTCACTGTTATTTTCTTATTGACACCTATAGGTCTTTTGCGATCATTGCGATTTCTTAGCTGATCTGTTTCACCACCAGTTGTTGCTTGAATTGTGGCTGTTGTTTGCTTTTCCTGAGTCGATACTGACTTGGTTGTTTGTTGAAGGATATTTAAACTGTGTGAGTCGGAGCGATGACGTGTTTCTTCTATGCTGTGGGCGGACCCATATTCTCTCCCTCGCCTCCCCCCCTCCCCCCCCCCCATACACATCCCTGTTATCACTGAAGGTCTGCCTGTTTTGCGTATGGTAATTTCACTTAACTGAAGCTGATACTACTGAAGGCTTGCCTGTTCCTTTTTAATTAAGTTAAGAGCTATTCCATAATTTGAATTAGCTGAAACTCTTATTAATCAAGGCCTACCTGTTTTTATTGCCCTATTATTAACCTGATAACTTACTCAATCTGTGTTGTAATTAACTGAAATTGTGACTGTCAAAAGCCTACCTGTTTCAGAGGTACTTTGTGTCAATAAGGCAGTAGACGGGAATGACACATGTCGGTGCACGGGCCGTAACCTTTCGCCTTACATCCCTTTATCGATAATTGTAGGTTTCACTTAGCACATTAGTTGTCGGAGTGTGTGTCTAAGCTGGAAAAGCCGAAGAACATATTTGTCTACCGTTACTCATGTTGCAGTTGTTTACATTCTGTATCCTTTACATTGTTTCATTCTGTTTTCTGACAAAATAAACGCAACTTTGCAAAATTTCTGTCTGTTGCTTTCATTTCGGACGCCAGTGTAGTTGACCGCATCTCGTGGTCGTGCGGTAGCGTTCTCGCTTCCCACGCCCGGGTTCCCGGATTCGATTCCCGGCGGGGTCTGGGATTTTCTCTGCCTCGTGATGGCTGGGTGTTGTGTGATGTCCTTAGGTTAGTTAGGTTTAAGTAGTTCTAAGTTCTAGGGGACTGATGACCATAGATGTTAAGTCCCATAGTGCTCAGAGCCATTTGAACCATTTTTGAACCAGTGTAGTTGCGAGGACATTCATCCAAATGTATATTGTAATTGATTCTTGTTTTGTAAATAAAACTGCCTTTTCCTGCTTCTAGTTACTTTATTTATCCCATACGCGTTTCGCCTTCTCCTGTTCTAAGGCATCATCATTGGGATCTATGATGATACAATTTTGTTAGTTATAGATTATCATACAGTTCACTTCGCGATTTTTTGTAAAAAAAAATTTGTTGCTTACTATTTGCTGATCTGCGTTTCCTCACATCTGGTCTGGAGGTCGCACTACAATTTTTATCACTACCACATAATCACATATTTGTGTTCTCGACTTCCCCACGCTGTTCACCATGTTTCTCACTCTTTTTTGTGGTGGACTATTTTTCTTTTGTTACTCGATACAACTATTTCGTCGTACACTACTTTTCACAGCGTAAATATTGCGACTCCATTACGTATTTCATCTTCTTTGGTATGTTTTCCAAATTGTTGCCAACCTAACGAAGTATATGTTCAAGACTAAATTCTATTTATGATGTTTATACCGTGTGTGTGTGTGTGCGTGTGTGTGTGTGTGTGTGTGTATGAGTTGGGGAGAGAGGGGGATAGAGCCGACGAGTTTTTTTTTTTTTTTTTACTATCTGTTAGCGAATGGTTGAAAACTTTGGTGGCATCTGATCTGACTTTTCATTTCAGTATTCTATGGAGGGGTTTATGGATGAGTGAGTGTAAAGATGTTGGGTTCTGTTATTACTACAATGGACAGTATTAATACTTTTTGCGAACGTTATTCTATTATTTTATCTATTAGTGTAAATAATGATTTGTTTGTCATGTGTACTTGGTCATTCAACAGGATTTTCCACTCTCTTTTGGTTTTTTGTATGTGGTAATTTTCTTGCATGGTCAAGAGGTGTTTTTAATTGTTGATTCTAATTATTTTCATGTCATCTTGTCTAGTTGTTGGTTTGTGGTCATTTTCTCTTAGGTGTTCTGCAAATGTGGAGTGGTTTGTCCCATATTTCCAGGCTCTCATGTGTTCCTTGTATCTGACATCAACTCTTGCTGCGGAGGATGGCCACACAAACAAACGTGTTATTGTAATTGAATTTCTTTTTGTTAATAAAGTTATTCTTTTAAAAGTATTTTCGATCACTCCTCGGTGAAGGATACGTTAAATAATAATACGTCTTCTAATGTTGGTAAAAAAGGAACGGACGAGAATAGCGCGAGGTGACAAGAGAGGATGTGAGTGGGTGAAGATCCTGTGAGGAAACGGGTAATTAGGTGAGCAGACGGGGGTTGCTACAGCGAAATCGGAACATTTCATCCCCGGCTGAGGCGGCGGCAGGCCTTGATGGCGACCGAGATTAGGTGGCGGCTGCGCCGTCGGCAAATTGGTGCCCGGATGAGGAGGCGCTGGGCGCTGAGCTCGCAGGGGAAGGCCGGGCCGCGGAGGGGCGAGGCCACCCAATTAGGCCCTGCTCTGCTCTACTCTGCTCTCCGCCCCTTCCACTCTTCTCCACCTGTCTTTTTCCCTCCTCTTCTCTCCTATCCTCCCCGGATGCATCCTCCAAAGAGCCTCGCACGTGCAGGCACGTGCAGGCATCCAAAACATTTCCTAACGTAATCAAATCAAACTATATGGTTCCAGAGACGTTTTCAAGTCTCGAAGATCTATGAGGTATTATGCAGACCGAAGCGACGAATGAAAATTTGTACCAAGACTGGAGTTCGAACCCAGGTCTCCAGCTCACTAGCCAGATACACTAACCACTACGACACTTAGCAGAGTGGCTTTGCACTACTACTGTAGCATGTCTCCCTCCTCAATTCAAATTTCCGTTCACGCCTCAGACCACTTGGTATCCCTCCTAAACTCGATAGCATTGCAGAGACCCTCCAGCTGTATTGGAATGGTACAAATGGTTCAAATGGCTCTGAGCACTATGGGACTTAACAGCTGAGGTCATCAGTCCCCTAGAACTTAGAACTACCTAAACCTAACTAACCTAAGGACATCACACACATCCATGCCCGAGGCAGGATTCGAACCTGCGACCGTAGCGGTCGCGTGGTTCCAGACTGAAACGCCTAGAACCGCTCGGCCACTCCGGCCGGCGTATTGGAATGGCATCTCAGCATTGAAAGAAGCGTGGAATCCTGCCTTCACCCTGGCATAGGTGTGTTTTTTTAATCAGCCTAAAACTATGTACTTGCAGAGACCTTTTCAGGTCTATCTATGATGTATACTAGGTGGTCCATTGATCGTGACCGGGCCAAATGTCTCAAGAAATAAGCGTCGAACGAAAAAAACTACAAAAAACGAAACTTGTCTAGCTTGAAGGTGGAAACCAGATGGCGCTATGGTTGGCCCGCTAGATGGCGCTGCCGTAGGTCAAATGGATATCAACTGCGTTTTTTTAAATAGGAACCCCCATTTTTATTGCATATTCGTGTAGTACGTAAAGAAATATGAATGTTGAATATCGTCTTGATGTATCCCTATTGTGATCAAAATGCCCAATTACTAAATTGTGATCTAAGTGTATAACTGCTTCTGGGTATGCCTTACAATCTAATATCTGATTTCGTAATCACTGCCTGACCATATGGAAATCTAATTGGAATCTTCCCATATCTCGAGGCCTTTTCCAAGTATACCACCTTCTTTTGTGATTCCTGAACAGAGTATTCATTGTCATTACCTGAAAGATATTGCGGAACTCCATCAGTCTTTCTTGTCCCTCATTCCTCCTACGAAGCCCATATACTCCTGTAACCTTTTCTTCTACTCCTTCCACTACAGCAGCATTCCCATCTTACATTACTTTCGGATTTTCATCTCCCTTTACGCACTGAATACCCCGTTCAATATCCTCATATACTTTCTCTATCTCTTGATCATCAGCTTCAGCTTGCGACCTTGGCAGGTGTACCTGAACTGTTGTTGTGCGTGTTGGCTTGTTATCGATTCTGATGAGAACAATCCTGCCACCGAACAGTTCACAGTAACTCACTCTCTGCCTCACCTCCCTATACATAACGAATCCTACTTCCGTTATACCATTTTCTGCTGATGTTGATATTACCCTATACTCATCTGACCAGAAATCCTTATCTTCCTTCCTTTCCACTTGACTGCCCCCTTCTGTATCTAGATTATGTCTTAGTATTTCCCTTTCCAGATTTTCTAGCTTTCTTACCAAATTAAAACGTTTGACATTTCACGCTCCGACTCGCGGAATGTTATCCTTTCGGTGGTTATCCAATCTTTGTCTCACGGTCATCTCCTCCTTGGGAGTCCCCTCCGAGAGATCCGAATGGGCGGCTAGTCAGCAATCTTTTACCAATGGTGACATCATCATGACGCTTGTTTGGGATAGTTGGTTATCGAACCAGGGTATTATTATGTGGACCAGGTGAAAAGGTCACCCACCCGCGGCGGGAGTGGTGTGATACTTCAGCGGTTTCAAACGTAACCCCGCCCTCCTCCCACCCCGCCGTATTTCAGCTCCATACAATAATGAGTTATACTGCATACTAAGCTCTGGCGATTTGACTGTCCTGTGATCACGCACAGTACACACGATAAACCCAGTAACAGCTCATACTTTTACCTGACTTGCTACAGGCCGGCCGGTGTGGGCGTGCGGTTCTAGGCGCCTCAGTCTGGAACTGTGTGACCGCTACGGTCGCAGGTTCGAATCCTGCCTCGGGCATGGATGCGTGCGATGTCCTTAGGTTAGTTAGGTTTAAGTCGTTCTAAGTTCTAGGGGACTGATGCCGCAGATGTTAAGTCCCATAGTGCTCAGAGCCACTTTTGAACTTTATACAGTAAGCATTGTCTGGAGTGTAATTCAGCAACATTGATTAGCTTACTGAACCCTCCCATTCCGAGAGGTACTTGTTCGAGTTTCTACTTTCAGTTAGAAAGTGCACAAAACAACTTGAACTATACCTGCACAGACGATCGATGTGGAGAGGAGGACCAAGATGTGCTGGATGAGGGGGGCAGGGGGGAGGAGAACTCCGTTGTGAACGACCGCCGAACAGTTCAAAGGCTGTATCTATGCACAAATTATGTGTCATATAACTTGTAAGCTATATCTACCTAGTCCGTAAACGACCATATTAACAAGTTTTCTCAGCAGTACCAATAATTCGACAAATATAAATGTACAAATCAGTATTTTCCACCAAAACGAAATAGTCATGTAAACAAAAGAAGCAAGGTTCGTGTAAAACAAAGGACGTGTGTAACCAGTGCAGCAATACTACCAAAAATTTAAAAAAATTTCTTCCTTCGTTCACATCTTTGCAACACAGTGAAGCCTTGGAATGTACTTGCAGCTATGATTCCCCATTCCCTGTTTCTTCTCTTTATCGAGTAGTCAGAATAGCTAGCAGTTGCCGCAACCTGTTGAGGCACAGTTTTTAAAGAGATTGTTGGTTCTTCATATGCATTTTCCGGAAAAAATGTAATAAATTCAAAGAAAGTTTATGATATAAAGCTTTTTATTTCCTTGAATGCGTGTATGCGCACTGGATTACTAGTTTAAACAGCATGTAAGTTGGCTTCCTCCTCCACCAACTCAAATACTTTAGATTTTCGTTACCAGAATGCAGACTGTGGTCCCAGAATGGTGTTGGGAGCGGCGCAACAGAGGGTGTGGACCTGTTGAAATCGAAACGGACTCATCTTCATTTCATGACCTGTGCTCTGTGGATCTGAAGATGGCAGCTTGGTCCTGTAGAAACTAGTAATCCAGTGCAAAGATACGCGATCAGAGCAATAGAAAACTTCGTATCAGAAGCTTTCTTTACTGGATTAATTGACCGCTGTCCAGCCGACAGTGTCAGATATTTATAAAAATTTAATAGCATTGCATGTAACATACATGCCTGAATACGAAGAACTTTCCCTGAACCTCTGAGGCGCGAAAAATGTGGTGCTATTCTATGTTATAAAGAGACAGCAATCAGCACAATAGAGTTGTGGGGATGGAATGGCCCAGTGCCCGTGAAGAGAATGCCTTTCTACGTCGGTGGCACGTTAGTTCTCTCCACGTATGTTAATCTTGACAAAGAGGGCATTCTTACGTGATTGCAGTACACAGTGGACGGAAAGTTTCTCCCTTTTTTTTATTAACAGCGTCACCGAGTTTTAAAGCTCTGTGGAGATGGTACCATTTTGCATCGAAAGATAGTGTTGGTTGTATGAACTTCCTCATTACGTGGTGAATCACAGTGAACAAACTGCCACAGTTATTTGTCTGTTGCAGGCAAGTGTTTCTCTGGAGGGTACTTCTTAGCACATCATTTTCATAAATTTAACACACCTGTGCTTGGTACGTTAGCAAAATTCGTCATTCACTAATTTTTTTACATATTCTTGTGTTTTCAGCTACTGCAAAAACAGAAAGATAAATTAATTTTATCTTTAAATTTTAAATAGGAAGATAAAAAGAGTGTTGTAAAAGTTAAATTTTCTTCGGTTTAATGGATTTATACATTTCTTATTTAAATTAATTTTACCTTTATAATGCTCTGTGGTTATTTGCGTTTTACATTTTTAAGGGTGTCATTGAAAAATGGGACCAAAGCGTGAACATTTTCGTTCCGAGATTCATGGCCTGCATGCAGGCATATCTAACACGAAAATTGCTCAAATATTGGGTATTGATCTAAAATGCCTTATACTTTGGATTAATTGAGGTGATGGTGATGTGAGCCACAGATACAGCTTTGGACGACCAACAGAACTCACACCAAACACTAAAAATAAGATGTATGATAAAGAATAAAATTGACGCGGTACTCGGGCAGCTGACAGACGTCTCAGATGACTTCCAGCAAAGACAATAGACCCTCTGTAGGACAACTGTGAAAGACTTTATTCATAGACAATTCTGAGAACCAACCAACACTACCCCCACCGTTAGAAAAAATATTGTTGATCGTCAGGCGTTTTGCGAGAGAATAATGTATGAAGGTTCTTCGTTGCCAGCCCTAAAGGAAAGAGGGAAATGAGGCACACTTTGTTTACTGACGATTCTCCAGTAGAGCTTTATCCAGAGCTCAACAAACGAAATTCCCGAATCCGTAAAACTTTCACCAGTTCACAGACAAAAAGCTTCGACTGGAAATAATGGTCGTTGGTGATGTCTGTTGCTATGCAAAAACTGAACTGTGTGTAGTTAATGCAGCTCATACAACCAAAGAAACGACAGCACTTCTAATGAGAAAATTCCCTGTTGTTTGGGATGACTCACCTAAAAACATTCCAGAGCTAAACCCTGTAGGGCACCTGTGGACCAGACAACAGGATGCAAAGAACCTCGTCCACGCAACAGAGGGCAGCTTACTGCACGTCTTCAGGAGAAATCGAACTCATGCACCTCTGAAGAGACAGCAGTACTCACGGAGAACTTCGGTTGACGAGTTGATGAATGTCTTCATAACCAAGGGCGCTATATAAAATACGCGAAAGTGAATAGATGATTGCCCAAATCATTCATTCAAATGCAGAGACATATTTTTGTAAAAGAAGTCTGTGTAGCAAAAATATCCTAAAAAAAAAACTTCAGACAGAAATTTTCCATCTATTTGTGCGATACCCCATAACTCAAACAGTACGCGCAGCCCTGAAAATTCTAGATCTTGCCCGTACTATCCATATCAGCAACGTTACACATTTCTTCGACATTATTGCTACATCTTCTACTTCCAAACAGATGGACTGGAGCCCTCTGTTGGTGCGTAATTTAGGAAATACAAAGTGATATATTGTAGTGTTCTTTATCGTGGGTTGCTAAAGTTACTCCCGGCAGCCAGTGACTTAAGTTCTGGCTGGTGGCTTCCCTGTATATCAGAATGCCTCGCAAACGCCAACCTCCGACACGAGCCTCTGCGGACCGCTAGTGGCCCAAGTTAGGAATAGCCATCTGCAGTCCCGTGTGACCTCTCCACAGTCCGTCGACATCTGCGGAAAGTTCACACATTTCCCGCCGTCAGTTTACTCCGGCAGAGAGATGCTTATTGTGCCAAGTTCTCCACGGCTGTTACTCTTGAGGGAACTGTGGTGCGGTGATTCTTCCTGCAACTTCCTGAACTCACAGAGGAGTTTCACATCTGACGGATATCATATTACGGAGTTAATGTTTCGTTAAACAATTGGTCACTTATTTTCCATTACAAATGGACAACACAGAAAATAGTATTCTTACTCTCCCATCCAATACGCCTTGGATGTAGAGAAGAATTGTTCCTACAACATAAATGAAGACTGTTACACTATCCGGCCGTGTACGTTCCGGACAAGAGACTATAGAGTCACTTGGTTCAAAAATGGCTCTGAGCACTATGGGACTTAACTTCTAAGGTCATCAGTCGCCTAGAACTTAGAACTACTTAAACCCAACCAACCTAAGGACATCACACACATCCATGCCCGAGGCAGGATTCGAACCCGCGACCGTAGCGGTCGCGCAGTTGCAGACTGTAGCGCCTAGAACCGCTCGGCCACCCTGGCCGGCCGGCCGGAGTTGCCGTGCGGTTCTAGGCGCTACAGTCTGGAACCACGTGACCGCTATGGTCGCAGGTTCGAATCCTGCCTCGGGCATGGATGTGTGTGATGTCCTTAGGTTAGTTAGGTTTAAGTAGTTCTAAGTTCTAGGGAACTGATGACCACACCAGTTAAGTCCCATAGTGCTCAGAGCCATTTGAACCATTTTGAACCACCCTGGCCGGCAGAGTCACTTGGAAGATAGCCGAAACGTATACAGCCGAAATACAATTTGAAGACATTTCTTTTCTGGGACAGCACGCCGCAACTTAATGGTTTAAACTACGTACACTGTCCGTCTAAAAATGAGAGAGATTAGAATTTTTCCTTTGTGGAAGGTCTGGCCTCGTGATGCCAGTTAAGGTGTTAGACCGTTTAGTAGGGGTCCAACATAACGGAAACAGACGACGACCAGAGAGTGGTGTGCTCACCCTACGTCCCTCCCTATCGCATCCAGTGATGCCTAGGCAAAGGATGACACGGTGATCTATCGGTAAACTTGGTCCCGCAGGGCCTGTGGAACGAAGTTTGGTAGTAGAGTTATGGCAGATATTTGTGGTACCCTTTCTCCTGATGACAGGAAGTGCTTTGGTAGCACCATGATCTTGCTACTATTTGATCAAGTTTCACTTACGTTACGCCACAAAAATTTACTTCAAAGGGTCCTTCCCATGCCAGAGAAAAAGTGTATAGTACGATACGAGGTCATAATGCAGCAGCTATAATCGTTAAAAAATGTTTTTGTATGTTACAAAATTCGTCCGCTGTCATTCAGTTAAAACAGCACCTGTATATATTTACTCGTTTTTAATATATTTCGAGAGACTTTGGCTGCCTTAGCTGCGTCAGCTTGCACATATCTTCAGGAAGGTACGAGTTGTATACTGAATGGTAGGCTATAGGAAACGTTTTATCATTCTTTCTACGTTCACTGCCGCACTGGTTAGTAAAAAACGTAAATATTGCACAACTTTCTGTATCCACGTGACAATAGTGTGGTCCTGTGTTTATCGTCTTCAAAATATTCGCCTCTGACGGAAAGACCTTTCACAAAAACTTGAAAGAAATCTTGTTTCCGTCCCGTCTACAGTCAGATGAAGTATTGGTTTCGTACGCGTATCGATTATTCCCTAATCTTTTTCCGAAATGAGTTAAACATTCCTTTCAGTGTTGTTGTTTAATCATGAAATATTTTATGCTGGTATCATTAGTATTTCTTTGCAGATCTGTCTGTATACGTGAGAGAAAAGAAAGAATGATAGATTTTCATATCCTGTAAATATTGAGGTTTTTATAGAACATACACAAAGCACTGGGTACCTGTTGGAGGAACTGTCTTAGCATCCGACTGAAGATGGGGAAAGTTCTGGAAAACGTTCTCAGAATGATAAGATGGGATCTAAATAAAAGTCCAACTTCTTATCCACCAGGCTACTTCGCTTGGTCGGTATGAGTAGAGGGATTATAGGGGTGTCCTTCAGATAACCTGAGAATATAATAAAGGTAAAACGATCCAAGAAAGGATTAGAAATTTCAGAACCTGGGGGAGATTTTGAAAGACACTTCGAAGCTAGTGCGCCAGTTGCGCACTGTCCTAAAACACAGCATGTTTCGACAAACTAGCTGAAGTTGTACGAGACACACAATTCCGACGAACTTCGTTCTAGAATCTGCTGCAGCTGTTCAGGTACATACAAAAATCTAAAGAATTACCGTGAAAATAGTAAAAATATTATTAACTGGTGAATACGCCTATAGTATGTAGCATCGTGTTGACAATGGACCTAGACCATGATAGTTGTTGAATATGTCGCTTTTTCATTTTGTTTGTATAGGTTTATATAGAATATGCCTCATACATATCTTAAATTCATACATCGTTAAGCTTGTTGTAATCACCTCATGTAGTAAACGAAACTTTACACAGAGTCGCAATGCGATAATGCTGAGAGAAACAGATTTGAAATTTCTATAAGGCACTACCCAGCAAACCATGTAATTAATGGCTATAAATATTATATTTGAATTATTATATTTGAAATTAAGTTCTTGCTTTACTACACCCTCTACTGCATTAAACTACCAGTTAATACTGCAGAAATGACTTCATAATCAATGTTTTCGACACACAGAAATAACTTAGTCTCTTGACATATTCAGATCAGCTCTCTTTACAGTTACTGTCCATGTCCACAATATCTTATCGATTTCGCAGTTGTATTACTCTATCTTTAGATATCCACATTAATTTGCAATCTACTTGACAATACAGCTAGCAAATCAAGTTGCATGCATATCACACACCTCTGAAATCGATATCATTTTTTTATTATAAGCAACAAATGTAAAAGCAGTTGAATAAGCCACGTACAAATATATTATAAAAAAAGTACTGCTGAACGTCCAAGAACCCCATTACACAAAAATTATAAAAGTTGCTTCGTAATTTCGCAGAATTTAAAACTTTCTTTCTACAAAGTTTTAACCAACACTGTATCATAAGCGTATATCATACAAGAGATTTATAAAAATAAAATATTTTCAGCTTTATTACGGTAAAAGGTGGAATAATCAGTCGCTAGTGACATATGTTGATGCTGGTCCAAATGACTGATAAGACACCAATTTTTGTAAAAAAAAAAAAAAAAAAAAAGTGAAGCACAGTGCACAGTAAATACTTTCTTTCGAAAATGTAGCTGGCATATCGCTGCCTGTCTAGGAATGAATATTTGGACTTGCAGTCAATAGAGAGTGACAGATACCTCAGGAAAATGTTAGTAATAACTTATGTTAGTGTGAGAAATTTTGTATTTTTCTTTTATCAGCTGGAAATAGGACTGTGAAAAGAACCATTAAGTTATCGACTGATTCCTCAGTTTGGCTTTCTGCTACGAATATGAAGACGTCATGAACATCTAGACAGAACGTGACACCTTCAGGTTAGCCAGTTGACAGTGGGGGAAAAGTTGCGTTTACGGGCTGCAGTCATCTGTATAGAGGAAATAACACAGTGACCTTTTAGAGTCCAAAAGCAGTGGCCTTAGGGGCTATTTTATCCTTACAGCGTTCTTAGGAAATGTCTATTTTTAACTGAACATTACCTGTATTGAACTCAGAGATATTTAAATTGTAATCACAAAATTGTAAATCTATTACTGACGTTGTCAAAGTACAGGATATTACAAAGTGATTCATCTTGTGAAGAGCGTTCAATAAGTAATGCAACATATTTTTTCCTCAGCCATTTTCGGTTAAAAAATGAGGAAATTGTTAAGAGACAGCGTGAAATATTCCAGTTCCACCCCAACAGCTTCATGACAGGTGGAGGAGCTGTACGTAGCCCTCAAAATGGCGTCTGTAAGGGAGGTGCATTCCAAGCAGAAAGCTGTCATCGGAGATATTATAACAGGCGCTTGCAGAATGTCGACGAAGACCTAGCAGTGAACAAAAGCACGGTGAATCATTGAGAGAAGCATCTGCCATCAACGCAACAAGATCACGCAAATCTGTCCAATCTCTGTGTTACGCACGGTCGCACGCTACTATGACTCCTGCAGTGTTGGAACCTGCGGACATCCTAATTCGAGGTGATCAACGGATCACAAACACTTCGCTGCACGACTGGACGTCTCTATTGGTAGTGCTGACACACTCGTCCGCCAGTTGGGGTGCTCAATGTTGTGTACCAGCTGTGTTCCTCGCTGACTAATAGAACACCATAAAGAGCAACGAAGGACCATCCGTGCGGAATAGCTTGCACGTTACGAGACCGATCGTGACAATTTTTGGTCTGTAATCGTCACAGCCCATGAAACATGGGCTCATGACTTCGAACCGGAAACAAAAAGGCAATCCACTGAGTGGTATCAGACCACCGCGGCTCCAAAGAAAAGAGTCAAAGCAGCACGCTCAACCGGTAAAGTCACGCCGACGATCTTCTGGGACTCTGAAGGGGTTATTCTGTTTGATGTCCTCCCTCGTGGTGCAACGATCAACGCTGAAGCGTGTTGTGGTGCCCTCATGAAATAGAAGAAACGACTTCAGCGTGTTCGTCGCTACAAAAATGCAAACGTCCATGACAACGGAAGACCTCACACAAGTCTGAACGCCCGAGACGCTCTCGTAGAACTCCATCGGATTGTCCTTCCTCATCCAACCTATAGCCTGTGTCTCGCACCAAACTTCCATCTGTTTGGCATAATGAAGGATGAACTTGGCGGGGAAGCAGTACGTGGATGATGGGAGGTTATTAATGCAACAAGACATTGGCTTCGACATTGACCAGTAGAGTGGTACCCTGCGGGCAAACAGGCCCTTCCAGTAAGGTGGAGCAAGGCCGTTGCATTCAACGGAGACTGTGTTGAAAAACAGGACTTTGCAGCCAGAATAGTGGGAAATAATATGGTGCTTAAGGAAAAAATGAGTTGCATTACTTATTGAACACCCCTCGTATTTCACAAGACTATATCTTCGACAGGAATGAATACTGAAACTGCCAAGACAGCTTTGTTTGTTACATAGTGTCTTCATATATCTAATGGTTCAAATAGCTCTGAGCAGTATGGGACTTAACATCTGAGGTCATCAAGCCCCTAGAACTTAGAACTACTTAAACTTAACTAACGTATGGACATCACACACATCCATGCCCGAGGCAGAATTGGAACCTGCGACCGTAGCGGTCGCGCGGTTCCAAACTGAAGCGCCTAGAACCACTTGGCCAAACCGGCCGGCTCATATATCTGATCACTAAGAGAGTGTGAGGATGAGCTGTACTCGAAAAGCTTCAATTAAAGTGATCGGTTTATCAGCTGGTGGCTTCTTATTTAGTGACCAATAGAGCAGTCGCGCAGTGCTCCTACTGATTTCCAATATCGCCACATTCTACCTGCTTCACTTTATCAGAATTACAAGTCCTGAATTTTAATGGGGCCTCACATCATGAATAAAAGTTTACATCGGCGTCAGTTAGAAGTTACCGTTACAGGCGTACTTGTTGCAGCTACCTCGCTCTCTCGTTTATCAACCAATCTTCGTGGAAACGAAATGTAGATAACATCTTCTTCTTTTCTTTTTTTCGCTTTTCCCGTTTCTCTACAGGGTCTTCATTTCTGTACATTGGTTTTGACAGTGACAATGAACTTCGGTGGCAAAATGTCCTTCCTGGCGCTACCGCTCTCCCTGAGAAGAAATCTGTGCACCCCATTTGTCTGTGTCTCGAGAAAATTTCATCACTTGTGATAACCTTTTCTTCATGCTGATAAGTTTTTCTGTTCACGTAGTGTGTCTCTGAGGTGGAATGTAGCTACCAGTACGGAATTTCCCCAGCAGGATGTGGTAAACCTCCTAAAAACCAGCCGGCCGATGTGACCGAGCGGTTCTAGGCGCTTCTACATCTACATCCATACTCCGCAAGCCACCTGACGGTGTATGGCGGAGGGTACCTTGAGTATCTCTATCGGTTCTCCCTTCTATTCCAGTCTCGTATTGTTCGTGGAAAGAAGGATTGTCGGTATGCCTCTGTGTGGGCTCTAATCTCTCTGACTTTACCCTCATGGTCTCTTCGCGAGATATACGTAGGAGGGAGCAATATACTGCTTGACTCTTCGGTGAAGGTACGTCCTCGAAACTTCAACAAAAGCCCGTACCGAACTACTGAGCGTCTCTTTTGCAGAGTCTTCTACTGGAGTTTATCTGTCATCTCCGTAACGCTTTCGCGATTACTAAATGATCCTGTAACGAAGCGCGCTGCTCTCCGTTGGATCTTCTCTATCTCTTCTATCAACCCTATCCGGTACGGATCCCACACTGGTAAGCAGTATTCAAGCAGTGGGCGAACAAGTATACTGTAACCTACTTCCTTTGTTTTCGAATTGCATTTCCTTAGGATTCTTCCAATGAATCTCAGTCTGGCATCTGCTTTACCGACGATCAACTTTATTTGATCATTCCATTTTAAATCACTCCTATTGCCTACTCCCAGATAATTTATAGAATCAACTGCTTCCAGTTGCTGACCTACTATATTGTAGCTAAATGATAAGGGATCTTTCTTTCTATGTATTCGCTTCAGTCCGGAACCGCACTGCTGTTACGGTCGCAGGTTCGAATCCTGCCTCGAGCATGGATGTGTGTGATGTGCTTAGGTTAGTTAGGTTTAAGTAGTTCTAAGTCTAGAGGAGTGATGACCTCAGATGTTACGTCCCAGAGTGCTAAGAGCCATTTGAACCATTTGAACCTGAAAACCACACCCAGGCTAGCCGGCTCACCAGCGTTAATCCGCGATACGGATTCCATCAGGGCCGGTTGGCCTCCCCGTCTCGCGGAAGGGTGGGATTTAGCAGTTTTTTGTTAGCCAGAAGGCACTTTAAAAAAAAAATATTTACCGATTGTGCCCTCCCAGGGACAAAGAAGTTATTTAAAGAACAAAACCAAGATTAAAGCATGAATACAACGTAAAGGCCGCCCTTCCGGAGGAACCAACATTAGACACTACACCCGCAGATCTTTCTAATCCGCCACTGGGGCCGTGCACGTCTCCACAAAGAAAATATCCGCATGGTTCTGTCGTTTATTCCGGTCCATAAAATTGACATGCACTTCTCATACCCGGCGCATCCCAAGGACGAGGACGGTCCAAGAAGACACTGCTCAGACAATTATCAAAGCATTGGCGGTAGCGCGGATAGCGTCGGAGACGAGTGAATCACTCCAACAGAAAGTTCCAGAATTCGAGAAAGTACTTGTCACCATCCCGGTGAAGATACAATACGGTCAAAACCTTCATCCATCTCACTGCATATATCTTAGTACATGGATAAAACGTGATATCCGTGATAAGAAGGGATGTCGGAGTCACTGCAGTTGCGGTCGTGCGCTGAACGAGGGCCAACGTAAATCTCATCAGCCTCCACAGGAGACCCACATTCCAGACAGTGTTCTTTCCACGTCAGGTAGGCGACACTGGCGACTTAATGGAGTATCTGCCTTACGTATGGAATGGAACCTCTGGCGATTCATATATTTGTGGTTGACCACCAAATACCAGGCTGCTCAGGCGTCCTAAATGAGGAAAGCGCCGTGCACTGAACGCCAAACCACCGACCAAGTAACCGAGGGTAGACGGCTATCTGTCGGATTTCGGGATGACCTCACACCACCTAGCAATAAACATCACGGAGTCTGTGCAGCCGCCCACTCTGCTTGATGTAACTCAAGTCCACCCTTAGGGGCGCATGCAGGGCAAAATTGAGAAAAATTCTGGATTTTTAATTGCGTAATTTGTTAGACTGATTCTTTAGGAATAATGTCGAAAAGTTTCACAATCTAATTCTTGCTAGCAATATGTTTTAAAAAAGATTGTTTCAGCGTCTGCGCCTGTCACTCCCCCTCTTTCTATGCTGTGATCCAGACTCTCTCCACGATAGAAACTTTTTGTGTGTTAGTGTTTCGTTCACACAATCGAAGCAAACTACAGATGAGTCTATAAGGCTGTGAGATAGATTATCTTTGCTTGTTTACAAAGCCTTTTTTTTTAATAGGACGCGCTACAATTTTATTTCAGTTTTTAGTTTTGCATATATCAACGTGTTTAGCTCGAAATCTGTCGTAACAGTGGATGCATATTCAAAAAAGTGAAGAAATGTCGAATTTCACTTAAAGGTACAGGAAATTTGAATAATGGTGTTACAGATGCTGCTCCTAAGGGTAAAGAACAATGTTCGACAAAGTCACTGAGTTCATTTAAGAAGGAATTGCTTATGCTATGTACAGTGCCAAAGATGAGTTTTCCAGTGGACTTAGGTCAACTGACTTAGAAATATTTGCCCAAATGATTAATGTTTCATGTGCATGTAGTAATGGTTGGTCAAAGGGCCTTAGACTGTATGATGGCAGTAACAGGAATGGCACTATAAGTAGTATACATATTTTGTGTAAAATTTGAAAATATGACGCTCAGTTCAAGAATTCTGCTCTCCATAGGATGATGTACGAAGCGAATACAAGCCTGTCGCGCCGTGAGATGCTCAGGTGTAGGCAGAGAAGGCATTAATTTGTTTTGTGTCTCGATGAGCATGCCTTCACCAGTGATTAGAACAACACACTCCTCAGTGCTTTTGAAACTGACAAGGGAACCTCCCCATCGCACCCCCCTCAGTTTTAGTTATAATTTGGCACAGTGGATAGGCGTTGAAAAATTGAACACAGATCGAGAAAACAGGAAGACGTTGTGTGCAACTATGAAAAAATGAGCAAAATATACAAACTGAGTAGTCCATGGGCAACATAGGCAACATCAAAACGATGTGAGGACAAGAGCGCCGTGGTCCCATGGTTAGCGTGAGCAGCTGCGGAGGGAGAGGTCCTTGGTTCAAGTCTTCCCACGAGCGAAAAGTTTACTTGCTTAATTTTTGCAAAGTTATGATCTGTCCGTTCGTTCATTGACGTCTCTGTTCACTGTAATAAGTTTAGTGTCTGTGTTTTGCGTCCGCACCGCAAAACCGTGCGATTAGTAGACGAAAGGACGTGCCTCTCCAATAGGAACCGAAAACATTTGATCCAGGAAAACACGTCTGATATATTCTATACGACACTGGTGACGGAATATGCGTCACATGACAGGAATATGTTGTCGACCTACCTAACTTGCACACTTGGCGAATAGGTAAAAAGATTCTTCTACCTTGCCCGATTTAGGTTTACTTGTGGATGTGATAATCACTCCCAAAAAAGTGATGAAAACATAAGAGTGTGTCACATAAACTGCAACAAATGAATGCAACAGTTTCACAGTCGCACAGTTTTCTCTGTGATCTGTCAAAACATATGTTTTTAACGTTTTCAAATTTTTCCGTGTATAGACCGTCAAATCCTGCATATCTCCAAGCAAATCTGAACATGTCCTGGAATTTTGGAGAGCGAAGTTGACTATGTGTGAGTGCCTGAATAATTGTGTGAAAATAAAAAATTAAACTTTTCACTCGAGGGAAGACTTGAATCAAGGACCTCTCGTTCCGCAGCTGCTCGCGCTAACCACGGGACCACGGCGCTCCTGAGCTCACATTATCCTAAATGTTGCATATGTGACGCATGGACTACTCAGTTTGTATATTTTGCTTATTTTTTCATAATTCCACACAACGTCTTCCTGTTTTCTCGATTGATCTGTATTCAGTTTTTCAAGGCCTATCCACTGTGAAAAATTTTAACTAAATCTGAGAGGGGTGCGATGGGGAGGTTCCCTTGTGAGTGCAAGGACAACATGAAAGCAGCTGTTGAGGGGACTGTAGATATTAACAATGAAGGGGAAGGAGGACACTGTAGTGAAGACAGATATGTGTATCTCTTGTGAGGGAACCTGGATAAAGACGGGCCATACACCATTTCATGGTGCATCATCTGTCATTAGTGTGGACACAATGAAAATCTTAGACTTTCAAATAATGAGCAAATATTGCTCTCAGTGTGACACAAGAAAGAAAGGTGATGGCGGTGAAGAAGAAATGTGGCAATAAGAACAGAAAGTGTGCGGCAACAATTACCAGAAGTCAAGTGCTGGGATGAAACTAAAAGGACAGTTGAATAATTTGTGTTAGATATGTCAAGTATCTACGTGATCGAGATTCCAGTGCTTTTAAGACTATTTTAGAGAGCAGTCCTTACGGCTCACAAACTAAAATTGAAAAACTGGAATGTGTGGGGAATGTTCCAATGCGAATGGCAGGTAAGAATTCTGTGACTGACGAAAGAAATGAAAGGCAGTAAATTAGAAGATGGAAAGCCACTGGGAGGCTTTAACAGACTGACAGACAACGAAATTCACACTGCACATATATATTATGGAAAGGCTATCAGGGACAGCTTACACCGTATGAAAATAATGCACTAAGCCGTGTGGGTGATATTCTTTCACAAACTGTCCACAGATAATAATCCTCAACATCCCTTTGTGACATACCATGGTGCAAATATCTTCAGGCAGAAGCCAGTGGAAAACATACGCCCACAAACATGGATTGCTACTTTCTGTTTTAGAGATTATAAAACCAACTTTTAGGTACCTAGTCAATCCTGAAACGCTGGAAAATGTGTGAGGGAATGATCATGAATGTGCGATGCGATACCATACGATACGATACGCTCGCCCTCCCTACGACCGTGGGCTGTCTCGGGATGGGCAGTGTGCGGGTTAGAGCAGTTGCTTTATATGTCGTCACGGTGATCAAGATGTGAACTCGCCGCCAGCGCAGCTTGACAGGAACTTTGATCGAAGAACTGACCCCTGCCTCTAACGCACCCTAATTTCAGTGGGGCACATTTCCGCGACATTATCTCACCTTAAGGACAGACGCAGGACAAAATGCATCCTTGTACTTAAACACATACACTATGTGTGATTCTTGAGTTTCTCCCGGCGTATTTGATAATCAAAATATCCACGAGTGTGCTGCCGGTCTATAGTGTCCAACGGGCACAATTTTTCGGCGATCATACATGTCGCCATCATCAGGTGAACTGACGGACTGAGCTCCTGTGAACGTGCCGGCACGGAGATCCGTACGCTATGGCTGCTCAGAGGGAAAAGGGTTCGGCCGCGGCGGCGGCCGATTTAAATACCCTCCGCCCGCGGCGCGCTCCCTCCGCCGTCCGCGCCCCGTGCCACGGTCGCGCGGTGGAATAGATTGCGACGGCGTCTAAGGTAACGTCGGTGTGATGGCTCTGTCCGTCGTGGTCGTCACAACTATACGTTTGCTCGATTTACTCTTGATTAACCCAATCGCTGGTTCCCAAGCCTTGCTAAGATTATAGCCACAGTCACAGTTTATGAGGTCGTCATTGGTGAGAATTTCGATGGCCTCTCTAACAACGCTGTCCCAGTATCTCGACGTCTGTACCAGAATCCTCGTGCGGTCATACTCCATAGCGTGATTTTCCGACAAACAATGTCCAGCGACCGCCGACTTGCTCGGATACATCAGTCGAGTGTGCCACTGGTGTTCTCGGCATCGATCCTCGACGGTACGCATCGTCTGACCAATATACGGCTTGCCACATTGACACGGAATCTGGTACACGCCGGCCTTCCTCAAACCACGGCCCGAAATATTGTGCCCGTTGGACACTATAGACCGGCAGCACACCCGTGGATATTTTGATTAACATACACTATGTATTCAAAAGTAGCCGGACACCCAAAAAATATACCTTTTTCATATTAGGTGCATTGTGCTGCCACCTACTGCCAGGTACTCCATATCAGCGACCTCAGTAGCCATTAGACATGGTGAGAGAGCATTATGGGGCGCTCCGCGGAACTCGCGGACTTCTAACGTGGTCAGTGTCACTTGTGTCATACTCTGTACGCGAGATTTCCACACTCCTAAACGTCCCTAGGTCCACTGTTTCCGAGGTCTTAGTGAAGCGGAAACGTGAAAGGACACGTACAGCACGAAAGCGTGCAGGCCGACTTCGTCTGTTGACTGACAGACTGCCGACAGCTGAGTAGGGTCGTAATGTGTAATAGGCAGACAACTATCCAGACCATTACACAGGAATTTCAAACTGCATCAGGATGCACTGTAAGTACTAGGATAGTTAGGCGAGAGATGATAAAAATTAGATTTCATGGTCGAGAGGCTGCTCATAAGCCTCACATCACGCCGGTAAATGCCAAACGACGCCTCGCTTAGTGTAAGGAATGTACACATTGATCGATTGAACAGTGGAAAAACGTTGTGTGGAGTGACGAATCACGGTATACAATGTGACGATTAGATGGCATGGTGTGGGCATGGCGAATGCCCGGTGAACGTCATCGGCCAGAGTGCCAACAGTAAAATTCGAAGGTGATGGTGTTAAGGTGTGGTCGTGTTTTTCATGGAGGGGGCTTGCATTCCTTGTTATTTTGCATGGCAATATCACAGCACAGGCCTTACATTGATGTTTTAAGCATCTTTTTGCTTCCCACTCTTGAAGAGCAACTGGGCGATGGCGATTGCATCTTTGAACACGATCGGTCACCTGTTCATAATGCAAGGCCGCTGGCGGAGTGCTAACACGACAATAAAATCTCTGTAATGGACTGGCCTGCACAGATTCCTGACATGAATTCTACAGAACACCTTTGGGATGTACGGTCGCAGGTTCGAATCCTGCCTCGGGCATGGATGAGTGTGATGTCCTTAGGTTAGTTAGGTTTAAGTAGTTCTAAGTTCTAGGGGACTGATGACCACAGATGTTAAGTCCCATAGTGCTCAGAGCCATTTGAACCTTTGGGACATGTAGGCTTGCAGTCCCAGCTATTCCTTTACAAATCATCTCGTTTCCAACTTTGGAACGCCGACTTCGTGCCAGACCTCGCCGATGGACACCTATACTTCTCCTCAGTGCAACACTCCGTGAAGAACGGGCTCCCATTTTCCAAGATACTTTCCAGCACTGATTGAACGTATGCCTGCGTGAGTGGAAGCTGCCATCAAGGCTGAGGGTGTGCCAGCAGCATACTGAATTCCAGAATAACCGATGGAGGGCGCCACGAACTTTTAACTCATTTTCAGCCAAGTGTCCGGATACTTTTGATCATATAGTGTATATCTTATGCGGACGCCCTATTCTCCTAATCATATTAGAATAATATGATCATAAGACTTAATCTGTTTCATTCAGGTATATTTAGTCTATTTTTGAGGTCGTGTTTTCTACATACCTGAAATTAACATCTTTTCATTATTTTATAATTGAGCACCTGCCACTGCTGTTTATTCCAATTAAAAAAGCCCATCTCCTCCTCCCGTCTCTGTCTGCCTCCCGCACCCTTTCTCTGTCCACATCCTCCAACCACCACTCTTTCCCCATCTCCTGCTGCCCCTCTCTTTGCCCATCTGCTAATCTCCTACCCCCCCTCCCCTTCTCAGCGCATCTGCTCCTCCCCACTCTATCTGCTACTCTCATCTGCCTATCTCCTCCTTCCCCTCTATATCCACCTCACCACCCCTTCTCTTCCCCCTCTTCTCCTGTCCATCTCCTCCTTCCCCTCTCTCTGTCTTTCGTTTCCTCATCCTGCCTTTCTGCATGTTTTCACCCACACCCCTATAGGAGACCTGCTACTTAACCCCCCTCCCCCCCCCCACAGTATTTCTTTCTACATAGTAAGTCATATATGTACCTAATTCTATAGATAACGACACAAGAGCCGTTTATTATCCGCAGATTTGCCAATATACAGACATGTAACATATTTCACACATATCTGTATGTTACCCTCTGTTACACTCTATGTATTTTTATATGTGCTACCTTAATATATACACATGTCAGTTTGTTGGTTGTTTCTTTCTGTGCATCAAACAGTCTTCCCACAAACAAGTCACATACTTTATGACCTTATGTTTTCTGGGGTCCTTACCTGGGCCGCCAAGTGAACGACACCTGGCTGTATAGGCTAACCAATTTGCTTCCTCGCTTCCATATTTCATCACTCAACTTAACCGCCAAGAGAAAAATAAGCATTAATGGCTAGCTCGTGCGCCATGTACTTCAAGATACTAACTAACCTAAAACATACTCCTAATAGCTATAATTATTAGTCTGTAAATAAACTAAATACCCATGTAATGTTGTTCAGTACACTGTCTTCAGTCACCAGTAAAAAATCTGCATTTATACCCATTCCACACTGCATATATATGCTGAAAACCGGACTGGCTCACTGCAGTGCTTGTTCTCGCCATCTGGTTCACGCATTCAACAACACGAATAAGTGAAATATTGTACTTCACACCCTTAAGGTATTCCTCATTACCTAAATACAAGAAAGAACCAACAGGTCCTTTTAGAACGTTTTTACAGCTCCCACTACTCCTAGGGGGAATAGAGTTATATTATTCCAACAGCATTCTTATAGAAATAATGAGTTATGTATAAACTAAATGTGGTTGAATTCGCTCCAGGCATTCTTGATTTATGCCTTTATGCCAACTCTTTTTATCCCTAACCACAGCTGTAGGGATGTTAGCCATGTCTTACTGCCACAGTAATACGAGTACCATGTTTGGTAGACACTGTCTCAGTGGTCACTGAGATATTATACGTCTTTTAATTCCCTACCGCACTTGACCCCACTCTTAGCGGTGAAAATTTCTCGGGACTGTCACAAATTAGCCTAGTGACCCCAAAAATATTGCTTCGATACTAATACCGGTCGTTACCGAATTATTATTATTATTATTATTATTATTACTATTATTATTAATATTTTACTTTACACGTCTTCTTACTCCAATACTCACCCCTTCAGATGGGACGGTTAGATTATTTCCACAGTAGTTTTATACAACTAATGAGTCATCTATGCAGAAAACTTAGTTGAATCTGCTCCAGACGTTACTATGTTACACTGCCCTTTTTCAGCCCTACCCCCATGAGATGTGGTTGATTCTTACTCCCTCAGAATTCTTCTAGGACGTTCACACGAGAATTCACCAAAGTTTCGTCTCAATCGATGAATGGTACAGGAACGTATAGAAGACAAACAACCAAATATTCATTTTTATGTATTAGATAGTAGTAGGTTTTATGGTCAGCAAAAGTTTAGCAGCAGCAGTAATTTATTTCCAACCGATTGATGATAGAATAGCTGTCATGAGACTAAAAGGTTGATTCACAAATATAACAATAGTTGCACTATATGCTCCGACCGAGGAAGCGGAGGACGGAAAGAAAGGCAGTATTTATGAAATTCTCGAAGAGGTAATTAGTAAGGCACCAGAATATGATATGAAGCTCGTTGTGGGAGACCCCAGCGCTTAAGTTGGAAACGAGATGATCTGTAAAGGAATAGCTGGGACTGCAAGCCTACATGTTGAAAGTAACGGTAATGGAATGAGGCTACTAAGCTGTGTAAGTGCACCCACTCTAGGGGTTATGACCACACATAGGACATTCACAAGGTAACTTGGGTATCACCCGATAGAAGAACAAAAATGCGAATAGACCATGTCCTGGTAGATCAAAGATATACAAGCAGTCTAATGAATGTGAAAACCATAAGGCGAGCCGAGGCAGCCACAGACCATTATCTAGTCGGAGCAGAGATATGCCAAAGAACAGCCGTAGAAAAGCCAAGGAGAGAGGGGGCGGGAGAAGAGAATAAAAGACCATAACATTGACATAGGCAGATTAAAGGATAACGGCAAAGCACAGGAGTTTGTCATTGAGCTGCAAAGCAACCTTGACATTGAAGACCACTGGGAAATGATAAAAACAAATGTGGAAGAAGTGGAACTTGAAGTATGTGGAAAAAGAAAAAGCAGGAAGAAATCCATTGTTGCTGAAGAATGTGACCAAAAAGTGAAAGAAAGAAGAGCAGCGAAGTAAAAACACCTGTAAGAGGATTCCAACGAAAATATGAGCAAAAAGTGAAAGAAAGAAGAGCAGCGAAGGAAAAACACCAATAAGAGGATTCCAACGAAAGGAAAGAAGCATATGAAAATGTTAATAGAGAAACTAGAAGGAAAAAGAGAGAAAATGTGGATGGTTTAATCAAAAGAGCACAGGATAAAAGCGCAGGGAATGCAACAGAGTTTTACAGATCAGTCAGGTTTTTTCAGAAAAGATATATACCACGGATGTATGGCATCAAATATAAAAGTGGCAATACAGTTCTCGAAAGAGGCAAAGGTATGGAAATTTGTAGAGAATATTTTGAGGAGCTTCTAAATGTTGAAGACAGAAGTGCAGAAATGGAGCAACAAAATGATTATCAGAATGCAGATCCTCTTGTGGAACCACCGACATTGAAAGAAATAACAGAATAAATCAAAATACTAAAAAACAACAAAGCTCCAGGGAGAGATGGCATAACAGCTGAATTGTTTAAGAAGGAAGATAGAAAAATTGCAAAACAAATACACAAACTTGTTACGAACGTTGGAATGAAGAAAGAATGCCAGAGGAGTCGACAGAAGCGATAATAATACCAATTTAGAAAGGGGGTGACAAACAACAATGCAGGAACTACAGAGGCATCTCATTGAATAGCACCGCCTATAAACTGTTCGACTATCCTTCATAAAAAATTACAACCTGATTTAAAAGAGATAATAAATGAGAAACAAGAGGGCTTTATGAAGACTCGTTCAACTACTGACTGGATATTCATACTGAAAGAAGCCATATCAAAATATTGAGAATAGAACAAGCAATGGCAATACTATTTGTTGATTTTAAGGAAGCCTATGACAGTATATTCAGAGATAAGTTGTGGGAGAAACTGCAAAGATTCGTAATACCGAAGAAGATTACAAATCTTGTGAAAGTGACTCTGAAAGGCTTGAAAGGGGTTTTAAAAATGGATGGCGAATATCCCAACGCGTTTGGTACAAAAACAGGAGTGAGGCAAGGAGATTGAATATCACCCCTATTGTTCAACACTGTAACCCCGGAAGAGCTGGACGCATGAAGTGATGCAGAAGAGGGAACAAAAATAAATGTACTGGCCTTTGCAGATGACGTAGCACTAATCGCTGACGCCGGCCAGTGTGGCCGTGCGGTTCTAGGGGCTTCAGTCTGGAACCGCGTGACCGCTACGGTCGCAGGTTCGAATCCTGCCTCGGGCATGGATGTGTGTGATGTCCTTAGGTTAGTTAGGTTTAATTAGTTCTAAGTTCTAGGCGACTGATGACCTCGAAAGTTAAGTCGCATAGTGCTCAGAGCCATTTTTTAATCGCTGACAATCCGGATAACCTTAAAATACTGGTAAACAGACTCTTTCAAAAATCAAAGAAAGCTGGATTAGAAGCAAATGATAAGAAAACAAAACTCATGAGAGTAGAAAGAAACTACAGAACAAAAAGAAGGGAAGCTCTGCAGATCGATAACCACACGTTGAAGAAGTAGACGAGTTTAAATATCTGGGGCTAGAAGTAAGTACCAAAAAAGATGAGAAACAAGAAATAGAGGTGAGGATCTAAGCTGAATCCAGTGCATCATACTCACTCAATAAACTACCATCATCCAATATTTTGTCAAGAGGAACCAAAGTAAGAATACATAAAGCCATTGTCAGACCATTATTACTATATGGGGCATAAATATGGAGAATTGATAAATACACGGACAGGAAGATAAGAGTTTTTGAAAATAAAATCTTGCGAAAGATATATGGACATATCTATGAGGGCGGAGAATTGCGAAGAAGAAAGAACAGAGAACTCAAGGAGCTATATAATGAACCAGATGTAGTTGCGGAAGCCAAGACAAGAAGACTGAGATGGGCCGACCACGTCTATAGAGGAGAGCAGAGATCTTTACTGAGAAAAGTCACAGAGAATAAACCGGAAGGACGAAGACCTGTAGGCAGGCTGTAAAGAAGGTGGAGAGACCAGATTGCCAAGGATCTCAAGGCACTGGGAGCAAGGAAAAAAGATGCCGAAGGCAGAATAATGTGGATGAGGCTACTTGACGAGGCCAAAAAACGACTGCAGTTTGTGAGGCCAGGAGAATAACAGTAAGTAAGATTCTAGAATGAAATTTTCACTCTACAGCGGAGTGTGCGCTGAAACTTCCTGGCAGATTAAAACTGTGTGCCGGACCGAGACCCGAACTCGGGACATTTGCCTTTCGCGGGCAAGTGCTCTGCCAACTGAAATACCCGTCCTCACAGCTTTAATTCCTCCAGTACCTCGCCTCCTACCTTCCAAACTTCACAGAAGCTCTCCTGCGAACCTTGCAGAAATTGCAATCCTGAAAGAAAGGATATTGCGGAGACATGGCTTAGCCACAGCCTGGGGGTGAACCGTAATTGGGTAGCTCACTTTCCCGCAAAGGTCCCGAGTTCGTGTCTCGGTCCGGCACACAGTTTTAATCTGCCAGGAAGTTTCAGTAAATATGATTGTTTACAAGACACGATCCCTGACAGTTTGGGCACACATATTCGATCCCAGGGGTAACGTGGTGGTGACAGAAAAGGTATCCCATTGCCCCTTCAATTAAGCATCCCACTTCCGTTAATAACCATGTCGACCCTGCACTGATGCGTCAAAAAGGCACAAGAAAAAGAAGAGAAAGAATGTTTACAAGATGTTTATTGTCCAGAAGTTTTATTTGGTTTCCGTTCTCCCGGCAGATCTGAAGATGATATGAATCGGAATCTGTAGTCTGATGACAGTTTGTTTGTGATCACTGACTGGAATTAAGGGCACTTCTTTATTCGTGATTACTTGGTAGCTTGCAAAACGTTGGAATACGGTGTATGTTACATGGTTCTCGAAGTTTGCATGGAGAACGTTCTGCTTTGTTCTAATGAAGGCCGTCTCTGGGAACTTCATATGCAAAATTCTTCTCGTGTACTCAACTCATAATGTGGAGTCTTCTTGCCGGCCGGAGTGGACGAACGGGTTTAGGCGCTACAGTCTGGAACCGCGCGACCGCTACGGTCGCAGGTTCGAATCCTGCCTCGGGCATGGATGTGTGTGATGTCCTTAGGTTAGTTAGGTTTCATTAGTTCTAAGTTCTAGGGGACTGATGACCTCAGAAGTTAAGTCCCATAGTGCTCAGAGCCATTTGGAGTCTTCTTAGTGCCTACAGACGAGCTTCATGCACGTCCTCTAGTAGAGAAGGTTTCACTAGAAGACACCGAGCAAAGAGGTCGTCGAAACTGCGGAAAGACGACCCTCACGCTTGGCTGACAACTGGAGCAGATTTCGTCAACATTCTTCTGCTTCACCACAATAGCATCCACTGAGTCAGAATTTGGCAGCACGCACGCGTCTCCGTTTGACGTCTAAGCCGGTGTTACGTCAGAGGTACGCACTTGGCACTGAAGCCGAGCGACAAGCGTCATCTTTATCCGAGTATTCCCGCCAACATGGTGACGTTCGAATCCCGCTCTGTCAGTGCCAACCTAGCTGTTGAGCCAAGGCTGGTGCGACGTTTAGGAAGTGCGGGACACATTTCCCGCCGGCATTGTTCCACCCTGTAAAACAGTGGTCTCCAAACATTTTAAGGACCGCACCGGCTATTACCCTCAGTCCCAAGCGCCAAGACCTAGGGTATCCTCGAGGCCTGATACCCTAGTACTGATGGGAACTACTCGGTACGATTCAGAAGTTTTCAGGACGCTTATCACTGCTGCCAATCTTTACGATCCGACGCTGAGTGGCTCTTGAGCAGTCATTGCGCAGTAAAACTCTTATTGTTTGCCGTTAATTTCATTTCACATACCCAGATACAAATAAATTCCACTCGCGATGGTCGTTGTAACGCGCTTTCTCGAAACCCTGTTAATTCCGTGCGTCATTAACATCACAGCAATTGGTTAGAATGTAGCGCTAGCTGCATATGGTTTCTATTAAAAATGAAACTCCTTCAGCTGTACTTAAAAATTTATGTTTATTTGGCAACTAGTTTTGCGTCAACGCCATCTTCAGGCCCGTACACTTTGATGAAATCAGTTGTATGTGCCTGAATACTAGAAGTCCGCGGTGAGACCAACACGTGCTCCACATGGATGGCGGGCAGTAACTTATGGTTTCGGCACTACGGGACAACTTCCCGCCGATGCATTCCTCGCCATACGACTGCAATAGTGGTTACCTCTTCGTTCCCTGCGGTCACCGCTGACATGGTTCAAATGGCTCCAAGGACTATGGGCCTTAACATCTGAGGTCATCAGTCTCCTAGAACTTAGAACTACTTAAACCTAACTAACCTAAGGACATCACACACATCCATGCCCGAGGCAGGATTCCAAACTGCGACCTTATCAGCAGCGCGGTTCCGGACTGAAGGGCCTAGAACCGCTCGGCCACAGCGGCCGGGCCCGCTCACATGTCTCAGTACAAGTTGGACGGACTATAATTCTTCATACCAACATACTGCAGTGTTGCATTATGCGCAATAGCAGTGTCGTCTTCCGGAGAGTAGAGAAGTTAAGTGCAGTAGTACAGCACCAGCTTGTGTGTAGCCGCAACGTATGCGATATATAGTGGGACAGTGTGTTTTGTTACTACAGTTTCTTACTAAATGTGTTGAATTGTGAGTATTTAATTCGATTAAAATAGCCTTAATGATAGATCCAATGCAATTCCTTACTCACATATTCTATTAACTGGCATCATTTTGATTTGCAGTTACATCCCTTTTGTGCGGATTTGTGCAAATATGGAAAAGAAACGGAAGATAGTGAGAGCAGAAATTGTAAACAGTAATGGCGACATCACTATCTCTTAATTAAGAAAAAAAAGGCAAAGAATAGAATTATGAGACTGAACATCCCCAGAGTTATCGAAGATTTACAAGAAGTCAACGGTTGGAAATATGTGCCTATTTGAAACGCGGTTTGAAATCTCAGCAAATGTTGTTTAAGGAAATAAATACTGGAGAAGAAAGCAAGAACCTGTGCTAGATTCCGTGGCACTCACTGAAGAGCAACATATGGGAAACCATTTACTGACAGCGAATTAATGAAGGATTGCACGATTATGTCCATAAAAAGCTAATTTATTTTTAAAAAATCAATCTGTTGGCAAATACGGTGGTTCGAAGAGTAAATGATACTGCTGAACGTATATTAACTTAGTAAACTCGACAGAGTGGTTCTCTTTGGCTCTGGATGAGTCAACAGATGCCTCATATACTGCACAGGTGTCAACTTTTATTCGAGGACTGAAAGAATGAATTATATGAAAAAGCTTCTTGAAGTTCAGAGCATTTCGGTACTGCCACGGAAGAAGAAATTTTTCAAGGAGTAGAAAAAAAATCTGTGGAAAAACTTAACGTGTATCACAGCTGATGGCAACTAAAACATGTATGGAAAAAATATAGGTGTCACTGCTCTCGTGTCAAAGGCAGCAGAAAATGACGGTGAATCAAAACTATAAACCGTACACTCCGCCATTGATCAACAGTCTTTGTGCGGAAATTTCCTGGATATGTCGGTAGTTTCGAAGCTAGTCATGTCAGCAGTTAACTATAAGAGATCACATGCTCTCAGTCATCGTCAGTTCCGCGAGTTAATTGAAGAGATTGTAGAAAATGATTTACTGTATTATACAGCAGTACGTTAGCTTAGCTGTTGAAAAGCTCTGACAATTTTTTGAATGAAGAGAATTCTCCTCTGACAGTTACAAAACAGTGAGTGGCTATGGAAGTTATCATTTATACAGATTTAGCCAAACGTATGAAACTGTAATTTAAAATTACTAGGAGAAAACCTGGTATTACCTGATTGTACACTCGTATTAAATCCTTTCGACAAAAAATTGTTTTCTGAACAAAATATGATTCCCGAATTTTAATACATGCCAGACATTCATTCATCAGTCAGAGACTCCATTTCCAGTAGTAGATTTCGCAAGTGAAACAGTGCTTTAAAAACAAATTTGGACTCTCGTTTTTCAGATTTTGATGGAGCTGAATACGATATCAAGATTTTTTAAAATCCTTGTAATACCAGTATAGAAATTCTTGCCCGAAAAATCAAATAGAAATGTTTGATTTGCAATGTATCAATTTTTATATAGGTAAATATTAAATTCATCATTGATAGAATTTGTAAGAGTTTTCTACTCACACAATTTGATCCGTTGCATAAGTTTGATCGTGGCTTTTTTCCACTATCGGCATTACTTATCAGTGTGAAATAACGTTCTCCAAAATGAAATATACAAAAGATATTCACTGATTTAAAGTAACTGTTGAGCAGTTCAAGTCGTTGCTGATAATTTCCAGTAGCAAACTCGATGCACAAGTTCAGTCAGTTGTAAGTGGGAAGTAACAGCTACATAAATCTCATTAATCATAATTACAGAGCTTAACTCCATTAGGTGTATTACATACGTATGCCACTTAGGTACAGTAAATTTCCAGGAAATCTCATATAATTAATTACAGTTAAAATATTCAGTTACATTATATAGGTTAGTTAATACGTATTAAAACAAGCGATTGTGGTACGCATTTCAAATCATTTATTTGCATTGTAAATTGTGCACTTTGGTGTTACTTCGCTTAGTGAGCATTCGTTACTGAGTCTTACTGATAATTAACATTCGTTAAGAGGGTCAGCTTTTTTTCCATAGGAATCCATGTAGAACAGCTCAATGCGTTTTAAGCCTGTGCTTCAAAATTTGGCGGAAAAGAGACAAAGCGCTATTGTTAAGTAAATCTGTATCGTGCTTAGCTACTGCTTATGAGTATCTTTAATGAATTCATATCAGTTAACGGCGACAAATCAGAATTGGGATTCATGGAGACATGCTGCAAGGGAAAGGGCTACCATGCGCCGGAAAAGGAAAGATCTGCAACATCGTTACAGAGAATTTACTGACTGAGTACAGCTTCTAGTTTACAGACCGGTACTTTATGGGAGTACGCGTGAGTTAGTATTCAGGCATAGTGGGCATTGAGACCGATCCAGGCCAGCTGGTGGTTTCTGAAATGGTTATTAAAGACTGAAATAAATAACACTAACAGATTCTTTACGCGGAACATCGTTCGTTAAACGGGTCAATTTCTAACATCTTCTTCTACACGTTGTGCGGATCACTCGTTATCGGAGATGCTCTAGAAGTAAGGTTCCACAGTAGCAAAAAAAATTACGACGGACGGATGCCAAGTACATTCATGAGCCAAAACATTATGTCCACTTGCTTAAAAGCTTGTTTGTCCTTCTTTGAAACGAAGTATACTGCTTATTCGACAACTTGTTGGTAGTTTTGTGAAAGTATGTGGCATCAGATGTCGGTGCACAGATCATGTAATTCAAGTAAATATGGGGCCGCTGATGTGCGTACTCAATGACGGCGCCCAATAGCGACACAGATGGCTTCCACAGGATTTACACAAGGCGAATTTATGGCCGAGACATTAACATCCGTTCACTATAATGCTCCTCAAATTACTGTATCACAGTTGTGGCTCGGAGACACGGACTATTATACTGATGAAAGATAACATCGCCGTCACGAAGACATGCATATGGTTTGCAACTAAGCACATGGACACGTCTCCCATAGCATAATAATGCTCCCATCAGCCTGCGACCGCGGTGCGCCGCACGTTTTTGTGCCGCCGTTCACCTTTATGACGGCCTTTGTAGAAACGACAATCGACTGGCGCAGCAAAAACGTGATTCCCCCGAAGAGCCGACGGTCGAATCCCTATGGTGCCGTGGCCGCCGCAATAGCAACTGACAGTGTCACTGAGTCAGCATGTGAACACGTAGGGGCGCTCTGCTACAGAGCTCCACGTTCAACAGTGCTCGATGAACAGTGTGCTCTGAAACACTGGTGCGTGCGCCAGCATTGTCCTCTTTCGGCATAAATGCCACACAACACCATCTGTTCTGCCTTACACAGCAGACAAGGCTCCGATCCCCACGTTCTGTGAGGAGTCGATGACTTGCAACCTTTTAGCGGCTTGTGGTAATTTTACTGTCCTACTACTTCCCGGAAATGTTCACGACAGCTTCTTGTCAAGTGCCGCAGTGCCACCTGGCGGCATCCAACGTCACGGTAGGTAATGGTCATAATGTTCTGCATAATCAGTGTATTGTCTGACCCGTTACCGTTCGACGGGCACGTGTTGGCCTGCAGGCCGTAGTTTGGAGGGATCTTCCATAAGAGAAAGCATTTGAAGTACCCAGAACTCTGAACTATGAAAATTTCTCATACACCGCTTGTCATTGAGACTGCAACTCCAGGAAGAATATCAAATAACAAAATTTTACTTATTGTGCATATACCATGTAGTAGTGGTAGTAGTATCCGGATCCCGCTCCAGCTACTGCCAGGTCTGGGTGCTGACGAGTCCTCTCCATTTGTCTCGGTCCTCCCACCACTTTTCTTCCTCCACCTGCTGACAGGTTGCACCTCTCCTTTCCACAGATATTCTCCCGTTTTCCACCCTCTAGGTCTTTTTCCATCCATCTTTAGTTCTTCCATAATTTTGGGAAGTCTCTGCGCATACATCCGCTTATCATGCCAGTACCATCTTCATCGTTTTTTTTTTCGATTTTTTCTCTCATATTTTCTTGTATAAGATCCTCTCTAACATTTACATTCCTTACTCTGTCCATTCTTGTTTTTCCCTTAACTGCTCTGAGAAGTTTCATTTCCCCTGCTTGCAGTCTGCTCCAGTCCCTTTCTGTCACTGTCCATGTTTCCTCTTCGTAGGTGACAATAGGGAAGTAATAGCTTTTATACACAAGGAGTTTTGCTTTTTCTGAAACTGCCGGCCGGGGTGGCCGAAAAGTTCTAGGCGCTACAGTCCGGAACCTCGCGACCGCTACGGTCGCAGGTTCGAATCCTGCCTCGGGCATGGATGTGTGTGATGTCCTTAGGTTTGTTAGGTTTAAGTAGTTCTGAGTTCTAGGGGACTGATGGCCTCAGAAGTTAAGTCCCATAGTGGTCAGAGCCATTTGAACCATTTTGAAACTTCCTTATTCCAAATCAGGTGTTTTATTGTTTGGTAGAAATTGCCTCCTTTCTGTAACCTCCTATTAATTTCGTTGGTTATTCTTACATCACTAGATATTTCACTCCCTAAATAAGTGAAACTGTCTACCACCTTGAGGGGTTTTCCATTCAAAGTAATATTCCCGTTGATCCCTTTATCTTTTCCAAATAGTATTACTTCACTCTTATCTTTACTTACTTTTAATCCATACCTTTTCATTATTCACTTCCACGAATCAAATTGTAACGTACATCTACCTCTTCATCGCCCCATTTACCATGTAGTGTGAATATGACACTATTAAATTTGTAGGTAATTTGTGGCTATACAGGGTGCGAAATTCAGTATAAAGGGCTACCACCTCTGGCAACAACAATAGCGCTAAGCTGACTGGGCACCGAGTGGAACTTAGTATGAGCCGCCGGTACGTCTATCTATATTGTGTCATTTCTATGCTCAAGTTCATGAATCGTACTGGCTGGCGAATGGGAAGCGTGCCAGTCTCTCAGCAACCAATGTGTGGGAGATCTGGAGAGCGTGTTGACCAGTGCAACATGCCATAATCCTTTGTCTCTCATGCATAAAAAGTAACATGCCGTATTGCGCGTTCGTGTTGAAAGATAATGTCACAGACATCCCGAAGACGGGGCACAGTCACTGTCTCTAACACATCTGAAATGTAACGCCTGCTGTCAAAATTACCGGCTATGCGAACCGGAGGTGTTCGTGTTGTGCAACCAATGATACCTAATACACCAGGGAAGGCCAGTATAATGATGAAAATGCAATGTGGCAACGTTCTTTCTTCTCGGGATTTACGCATGCTGATGGTGAGCCCAATCTGGGACTCGGCTAAAAAATGATGTGGCTCGACTCCGGTGTCCATCGTGGTCGCTGAGCACTCACCTATCGACACCCCTCTGTCCGCTGCTGTGTCACGTGAAGTCCCAACAGTGGTCGCCCTGCTGGCGGTCCACGGTGCTCTTCACGTCGTGTACTGCTCGTGTGGCTACTTCTCTTGTTACAAACAAGCCAAAATTCTGACTAAAGGTCCATGACGAGGCTGTACAATCCTTAAAAGTACAACGAACAATGTATCTGTCTTCTCGGGCGCTAGTCGCCAGTGGTGTTTGATGCAAAGTGTCCAGCGCGGCGCCCCTGAAACCATCGATCCCATATTCGAATGACAATGTGAACAGCAATATTGCAGAACGATAAACCCCACACTCCATGACCGTGGAGGTGGTGCAGTGGTTGGCACACTGGACTCCCATTCGGGAGAACGACGGTTCCAATCCGAGTCCTGCCACCCTGACATAGGTTTCCGTGATTTCCCTAAATCGCTTCAGACAAATACCGGGATGGTTCCTTTTGAAAGGTTATGGCCTACTTCCTTCCCATCCTTCCCTAATCCGATGGGACCGATGACCTCGCTGTTTGGTCCCCTCCCCCACCCCCACCCCCAAACCAACCAACCGTCATTCTCCGTAAGAAACCCTTCTACCGCCGTGGAATTCCAAGACGTTTTGGAAGACGTTTCTCCTTCTGACACAAGGCATAACACGATATTCTCTGTCACAACTATTATTAAAATTCGATTTTTGAACAAGAAAACTGCTGCTTAAACATTTCTTGTATTCAATACGTAGATGACGTTACTCGTGCCTACTCTGTGTAGTTGCGCCGACATGCCGATCACATACGAACAAAATAAAATAAAAAGCGTTTACTACGGCAGAGATAAGACTGTAATGTGCTTTTATGCCATTCCCGAGCATATGCACATTTTTGTATACATGCACAAACTTTTTTTTTATGAGAGAGAACTGCGTCAACGTCGGGGCGCTACATGTGGCAAGGTTTCTCAAAGGGGCGACATTAATTAATAGTTGACAACATACGATTATATGACTGCGTGACTCAACAGTAGCGACATGGAGGCAACCCATGTTGATGATGTACATTCTCTGTAGATAGCACCATGCACTGCAACTGGTTGAAACTTCTTTTGCTTTAACTGAAACATCACCTTAGTATGGTCCATCATCAGAACATTGTCTTATAATTGGGACTGCATCAGCTCATGGAGCAGGAGGACCGGTGTAGTTTTTTGAAGTCTGTAACCGAGCAGATCGATGCATATCTGACAACGACATATTACGTAAAGCAAGGGAAATGATCGGATAAAATATCTTAGGAGATGGCGAGGTTCTCGCTTTCTGTTGTAAAGCAGTTAACAAAAGAACGCAGATAGTGTTCGATCGTCCGCCTCCGAACAATCCGCCGTCAGCTTCTGCTATTTTTCCACTGAAACACATTTGAAATAGGTACAATATAATTTGAGTAAAAGCTATGGATACAGGATGGCTGTCCTTGTGAACTCAAGTAATTATGGTAAAACAATGATGACGATAGAAAAATTACAGTCAAATCGTATTACACTTGTCCTGTACAAGCAGCCATCAAGGGGAGAGAAAATGGAAGTGGGAAGACAAGTGAAATCGTTTGTTTCCTTTCCTTGGTAACATTGGTTTAACTTATGATACAGTTCTGAAAGATTCTCCCAGTAGGTATGTTGAGTGGTTTTACAGAAGTATTCATTGTTTTATAGATAATGCCACATTTTATCAGATACGTTTAGTGGTACAATTGATCTTTACGGACATAAGATGGATATTAAGGACGAAAGGAAACGCATCAAGTTCTACGTACCTTCTCGCTTCGCGAACATTCTTGTTTAGTCGTCAGTCTCCTGGCTGATGTCAGGTAGACCGCTACGAATTTCTTTCCTCTTCCAGCCACTGCAATTGACATGGATTCATTTACATAAGTTTTACAGCTCCGTCCTGGAAAACGCTTTCCTGAGTGAAACGTTTTGACTGTGTATCGATCCCTTGACTGAAATTAAGGAAATGGCCGACGAAAAATAAATAAACCTTCGCAACCGCCACGAATTGATTTCCGCCAAGATATCGCAAGTCCACAAACTTTTGTCCGAATACCGGGCCAAGTACGGTACTTTATCATTCACAATGACAGTTTTCACTACATCACAAAGGCATTTCTGAATTGTTCATGTTATTTGTGAACACAGGATAAGCGTTGTACTAAAACTGTCGCTACGTAAGAAGTTTGACATCGGTAAAACTATTAGAGGACACGATTGTGCCTTAATGGAAATCTTAACATCCGACAATCCGGCAACATCTTAGTTGTAGCGAATGCTGCAGTAAATCACTGAATCGTGCGAAGTTTCAGTTCGCGGAGACAAAAAGTGAATCTGAAATGAAATAACTGCATTAACTGAATTGTACGTTTTTGTTATTGAATAGGTCTCTTCGGAACCAAACATTTTCTCAGCTACACAAATTCTTTTTCGCAGTCCTGTTTGCCAGAAAAATGAACCAACATCTAATCTCTAGCAGTAGCTGACTGTGCATCTTGTTTATCGTCAATATTTTCTGATTCGTACTATTTGGCTGTCAGCTACTCAAAGAAACACACACACAAACTTTTAAATTTTCAATGAGGCAGTCGTCAATACTGAAATGTGAAAATACGGCCTCTTCATTTGGCCAGGAAGGAAAACGAGGAAAGGCTAGACCGATGGGGATTTGGCATAGCTCATTCGCGGGTGCAACACACAAATTTATTTTTCATAGAGTGAATTACATTAAATCCAATTAAGAAATTAATTAAACAACGATTATTTGACCACTGAACAATAAGCAGCGTCGGCAGATAATGTCAATTGTAAATAGCAAGCAATCACTTGTTTGCCAGATCATAAGATACAAATTTCAATCAAACTTTAAACAGCCATAAAAAATTAACAATACTTCGTGAGCAGAATACACCAGTAAGAAATTTAATGAAACGTAATCGGCTAGATAATAGACTACAGCCAAACAATTCTTTTACTAAAATACAAAGTCACCAAAGAAGGATAAGAAAGATTTAAAACCTCAAAGCAGACATAATAGCATGGCTTACAGGGTTCCACAATAATATTCAGTTCAAATGTACATTAAATAAGGAATACCGTAGAGGTCTCAACCACTAGTAAAATGTTTAAAAACTTATAGTTTAAAGAAGCAATAAAGTTATAAAAATGGAACCTCTTAATTAACTACTAGAATGGCTGAGAATTTCTCTAAAATTATAACTTTGAACAACAGCATTAAAACACACGGCTGCGCCTGGGAGAAGTAAAACAGCAGAAAACGGACAGCGCGAGCTTTCGCTGCCTAGTGCTTGAGCATAGAATCGCGTAAACAGGCGGCTGGGCCCCGACTGAGTGGTCCTCCAAGGATCGGTAAACAGCACCGACGCCAGAGCATAAGCATTCTTAACAAAATTCCCTTCAGCACAAATAAATTCCAGTAGGTGCGAGCTCAATTCTCAGCCGATATTGTAATAAACAATGGTTAATGCAATTTCTTACGGAGCTGTACTCTAAATTTAAGCCTTCTAACAAGTTAGCGGAAAATTTAAGACACCACTTACAGTAGGCTTAAGGAAATCCCAGAACTATATAGTTATACCAAATCCTCCTGGAAGAATGGCTAAGCCAACCCCGAGCCAATTTCCATAAATTCTGCGGCTCTTGGTCACGTAGACAGTCCAGGCCAAGTTTAGAACGGACAGTCTGTCCTAAAACAAAGTAAAATTTCCTTATAAAACACTTAAGTGAAATAAACACACTATATACATGATCTGAAGCAGGATGAGCAGTCCATTAGCTTCGATGAGTAAGAAACATTAGAACCAAGTCCAGAAGGACCGTTAATGTTCCGCCAAACGACAACTACAAATTGAGCACGGAATTTATCCAAAATGTTCAAATTAAACGTAAGTCATACGGTTCTTAACACTAACGCAATAACATCCGCGCTATACCGAAGTCCACTTTTACACCAGGAATAGACAATCTGTGATACTGTTAAACATCAATCAACACCTTGCGCCATAACTACAACTTGCCGCAAAGAAGGCGAAAGTTAATAACAGACAAATAGAAGCACTTAAAACGCATATGAATAGTACACTACCAACAAAATTCACAATCAGCTTCCTTGTAGGGGCAGATACTACCATCAACCCAAATTAAAAGAATCACACATGGTTAAAAAGCCACAGATCAAACTCCTAATAAGATGCAGTATACAAAGATCTAATTAAAATATTTAACAGACCTTATTTACACAAATTCTGGTTCATACAGTTCAGTTTGAAAATTCCATGGAGGAGCGGACTTCTGTACCAATAAACAGAACTGGAGTATCCAGAAATTCTGGTAAACACTCCTCTGACAGCTCGATGGGTTTTCAATGATTCCCTCCTGATGTTCCTCGGCACTGTAATCCAAACACAAGCAAACATGTCCCTTGAATATTCTTCGCAGTTTACTCCACACAGAGACAGGTGGGTGGCGGCGAAGAGCCTCCTTTCCGCTTGGTTGCTCCAATGATAATTTCCTGATCACACTAACTGTCACACTCGATAGCTGGCCTAGCAGGCCGGTCCTCCAGGCCACGCTGGAGGGAGATGTGCTCGCTGGGCAACATCTTAGAGCCAAAGAGAAGAGCATATCGATACAGTACGACGAGGTGCCACGGCTCAAATACAGACTCACAACTAATCCCTAATACAGTGGTGTGGAAAAACTCGCCTCAGTGGCCGAACAGTCTGCATCTGGCAGTGGCGCGCTTCAGACGTCTTCTCCCGGCCGTGAGGGCGCGTGTAAGAAGAAGTGTTTACGCCGCTGATACCAGCACGTGTTATTATCTGAATAGATCGCCATGGCACATAATTTCAGAAAGAATACGGTCCAATTTACGTTTGAATACGCCAAGCCTAAGGCTTTTGAATGTGTTCAAATGTGTGTGAATTCCTAAGGGAGCAAACTGCTGAGGTCATCGGTCCCTAGACTTACACACTACTTAAACTAGCTAAAACTAACTTATGCTAAGAACAACACACACACCCATGCCCAAGGGAGGACTCGAGCTTCCGGCGGGAGAGGCCACGCAATGCGTTACATGGCGCCTCAAACAGTGCTGCCATACCACGCGGCCCAGGCTTTTGAAAAAGGGCATTTTTTTAGAGATTAAGTTCGTTTACCTGCTTCAGGCATAGTTGGGATGCATCTATCCATTGTAAGCAGCACGATGTAGGTTAAAAAGACCGATGAAGCTGGATGTGAAAGAACTATCGCCGCTGCTCAAAGTGGATTTAAATTTCGACATTCTGATGACCAAGTGAGCAATGTAACAGTGGCTCCTTCAGGCTTGGGAGTGAGGCTCGTTTGGATCTCTGAACAGCCGTTGAGGTATCAGAGTCGATGATTATTGAATCGCTGCGACCATCTGGGCGGTATTCAGTCACATGCCTGAATCCTGGGCGAGTTTTGGCACGTATCCCGTGTTAAATGGCGTTCGACAGGCGTAGATCGTCCTTAACATTTTTCTTCATACTGTGAGTTACGATATGTTCTCGCTGCAGTGGAGAAGGAAATATCTACTCGAAGTGCGTACAGTGCCGCATCATACAACTGCCAAGTGGAGAAGCGTCACAGAAAGGATTTCCCACTAAACTGACAATGACATATGTGTCAGTGGGCCACCGGTAAGTGGTACAGAGTTCAGAGCATAACGCGGACATGTTGATGGAAGAGCGGACCCAGTTGGGGAGCAGAGAGGAGATGGCGAGAGAGGCAGATGTGGCAGGAACCTTACGTAGCCTCACAAGTAGCACGCGGCGTGCAAGTGGAGGTCGAGAATGTGGCGGCAGCAATGGATCACCCAGCACCCGATGAAGGGCTTGAGGCGTCGCCCGCGGCCGAGGACAGGGTGCGAAAACAACTCTAGCCGAAGCGTCGCAAGAAGCGCTGCCATATTTCAGGCGGCACGACCCCCCCCCCCCCTTTCCCGCTGGCCTTGGGAGACACGGGAGAGAACTTCGATCCGAAGAGACATCTGACATGGAACACGTCGAAAAGATTTCTTCAGATGGTGACCAGATGTCCTACCTTTCAGACAGTCCCTCTTCACTGACACCGACTGACGTGCTAAAACCGATGGGGCAGTCAGCTTTCCGGTAATCACATCTATATGCAGCAGGGGGCGTTTCTGGGATTGATGACCAATGTGACTGGGCAGAGAAAGTCGATGAGGTACCAGAACTGGGACCCCCCACTTGACGACCGCTCCCTTACAGGAGGCACACCACAGGACGAAAACAATGGAGGGAAGACCGTTGGCGGGCAACCATCTGAGCACTAATAATGGACTATAGTCTTTGGAGTTTATAATGACACGAGCATGACGACGAAACGAACCGAGCATAGAACGAGGGGAACAGTCAACATTAATACCGTACGATCGCTTGCGAAGCTGCAACTTTTTCAGGACAGGATCTGCGCCACGGAGGTAGATATCCAGCTGGTGCAGGTAACCTGCAGTGCTGCCCTTGCAGACATGCGTTAATACAACACCTTTCTAGCGCTGACTCCAGACTTAGGACATGACACAATGATCTTCGACTGGGAAGGGATCTACATCTACATCTACATCCATAGCCCGCAAGCCACCTGACGGTGTGTGGCGGAGGGTACCTTGAGTACCTCTATCGGTTCTCCCTTCTATTCCAGTCTCGTATTGTTCGTGGAAAGAAGGATTGTCGGTATGCCTCTGCGTGGGCTCTAATCTCTCTGATTTTATCCTCATGGTCTCTTCGCGAGATATACGTAGGAAGGAGCAATATACTGCTTAACTCCTCGGTGAAGGTATGTTCTCGAAACTTCAACAAAAGCCCGTACCGAGCTACTGAGCGTCTCTTTTGCAGAGTTTATCATCTCCGTAACGCTTTCGCGATTTCTAAATGCTCCTGTAACGAAGCGCGCTGCTCTCCGTTGGATCTTCTCTATCTCTTCTATCAACCCTATCTGGTACGGATCCCACACCGGTGAGTAGTATTCAAGCAGTGGGCGAACAAGTGTACTGTAACTTACTTCCTTTGTTTTCGGACTGCATTTCCATAGGATTCTTCCAATGGATCTCAGTCTGGCGTCTGCTTTACCGACGATTAGTTTTATTTGGTCATTCAATTTTAAATCACTCCTAATGCCTACTTTCAGATAATTTATGGAACTATCTGCTTCCAGTTGCTGACCTGCTATATTGTAGCTAAATTATAAAGGATCTTTCTTTCTATATATTCGCAGCACATTACACTTGTCTACATTGAGATTCAATTGCCATTCCCTGCACCATGCGTCAATCCGTTGCATATCCTCCTGCATTTCAGTACAATTTTCCATTGTTACAACCTCTCGATATACTACAGCATCATCCGCAAAAAGCCTCAGTGAACTTCCGATGTTATCCACAAGGTCATTTATACAGGGTGTCCCAGCTATCTTGTCCACCCAAAATATCTCTGGAACAATAACAGCTATTGGAAAACGACTTTCACCGGTATCAATGTAGGGCTGGGGCCCATGAATGTACATATTTGGAAACATTCTAAAACGAAAGCATATGTGTTTTTAACACAAACTTATGTTTTTTTAAATGGACCTCCTATATTTTTTCTTCCGCTATCCATAGCATGACAAAGCACATACACAATTGCGTTGATTGCATCGCAATATTCAAATTACATCCAGAGATATTAAGACGCGAAGTTGACGCTTGAAACACCCGACATGCGCTGCTAGCGCACGTCGTGAGGCTCAGGCGTGAACCCCATGCTACACGTAATCGCGATGTGATTGACATGCGTAATCTTACTTCCATACTTATCAAGAAGTCCGAAACGAATAATACGGTCTGCTGCCATCCTGCAGCATGGGGTTCACGCCTGAGCCTCAGGACGTGCGCTAGCAGCGCATGTCGGGTGTTTCAAGCGTCAACTTCGCGTCTCAATATCTCGGGATGTAATGGGAATATTGCGATGCAATCAACACCATTGTGTATGTGCTTTGTCATGCTATGGATTGCTGAAGAAAAAATATAGGAGGTCCATTTATAAAAACATAAGTTTGTGTTAAAAAACACATATGCTTGCGTTTTAGAATGTTTCCAAATATGTACATTCGTGGGCCCCAGCCCTACACTGATACCGGTGAAAGTCGTTTTCCAATAGCTGTTATTGCTCCAGAGATATTTTGGGTGGACAAGATAGCTGGGACACCCTGTATATATTGTGAATAGCATCGGTCCTACGACACTCCCCTGCGGCACACCTGAAATCACTCTTACTTCGGAAGACTTCTCTCCATTGAGAGTGACATGCTGCGTTCTGTTATCTAGGAACTCTTCAATCCAATCACATAATTGGTCTGATAGTCCATATGCTGTTACTTTGTTCATCAAACGACTGTGGGGAACGCCTTGTGGAAGTCAAGAAATACGGCATCTACCTAGGAACCCGTGTCTACGGCCCTCTGAGTCTCGTGGACGAATAGCGCGAGCTGGGTGTCACACGATCGTCTTTTTCGAAGAATGAACACCTATATCTTTTCGTACGAGCTCTGATTTCCCTTATTTTATCTTTGTGATCGTTCCTCCCTATGTAAGTCGGTGTCAACAAAAAATTTTCACATTCGGAGGAGAAAGTTGGTGACTGGAATTTCGTGAGAAGATTCCGTCGCAACGAAAAACGCCTTTCTTTTAATGATGTCCATCCCAAATCCTGTATCATTTCCGTGACAATCTCTCCCATATTTGACCATAATACAAAACGTGCTGCCTTTCTTTGAACTTTTTCGATGTAATCAGTCAGTCCTATCTGGTAAGGATCCCACACCGCGCAACAGTAATCTAAAAGAGAACTTACAAGCGTAGTGTAGGCAGCCTCCTTAGTAGGTCTGTTACATTTTCTAAGTGTCCTGCTAATGAAACGCAGTCTTTGGTTAGCCTTCCCCACAACATTTTCTATGTGTTCCTTCCAATTTAAATTGTTAGTAATTGTAATTCCTAGGTATTTAGTTGAATTTACGGCTTTTAGATTAGACTGATCTATCGCGTATGTGTAAAATCGAACTGGTATCCCATCAGGTCCAGCGGCCTTTCCTCTTTTGTGAACTTGATTCAGCCCGGGACTTGGCGATGACCGTGAACGTTATTCGTATTGTAAACATCTATGTTAAATCCAGACATGTCAGTGAAAGGGCGCATGCGCAGTAACGACGTAACGCGATCGACGGGAATACTAGAGACACTGCCCAATACACCTGTGCAAAACGTCATCGGATTTTCACTGTGGTTTCCATTTCGAGACCGATCGTTCCTTACTTTCCGAATAACCCTCGTACCATAGGCCGCCTCGTGCAAATATTATTAAAAAGACAAACACATGAATTTCCAGTTGATAGAGCAACGTCACACATCTGCTTCATTCTCGTGAAATGATTTAGGAAAGTTTCCGAAACTATGATTGGACGAGGATTCGAACCTTTCTTGAGCGAAGGAGAGTCCAGTGGTTTAACAAGTAACAAACGACGTACCGCAGCAGTCTTCACGGATACAGCCAGATCTATTGGTGCTCATTTCGATGAATTTTTTAATGTTAATGTTCTTACTGAACCATTTTGCGCATTCTGCATGCGAACATATGTCCTCTGCAGGTGGAGCTTCACATTTAGCCACGAGAAGGAACGCTAACCGTTATGTGAGACCCTCGATCTTGCAAGCCTTGCCAATGTGGGCAGAAGCTGTTTGACCTATTCAAGCTAATAGACTTCTGTCCGCCATGTTAGTGGCGAGTCACATTACGTTAGGTAACCGTCGCGTTGCTAATGTAATACGCCATAGGCAGTGCGTAATCATTAATGGAGATTGGTCCTCCGGGATATCAAATTGCGGCTTCGCGGCCATGTCTGTGGCACACAGTATTAGGGACAGCCTATCGCATTAATTAGAGTACTGGAGAATTACGTTTGTAAAAAGCAGACGAGGACAAAGAGGCGAAATGTCAGAATTGGTACATTTATTCCAGTCTTGGTCGGTTAACACTCGCTACAGCGCCTATGAAAATCAATCGAAACAAAAAAAGTTTACAAGAAGTACTCGAAAAACAAATTTTACAAATTTAAGGCATTTGATACCTAGACCTAGAGGAACAAAAAAAGAAAAACATAAAAGGAAGTCGGTCTCAAAATGCAGTTTCAGTAAAGTAAGCAGGATTTTCAAAACTAACTTCCGACGTGCCTGAAACGCATAGTATGCTATCAGTGAGTAATATTACTTAAGACCTATACCAACGAGACATGGACATTTAATGCGAAACCATTCAAAACCTGAGAATTGCTTAAAGGGAATGGAGAAATGCAGGTTCCTCAAATAGATCAAGGTACCAATTGGAATGGAAGCTATGAAAATGAAGTGGAGGTGGGGGGAAAGTTTAGTCAGGTGAATGGACGGTAGATGCACCAAGGATGTACGAGGTTGGTTTAAATGAGAATGTTAATTGCGAGAGTCATTTCAAAATTTCTGTACATCTTAAAATTATGGTTCAAAATTTTCCTTTGCGTTTCACAAAATGTCTTTACAGATCTTCAGTGTAATGTCCATTCTTCCCAATAACAGCGCCACAGTGCTTCAAAAAGCCTGAAATCATCTTTGTTGATCTGTCTGCTTACTCGAGTCACTGCATAAGAAGCGTCCTCAGTTCGTTGAAAAAGATCTCCTCGGGGTATTTCTTGATTTCCGGAAAGAAATCAAAGTCTGGTGGCCTCGTGTCAGGATTTTAGTGGGGATGGGGAAGGATTTCCCACCCATAATTCTCTAAAACCCTGCGTACTTGTTAGGCAATTTGCGGTCATGCATTATCATGCACAACGGCGGATCTTCGGCCTCAAAACATTTTCCAGAAAGTCCGTGTAGTATGACCCTGTTACTGTTGTTCCATGGGACAGACTGTTGCTACCATTTCACACTTGTCATAAGACATAATCATCATCGGCTTGACATTTGAGTGTCAGCGGTGGCATTATCTTGCCTTCGCGGAAACGGAAAGCCCACGGTGACATTGAGCCTCGATCCGGTCCGCTATCGGGGAAAACTTTGAGCTCTGACGGAAGACTGCTGCTCGCTGCGTGAGATTAGACCTGAATCATTTCCTCCCTCCATTTCTATCAGAATATATCAGTCAAATCACAAATTACCACCCCAAAGGAAACATATGGCGATAGCTAAAAGTCTGGCTCAAACTTCCGTTTCGCATACAGGAATGGTTATGGATGTACATGATGATGATGATGATGATGATGATGATAATGTTTGGTTTTGTGGGGCTCTCAACGGCGCGGTCATCAACGCCAATACAAAGGCCCAATTTTTTGCACACTCCAATTTTTTACGCAGTCCAATCTAGCCGCTATCACTAATAATGATGATGATGAAATGATGAGGACACCACCAGCACCTTGTCAGAGAAAATCCGCAACCCGGCTGGAAATCCAACCCGGGACCCTGTGATCCAGAGGCAGCAACACTAACCACTAGACCACGAGCTGCGAACACGGATGTACATGATCTCTGTGCAGAAGCTTAGAAACGGTCCGCATATTTATTACTACGCAAACGAAGTAATACAGGAAAACTACAGATATTTCATTTTGCAGTGTAATCCGCACACATACACTGCTGGCCACCGTAAATGCAACACCCTGAAGGAAGCATCCGAATCTAGTGAAATTTACACCATTGGTTTGCAGCGATGAGATATGCAACTGATTAGAATTTCAACGCAGACGCACATCACGCGCGCCTGTGGCGCCACCTCATAGCGCCATTTAAGGCTTGGCGATTTCGACGAGTGTACGTTCGGCACGTGTGTTTACCTTGTGGTTGTTTCACAAGACGATCAGTTATGCCTCGTAGACAACAGCGAACATCTTTTGATCAAGTATCCGAGATCGACAGAGGAAGGATAGTGGCTTACCGAGATTGTGGATTATCATACAGAGAAATCGCTAGTCGTGTTGGACGAAACCAAACAACTGTAATGCGAATATGTGACCGTTGGATGCAGGAGGGTACGACGGACCGACGTGGTCGATCGCATTCACCTCGGTGCACCACTGCACGTGATGATAGGCAAATTGTGCGCATGGCAGTGACGGATCGCTCAGTGACATCCCGAAACATAGCACAGCACATTGCGTCTGTAACGCATCATCCAGTGTCTGCGCGTACCATTCGACGCCGTTTACAGCAGAGTGGTCTGTCCGCAAGACGTCCATTGCTTCGTCTACCATTGACGCAGAACCACAGACGTCTCCGTCGCCAATGGTGTGATGACAGACGGATGTGGACGGCAGAATGGAATGACGTTGTCTTTACTGACGAGGCACGCTTCTGTCTGCAGCACCACGATGGTCGGATTCGAGTGTGGAGACACCGTGGAGAGAGGATGCTGGATAGCTGCATTATGCACCGCTACACTGGTCTTGCACCGGGTATTATGGTATGGGGCGCTATTGGATATTACTCTCGCACGCCTCTAGTACGCATTGCCGGTACTTTAAATAGCCGGCGCTACATATCCGAGGTGCTGGAGCCGGTTGTCCTTCCTTACCTTCAGGGCTCGGCCACAGCCATATTTCAACAGGATAATGCGCGACCACACGTGGCACGCATTGTCCAAAGGTTCTTCGTCAATAACCAGATTGAATTGCTTCCCTGGCCGGCTCGCTCTCCGGATCTTTCGCCGATAGAAAACATGTGGTCCATGGTTGCTCAACGAGTGACCCAGATTACATCCCCAGCTGCCACACCAGATGATCTTTGGCAACGTGTGGGAGCTGCTTGGGCTGCTGTACCCCAGGAACACATCCAACGTCTCTTTGACTCAATGCCGAGACGTGTGGCAGCGGTGATCTCCAACAATGGTGGCTACTCTGGCTACTGATTCCGGCAGGAACCACATGTCACAGACGTCTGTAAACGTAATCATGTGATACTTGGTCAACATGTTATCTACAAAATAAATTTTGTTGTGCTACCTCTTGTCTTTCTTGGTGTTGCATTTACGGTGGCCAGCAGTGTATAATGCACGCGCTACACATATCCGGAAGTCCACGGACACATCGTGGGAAGAATTCTTTTGGTTGTGTACGCAGCCATTCTTGCTCCACGCTTTTCATCTTTTCATTGTCTCTGAAATGCTTGCCATGCAGCGTTACTACGAAGTTCCGATAAGTTCAAATAATTCGGGACGAGGTCTTATGAGCAAGGTGGTTGTTCGAGACATTCAAATGTCATATCCTGTGTTGCTGTTACGGTTGAGCGGACATACGTAGACGAGCACTGACGTATTGCAACGAAAAAGTTGCACACGGAAGTCCTCATCGTTAACTCCTGACTCCATAGTGAAAGTGATTTCGCAGTAGACTTGAGGAGTATTAATTATTAGTCACTGTTAACCGTTTTCCACGTAATGCTCCGAAATTACCCCTTTTGATATCCCAAACGAGAGGATGTCTTTCCCTGCCAATATTTAAGTGCGGAATTTTTGGTTTTGGTGAAGAGCTATAGCGCCACTCCTGCTCTATCTTTTCTTTTCACTTTAGTGAAAGTGCACTCAGGTTTCTGCTGTAGCAGTTCTGTACAAAAATCTATTACTTTCGATCAGGAAAAGACGCGAAAGTTCTTCACACACCGACGCGACAAACTTTCAGTTCTGCAGTCAGCTGGCACCCATCACGCGAACGTTTTCACTGCACGGTGTGTCTTGCCCGTGCGCTGAGCGTCTTGGACAAAAGTCACGTCTCTTTTAAAGTTTGTATGCCACTCTTGCCCTTCTGCAAGGACACACCCGAATCACTAGGCTCTTCTTTCATCCTGCGATGCATTTCCGCAGGTTGAACAGCTTCATTACTCGTAAAACGTACCACAGATACACATTGGAAATTTGTGGTAAGATCTTATGGGTCTGCTGAGGTCATCGGTCCCTAAGCTTACACACTACTTAATCTAACTTAAACTAACTTATGGTAAGCACGACACACACGCACTAATGCCCGAGGGAGGACTCGAACCTCCGACGGGGGAAGCCGCGTGAACCGTGACAGGGCGCCACGGCTACCCCCGCGGCCACAGATGCATCCGCCAGGTATACAGATCCGCGAGACAGTCAGAAGTACAATTAGAATTTGGGTGGCAGTAGAAGAGGTACTGGCGGAAGTAAAGCTCTGTTCGAGTCCCACTCCAACACAGTTTCAATTTTCCAGGAAGCTTCAAATCAATGTACATCCCGCTGCAGAGAGGAAATTCATTCTGGATGGTTACAATTTTGTTTTTGATCCTCTCTACAGGTTTGCCTTGTTGATTCCCTGACTCTGGATAATAAGGGCTTCAGCTGTAAATTACTTTGTTTTGACGCACACCGACTGTTTAAACATTGATTTTACACACACCTGTAGTTTTTGCTTATTTACAATGGTTTCGGAAGCCTGTGCTGTATATTCAGGCACTTAGGCACAGTCATCGAACTGAAATACACTAGCAAGCGTATCTTTTGGTTTGGAGTAAGAACGTCTAAATGGTAACGACTCTTACATGTACTACATTAGATGATGTTATGGTTCAGGAGTAAGATACACTTGAAGGTGTAGTTCATTTCGGTGACTGTAATTAGGTGCCTGAGGTTGTTGCCATAGTAGGTTTCGAAGTAGAAAATAAAGTAAGCAACAAAGACAGCTGAGTGTAGAACGTATAAAAGTAGCCTATGTGTGTGGTAAAACACGTCTGTTCAATGTAAATCTTCATGTCAAGCGACTGTCGTGATGTAACACTACACACTGTGATAAGTCATGGGGTGCCACCTAATATCTTCTAGGACCTATTTCGGCGTGGTGCAGCAACTCGACATGGTATGAACTCAACAAGTCATTCGAAGTCCCCTGCAAAAATATTGAGGCATGCTCCCTCTTTTGCGGTCCATAATCGTGAAAGTGTTGTCGATGCAGGATTTTATGTACGAACTGACCTGTAGAGTATGTCCCATAAATGACCGACGGGATTCATGTCGGGCTATCTGGGTGGCCAAATGACTCGCTCTAATTGTCCAGAATGTTCTTAAAACCAATCGCAAAAAAAATTGTGGCCCGGCGAGAAGACGCAGTTTCATTCATAAAAATGGCTGCAGATATCCTCCAAGTAGCCGAACATGACAATCTGCAGTGAATGATCGGTTCAGTTGGACCAGAGGACACAGTCCCTTCCGTGCAAACACATCCAACACCATTATGGAGCCACCACCAGCTTGCGAAGTGTCTGGTTAACAACTTGGGTTCATGGCTTCTTTGGGTCCGCTGCACACTTGAAACCTACCGTCAGCTCTTACCAACTGAAATCGGGATTCATCTGACCACGCCACGGGTTTACAGTAGTCTAGGGACCAGTGGATATGATCACGAACGCAGGATAGGTGCTAAAGGTGACGTTGTGCTGTTACAAAAGGGACTTGCGTTGATCGTCTGCCGCCGTAGCCCATTAACGGAAAAATTTGCCACACTGTCCTAACGGATACGTTCGTCGTACGTCCCACATTGAATTCTGTGCTTATTTCATGCGTTGTCGCTTGTCTATAATCACTGACAACTCTACACAAATGCCGCTGCTCTCGGTCGTTAAGTGAAATCTGTCGGCCACTGCGCTGGTCGTGGTGAGAGGTAATGGCTGGAATTTGGTACCCTCGGCACATTCTTGACGCTTTGGATCTCGGAATTTGAATTCCCTAACGGTTTCCGAAATCAAATGTCCCATGCCTCTAGCTCCAACTACCATTGCGCATTCAAAATCTGTTAATTCGCGTCGTGCAGCAGTAATCACGTCGGAAACCTTTTCACACGAATCATCTGAGTACAAGTGACAGCTCGCCAATGACCTGCCATCTTACACCTTATTTACGTGAGACTACTGCCATCTGTATATATGCATGTCGCTATCGCTGTAAATCTTTACCATTACTAGTAGCACCAAGTAGCACTACTTGAAAACGCTGACAAGCAGGCAGGAATGCTAGTTGCTCAGTGTCGTGTGTGTTGCCGGCAGGAGTGCTGAGGTGTGTGTCGTTTGTTGCAGACGGTGATCATCTGAGCGAGCGGCAGCCGTAGCCATGGGCAGCAGCTGTTCCTCGGGCCAGGCGCACAAGGACAAGGACTCGGTGTCCACGCGCTCTGAGGAGTGAGTACCGATTTCTTTTCTGCCGTCGTCGCTTCTCGATACCTAGGCACTCTAGTACCATTGTGACTTCCCGATCCGCCAGCTGTGTGTTTACATCCCAGCAGTCATGCATATTTTGTTATAATTTCTCAAACAGAGTTATGATATGTAATATATGTAAATAGAAATACTGTTGCCGTGAAAAGTGGTGAACCAACAAAATAGAATTTGAGGGTTGAATAACACTTAGGCGGTTTTTTGTTCTACTGATTTTTATTTGTATGAACTAGTTTTCGGGTTATTAGGCCATCTTCAGGTAACTACCGACTATTGTTTGCAAGGAGCTTGTGTTCTTACGAACCAAACATTCTAGGCTAAGATACAACGCACTGACATACGATCTTTAGTTGTGGTATTGTCTATGGAATTTTCAAACAGGTCTTTTGACTTTTTGTGCTGTAAAACTGTTCTTTAACATAAAGAATCACCTTTTATGGTTTGTCAGTACCATGTATGGAAACAATTAGCATTATTTAGGATACACATTATTACAAATTTACAATTTTTTGGTATTTTTTGTGAACAGTTGCACTGGACATTAATTGTTGGTTGTACAACAGCGATGTTTTCTTTGGCGGTTAGATTTTGTTATTAGAAAATGGTGCATTAATATAGACCAAAATTACATTGTTACAGTTGAATTACAGTTAGGAATGTAAACACGTAAGGGATATTACATTATATTGGGGCGCGAATTTGTTTACTATTGGGACACTTTGTGGTTAGTAGCAGGTTTACTGTATTGGGTAAAGTTTAAGAGTGGTGATGTGCTCAGCTGCAATTGGTCATTTAGAACCAGCTGCTGATTTAGTGCTAAGTGTTTGTTAATTTCAAGTGCTTCTAGTAGGCTGAGTTTTCTGCCTTTTTTGGTTGTATGTAGCACTTCTGTGTGTGTTAGATATGTGTGTGCTTCTTTGAGCACATGTCCATCAAAGGTGGAGTCTGATTTATTTAATCTCCAGCTGCGTTCATGTTCAGTCAGCTTTGTTGATAAGGGCCAGCCCGTTTGACCAATGTACAGTTTACTGCAGTCAGTGCAGGTTATTTTGTAGACCCCACTATTGCTTAGTTTATCTGTTTTGTTCTTGCTGTTGAATAGCAGATTAGTTGTAGTTCCTCTTACGTATAGTTTTTGGCTTTCAGTGTTTTGTCTAGTTTGTCTGATAGCTTACCTAGATATAGTATAGTACACCAGTTGGTCTTTGGTGTAGTTGTTATTGTAGAGGGGGCATAAATGTAAGGCACCAAACTACAAAATTACCAAAGAATTACATTCCTGTATCAAAACCAAAACAAAATTCATATCTAAGTTTGGAACTGTAAACTCAGCAGACGTAAATTAAAGACGTTCCAATACCATGTAGTGCAAAACTAGTATCTTTTGACGTAAGCAGTTGATTTACAAACATACCTACACAAAAGTGCCTTGGTACTGACAAACCATAAAAGGCGATTCTTTATGTTAAAGAACATTTTGACAATTCCAAAGACAGTACCACAACTAAAGACCGTATGTGAGTGCATTGTATCAGTCCAGAATGTTTGGTTCGTAAGAACACAAGCTCCTTGCAGACAATAGTCAGTAGTTAACTGAAAATGGCCTAATAAGCCGAAAACTAGTTCATACACATAAAAATCAGTAGAACAAAAAACCGCCTAAGTGTTATTCCACCCTCAATATGGAATTGTTCTACCAAGAAGCGACGGAAGAATCCATAAACATTTATCTTCGGTTATAGAAACCAATTTTGTCGAAAGTAAATATTCTAGTATTTACTTTTGGCAAAATTGGTTTATATAACCGAAGATACATGCTTCGACCATGAGTTGTGTTCTACTCACGTCTAATGATTTTTAACACTCGTAAAACTTGATAATGGCATAAGACCGAAATCTAGATTGTGTAATAAAACCCTGTTACAGTCAGATGGCGGTTACATCCTTCAAAAAGTTCACAGAAATATTTAGCAGTGAGTATAAAGTTCGGCAAAGCCGATCAGATTCCATAGCACACACGATTGGACAGAGCAGGCAATAATACCGAAAAGAAAAAGAAACGAAAAAGAGAGAAGAGAGACAAAACAGAAAAGAAAAATACTGTAATACTGAACCACTATGTTGCTACACTTGGTCGTTATCGGGAACACCCTATGATGTCACGGTTAACAAGTATAGCGGTGACTAAGGTGACTGAGCTCTTATGCCAGTTATGCATATGCTGTCAACCCCATTACGCGTTGACTCACGATAAGCTGACGGAAGAGCCCTCACTTCCAGGTGCAACAATACTGTGGTCGACTAACCACGGCCGTCACAGAGCGACAGAGTACATATACAAAGTCGTTGTCGGAGGAAATGAAGTGTGAGAAAACCTCACGAGAACGCTATTGGACGTCGTAAAAATTCGTTTAGTTGTACAGAGACTGTACGCCGGATGGTGACGCTGACGATGCTGCTGCCGCTCATGGTGTGGAACGCCCTGGTTATTGTGCGTCTTCAGGGGTTTCGGCCCCTGGTGATCAGTTGGAACTTCTGAAAGTACTCTCACCGTCCAACACTTACTTACACTAATACTCGTGCGTGACATACGCTCTCAATTTATTTATTATCAGGATTCACTTCGGAGAAGTCTTAATGCTTATTTTCAGCCATAATTAGCTACTGTCTGAATTTGTTGTAAGCAAACGCAAGACACATGACGCTAGTACGGTATGAAACAGCCTCTTGCCTTGAGAACTGCACGCCACATCGAGCTGAATCCACACTTTGATGGGTAGATTCCGCACAGCTACCAAATTACGAGGGTGTAGATTGCAACTACGAGCGCTATGCAGCCATAATTGACATTTTCTTCACTCTACATCTGCAGGGATATTGCCGCCTAAACGCGATGTGGTTTCAGAAAGACGGGGCTACAGCGCGTATAGTCCTTAATTCAGCGAGCACTCTGAGCCGCCGCTTTACACATAGATTACTCTCACGACACAGTGATATCACATGAAGGCTATCCCGTGGTCGGCGAGATCACCTCATCTTTCAACTCCTGATTTATTCTCTGGGAGCCGGCCGGTGTGGCCGAGCGGTTCTAGGCGCTACAGTATGGAACCGCGCGACCGCTACGATCGCGGGTTCGAATCCTGCCTCGGGCATGCATGTGTGTGATGTCCTGAGGTTAGTTAGGTTTAAGTGGTTCTAAGTTCTAGGGGACTAATGACGTCAGAAGGTAAGTCCCATAGTGCTCAGAGTCATTTGAACCATTATTCTCTGCGGACGTCACCTTAAGAATTATTTTTTTTTTTTTTCACGGCTACCCCACAATACTGATTAGTGAAAAACCGCAATCCGAGGAGGCAATTCCTCAATAAATATTGGAAATTTGTGGTAAGTTCCTATGGGACCAAACTGCTGATGTCATCGGTCCATAGGCTTACACACTACTTCAGATAACTTAAACTAACTTTCGCTGAGGACAACACACATAGCCATGCTCGAGGGAGGGCTCGAACCTATATCGGGGGGAGCAGCGCGATCCGTGGCAAGCCTCCTCAGACCCCGCGGCTACCCCACTCGGCGAAATATTCGAGAGCGAAACATCTTCAGCAGTTCATTGCTAATGAATTTGTGTAATGTTCGCCTCGCTGGATTAGCCGAGCGGTCTGATGCGCTGCAGTCCTCGACTGCGCGGCTGGTCCCGGTGGAGGTTCGAGTCCTCCCTCGGGCATGGGTGGGTGTGTTTGTCCTTAGGATAATTCAGATTAAGTAGTGTGTAAGCTTAGAGACTGATGACCTTGGCAGTTAAGTCCCATAAGATTTCACACAAAAAATGGTTCAAATGGCTCTTAGCACTATGGGACTTAACATCTGAGGTCATCAGTCCCCTAGAACTTAGAACTACTTAAACCTAATTAATCTAAGGACATCACACACATCCATGCCTGGGGCAGGATTGGAACCTGCGACCGTAGCAGTCGCTCGGATCCGAACTGAAGCGCCTAGAACGGCTCGGCCACCGTGGCCGTCGATTTCACACACATTTGAACATTTTTTGTGTAATGTTCTTTAAGACATGAACTTGCTTTCGGATTTTCAGTAAAGGCAAAGTTTGTGGAACTGTTACCTATAAGATATATGGGTGTCAGTATATGCTAAACACAATAACGAAACAAAAATTTACTACTTGTCGTGGGCCACTTTATATAAGCAACATCTTCGACCAGCAGTACTGGCCTCATTTGTAGCTTTCTGCACACAAATACGAACGGTACGAACGAACATGAACCAGTGAAAGTAATGTCGGTAGGCCGCTGTACGTTACGCCCTAGTCACGAGAACGACGCGATGGAGACATCCGCCATTTCTCAACTGTTGCGACGAATGGAGCGCCAGCGCTAAACTGTTCGGCCCTTGCCAAGTGGGTTAATGGCGTCGCGTCGCCAGGCAGCGGTGGCGGGGAACTCAAGTGCAATACGACGTCCACCGAGAGTGATCTGAAACCACGGCAGTTAATTACTCCTGATGGCGACCTACAACTCATTCCAGTTACACCCTCGCGATCGAGAAATAAGAGCCAAGGGACCAACGATTACGCTTCCTCCTGCCTTCGTGTCTGTTGGTCTGTGCCTCCCGGAATTCTGCTGCCTATAATCTACATCTACATCTGAACTCAGCAGACCACTGTTACGTCCTACTGTACCAGTTATTCGTGCTTTTTCCCATTCCATTCAGGTATGGAGCGCGCGAAGAATGTTTAAATACCTCAGTGCGTCGCGTAATTAATCTAACTTGTCCTCATTAATGCTATGTTGTCTAAAAGGACACCATAAATATAATCAAGAATAATCTGCTTAAACACAAGGAACTGTGTATGGCAGAAATCTATGAGTTCATTGAGTTACTCACATTGGTGTACTTCAGTTTTAATAACAAAATTTACAAACAGAATTATTGGTTGGCAATGGGTAGCAGCCTAGCAGGGAAGCTAGCAGACATCTACATAAACTACTTAGAACACACATTTTTCAAAACTAACAGTCACATCAACAGCAAAATCATCTACTATAAAAGGTATGTAGATGATACAATTATTCTTTTTGATGGCACTAATGAAGAAATTAACACATTAGCAACCAAGCTGAGCAGCATGCACAGTAACATCAAATTCACTGTTGAACATGAATCAAATAACAGCATCAATTTCTTAGATTTAAAAATTTCCAGCAAAAACTAGAAACAGCATTTTGAAATTTACAGAAATCAAACAGCCACAGATGTGTGCATCAACAGCTCATCTTGCCATCCAAACCCCAGATGCCATACTTGAGGTCCATGCTTAATCGCCTGCATAAAATTCCACTGGAACCAGTTGAACAACATAAAGAAACCAATATCATCAAAGCCATAGCTCTAAACAATGAATATAACACACACATGATTGATAAATTATCACAAAAAATAAAAAAACAGCAAACAACAAAGCTCCACACCAGACAGCTATGCAGTCAACACAAAAGTCTGCAGAAAGCAGCAGAAAATATGTCTCACTTACTTTTCTAGGGAGCATATCCCATAAAATAAGTTATCTCTTCAAAAACACAAACATAAATACAAGCTTCCACACAAACCCTAAACTTCAGCAGCTAACCATTCATAACATAAAGAATAACAACCACCCTTACAAAAGATCAACTATACATAAACTTAGATGCCAAAATTGCCCTTCCTTCTATACTGGACAGACTGGGAGAAACTTTGAGATTAAGAACATTTAGATGCCATACGTCTAAACAATCCTACAAAACTGCATTTGTAATGCTCACAACTCTCAGTAAACATGGAGTAAAAAAATTGAAGACCACATTCAAATATTGCATCGTGTTGAGAAAGGTAGCCTCATGAATCTGCTTGAAGACACAGAAATATATAAACATAAAAGCAAATCACCACATCATATTCTTAATAAACAGGCAGAGCTAGCCAATGCAACCTTTCTACAAAACTTCACTCACCTATTATCCAGTCTAAGACATAAATAAACACTACTCCTTTTAACAACAACATGCATTCAATAATACAAATAAAGTATTACATCACAATATGGCTGCCTGCTCAATCACACATTACTGCAACTGTAAAATTGATTTAAAAATAAAAGTGGCGTGCCATACTACATTAATATAATTACTACTGTCACATTATTCATGTACCTCATGTGAATGTTGTACCCTGTTTATTGCACTGTATTTACACAATATCATATAAGTAACATTCATACAACTGGCCATCACATTTTCCCGATTTATTTGTAATTAATGCTCACTGAATATGGTATTCTTTGTAATATAAATACTTGTAATGCTACCTTGATTCCTGAAAAAATAAAAAAATAAAAGAAAAAATTAACTGCTACTATACTTGATTCAAAATTACAGTGCACCATAGATAGATATTAATACGGTTGTTATTGTCATATTATTCATTTTATCTCACCTCTATGTTGCTCCTTGTATATTGCACAGTATTTAAATAATACCATATAAGTAGCACTCACAAAGTTGGTTACTACATCTGTCAACTTCATTTGTAATATTATATGTTCCTAATGTAAGGTTTATCTTTGTGTTTTAATTTTCAGTAAGTTATGTTAGTCTTGAAAAAGTCATTCTGTGAAATCAAAGCAAGCTATATATTGTGATGTCTCTGAGAGAGAACGTCTCTGACACTGTTGTGTTTGTAAATCTGCAATCTTGTGATAACTTCACATATGGCAAATTCTTTTTGGTGTGTGTGTATGTGTGTGTGTGTGTGTGTGTGTGTGTGTGTGTGTGTGTATGTGTGTGTGTGTGTGTGTGTGTGTGTGTGTGTGCTGCTTTGCACAATATCGTGATGTACAAATTGCATAAGTGCTGGATATATTTTGGAATATTCGAAAAATACAATCCTGCAACTTCGCAACAAAACCGCGCGGAATTTTCGACATAAGTGCCATAACCACTTATCCTCGCATATTTATTTACGCTGTATTTCATCGTTTGGAGGTTAGTTACTTCCACACAGTGCGCTTCTAACACTGTTTTCTACCGTAGGGCAACAACACACCAAAAATACTTCGCCACAGTGGAATAATAAAAATCGGAAACGGACGATAATGTAAAGTGTATCTTGAAAATCATGTGAACAGCCGTCTGATGATGAACTTGCCAGTTCGAAACCGGTAACGGCGCTATTTACCTAAATAAATAGCAGTATTAATAGTGGCTGGTTGCTGTTTTCTTCTTTGTAAGAATTAACCTACATTAATTGTCCTCACTATCCCTGCGGGAGCGGTACGAAGGAGTTGAGGCATATTCCTAGTCACAATTTAAGTCCAGCTCTTGAAGTTTTGTAGATGACTAAGCTTTTTCGGGATAGCTTATGTCTGTCTTCAAAGATCTGCCAGTTCAGTTTCTTCAATATCTCTATGGCACTCTCACATTGGTCAAACAAACCTGCGACATTCGTTCTGCCCTTCTCGCTGTACGGTCACTATCCTCCGTTAGTCCTGCGCCTCTCCAGACACGTTTTCGGTCTGAAACCTCAATGACTGCAGAAGAACTGTCTTTAGTGATGAGTCCCGCTTCTAACTGGGTTCAGATAACAAGCGAAGATGTGTCTGGAGACGCCTCGGACAACGGTGGGATACGAAGCTGATTGTCGTGCCCGCCACCAGAAGAGATGGAATGGGGTGGCATTTCTTTCCATAGCACCACGCCCTCGATTCACATCCGCGGAACCCTTGCAGCTCAGTGGTACGTCAACGATATTCTACGCCCTGTTTTGTAGCCCTTCAAGGCAAGCCATCCTGGGCTTACGTTTCACCAAGATAATGCTCAATTGCACACGGCCAGAATTTCTACTGCTTGTCTCCATGCTTACGAAACCTTACATTGGACGGCAACGTGCCGGATCGCTCCCCAAACTGAGAACGTTTGGAGCATTATGGGCAGCGCTTTCCAACCAGCTCAGGATTTTGACGATCTAACGCAGCAGTTTGGCAGAATTTGGCACCACGTCCATCAGGATGAGATCCAACAACTCTGTCAATCAATACCAAGACGAATAACTGCTTACATACGGGCCAGAGGTTAAGTAACGCGCTGTTGACTTGCTCAGTTTGTGAAGTTCTTTCTCTTGAAGAAATCATCCAGTTTTTCTGAAATTGTAATCACTGGTTGGCCTCTACATGTACATTACATCTACCGACTTCCGTTCAATTCGGAAAAAAATTCCTTAGTGGTGCGTCTTCTATTTTATCCTTTGTAGAAAGTATATGAGACAAGGCAAATAATATCGGTCTTCGAGAAGAATGTAATAATTCCTGTTCCGAAGCTGGCAGGTGTCGACAGGTGTTAATGCTACATCAGTTTCACAACTACAACATATTGACACGAATTACTTATAGTGGTGGAAGTCAATCTCAGAGAAGATGAGTTTGGGTTCCGGAGAAGTGTAAGAGTATGATTTTAGAAGAGAGTGGTGGCACATGTCGGCACTAATGACGTGTGTCGCTTTGGATCTGGATTTGGTGAAGGCTGCCGGTCTTGCTTACGAGATGAAGACAGAGGTCACCATCTGCAGCATCGTTGACAGAACCGACTGCGAACCTTTGCAGAGCCGGGTGGAGGGTCTGAATCAGAGGCTCAGACGGTTTTGCGACCGTGTTGGCTGCAGATTCCTTGACTTGCGCCATAGGGTGGTGGGGTTTCTGGTTCCGCTGAATAGGCCAGGAGCTCACTACACTCAGTTGGCGGCTACACGGGTAGCGGAGGCTGTGTGGCGTGGACTGGGCGGTTTTTTAGGTTATAAGGCCTCGGGAAAGTACGAGGTGGGCTGCAATCTCAAAGGGTGCACGGCAAATACAGGACGTGCTTGGATCAAGGAACAGTCGGAATTGTAGTTGTAAAATGTTGTAGTTGTGCTGGGGAAGTCCCTGAGCTTCAAGCGCTAATAGAAAGCACAGAAGCTGAAATCGTTATAGGTACAGAAAGCTGGCTAAAGCCTGAAATAAGTTCTGCAGAAATTTTTACGAAGTCTCAGACGGTGTTCAGGAAAGATAGATTAGGCAGAATTGGTGGTGGAGTGTTTGTGTCTGTCAGTAGTAGTTTATCTTGTAGTGAAGTCCAAGTAGATACTCCGTGCGAATTGGTATGGCTGGAGGTTATACTTAACAGCCGAACTAAGTTAATAATTGGCTCCTTCTACCGACCCCCAGACTCCGATGATATACACTCCTGGAAATTGAAATAAGAACACCGTGAATTCATTGTCCCAGGAAGGGGAAACTTTATTGACACATTCCTGGGGTCAGATACATCACATGATCACACTGACAGAACCACAGGCACATAGACACAGGCAACAGAGCATGCACAATGTCGGCACTAGTACAGTGTATATCCACCTTTCGCAGCAATGCAGGCTGCTATTCTCCCATGGAGACGATCGTAGAGATGCTGGATGTAGTCCTATGGAACGGCTTGCCATGCCATTTCCACCTGGCGCCTCAGTTGGACCAGCGTTCGTGCTGGACGTGCAGACCGCGTGAGACGACGCTTCATCCAGTCCCAAACATGTTCAATGGGGGACAGATCCGGAGATCTTGCTGGCCAGGGTAGTTGACTTACACCTTCTAGAGCACGTTGGGTGGCACGGGATACATGCGGACGTGCATTGTCCTGTTGGAACAGCAAGTTCCCTTGCCGGTCTAGGAATGGTAGAACGATGGGTTCGATGACGGTTTGGATGTACCGTGCACTATTCAGTGTCCCCTCGACGATCACCAGTGGTGTACGGCCAGTGTAGGAGATCGCTCCCCACACCATGATGCCGGGTGTTGGCCCTGTGTGCCTCGGTCGTATGCAGTCCTGATTGTGGCGCTCACCTGCACGGCGCCAAACACGCATACGACCATCATTGGCACCAAGGCAGAAGCGACTCTCATCGCTGAAGACGACACGTCTCCATTCGTCCCTCCATTCACGCCTGTCGCGACACCACTGGAGGCGGGCTGCACTATGTTGGGGCATGAGCGGAAGACGGCCTAACGGTGTGCGGGACCGTAGCCCAGCTTCATGGAGACGGTTGCGAATGGTCCTCGCCGATACCCCAGGAGCAACAGTGTCCCTAATTTGCTGGGAAGTGGCGGTGCGGTCCCCTACGGCACTGCGTAGGATCCTACGGTCTTGGCGTGCATCCGTGCGTCGCTGCGGTCCGGTCCCAGGTCGACGGGCACGTGCACCTTCCGCCGACCACTGGCGACAACATCGATGTACTGTGGAGACCTCACGCCCCACGTGTTGAGCAATTCGGCGGTACGTCCACCCGGCCTCCCGCATGCCCACTATACGCCCTCGCTCAAAGTCCGTCAACTGCACATACGGTTCACGTCCACGCTGTCGCGGCATGCTACCAGTGTTAAAGACTGCGATGGAGCTCCGTATGCCACGGCAAACTGGCTGACACTGACGGCGGCGGTGCACAAATGCTGCGCAGCTAGCGCCATTCGACGGCCAACACCGCGGTTCCTGGTGTGTCCGCTGTGCCGTGCGTGTGATCATTGCTTGTGCAGCCCTCTCGCAGTGTCCGGAGCAAGTATGGTGGGTCTGACACACCGGTGTCAATGTGTTCTTTTTTCCATTTCCAGGAGTGTAGTTACTGAACAGTTCAGAGAAAATTTGAGTCTCGTAACAAATAAATACCCCACTCATACGGTTATAGTTGGTGGGGACTTCAACCTTCCCTCGATATGTTGGCAAAAATACTTGTTCAAAACCGATGGTAGGCAGAAAACATCTTCCGAGATTGTCCTAAATGCTTTCTCCGAAAATTATTTCGAGCAGTTAGTCCACGAACCCACGCGAATTGTAAATGGTTGGGAAAACACACTTGACCTCTTAGCCACAAACAATCCAGAGCTAATAGAGAGCATCATGACTGATACAGGGATTAGTGAAGGTCGTTGTAGCTAGGCTCAATACCGTTTCTTCCAAATCCACCAGAAACAAACGCAAAATAATTTTACTTAAAAAAGAGGATAAAGTGTCACTACAAGCCTTCCTAAGAGACAATCACCATTCCTTCCGAACTGACTATGCAAATGTGGACGAGATGTGGCTCAAATTCAAAGATATAGTAGCAACAGTAATTGAGAGATTCTTACCTCATAAATTGGTAAGAGATGGAACTGATCCCCCATGGTACACAAAACAGGTCCGAACGCTGTTGCAGAGGCAACGGAAAAAGCATGCGAAGTTCAGTAGGACGCGAAATCCCGAAGATTGGCTAAAATTTACAGACGCGCGAAATTTGGCACGGTCTTCAATGCGAGATGCCTTTAATAGGTTCCACAACGAAACATTGTCTCGAAATTTGGTAGAAAATCCGAAGAAATTCTGGTCGTATGTAAAGTACACAAGCGGCAAGACGCAGTCAATACGTTCGCTGCGCAGTGCCGATGGTACTGTTACCGACGACTGTGCCGCTAAAGCGGAGTTATTGACCGCAGTTTTCCGAAATTCCTTCACCAGGGAAGGCGAATGGAATATTCCAGAATTTGAAACACGAACAGCTGTTAGCATGAGTTTCTTAGAAGTAGATACCTTAGGGGTTGCGAAACAACTCAAATCGCTTGATACGGGCAAGTCTTCAGGTCCAGATTGTATACCGATTAGGTTCCTTTCAGACTACGTTGATACGATAGCTCCCTACTTAACAATCACATACAACCGCTCGCTCACCGATAGATCTGTACCTACAGATTGGAAAATTGCGCAGGTCGCACCAGTGTTTAAGAAGGGTATTAGGAGTAATCTATCGAACTACATTGACGTCGGTTTGCAGTAGGGTTTTGGAGCATCTACTGTATTCAAACATTATGAATCACCTCGAAGGGAACGATCTATTGATACGTAATCAGCATGGTTTCAGAAAACATCGTTCTTGTGCAACGCAGCTAGCTCTATTCGCACGAAATAATGGCTGCTATCGACAGGGGATCTCAAGTTGATTCCGTATTTGTAGATTTCCGGAAAGCTTTTGACACCGTTCCTCACAAGCGACTTCTAATCAAGCTGCGGGCCTATGGGGTACCGTCTCAGTTGTGCGACTGGATTCGTGATTTCCTGTCAGGAAGGTCGCAGTTCGTAGTAATAGACGGCAAATCATCGAGTAAAACTGAAGCGATATCAGGTGTTCCCCAGGGGAGCGTCCTGGGACCTCTGCTATTCCTGATATATGTAAATGACCTGGGTGACAATCTGAGCAGTTCTCCTTGGTTGTTCGCAGATGATGCTGTAATTTACCGTCTAGTAAGGTCATCCGAAGACCAGTATCAGTTGCAAAGCGATTTAGAAAAGATTGTTGTATGGTGTGGCAGGTGGCAGTTGACGCTAAATAACGAAAAGTGTGAGGTGATCCACATGAGTTCCAAAAGAAATCCGTTGGAATTCGATTACTCGATAAATAGTACAATTCTCAACGCTGTCAATTCAACTAAGTACCTGGGTGTTAAAATTACGAACTACATCAATTGGAAAGACCACATAGATAATATTGTGGGGAAGGCGAGCTAAAGGTTGTGTTTCATTGGCAGGACACTTAGAAGATGCAACAAGTCCACTAAAGAGACAGCTTACACTACACTCGTTCGTCCTCTGTTAGAATATTGCTGCTCGGTGTGGGATCCTTACCAGGTGGGATTGACGGAGGACATCGAAAGGGTGCAAAAGAGGGCATCTCGTTTTGTATTATCATGTAATAGGGGAGAGAGTGTGGCAGATGTGATACGCGAGTTGGGAGGGAAGTCATTAAAGCAAAGACGTTTTTCGTCGCGGCGAGATCTATTTACGAAATTTCAGTCACCAACTTTCTCTTCCGAATGCGAAAATATTTTGTTGAGCCCAACTTACATTGGTAGGAATGATCATCAAAATAAAATAAGAGAAATCAGAGCTCGAACAGAAAGGTTTAGGTGTTCGTTTTTCCCGCGCGCTGTTCGGGAGTGGAATGGTAGAGAGATAGTATGATTGTGGTTCGATAAACTCTCTGCCAAGCACTTAAATGTGAATTGCAGAGTAATCATGTAGATGTGGATGTAGATGTAGACAGACTGAAGAAAGGAAATTCTACGCTTCTAGCATTTGAAGATTTGGAAATATCTTTGGGCTATGTCAACTGGACTGGACACTTTGAAATTATTAAGGTAGCAGGGATAAAACGCGGGAACCAAAAAGTTATTTATTAACTTGTACAGAAACTATACTGCAGTTGTAACAGTGGTCAATGAAAGGGAAGCAGTAATCGAGCAGGCAATGAGACATGTTTGTTGTCTGCCCATAACGTTATTCGATTTGTACATTGAGAAAGCTGTGGCGAAGACCAAAAAGAAATTTGAAAATGGAATTAAAGTTCAGCGAGGAAAAATAAAAACTTTGAGGTTTGCTGATGACATTGTGGTTCTGTCAGAGACGGCAAGGAGTTGGATGTTTTGGAAATTTGTGGTAAGTTCCTATGGGACAAAACTGCTGAGGTCCTCGATCCCTAAACTAATGTACGCTAAGGACAACACACACACACCCATGCCCGAGGGAGGCCGCGCGAACCGTGTCAAGGCGCCTTTGACAGCGCGGCCAAAGGAATTGAAACAGCAGTTGAACGAAATTAACAATATCTTGAAAAGACGTTACGAGATGGAAACAAAAGTACAAAAAGGGTTATGGAATGTAATGTAATTAAAGCAGAACTGCTGAGGGCATTAGGAAATGAGACACTAAAAGTGGTGCTAAAAGTAGTAGACTGGTGTTTTCTGTTGGGACAGCAAATTAACTGATGATGGCCGAAATAGATTATTTGTTTAATTTTAATGCAGACTAGCAATAGTACGAAAATACTTCTTAAAAATCGACATTTGTTGACGTCTAATACGAACTGAAGTGTTAGGAAGTATTTACTGAGGGTATTTGACATAGTGTTGCCTCGTACGAAAATCAAACGTGGAGGATAAGGAGTTCAGACAAGAAGAGAATATATGCTTTTGAATTGTGGTGCTGTAGAAGAGCGCTGAAGATTAGATGGTATATCGAATAACTATGGCACAACTGGATTAAAAGAAGGGATAGGTTGACAGGACAGATCCTGAGGCATCAAGGAATAGTCAGTCTGATAATGGAGGAAAGTCTGAAGAGGGGGCGGGGTAAAAATTGTACAGGGAGACGTAAGCTTGAAATATTGACCATATGCGAGTAGGACTTGCACACTGAGGCTTCAATATACACTTAATTATGCATATAGACAGTTCATATACTCCGCGAATCGACAGTATCGACCAGTTTTGTCTATCATCGACAGGTACTGCAAGAGTTTTGAGAATGCTTTAATTTCAGTAATATAAATATGACATAAAGTTATGCAGGATGCAGGAGACCATTGTTATAATTATCACTGGTTCTCCATTCAGGCTGACTGGATCTTAATGGTAAAAGTCAAACATCAGGCAAGGAATGACTTCGTTTCTCGCCTAACACGTTTCAGAATTTATCCATCATCAAATATCCAGGAGCAATTACTGTACGTAAATATGGCGTTTCAAGTTTTATGTGAAACGAGCATTCGCAAACTAGTCATTCCTTGTCTGATGTTTGACTTTTGCCATTGCGACCCAGTCAGCCTGAATGTAGAACTATTGATTTCAAGTCTGACGTGGGATAGCAGTTGACAAAAGAAATATTTTTTTTCGTGTGATATAATTACATATTAACAACTTTCGAATTTTTTCTTTGCTTGTACTCTGAAACCTTACTTCTTGCCAAATTTCTCGTTGTAGGTCAATGGAAAGTACCCTGTAAGTTTTGATGAGTGAGATTGCGAGAGGCCGGCCGAGGTGGAACCGCGCGACCGCTACGGTCGCAGGTTCAAATCCTGCCTCGGGCATGGATGTGTGTGATGTCCTTAGGTTAGTTAGGTTTGAGTAGTTCTAAGATCTAGGGGACTAATGACCTCAGAAGCTAAGTCTCATTGTGCTCAGAGCCATTTGAACCATTTTTTTTAGATTACGAGTATTAAAATGTGTGACATAATTGGCCGTATCTTTTGACTGCATTGACTTAGAAGCTTCAATTTTTTACACTACTAAGGGACCAGGTACCTCAGTGACTGACATAAATTTCAAGGTGATACGTGTATCTGTTACTGAGAAGAAGAGTTTTTACCAGTCTGGCAGACAGGCAGATAGGTAGGCAGACAACAAAGGGATGCTGTAAACGTTCTCGTTTTGTCATATCAGTGTCTTAATGTTCGGTTACACTGCAAAGTAAAAAAAAAAAAGTTATTACTGTCGGTTAGACGTGGCTCGAAAATGGCAGGGAATGTTACAGTCTGATCTGGTCTATCAATGGTACATCCACCGAGCGAGGTGGCGCAGTGGTTAGACACTGGACTCGCATTCGGGAGGACGACGGTTCAATCCCGCGTCCGGCCATCCTGATTTGGGTGTCCGTGATTTCCCTAAATCGCTCCAGGCAAATTCTGGGATGGTTCCTTTCAAAGGGCACGGCGGACTTCCTTCCCCGTCCTTCCCTAATCCGATGAGACCGATGACCTCGCTGTCCGGTCTCCTTCCCCAAAACAACCAACCAATAGTACATCTAGACGAATTGTGCGTTATTCTCGACAGTGAAATCTATTATTTTCTGTTCAGAAATATGCAGCGTGATTTGCACGGGACTGCGTTAAAGACACGAATGTTGCATGTCAGTTTGATGGAGTGGTCTTTTTCCGCTGCAGCTATACAACTATTCGTGTTTAAACTAAACGTCCTTTCATTGCTGCGACATTGATATTTAATTTCCTAGACCCGTTTCTCCTTTTGTACGAAATGTATCTTCAGTGTGTTTTCTTCAAAACTATACAGGTTTTTTTCTAATTATAGGTTTATCGCCATTAACCTCATTATGTTTTCGTGTGAAATATGGAACTAAATTTTATTTCTTGCCTGTACTATCAATGTCTGCGTTTTCTTTCATATCATCAGAAGTTAAAAGACGCGGTCGTACTTACGACATACGTTCTCGACGCGTCCTGTACGCAGACGCACGCACTCACGTGCTCGCACAGACAGGGCGAGAGAAAACCAAACTACTAGACAGCAATGTTGCAAACCAAACAGACGCCAATAGCCGGCCACTTCTTACAGAAAAAGCAACGCACTTTTCATGTTATCCATCGTGATTACCAAATTACCGCTGAAGGGCTTCACATGCGACCTTCTACTGTATCTCCAGCAAGCGATAGGGATATTCCCCTAGTGGATAGCGATATGGAGGCGGAATCGATTGCTCACTAGACCACGAGGTGGAGCGTGGATATTGAGACGTGCGGAGGCAGAGGCCAGCAGAAGATGAGGCTCAGACGGGCCAATCCTTTGCTTTCTGGGCCGCTTTAAACAGAACGCTCCATGGCGGGAAAACTGAAGCACTACATTACACGTCATCGTAGTATCGTGTTGCTTACTTTGCTGTGGACTCCAGTATCGATTTGGATACAACTGGGTTGTTGGTTACGGGTAAAAAGTTATCCGTTCTGGAATTTATCGCCGGCCGCTGTGGCCGAGCGGTTCTAGGCGCTTCAGTCTGGAACGGCGCTGCTGCTGCGGTCGCAGGTTCGAATCCTGCCTCGGGCATGGATGTGTCTGATTTCCTTAGGTTAGTTAGGTTTAAGTAGTTCTAAGTCTAGGGAATTGATGACCTCAGATGTTATGCCCCATAGTGGTTAGAGCCATTTGGAATTTATCAGCTTGCATCGTTTTCTTCGGACTTGTCACTTCGCCGTATGTTAGACATCGCGAGCCTTCTTACGCAACTGGTCGAGAACCCATTGCTCCTCAGAACACTTTCCAGATGTTACGTCTGGCATCTGAGATGCTGCTGCTCATATATTCGTGTTGCGCGCGTTACGAGCATATTAGTTGTGTCCTTTTCCTGGCTATACGCGTTGTTAGGAAGACTTCCGCTGGCAGGTGTTAAAATTGTTTTTTATCCCAACCGGTTTACAAGCCTAAAGCCGAATCATCAGGCGCAACAACGTTAAAAGATTATACGTATAACCATCGCTTCCTGAGCCGGCCGAAGTGGCCGTGCGGTTAAAGGCGCTGCAGTCTGGAACCGCAAGACCGCTACGGTCTCAGGTTCGAATCCTGCCTCGGGCATGGATGTTTGTGATGTCCTTAGGTTAGTTAGGTTTAACTAGTTCTAAGTTCTAGGGGACTAATGACCTCAGCAGTTGAGTCCCATAGTGCTCAGAGCCATTTGAACCATCGCTTCTGTCAAAATTTACCAGTTTTGACTAGCAGCCGTGGGTGTGCCTATGATCTTTCAACGTTTTTGCACCTGACAATACGGCTTTATGTCGTGAGAATCGGTTGTGTTGTAATAAACAACAATTTTATCAGTTGTTTGCGAAATTCTTCCTAATATCATGCCTTATCAACAGCTGAAGATTACCGGATTATGAAATACTTTATGTGTCGGTTTTCCACACCGAGAGAGGTGGCGCAGTGGTTAACACACAGGACTCGCATTCGGGAGGACGACGGTTCAATACCGCGTCCGGCTATCCTGATTTAGGTTTACCGTGATTTCCCCAAATCGCTCCAGGCAAATGTCGGGATGGTTCCTTTGAAAGTGCAAGGCCGAATTCTTCCTTGTCCTTTCCTAATTCGATGAGACCGATGACCTCGCTGTTTGGTCTGTTCCCCTTAACAACCCAACCACGGTTTTCCACACACACCGTTCCCACGTTCTCACAATCCCTTGTAACGAGCACGTCTAGAAAGGGTAGTTGGTCCTTTTCTATCTCAGCATGGAGACCATTCAGGTGTCCTCATCATGCCTCCACGCGACGAAAGTATCATCGACGATCCTGTAACACGTCTTAGGTTTACAAGGTGCTAAGTCCAGCGCAGGTCTTTCGAAGTGCTCCTTGAAGAAATTGACTACCACTGGACTAATGTTCGCAGAAATCAGCGTTCAGCTTGAAGTGGCTCGTGGTAAGACATCCACGTAAGAGACTGGTAATGTCATGCGCGAAAACGGAGCCGATGTGCTTCTGAGAATCACTGAGAACAGAGAAACAGCATCAAATCTGACCAGGCGGGACCGGTGCGTATGATCTCCGGCTCCGGCCTAGACTCCAGTCGGTACCAGCAATGGAGGATGAAGCTTTCACAGCGTCAGCCACTCGTGCTGACGAAACGTCAGGAAAATCGTCAAGCAACCGTCGGTCGAAGTACCCAAGACAGAAGGTAATAGGCAATAAATCAACAACCCGCCACGAAAGCTTCAGTAATTGTGTTACATAGTATTAACCTTCGTCATGCTCGCGCTCATCCTACTCCTGGAGTTAACTTTAAAAAAATTACAGCGACAATTTGCAGTTGTTCTTCCTTCACGGCTCAATTAATCATTTAAATCAGTAATATCATCAAGAGCGAGCGACTCACTGGTGACATTTCCCTATTAGACAGAAGATGAATACTTAATTGCAGCTCTCTCATTGTAGTTTTATATCATCACAAGCGTGGATTTACACTATTTCGGCAAGAAATTTCACGATTCAATTGACCGTATTCTCGTTGGCCGAAGGATTACAACGTTCAAAAATTCGTCACTTCATCACGTGGATATGTTTAGCCATGAAGAGACACGATGATCCTTCGCTTAATGCTTACTGCCGACAGACAACCATAATAAATGTATTATCTTCGTTTACATAAACAGTTGAAATAAAACAAATTTTAATGACTCAGCGTTGTGAGGGAAGCCTAACAACCGTATCGTTTATTTGTAGCAGCAAATCGAAACAGGTGTAGCGCACAAAAAGATTTCTGTGTACTGCAAATACCGGACTATGTGCTGTTGTTTCGAGGGAGCTTTTGGTTTTAATAGATATACACTGAAGAGCCAAAGAAACTGGTACACCTGCCTAATACCGTCTAGCGCTCCCGCGAGCACGGAAGTGCCGCAACACGACGTGGCATGGACTCGACTAGCGTCTGAAGTAGTGCTGGAAGGAGTTGATACCATGAATCCTGCACGACTGCCCATAAATCCGTAATAGTAAGAAGGGGGTGGAGATCTCTTCTGAACAGGACTTGCAAGGCATCCCAGATATACTCGACAATGCCCATATCTTGGGAGTTTGGTGGCCAGCGGAAGGGTTTAAACTCAGGAGAGTGTTCCTGGAGCCATTCTGTAGCAGTTATGGATGTGTGACGTGTCGCATTGTCCTGCTGGAATTGCTCAAGTCCGTCGGAATGCACAATGGACACGAATGCATGCAGGTGATCAAACAGGATGCTTACGTACGTGTCACCTGTCAGTTCGCATACCACTTCAACTGCAGACGCCGCTCACCACTGCAGAGACTCCGCCAGTTTGAATAGCCCCTGCTGATATGCAGGATCCATGGATCATGAGGTTGTCTCCATACCCGTACACGTCCATCCGCGCGATACCATTTGAAACGAGGCTCTTCCGACCAGCCAACATGTTTCCCGTCAGCAGCAGTCCAATGTCGGTGTCGACGGGCCCAGGCGAGGCGTAAAGCTTTGCGTCGTGCAGTCATCAAGGGTACACTAGTGGGCCTTCGGCTCTGAAAGCCCATATCGACGATTTTTCGTTGAATGTTGCCAAGCTGACACTTGTTGATGGCCCAGCATTGAAATCTGCAGCAATTCGCTGAAGGGTTGCACTTCTGTCACTTTGAAGGACTCTCTTCAGTCGCCGCTGGTCTCTTTCTCCAGGATCGCTTTCCGGCCGCAGCGATGTCGGAGATTTGATATTTTACCGGATTCCTCATATTCATAGTACACTCGTGGAATGGTCGTACGGGAAAGTCCCCACTTCATCGGTAACTCGGAGATGCTGTGTCCCATCGTTCGTGCTCCGACTGTAACACCACGGTCAAACCCACATAAATCTTGATAACCTGCCGTTGTAGCTGCAGTAACCGATGTAACAACTACGCCACACACTTGTTGGTTGCCGACCGCAGCACCGTATTCTGCCTGTTTACATATCTTTGTATTTGAATACGCATGCCTATACCAGTTTCTTTGGCGCTTCAGTGTATTTCCGTTTACATAAACAGTTGAAATAAAACAAATTATAATGACTCACATTTGTGAGGGAATCATGACAACCATGTCGTTTATTTGTGGGTAACAGACAGTGATACGTGTTACAAACCGGACACAATAGGAAGGACCCGGCCCCTTTGCTTTTTTCATTTATCACTCGATTATTACATCAGAGAAATACACATTTTAAGACAATATTTAACTAAATGAAATATTGCTCCCAGTAAAGATTAACATAAGCAGTTCTCTTCAGGGTCTCTGCTGGCAACAAATTTTAAGGAGGCAATGTAAGGTTTATATCACTTTAGCTCAAACACGTAGATAGTGATTGAATCACGACATAGGCACTTTAACAATTTCGGCAACAAATAAATAGCGTGAATTTGTACTCACAGTAACCAACTAACCAACAGCCTTGCCATTGAATAAGTAGTAGGCCATTTGGAACGAATTAGCAACACCCAGCAACTTGGGGAGTTAATACCAACAGTCTTTAAATGTCTTGCTCCCCATTAAATAAACAAACTTACAGTAATAAAATGAATAACAAATCAAACGCACTACGCTCCACTCAAACTCTTCAGTGGAAGGCAAGCCAAAATGAAGATTCCGTTAACTGACTAGCACTGAAGTCACACTAAAAGCTCATCTCTGTTTTCCCAGACACACATGGGGCAAACTTATACAAGACAAGATTTTGAAGGGAGCACATCAGTAAAACCGGTAGTGGAGTTAACTCGTGCCACTGAAAATTAAGGTACTAGACCGTGGCACAAGGTAGTATACAATGAGGTTGCCTTAGTGCTATACTGCGCTCCAAAATATTAATTCAAATGGCTAATTCAAAATTAATTACACATAAACCAGCATTAATTAACGGGGAGTGACACCAGGTCGCTCGAAGGGATGACAACACTTAATTGAAAAGACGAATGTCGGAGGCGGCAGTAACATCAATCACTTTCTACGAGTTTTCACCACGAGACACTTCCCGCTATACAAGTAAACATTTACCCAAGCACAAGGAAGGAACCCCAAAGAGAAAATTCAAATAAAACCCCCAAAAGATTATAAAGGACAGGGAACCTCAACTATTTAAATTAGCTCTCCTCAAAGGCAGTGTAAACGCTAAGGCCACACTTAAGAGGCCACCAAAATTGGTTACATAAGGTCTTCTACATTTGCTCCTTTTCTTTAAAAGAAACACAAGGCTGCTTAACTTCTGCTGAACGTCCGGTATGGCTCGTGTAGGATACACCAGGCTGGAACCCAAGCTAGGCGGTCGCAAGGCACGGCGAGCAAAATCAGGAGAGCAGACACGCAGGCAGCCAACACATATCCTCCATCCTGAACCGGCAGACAGCGTACAACCAGTTCCACATATACGTGGTTGCTTCCCACCTCGTACCTCGAGGCGTCTCAGCAGGTAGCGCGAGCAAACGTCAACTGCCATTCGCCCCGCAAATGCGGAAAACAACAAGGCAAGCAAAGATAAGAAACATCGAAGGATCGATAATGGACATCCAAGAGACTGGCGCGCCAGTAACGAGCGCGACGGCTCAGACAGAAACAGAAGTAACGTCCAAAACCATTCGTGTGCATTCCAGATACTCGAGAATGTTCTGTTGTTGCGTGGGAACTGTTGGTTTCAACGGATATGCATCTATTGTGGCAAATCAAGATTTTTCAAAAGCAATAGCTGTTTCGGTAGTTAGCACGGAAGTGCAACACAGCCCGACACAGGCAGACACGTGATACTTGAGTCCGGGCAGTTTGCGGCTTGTGGCCGGCCGCCGTCTGTGCGGTGAGCGGCGGCTCGCGTGACGAGGCCCTGTTGGCAAACCGCAGCCAGCTGTTTTCGCCAGCCCAGTAAGTATACTCACAGACGACTCGACGCCGGCCGGTGCTAAAAATACCGGAGCGTCCGCGGCTCTCAGCACAGATTTCCTCTCAGTCGCCGATGCTCCTAGATCAGAGGCCAAGTGTCCCAGGCTACTCGCGCTCGCGCCTTAACTGCGAGGATTTACGAGTAAATGTGCACGCTTTACACTGAGGTGACAAAATCTGTGGGACACCTCTCGATATCGTGTCGGACCCCCTTTTACCCAGCGCAATGCAACAAGTCAATGTGACATGGTCTCATCCGCAGCTCGTGGTCGTGCGGTAGCGTTCTCGCTTCCTGCTCCCGGGTTCCCGGGTTCGATTCCCGGCGGGGTCAGGGATTTTCTCTGCCTCGTGATGACTGGGTGTTGTGTGATGTCCTTAGGTTAGTTAGGTTTAAGCAGTTCTAAGTTCTATGGGACAGATGACCATAGATGTTAAGTCCCATAGTGCTCAGAGCCATTTGAACCATTTTTGAAACATGGACTCAACAAGTTTTTGGAAGTTCCTTGCAGGGCTATTGAACCACGCTGCCTCTATAACGGTGCATAATTGTGAAAGTGTTGCTGGTGAAGGATTTTGCGCACGACCTCACCTCTCGATTATGTCCCATACATGTTCGATAGGATTCATTTCGAACGACCTGGGTGGTCAAACCATTTGCCTGAACTGTCAAAAAAAAATGGTTCAAATGTATCTAAGCACTATGTGACTTAACATCTGAGGTCATCAGTCCCCTAGACTTAGAACTACCCACACGTAACTAACCTAAGGACATCACACACATCCATGCCCGAGGCAGGATTCGAACCTGCGACCGTAGCAGCAGCGCGGTTCCGGACTAAAGCGCCTAGAACCACTCGGCCACAGCGGCCGGCTCTGAACTGTCCAGAAAGTTCCCAAACCAATTGCGAACAGTTGCGTTTTGCCTGCAAATGCTCTCCAGTTAGCCGGACATAACAATTTCCAGTCAATGATCGATTCAGTTGGACCAAAGGACCCAGTCCATCCCATGTAAACACAGCCCACACTATTATTAAGCCATCACTAGCTTGCACAGTACCTTGTTGACAATTTGGATCCCACGGCTTCGTAGGTGTGCGCCACACTTGAACCCTTCCATCAGCTCTTACGAACAGAAATCGAAACTCATCGGACCAGTCCACGGTTTTCCAGTCGTCTGGAGTCCAACCGACATGGCCACGAGCCCAGGAGAGACGCTGCAGCCGACGTGCTGTTAGTAAAGACAATCGCTTTGCCGGCCGGAGTGGCCGAGCGGTTCTAGGCGCTAACGTCGTGAACCGCGCGACCGCTACGGTCGCAGGTTCGAGTCCTGCCTCGGGAATGGATGTGTGTGATGTCCTTAGGTTAGTCAGGTTTAAGTAGTTCTAAGTTCTAGGGGACTGATGACCTCAGAAGTCCCATAGTGATCAGAGCCATTTTTTTTTATTCGGTTGGATTGCTGTTCATGAGTGATAGCACAACAGGTCGAATCACCAGACTGATGTACGGTTTTCCAGACAGGGTACATGGGTTAGCCACGAGACTGCTCCAGCCGTCACAAGAAATGGTACTCGAGACCGTAACTCCAGGTATAGGTTCAGCGTGTCTAGCACGCAAACAGACAGGTTTCAGGCTGTCAAATGGCCTTCTTCTAACCAACACACGGCCGTCACTGGCACTGATGCAGAATCAGCTTTTATGAGAAAAAAACAATTGATCTCTGTGGTATCAATAGCTACGATGCCACGACGTAGGCGCGCTCTGCTAGGATTGGCCCTACGACAGACACCGACGACAGCGCACTCTAGCCGGAGCGGGAGAGCTCTACGAGCTCCGCTCCAGACTCAGCCCATTTCATCAAGAGCTGACGGCTGGGACACTTCGCGTCAGCTTCGATTCAGATTGAGACTGTGTACTACTTACGGTGGGGGTAAGGCTTCGCACCTCAGTGCAAAGTTATGTAACCATTTATTAACTTGTTTTTGCGTATAGTAAACATCTATAATTTGACACGCAGTACCGACGAGCTTTACCTTTTCCTGCTCCTACTCACTTCCTACATTCGGCCTACCCTTCAGTTTACAGGAACAGACCCACGCGCCGCCTTCCAGGCGGGATACAAGAATCTCCGTCCTACCCTCCAATAAGCTCTCACTTGACAACAAATGGCTGAGGTTTCCGATCAGTGGAATGGACACTACAGGGCGTCTGTCTCGGAACTATCGAAGTAATCGTTTTGTAACAGTTATATGTGTCATTGTAGTGCAACTGCTGCTCAAATTGCTGCTGTAGATCATGGAATGTGCGGCTGGTCCCGGCGGAAGTTCGAGTCCTCCCTCGGGAATGGGTGTGTGTGTGTTTGTCCTTAGGATAATTTAGGTTAAGCAGTGTGTAAGCTTAGGGACTGATGACCTTAGCGGTTAAGTCCCATAAAATTTCACACACATTTGAACATTTGCTGCTCCAGATACAATACGATGTGCCAGAGCCATACGCCGAATATGATGCTCTTTCCTCTTGGTTGTGCCACTTGGCCGTCCAAAGCTCGGTCTTCTTGTGACTGTACATTCTTGTGACCACCGCTGCCAGACGTCATCTACAGCGGCTGCATTTCTGCCAAGTCTTTCTGCAACATCGCAAAAGAAACGTCCAGCTTCTCACAGCCCTATTACTCGACCTCGTTTAAACTCAGTGAGGTGATGATAATAACGTCTTTGTCATCTTAAAGGCATTCTTGACTAACATCAACTCACCATGACCAATCTCAGAGGTCTTGTCACTGATGATAAAATCTCGTAAGTCGTTAGACTGCGTCACATTCCTCTTTAAACTTCTCCACTGCTTGATGTTCCGCTCTCTCTGCTAGAAAGTCATTCAGTATTCCACTGGTGTCGCTGGATTGCCTACCACTGTCGAAAGGCAGTGTCCTATTCACTTATAAGAAGTTTATTTTGCCACTGTTTTTCAGAGAAGTCTTAAAATCTTACGGCTGCCACAGGACGCCTACATACACTCCTGGAAATTGAAATAAGAACACCGTGAATTCATTGTCCCAGGAAGGCGAAACTTTATTGACACATTCCTGGGGTCAGATACATCACATGATCACACTGACAGAACCACAGGCACATAGACACAGGCAACAGAGCATGCACAATGTCGGCACTAGTACAGTGTATATCCATCTTTCGCAGCAATGCAGGCTGCTATTCTCCCATGGAGACGATCGTAGAGATGCTGGATGTAGTCCTGTGGAACGGCTTGCCATGCCATTTCCACCTGGCGCCTCAGTTGGACCAGCGTTCGTGCTGGACGTGCAGACCGCGTGAGACGACGCTTCATCCAGTCCCAAACATGCTCAGTGGGGGACAGATCCGGAGATCTTGCTGGCCAGGGTAGTTGACTTACACCTTCTAGAGCACGTTGGGTGGCACGGGATACATGCGGACGTGCATTGTCCTGTTGGAACAGCAAGTTCCCTTGCCGGTCTAGGAATGGTAGAACGATGGGTTCGACGACGGTTTGGATGTACCGTGCACTATTCAGTGTCCCCTCGACGATCACCAGTGGTGTACGGCCAGTGTAGGAGATCGCTCCCCACACCATGATGCCGGGTGTTGGCCCTGTGTGCCTCGGTCGTATGCAGTCCTGATTGTGGCGCTCACCTGCACGGCGCCAAACACGCATACGACCATCATTGGCACCAAGGCAGAAGCGACTCTCATCGCTGAAGACGACACGTCTCCATTCGTCCCTCCATTCACGCCTGTCGCGACACCACTGGAGGCGGGCTGCACGATGTTGAGGCGTGAGCGGAAGACGGCCTAACGGTGTGCGGGACCGTAGCCAAGCTTCATGGAGACGGTTGCGAATGGTCCTCGCCGATACCCCAGGAGCAACAGTGTCCCTAATTTGCTGGGAAGTGGCGGTGCGGTCCCCTACGGCACTGCGTAGGATCCTACGGTCTTGGCGTGCATCCGTGCGTCGCTGCGGTCCGGTCCCAGGTCGACGGGCACGTGCACCTTCCGCCGACCACTGGTGACAACATCGATGTACTGTGGAGACCTCACGCCCCACGTGTTGAGCAATTCGGCGGTACGTCCACCCGGCCTCCCGCATGCCCACTATACGCCCTCGCTCAAAGTCCGTCAACTGCACATACGGTGCACGTCCACGCTGTCGCGGCATGCTACCAGTGTTAAAGACTGCGATGGAGCTCCGTATGCCACGGCAAACTGGCTGACACTGACGGCGGCGGTGCACAAATGCTGCGCAGCTAGCGCCATTCGACGGCCAACACCGCGGTTCCTGGTGTGTCCGCTGTGCCGTGCGTGTGATCATTGCTTGTACAGCCCTCTCACAGTGTCCGGAGCAAGTATGGTGGGTCTGACACACCGGTGTCAATGTGTTCTTTTTTCCATTTCCAGGAGTGTAGTTCGGCGTCCGCGTCAACTGAAGTATGGAGAGAAATGCTCGACACCTCAGTGGATCTTAGTTCTTGGTTGCAGCAGATCGTTTTTCTCACTACCGCGGGTGTTGCCGCCAATTTCATGTCAGTGCGCACGCTTCCTGTACTTGGTACCAGTCAACGACCGCGTAGCTCGTGATAGTGCAGCTTTGAGCAGTAACAGATGCCAATATTTCGGGTGAGATTTCACACTGATGCAATTGTTAGCTTCCTGCTAGGTAGGCTTGATAAAGCTAACAGGGGGAAGTTCGTACGCTTCTGTTGTAAACATACTTTCGGCCGCTGTCCCCGCGTGGGCTTCAGTCGTCTCAGTTCTGTTCGTTACTAACCATTTTAAAGTAACTGTCAGTGCTATCTCTTTCTCTCTCTCTCTCTCTCTCTCTCTCTCTCTCTCTCTCTCTCCAAACAGGGGCTGGACGAGACGCTCATTTATGATTCAGTTACAGTTACTTGTTTTATTTACCTTGACCTGCAGCAAGACATTTTCAAGCCAGGTTTGATTAGATTGTCAGTCGAGTAAGCGTTTTTATATTGTACCAGGCTATCTCGCATTTCAGTTCTTCCAACAATATATTTAAATTCTTACCAAATCTGTCTGCCTTGTAATCTGTATACTTCCCCTGCTGTCTCTCATAAATATACCTTTTAGCTATCAGAAACCCCTGGTAGACGAAACGGCGTCTGTGTAAAGACCTATGCGCGAAGCATACTACAGCTACCACCGTCATACCTTAGCAAAAGATCTGGAAGAGAACCCGAGAAAATTCTGGTCTTTTGTACAATTGCTAAGCCGGTCTATGGCTTCAATCCAGTCACTCACTGACCAGTCTGGTGTGGCAGCTAAAGATAGCAAAACGAAAGCCGAAGTTTTAACTTACGCGTTTAAGAAATCGCTCATGCAGGAGAAATTAAAAAAAAAAAAAAGCAGTGGTTTCACCGACACCCAGAGCCCCGTAAGGATTACATAGCATCCCTGGCGTATAGAAACAACAAAGAGTTGAAAACAAGAAGTCAGCAATTCCGCATGGGATCTCAATTCGGTTTTACATTGGCTCCTTATTTCGCTTGCATTTATCGCGAATGTCTCTCGCCCAGCGCTAATGTCCAAACGCCTGAGAAAAAGTACAAATGACCGCCGTATACTTGAAGGGTGAAAGAACCGATCCGCAAAATTACAGACCAATATCCCTAACGTCGGTTGAGTTGGAACACAATACCGAAAAGCTTGTCCAGGGATTACCACGTTTTTGGAATGCATCGCTCGTGTAAAACTCAGCTTGCCCCTTTTCTCCCATGATATACTGCGAACTATGGATGTTGGGCAATAGGCAGATTCCATATGCCTAAATTTCCGAAAAGCTTTCGACGCGGTAACCCACTGTACACTGATGAAGAAGGTACGAGATTATAGAATAGGTTCTCGTACATGTGAGTGACTCAAAAAATTCGTAAGTAACAGAAGCCAGTATGTTGTCCTCTACGGTGACTGTTCATCAGAGATAAGGGTGTCGTCTCGAGTGCCGCATGGAAGCGTAATAGGATCGCTATTACTTGCTACATACGAGGGTTAGAACTTCAATATTGGCAACTATTTATTTACAACTCGTACAAAATAGATAAGTGTTTCAAAGTTTCACTGACCTTCAAAGTAGTCACCAGCATTGTGTATAGCCCGTTGCCATCAATGTCGAAGTCGGATACTCTTAGCAGTGCCAGTTGTGTTGACAGTTCGAGCGGCGCGGTCTATTGCCCGACGAATTTGTAGAAGTTCTAAAGCGAATGCTGTAAAGTGTTTCCTTCAGTTTAGATGGCTCTGAGCACTATGCGACTTAACTTCTGAGGTCATCAATCGCCTAAAACTTAGAACTAATTAAACCTAACTAACCTAAGGACATCACACACATCCATGCCCGAGGTAGGATTCGAACCTGCGACCGTAGTGGTCGCTTGGCTCTAGACTGTAGCGCCTAGAACCGCACGGCCCCTCCGGACGGCCTTCAGTTTAGAAATCAAATTGAAATCACGAGGCCTTAATTCACGGGAGTGTAGTCAGTCGCATAGCACTTAGCAGCCCCATCAGTCAAACAAATCAGTAACAGCCTCCACTGTACGTGCTTGAGCATTGTCCTGCAAAATGATGGCCAGGTCCTCTAGAAAGTGTCATGACTTATGTTTCTAAGCTGGTCGTAGGTTGTGTTCCAAAAATGAACAGCATAGAGACACAAGTGATGACACTTTCAGCGGGAGCTGATCACCATTTCACAGGACGGGCTGTAAATAAATAGTTGCCGCTATTAAAGTTCCAACCCTCGTACATAACTGATCTGACGGACAGAGTGGGCAATAATCTGCGGTTGTTTGCTAATGATCCTGTGGTGTACGGGGTGTACGGGAAGGTGTCCGCGGGTGAGTGAGTGCAGAATGATACAAGATGACTTAGACAAAATGTCTAGTTGGTGTGGCAAATGTCAGCTGGCTCTAAATGTAGAAAATCGTAAGTAAATGCGATTGGGCCGGAAAAATAAACCCGTAATCTTCGGATACGGCATTAGTAGTTTCCTGCTTGATACAGTTACATCGTTTATACACCTGGACTTAACTTTGCAAAGCTATATGAAATGGAACAAGCATGTGGAATAGTTCAAATGGCTCTTAGCACTATGGGACTTAACATGTGAGGTCATCAGTCCCCTAGAACTTAGGACTATTTAAACCTAACTAACCAAAGGACTTCACACACATGCCTGCCGGAGGCAGGATTCGATCCTGCGACCGTAGCTGTCGCGCGGTTCCAGACTGAAGCGCCTAGAACCGCTCGGCCACACCGGCCGGCAAGCATGTGGACATTTTGGTAGGGATGGGAATGGTCGACTTCGGTTTATTGGGTGAATTTTAGGAAAAAGTGGTTCACCTGTAAAGGAGACCACATATAGGACGCTAGTGCGACCTATTCTTGAGAACTACTCGTGTGTTTGGGATCCGTACGAGGTGGGATTAGGGAACACATGTGAAGTAATTCAGAGGCGGGGTGTTAGATTTTTCGCTGGTAGGTTCGAACAACGTGCAGGTGTTACGGAGATGCTTCTGGATCTCAAAAGGGGATTCATGGTGGCAGAGTGACATTCTCTTCGAGAAAAATTGAGAAAATTTAGCGAACCGGCATCTGAAGCTGACTGCATTACGGTTATGCTGCCTCCAACATACAGTGCCCGTAAAGACCACGCACCGCACGGTGGTTTGCGGAGTATATACCGGGTGATCAAAAAGTCAGTATAAATTCGAAAACTTAATAAACCACGGAATAATGTAGATAGGTAAAAATTGACACACATGCTTGTAATGACATGGGGTTTTATTAGAACCACCCCATATTGCTAGACGCGTGAAAAATCTCTTGCGCGCGTCGTTGGTGATGATCGTGTGCTCAGCCGCCACTTTCGTCATGCTTGGCCTCCCAGGTCCCCAGACCTCAGTCTGTGCGACTATTGGCTTTGGGTTTACCTGAAGTCGCAAGTGTATCGTGATCGACCGACATCTCTAGGGATGCTGAAAGACAACATCCGACGCCAATGCTTTACAGTGCTGTTCACAACATTATTCCTCGACTACAGCTATTGTTGAGGAATGATGGTGGACATGTTGAGCATTTCCTGTAAAGAACATCATCTGTGCTTTGCCTTACTTTGTTACGCTAATTATTGCTATTCTGATCAGATGAAGCGCCATCTGTCGGACGTTTTTTGAACTTTTGTATTTTTTTGGTTCTAATAAAACCCCATGTCATTCCAAGCATGTGTTTGTCTATTTGTACCTCTCTATCTACATTATTCCGTGATTTATTCAGTTTTCAAATTTATACTGACTTCTTGATCACGCGGTATGTAGATGTATGTGTAGACCAAGTGTTCCGGCTAATTCGGAATTCGGGATCAGGGATTTTCTCTGCCTCGTGATGACTGGGTGTTGTGTGATGTTCTTAGGTTAGTTAGGTTTAAGTAGTTCTAAGTTCTAGGGGACTGATGACCATAGATGTTAAGTCCCATGGTGCTCAGAGCCATTTGAACCATTTAATTCGGAATTAGAGGACAGTCTGCTTCAATCATTCATCAATCTTATCGCCATGTTCAGCTAGCAAAAATAACAGTATCTGCAGCACATTGCGGCTCTAGCGTGGGTAAAACTGAACGTCAATTCGCTTGAGAGTCGCGGCGCACATGAACTGCATTTATTACATCGAAGTATGTACTTCAAACGCGCGAAAAAAATGAGAAAACTCGGGGAGCCGTTGCTTCCTACGTCAGTTAATTGTTACCCTTTCTTGCGGTCGCTTCGTCGCACGCCTGGTGATTCTCCGCGCTTCAGTTTGCAGGAAGCCAGCCCCTAATAGAGGAGGCCTTCCCGTGGGACAACTCGGACGGCTATCGGCGTGTCCGCTATTAGGCCGTGTTGACAAAGGCAGCCGCTGCACTATCTCGGGCCGCACAGCTTATCTGGCGTTCCGTGCGAGCGCGCCGCGCGGCAACGCTGAGCGACGCCGCGCCCGCCAGATGGCGCCGCCACGCACCACGCACTTCTCAGGGGTACAGTGCGCACTGCCAACAGGCCAGCTTATTACGGCGCTCCCAGCCCAGGGGCAGCCGCTAGCTGGGCGACCGCAGGAGCTGGTGTAAAATTGTGTCGTCGACCAATTTTAAAAATGAAATGTGTGCAAGACTTAAGGACGTGTCAGTGGCAAGTAACACTGGGCGATGGAACTTGGACAACCCATACGCTAACAGGAAAAAAAAAATGCGACACCAACGAATAATTAATTAAGAGAAAAGAATTTCAGGAACACATTGCTCTAGATCAGCGGTTCCCAACAAAATTTTCTCGAGGACCCCGTCATCGAGCATGATTGGTACCTTGTCATATCACAGCATCAAGTACCTAAAGAAGTCAAATTAAGAGTCTTTTTATACGTTTTCTATTTTTGATACTTAGAAAAAATGGTTCAAATGGCTCTGAGCACTATGGGACTTAACTTCTGAGGTCATCAGTCCCCTAGAACTCAGAACTACTTAAACCTAACTAACCTAAGGACATCACATACATCCACGCCCGAGGCAGGATTCGAACCTGCGACCGTAGCGGTCGTGTGGTTCCAGACTGTAGCGCCTAGAACCGCTCGGCCACTCCGGCCGGCCGTCTGCTTAGAAAAAACATCGACATATTCATTATTGAAAAAATATTGAGCTTAAAACTTTTTCAATTTAGCCATCATTGTTATTGTTAAATTTTTGATTATTGCTCAAAATCTTTGTCTTCCAATCTAGGTGTTTAGTACAACAAACTCCTTAAAAAAATAAAAATTGAGTATGAACTGGAAACGACAGGAAACATTAAAACTCAGTTTATTGGTCTTTCAAGTGTACTACACTTGAGATTGCATTGAGTAGACATGTGTGAAAAATAAGAAAACACTAATTTCATAGAAGGTACTATTTATTTGAAAAAAATACAGTTACAACAAAGTACTCCATCACTATACAGTTAGTTTTAATTTTCAGTTCTTAATTAGATGAGTTCAATCTGACCTTTGAGTCCATTATTTCTGAAATATTAGGTTCCAAACTTGAAATTTTCACTGTGAAATCCGACCGCATGTCGAGCCGATTCCTATATTTGTTTTTCATGAAACGCTTGGAAGAAAAAGCTTGCTCACACCGATATGTGGTTGCAAATGGAAGGATCTTTTTCATTGCCTTATCTCCAAGTTTCTTGTAGTCCTTGCGTGCTGACGTCCATAAGTCTTTAATTTCATCATCGATGAAAATGTTTATCGTCGTACCACAGCTGGACAGATCCACAAGTTGACCTTGCCTTTCTTCAGTCAGGTCTCGGATTTTCTCTATTTCTTCGTAGCTGAAGGGATTTCGAATCCATCTGTCGTCAGGGTCAGGTTCAGGGAAATAATATCTAAAAGTGGTGGCAGGGCAGCGTAGATGCTCGGCTTCATTCATCTTGATCTGGTCAGGCAAACTCTCCTCTGATGACTGCAAGAATTGTTTTAAAGTAGAAAAGTTAGTTTGTGACTAGATTTCTATCCTTGACGCCCAGATCTGACACTTTTTGACCATAGCACTAATCTTATCCTCAACTTTGAACATGTCTACATTTTTTCCTTGTAAACTCAAGCTTAACACAGTCAAGTGTTCAAGCATATCAGCTAAGTACGCAACTGAGCAAAGCCAACAGAAGTTAGTGAGAAAATCCGCGTACTTTGTGTCAAGAAGGAAGACACGAACCTCGTCTGTAAGTTCAAAAAATCTTGACACGATCCTACCTAGAGAAAGCCATCTTACTTCCGTATGAATAAGAAGTTGCTCATGCTCACTGCCGATCTCTTTACACCCTAGGAAGACGCTAGACGCAGAAGTTAGCGTTCGCTAAAGCTCTGCTCATGCAGGAAGCGGCCAAAACAAAAAATCTGTTATCATACGAAATATATTTAATATATTTTTTATTCTAATAGCATTTTGCGGACCCCTCTGGCTTAGCTCGTGAACCCCTGGGCGGATAACATGGCAAGATCACAGTTCAGTGTAAGCGGGAGGTAAGCCATTGCATATGTGAAATGCTGGTACATTAGTAACCGGTGTAATGGCGAGAATGCTGAATGCAGACGTGCATGCTTTGCGTCGAACAGGTGTCAGATGTCAGTTTGCAGGATGGAGAGCCATGCTGTTCGTAGATGACGCTGGAGCTATCGCCCAATGATGTCCCACATGTGCTCGATTGGAAAAGATCTGGTGATTGAGCACGCCAAGGCAACATGTCGACATTCGTAGAGCATGTTGGGGTACTGCAGCGGTATGTGGGCGAGCGTTATCCTGTTGGAACACACTCTCTGGGATGATGTTCACGAATGGCAGCAAAACAGGTCGAATCACCAAATGAACAAACAAATTTGCAGTGAGGGTGCGTGAGATAACCACAACACTGCTCCTGCTGTCATACAAAATCGCACCCCAGAGCGCAACTCCAGGTGTAGGCCCAGTAGTACACAGACAGGTTACTTGCTGGCCCTCATCTGAGCTCCTAACCAACACACTACCATCACTGGCACCGAGGGAAAAACAGCTTTCATCAGAAAACACAACAGACCTCCACCCTGCCCTCCAATAAGCTCTCGCTTGATACCATTGAATTTGCAAGTAGTGCTACTCTAGATCACCACTGATCCAATATTAACGGACTAAATGCAGCCAAAGCGATTATTAACCCTTAGTTGGTAACATGTGCAAAATTGACGTTTACGGGAACATCCGTCTGGGAGACTAACAAGACCAAATTTTCTAAGAATGTCCACTGTAATGAATATCGTGGAAATGAAACAATGACATCCACACAGTAGCAAGTTCAACTCATGAATGAAGCATAGCTGAAATATCATATCCAAGTAACAATGCACGTCTGTCAACGATACATTTAGAGCTTGTATACCCACCTAAGAGACAGATGTTACCAACTGAGGGTTAATACCCAAGTTTCGCTAGTGCCGGCCCAAACTGTTTTCCTGTGAGCCCTATGGATTCTCTCAGAGGTACCCTTGTAAACAGACAGACCACCTTGAAGCTTAGCATGAAGTCTTCTTGGCCCAGTCGGAAGTTCTGGAGCTGATGGATGAAATGCGTCGAATTCCGTATATGGTGCTGGTATTTTCACACAAACGCGCTGAATATCACCATCAGCTGCTTTGCTAATTCATACGTTGGTGTGGCGATGTTGCTGACGATTGGGCAGAGTGGTATTCCTTCCTTGTGGACTTTAGGTAGGTTGCAGATTTTTGGCTTTGGTGGAGCAACCCTGGTAAGTGTACAGCACGTTTCACGTCGTATTTCCTCTGCAGCGTCTCACGGAAGTGCAACAGCAACCTGTTCCACGGCGTTGATAAATACATTTGTTGGTAGGGTCGTCGTAGTGAGTGCAATATTTGACACTTTTCCTAGTGTAGATAAGTTGGTGTCATCAATTATTTTTGTCCGTACAAATGATTGCAGTTCACCGAGGTTCCTCTTGCGTTAATTTAGTCGTAAGGCGTTCTTATTTAGGGGCTGGTCTGGAAGTGGCCTACTGCCATGCTTTGTTGGCATAAGACCAGCCGCTGCGTCTATCCACTACCACGAGTCAGGTGAGCGTGTTGACGTCAACTGCAGGTGGAGTGCCAAGACTACGCATGAGGTCAATGTTATTGAAACTAATTTTCTCTTGGGTGCAGCATCGACACCACGCTAAACAGCCAGTATAGTAATAGGTCTCCCACTGGTACAGGCCTAAACTCAAACACTCCCATCAAATTCCACCAGTCAATGTCCTACTTGCCTGAAGGAATTGAATAACAGAAACACTCTGAGTCGAATATTAATATAATGGGCTCATTGGCGATTCCTTTCCTATGTATGACCAAAAGAGGTTATTGTTTACCGCAAGTTTTAAGCGTAAGTTCGGTCACTTTACCTATGGTCCACAATAAAACGTAAAGTAATGAACCAAAACATTAATGAATGGCGATGATGGTGTTCAGGGTTCGTGAGGCAATAAGGGAGCGGAGCAGATGCGAATGGAGGCTCATTGCAGCTGCTTTGGGCCGCAAGAGACTCTGATAAAGGGCAGTGCTTGGCAACCAGCATCCCGAAATGCGAAGCTGGTCAGCTGCCGTGAGCATCCATGGAAAATGATTGAAGGACAGTGAACCCACGAGAAGGCTACAGTATGTCAGATACCCTCACCGCGTCGAGGTGTTTGTGATCCGTCGATCATCTCCAATGAGAGTGTCCGCACGTTCCTACATTGCAAGAGTTACAGCTGTGTGCGGCACGCGGAAGACCGGACAGATTTGCGTGACGTTCCGATGATGGCAGAGTCCTCGCCCAAATACTCTCCGTGCATTTCATCACTGCCTGGTCTCCGCCGACTTTGTGCAAGCGCCTACGAATATCAGCGAAGCCCTGGTTTTCCGGCAAAAAAGACTGCTTGGAATCCACCTCCGTTACAGACGCCATTTTGAACGCCACGTACAGCGTCTACACCTATCGAAACTTCATGAAACTATAGGAACTGATGCGGGATATATTCCACGATGTCCCACGACAAATTCCGCAATTTTTTTACCGAAACTGGCCGACAAAAAAATATATGTTGCGCTACTTGTTCAATGCACTTGGTATCTGGTACCACATACCTCCAGAAACCTACCAAGGACTTGTGTAATCCATGGCACGCAAAATAGCTACTGTACTGCGTTTCAAGGGTGCGTTAACACGTTGGTAAGTAGTTAGTCATAAAGTTCTGACTCATCAGCGTGGTTTGTGGAAATACAAGGAATAAAAATAGACTTTAATTACTTTCTTGCAGACGGGCACGTATTCTTTGCACACGATGATAGTGTCACACTCGTGTGCAACAGATTACAGCTGAAAAATTTCGATTAACACACAAACACACATTAATTTTCCAAGCAGAGTAACATAATAAAATCCGTCACCACACTAATTAGGTTCCCAAAGCGTGCCTGACAAATTCATCGCTTCAAGTTCCAGCGCCAATTTTTGAAGACTCCGCTTTCAGTAGTTATGTGGTAATGAAGGGAAATTTACGGAACCTACAGAAATGAAGGACGGTACAAAATCAGTCAAATTAGCACACCGTAAACTAGCGGTAAGCACGCCTACCCGACGCTTAACTCTTCTTCTACCCTGACGTAACTTCCAGCTAATTTTCAGAGCCACCAGAGGTTTCCGGTTGCCTTCCACATTTACTCCTCAGAGCTGTAGCAGCTGCGTCCTTGGAGACCTTCAGCGCGAAACGAGGCTTCACTGTTGACGTCTACTTGATCCCCCTGCTCTTAATTGACGACGCAAATTCGCGGAAACTGCGCGGCGTGCGCATATTTTGAGAATGTGCCGCTGGCATACGAGACGCGAACGTCTTCTGGGAACGAGGAAGTCGAGCCGTGACTGCTCTGATGAGCTGGAGGCTCCTGTTTTGCTCATCACGTTGTCACCTCCTCCGTTGTGAGCTGCCGGCCGAAGTGGCCGTGCGGTTAAAGGCGCTGCAGTCTGGAACCGCAAGACCGCTACGGTCGCAGGTTCGAATCCTGCCTCGGGCATGGATGTTTGTGATGTCCTTAGGTTAGTTAGGTTTAACTAGTTCTAAGTTCTAGGGGACTAATGACCTCAGCAGTTGAGTCCCATAGTGCTCAGAGCCATTTGAACCTTTGTGAGCTTGTTCCTAAAAAGAAAAGTTGTCCTCGTGAAGCATTTGGGACGCAGCTTTAGAGATTGTGAGCTTAACGAACACTGGTTAGCCCCTACTAATCATTCGAGTGTACTTTCAAGATAAAGATACTTCTGAAATACACGTATTCACTTTACCAATTGCTGGCAGAATGTTCTGTGAATCGGTTCGTGTGGTTGCAGTTGGATTGTTTGGGGGAAGAGACCAGACAGCGAGGTCATCGGTCCCATCGGATTAGAGAAGGACGGGGAAGCAAGACGGCCTTTCAAAGGAACCATCCTGGCATTTGCCTGGAGCGATTGAGGGAAATCACGGAACACCTAGAACAGGATGGCCGGACGCGGGATTGAACCGTCGTCCTCCCGAATGCGAGTCCAGTGTGCTGACCACTGCGCCACCTCGCTCGGTGGTTCGTGTGGTGTGTGAGGGAGAGTGGCAGGGCATTTGCCTGCGACTGAGCCTCATTGACTTATCTACTTCATTACTACTCCATAGAAAATTATTTACAAATGCTGTTTGTCTGTATGTCGTATTGCAGATCCGAAGATGACAGCAAAGACTTGTTGAAACCGGTCATCAATTCAAAATAAATATTTAAGAGCGATCTTGGCTCTGAATTATTTCTTCTCTAGCAGTAAATGTTAGAGAAGAAACGGCCCTTGCACCTCAACGTTGAGAGGACACTGGTAAGCCTCGAGTCAATTGTACATCTGAAGATATGCTACGTATCTATATGTATTCTCTAAGAAAATACACTACTGGCCATTAAAATTGCTACACCAAGAAGAAATGCAGATGATAAACGGGTATTGATTGGACAAATACATTATACTAGAACTGACATGTGATTACATTTTCACGCAATTTGGGTGCATAGATCCTGAGAAATCGATACCCATAACAACGACCTGTGGCCGTAATAACGGCCTTGATTCGCCTGGGCATTGAGTCAAACAGAGCTTGGAGGGCGTGTACTGGTACAGCTGCCAATGCAGCTTCAACACGATGCCACAGATCATCAAGAGTAGTGACTGGCGTATTGTGACGAGCCAGTTGCTCGGCCTTCATTGACCAGACGTTTCCAATTGGTGAGAGATCTGGGGAATGTGCTGGCCAGGGCAGCAGTCGAACATTTTCAAGGGCCGTACAGGACCTGCAACATGCGGTCGTGCATTATCCTGCTGAAATGTAGGGTTTCGCAGGGATCGAATGAAGGGTAGAGCCACGGGTCGTAACACATCTGAAATGTAACGTCCACTGTTCAAAGTGCCGTCAGTGCAAACAAGAGGTGACCGAGACGTGTAACCAATGGCACCCCATACCATCACACCGGGTGATACGTCAGTATGGCGATGACGAATAAAGACTTCGAATATGCGTTCACCTCGATGACGCCAAACACGGATGCGACTATCATGATGCTGTAAACCGAACCTGGATTCATCTGAAAAAATGACGTTTTGCCATTCGTGCACCCAGGTTCGTCGTTGAGTACACCATCGCAGGCGCTCATGTCTGTGATGCAGCGTCAAGGGTAGCCGCAGCCGTGGTCTCCGAGCTGACAGTCCATGCTGCTGCAAACGTCGTCGAACTGTTCGTGCAGATGGTTTTTGTCGTGCAAACGTCCCCATCTGTTGACTCAGGGATCGAGACATGGCTGCACGATCCGTTACAGCCATGCGGATAAGATGCCTGTCATCTCGACTGCTAGTAATACGAGGCCGTTGGGATCCAGCACGACGTCCCGTATTACCCTCCTGAACCCACCGATTCCATATTCTGCTAACAGTCATTGGATCTATACCAACGCAACCAGCAACGTCGCGATACGATAAACCGCAATAGCGATAGGCTACAATCAGACCTTTAGCAAAGTCGGAAACGTGATGGTACGCGTTTCTCCTCCTTACACGAGGCATCACAACAACGTTTCACCAGGCAACGCCGGTCAACTGCTGTTTGTGTATGAGAAATCGGTTGGAAACTTTCCTAATGTCAGCACGTTGTAGGTGTCGCCACTGGCGCCAACCTTGTGTGAATGCTGTGAAAAGCTAATCGTTTGCACATCACAGCATCTTCTTCCAGTCGGTTAAAATTCGCGTCTGTAGCACGTCATCCTCTTGGTGTAGCAATTTTAACGGTCAGTAGCGTAAGATCAATATTTCAGAACTTAGACAATTAGGTGATGAAGATGATTGATTAGAAAAGAGAGGGGGGGGGGATATAAATCGGCCTTCTTATTTCAGTGATACAATTCCCAAATTATCCTTACGCAGGTTAAGGAAATCACTTCCCAAATGTGAATCTACCAGGCTCGGTCAAAACGCTCCGTAGAACCATTCTCGTTTCTTATAAATAGTACATAAAAAAAGTACACGTAATCATTAAATAGTAAGTTAATAAGTTGTTTAATAGTGCAGTAAATTCTGATTTAGATTTTTTGTGCCAATAAAAACGCGTCCAAGATTACAGGCCGCCTCTCGCAGAAGAGTTAAGGAACGCGCCCAGGAAATGAGCCGTGTTTCGGAGTATACCGAAGCTGCGTGATCCGCTAGTTTATTTTCCGCGGCCTTAATAATAGAGGTGGCTCCCGGTTGTACGGGCAGGCGGGCGCACGCAAGGCGGCTGTCTGCCCATAGCCGCTCCCGCCGTCACAGCACGAATTGTTATGACCGCAACGTAAGGCAGCTACGTATTCTCCTTCATAAACAGGCACACTGTTTTCTGGCGAAGAAATAAATAAATTAAGACGATGTCCATTATTTCTCTTGGTAAAACACTGGAAACGAAAGCTCACCTACAACCAGTACAGAAACCAGACAGACTATGACCCATATGTTAATCAACCTGTACATATTCCGAGAAAAAAAGGATCTGAAAACGAAGTTCAGGAAATGTGAGGAACCTGCCTTTTAATTTATTTATTTACTTATTTATTGGCCCCACGGTTACTCCTCAAGGCCGCATTCCTGCCAAGAATTATGTGAACATTTCGGCTGATCAGGTGCATCCCATGGCACAACATTTGTTTCCCATCGCTGACGCTGTGTTCCAAAAGATAGGGCCCCTGTTTACACAGCTCACACCGTCTACGACTGATTTTTTTAGCTCGAGGAGGAATTGTCCCATCTCCACTGGCCACTATAGTCACCAGATGTCAATATTGTTGAGCCTTTGTTGTCTACTATGGAGAGAAGGGTACCTGATCACTATCCTTCTCCAATCATTGTTATCTATCTTGGAGGAACAACGGCGTAAGATACCCTTCAAAACCGTACAGGACCTGTACTTATCTATTACGAAACGACTAGAACCTGTTTTGAATACCAAAGCATTCCTACACTTTGTTAGAAATGATAATGCGTTGTGGCTTAGGTTTTCCAACATTATTGTCCAACCTCCGTATCTGTCATCGAAGTTCAGTCAGAGAAGCTGCCCGCCAGCTTAGAGCCACTGGCAAAGCTGTGTGAGCTACATTTCCCACCCAATTTCCCCCCACCCCCACCCCCATTTTTTTAGTAGTCATCAGTGTTCTGACTGATTTGGTGCAGTTCGATAAGAATTTCGTTCCTGTGCCAACCTCTTCATCTCAGAGCGGTACTTACAACCTACTTCCACACTTATTTGCTGGATGTATTCTAATCTCTGTTTCCTCTACAGTTTTTAACCTCTACAAAATTTATCATCTGTTTTTCCGACAGTACTATATAAGCACAAAAAGTAAATCTTGTTCTTTGCCATCCTTCCTCGTGCAGCAGCTTTAACGGCTAGCAGCGCAGTAGTGATATTTTATACACTGGACAGGATTGGGGATGTCAGCTGCAAACAGTGACGAATGATTTGTTATTATCCTAGATGGGGGATTGCAAACAGAACAATCCACATGCGCAGTACTGAACATAAAATTGTACACTAGTACAATTTAGCTCAGCGAGTTTTGAGTGGTTGAGCATTGTATTTGACTCACCACATAATTCACTAGATAATGTTCAGACATGTAATTGGTTCAGGATTTTGGTAAAGGTGAGCGAAGAATTTTGGAAAAACCAATAGCAGACAATCGAATAAACTGGAATATAAATTGGAGAAGAACGTACATTATTTCCGGGAGAAATAGTCTGCTTCAAGATTTTTTTTTTTTTTCAGCAACAGTCTTACATCCGCCATCCGAATACGCATCAACCTCCAATATGTTAATCATTGAAGGAATATGTAATTTACTTATCAAAATAAAAATTCCTTTCAATTACTATTTTGCAAATTATAGAGAAAAGCGCCTTGCCGGCCGGAGTGGCCGAGCGGTTCTAGACGCTACAGTCTGGAACCGCGCGACCGCTACGGTCGCAGGTTTGAATCCTGCCTCGGGCATGGATGTGTGTGATGTCCTTAGGTTAGTTAGGTTTAAGTAGTTCTAAGTTCTAGGGGACTAATGACCCCAGCAGTTGAGTCCCATAGTGCTCAGAGCCATTTTTAGAAAAGCGCCTTATCTGAAAAGAACTGTATCTGCATCCGCAAGAATTTTTGTGACGTAACTGAACCTGCAGTTCATTACGACTGTAAACAAATGATACTTAGTTTCCCAAGCATCCCAACTTTCCATTTTTGTATATTTAACGCTAGTTGTAAGTCTATGCTCCATGACGCTGTTATGTCGAGATCTAACAGGACATTACTGCATGTTCTACGAGACAGAATTTCATTACCACTAGCGAAATCCCTGAGACAGGCACAGAACCATAGACAAATAAATGCTGCACTTAGCTGGCCCACACCGGGTATTATTCCAATGTACATGGATGATTCTTCATGCAGGATAAACCACTGTGTTCTGGCTTTAGGAAATTGTTGATCAGTTGCAAACCTGGCTATATATCATATTGGAAGGAATTTTGTTTGGAAGACGTCGAAGTGTTGGGTAATCAAAAGCTTTTCGGAAGCCTAAAACCACAGAATCGACTGGATTTTTAGGTTCGTTCAAGTTATAGCACCTCAGACTTTTCTTTCTCAGGATTGGAAACAGATAGAAACATGTGGTTTGTTTTATTTGAAAATAAGCCTACATCCGTTGTGAATGTGTGACAGATGGCAGCACTGTACGGGACACGGAACTCTAGCACAGCAGCGATACTGTTTTTGATATTTAAAATGGCGACACTCTCATTACAATATCAGCGTGAAATCATTCGTGTTCTCTATGTGCTTAGTGTGTCACACGTACTGAAATTCATCACCAGTTGAGTGAGACATGTGGTGATGACGTCAAGAATGTGTCTATGTGCATTGGTGGATGAGACGATTCAAAGAAGCCGGAGAGTCGTATGACAACGATCCAAAACAATCACGGCCCCGAACAACCAGGATTTTTGGCATGATCGAGCGAGTGGAAAAAATTATTTTGGAGGGTCACCGGATGAATGTGGAATACATCGTCTCCGAAGTTGGGATTTCCTGGAGATGTTTGAATACAGTCCCACATGAAGACCTCAAAATGCGAAAAGTGTCCTTCAGGTGTCTGCCACGAGCGCTGTCGGACCAGGCAGTGATGAAATGCACGGAGAGTCGTTGGGCGAGGACTCTATAATCATCGGTTCAAATGGTTCAAATGGCTCTGAGCACTATGGGACTCAACTGCTGAGGTCATTAGTCCCCTAGAACTTAGAACTAGTTAAACCTAACTAACCTAAGGACATCACAAACATCCATGCCCGAGGCAGGATTCGAACCTGCGACCGTAGCGGTCTTGCGGTTCCAGACTGCAGCGCCTTTAACCGCACGGCTACTTCGGCCGGCTATAATCATCGGAACAAGGTCACGCAGACCTGTCCGGTCTTCCGTGTGCGGCACACATCTGTGACTCAGGCAATGTAGGAAGGTGCCGACACTCTCATTGGAGGTGATCGACGGATCACAACCAAACACCTCGACTCAGTGAGAATATTCGACATACGGTAGCCTTCTCGTGGGTTCACCGTCCATCAATCAATTTCCATGGATGCTCACGGCAGTGGCGCGCGAACAGCCGACCAGCTTCGCATTTCGGGATGCTTGTTGCCAAGCATTGCCCTTTATCAGAGTCTCTTGCGGCCCAAAGCAGCTGCAATGATCCTCCATTCGCATCTGCTTCGCGCCCTTATTGCCTCGAACCCTTAACGCCATCATCGCCATTTTGGTGATCTTGAGTGTGTGTGATTCAATGGAGCAAACTGGAGCTTCGCTTCAGGACTGAAAAACGGCATCCATATCTCACACCTTGTCATTAGCTATGAATGGAATGTGCCATATGTGCGCGCGTGGCATGTTGCCAGATAATATTGACAGCTGGTGACGGCACATACGGCACATTCCATTCATAGCTAATGAGAAGGTGTGAGATATGGATGCCGTTTTTCAGTCCTGAAACGAAGCTCCAGTCTGCTCCATGGAAGCACATACACTCACCATCACCAAAAATACTTGGAGGAACGCCAGTGGAGTGGACATATTCTGGGACGGTGAGGACGTAACCCTTGCTCAGTGCATTCCAAAGAACACTTTGGTGACAAGCGCATCTTTCCAAGATATTCTGAAGAACAAGTTCCTAACAGTATTGCGTGAAAGACTGTTGGAAAAGGTTGCACGTGTGCCCTTTCACAAAGACAACGCACCAGCGCATTGGGCCAATATAAAGCAGCAGTTCGTTCGTGACAAATAGTCAGAAGTGTTTTGTCAAGCTCCCTACTCACCTGACCTAGCTCCTAGCGACTTCTGGCGGTTTTCAACAATGAAACTCTGCGTGGTCGCACATTCACTACCCGTACCACTATTGCATTAGCTACACTCCTGGAAATGGAAAAAAGAACACATTGACACCGGTGTGTCAGACCTACCATACTTGCTCCGGACACTGCGAGAGGGCTGTACAAGCAATGATCACACGCACGGCACAGCGGACACACCAGGAACCGCGGTGTTGGCCGTCGAATGGCGCTAGCTGCGCAGCATTTGTGCACCGCCGCCGTCAGTGTCAGCCAGTTTGCCGTGGCATACGGAGCTCCATCGCAGTCTTTAACACTGGTAGCATGCCGCGACAGCGTGGACGTGAACCGTATGTGCAGTTGACGGACTTTGAGCGAGGGCGTATAGTGGGCATGCGGGAGGCCGGGTGGACGTACCGCCGAATTGCTCAACACGTGGGGCGTGAGGTCTCCACAGTACATCGATGTTGTCGCCAGTGGTCGGCGGAAGGTGCACGTGCCCGTCGACCTGGGACCAGACCGCAGCGACGCACGGATGCACGCCAAGACCGTAGGATCCTATGCAGTGCCGTAGGGGACCGCACCGCCACTTCCCAACAAATTAGGGACACTGTTGCTCCTGGGGTATCGGCGAGGACCATTCGCAACCGTCTCCATGAAGCTGGGCTACGGTCCCGCACACCGTTAGGCCGTCTTCCGCTCACGCCCCAACATCGTGCAGCCCGCCTCCAGTGGTGTCGCGACAGGCGTGAATGGAGGGACGAATGGAGACGTGTCGTCTTCAGCGATGAGAGTCGCTTCTGCCTTGGTGCCAATGATGGTCGTATGCGTGTTTGGCGCCGTGCAGGTGAGCGCCACAATCAGGACTGCATACGACCGAGGCACACAGGGCCAACACCCGGCATCATGGTGTGGGGAGCGATCTCCTACACTGGCCGTACACCACTGGTGATCGTCGAGGGGACACTGAATAGTGCACGGTACATCCAAACCGTCATCGAACCCATCGTTCTACCATTCCTAGACCGGCAAGGGAACTTGCTGTTCCAACAGGACAATGCACGTCCGCATGTATCCCGTGCCACCCAACGTGCTCTAGAAGGTGTAAGTCAACTACCCTGGCCAGCAAGATCTCCGCATCTGTCCCCCATTGAGCATGTTTGGGACTGGATGAAGCGTCGTCTCACGCGGTCTGCACGTCCAGCACGAACGCTGGTCCAACTGAGGCGCCAGGTGGAAATGGCATGGCAAGCCGTTCCACAGGACTACATCCAGCATCTCTACGATCGTCTCCATGGGAGAATAGCAGCCTGCATTGCTGCGAAAGGTGGATATACACTGTAGTAGTGCCGACATTGTGCATGCTCTGTTGCCTGTGTCTATGTGCCTGTGGTTCTGTCAGTGTGATCATGTGATGTATCTGACCCCAGGAATGTGTCAATAAAGTTTCCCCTTCCTGGGACAATGAATTCACGGTGTTCTTATTTCAATTTCCAGGAGTGTATTTCCCAGTAGTCAAACAAGACCCCTAAAGAAGCGTTCGCAGCGGCCATGCAATAATTGCCTCGAATCTGTGAAAAATTTTTGCGGTTGCAAGGAAATTGCGTCGAGAAGTAACAAGTTTCATAGATTGCGAGTGATTAGTTTGTGAGGAAGAAAATCGGAGGTCGTCTAAGTTGAATACACTTCCTACATACAGGGTGGGGCAAATAAAGGTGGCCCGCACGAGTGGATACAATTGGACGTGAATGTATTCATGTAACCACATCACGTGACGTGCAACCACGTGTTCTCTCGCCACGTGATCCACACCAGTTCAGAGTGTAGTGCGGGCTGTACCAGTGTGAGTGTAGCAGAGCAAAGGGACGATGGTATTCACAGTGGAGCGGCCGGTGCTCGTTGTGGAAAGTTACGTGAGAACAGAGTCACGGAAACGGTGTGGTCAATTGTTTGCTGAGAAGTTTAATGGTCTCAAAGTGCCAGCAAAGAGTGACATGCAACGCTTGGGCCGAAACTGTCGTCAGACAGGGTTTGTTCTGAACAAGTCAAGAAACGTGATTCTTCAGTTTGACCTTGTTTCATTACTCACCAGGGCGCCTCTTCGAGAGTCATTTGTGCTTATTGCACAGAAATTTGACGGGAGGACGACCGACCTTTTCAGGCACGTTCCGACCTCCAAGTATTTTCTCTTTAATGGAGAATACTATGGACAAACAGAAGGAGTCGCAGTGGGGAGCCCACTCTCGCCTGTGACCGCGAATTTCTATACGAGCACTTCGAGGAGGAAGCTTTGGCGTCATCCAAATCGCAACCTACTTGTTTTCTCCGTTATGTGGATAACACGTTCATGATCTGGCCCCATGGAAGGGACAAGCTAGACTTCCTTACACACCTGAGCTCCATACATCTGAATATCAAATTCACTATGGAAGGAAGATTACCATTCCTGGACGTCATTGTCTAAAGAAGAGCGGATGGCACGCTGGACCACGGGGTATACAGGAAGAAAACGTACACCTAACTGTATTTGCATGCAGATAGTTGCCACCACCCTTCGCAGAGGAATGGGGTGCTAAAAACACTGGTGCACAGGGTGAGCACCATCTCTGACACAGAGAGTCTGCCCCAAGAGCTGGAACACCTGAAAACTGTATTCCGAAAAAACGGGTACTCGGAATGGCAGATAAGACGCGCTCTCTTCCCCGCCTCTACAGTACAGCGTGTGAAGACGGAAGAAGTCACGGAGGAAGAGATAGCCACTGCCTATATACCGTATACTGGCGCAATATCGGGGAAAATAGGACGAATATTGAGGAAACACCGAGTAGCAGCTGTCTTTTGCCCACCCAATAAAACACGAGCATTATTGGGAAGTGTCAAAGACGATTTCGGTTTGCGGAAGGCTGGCATATACCAGTTTCCGTGTCAGTGCGGGAAGACTTATATTGGACAGACAGTGCACACCATCGAAGATCGTTGCCGAGAGAACATCAGAGGCACACTCGACTAAGCTACCCCAACAAGTCGGCTGTCGCAGAGCACTGTTTGTCCGAAAATCACGAAATCGACTACCAACATACCAGGGTCTTGGCACAGACTTCTAAATACTGGGACAGCGTCATTAGAGAGGCTATCGAAATTCGTACCAGGGACAGACTCAACTGAGATTGCAGCTATAATCTCAGCAAGGCATGGGAACCAGCATTAAAAAGATGCTCAGCAAATAAAACGAACGGGCGACCGGGGTGGACGAGGCAATTACAACGTCGCCACCATACACGTCGATGCCAGCATCTCAGCGACCGCCGACGCCTCGGACAGAACGCCACGCAGGGGAGAGGATTTAAGACGGCCGCCTGCCCTCAGGAGCTCAGTTCGCCAGCGTACTTGACCATGCCGACATGTCTGATCGCCGATATATTGTGCCCGTTGGACGCTATGCACCGGCAGTACACCCGTGGACTGTTCGAGCAAGTCAAGAAACATTCCGAAAAGTGACCGCTCACTAGAAAATGTTGCTGCAGTTCGCCAGAAAAATGCGTGAGACCTACCGACCTCTGTCGCCAGAGACCGGTATATCACATCGATCATGTATCTTGGAACTCTATTCTCCGGACCATTTTCGTTTGTCCCACCCCGTACAAGGTGTTTACTTTAACTTGACACAGATAAATATCTCGAAAGGACACATACGAAAAAAATGTTCTAGGTGAAAAGTTAGTATTAGTTAGTATTAGTATATTGCACCCGTTGGACGGTATGGACCGGCAGTACACCCGTGGACTGTTCGAGCAAGTCAGGAAACATTCCGAAAAGTGACCGCTCCCTGGAAAATGTTGCTGCAGTTCGCCAGGAAAATGCTTGAGTCCTACCGACCTCTGTCGCCAGAGACCGGTATATCACATCGATCATGTATCCTGGAACTCTATTCTCCGGACCATTTTTGTTTGTCCCACCCCGTACAAGGTGTTTACTTTAACTTGACACAGATAAATATCTCGAAAGGACACATACGAGAAAAATGTTCTAGGTGAAAAGTTAGTATTAGTAAAGGGTACATCCGTCTGTGCTACAACTGCTCACCTCCTACCCGCACTCCTTTGTGGGTGGGATCAACTTAGTATTTTTTATGCGAACCCCTCATTTTGTTGAATGGTCGGATTATACCCCCAAAAATGTGTACGGGTTTCTGAAACCATTGTCTCTCATTCGTGGTAGATAGCGCTGTAATCGATGAATATCTGCTGTACCACTTTTGCAATTAAGAAGCGACACATTTGATTCTACACTTCATTTACAATGTAAATGTAAACTTTTTTGTTCTAGTGGTTGATACTGCTGTTAAAATGTTACTTAAGTGTTGGAAAATTGTTTGTACAGTACAAATAATATCGATATACATTGATATTTCTGGCAAAAAGCATCTTGTATGGTGATGTAGTTTTCTGTTTCCTACGGGGTTGATTGTGGTGAGTACCCAAACCATCGGAATGCTTGATTTCGGTGGTCGCCGTCGAACCTCGCCATCAGGATGACTGATTACGGTGTGCGTTGTCATATGACCGCCTTAAATGTTGCACCGGCCGCTACTCGGCTACCGTGGCACCTGCCATGATGGATACACATCAAAATGAAGCGCCCTAGAAGTGGGAGACAAGGGTACTCGTCGAAACCAAGCATCTCGGTGAACAGAAAACTATTACAAACAGAATTAGAATGATATATTAATACCTTCAGCTGCTGACGGGCGTTGATATATATCAACGGGGACAGGGCAAAATGCGTGCCCCGACCGGGACTCGAACCAGGTATCTCCTGCTTACATGGCAGACGCTCATGATATCCCTCATGAACGTCACATGACATCCGTTAAAGTTCGTTTGGTGATCCTTCCACTTACTTTTTTATTACAGAGTCCAACCAGCTCTCTGACCGAAGGATGGTAGATTAAAATTACTGTGGCTTCATTCCCTGCATTAGTACAAAATAAAATAGTTTCCATAAATGTTTCCCTTTATGGCCTATCTTAGGTCCGCCATATTTAACACTGCTACGTCTCTTTGGCCACAAACGGCTTCTACTGTGTTTCCCTGTGACGTAGCTTCTCGTCTGTCTCACTCGCACGCTACAGAGCTTAGGCCTCAATAGACAATAGACGTCTGTGAGTTTCCCCATCTCGTGGTGAATCTGCGCTCTTTGTGGCACACGGTCCTGAACGACAGGGTTCGTTTTACAATTCCTGAAGGCTGACTCTATCCGCCATATATTTAAATGAGTGCGAAATGCTCGTTAACTCACAAGGTTTTCCTCTTGGGGTGGTGGCAGGATAATGTATTTATGTCCAGAGCTGGTGACAGTGACGGTCTTACTAGTCGAACGACTTGTCCCCCTGTGTAAAGCGACCTGGTAACTGGGTCGCAGAAGTCTACTACTGTACTGTGCGCACGCGCGTGCGCGCCTGGACAGGGGGAGTGGTCGGCGCCACGTCCACGTCGCTGTGAGCATGGCTGGCCATCGCGCTTGACAGCGCAAAGCTCTGGCGGATGAACTTTTCAGCGCCGCATAAAGGCGACCAAAATACGGACGTGCGTGAGCTCTCGGGGGAAAAAAAGCTACCAAGTAGGCAGTGTGTGGACCTCACGTGCCGCGTGGGCGAGGACAGACTTAAAACAGATATCGTGATGGATGCAAAAACGTTCCAGTAACCATGGCTCCGCAAATAAGCCGTTGCCGATGTAACTACAAGCCGACACTGGTTTCAGAATGGGGTTTTGTCACAGGTATTAAATGTATTTTCTATGTAAACGTTTCTAATAAGTCCTCACATAATTGGACTTAAATTTCACCCATGGCTCTTACAAGGGGAGGCCGCCAATTGTGAAATTCAGATCCGATTCATACTGCGCATAATAAAAACTCATGGCCAGAGGTGTAATGTGGCAAAGCACCGAGATGCACTTCTCAGCCGTTGTCGAGAAAATCGACAGTTAAAAGAAACCGTTGCGGTGAAATACTCTCTACGATTAAAAATTTTCTACAGCGTCGTGGCGCAGCGGTAAGCGCTCGGGTTCGTAATCCGAAAGTTGCCGGATCGAATCTCGTGCCATGCAATTTTTTTATTATTAGTTTTTGTAATTCAAATATATATATATATATATATATATATATATATATATATATATATATACTCCTGGAAATTGAAATAAGAACACCGTGAATTCATTGTCCCAGGAAGGGGAAACTTTATTAACACATTCCTGGGGTCAGATACATCACATGATCACACTGACAGAACCACAGGCACATAGACACAGGCAACAGAGCATGCACAATGTCGGCACTAGTACAGTGTATATCCACCTTTCGCAGCAATGCAGGCTGCTATTCTCCCATGGAGACCATCGTAGAGATGCTGGATGTAGTCCTGTGGAACGGCTTGCCATGCCATTTCCACCTGGCGCCTCAGTTGAACCAGCGTTCGTGCTGGACGTGCAGACCGCGTGAGACGACGCTTCATCCAGTCCCAAACATGCTCAATGAGGGACAGATCCGGAGATCTTGCTGGCCAGAGTAGTTGACTTACACCTTCTAGAGCACGTTGGGTGGCACGGGATACATGCGGCCGTGCATTGTCCTGTTGGAACAGCAAGTTCCCTTGCCGGTCTAGGAATGGTAGAACGATGGGTTCGATGACGGTTTGGATGTACCGTGCACTATTCAGTGTCCCCTCGACGATCACCAGTGGTGTACGGCCAGTGTAGGAGATCGCTCCCCACACCATGATGCCGGGTGTTGGCCCTGTGTGCCTCGGTCGTATGCAGTCCTGATTGTGGCGCTCACCTGCACGGCGCCAAACACGCATACGACCATCATTGGCACCAAGGCAGAAGCGACTCTCATCGCTGAAGACGACATGTCTCCATTCGTCCCTCCATTCACGCCTGTCGCGACACCACTGGAGGCGGGCTGCACGATGTTGGGGCGTGAGCGGAAGACGGCCTAACGGTGTGCGGGACCGTAGCCCAGCTTCATGGAGACGGTTGCGAATGGTCCTCGCCGATACCCCAGGAGCAACAGTGTCCCTAATTTGCTGGGAAGTGGCGGTGCGGTCCCCTACGGCACTGCGTAGGATCCTACGGTCTTGGCGTGCATCCGTGCGTCGCTGCGGTCCGGTCCCAGGTCGACGGGCACGTGCACCTTCCGCCGACCACTGGCGACAACATCGATGTACTGTGGAGACCTCACGCCCCACGTGTTGAGCAATTCGGCGGTACGTCCACCCGGCCTCCCGCATGCCCACTATACGCCCTCGCTCAAAGTCCGTCAACTGCACATACGGTTCACGTCCACGCTGTCGCGGCATGCTACCAGTGTTAAAGACTGCGATGGAGCTCCGTATGCCACGGCAAACTGGCTGACACTGACGGCGGCGGTGCACAAATGCTGCGCAGGTAGCGCCATTCGACGGCCAACACTGCGGTTCCTGGTGTGTCCGCTGTGCCGTGCGTGTGATCATTGCTTGTACAGCCCTCTCGCAGTGTCCGGAGCAAGTATGGTGGGTCTGACACACCGGTGTCAATGTGTTCTTTTTTCCATTTCTTGGAGTGTATATATATATATATATATATATATATATATATATATATATATATATATATAAACTATTAATGAATTGCTTATGCCTGTTGGTGAAGGCGGGTCGCTCTCCAATTGTACCGCCTCTATTTTTCCGTTTGTTCAACAGGGTGTACCAAAGCTCTCACGTCCGCACTGATTTTCGACGATGTTATAAGTTGCGCTAGGGGCCGCATCTACCTTCTTTCGAAGTTAGCAGACAACTACGCTGTTATAAGGCGGCTCGTTTCGGCCCATTCAGCATCTGTCCTTCAACTGTAACGAGCGAGTAACGGGGTTTATATTTCATACCTGCCACAGCAAATTTGTTTTCGTGGGGTCTCTATTCTAATTCGAACGTTTAACTTACGCTATACTTATTCGTTTCGGAATATCGTTTTACGTCTTCCGTTAACTATACATGGTTAACATTATGAAGACCATTAATAACATTTGTGAAATACATCTTTGTTTGCGGAAAACATAATGATGTTCGAAGTCGCCAGTTTTTCCAAGACAAACGAATTTCAACAACTTATTGTATGCATAATTGTTGCAACTGATTGCCGGGAATATATATATATATATATATATATATATATATATATATATATATATATATTCCTGGAAATTGTAATAAGAACACCGTGAATTCATTGTCCCAGGAAGGGGAAACTTTATTGACACATTCCTGGGGTCAGATACATCACATGATCACACTGACAGAACCACAGGCACATAGACACAGGTAACAGAGCATGCACAATGTCGGCTCTAGTACAGTGTATATCCACCTTTCGCAGCAATGCAGGCTGCTATTCTCCCATGGAGACCATCGTAGAGATGCTGGATGTAGTCCTGTGGAACGGCTTGCCATGCCATTTCCACCTGGCGCCTCAGTTGGACCAGCGTTCGTGCTGGACGTGCAGACCGCGTGAGACGACGCTTCATCCAGTCCCAAACATGCTCAATGGGGGACAGATGCGGAGATCTTGCTGGCCAGGGTAGTTGACTTACACCTTCTAGAGCACGTTGGGTGGCACGGGATACATGCGGCCGTGCATTGTCCTGTTGGAACAGCAAGTTCCCTTGCCGGTCTAGGAATGGTAGAACGATGGGTTCGATGACGGTTTGGATGTACCGTGCACTATTCAGTGTCCCCTCGACGATCACCAGTGGTGTACGGCCAGTGTAGGAGATCGCTCCCCACACCATGATGCCGGGTGTTGGCCCTGTGTGCCTCGGTCGTATGCAGTCCTGATTGTGGCGCTCACCTGCACGGCGCCAAACACGCATACGACCATCATTGGCACCAAGGCAGAAGCGACTCTCATCGCTGAAGACGACACGTCTCCATTCGTCCCTCCATTCACGCCTGTCGCGACACCACTGGAGGCGGGCTGCACGATGTTGGGGCGTGAGCGGAAGACGGCCTAACGGTGTGCGGGACCGTAGCCCAGCTTCATGGAGACGGTTGCGAATGGTCCTCGCCGATACCCCAGGAGCAACAGTGTCCCTCATTTGCTGGGAAGTGGCGGTGCGGTGCCCTACGGCACTGCGTAGGATCCTACGGTCTTGGCGTGCATCCATGAGTCGCTGCGGTCCGGTCCCAGGTCGACGGGCACGTGCACCTTCCGCCGACCACTGGCGACAACATCGATGTACTGTGGAGACCTCACGCCCCACGTGTTGAGCAATTCGGCGGTACGTCCACCCGGCCTCCCGCATGCCCACTATACGCCCTCGCTCAAAGTCCGTCAACTGCACATACGGTTCACGTCCACGCTGTCGCGGCATGCTACCAGTGTTAAAGACTGCGATGGAGCTCCGTATGCCACGGCAAACTGGCTGACACTGACGGCGGTGGTGCACAAATGCTGCGCAGCTAGCGCCATTCGACGGCCAACACCGCGGTTCCTGGTGTGTCCGCTGTGCCGTGCGTGTGATCATTGCTTGTACAGCCCTCTCGCAGTGTCCGGAGCAAGTATGGTGGGTCTGACACACCGGTGTCAATGTGTTCTTTTTTCCATTTCCAGGAGTATATATATATATATATATATATATATATATATATATATATATATATATATGTGTGTGTGTGTGTGTGTGTGTGTGTGTGTGTGTGTGTTTGTGTGTGAGTATACACACATTTGAATTACAAAAAACAAATACTAAAAAAAAAAAATTGCATGGCGCGAGATTCGATCCGGCGACCTTCGGATTACGAACCCGAGCGCTTACCGCTGCGCCACGACGCTGTAGAAAACTATTAATCGTAGAGAGTATTTCACCGCAACGGTTTCTTTTAACCGGCGATTTTCTCGACAACGGCTGAGAAGTGCATCTCGGTGCTTTGCCACAACACCTCTGGCCATGAGCTTTTATTATGCGCAGTATGAATCGGATCTGAATTTCACAATTGGCGGCCTCCCCTTGTTAGTTTGGGAACGTGGTAGATCCACGATGGATCACCAGAACAATTTGTTGCTGATGTAAGACGATATTTACTGCACAAGTGTTGTACAAGATAGGGGTGGAAAAACTGACCAGCTAAAACAGATACCGATAGTTTAGCTTTGAATAACCGGTGTTTTTCAATATTTGTTTGGTCCTGATAGATTCCCTAAAATTTTACTGGTAACCAGGTAAAACAACCATTGTATCAGTTTGTCATAACAGAGGTCCAAATTGTTTTTAAATAACTTTTTTTAAAACAAGTAATACTTATTCATAAGATTTCCATTGATTCGAAATATTGGGTTATTATAGGAATTGGGAAAGCGATCATCGAATTTTAATAAGAAATCCGACTGTTACAAGTGAGCTACAAACGCATAAGATAGAGCGTTTCTGAGACAACCAAGTACCTGTTACCGTGTGCGTCGTCTGTTAGACGGCACGCTCATCCGTGCTGTGTGCTATATCTCGTCTATACGGCAGTTTCTCGATATAAATTAAGAAAAATATGAATAAAAATGTATCAGTGGTTTTGCAGAATGACACCATCCCTAGTCTGGACGTTTTGGATTGTGCTGATTTGAAACTTCCTGGCAGATAAAAACTGTGTGCCGGACCGAGACTCGAACTCGGGACCTTTGTCTTTTGCGGGCAAGTGTTCTACCAGCTGAGCTACCCAAGCACGATTCAGGCCCTGTACTCACAGCTTTAATTCCGAAAATTGTCAGAAATATTTCGTATTTTAATGTCCTACGGCGAGGCTAGAATGGAGTTTATGGAAGCGAGTACATTACGGGCAATCTTGGTTTTCGTCTGGCGATCACCCTCGAAAATGTATTAAGAAATCACAATTGTAAACATATTGCAGGCAAAGTCTCGCCTCATATGCTACTAAGCAGCCTTGACCACAGATGTGCTAAAGTATTACAGAAGTCTCTGTTGTGCAGTTCTATACTATCTGGTCCACAGTTTGAAAAAATCGTGAACCTCGTTACCAGCAAAGCCGTTATAAATTAGAGTGATGAGCTAAATAACTATTCGGACGAAATCGGTAAATTTTCACCTACAGAAACGGTTACTTCGGTTAGCTATAGTGGAGCTGAAACTTTATTTCCAAATGAAATCGAGTTTCCCTTACAGCATTCTTTACAACCGAGAAGCAATGATTGATCGTTTCTGTTTTGGAGAAAGAAGCAACAAAACGACTATTCACATTGGTGAGTAGAATATATGAGACTGACGATATACCACACGACTTTCGGAAAAACATCATGCAGACAATTCCGAAGATAGCAAGAGCCGACGAGTGGGAGTATAATCGCACTGCAGCTTAACAGCTCATGTATCCGAGTTGCTCACAAGAATAACATACAGAATAATGGGAAGAAAAGTGGGGGGGGGGTAGATTAGATGAGATCAGTTTGGCTTGAGGAAAGGTAAAGACACAAGGGAGGCAGTTCAAACGTTGCAGTTGATAATGAAAGCAAAATCGAAGAAAAATCAAGGCACGTTCATACGGTTTGTTGATGTGCAAAAAATGGTTCAAATGGCTCTGAGCACTATGGGACTTAACATCTTAGGTCATCAGTCCCCTAGAACTTAGAACTAGTTAAACCTAACTAACCTAAGGACATCACACACATCCATGCCCGAGGCAGGATTCGAGCCTGCGACCGTAGCAGTCGCGCGGTTCCGGACTGCGCGCCTAGATGATGTGCAAAAAGTGCTCGCAAATGTCAAATGGTGATGATGACGGTGTTTGGTTTGTCGGGCGCTCAACTGCGTGGTCATCAGAGCCCAGACAAAGTCACAGTTTTTACACAATCCAAGTACTTTCACAGTCCATTGCCACGAATGAGTGTCAAATGAAGCAAGATGCTCGATAATCTCAGAAAAATAGGGGTAAGATATAGGGAGAGACGGGTAATATAGGGAATAAGAACCAAGAGGGAACAATGAAAGTGGGAGACCAAGAACGAAGTGCTCGGATTATAAAGGGTGTCAGACTGGGGTGTAGTCATTCGCCCCTACTGTTCGGTCTATACATCGATGAACCAATGATGGAAACAAAAGAAAGGTTCAAGAATGAAATTAAAATTCAGGGTAAAAGAATACCAGTGATAAGACTCGCTGATGACATTGCTGTCCTCGGTGTACGTGAAGAAGAATTGCTGGATCTGCTAAATACACTCCTGGAAATGGAAAAAAGAACACATTGACACCATACTTGCTCCGGATACTGCGAGAGGGCTGTACAAGCAATGATCACACGCACGGCACAGCGGACACACCAGGAACCGCGGTGTTGGCCGTCGAATGGCGCTAGCTGCGCAGCATTTGTGCACCGCCGCCGTCAGTGTCAGCCAGTTTGCCGTGGCATACGGAGCTCCATCGCAGTCTTTAACACTGGTAGCATGCCGCGACAGCGTGGACGTGAACCGTATGTGCAGTTGACGGACTTTGAGCGAGGGCGTATAGTGGGCATGCGGGAGGCCGGGTGGACGTACCGCCGAATTGCTCAACACGTGGGGCGTGAGGTCTCCACAGTACATCGATGTTGTCGCCAGTGGTCGGCGGAAGGTGCACGTGCCCGTCGACCTGGAACCGGACCGCAGCGACGCACGGATGCACGCCAAGACCGTAGGATCCTACGCAGCGCCGTAGGGGACCGCACCGCCACTTCCCAGCAAATTAGGGACACCGTTGCTCCTGGGGTATCGGCGAGGACCATTCGCAACCGTCTCCATGAAGCTGAAGATCGTCGAGGGGACACTGAATAGTGCACGGTACATCCAAACCGTCATCGAACCCATCGTTCTACCATTCCTAGACCGGCAAGGGAACTTGCTGTTCCAACAGGACAATGCACGTCCGCATGTATCCCGTGCCACCCAACGTGCTCTAGAAGGTGTAAGTCAACTACCCTGGCCAGCAAGATCTCTGGACCTGTCCCCCATTGAGCATGTTTGGGACTGGATGAAGCGTCGTCTCACGCGGTCTGCACGTCCAGCACGAACGCTGGTCCAACTGAGGCGCCAGGTGGAAATGGCATGGCAAGCCGTTCCACAGGACTACATCCAGCATCTCTACGATCGTCTCCATGGGAGAATAGCAGCCTGCATTGCTGCGAAAGGTGGATATACACTGTAGTAGTGCCGACATTGTGCATGCTCTGTTGCCTGTGTCTATGTGCCTGTGGTTCTGTCAGTGTGATCATGTGATGTATCTGACCCCAGGAATGTGTCAATAAAGTTTCCCCTTCCTGGGACAATGAATTCACGGTGTTCTTATTTCAATTTCCAGGAGTGTAGAATAAACTGTCTATTGAGTACAGAATATGGTCTGACAATAAGTGGAAGAAAGACGAAAGTAAGGAAAACTAGCAGAAATGAGAACAGCGAGAAACATAACATTAGGATTGAGGGTCAAGAAGTTAAGGAATTCTACTGCCTAGGCAGCAAAATAACTCATGATGGAGGAGGGCATCAGAAGCAGACTAGCGCTGACACAGAGGGCATTCCTGACCAAGAGAAGTCTACTATCAAATATAGCTCATCAGGTTACCTTCCATTCGGAAAGTGGTGCACTCAACGACTGTTATGTGGCTTATAAGTTATAGGGTGCAGCAATCAGTCGTCCTTTTTTAGATTTTATTATGCAAATCCAGATTTTGTATAGTGGATAGCGATTCCCAATGCACTAATTTCTATTCTCGATGCATGTAGGTCCTTGTTGTTCGGCGTCAGTCACATTCCTTTGAATAATACTCAAGAAATGTGACTGACGCCCGAACAACAGGGACTTACATGCATCGAGAATAGAAAATAGTGCACTGGGAATGGCTAGCGACTAGCAGAAATCTGGATTTGCGTAATAAAATCTATAAAATGATGACTGATTGCTGCACTCTATAATTTATGAATCAAATATAGCTGTTAATTTGAGGAAGAAATTTCTGAGAATGTACGTTTGGAGCACAGCATTATATGGTTGTGAAATATGGACTGTGGGAAAACCGGAAAAGAACGGAATCTAAGCATTTAGATGTGGTGCTACAGAATAATGTTGAAACTTAGGTGAACTGATAAGGTAAGAAATGGGGAGATTCTCCGCCGAATCACCGAGAAAAATGATGTATGGAGAACACGGACGAGAAGAAGAGAAGAAGGAACAGGATGATAGGACAGCTCTTAAGAGGTCTTTTAATATCTTTCACGGTACTAGAGAGAGCTGTAGAGGGTAAAAACAGTAGAGGAAGGCAATGATTGGAATGCGTCCAGCAAATAACTGAGGACGTAGGTTGCAAGTGGTACTATGAGATGAAAATTTTGAGCTAGGAGAGGAATTCGTGGCTGGCCGCGGCAAACCAGTCAGAAGACGGATGATAAGAATGAGTATAATGGATGTGCGTATAATGTAGCGTTATGTTTGTGTTGTATGATAATGATGACATAAGGTAGAGAGTGAATATAGGTGTCCGCACATAGCGTGTTCCTCTCGAATAGCACCAAGTGAACCGCCGAGCTTGACGAATCCGTCTGACGAACGGCTGACCGTAAATAGTGTCACATGGCACGCTGCGGTGGTGTTTGGAATTTAATCCACGATGCTGGCGCAGAGGCTGGTGGCCAGAAACTCCGCGCCATCACCTCTACTCCCCTTGCCGGCCAAATACTGGGACTCAAAATTTTTCTCCACTAGAATTCGTACCGGCTTATCCGCAACTCGAGCGCCTCAGCACAGACGTGTGTTAGCGATGGCGGCTGCGGAGGCGGTTAAAGGAACCCATCGAAACATGTAAGTATCATGCTGCCCAATACTAAAGAAACTTTAGGAGACAATTTCTGCTCACCCATATTTTCTAGTTTTTTATTAAAAAAGTCTGCCGCATTTAGCAATGTATCGCTCTTGGCCAAGCCTTCGATCTCCTTCCGTAAATAAGGAATGAATTCGCATCTGTGTTGATCGAGAATTCCTCCCCACGAGCTTAAAGCGGCACTATGTACGATCTGAAAACATTACTCAGCTTGTAATGCTGCCACCAGGAGCTCGTGTGCTCGTAGAAATCGTTAGAAGGGGTTTGCCGCCCGTTGTCTCTCGCCTGACACGCCAACATCTGCCCGTTCGACGAAGCAGAAAACGGAACTTAGCGGGAGGGGCAACGCTTCGCCAATCAACGGATATCGAATTCCAATACCAACGTGCAAACCAAAACCTTCTCTGCTAGGTGCCTTCATTAGCGTAGAAACACTTATTTCGGAACTCGCACTCACCGCGACATCCGATGTGCAGTTGCCTCAGACTCGTTTTTGACGCCCCAAGATATACACCGAAAAAATTTCATAGGTTTCTCAGGGATACTTTCTTAGTATTTTAATATAAGGGTCCCACGGAATCCAGTGACTCGTTGCAAAGTAAAAATGTAGTCATTCACGGTAAATGATAACAGCCAAACAGTTGCAGGATAAAGACTTATTAAAATCCTTGACCACGGTTTCGGTATATGTAAATATACATTCATCAGACGTAAAATACACTAAAATCACATCCTGCAGTGGAGATACATAAAACAATCGTGCCAAAGGCGTCGTCAGTAGTTAAAACATCATTTACCGTGAAGAATTTCAACAGTTGCTGTGTCAGTCATGTTTTAAATCTTGAAATGTAATCATTATTAATTCAGTTAAACATTTGGTACATCAGTCAGACAGATTTTGCTTTTGTGTTATTTCCGATCTTTACGTTGCGTCTTTTACACTATTACAACTAGCAGCAAACATGATTATATAATTCCCAAGAGTGTGTGTATATGTGTGTGTGTTCTCACGATGTTTAGGTAATTGGTATTCTTTCATTTTTGTAGTTTTACCACTCTCAACCAGATTTGTATCAACTCAAAAACGTTTTATTACACACACTAAACACATGGTTATCGTGCACTCAAACTAAAATATCATCGTACTCATCGTCATCACCTCGACGATAAATAGTGTCTCAGTGAATATGGGCCTTTTACATTGTGATGGTTTGCAGCACAGTAAGGCCATAGTCGGCTTGCAGATATGTTACAACTGCCCGTCTGTGTATCTTGTACAAGTTTACTTTGGATGTTGTAGTGCAAGTACATTAGTGATTTGTTCTTGTACAATGCTTGCTCTTGAGGATTCCGTAACTTGTAAACTGTGATAATCACTGGACCGAGATCTGCTTCGCCGCCCACCACCCCACCCCCGCCACCGCCCCGTCACCGTCACCACCAATACATTCACCTCCGGGTCCTGATGCGCTAACAGTCACATCCAACACACAGCATACTGCATTATAAACAACATCAGGACGGACTAGTAAAACAACAAGCCACTGGGTACCCGAAACGAAACTAAGAATGCTAAGACAGGATGAGACTGTTTTTATTATGATTGGCAGAGCTACTTATAACATATTTTCGTAGAAGCGCTATTTATCCCTTACACCACCACTATTTGGACTACAGCGGCTAGGCTACGAATTTACTATTACCAGATCGTGAGTGACGCGGAAGGGAGAATGCCTGTACAGCCAAACATGGACCGGTATTTCCTTCCATGCTACTGTAGTTCTTAATGTAATTTTATATTAACTCCAGCTTTGAAGAAATAATTAATCTTTCCAGATGACTGTATTTACCTATACACAAACTGATCGAAAAGATATGGACTGAACAGTAACGTAGCAAATGTTCACTCTTCGCTTTTGTGATGGTTTAAATTCTGCCGGGACACTTTCAATGAGATTTCTGAATGTCTGTGGAGGGACGAAAGCCTATAATTCCTCAAGAACCGAAAATAATCAGAGAAGGTAGTGATTTTGGACGCTGGAGTGGGTCTGGAACAAAGACACGTTCAAACTCACCACAGTGCTGTTCCATTGGGTTGAAGAGGGGACTCTGGGCAAGCCAGTCCATCTCAGGAATTCTATTACCCACAAAGCATTGCCTCACAGATGCTGCCTTGTGGCATGGTGCATTGTCATGCTGATACAAAAATCATCGTCTCCCAATGTTCCCTTACTGTGTGTACTGCACAACGCCGTGAAATGTGTTCATATCCTTTTGCATGTATCGTTTTCTTAAGTGCAGTAAGAGGACCACATCTTAACTACGAAGAACACCTCCATACTGTAATATCATCTCATTCGTTGAACTACGCATTAAGGCAGGTAACCCAGAATCTGCCGTAGGATTATCACAGGGTAAGATTAAAACTGTGTAATGGACAGAACTCGCGGGCAAGTGTGCTACCAACTGTGCTACCAAAGGGCGAGTCATACCCGACCTCGTAGCTTTACTCTTGCTGGCTGAGGGAGATGAGGTACTGGCTGATCTCCTACTTTCCACACAGTTTTAATCAGCCAGCAAGTTTCACATCAACGCACACTCCGCTGCACAGTGAAAGTTCATTAAGTATAATGTGACTCATCACTCCATCACTTCAATCAGCCACTGACCAGTGGCGTCGCTCGTCGCTCTTTACACCACCTCGACTGTTGTTTAGCACTGATTGCAGAAATGTGTGGCTCATGAGGAGGTGCTTCACCACTGTACCATATTCTCTTCAACTCCCTACACGCAATCATTGTGATCGCTGGAAATTGTGGTAGCACTGTGAAACTGCAAACTGATACCTTTCGCTAATTTCATCGGTATTTTTAAAACCATCCTCCACAATGTTCCACCGTCCCTGTTCGTCGGTACCTGAGGTTTGCCTGGTCTTGGGTTAAAGTGCGCGTCATTTACGACGGCGGCCAAGTTTAGGTTCGTTCTGCGCGTCTGACGTCACAAAACACAGTCAGCCAATGAACAGAGAATGACGTTGCCAGAGCTCGACTGCAGGCCGAGCACGGACGAGTGTTTTCAGTTTTAGAAACGTTCAGTCATACATAAAGTAATTGAACAAAAGCAATGTCTTCGTAGCAGACTTTCTTTTATAGAAAGTTTGGAAAAAGCATTCTTTCTACCAATTGCTTCATATTCTATTAATTAATTAAACAAAACAAGCAGTAAGCCTCCTAATTCAGGCGATAGCAAGGAAAGCTGTTTGTATCATTCTCACTAACCGCTTTTTCGCAATAAAGAACAGCGGTAATTGTTTATTTCCTATTGTACTTCGACGAAACGCGATTAATTCATAGTCATACCAACAGTGTTTGTCGGTATTTTGCGTCACATTATAAAGTCCTCCGGGAGAAATATTCGGTGACAAGCTGCGTTCGTGTAATGGTTAAAGCGTTTGGTTGCTAAGCTAAAGATTCTAAGTTCAAATTTTGTTCGATGCTCAATATTTTCTTTATTTAAAAACAATATCGAAGTGTCTTACTTCATGAATTTTATTCGTTTGAATGTAATTTTTTGAAATTTCTAGTGGCAACTAAAATCGACCATTGTTGTTGTTGTGGTCTTCAGTCCTGAGACTGGTTTGACGCAGCTCTCCATGTTACTCTATCCTGTGCAAGCCTCTTCATCTCCCAGTACCTACTGCATCCTACATCCTTCTGAATCTGCTTAGTGTATTCATCTCTTGGTCTCCCTCTACGATTTTTACCCTCCATGCTGCCCTCCAATACTAAATTGGTGATCCCTTGATGCCTCAGAACATGTCCTAGCAACCGATCCCTTCTTCTAGTCAAGTTGTGCAACAAACTTCCCTTCTCCCCAATCCAATTCAATACTTCCTCATTAGTTATGTGATCTACCCATCTAATCGTCAGCATTCTTCTGTAACACCACATTTCAAAAGCTTCTATTCTCTTCTTGTCCAAACTATTTATCGTCCATGTTTCACTTCCATACATGGCTGCACGCCACACAAATACTTTCAGAAATGACTTCCTGACACTTAAATCTATATCGATGTTAACAAATTTCTCTTCTCCAGAAACGCTTTCCTTGCCATTGCCAGTCTACATTTTATGTCCTCTCTACTTCGACCATCATCACTTATTTTGCTCCCCAAATAGCAAAACTCCTTTCCTACTTTAAGTGTCTCATTTCCTAATCTAATTCCCTCAGCATCACCCGACTTAATTCGACTACATTCCATTACCCCCGTTTTGCTTTTGTTGATGTTCATCTTATATCCTCCTTTCAAGACACTATCCATTCCGTTCAACTGCTCTTCCAAGTCCTCTGCCGTCTCTGACAGAATTACAATGTCATCGGCGAACCTCAAAGTTTTTATTTCATCTCCATGTATTTTAATACCTACTCCGAATTTTTCTTTTGTTTCCTTCACTGCGTGCTCAATATACAGATTGAATAACATCGGGGACAGGCTACAGCCCTGTCTCACTCCCTTCCCAACCACTGCTTCCCTTTCATGCCCATCGATTCTTATAACTGCCATCTGGTTTCTGTACAATTTGTAAATAGCCTTTCGCTCCCTGTATTTTACCCCTGCCACCTTCAGAATTTGAAACAGAGTATTCCAGTCAACATTGTCAAAAGCTTTCTCTAGGTCTACAAATGCTAGAAACGTAGGTTTGCCCTTCCTTAATCTAGCTTTTAAGATGAGTCTTAGGGTCAGTATTGCCTCACGTGTTCCAACATTTCTACGGAATCCAAACTGATCTTCCCCGAGGTCGGCTTCTACTAGTTTTTCCATCCTTCTGTAAAGAATTCGCGTTAGTATTTTGCAGCTGTGACTTATTAAACTGATAGATCGGTAATTTTCACATCTGTCAACAAATCGACCATACGGAAAGTATACGCTATGGACTTTTACCTCTGCAAACTCACCAAAATTTCGTGCAATGGTTTACCACATCTAATGCTGCACAATAACTGCGTTGAACATCGAAACAAAATTAAGTCATCTGTGGGGGGAATGTATCAGTGAAGAAGATGTGTAAAAATCAAATTTTTTTGGCCAAATAGTTTCTGTGAAATCGTATAATAAAGTGTGTCAAAGCAGTCGAAACACCATGTGTCTGCACAGGCTAGCAGTGCAGTGATGACAAAATCGCGCACAGCGCGGAATACGGGGAGCACGTCTCTATAGCAGCGAAAGGGTTAATGCGGCCAAGGTGGCCTTACTTCATATTCTGCGCACTCCTCCCTAAACGTAAGTTTGCGAAGTATACTATGGCGCTGCTTGTCTTGGCGCGTGCAATTGGCAACGCAACAATCTCCCGCGTCTGGGCGGGCATGCGCGAACCGCCAAGATAAAAGAATTGAACTACAGTTGCGTTATAAACATCAAAAAGCTCGTCGGCTCTAAGTTCATCTCCACTTCATTTCGTAGGCTACCGGTTTCGGCGATATAATACGCCATCGTGAGGCTCCGATCAACAAATGTACACCAGTATTGACAACAACAAATACATAGAATACGTACCTGTACGTACATGAATCATTTTTGTTACTTGATAATCTTCTCATATTTTCGGACCACAGTCATGTAGAATATTTCAATAATATTCCCGCCATTTGACTGTACAAACTTCTTTATTTTACACTGTGTGATCAAAAGTATCCGGTCACCCCCAAAAACATAAGTTTTTCAGATAAGGTGCATTGTGCTGCCACTTACTGCCAGGTACTCCATATCTGCGACCTCAGTAGTCATTAGACATCGTGACAGAATAAACTCCGAGGGGAGCTGGTCATTGTTCGCTGGGAGGTTGGTAATATCAGTTGCTCATAAGAGATTCTCCTCGACCGTTTAGTTACTGTTGGAATTTGCGTAATTTTTCAGCCTAGCTGAAACCCTAACGTTTTTCTCTTATAACTTTATTACTTCGTGTGACAAATTTCATTTTAGTATCGTGAGTTTGAATACCTTTAAATTAGGTGATTTCTTAGGCATTGTTTGATTCCATTACTCACTTGAACACGTGGAAGTATAATGAATGGGTAACGCTTCAGTTCAATCAGCTTCTCATTTTTATAACCCCGAGTGCATGGGCATTGTATGATACCACTTTCATTTAGCCAATGATGTTTCAATCCATTTTATACCGCACCTTCCAGTGTCCGTACTTGCATTTTTCTTTACCACCACGTGTTAGTGTTCACGTTTTAAGAACCTTCAGCTCTCACGTCTTGTTACTTTTGTGACAAATTCAGTGCAGTTCTAATACGTTTATTCTGAAAATCGTGTTGGTTAGGTACTTGCTTTGTTCGCTGTCACCAACTGCTCGTGTTCGTCTCAAAGAGCCTTAGCTGCTGTAGCTTTCGTAATCTCCTTCTTACACGGTGCATTTAAATTAAACGTGTTTTTAGTTCTTGTTTTGATCTTCGTTTGTGTATTTCAATGGTAAATTTACGTATTTATTTCGCGTGTTAAAATCAACGGAGCAGCATCTCTTTGCTAACCACGTTTGGTCATGGTGGAGGGCCTTTGCTGTTTTCATGAACTGCTTGTGGGTGTTAAGTGCGTGTATGGTTAACCCAGTCTTTGATTATTCCTGTTCAATAAACCACAAATTTAACACCGGACTTAGAACCGAGGTTTAAAGTTTATCGAAAATGGAGCTTAATATATATCACGCACCAACAATCGTCACGTTTCATTAGGATCACAAGTATTTGTAGTTAAGTTATCAAGTCAAAATTTTTCATATTTATATTCAGGCGTTTCATAACTGAAACTGAGTCCACGCCGTACGCACCCCTGATCCAGGCCGCGTCCTGCAACCGGGGGTGTACAAATTCGCCTAAAAGTCTGTCTGCCCCTATCTCTTCCGCTCAGCTACCGCAACGGACCCAAGAGTACATATGTACTGAAGTGCAGTGATAAAGGCAGGCTAGCTTGGGTTTCCGCAAGAGTGGCTATTCACCATGCTGCGACTGACAACGCCGGCCATTGTGGCAGAGCGGTTCTAGGCACTTCAGTTACAATCCTGCCTCGGACATGGACGCGTGTGATGTCCTTAGGTTAGTTAGGTTTAACTATTTCTAAATCTAGGGGACTGATGACCTCAGATGTTAAGTCCCATAGTCCTCAGAGCCATTTGAGCGACTGACAACGAGTTGCCCTATCAGTGCACTGTAACTGCAGAACAATCAGGTGTATGTCTGCGTAGGTAGATTTACTGCACCTCATATATTGTGACGGTGGGAGGAACAAAATTAACAAAACAAACTTAAAGTAGATTGAGGACAAACTAAGAATTGGGGAATACATACCAGTCACGAAACAGAGGGCAATTTGTCGTGTATTTAAGAGGCAGCTTCAAATAAATTGGTATGTGGTTCAGGATGAAAAAAAAAAAAAGCTACCGGACACACATTCCGGACCCTCGAATATATTACGACTTTTTTTTTTGTAAATTTGATCTCACTCCATATTTTTTAATATTTAGGGCAAACATTGATTGCCGCGCGGTGTAGCCGCGCAGTCTTAGGCGTTTTGTCGCGGTCCGGGCGGCACCCCCCCCCCCCTCCCCCCCTGCCCCCCCCCCCCCCCCCGTCGGAGGTTCGAGTCCTCCCTTGGGCATGGGTGGGTGTGTTGTCCTCAGCGTAAGTTAAATTAAGTAGAGCGTAAGCTTAGGGACCGATGACCTGAGCAGTTTGGTCGCATAAGACCTTACCACAAATTTACAATTTTTTTTTTTTGCAAACATTGATTGAAATAGGAAAAAAATGTGATTCAGAGGATGTATAAAACCACACTCTGGCACTCTGGAATGTAAGAGAGCTCAGTTCGAAGGAAAAGTTTTTTCTTTTAGACATGTAGTTTTTTAGATTAACGTAATATGAAAAACCAAGTTCGTGTTTGCTAAAATGCCTTTGGGGATTTGAGAATTAACTAGTTTGACCGCTTATAATGAATTCAGTGAGCACGCAATACACATCCTGGAGAAAGTAATTGAAACAGGTATAATTATGGACATATTTGGCCGAAACACACTAAGGTTAAAAAAACTAGACTTCCAAAACCTTCCTTAAGTTGGCGTTGCAGTATAATATATTTCTTCAGGTTCTTCAGTGCAAAGGATCTCCACTTTCAGAAATGGTTCTTATCACTACAAATAACATGTATTAGATGCGACATTACGGTGGTTTGAAATGACAATAGCCAGTACTGATCGAAAGAGGGTGAAGTCGCAGAGAAAGTTCATATCGAAATAAATAAATAAATAAGCCAGAAGTACTCCGAAAAGGAAAAAAGGACAAATAAAATCCGCCATTTTCTGACCTACAATGACCAAAAATGAATATAGATTTCATTGAGCCACGTCTTGTGATACTCAGATATTTTCGTCAACTTCCGAATGCTACGCATAACACTACAGTGACAGCGTCCAGAATAAACTGCTAGGTAACTTAACACAGCTGGAAGACGTACAGGCGAGCAAGACTCCTGTAGCCTGCTTGGTTCGGGCACAGCTTGGCTTGGATGGGAGTAGAGCAGCCTGCCCCCTCTGCTAACAGGCACACACGAGCAGGTTGGAAGCGGAATGAGTTCACCTCTGCCTACAGCACTTCCTTCAGCAGTAGTAGAATAAGGGCTGCTGTTTTTAATGAATTATGCATTTTTTTAAATTGGTCCGGGGTTAGATAGGATGGATCTTACATTCTTAAATGCACAGCTGTAGTGCCAAACCAGAGCCAAGACTTTTCAGACTACAGCCGCGCCGGCCGGAGTGGCCGAGCGGTTCTAGGCGCTACAGGCTGGAGCCGCGCGACCGCTACGGTCGCAGGTTCGAGTCCTGCCTCGGGCATGGATGTGTGTGATGTCCTTAGGTTAGTTAGGTTTAAATAGTTCTAAGTTCTAGGCGACTGATGGCCTCAGAAGTTAAGTCGCATAGTGCTCAGAGCCAATCTTTTAGCAGCGGAAAATGTAGACTCGCCACCGCCAAAAAACATGAAGACCTATACATTATTGGGCAAGGTGCTGCTGCTCGTTTCTGCAGCGTGGGTTTAAGTCCGGTGAGTTTGGTGGCCAGAGGTACGGTGAACTCATCCTGGTGCTCTTTGAACAACGCACGTACACTGAGAGCTGTGTAACACACTGCATAATCCTGCTAGTAGCCGCGCGGTGTAGACGAGTGGTCTTGGGCGTCTTGCCACGGTTCACGCTGCTCCCCCCATCAGAGGTTCGAGTTCTTCCTCGGGCATGGGTGTGTGTGTTGTAAGTTAGTTTAAGTTAGGTTAAGTAGTGTGTAACCCTAGGGAATGATGACCTCAGCAGTTTGGTCCCATAGGAACTTACCACAGATTTCTAAGTTTTCCTGATGGTAGGCGCCACCATTCCGAGGAATATCAGACAGCATATAGAGGTGGACATGGTGCCCAAGGATAGACGCCGATCTATTGTGTCTTCAAAAAATGGTTCAAATGGCTCTGAGTACTATGGGACTTAACTTCTGAGGTCATCAGTCCCCTAGAACTTAGAACTACTTAAACCTAACTAACCGAAGGACATCACACACATCCATGCCCGAGGCAGGATTCGAACCTGCGACCGTAGTGGTCGCGCGGTTCCAAACTATAGCGCCTAAAACCGCTCGGCCACTCCAACCGGCTATTGTGCCTTCCTGAATGTCGAGATAACGCAGAAAATTCCACGAAAGCATACCCCAGATCACAACGCTGCGTCCTCCGGTTCAAATGGCTCTGAGCACTATGGGACTCAACTGCTGAGGTCATTAGTCCCCTATAACTTAGAACTAGTTAAACCTAACTAACCGAAGGACATCACACACATCCATGCCCGAGGCAGGATTCGAACCTGCGACCGTAGTGGTCGCGCGGTTCCAAACTATAGCGCCTAAAACCGCTCGGCCACTCCAACCGGCTATTGTGCCTTCCTGAATGTCGAGATAACGCAGAAAATTCCACGAAAGCATACCGCAGATCACAACGCTGCGTCCTCCGGACTGGACCCTTTGGCTGCAGACGTTTCACGTCATACAATCCAATGACCATCTGTCCGATGGAGCATAAAACGTGATTCATCCACTAAGCTGCGGTATTAGCGTGCAAATTCAAGCCTTTGTTGCCGATGGACAGCAGTCAGCAAGGATGCTCGAACCAGGGGCCTGCTGCGAAAGCCCATACGCAACAACGTTCGCTCAACGTTGTTAGCCCCTTGGTTGATCTGGGTGGTCAGTTGTTCAACATTATACGCCTATTCGCCCATACACATCCCCGCAACCGTCGTTCAACCGTATCGTTTATGGCGTATGGTGCACCGCAGTTGACTCGTCGTTGGTTTCGGATCGCACTATTTTGCCACGCACTTTTAACCACAGCGACTCGCGAACGGTTTATAAACCAACCCGTTTCGTAAATTCTGCCCCCTTGGCCCGAAAACCAAAAATCATGTCATTTTTCGACGTGGACTGTTTTCCGCATCTCCTCTCCCCCCCCCCCCCCGCTCTCCCCCCTCCACCATCTCTCTCTTACTATTCCCTTCCCTCCCCTCCCCCACCCCCCACCCGCTCCAACTGCTCTACTACTTCCATCTGCCGTCTGTGAGTGGTTATTGCACGCGTTGACGTCCAAAGTAGGTGATGGTCACTTTTAATGTGACCGGGTCGTGTTTTAGCATACGAATTTTAAGGCCTTTCGGTCACCGAATGCCGAAGTTCCTTGGGGTAGCGACTTGGGCCACAAAGCATGCTTGCGTACTGCGGCCTCAGAGGGCTAGCGTGCGTGCGTGAGCCCGTAGCCTTCATGCGTGCGTGCGTGAGACAGCGGGCAGTGTCGCGTTGCGGCTGCAAGTCGAGCGCGTCGGAACCACGGGCCGGCGTGCAGATCGATGGCGCAGCACGGCGTGCTGGCTGCGCAGCCTCCAGCCCACAGCTTCCAGAATCCCGCCACTGCACCGGCAGAGGGCACGTACCACGTGGCCGTGATCGTACGCGTGTTTCTACCACTGTAGTGTTTCATTTATGGAGAGCGCAACCTACCCACTCAGTGCTACACTGATTCCTGTGTGGGACCAGCCTATCATCTACATCCACACTCTGCAAATCACTGCAAAGCGCGTAACAGGAGGTGCTTCACATTGAACTGCGTGTTAAAGTTTTCCCGATTCCTTTTGCGTATGGAGTGTGGGAAGAAAAACTGCTTAAATGCCTTTCTGCGAGCTGCAACCATTCTGATTTTCTATTTGTAGTCACTATGGGAGCGATAGGTAGGAAAAATGGTTCAAATGGCTCTGAGCACTATGGGACTCAACTGCTGAGGTCATTAGTCCCCTAGAACTTAGAACTAGTTAAACCTAACTAACCTAAGGACATCACAAACATCCATGCCCGAGGCAGGATTCGAACCTGCGACCGTAGCGATAGGTAGGAGACTGTAGTACAGTACGAAGTCATAAAGTGTAGGAAACATCTAAAAATTGGAGTTATTTTTTTTGTTTGTTTGTAAGGAACGTACTTGTGAATACTCATTATACACAATGAATTTCTTGCTCCAAAGTACCACAGAATGGCTCTAGAGGAGCGAAAAAAGTTTGGAAGAAAATGTTCTTTGACAGGACCTGTCTAAAAGTAAGAAATAAAACAGACTAGAGAAACATTTGGTGAGCCTTTGAATGATGCTGAAAATCATGTGCAGCAAGTCAAGTACAGGTTTACAAATCATTAGACTTTTGTTCAAAACTAGATACGTTGGTCAGGTTTATAACCCATCTGGACTTTCCCTTTCTTCGTATAGCTATGAAAATTCCGATAATAATCCCTTCGTTTAATTTACCCTCGACTAAATACTTAACTTTTTAATATCTTAATGCTGTAAAATCAGCAGCTGTACGAAAGAGAACTTGGAGAGGTTGAAAAATCAGCCAATTAGTTGCAAATAAAGTTTCACTAGAACACTTGACATACGTTTCTAAGCTTTTTAAATTGCAGTTGCCTTTTTCTGAAGAAGGTAATTTTAAAATTGTCGAAATCTAGATCAAGGATTCCTGTAATCCTTTATTTGAAACTGTTTGGCTGATTTTTCAACCTCTCCAGGTTTACTTAAGTTTCTAATTAACCACGCAGATTACTTTCCAGAAAGTAAATATTTTTCTCGTAAAACTAAATCTCACGCTGGTCATTTTTATTGCCCATTTGTTTATTTCCCGTTCTTCGTTTCGGTATCAAAATTCAGACAAAAATACTCTGCGTTCTTTCTATGGAGTCGAATTTTTGCACCGCTCAAACATTTGACCAAAAACACGGGCCATTTTATCTCCGCTTTAACAGCACGCAACCCCGGTATTTGCGGAGAAAATAATTTGACGAAAGGATTATGAAAACCGGGTAACTCTACGCAAAAGAAGAAAACCTGCGAACATCATCATGCTTTCAAAGGAGACAACGAAACCAACTCAGTTTACTTCCTTTCTTTTCCCTAGCGTGTATTCCATGTGGTATCGGTTAAAATCCGGTGTAAAACGAAATCGAAGTAATGAATATCCACAGCTCAATTTTCAACGAGGTATTCTCTACTCATTTACCTAAAACTTCCCTCCTCCCGTTCTCAGAAATTTTTCCCCTTATGAAAGAACAACACAAAGACTTGGTTCCTGGCTACCAAAACCGAGCCGCGGATCCAAGATGGCTATGCACAGACAATGGCCGTAATTTTCTTATTATATTCCTAAGATACCGGTCTCGAATAGCCTTGAAAATTTTCCTTATCTGATGCGTTTCCGAGATAGAGAAGTTCAAAGTTACCCTACTTCTGCACGTAAAAACCGGTGTGAGGCGAAAACGTAGTTTATAAAGTGACGTATCACGGAGAAATATGCTATAAAGTGTCTCCGTTATCATCAAAAGGTTCTGGGGACCGTAATTGGTTGTAGTACTGAAGCACATATAAAATTTTTGTGCGCATAAAATCGGCGTGAGATGTGAAATTATATATTTTTCCGTTATTTTAGTTTCACATCTACATCTACATCTACAGGGATACTCTCCAAATCACATTTAAGTGCCTGGCAGAGGGTTCATCGAACTACCTTCAAAATTCTCTATTATTCCAATCTCATATAACGAGCGGAAAGAACGAACGCCTATTTCTCTTCGTACGAGCTCTGATTTCCTTTATTTCATCGTGGTGATCGTTTCTCCCTGTGTAGGTCGGCGTCAACAAAATATTTTCGCATTCGGAGGAAAAAGTTGGTGATCGGAATTTCGTGATAAGTTTCTGTCGCAACGAAAAACGCCTCTCTTTTAATGATGTCCAGCCCAAATCCTGTATCATTTCAGTGACACTCTCTCCCATATTTCGCTATAATACAAAATGTGCTGCCCTTCTTTGAAAGTTTTTCGATGTACTCCCTCAGTACTGTCTGGTAAGGATCCCACAACGAACAGTAGTATTCTAAAAGAGGACGGACAAGCGGAATGTAGGCAGTCTCCTTAGTAGATCTGTTACATTTTCTAAGTGTCCTACCAATAAAACGCAGTCTTTGGTTAGTCTTCCCCACAACATTTTCTATGTGTTCCTTCCAATTTAAGTTGTTCGTAATTGCAATTCCTAGGTATTTGGTTGAATTTACGGCCTTTATATTTCACTGATTTATCGCCTAACCGAAGTTTAACGAATTCCTTTTAGCACTCATGTGGATGACCTCACACTTTTCGTTATTTAGGGTTAACTGGCAACTATCGCACCATTCAGATATCTTTTCTAAATCGTTTTGCGGTTTGTTTTGATCTTCTGATGACGTTATTAGTCGATAAACGACAGCGTCGTGTGCAAACAACCTAAGACAGATGCTCAGATTGTCTCCCAAATCATTTATATAGATAAAGATCAGAAAAGGGCCTAGAACACTACCTTGGGGAGCGTCAGAAATCACTTCTGTTTTACTCGATGAATTTCCGTCATTTAATACGAATTGTGGCCTCTCTGACAGGAAGTCACAAATCCAGTCACATCACTGAGACGATATTCCATAACCACGCAATTTTACTATAAGCTGCTTTTGTGGTACAGTGTCAAAAGCTGTCTGGAAATCCAGAAATACGAAATCATATGATTGACATGCCCCTCTGTAACAGGGAACCAGCAGAAAAATGTTCGTATCAGAGCACAAAAAAGGCGAATGTGCTCCTGTTTATCAAAGGACTCTGACTGAAAAGTGGGGTACCAGCTGTCTATTTCTATCATCCTTAGCACCTTTACAAATTTTTGCAAAAATTTTGTCATGTGAATGTATTCGCACGCTTTTAATCTGAGAGAGAAGAAGACAGTGGCAGTGGGAAAGAAACGGAAAAATAAATACCGGAAGATAGCAGATAGTTTTTGTGGTATAGAAAGAGTGAAGAAATCAAAGACAGTGTGGGAGAAAGAGACGGACACACTGACAGTGGAACATTGTTGACAGTGATGGTGCTACGCAAAGATCGAAGAAAACAATGTCAATGATAGAGGAATAAAGAAGGAAAAGGGAATGTAGAAGTGAGTGAGAGCCAGTGATAATGAGAGAGAAAGTCTATGACAATTAAAACGAGGAATACCGTGTCAGCGAGAAGAGATAGCAGGAATGGGAAGGAATGAATGAGATAGAAGCAGTAGAGAGAGCATGATGGAGACATTGACAGTGAGAGGAGATAGTAGTAGTAGGACAGAACGAAGATGACTCTGGCTGTGAGACAGAGGACAGTGACAGAAAGACACAAAAAGATGAGGGCAAAAAATTGGGCCTAATGAGTGAGTGAGAGTAGACAAGATGGAGTGGATGGTTATGAGCGACTTACAGCGATGGATTAGTGGGTGTGAGCGATTTGCAGTTAAGGGAGCTTGTTGGAGTGAGGGGGGAGTTGCGTGTTAATAAAAGCGTGAATATGTGGGCATGCCAATATTTTGGGGAAAATTTTTAAACATGCTGACGAAGATATAATGAGGCAGCTGCTAGCCCACTTTTCAGTCAGAGTCTTTTAATATATAGGGGCATATTCACATATTTTCCGCAGGTTGATGTATAGCTGCTTTTTTGTTGTTCATTTATTGGTGTAAAACTGCTGTTATAAATATAATTTAACATTTCATTTGTAAAGCGTAGCCTAGAAAATATTTCAACCTGAACAAAGGATGCAGCTCCACGTGTCTGAGGGTGCAGTCTGTCTAACTACCACTACGAAGTGAATGCGGCCGAATCTCCTCGTTTGCGTAACATGCCGGCTCCGGCAAAGTAAAAATACTCGCTATTAAGGGAGTGAACGCAGGAAGCGCTGACGTCACCACGAGTCGCTGCAATTGGCGTAATTCGCGGCCGGATCGATGCGTCTGCAGGCTAAGCTAATGCTTCTGTTTACCCCGACGGGACGCCCGCTGCGCTAATCGCTGCCCGCTGTCCACTGCACCGCGCAACGCTGTCCCTTCGCCCTCCAGTGAAAACCCGACTTCCCCGTCTCGTTCTTGCACGCTTTCTTCCGCCTTCGGTTGCGCTGTTCCTTGCTGTAAAATGGCTCATCACCTCAATTTATTTTTGTGTAAAGGCACCCGTAGACGATAAAGCAATTTGGCCAATTTCACGTGTGTAACAAATTATTTACCAGTGCGCTGCTTTGTTTGATTTGTTTGTTAAACTGTGTTTGATAAGTTTGAGAGAAATTTTGACTGACGAGAGATTACACTAGCAAGTGTATCCGTTTACGGATGCATTCGTCAAGCAATAGGCTGTAGCTGGCTGGCTCTGCGCACTATGGGACTTAACATCTATGGTCATCAGTCCCTTAGAACTTAGAACTACTTAAACCTAACTAACCTAAGGACATCACACAACACCCAGCCATCACGAGGCAGAGAAAATCCCTGACCCCGCCGGGAATCGAACCCGGGAACCCGGGCGTGGGAGGCTGTAGCTTGCCAGACCTTTACGTATGCATTCGTCAAGCAATAGGCAGCAGCTTTCCGGACTGTTATCTATAACTTTGAGGTATCTGGCAGCTCGAGCAGATTTCGAAAATTTAATATGCGCATCTTGCATCGCACCTCTTACAAAGCCTCTCGTCACTATACTCACAGCGTGAAACCTGCTACAACACTGAGTTTAAATTTGACATGTATGGTTCGCTTGTTTGGCAAACCTGAGGACAGCGTACAGCGAATTTGACATAGAAGTTTGGTCGTTAACAGGCGGATCAACACAGCTCCTTAGGAACTCAAAACGGCTCTGAGCACTATGGTACTTAACATCTGAGGTCATCAGTCCCCTAGAACTTAGAACTACTTAAATATAGGACATCACGCACATCCATGCCCAGGGCAGGATTCGAACCTTCGACCGTAGCGGTCGCGCGGTTCCAGACTGAAGTGCCTAGATCCGTTCGGCCACAGCAGTCGGCTCCTTAGGAGCTCAAGATTTCTATCACGTCAGCTGTGACGAGTAATTATGCAATTACACCTCGTCTGTTCACCACTTCCTCCTAGTAAGTGCATCCCAGAGGAGGTGAAAGTACACTCCTGGAAATTGAAATAAGAACACCGTGAATTCATTGTCCCAGGAAGGGGAAACTTTATTGACACATTCCTGGGGTCAGATACATCACATGATCACACTGACAGAACCACAGGCACATAGACACAGGCAACAGAGCATGTACAATGTCGGCACTAGTACAGTGTATATCCACCTTTCGCAGCAATGCAGGCTGCTATTCTCCCATGGAGACGATCGTAGAGATGCTGGATGTAGTCCTGTGGAACGGCTTGCCATGCCATTTCCACCTGGCGCCTCAGTTGGACCAGCGTTCGTGCTGGACGTGCAGACCGCGTGAGACGACGCTTCATCAAGTCCCAAACATGCTCAATGGGGGACAGATCCGGAGATCTTGCTGGCCAGGGTAGTTGACTTACACCTTCTAGAGCACGTTGGGTGGCACGGGATACATGCGGACGTGCATTGTCCTGTTGGAACAGCAAGTTCCCTTGCCGGTCTAGGAATGGTAGAACGATGGGTTCGATGACGGTTTGGATGTACCGTGCACTATTCAGTGTCCCCTCGACGATCACCAGTGGTGTACGGCCAGTGTAGGAGATCGCTCCCCACACCATGATGCCGGGTGTTGGCCCTGTGTGCCTCGGTCGTATGCAGTCCTGATTGTGGCGCTCACCTGCACGGCGCCAAACACGCATACGACCATCATTGGCACCAAGGCAGAAGCGACTCTCATCGCTGAAGACGACACGTCTCCATTCGTCCCTCCATTCACGCCTGTCGCGACACCACTGGAGGCGGGCTGCACGATGTTGGGGCGTGAGGGGAAGACGGCCTAACGGTGTGCGGGACCGTAGCCCAGCTTCATGGAGACGGTTGCGAATGGTCCTCGCCGATACCCCAGGAGCAACAGTGTCCCTAATTTGCTGGGAAGTGGCGGTGCGGTCCCCTACGGCACTGCGTAGGATCCTACGGTCTTGGCGTGCATCCGTGCGTCGCTGCGGTCCGGTCCCAGGTCGACGGGCACGTGCACCTTCCGCCGACCACTGGCGACAACATCGATGTACTGTGGAGACCTCACGCCCCACGTGTTGAGCAATTCGGCGGTACGTCCACCCGGCCTCCCGCATGCCCACTACACGCCCTCGCTCAAAGTCCGTCAACTGCACATACGGTTCACGTCCACGCTGTCGCGGCATGCTACCAGTGTTAAAGACTGCGATGGAGCTCCGTATGCCACGGCAAACTGGCTGACACTGACGGCGGCGGTGCACAAATGCTGCGCAGCTAGCGCCATTCGACGGCCAACACCGCGATTCCTGGTGTGTCCGCTGTGCCGTGCGTGTGATCATTGCTTGTACAGCCCTCTCGCAGTGTCCGGAGCAAGTATGGTGGGTCTGACACACCGGTGTCAATGTGTTTTTTTTTCCATTTCCAGGAGTGTACAATTTACATGCCCAAACGTAAACATATATATTTTGTACTCAATAGAACGTTCTTCATCACAATCAAAACCAGAGTTTCCTGTTATTACTGACAAATGCGAAAGTTGTTTGTGAACAACATAACCAGGTTTTATGTAAGCCTGACGAAGTGCTGAAGCGATGTTTATATATTTTTGTTCTCCTGTTTTTTTCTTATTTTACGATAAATCTCTATTATTTCCTTTACTTTTACTACAAAATGTCTCTGAGTAACATTGCAAACCAACAATTTTCGAACAAAACTTGAATTAAACATTGACAATTTCAATTTTGCTGTCAATACCGTTTGTTTTCAAGTAACAGACAGAAGGATAACTGCGTAGGACAAAACTGTTCCGTAGGCTACCTGGCCCTTTAGATATCCTCACTCAGTTTCTAGACGCTTCACCGGTTCTGTTTTTTTTAGAGGACTCCAGAAAGACACTGGTCGCATAAGAAAGAAAGCGATCGCTGTAAGGTAACACCCAACAGGTAGGCAACACACCTAATATACAGGTAACACGGGTACCACCTTAACTGACCAAAGCTACTATGAAAACTACCTACGCCTACTCTTACTTGTGATAGCCGACAATTGCCTACAGTGGTTTAGAACTGTAGTGGCTGAACAGAGTAACTGTTGATGGCTAAATGATGTACTCTCTCTGGAGACCAAAGCAAAGTAAGAAAATCTCGGAGACGTGTAGGGGTGGGGCCGTTCGCGCTGTGAGAACAGCAGCTCCGCGCGACACGCGACGCGAGGCCTCTCACAACACTGGTCGACCTGGCGTCGTGCCCGTGTGACGTGTCCCACCAACATCGAGCGGCCCGCCCGCGATGACACGTTATTCGAGTGCCGCCACAGCGCGTCGATCGATCAACAGGTCATCGCAGCGTCGCACTGCCAAGAGTCTTTGTCTTCCTGTTCTGACATGAAGCTCTGGAGTCCTCCGTTCTTTTCGCGAATTAAAGATCAAACGCGAGCATTCGATCTATACCTAATCAATTTCAAGCAAGACCCTTTGTTTATTGTGTTGTTGTTGTTGTTGTGAAGGCTGATTTGATGCAGCGCTCCTTGCTAATCTATCAGGCGCCAGTCTCTTCATCTAGTGGTCCAACTAAAACATTCATATTTCTTTACGTACTACACGAATATGTAATAAAAAATGGGGGTTCATATTAAAAAAAAAAAACCGCAGTTGATATCCGTTGGACCTATGGCAGCGCCATCTAGCGGGACAAATATAGCGCCATCTGGTTTCCCCCTTCAAGCTAGACGAGTTTCGTTCTTTGTAGTTTTTCCGTTTGATGCTTATTTCGTGAGATGTTTGGCCCGGTCGCTATCAATGGACCACCCTGTATATTGACGAAACCGTGAGCAAGTTAATCACATCTAAGGATGACAATCAAATTCTGATATCGGTAATGTGAACATAGTAAGTTTCAAGTTTTCTTGGATCTAATAAATTACTGTAAAAATTATATCTGACAATATGTCATATTTTAAGTGCTGTTGGAACAGCTCAACATAGCACTGTTGTTCCATCCTTCCACTGCAGTCAGAGAATCAATACAAGAGGTTGACATCAGCCACCGCCTCATCAGTAAACCTATCCATACTGTTGTCTATCACTGCGTGTAAAATTAAAACCTTTGCTGAAACAATAAACCTAAGACAGCACTGAATGGAAACGTTGAAAGTGAAGAGTAACGTGGGACTCTTTGTTGTAACAGAAAGTTGTAATGTTATGTGTGCCACACTGCTTTTCTTTTAAACTAATTTGTGCCTGATTTTATTCTGAAAAGGTCAGTAATGTATCTAAATACCGTAAATGTAAATGTGATTCAAAAAGCAGTTGAAGTGAAATGAAGCGCAGCTGGACAGCAAGAAACTCTTTAGCGCGCAATCCCCGCAACGATAGTATTAGAGAATCTTTGAGTATGGACTCTAAAAAAAGAAAGACAATTGATTTGTTTGAAAAAAAGAGGACTGAGAATCTGTATCTTCTGGAAAGAGGACGTGTTGCTAGGCCGTCGCTCAGAATGTATTGTTACATTTAATGAAAATTGATATTTTAGTGATAAAACCGAGTAAAGTGTGTGTAAGAGTTGCCAAACATTTATTTATACAAATTTTCTGGAAGGGAAGAATACAAATATCTAGTTTTTGGAAAAAGGAGGTGGACTTCATTGTCGTTGCCGTCTATCAATCGACAGAATTGTAAGTGTACAAAGTTCACTAAAATACAGGAAAAGAAATGCATTCTCTATAGGGTTCATTCAAAAAGTAACAACCTCTCATAATTTCTTAATTACAGTAATTGGATTATGTTCTTGTACAATAGTATGGTGCTGAACTCCACTGACCAATTTTGATGTAGCGGAACGTGTAGTTTGAAGGAAGTTTCTGTGCTAAGCAATTTCCTTTTCTTACGAAAAGCAGATTGCTGTTTGATCTTATTTACTTACAACAGTGGTCTCTTAGGTATGAAAAGCTACAAAAACTTGGGCTCAAAGCTATCCGCAATACGGCCAAGTAACTAACAGAGTCGTATTTGAAACCTTAAGAATAATAACTTGTTCCAAATTGTAATACGTCACCAATTAGTGCAGAAGCTGATCACTCAAGGACGCAGCAACCAAAATTCAGGTACCAGTTCCGACTTAAAGTAAAAATGTCCATCAAAAATCAATCTCTCTCTCTCTCTCTCTCTCTCTCTCTCTCTCTCTCCAAACACACATATGAATATTAATATTATTAAAAAAACTCATTTTATAAAGTACCCGAAATGAATGTGCTGATATTTTGAGTGTATTACAGATACAAGGAAATGAAATTACTCTGTAACGAGCCACTGGAGACCACCTATATATTGCACAAAAATACTCAGAAAATAATAATGCTGAACAGCCCCCCAAATACTATCGGTAGAGTTTCGTTTCAGCCTGTGTATCACATCCAACGTGCTACCGGGCAAAACAAATACTCGAGAAAATAAAATCTGAGGTCAAGATAATGTGACAAATTATGGATAATACAACCTCACGGAGTAAGGGGGAAACGCTACAGAAATAGGTGTGCTGGTAGTTGGTAAGTGTGACGTTGCTTAGTTACTGGATCCGCAGACATAGTGTGTCTTAGGTGCCTTTTGTTCACATCGAAACAAATCTCGATGGTGAAAAGTTATTGAGGCGAACGTTTGGTAGGACAGAAGGCGGTCGCTCACAGCGTAAGGTAACACGTGCTGTGCGAGTGCTTCGAAGCGTATTTTCACGACTGTGCACCCGCTTTCAAACAATGGCAGCCATTTGAAGAAGATCAAAGGTGGGCCGTTCGCAAACAACTACAGCCAGTGGCGTTCGTTACCAGCTCCTCCCAACCCGACCGAAGAGGCGACCGTTTGAATTTCATGTGGAGTGAACGTTGTAAACAGCCATTGGACGCAGTATACAACCCAAACTGTATGTACCAGTGGACCAATGTGTGTTCAGTGATACGGAAACGGAATCCTGCAGTATTTTATTTTACTTTATGGTGATGCCATTAGTGATTGTTATGATGGCAGTGCTCCTCCTCAAAGAACTGAAAACTTGCAAAGCTACAAGATGAATCACTCGATTGCTGCATTTATCGCCCTTTCTAAACTTCATGTTCAACATTTCTGGATTCTCTTGGAAGTCATACACTATTCTTGAGAAATAATATTCCCAGTGGATACTATCTGGGTAAAAAGTAACGCTTATCTTACAAAGTGACCGTAATGGTACAGCTTTGTACTCATGCGATGTTTCCACTGCTCTACGGATGTATTTCTTTATTCTCTCTCTCTCTCTCTCTCTCTCTCTCTCTCTCTCTCTCTCTCTCTCTCATATAATCTATGAAAAACTTCAGAAGCCTCTACCAACCACAAAACCTGTTGACATACTTGGACGATTTAATGAAGTAACGAGATACAAACCCCAGTTCCGGGCTATAACGCCAATACAAGAGCATTTAACAAAATTTCGCATAGATGTTAAAATTGTTCTTTACATTCTCGGCATATGATGTGTTCATCCTGCTGAGAAAGAGAAGGGTAATATAAGAGGAACTTCTCGTAGTTACTTAGAAAGAAATATTTCAATAATGTCTCAGTTTGTTCATGTGAAATGGCTGTATCGTTGTGGCGTGGTAGTTACTTCAGTTGCTGTGGTTTCTCGGACTCTGTTATCCACTCTTCATAAACTCGCAAAGGACATTTAAAACACATCACAATCAACTCTACTGTGCAGAAGAATCTAGATGGCGGTCAAAACGGAGCTTGTTTTGATTTAATTGTACATGTTTCAATACTTGTGTTATTTATTAATTGCAATGTCTTCTGGATATCTTGCTGCTGCAACTCCGATATTGGTAGACGAAACAGATTACAGTAAGAGAGTCTGTCACAATTTGATATTATAAATGACGATTCAAATTTATTTTGAAGAATTACAAAGATACTGCTAGTAAATAAATTACCTTAACTCTTAATCGTTACGCAATTTCTATTTTAACTGTACTGAACTGAAGTTAGTGAAGATATATGAGAGCTTGCACTGTGTCATCCTCAAATATGCCCATTTTACTACTGTAAAGTATGCAGTAGTTTAAGATCGTTGTCTATTGCAATAACGTGTCCTGTGTCGTCTACATGCTTCGCTATAGCTGATTTGTTAGGTTTATCAAGTCTGAAATAGTCAATACGCTCTCAAAAAGAGTTTTAAAATTTCTACACGTTTGGCCATTGTCGTGTTTATTGCTATGACTGCATGTTACTTCGCAAATTCCTCATTTGCTCAATTTATCACCTGGTTGTGAGGTGTTATGCACCAGTTTCTTCCTTGATTCGTTAGTGGTAGCAAAAATGGTTCTAATGTCTGCGTTTTTAAACAGTTTGGCTATTTTGTCTGAAATGACTCCTAAATATGGCATAGCTACATAGTACGTTCTTATTTACTGTTGTGAGTGGTAGCCTTGTCAGTTTGTCTGCTTTTTCTTCTTGTTATGTTTTGTGAAAGTGCACCTATTTTATGTTTATGATATTCATATGTTTTAAACAGTCACGATTGATTAACAGCTAGCATGGCTTTAAATTTCTAAGAAACAAAACTATCATATTACAGTACGAGGGTTATTCCGAAAGTAAGGAACGATCGGTCGCGAAATTGAAAATACAGCGAAAATCTGATGAAGCTTTGCACAGATGCGTTGGGCTCTTGTGTCTAGTACGCCCGTCGATCGCATCATGTGGCTCTTTTCAGTTCTGAGGTCACAGTGAGAATGTAAAGATGGCTGGAAATTAGCGTCTCCCGCCAAGTATGAGGGCCTGGTGAAAGATTTCGCCTGAAGCTATGCAATCCACATAACATAACTGTAATGCGGTTGGTTCTACACGACAATTATCGGCCACACTCTGCAGGGGCAATGAAGATGCTCCTGCAGCGTTTTCGATGGGAAGTGTTTGATCACCCTCAATACAGCCCGTAATTAGCTACCCCTGAGGTTCATTTCTGCTCAGATAAACCGCAGGCTACAAACACAATATTTGACACAGACAACGAGCTGCAGTCCAGAGTAGAAAATTGTCGAAAAGCATTGGCGGCTGTCTTCTATAACGAGGGAATTGAAAAGTTGGTACAACGCTATGACAGATGTCTAAGTCTGAGGGGCGACTGTGTAGAGAAGTAGCAAATAAAACAGTTTTGATTTTCACTGAGGTTTGCATCTCGCGACCTATCGTTCCTTCTTTCTGAATAGCCCTCGTATATCACAGGGCCTCTAAAAGTGCATTCTGCTATGTATATATCATATTGAGAGAGCTTAAAGCTTACCTTTTTGAACTTCCTCCCGCCCCATCCCCCTTACCTACTTCCTTGAATAACGGAAGCTTTCCCAAGTTTTGTGGCAATATAACAAGTGAATATACTAGGGATATTCGGAAAGTAGCTTCCGACCGATCAAGAAATGGTAACCACTGTGAAAATATAATAAAGCTTTGCACATATGTGTTCGACAGTGTCTCTAGTCTGCCTGTCGGTTGCATAACTTCGCTCTTTCCAGTTCTGAGCGCATGGTGAGCACATAAAGCTGCGTAGAAAATAGAGTCTCCCACCAAGTATGAGGTCCTGGTGAGAGATTTCGCCTGATGTTATGCAGCCCACATGACAGAGCTGTCGTACGTTTCCTACTTCGTTACAATTCTCGGTCGCAATCTGCAGGGACAATGAAAATGCTCCTCCAGCGTTTTCGATGGCAAGTGTTTGATCACCCGCACTACAGCCGGTAACTGGCTCCCTCTGTGTTTTATCTCTGCTCACATTAACTACTGGCTATGAAGACAACATTTTCGCACAGACAACGAGCTATAGATGAGCGTACAGAATTGGCTGGAAGCACAGGCGACTGCCTTCGATAACGAGGGTACTGGAAAGTTGGTACAAAGCTACGACATATATTTAAGTAGGAGTGGTGACTATGTAGAGCAGTGGCTGAAAGCTGTAGCTAACTGTAGGAGATAAAATATTTCTGATTATCACAGTGGTTTCCACTTCGCAATCAATCGGAACTTCCTTTCCGAATAGCCCTAGTAGTTGAAACTTCCTGGCAGATTAAAACTGTGTGCCGGACAGAGACTCGAACTCGGGACCTTTGCCTTTCGCGGGCAAGTGCTCTACCAACTTTTTTTTTCTTTTTTTTTATTCACCAAAAACAGTAACAAAAATGGCTACAATGAAATGACATAAATAAGGTGACAGATAATTGCAGTCATAAATTACAGCATTCAAAAAATGAGTCTTTAGCAGTAACACAATTTAGCACCTTCACTGTCACCTTCAGCTGGTGGCAGATCAGCATGCACATTTTCTTCTTCTGCAGCCGGTTCCTCATCATCATTTCCCAGACCAAAATTAATCATTCAGTAAATCCTTGATGTGTGTTCCTTCCAGGGTAAATTACATGGACAGAAGAGAAGTCCCGAACAGCGACATCGCAAAATATTTCACTGCCTTGTTATTTTTGTCAGTTCCAGCCTTCTAAACGCATCTATAGGGATTTCAAGATCTTCCTTTATATCAGACACCAGATGTTTCTCACCATATTCTTGTATCTGCTGTACTGCTGATTTATTTTTCATGTGTGAATTGCAGGTGAGGTTAGGGTCGGGAACGTGACCCAGTCCATTCCCTCTCTACTAGGAATCCAGTTCCTAACCTATACCCATTCGGTTGAAGACAATTCGGAGCATGTTACCATATTTCTTATTGTGATTCTGATATTTGAGTATTTCCTCGAATTCATTTTCCATATACATCTTGTATTCAATATGTTCATCGCTCCCAATATTGTTAAAAACATAACTTGTATATTTGCCCATTAACCAAATCACTGCGTTATTTTTTGCCTGCGGGTAGTAACTTTCCTCTGGTCTGAAGAAAATGTTAGTCGGTACATTATTTGCTGAAGTTCTTGTTATTTGAGCACTTTTCTCCCTGGTGAGCTACCCAAGCACGACTCACGCCCCGTCCTCACAGCTTTACTTCTGCCAATATCTCGTCTCCTACCTTCCTAGTAGTTCGTTACGTTAGATACGCAGTGTGCTATTAAACTGAACTGTGAGCTTGAACCAACCTGCGTGCTTCATCTTATATGTGTAGGGCGCTGTATTAATGACTGTTCTTAAATAATAAACCACAGTTTATTTGTTCAGTTGTAGCAAGTTTATGGCCCCTCATCAGTCTCTTATTCTAACATTGCTCATCCTGTTTAGCCACATAATTTAGTTTCTTTCAGCTATATCACAGAACGAACATTTCTATTTTTTAGTTACTTAACCGAGAATTATTCAAGACTGCTTCTGATACGGAATTTTGTACACTGTCGCCTAAGGAATGACACATGCCATTCTACGATTTTCAAACTGCTCAAAATTCACGGTTCTGTACACTTATCGCTTCATAAAATTAGTTCCCATGAATATTCAATCGCTAACACTACTGTAACAGATCTCCTTACCACTTCAAGTCTTATTGTTCTTCAACTTTAAACTTTCGTCCGAGCGCCTGAGCCGCAGGGCGACCGTCATCCTTAACCACCTACCAGCAGTCTACCCGGGTTCATCCGCCAGGGGTGCCTAAGTATATCTTCCAGAAACTTGTAGCACATCAGCGATATTTCGATCACCAGTAATTAGCGGCTAATAGCGATTTTAGGAACTGTATCATAATAGTGCCTACTATATCATATCTCCTCTGGTTCCCAATGTGATGAGGACCCAAAGCACAGTCAAAAAGTTTCTAGAAAGATAGATATTTTTTTAAAATTAAATTTGTACACATTGCAACAGTCTCATAGACCACACTTTATTTTTAGCTGAGTCTCAACGTTGTATGTTTCCTATGAAAAATAATAATCCTATGAAAAATTATAATACCAATTAATTTTAAGATTATACTTATTATAAATATTAATTCACAAAATTTTCGTACATAAGCTAATGACATAGTGTGTTTTGCAAATTGTTAAGTTTTTAATTAATGTGAACCTAGGATCATAACATAAAGCATGCATACTAAAATCAAAACTCACACACACACCTTTACGACCTACTCCAACACTTCGTGGTCCTCATTATCATCACTTACATTAAGCGCATTCTGTAGTTTGAGTTTCAGATACAGTTGCCGATATACCTCTGATTACAAAGTACTGCTATTACGTACGTGATGCAGACACTAAATTAATAACAATTCAGTGGCGCAGAGCAACAAATTTGTGGTCTGTGCTTTGAGCCCATATGGAGACAAAAATCCAAAAATTGGTGAGACAGGTTTTGATGAATGTTCATATATACAATGTGGGCCAATAGATATAGGTAAAGGCGGTTCACCAGAAATTAGACAGACGACAGGAGCATGCACATGCTTATCAACGACCGTGTGCTTTAGGCCCTTATGATTCCCGGTTCCTCTATTGTGTCTGTCAGAAGACAACATGCATCCTTTGAAAGTTGCGATTGTTACAGTGCTTCATTCCAGCATAAAATATGGACTATGCTAAGTCCAGTTGCTTATAAATTATATAGGGTGTTGCCGTCAGAGCGTGCAAAAATTTAATAAGACATAGAGGATGCTCCACTGAAGAATTTGAGGTAGGGAACCTGGGGTCGGAGAAGCCAGGTTAATGAGATAATAGGAATAAAATCACATTACTGTGTAGTTTTTTTTATTTACTGTCGTTACAATTAACCGCTAATACAATCACTGACACAATGAACGTACCATTTGTATCGTATCTTACAAAATGTGCTGAAACTGACGGCCATCAATCTCAATGCTAGCATAACATCGGCGAACAAGACACCCTGACAAATACCCCTGATGTGTTTCGAACCACATCACAGAAGGTTACAATTCTGGCAACGAATTTCAACTCCGGTTCCAATAGAGTCTCATACACAAGTGGCTTTAGATATCCCCATAGGAAATAATCGAGGCAATTCAGGTCAGTCAGGTCAGGTGACCTCGCAGGCCATGGAATAGGACCTCCCTTTTCGATTCAGCGACCAGGGCGGAGATGGTTGTCGACATCCACACTGAAGTGAGGCGGTGCACCGTCCTGTTGTACCCACATTCTCTCACGAACGGCGTACGTTCTCCAACAACTCAGGTAGAGCTTCTGCACGAACCTCGATCACAGGTGGTCATTCAGACGGCTAGGTAGAAGATATGGCTCGACCTCCTTGTTTCCTGGCACGAAATAACAAATGTACATGAAAATAAACAGCACAGTAAGTGTGAACTTGTACGCACGTTAGTTGTAAATAAGCTGGAAAACAGTAATGCTAGACCAAGCGGTAAACAAGTTTATCTCCGTATCCCCTTAAGCTGGCTCCACCGACCCCAGGTTCGCTACCTCAAATTGTTCAGTGGAGCATCCTCTGTGTTCCGTCAAATTTTTGCACGCTCTTATGGAAACACCTGTATATTTAAATAAATAATACATACCCGTTTCTTTGTGTTTCTAATAACTGTATCTCTTAAACTTAGTACATATAATATCATTATGAGGGAAACTTCTACATCATGAAATTTCGCTTGCAAAAATACTGATGTAAAAATTATTTTATGGAGTTTATCTAGTGACAGTAATCAAGACGTTCAGGACTATATCTCAAAATGCCGTTGTACATCGATCAATAAGCATTGCAGAACGTAATTATAAGCTATAAACATGAAAATTCTAAACACATTAGATTATATATATATATATATATATATATATATATATATATATATATATATATATATATATATATATATATAAAAGAAAGTCGTTCTAGTTACACTAGTTATAACTCAAGAACGGCTGCACCGATTTGGCTGAAAATTGGTGGAGAGGTAGCTTAGAACCAGGAGACGGACATAGGATACTTTTTATCTCGTTCGACCGCTATAAAACGTGGTATATTCACGAATGTCATCCTACTGTTGTGCATTTGGCGGTGCATGTGGAGAATGGTCAACGAGTATATTTCACGGCTTCGAATGTTGTTCAACGTACTGAAACACCTCCAGCGACAACATTGACCAGTTTCTTTGCGATCTACCAAAGCGATCCGTTTGCACGAACTCTGCTTTACTCGGACATGCCACGTTATTACACTTGGAATGCTTCATCGAAGAATTTTCAACGACGGAAGCAAGGCCATGCGGTTCCTTGTTATCCGGATGTGCATTCTACTGATGCTCTTGGTCGTATGTATACAGTTCATCCAAAGCATGACGAATGCTTCTGTTTGCGGTTGTTGCTGGTAAATGTGCGTGGGTCAACGTCATATGAGACCCTACGGACTGTTAATGGTATAATACTCCCAACATAAAGTGTTGCATGTGAATAACTCAATTTACTAGAAAACGATACCCATTGGGATACGACAATCGGTGAAGCCCTGATGTCTGCATCTCCAAGTCAGATACGCACATTATTTGCTATCATCATTTCAACATGCTTTCCATCGAACCCATCTAACCTGTGGCACAAATACAAGGATAATACGTCAGAAGATATTTTACATCAAATTCCCGTCAGTTCCGGGAATCAACATCTTGAAATGCATAACGAGATACATAATCGCGCTTTACTCTTGATCGAAGCCATGTATTACCTAATCATCGAATCTATGGCGCTATGTGAAGAAACTTCAGCTGATAACAAACATGAGAGTTGCATTGCTTAATGATACATCTGCTGAAGATTTCTCTGAACAATTGCTGACTATCGGCAATGGTCGAATACCAGCCGAAGAATCGAGCGGATTGATTTCATTTCCTCATAATTTCTGTAACTTTGTCTCATCGAAATACGAACTTATCAACAAATTATTCCCAAACATCATTACTAACTACAAAAGTAATGAATGGCTGAGTGAGCGAGCAATTTTAGCGGCTAAGAATAAAGATGTAGATGACCTAAAATGCATAATTCAGAATGAGATCATTGGTAAAATGTATTCATTCAAATATATTGACTGTGTAACAAATGAAGATGAAGCCACCAACTACCCAATTGAATTTTTAAACTCCTTCGATGTGCCTGGCTTACCACCGCACAATTTACGTCCAAAAGTTGGCTCCGTAGTAATCATGCGTCGAAACATAAACCAACCAAAACTGTGCTACGGTACGCGTTTGGTGGTAAGTAAATTGATGAACAATGTTATTTACGCGACGATACTCAAAGGAAAATTCGAAGGTGAGGAAGTTCTCATTCCGAGGATCCCGATGATCCCAACCGATATGCCGTTTAGTTTAAAAGACTTCAATTTTCGATCCGTCTTGCATTCGCCATGACCATTAACAAATCACAAATCTGGAATATCCATGTTTTTCACATAGTCAGTTATATGTGGCATGTTCACGGGTCGGAAGACCATCTGTGTTGTTTGTTCTTGCGCCTGATAATAAAACAATAAATATCGTGTATCACAAGGTACTTAATTGAAGAGTGGAAGCTATCCACCAAAAAACATAAAGAATAAGGAATCATTAAAATACTTAATTTTTTATTTGTATTTCCTAATAAAAAATTGAACTTAACATCCAAAATCTGATTATTTATTGGCTTTAAGGCGGAACAGAGATCGCCGGGTCAGCTAGTAATTTAATAAAATACTGACAATACGAGCGTGAAATTTCGGCTGTGCTATACACTGAGATGATAAAAGGCTTGTAATAGCGATATGGCGGTAGTATCGAGTACCATTGCGCATTGGCTGAGCTGCCATTTGTGATTCATGTGAAAAGCTTTCCAGCGTGATTATGGCCGCAGACTTTCAACGCGGGATGATAGTTGGAGCTAGACGCATGGTGCACTCCATTTTGGAAATCGTTAGGGAATTCAATATTCCAAAAAGCCGCAGTGTCAGGAGTCAGGACTGTGTCGAGAATATCAAATTTCTGGCTTTACCTCTCCCCACATTCAACCCAGCGGCCAACGGTCTTCACTTAACGAACGAAAGCCGCGGCATTTGCGTAGAGCTTCCAGTACTAACAGACAAGCAACAATGCTTGAAATTATATCAGAAATCAACCTGGGACGTACGACGAACGTATCCGTTATGACAGTACGGCGAAATCTCGCGTTATAATGGGTTACGGCAGCTGACGAATGACGACTGCCGTTGGTAACAGCACGACATCAATGGTTCAAATGGCTCTGAGCACTATGGGACTTAACATCTATGGTCATCAGTCCCCTAGAACTTAGAACTACTTAAACCTAACTAACCTAAGCACATCACACAACACCCAGCCATCACGAGGCAGAGAAAATCCCTGACCCCGCCGGGAATCGAACCCGGGAGCACGACATCCCCTACCGTATTTCTGCTAGATTCGTGACCTTATCGTTTGCACCCTAGACGAATGGAAGACCACGGCGTGGTCACATTAGATCCGATTTCAGTTGGTAACAGCTATTGGTAGGGTTCGAATGTACCGCAGATCACACGAAACCATGGGCCCATGTTATCAACAAGGCACTGTGGGAGCTGGTGGTGGCTCCATAATGGGGTAGACTGTATTTACATGGAATGGACCGGGTCTTTTGGTTCAGCTGAACCGATCAGTGACTGGAAATGCATTTGTGCTCACCTACGTGGAGACCATTTGCAGCCATTCATAGGCCTAGTGTTCCCAAACAACGATGGAATTTTTATGGATGACACAGTGCCACATTACCTGGCCTCAGTTGTTCGTGATTGGTTTGAAGAACACTCTGGACAGTTCGAGCGAATGATCTGGCTACTCAGATCGCCAGATATGAACGCCATCGAACATCTACGGGAGATAATCGAGAGGTCAGCTCGTGCACAAAATCCTGCACCGGCAACACATTCGTTGGCTATAGTGGCAGCACGGCTCAATATTTCTGCACGGGACTTCCAACGACTTGCAGAGTTAACACCACGTCGAGTTGCTACACTACTTCGGGCAAAATGAGGTCCTACATGGTATTAAGAGGTATCTCATGAATTTTGTAACCTCAGTGTACGGCCTTTCATGTAAGCGACAAAAATCTGTGGGTGCACAGTACAACTGGATGAAGCGAACACTGCACCCGGCCATACAGGTAACTAATGTAGTGGCGTGACTCTGTACAGTCACGTCCAATTGAAAATAGTGCGTAAAATTCCTTTTCACAGAGAAATCTTTTGACGACGCAACCCTATCCGTGCTAGGGAAGGGTTTAAATTTTGCACCCACTCCGAAGAATTTGCCGGTAGTTGATTTTATTAGTTCAATTGAACAGGCAGTTTGCAAACTACCTCCTGACGCTGCAGAGGAAGTTAGGAGGGAGGCATGCCGTGTTTTGACTAGGGCTCGTCCACCCAAGAGTAATGTAACAGCAGCAGAGAGGGCTGCTTTACGCTCTCTCAAAGTTGATCCCAGTATTGTTATTTTACCTGCTGACAGGGGCAATGCCACCGTTGTTTTAAATAAACATGATTATGTACAAAAGATGCAACGTTTACTATCTGATTCAGCGTATCGCAGAATCGATGCTGACACCACGAAAAGTGTTGAGAGAAAGACCAACAGCCTCCTGAAGATAAGTGGTTTGTCGCAGGACACAATCAAGAGGCTTAACACCTATAGTGCCGTTCCCCCTAGGTTATATGGCCTTCCAAAGGTTCATAAGGAAGGGGTTCCTTTCCGTCCTATAGTGAGTAACATCGGCGCTCCGACATATCGTGTATCCAAGCATCTTGCTTCTCTGTTGAGTCCACAAGTAGGACGGTGTGAACATCATATCAGGAACTCAGCTGATTTTTTACGTCGTTGGGAGGGACTGAGGCTGAATGACTCTGATATTTTAGTGAGTTTCTATGTGGTCTCTCTCTTCACTCGTGTTCCTCTGTCTGATTCGTTGCGGTTAATTGCAGCCAGGTTTGCTGCTGGTTTAACTAATCTCTTTAGGCATGTGTTGACATCCACTTACTCTTTATTTAATGACCAGTATTACGAGCAGACAGATGGAGTTGCGATGGGTAGTCCGTTGTTTCCTGTGATCGCAAATTTATTTATGGAAGACTTCGAGGAACGTGCATTGGAGTCGGCGCCTTTAAAACCCGCCTGTTTCTTTAGATACGTTGACGATACCTTCGTTGTTTGGCCTCACGGTAGGGAGAATTTGAATGTCTTTCTAGAACATCTGAACTCGATCCACCCGAACATTCGTTTTACGATGGAGGTGGAAGAGGATGGTTGCCTTCCCTTTCTCGACGTGTTGGTTAGGAGGAAGGATGATGGATCATTGGGACATGCAGTCTACAGGAAACGTACTCACACCGACTTGTACTTACAAGCTAATAGTTGTCACCATTCGGCTCAGCGTGAAGGGGTACTTCGTACCTTGGTACACAGGGCACATGTCGTTTCTGACGCTGAGACTTTGCCAGCGGAGCTGTCCCACCTTGAAGTTACATTTCGTCAAAATGGTTATAGTGATAGACAGATTGAACGTGCGTTGCGCTATCGACCAACTGTACATCGGGTGATTGATGATAATTCTGAGTCAACACCTAAGTCTACTGCCTTTCTGCCTTACGTAGGAAACACGTCCAATAAGATCGGTCGTATTTTACGGAAATACGATGTGAAATGTGTTTTCCGACCTCCATCTAAAATTAGAGCTCTTTTGAGTCCCGTTAAGGATGATCTTGGACTGCGTAAGGCGGGTGTACATCGTATTCCTTGTAGCTCCGGCATGGCATATATTGGTCAAACTATCAGGACCGTGGAGGACAGATGTACTGAGCATAAACGGCACACACGATTACAGCAGCCAAATAGATCAGCTATTGCCGTACATTGCTTGGATACTGGTCACCCCATGTTATATAATAACACCGAGATATTGGCATGCACGTCCAGCTATTGGGACAGTGTCATTAGGGAGGCAGTTGAAATTAAATTAGCGAGCAACCTCGTTAACAGGGATGGAGGTTTCTGTTTAAACTCTGTTTGGAATCCGGCTCTCTCCCTTGTCAAAAAACAGAGGAACAGAGTCAATGCTGCCTCACCTGCGAATTCATAGTCTCACTATCGATAGCTCTGACTTTGGTCATCTTTGGTGGCACTAGTGTTCAGTGTGTGTGTGTGTGTGTTATCTTTCCTGCTTCTGTCGGAGAACCGAGGTATTAAATTTGCATGTACGCCGCCTGTCCGTTGCAGTTTGCCTTGAAAATGGCGGGGTGTTCTCCCGCCGAAATATCGGCGGTCGCTGAAAGTGTTACCTGGCTGAATTCCCGGAAGTTATTTGAAAATTCCTTTGTGGGCAGGCGCGAAGGCTTGCTGTTCACGACGTCAGATTCATTGTCAATGAGGAGATGAAAGGGATAGTAATGCTGACGTATTATATTTTTAAATAAAAACTACCGGACGATTCGTGCAAGCACACTATAAAATATGCCTAAATCGATGGTGTGCAAGAGGAGGCACCAACGCTGAGCCGAGTTGAAGCATCCCGAAGCAAAGTGCACACAATAAACAGTTTCTGCGATCTAATGAACAGTACAAGGAAATACCACCCTAACGAAAACCTCACGTCTTTTGGTTTGCTGTCTGCCTCGGAGCTCAGTGTTCAGGATCTGGGATCGATTCGCGGTATTTCTACGGGGTGTACACAGCGTGGTGATGCCACTGAGTAGCTACTACAATGAGAAGAAACGGCGCTAAGGTGAAGAAAGCCGACGACTTCTGCGAAAGTTGTGTGCAGATCACACACTCCTCCGAATCCCACCCAATGACGCCATTGGTAGAAGGTGACTCGGCAGTCGGTGGCTCCTGCTTTGCCCATTAGGTCGAAAACGCCGAGGTTTTTGTTGGGCTGAACTGGTCTTTCTGGCTGGCAAGAAAAGTAAGCTATAAATTATTCTATGATATTTCACTTTGAAAAAGCGCCAGAATCAGAGGGAGCCAAGTCCGGGCTGTTTGGTGGGTGATTAAACACTTACCAACGAAAACGCTACAGGAGCGTCGTCATTGCCCCTGCAGTGTAAGTCCGAGAATCGTCATCAAGAAAGAAATGCATGACAGTTATGTTACGTGGGTTGCATGAAGTCAGGCGAAATCTCTCGCAGGCACTTATACTTGGTGGGAGATAATATTTTCAGTGCTTCTTTGCGTGCTCATTGTACGCCCAAAACTGCGAAGAGCGAGATGGTACGATCGACGAGCATTCTAAACACATTATCTAAATTCATCTATACAGACCTTCATCAGGCTTTCACTGGGGTTTCCATTTCTCGATCAATCAGACCTTGCTTTCCGAACAGCCCTCGTAGTTTCAAAACAGACATACTGCATGAATTTTGTGAGTAAAATTTAAACGTCCGAATGACAGTGGCTGGAAAAATGATTATTTATAAACATTTCACCGCGAATATATGTTGTCAAAGTGTGCAAGATGCTACTCAAACAAAACTGCACACCTACATCTAACGGTTGTGCAATGCTGACCACTGGCATATAAATGTGTAGCGTGTGAAAACGCTCCACTATTAAGAATAGTGCTGAGTATGCTGCTACTACCTTCCCTTTCTGTTCCCCGGGCGTAATCGTAACAGTTCTGCCAACATAGTCAGGGTAAAACGAAAATTACTATCTCCACTGTTTATCACTTCATCATTGTTTCTCTCTGTGTCTTTTTTTCTGTGTGTGTTCTTTTTCCACATTTTTCTCTCTCCTTGGAACCTTTCCCTTAATCTCTCCCTCTCTCGCCCTCTCTCTCTCTCTCTCTCTCTCTCTCTCTCTCACCCACCTCTCCCTTCCTCCTTCCTCCACCTCTCTCTTTCTCTTCTATCTTCCCACCTTTATCTCTCTTTGCAACTCTTTCCGTGTTTTGACGATGCTCTCTCTCTCTCTGTCTCTCTCTAACACACACACGCACACACACACATACACAGAGAGAGAGAGAGAGAGGGCAGTCAAATGGGGGACCAACGTGAGGCGGAGCACGAGAGGTGGCGCAGCATTTTATCCTCAGCGCTCTCGCAGAGTCAATTTCTGCGAAGCGATAGCTGGCTCAACGTGTTCTCGCTGCCTTTTGAACGCACAGTGAAAAATAGGGGTACTCATTAACGGGGATTATCCGGCGCAGAATGGGAACCCCATTGACACCGGTCCGAGCGCTACCCGCCTCGCAGCTGCCAAGTGGGACGTAATTTAGTTTGCGACTCGCCGGCCGTTAACACGGCGTAACGACGTACCGATGCGAAAAGTAATTCGGACAATTCATGTGCGTCGCACTGCGCGCAGGACGTCCTCAGAGGACTAAACTGTGGATGCGTAATCCGAAATGCTGCTTTCCTTCATCTCGCTCTCTTCCTGTAGACTGAGGAGGCAACGGAAGTAATTTGTTGCCTAGAAACTGAAATTATCTTGCACAAGAGGAAGCACAACATTGCAGTAAAAGAATTTCAAATCAAAATACTTGAATAAATTGTCTGTGTGTATTTCGGGCCACACAAATGGAATCATTAGTAGTTTCCACTGCATAGAAATTCAACATAAAATGGTCGAAATACGTCATATTGTAGCTCGTCAAAATGATGCGTATAACACATGGGTGTATGTACGTACACTATCTGACAAAAATTATGTGGACCACCCCTGTGTAATACGGAACTGGAGACATTTTACTGCATTATGTATTGCATACATTTGAGGAAAAGACTCAGTATCCAGGAAGGGCAAGGAAGACTTCACGAGGGCATTCAACGATAAGTCAACATGCTGCCATCCTGGCTAGCTAGTCTGCAGATGGAGAGAAGATGACTGAGGACAGCAACCACGAAATGAAATAGTGTCCCAAGAGTCAACATTGCGTTGGCACAAGAGATCATGGAGGTGTGGACTTTAAGACATAAGATTGATGGGTGGAATTACTTGCTATAGTGGAAACGCAGCCGACGTGCTGCCTGACGCCCTAGGAATCCAACAGACACTGGCTCTTGACCGGCTTGATCTGAAGGCGGAGCCAATAGCGGATACAACCGCCTACAAGTTGAATGCACCAAAATAAATGAAACAACAGGAAACAGATTCTGTAGGGCGGTTAAGGGTTTTATCGTAGTTTTGTATTAGTAGAAGTAGTTTAAAAATTATCAGAAATAAATAGTTAACATACAGATTTGTTATAATCCAAGGAAATGTGATCTGTTTAGTCTACTTTAGCTTTTCAGATAATATACTGTAATTGTGAATAGTAAATAAATAAATAACTACCCTTTCTGGTTTCGGGTCTTGAGGAAGAATGGGCTGCCATTTCTCCGCAGACATTCAGAAACCTCATTGAAAGTTCCTCAGCATAGTTCAAGCCGATGTATAGGCGAAGGATGGACATACTCCATATTAATGTCCACAAATCGATGATAAGATAGTGGAAGTTGTACTTAAAGAAGATTGTACACAAATAAAATTACAGCTGCTTACAGACAGTCCATATTAATTGTATTTTCTCATTTTAAGAGCACTGAAGGGCGATCTGTTTTAATTGTAAAAACCATTCAAGATCCAAGACAGCATAAAATATTTTTTTTATTTAAGATAACCTGTTCCAACGGACTTTGCTCTGCTCTTCAGATCTTAAAATCTTGTGTTGTAATATACGTTCATTTTACGCTTAACCTCACGCACAACGTGACAACTTGTGCGTGAGGCTGAGTATAAAATGAACATGTTTTACATACAAGATTTTAAGACTGGGAGGACAACAAGTCTGATGAAGCCGGTTGTCTTAAATAAGGCAATATTTTATTCGATCTTGGCTGTTGAGTGATTTATGCAATAGGTCCATATTATACCGAGGCATGCCGATGTCCATCACCACGATAGGGTTATACAACAATTGTCATAGCGAATTATATCGAAGCACAATACCTGGAACAACGAGCGGGTGTAATGAGATTCTACACCTACATCTGCTTCTGTACTCTAGAAGCCACCGTATGGTGTGATGCGTAGGAACACATCATGCACCAACATCACTCTCGTATATCCCAGTCACCGATGGTGCGTTTAAAGATGCCTATCGTTATGCTCCAGAATATCCACGAATTCGTTTGTGAAATACACGTTTGTAGCTCCTGTGAGGCTGTTCGCAGACGGGGTAATTAGGTACAGGTGAGGTCGTCATAAACTTGTTAATAAATGCGTGCACAGCGTCCTCTACCACATGGATTCGCAGCTGACACTAAGCACACGAGGAAATACATGTCCCCGTAATGCCTAGCAAGGCTTTCAAAGAGAAGGTCTTGTTCAGACAGTATTTTCAACCGAAATCCTCCACGAGTGGGAGGAATTGTTTGGTCACATGACAGAAGAAGAAACAGGAATTGATATGGAAGACATAGGGGATCCAGTAGTAGAGTCAGCTGTACATAGCGTTGGAAGATTTATGACCAAAAGAGATGGAAGCATAGAAAACATTTCTTCGGAATTTCTAAAATCATTGGAGAAGTCACAATCAAAGGACTATTTAAGTTGGTCTGTAGAATCTATGAAACTGGAAACACACCGTCACACTTTCGAAAGATATCATACACTCAAACCCAAATAGAACAAGGGCAAGTTAGAAGGAAAACTACCTCATAATGAGCTTAATAGCTCGTGCATCAAAGTTACTTCTAACAAGGGAACCTCCCCATCGCATCCCCTCAGATTTAATTATAAGTTGGTAGAGTGGATAGGCCTTGAAAAACTGAACACAGATCAATCGAGAAAACAGGAAGAAGTTGTGTGGAACTATGAAAAAAAATTAACAAAATATACGAACTGAGTAGTCCACGTGCAATATATAGAACTTCATGGGTACTGTACAGTCAGGAGCGCCGTGGTCCTGTGGTTAGTTCGCCGGCGGACGGCGTGGAGGTAGGACGTAGTGTGGTGTGCGCTGCGCCGTCTGTGCTTCCGCGTGGTAAGTCTTGCGCTTGCTGCGGCTTAAAACTCTGTTATAGAACGCTTCGAGAAGTAATGCGTAGTATGCAGTGATGGCTCAACCAAGTCGAAAAGATACGTTGAAACTTACTTTTGATCCTCGATATGCCAGACCCAAGTCGTTTGAAGTAGAAAATTGGTTAGAAGAAGATGTGAAGCTTTCCTTTAATGATGTAATTGGGATCCACCTGTCGATTGTAGCTTGTGTCGTGTTTGTTAAAATGCGTAGTTCCGAGTTGTGCGAGAAAATAGTTGAGTCTTCCGGAGGTGTCATGAAATTTAAGCACTCAGATGGAAACGTTGGTGAAGTCACCGTTGCACATGCTGGTTTTGGCATTCGCACGATTCGAATCTTCGAGTTACCCTTTGAGATTACAACAGACCAAATTAATGCTGTAATTTCGCCCTTTGGGAAAGTGCTCAGCAACTTTGCCGAGAAATGGTCAAGCGCGCATAAATTCCCAGTACTAAATGGCGTACGGCAGCTTCGTGTAGAGTTACAAAAGCACATTCCGTCGTACATCAATGTCTGCGGATATAGAGGGATTGTAATTTATGACGACCAACCGCGAACCTGTGCCGCCTGTAACAAGCCTGGGCACGTTCGCGCAGAATGTATACAGCGGCGCGTTGCACAGCTGCCGGCCGGCGAGGCCGCCAGGCCACCGGCGATGACAACACTGCCTGGAACCTACGCCGCCGTGGCACGCGAACGGCCGACTGTCTCCTCAGCCCCTGAATCGTGTGCAAATACAAATTCTCCAAACACTGGAATTCCGATGGACGTCAGTGCCGTCATAGCTGACGACTTACAAGAGTCCCGCCAATCTACGGAAACAGTTGAAGTTCCACCGACACAAGCGACTGCAATTGTTAAGGCAGCAGATCCGCCGGAAGCTGAAGACCGACACACCTTGCAGGAAAGCGACACTAACTTGGATGCTGAAGAAAGTCCGTCGAGAGGCAATTCTCCGAAGAAAAATAAGAAACGCCGGCTGGCGCGCAAAGGTGCAGAGGAGACAGCTCCCATACTTCGACAAAAAGCGAAGGAAATAGGTAGTACCTTAAGCCAACAGATCTGTAGCAACACGAAAGCGACACCAGTTTCTGGGGAGCGTTCCCCTTCTGCGCTGGAAAAACGAGACGTCCAAGGGAAACCAACAAAGAAAGCATCCAACCACCCTCAAGAAACGAGTCACTCTCATGAAGCTTCACTCGTCCCACCCACGACGACAACCTCAACCAGCTGGGCAGACGAAAGCGACCATAACAATCCCGACGCTGAAATGACAGAAATTTCAGAAACTAAGACAGACTGTAAGCTAGCCCCACAGGTGGCTGATATCTTCAACGACGACGTCTCCGCGAACGAACATCCTAAAGAACAAGGACACACCGCTGAAACATTTGCTACCGGTGAATATTATTAAGACGCGTTTTAAAGCTGACGTTTGCGAGACAAAACGGAAGAATGTTTTTTAAAGTTAGATCAAGTAGAACGAAGAATGTCTGACCTACAAGCATACAAAATCGCGACAGTAAACCTTAATAAGATTCATAGTTCCTTTAAACTACAGAACTTAAAAGATTTTATATACGCTTCTGACAGTGACATTATACTTTTACAAGAAGTGACAGACATTGAGCTCGGTAACGTACCTGGCTACAACGCCATTACAAACCCAGGGCATGGAGCGGAAATGGGCACGGCTCTGCTCACAAAGGAGGGCATAGTAGTCCAAGATGTAGTAAAACTACCAAACAGTAAAGGCATAGCGGCCACAATAAACAAAATACGACTCATTAACGTGTATGCCCCTTCAGGATCCGGTAACAGGCACCACAGAACGGAGTTCTATAAAAAAGAAATTGTCCCACTATTTGGAACTCGATATGAACACCTTATCCTAGGAGGGGATTTTAATTGTGTTTTGCATGCCAAAGACCAAACTCCCAATTTCAACAAGTGTACTGAACTGGAACGTATAGTTAATGACTTACGACTAATAGACTCATGGGAACATATGCACGGTGCAGCCCCTGGCTTCACCCACGCCACAAGTCACTCGGCGAGCCGTCTCGACAGGATATATGTAACGCACAATTTGAAACACCTCATTTTGCAGTCCGAAGTATGGCCTACCGTTTTTTCAGATCATGCTGCATACATATGCACAATCAATCTGATAAAACAAGGGACATTCAGAGGTAGAGGCACATGGAAGCTCAATGTGTCACATCTGGAAGACCATGCTTGTCAGGAGGCATTTCACAAGGTATGGAGAGAGTGTGAAAGCAAATTTAGCTCGTACAACTCTGGCACTGACTGGTGGCTGAAACATGCCAAACCTAAAATACGGAGGTTTTTCATAAACTACTCCAAAGACAAAAACTTTTGGTACAAATCAACTATAGAATTTTACTTTCAGTGTCTAAGGGATTTGTACAAGTGCGATGCGACAGTTGTGGACAACCACGAAAGAATTAACAAAATTAAAGCAAAAATTTTAGCACTACGGCGTAAACAACTGGAAGGCTACCAAATAAGGTCACGTGCCCAGAACATCGCCCAGCACGAGGTTACTTCCATTTATCATGTCATTCGTGAAAGCAAAAGGGCGTCTCGCAAGATATTATCTGAAATAACAACTGATGATGGAAGGAAGCTGACGAAGCAAAGAGAGATTAAAGAGGCAATCGTACAGCATTTTGAATCCTTAATGTCTAGTCAGCCGGTTGACGAACAGCTTCAAGACGAGTTAATGATCAACCTCCAGGGCAAAGTATGCCACGCGGAAGCACAGACTCTCCTCTCGGAAGTGACTGAAGAAGATGTCGAAGAAGCTATATATGGAAGCACGAAAAATAAGGCTCCAGGGGCAGATGGAATTCCAGCAGAATTTTATCGCAGATTCAGTGGCCTCGTAAAAGGCAAGTTTACCCTCATCTGCAACGAACTGCTAAACCCTGCGAATGACATCCCGAAAGAATTTCGTGAGGGACTCGTAGTGCTAGTGCCAAAAACTACGAATACGAAATCTGTAAGCGCTCTGAGGCCAATTACGCTTTTAAACAGCGATTACAAAATCTTTGGCCGCATCCTCGCTCGCAGGCTGAAAACCACAATGACCAGCGTCACTGGCCCTTATCAAACAAGTGTGGGCAAAGACAGAAGAATTCTCCAGACCCTCTGTGATTACAGGGACCTAATCTCAACGGCCGACGTCTGCAAAATAAAATGTGCACTCATCTCACTCGACTTTGACAAAGCCTTCGACAGAGTTAACCATAGTTTTCTCCTTCGCACCATGGGCGCAATGGGCTTCCCACCTCGATTCATTGCGGTAGTAAGAAATACATTAACAAACAATTCAGCTAGATTTGTCATCAATGGACACATTAGCCGTTCGATTGACGTCACCAGCTCCATTAGGCAAGGGTGTCCAATGTCAATGGCACTCTTCGCCATCGCCATCGAGCCCCTGCTTGCCTCCCTTATGAAACATCTACAAGGACTACAAATACATGGAGAAAAGATCGTGTGCAAGGCATACGCTGATGATGTTGGCTTCCTAGTCGTGAATGGCGCTGAAGTACAGAGCGCACTACGAATAGTAACAAAATATGAACAGGCATCTGGTGCAAAACTTAATAGAACAAAGTCGGGGATTTTCAACATCGGCCGTGGAATTGGGACGCAAACGCAGGATCTGTTACGCGAGCTTGTAACCATGAAATGTCTCGGCATAGATTTTAAAAGAAATATCAAGCACACTATTGCTGCGAATTATCGAAAACTACTTAACAGCATACGCGCCTCTGTACAAGCACATAGTATTAGGAAACTCGATGAACTTCAAAAAGTAACAGTGGCAAATGTATACATCACATCCAAAGTTAATTATGTAGCACAAGTTCTGCCACCACCTGCGACTTTGTTGAAAAGCATCGCATCTGCACTAGGACACTTTGTGAGCCGCGGACGTATTTTCAAAGTCAAATATGACATTCTGATGCTCCCTACGAAATGTGGAGGGTTAAATCTTACCGATGTCAGCAAAAAAGCGCAAGCCTTATACCTTGCTACCACATACAAACACTGGAAAGAGCCAAGTGGTACCCTTGCTGCACATTTGTTAAACGAAATAGCTCCTGCTGACGTCAGTGCACCTATAAATGTCCAACACATACCCAACGGACTATACCACTTGAAATACTTTTTCGTAGAATACAGCTATATACAGGCAAGGATTCCTGGGAAAGACATCATGAAAGTTAAAGAACTTTATAATAACTTGATGAAAGACAAACCCAGAAACGACATAGAACAAAAGTATCCTTGTTATAACTGGGAGACAATATGGGAAAATATTCACTGCCGGAACTTGCCAACGTATGTCAAATCGACCTGGTACTTTGCTGTAAACAGAAAAATTACGACGAACTCTAAACTTCACTCAATTCGATTGGCCGAGTCACCGCTGTGTCCATTATGTAAAATACCAGATACCGAAGAGCATAGATTGCTGTGTGACAGGGTAAAAGATATATGGCTCTACATAAGACAAAAGATAGCGAGCATCAGCAGAACTACGCCCAACGCCGTTACGCCTGCTGAATTTTTAACCCCTGACGGTATACCTTACCCTAAAACAAAACGAAATGCAATTAACTGGTTGAAAGGCCAAACGATGCATTACGTCCTAACAAAAGAATCAAGCAATAGGGAGGACTTCTGGGTATACCTTACAACTGAGCACCACAAGTTGATGTGTACTAAAAAATACAAAGAAAATTACGCAAACTTTTTAACTAAAACAATCCTGTAACCAATAGAAATACGTAATTTACATTGCACATCCAAGCATTTCGTATATTAGACGAATGATTTTTGGTTAAAGTTTGTACTTCAAGTGGCAGGAGGACGATTTCCAACAGAATGTAGTCAGAGAAGATCATCAGTATAGACCAATTAAGCCTATGTGTATCTATTACTTTGGTTTCGGGGAAACAGTGATGAAACTGGTATACACCATTTATTTAGTTTCTGTCTTTCTTTCTTTTTCTTTTCACAAGAAGACACATTTATGTTAATTAAGTGTAAAATCAAGCAGAAGAAGCCTATTTTACTTCATTACCTTCTGAAAAAGGAAATTATACTTATCAGGAATAATGAGTTTGCTTCTTTCCGTTTTTCCACGCACGGAGAACGAAATTTACAGATGCAGTTACATTTCCACAACAATTATGAGACTGCTTTCTCCATGGAAATTACATTTATTTTTATTCAAGCCATGTTGCAAACAAAGGCAACAGAAGGGGCATACTTCGTTCGTCGTTCAGAAGAAGCGCGTTTAAAAAAAAAAAAAAAAAAAAAATGTGGTTAGCGTGAGAAGCTGTGGAGTCATAGGTCCTTGGTTCAAGTCTTCCCTCGACTGAAAATTTTAATTTTTTGTATTCAGACAATTATTATCTGTCCGTCTGTCCGTCCGATGCGATCACTTTTTTGGGAGTGATAATCACATCCACAAGAAAAACTAAATCGGGCAAGGTAGAAGAATCTTTTTACCCATTCGCCAAGTGTACAAGTTAGGTGGGTCGACAACATATTACTGTCATGTGACGCACATGCCGTCAACAGTATCGTATAGAATATATCAGACGTGTTTTCCTGTGGAGGAATCGGTTGACCTATGACCTTGCGATGAAATGTTTTCGGTTCCCATTGGAGAGGCACGTCCTTTCGTCTACTAATCGCACGGTTTTGCGGTGCGGTCGCAAAACACAGACACTAAACTTATTACAGTGAACAGAGACGTCAATGAACGAACTGACAGATCATAACTTTGCGAAAATAAATATAGTAAATTTTTCGCTCGGGGGGGGGACTTGATCCAAGGAACTCCAGCTCCGCAGCTGCTCACGCTAACCACAGGACCACGGCGCTCCTGATTGTACATCACCCTTGAAGTTGCATATGTTGCACGTGAACTACTCATTTCGTACATTTTGCTGATTTTTTTCACAGTTCCACACAACTTCTTCCTTTTTTCTCGATTGATCTGTGGTCAGTTTTTCAAGGCCTATCCACTCTACCAACTTATAATAAAATCTGAGGGGGGTGCGATGGGGAGGTTCCCTTGTAAGAATAATACACTACAAGGTGGAAAAGAAAACTGATGACCAAGAGCTTGGTTTAAGAAAAGGAATAGGCACTAAGGACACTGTTCCTGACTTTCTGATTGGAAGCAAGATAAGAAGGAAATAATATAAGGGGACGCACAAAAAGAAACGAGCCGGAGGCATAATTACAGAAACCAGTACCTGTATGTTAGAAGTACTTCCCCCGGCTGTTGAGACACTTGTCCCACTGTGACACAAGGCAGTGAGTGGCTGTCTTATAAAATTCCCGGGGCTGCGATTTTAACAACTTCCGCACGCACAGCTCGACATCGTCGTCCGAGGTGAATCGTTTGCCCTTCAGAGCCTTTATGCTGACGTTCTTCTTTGACCAAGATAGCCCCCTTCTGATTCACTTCCTGTAGCACGGGACAACAGTGAATGCCCAGGGTTACTCGCAAACTTTGTCCACCCTTCACCAAGCGATCAAATCAAAACGACCAGGCAATCTCACCCATGGGGTCATTCTGCTCCACGACAATGCAAAGCCTCATACGGCCAACACAGTCGCAGCACTCATGCAGAAATTCAAATGGGAGGTTCTCGGCCATCTTCCATACAGTCCGGACCTCTCTCCCTGTGATTACGCCATTCATGCATTTATGTACGTATATGTACATGTAACTTGTATAAGAAAGAAGTGTAAAATTAGTGTCTTCGATTCAAGGGCGAATGTTTCCTCGTTAATGAAGGTGTAGCGACCGAATCATCAAAGATCTCCAGAAAAAAAGAGAAAAATCATGTAAGTATGAATACTATCAGTATGTCTTGTAACTTAGGTAGAAACGTACAGTGCAAGACGGTTTCGTCAACCCTATCAAAGGTCACAAGCATTAGGAAACCGTTGATTTCACGATCACTGATTGCAATTATAGTAAACAGCGACGCAGCCGCATATAATCTACAAGCAAACAGCCCCAAACACCAAGTGAGTTACAGTTCGACAGAGTTCGAGACTTCCAGCGAATGACAGCAGCCCCAGATGAACGAACCTACGCCAGTTACCCTGTAAGTGAGCAGTCAGTCTCAATTAACTTTTCGCACTGAGAAGAACTTGCAAAGCTTGCCTGTAGGTACCTCTGTGCTAGGACTGTTGGCTTCCATCGTATATTTGTCTACATGTAAGCCAAGCAGACCAGTAAGCCACGCCATAAACTCATTTCACGAGTAATACCATATCTACTTCCTTAGTCTAGCAACCAAGCCTCCAGTCACTTCACCCCATTGATGTTTCACTCCCGTACACAGCCGCTCAAGTACCAACAACAAAATGGTCTCAAAATCCCTCGTCACCTCTTGTCTAAGAGTGAGGTTCTGAAGTACGTACGTAGCAACCCGCGTCAGGTTACGACAAAATGAGCTCGTAAGTGACATCATTCTTCGCGATTTCAGTGTGGGCGGGACTCAGACGTCTTCATCACGGTCGGTGCAGACGATCTGCCGAGCACGGTCATGGGGAAAAAATCGTTCAGTATTAACTTCAGTTTCCTACTCAACTCCATTCTTGGAATCGGATGTTGCGAAGTTTGCTGTACATCTCCCTATGCTGTTGAGGCAGACATGACTTTTCATAACATTTTCCAGATACGCTTTGTTTTAGTCTTTGTTGATCCATTATGGACTGTGGGACAACGGCTGACATGTATTGCTTGATGCAATAATTTAACAACAGCCGTACGTATTGTAGAAATTTATTTTATGAACTTCTTATATGCTACCAGTTTCGGCGTTACATTGATGCCGTCTTCAGGCGCCTATGACGTGTGGGGCCTGAAGATGGCATCAATGTAAGGCCGAAACTGGTAGCATATAGTCCCGGCGGAGGTTCGAGTCCTCCCTCGGGCATGGGTGTATGTGTTTGTCCTTAGGATAATTTAGGTTAAGTAGAGTGTAAGCTTAGGGACTGATGACCTTAGCAGTTAAGTCCCATAAGATTTCACACACATTTGAACATTTTTGGTAGCATATAAAAAGTTCGTAAAATAAATTTCTTCAATACATACGGCTGTTGGTAAATTATTGTATCAGGAACCACTTTGTTTTGTCTGTTCACACCTCTAACATTCGTTACTATTTTTGAAACCCATACTACCTCCTGGGATTAAAAAGTTTTATTGATACGAATAAAACTGTTCGTCAACTGAAGAGAGAAGAGCTTAACGCATGACACCTGGGGGTCCAGAAGAAAGCACTGCTTGGCACGAAGACCATTTTCCATCTAGTAATGAATGTTTTAAACATTTCCTCCATGATTTTGCGCTTGAAACAAGTCTAGGAACAATAGTACTGAAATTACGTTTTGTGAAGAAGAAAATGGAATTTAGAACACTTGATATTTCCACTCTTCAAATATTGTTCAGCTACCAAGTAGACATTAACCAGCATGCTTGCTTTCTTGTAACTTTGTTTGCTTTGACAGTAATAATGGTAGTACGTCTTTTAAACAGAATTCTGTATTTTTTATTTGGTACTCCATTTCCTCCACACAAGATCTTTTCAAAAACCTATCAGGTATTCACATAAACACAATATTCAATTTAATAAGAAACAGAGACAGGGGTCTTTAGTACGATTTTGTAGTAGTATAATATATTGTAGGCACAGAAAGTTGAAGAGCATTAAAAAGATTTTCACATTGGTGACCATGAAAAGTGATACACTGGTCAGAACGTTGGAGAAAGAGTGCGTCGCTGCTTCCAGTTCTGCCTGCTAAAGTGAATTATAAACTAGACACGTTCCTGCATGTTCTCTGGAGTTGTTGTAATATTGCAATAGACAATGTGTTTTGTGCGTCCCCAAAGAAAAAAGTCCAAAGTCGAGAACGCTAATTCACTGTTCCTCCACCTGCAGGATACCTCTACTTCAAAGCACGACATGCATTCAAGGCCTTACGTACTGGACATTTATCGTGTTGTTAGCACATGAGCAAACTGGTTTTTAGCGGCATCTCATCCAGAAGGCAAGAAACATTTCGTGTGAGTAAGATGGCATATGCCCTGCCGTTTAAGTTACCACTGATGAAATAAGGGCCAATTATTGTAGCACCAAGCAACCCACACGAGACATTAACCCTTCATTAACGCTGATGTTCCACCTATCTATGCCATCGTGGGTTTTCGCTTGACCATTGATGCTTGTTCTTTGTATTTACCTGTCTTTTTTATGAATGAACGTACGTCTGTAAGAAGAACATCGGAGAAGGTTGTGGTTCTCAAGGATTTGCCGCTGGGGCCACTGAAAGAACTGTAAAAAATACTGAAAATCATTTACATGCAATTCTTTGTATGAGTGTGCATGGGAAGGATGGAACAGGTGTTAGAAGGCGATTTATGTTGCTATTAGGACCGCAGATCTCTTGTTCAAGCTGCAGTGTGTTCACGAGTGAATTCATTGCAACAGAAGCGAGAAACGCAATTTCGGTGGCTTCTACGACGGTTGCTTTGCCTTGAATTTAAACTTCTTCCTGAAGCGTCACAACAAGACGAAAAAGATCTATTGGGAAGGTGGTCTCTTTCAAGATATCGTTCTCTGTAGCGTTTGAAAGTATCTAATGAAAACTATTTAATGATGGGAAATTGCAGAAAAAGTATCTAATGAATTGAAAATTATTTAATTTGGAAATTTACAGTGAAAGGTACTTTGAACATTGACAATACTAAATAGACTAACCCTGTCGAGGAAATTCTCATTCACAGTGGCTATACATTACGTGTCAAGAATATGTTCACATCTAATTTATTTCACTGCGCGCAATAAGGAAATGTCCTTCCAAATGAGTTCTGTAATTAGGAACAGATAGTGTCTTAACTGCAACGACGCTGGGTTCCGTAACGACGGCCGGCCGGGGTGGCCGAGCGGTTCTAGGCGCTACAGTCTGGAACCGCGCGACCGCTACGATCGCAGGTTCGAATCCTGCCTCGGGCATGGATGTGTATGATGTCCCTAGGTTAGTTAGGTTTACGAAGTTCTAGTTCTAGGGGACTGATGACCTCAGAAGTTAAGTCCCATAGTGCTCAGAGCCATTTGAACCATTTTGAACCGTAACGACGTATCTGCCAATATTAACACTGTTGCGACGTAATAAGCTGAAAGAGAAAAGTGCTGACCTGCGTAATACAGTAACCGCTTGTCAAGAAAGACAACAGCATATCCACTCGTCGTTCTGTTCATTTACTAACAATGCTTTTAGTACTGATTGTATTCAAACCGTGCGTCATTTAAGAAACGGTAGGTGGTGATTAAAGTGAAAAGTTAAATTTAAAAACAATTTATTTAATTTACTCAAAATTGCAAATCTAGCATTTAAACACCTTTTAATAAAATTGCTCATTCTTTTTAACCTTATCACAGACACCAAGCATTATTAAAGGGAAATGTTACTGTCAATTTTATTTTTAAGTATTTAATCAAAATCAGCTTTTAATTAAAAGAAGTGGACTTATGGCTGATAAATCGTCTCCTTTATCTAAAACTCAAACTCAGTGAACACTGAAAATTGACAAACTCCAATAATCGCTAAATGCACACAAAGCAACGCAACAAATAGCTTTTTGATTGCTGAGTCGTTTCTGCATCAAAATCAAATTCCAAAAACCTTTCCTCCAGTAATATTCAATTCTAGTACTCTCCACTTCTCAAAATCACTCATCTTCGAAAGATAACCACTTACTTGGACCCATCGCTCCTCAGATAACCCAACCGATCACCATTGCACTCGACTACGACTCGCTCCCCCCCCCCCTCCCCCCCCCCCCCACCTCTGCTGCTGTTCTGCCTACCACGCGCTATTTTCTTCAATAATGCTTTTCTTAATGTATCCTTTCACGTGCCCAAACTTTACAAATGTATCTACGAAACTTAAAGTCTTTGCAATCGACCTGCTACATAAATTTCTGATGAACTCGTGCTATGGAAAATTATATCTCAGTAAATCGATACAGACGACAAACTATTTTTGTAAATAAAATTTCTTCATGATATAAGTGGCAGACAATGTATTTCTCTAAGATATAAGTCAAATTGATCTATAAAACGTTTCTATATCAAACAAAGTAGGTGGTTTCATCCTTACACGAACCTATCAAGGTCTTCTGTCTGGGCAGCATTACATCTACCTTCAACGACAATAACAGAATAATAATGATGATGCAGTTTTTAATCAAGGACAACATATCGCTTAAAAGTACTACATTATTGTACTTCATGTATCCACATTGTAAATAAGAAAACATTACTGCAATTACCGTTCTGCACAACTTAACATTCTCCATAGCTGAGTGGGATTTCTAATTTTTCTTCATTGATGTATATTGCACTCGCGTAATCCTTCAACTGAAGACGACTTACTGAATGACTGGTGTGCATTTTCCTTGTGCTACCATTCGATTACTGTGAACTCCACCAAGTGCACGAGTTACCTCACACCGGATACCTGCAATATGTCCTACTACCGGAGAGACAGGGTCAGTTTTGTGATATGCTTTTAATAATTTCTTTACGTGAACTATACACTGTGATATATTTTTGGATGACGTCTTGAAGAGAGGGAGTCGACTTGGAAGAGTGGTTCAGAGGAAAGCATAGTATCTCGAAAAAAAAGATTATAAGATCAACATTAAAATTTATTAATAAAAAAGGGTAAAGGGATGTAGCCGAATTAAACCAGGAAATCAGATTACGAAATGGGACACTAAAAGCAGTAGCTGAGTTTTGCTGTCTGGGCACAAAATAATTTATAATGGCCGAAGTAGAAAGGTTATAAAATTCAGACTGGCAAAAGCTAGAAAAACATTTTTGGAAAAATGGGAGTTTGTTAACATCTGCCGGCCGCTATGGCCGAGCGGTCCTAGGCGCTTCTGTCCGGAACCACCCTGCAACGGTCGCAAGTTCGAATCCTGCCTCGGGCATGGATGTGTGTGATGTCCTTAGGTTTAAGTAGTTCTATGTTTAGGGGACTGATGATCTCAGACGTTAAGTCCCATAGTGATTCGAGCCATTTGAACCATTTGTTAACATCTGATGTTAATTTAAATGTTGGGAAATCATTTCTGAAGGTATTTTTCTGGTGTGCAGCCTTATTAGGACCTGAAATGTGGACGATAAGCACTTAAGACAAGCAGAGAATAGAAGGATTTTAAATGAAATACTACAGAAATACGTGATGTTTAGATGGTTGCACATAATAACTAATGAGGAGGTACTGAAACCAATTCAGGAAGAAAAATATTTACAGCACAATATGATAGGACACATCTTGAGACATCAGGGGATTGTCAGACTGGCAGTGGAGGAAAGTGTGACGATAAATATTGTACAGAGAGAATCAGGCACAAATACAGTAAGCAGGTTCAAATGGACGTACAGGGGGTGGACAGAACTATGAAAGCACAAGAAACACAACACGTTACAATGCGTAATACAGTGCAGGAAAATCGTTGGCATTCAGAACTGCTCCCAGTCGTCTCGGAATGAATAAATATATGTCCTGTATGGTTTTAAAGGGAATCTGAGTGGTCAGCGCATCTGACTGCCATGCAGTGGGTCTGGGTTCGATTTGGGGCCGGGTCGGAGACTGGGTGTTGTGTTGTCCTCATCATCATTTCATTATCATCGACACGAGAGTCATCCAATGTGGCGTCAACTGAAAAGACTTGCAACGCGGTGGCTGTACTTCCACACGTGGAGAATATGACCCTTTCATTTCACCATTATTCTTGCAAAACAGTGGCGAATTCGTGTAGCGTTAATGGTGTATACAGTTCCACACAGTAAATGGAATGACACCATTAATAAATATAGACGTCGATCAGAAATCGGTAGCTATGGTAGAATATTCAAAATTTCTAGATGTATGCATTGATGAGGGGTTGAACTGGAAAAAATACACTGAGGATCTGCTGAAACGTTTGAGTTCAGCTACTTATGCTATTAGGGTCATTGTAAATTTTGGCGATATACATCTCAGTAAATTAGCTTACCACGCCTATTTTCATTCTCTGCTTTCGTATGGCATCATATTCTGTGTTCAAATGGCTCTGAGCACTATGGGACTTAACATCTGTGGTCATCAGTCCCCTAGAACTTAGAACTACTTAAACCTAACTAACCTAAGGACACCACACACATCCATGCCCGAGGCAGGATTCGAACCTGCGACCGTAGCAGTCGCGCGGTTCCGGACTGAGCGCCTAGAACCGCTAGACCACCGCGGCCGGCCATATTCTGGGGTAACTCATCATTGAGTAAAAGTGTTCATTGCACAAAAGCTTGTAATCAGAATAATTGCTAGAGCTCATCCAAGATCATCCTGCAGACAGTTATTTAAAGAGCTAGAGATCTTCACTGTAGCCTCACAATATATATATATATATATATATATATATATATATATATATATATATATTCACTTATGAAATTTGCTATTAACAATCCGAACGAATTCAAAAGTAACAGCAGTGTACATGGCTACAACACTAGGAGAAAGGATGATCTTCACTACTCAAGGTTAAATCTAACTTTGGCTCAGAAGGGGGGTAAATTATGCTGCCACAAAAGTCTTTGGTCACTTACCTAATAGCATCAAAAGTCTGACAGATAGCCATATAGCATTGAAAAGGAAATTAAAAGAATTTCTTAATGGCAACTCCCTCCACTCATTAGATGAATTTTTGGATATAGTAAGTGGGTAATGTCCCCAACCTCCACAAAAAATTAAAAATATTAAGTGTCATGTAATATTTTTTGTAATATAATATCTTGTATAGACACCTTTTATTAACCTGACACGTTCCACATCATTACGAAGTGTCGTATTCTTGATCTATGGAACAAGTACTGATCTAATCTAATCTAATGGAGGATAGCGATCACGCACAATTCTCTCCAAAGTAGACCGCAAACGCTCAACAATATTGAGATGTGGTGACTGGGATGGAGAGAGAAGATGCGACAATTCATCCTCGTGTTGACAAATCCAGTTGTAGATGATGCGAGTTGTGTGAACTGGTGTCCATTGGATGGACCTGGTCAGTCAATATCGCCACGTGATCCTCGGCAGTTATGTGACCTCGTAGGGCAATCATGGTACTCCCACAGAACACCATCACGATATGGCTGCGCAAGTCATAACCTAACCCTAGACACGTTTCACTCTTGGGATGTAAACTTGGCCAGAAGTTGGAAACAGTGCGAATGAAGATTCGTGTGATGAAATGACATTCTTTCCTTGATACACAGTCCAGGTTTTATGGCTACGGTGCCATTTTTTTCTGTTAGGGGCATTTGCGTCAATGATAAGCAGCTTTGAGGTTGCAGCTCCTCCTGCAATTCCGAGGCTATGGATCTCCCTTCGCGCCGTGTCGATGCTGCCAGAGTTTGAATGTGAGACATTCAGTTCTGCAGTGAGTTCTGCAGTTGTAGTCGCCATATTTTTCGTCACAATTGTCTTCTATGACCCTCTGTCAAGATAATACAATACACGCTTTCGTCAGCGATGTTGCAACACTGGTTACGGAAGCCACCACCGTACAGATTTGCCCTCGTTATAGTTCAGTTAGCTCCGACATACTGCACTCACAGCTACGCAGAACACTGTTCTGTTTACGACTGACACCTGCGGCGAGTTGAGGGAATTGCAGTGGAGCAATTCGTGGTCAAATACAATACACCAATCTGCTGACAGCTAGCATCTGCATTAATATTCAAGCATGTATTCTCGTAGTTTTTCCATATTTTTGTCCTACCCCTATGGACTGCAGTAGTTATGCTGTGTCGAAGAGACTCGTAGGGGATAGTCTAGCTTGGAGAGCTACATCAGTTCATTCGTACTGCTAACCACAATAGCACATCATGTACGAGGGTTGACTGACATGTAATGCCTCCACCTTCGTAACACTTCAACAGTTGGCAGCATTGGTATGCTGCAGGTATTGGCTTGTTCCGTATCCTCTTCTATAAAGCTCCAGTTTGCGGGAAACCTTAGCATTGAACGACTGCGTTGTTACAGTGTGAAGTATGGAACCCTGTGCAGACGGTCGGTCAATGCGATTTAAGCAACGCGCAGTCATTGAATCCTTGACAGCAGAAGGTGCCACCCCAAAGGACATTCATCAGAGAATGAAACCAGTTTATAGTGGTTGTGTTGATGTGAGTACTGTGCGTCGTTTGAAGATGTTGAGGTTCTAACATCTGACCTCCGTGACAGACAAAAAGCTGGATGTCCTGTGACAGCAACCACCGAGTTTCACAAGAAAAATGTTGACATTGATTCAAGAATATCGTCGTATCACTCATAGAGAAATTGTAAGCACAAGAACGTGTGGGTCACATTATTGCTTTGCTTGGCTATCGGAAGCTGACTCCTGATATGAAAGCGCACAGACTAGAAATTCGTCAGGAACTCTCACGTTACGAGAATGAAGGTGATGCATTTCTCTATTCTATTGTGACAGGAGACAAAACGTGGGTACACCATTAAGAGAACTGTGAGACTGTGTTTGGGGAAACAGAGTGTCGACTTCTTCCGTGACGGCTTCAGAAAACTTGTTCAGCATCGACAGAAATGTATCCAACTGGCTAGTGATTATGTGGGAAAGTGAGTATTGACAATTAAAGATTACATTCTAAGGATTATTTCTGATTTTGATTTATTAAAATATCCCTATCCAAACCCAATTAACGAAGGTGGAGGAATTTTTCATTCAACCCTCGTAGATACGATAGTCATGAAAGAGAAAGAGAAATACAGGCTAATATTTATGAGGTCTGTCCAAAAAATTGCGGAACATTGGCAATTGCGTGCCAATGGTATGTTGGGGCGAAATGCGATTGGCATTCCTGCACACGCCTGTGTTTAATGTGTAACATCCGGGAGTTTCATTGCTGTATGTCTGTTAGTTTCCGTTCAATGCTGTATTGAGTAGTTCTACTCAATATTGTCAATTGTGTCACACAGTTTGCGAATTGCGAGATGGCAGAGTAGAGGAGCAATGCATTTGGATTAAATTTTTCGTGAAACTCAAGAAAACCGTTGAAGACACGCACGAATGATGCAGTAAGCCTACGGTAATGGGTACTTGAGCCGAACTCAGTGTTACAAATGGTTCACACACTTTAAAAATTGCCGGACGGAAGTTAAAGATGGCCTTCGTTCAAGGCACCCTTCGACGGCTACCGACGACGCTCATGTCACGAAGGTCAACGAAATTGTGAGCGCCAATCGAAGACTGACTGTCCGAGAGATTGCAGACGAATGTATCATTTCAGTTGGATCATGTCGTGGAATACTTACACAGCATCTTGGAACGCATAGTGTTGCCGCCAATTTCGTCCCACAGCTCATGAGTCAAGACCAGAAAGACCTTCGCCTTACAATCTGTGAAGAGAGCTTGGATCGCGAGAATCAGAGCGAGATGTTCGTTTGAGAATCATAGCTGGTGATGAGACGTGGGCCTACGGTTATGATATTGAGACCAAGATTCAGTCTTCATAAAGGACGGAAAAGGTTCTCAAAGACCGAAAAAAGCTCGTCAGGTCAGGTCAAATGTCAAAGCCATGCTGACAGTTGTCTTTGACTTCAGTTCATCGTGAATTAAAGCCACAGGAAGAAACTGTTAATCGGTGGTGCTATCGGGGCATGTTGCGACGCCAGCGAGCGTGACGATTGAACAAAGAAGGACATCACTGTGCTGCCTCATTCTCCATACTCTCCAGACCTGGACCCTGCGGACTTGTTTTTTATTTCCAAAATTGAAAACCCCATTGAAAGGACGGAGATTTGCAACGATACACGAGATAAAAGAAAATTCGCAGACTGCGCTTCGCGCGATCCAGCATGAGCCGTACCAGAACTGTTTCGAGAAGTGGAAACGGCGTTGGTTGCGGCGTATGCATTGTGTACGAGAGTATTTCGAAGGGGACCATACACAATACGTAATAGATAAGTGTAGAAAAATTTTGTGGACAAAGTTCCTGAATGTTTTGAACAGGCCTCATAAAAACAATTTTCAGTTGTTTATATCTTCGTAATAAATAAAAGTTACTTGTTTGGACTCTGCTACTCACTCCAACTGCCATCTAGTGGCAGCTTCAAACTGGGCAGGTCAGACTGTCCAGTATAGTCTGCTCCCTGTCGGAAGAATTTGCAACCTATGTGCGGAAGTGGACCTCTCAGGTCCTTTGTGCACACAGGTAGGATTAGCCGTTGTAACGGCTGGGCAGGTAGCTGCGAGACCCCGTAGCGGACGGGCGTGTATGTCTTCCAGCTAAGCCAGGAGCCGCAGTTGGCGCGCTGCCTGTGCAATTTGTAACGTTTAATGTAATAAACAATTATACCAGACAACTTGTTCTGTCTAGTTATTGTGAGTGGAAAAAAGGGGAGGACAGTATGTCCTTTCGTACTATACATTCACACTTCAATGTGCCACCACGGGAAGAAGAGCCCGCGCGCACATTTTTTGGTCCTCCGGGCCGGATACAGTGACCACGCGGAATTTACCTTCGCGCGGATTTATTTTCCGGTATTTGTGAACTTCTAAAAAACCACGTGAGAGCTGCGCACGTGATCGGTTTCGTTGTTGCCTGCTATCGAGTGTCCCAAGGCCTGTTCGGGACTTCGACAATAACAGCCTTAACAACGACGATCGGGGACATATTTGTGAACATTTAATGTGTCTCTAATTCAAACGCGGGAGGCACAGAAACGCGTCGGTGCAGCATCGTCGGTGACGTCACCTCCTGCTCCCGCCGAAACTTCGCGCCGTCGGAGACTGCAACGCCTGCCACGCCAGCTGCCAGTGTCCGTGACGCCGCTGCTGTTCCAGTCCGTACTGCCGCTGCAGCCTGGTAAGTGCAACTGTTGGCTTCCTGCTATCATCTTCCTGGTCCTAAAATGGAGCCCTCAGAGAAAACAAAAATAGTCAAGCAGAGAGGTGTAGCAAAGGCCGCTCTCGCGCGCTTAGCGAGCTTTGTGCAGTCTGCAGACAGTGCCAGCATCGAAATGTTGGAATCAAAATTAAATCGTTTGACTCGGATTCGGACTGATTTTGAGTCGTCTCAAACACGGCTGGAAATTGAAGACGAATCAGCAGATCACAGTAAGGACAGGGCAGAATTCGAGGATTCGTGGGACTTTGTTGAATCCACTTTCAAGTGTTCAATGAAGAGGTACACCCAGCTTCCGCAGCCTTTGGGCTCGAATGCATCAGGCAGTGTCAGTTCTTTGAAACTACCCGCTATTAACTTGCCAAATTTTGAAGGTGACTACCTTAAGTGGTCATCATACAGGGATACGTTTTTGAGCCTCATTATGAATAACAATTCAATTGATGACGTTCAAAAACTTCACTACCTTAATTCGTCCTTGCGAGGTGAAGCTAAAGACCTTTTGAAACATATACCTGTCACAGCAGGAAATCTAGCGATAGCCTGGGGACTTATTACGCAGAGGTATAATAACCCAAAAATAATTGCAGCCAGACATGCTAAGGCTTTGTTGGCCTTGCCTACAGTCGGCCACGGCGCAGCGAGCGATTATAGGCAACTAATTAATCACGTATGCAGCCATTTGAAGGCCTTAGAAGCTCTCAAACCTAATGTTCCACTTCATGAAGTTATTCTTTCGGAAGAGATTCTGTCCAGTATGCGACCCACAGATCGTCATGAGTGGGAGGTAAAGATGTCTGGGTCGACATTCACCACATTAAATCAACTAATAGATTTTTTGGAAACAAAATGTCAGGCCCTTGAGTTGATCAGGTTCAGGGATAACACCTCAAGGGATTTGCAAGGAAATGTTAATAATTTAAATCAAACGAGACATGTGAGGAGGGCTCATCTCGCTAATGCTGATGGTGAGGAATCATGTAATTTTTGTAGTGAACCTCATACTATCACTAAATGCAAATGGTTTCAAGCACTAAATGTCGATGAGCGGCGGGCATATGTCACAAAAAATAAGCTTTGTTTTTTGTGCATCCGCTCTGGTCATTTCTCGACTAAATGCAGGATTTCTCCTTGTAAGACCTGTAAAGGAAGGCACAACATACTCCTCCACAAGCCTGCTGAACCAAGGAATGGGCAGAATAGTGAACCAGGAGGCCATTCCCTGGCCCATCAAACTACGAACGGGAAGGCAAACACCCTTTGTAATGTTTTGTTGGCAACAGCTGTTGTCAACATTAAAGACAGCATGGGTAGACAGCAGGTTTGCAGAGTTCTGCTAGATAGTGCGAGTCAGCTATCCTTTATATCTAAGGGCCTGGCAGAGAAATTAAAACTGAAACGATGTAAACATTCGTTTCCTGTGAAGGGCATAAACAATGCCTTTGCTGCGTCAGTGTCTTACACTTGTGATGTTGAACTGTCGTCTAGGGTCAACGACTTTCGTGTCAGAACCACTTGTGCTGTCGTAGATCATGTCACCAGTGACCTACCAGCGAGCAAGATAGACACAAGGTCCTGGAGTGTCCCATGTAATCTTCCGCTCGCTGATCCAGAATTCAACAAGCCTGCCACAGTAGATTTAATTCTTGGTGCTGAGGTTTTCTTTGACGTTGTTTGTAAGGAAAGGCTGGTGAAACCAGGTCATCCTTCACTGATCGAATCAAGATTTGGCTGGATTTTGTCTGGTAGGATGCCTTCAACAGCATGCAACATGCCTTGTTCTACAGTGACCTCGTGCTTTGTTAGAGGTGACAGTTTAGATGCCAAACTGCAAAGGTTTTGGGAGTTAGAGGAACTGTCTACGAAAACGATGAGTAGGCAGGATAATATATGTGAGGCTCACTTTCAGCGCCACACCGCACGAGATGCAGAAGGGAGATTTGTGGTTCGACTACCAGTGAAACCTGACTGTAAATCATTAGGCGAATCACGACAACAAGCATCTCGGAGACTGGCGCATCTTGAGAGGAGGTTTAAAAGGCAACCGAATCTGCAGAAGGAATATACTGCATTCATGCATGAATATGTCGAATTGAGGCACATGGAGATCTCTAATCCTCAAGGTATTATTGGTCCAAGGTGTTACCTTCCACATCATGCTGTCTTCAAAGAATGCAGCTCCACTACTAAGTTGAGGGTAGTATTTAATGGCTCTGCTGCCACTTCTAATGGAGTATCTCTTAATGATATCTTGATGGTTGGTCCCACTGTCCAGCCAGATTTATTTTCCATTATTATAAAATTTCGCTCTTTTAATGTGGCTCTGTCAGCTGACATAGCAAAAATGTATCGCCAGGTGTCTCTCCATCCTGATGATAGGAACTTCCAGAGAATTCTGTGTCGGGAATCACCGTCTGAAACTATGCAAGAATATAGACTGTGTACACTCACTTATGGAACCGCTCCTGCTGCCTTTCTTGCTACCAGATGCCTTCAACAGTTGGCTTTGGAAAATCAAAACAGGTTTCCAATGGCATCACAAGCCTTGAAGTCTAGCTTTTATGTGGATGACTTCTTAGGTGGCTCAACCACGGAAGCTGAAGCTCAGGAACTTCAAATCCAGCTGACTCAACTACTTGCTTCAGGGGGGTTTCCACTGAGAAAATGGTGTTCCAATAGTCACAAGGTCATGGAAAAAATTCCTGTGCAGGACAGAGAAACGTCTTTACCTTGTCATCTTACTGGTGAACAAGCCATAAAAACGTTAGGGATATTATGGCACCCTGGCACTGACACTTTCCAGTGCCATGTACAGCTGAAGAGTCTTCAGCTCTCAAAGGTTACCAAACGCAGTGTCCTGTCTACAATAGCATCAATCTATGACCCACTGGGGCTTTTAGGTCCAGCAGTCATAAGATGTAAATTGTTCATGCAGCGCTTGTGGCAACTAAGCCTTGATTGGGATGAAATTCTTCCATCCAACCTCACTGATGAATGGAATGCTCTTTGTGTGCAACTGCCTTCCCTAAATGGTATTTTCATTAACAGGAAGATCATTCCTTGCCCCCAGCATGTTAAATTAGAAATTCATGGGTTTTGTGACGCTTCACAGTTGGCATATGGGGCGTGTGTATACGTCAGATGTGTTCTTCCCAATAACAGCGTGTTGGTCTCATTGGCTGCAGCCAAGTCTCGGGTTGCCCCTGTAAAACAACAGTCTCTTCCACGAATGGAATTATGTGGTGCGCTACTTCTTGCCCGACTCATTCACAAGGTGTCCAATGCCTTAGGCATCATAAATAGTGGCGACATTCATTTGTGGACAGACTCCACAATAGTTCTCTGTTGGCTGCAGCGTAGTCCTTGTCACTGGAAAACCTTTGTTGCTAACAGAGTCTCTGAAATCCAGGAACTGAGTTCAGTTGCCAACTGGAGACATGTCAAATCAGAGGATAATCCTGCTGACCACTTATCACGTGGTATTAATCCAGCTGCCTTGAGTTCACTTGTTCAGTGGTGGTCTGGCCCGTCATGGCTATCCACTTGCGACCTCGACTGCAACACTTGCACTCCGCTTAGTGTAGAAGATGTACCTGAGAGAAGGTGTACACAAGTATCCTTGGTGTCTGTCATTAATCTTGATGATGAACTGCTGTGTAAATATTCATCATTCAAAAAAACTTACAGAGTTTTGGCCTATGCACTGAGGTTTGCTAATAACACTAGGCTTCAGAAATCAGACAGGATAACTGGGCCACTCACTCCACAGGAATGCCACAACGCTATCAAAAGGGCATTTGGCGCAGCTCAACACAGTGAATATGGTAATGAGATCGCTTTGTTGAAGGCCAGCTCCCCTATTCCACATTATAGCAAATTAAGGGATTTGCACCCGTTTGTTGATGCCGAAGGTATTTTACGAGTGGGAGGGAGATTAATGAATGCTGATGTACCATATGATGAGTGCCATCCTATTATCGTTCCGCCTAAGCATCATTTGACAAAAATTCTCATTGTAGATGAACATGAAAATCTGTTGCACGCTGGGTCACAACTTTTGTTGGCTATGTTGCGTAGGAGGTTCTGGATCCCCAATGGGCGTAACACAGTCAAGGGAGTTATCAGAAAATGTATAAAATGCTTTAGGCTTAAGTCCAAGACAGCAGTTCAACTCATGGGTCAGCTACCTGCAGCTAGAGTAAACCAGTCTCATCCATTCCAGCACTGTGGAGTAGATTATGCAGGCCCTATTGCTGTAAAGCATGGTGGAAGGCGGAGTAAGGTTACCACCAAGGCTTATATTGCTTTACTCATTTGCATGGCAACCAAGGCCATCCACTTAGAATTAGTTAGTGACTTGGTAACAAGTTCATTTTTGGCCGCCCTCAGGAGATTCATTGCAAGAAGAGGGAAACCTTCTCACATGTACAGTGACAATGGTACCACATTTGTAGGTGCAGACAATGAGCTTAAACGTTTTCTCTCCAACGATGTTATAGTTGAAGGTGTGGTGAATTATTCGACCTCAGAGGGAATCAGTTGGAGGTTCACTCCACCTCGTGCCCCTCACTTTGGTGGACTCTGGGAGGCAGGAATCAAATGCATGAAGTCGCATCTCAAACGCGTCGTCGGCAATGCAGTGTTGACATTTGAAGAACTGACTACTGTGTTAATTCAGATAGAAGCATGCTTGAATTCAAGGCCATTGTGTCTTCTCTCTGATGACCTAGATTCTCCTGCTGCTCTCACTCCTGGTCATTTCCTAATCGGACAGCCCCTTTGTGCTCATCCTGAACCCTCTGTCCTTGAGGTTCCCGCCAACAGGTTGCACAGATGGCAACTTGTGCAGCAGTTGCATCAGTCCTTTTGGAAGAGGTGGTCCACAGAATACATACATGATCTGCAGCAACGGAAAAAATGGACATCGGAAGGTGCATGGCAACCGCAGATCGGCGATCATGTGTTGGTCAAGGAGGATAATTTGCCTCCTTTGGTGTGGAGGCTGGGTGTCATTGACCAGCTGTTTCCCGGTCCTGATAAGTGTGTGCGTGTGGTGATGGTAAAAACTGCTAATGGGCAGATTAAGAGGCCTATAGCAAAATTGTGCCCCCCTACCTAAGCAGTGAATCCGTTAAGTGTTCCCTCAGATCTGTGTAGTGGTATATGATACAGAGCCACTGCCAAATTGCCATTTACTGGAACATAAGTCATAAAATCAGCTTGGGAGGCTGTGGATGTTTCTTGTGGACTAACTGTTGTTAGTATTGATTTCATGTTTTTATGCAGTGTAATATTAATACTCTATTGTTTTGTGTCCTGCATGTTAGTACCCATCGTGTTTCACATGCAGCATGACAGTGGTGTTTGGTGATGTGGGCATCCCAAATGTTAGTGTATTCATGTTTTATGTGCATTGATATTGTGTCTAGTTATATTTTTATTGTTTACTTGTTTTGGTTTTGTTGTTTGTTAAAATTTTGGTATTTGTAAAATGAGAAAACTCATTTTAGAGTGGGAGTATGTTTGGACTCTGCTACTCACTCCAACTGCCATCTAGTGGCAGCTTCAAACTGGGCAGGTCAGACTGTCCAGTATAGTCTGCTCCCTGTCGGAAGAATTTGCAACCTATGTGCGGAAGTGGACCTCTCAGGTCCTTTGTGCACACAGGTAGGATTAGCCGTTGTAACGGCTGGGCAGGTAGCTGCGAGACCCCGTAGCGGACGGGCGTGTATGTCTTCCAGCTAAGCCAGGAGCCGCAGTTGGCGCGCTGCCTGTGCAATTTGTAACGTTTAATGTAATAAACAATTATACCAGACAACTTGTTCTGTCTAGTTATTGTGAGTGGAAAAAAGGGGAGGACAGTATGTCCTTTCGTACTATACATTCACACTTCAATGTGCCACCACGGGAAGAAGAGCCCGCGCGCACATTACTTGAGAGGCAGTCTTGCTCGTTAATGACATCCTGGTAGCTAAACAACATTTTCTTGTACTAGTTTGTTAGTTACATCTTCGATACATCATTTGAACGACTCTCTTGTCGAAATGTAGAGTTAACATAAATGAATACATTATTATTTTTAGTCAAAAATGGTTCAAATGGCTCTGAGCACTATGGGACTTAACATCCATGGTCATCAGTCCTCTAGAACTTAGAACTACTTAAACCTAACTGACCTACGGACAGCACACAACACCCAGTCATCACGAAGCAGAGAAAATCCCTGACCCCGCCGGGAATCGAACCCGGGAACCCGGGCGTGGGAAGCGAGAACGCTACCGCACGACCACGAGCTGCGGACTATTTTTAGTCCTACTCATGGAACGCCATTCTTTCAAATGGTTCAAATGGCTCTAAGCACTATGGGACTTAACATCTAAGGTCATCAGTCCCCTAGACTTAGAACTACTTAAACCTAACCAACCTAAGGATATCACAGACATCCATGCCCAAGGCCGGATTCGTACCTGCGACCGTAGCAGCAGCGTGGTTCCGGACTGAACCGCCTAGAACCGCTCGGTCACAGCGGCCGGCACGCCATTCTTTTTACTGGCTACCAGTTTTAATGAAGAAATCCGTCAACAGAATAGAAGGAGTTGTCCAGCAGAATTTATTTTACATAACAAAACATTTTACATAACTTGCTTCGGTACCTTGTGAGACATTTTATATTATTGGCTAAATGATCAAAAAATTTTATTGCTGTATATTGACCTCCTCTCATAGCCACAGACACCTTTAACAGTGGGTAATGAGGGTCAATTTTCCTTCTCGTGTTGTAGGTATGGACATCACTCTTCTTCTCAGGTTTTGATGGATTATTTATGACGAATTTCAATAGCGAATATATGCATCTTCAAGACGCAGTTAAATTGCGTAGCTCATTGAAAAGGGACCTACATGAAGTCTGTGAAAGAACTCCACATATTATTCTAACTGCTCACTTTTGCATCAGCAACGCTTTGTGTTATCCTAGAAAATTATTCCGTATGACATTACTGAGTTGAAATATGCAAAATATGTCAGGAGGTTGATACGTTTATATGCCAATTAGCTCTGCAGATGACGAAGAAATTGAAGAAATGTATGATGGGATAAAAGAAATTATCCAGGTAGTGAAGGAGGACGAAAATTTAATAGTCATGGGTGACTGGAATTCGACAGTAGGAAAAGGGAGAGAAGGAAACACAGTAGGTGAATATGGACTGGGGCTAAGAAATGAAAGAGGAAGCCATCTGGTAGAATTATGCACAGAGCATAACTTAATCATAGCTAACACTTGGTTCAAGAATCATAAAAGAAGGTTGTATACGTGGAAGAATCCTGGAGACACTAAAAGGTATCAGATAGATTATATAATGGTAAGACAGAGATTTAGGAACCAGGTTTTAAATTGTAGGACATTTCCAGGGGCAGATGTGGACTCTGATCACAATCTATTGGTTATGAACTGTAGATTAAAACTGAAGAAATTGCAAAAAGGTGGGAATTTAAGGAGATGGGACCTGGATAAACTGACTAAACCAGAGGTTGTACACAGTTTCAGGGAGAGCATAAGGGAACAATTGACAGGAATGGGGGAAAGAAATACAGTAGAAGACGAATGGATAGCTCTGAGGGATGAAGTAGTGAAGGCAGCAGAGGATCAAGTAGGTAAAAAGACGAGAGCTAGTACAAACCCTTGGGTAACAGAAGAAATATTGAATTTAACTGATGAAAGGAGAAAATATAAAAATGCAGTAAATGAAGCAGGCAAAAAGGAATACAAACGTCTCAAAAATGAGATCGACAGGAAGTGCAAAATGGCTAAGCAGGCATGGCTAGAGGACAAATGTAAGGATGTAGAGGCTTATCTCTCTAGGGGTAAGATAGATACAGCCTACAGGAAAATTAAAGAGACCTTTGGAGAAAAGAGAGCCACTTGTATGAATATCAAGAGCTCAGATGGAAACTCAGTTCTAAGCAAAGAGGGGAAAGCAGAAAGGTGGAAGGAGTATATAGAGGGTCAATACAAGAGCGATGTACTTGAGGACAATATTGTGGAAATGGAAGAGGATGTAGATGAAGATGAATTTGGAGATACGATACTGCGTGAAGAGTTTGACAGAGCACTGAAAGACCTGAGTCGAAACAAGGCTCCGGGAGTAGACAACATTCCATTAGAACTACTGACGACCTTGGGAGAGCCAGTCCTGACAAAACTCTACCATCTGGTGAGCAAGATGTACGAGACAGGCGAAATACCCTCAGACTTCATGAAGAATATAATAATTCCAATCCCAAAGAAAGCAGGTGTTGAGAAGCGTACGAACACTTCGACTGAAATGTGCAGGAGCTCCATCGTGCATGAACCACATGTTGTGCCGTACTTGTAAAGGCACATGTTCAACATTACCTTCCTTCAATTGAGCCAACTGGCGATGAATCGGGGAAGTACAGTACAGACTGACGAAACTAAAATGAGCTCTAACATGGAAATTAAGCGTTTCCGGACACATGTCCAGATAACATCTTTTCTTTATTTGTGTGTGTTTCCTGAAAGTTTGGCCGTAACTTTTTGTAACACCCTGTATAAGGAATAGGAGTTTACCCAGAATTCAGCCCTGTGGGAATCCCTTTGTGGTTTTTTTTTTCCCAGTCATCAAAATTTTCTACCTTTTCGACACTGTCTGAATTATTCAGCACAATCTTTTGGATTCTGTTTGTCAAGTATGATGCAAACCAGCTGGGTGTAAAGCCATCAATTCCATAAAATTTGATCTTTTCTAAGGGAGTATCATGATCTACATAATTGGAAAATCACAAAAAATACGAATTTGCGGTATGTTATATTGAGAGACGTAGGTGTTCAAAATGTCATTTGGGGTGGTTATGTTAAGGGGGTAGGACGTCAAACGGGCCGACATGGAGCAGGAGAGGCACCACAGGACATTTTAATTTCCACTGTCTATACTTTTACAAATAAATTCATAAAACTTAAACAGCATAACCAGGAAGGATTCAGGATTCATACTCATAGCAGTGGAAGCTCAAAAACGTAACAAAACACATTTTTTTACATGTGAAATTTCATCATTTTTTTCACTTTCTACTGGCTGCATTTGTTGCTATAGGTACACTTTTCTTCCTAAGTAAAAGAGATTCATCGATGACTTTTGTACAGCATACAAACCATAGTTACAGGTGTATGAAACTCTAGAAGTTATTTAATTTATGAAAAACTGAATGAACTGTTACATTTTAAACTTCATGTTTAGGATAAACTCAAGTTTTATAGTTAATTATCTCAATTTTTTCCACAGTTTTTTAATAGATTTGGAAAATACTAGTGTTTCATACACCTGTAACTATTGTTTGTATGCTATGAAAAATTCATCGAAGAATCTCCCTTACTTAGGAAGAAAAGTGTACCTATAGCAACAAATGCAGCCAGTAATAAGTGAAAAAATGATGAAATTTCACATGCAAAAAAAGGTATTTTGCTACGTTTTTCAACTTTCACTGCGATGAGTGTGAATTCTGAATCCTTCCTGGTCATGCTGTTAAAGTTTTATGAATTTATTTGTAAAAGTATAGACAGTGGAAATTAAAATGTCCTGTGCTGCCTCTCCTGCTCCAAGTCGGCCCGTTTGACGTCCTGCCCCCGTTAACATAACCACCCTAAATAACATTTTGAACCCCTACGTCTCTCAAAATGGTCATGGTGACAAATTTTTATGGATTTATTTGTAAAAGTCATGGTGACAAAGTTTTATGAATTTATTTGTAAAAGTATAGACAGTAGAAATTGAAATGCCCTGTGGTGACTCTCCTGCTTCAAGTGGGCACGTTTGACGTCCTACCCCCCTTAAATGGGAGACTTTGTGTGTCTACCGAGACATACCGTAGCGCTGCTTTCCGAGTAGAGATGATGTTGTTGTTGTTGTTGTTGTGGTCTTCAGTCATTAGACCGGTTTGATGCAGCTCTCCATGCTACTCTATCCTGTGCAAGGCTTCATCTCCCAGTACCTACTGCAACCTACATCCTTCTGAATCTGTTTAGTGTATTCATCTCTTGGTCTCCCTCTACGATTTTTACCCTCCACGCTGCCCTCCAATACTGAATTGGTGATCCCTTGATGCCTCAGAACATATACTACCAACCGATCCCTTCTTCTAGTCAAGTTGTGCCACAAACTTCCCTTCTCCCCAATCCTATTCAATACCTCCTCATTAGTTATGTGATCTACTCATGTAATCTTCAGCATTCTTCTGTAGCACCACATTTCGAAAGCTTCTATTCTCTTCTTGTCCAAACTAGTTCATGTTTCACTTCCATACATGGCTACGCTCCATAGAAATACTTTCAGAAACGACTTCCTGACACTTAAATCTATACTCGATGTTAGCAAATTTCTCTTCTTCAGAAACGCTTTCCTTGCCATTGCCAGTCTACATTTTATATCCTCTCTACTTCGACCATCATCACTTATTTTGCTCCCTAAATAGCAGAACTCTTTTACTACTTTAAGTGTTTCATTTCCTAATCTAATTCCCTCAGCATCACCCGACTTAATGCGACTACATTCCATTATCCTCGTTTTCATTTTGTTGATGTTCATCTTATACCCTCCTTTCATGACACTGTCCATTCCGTTCAACTGCTCTTCCAAGGCCTTTGCTGTCTCTGACAGAATTACAATGTCATCGGCGAACCTCAAAGTTTTTATTTCTTCTCCATGGATTTTAATACCTACTCCGAATTTTTCTTTTGTTTCCTTCACTGCTTTGCTCAATATACAGATTGATTAACATCGGGGATAGGCTACAACCTTGTCTCACTCCCTTCCCAACCACTGCTTCTCTTTCATGCCCCTCGACTCTTATAACTGCCATCTGGTTTCTGTACAAATTTTAAATAGCCTTTCGCTCCCTGTATTTTACCCCCGTCACCTTCAGAATTTGAAACAGAGTATTCCAGTCAACATTGTCAAAAGCTTTCTCTAAGTCTACAAATGCTAGAAACGTAGGTTTGCCTTTCCTTAATCTAGCTTCTAAGATAAGTCGTACGGTCAGTATTGCCTCACGAGTTCCAATATTTCTACGGAATCCTAACTGATCATCCCCGAGGTCGTCTTCTACCAGCTTTTCGATTCGTTTGTAGAGAATTCGCGTTAGTATTTTGCATCCGTTACTTATTAAACTGATTGTTCGGTAGAGATGTAGAGATGTAGATGGAAATATACACCCTCTACGTGAAAAACACATGCCGTTATTTATCTTCCAGCACTGGGATATAAGCTAAGACGTGGAAACAAATATTTTTAAAGGAAGAGGAAATGGCCAGCGTAATTAAGCTGCTCATTTCGAGAACTTTAATACTGGTGCGTATACAGCTGCTTCCCTCACGAAGTGAAGTAGGGTGGAAGTACGGTGGAGTGGCGCGGGGGAGCTGCTGCGCTGACGCCCGCACCGCTGTCGCGGCGATAAGCCAGTGGCCGGACCCGCCGTCGAGTGGCAGAGGCGCGCGCTGCGGCCGGACGCGGGCCGCTCTCGTGCGTCACCGCGGGCCGCCGCCTACGTCACCGTGACGTCACAGGCGCCGCCGTCGATACCGGCGCTAGCGCTGGCTGTGGCGCTCCGCTGGCAGCCAGCACGCCGCCGCTGCCTGCTGGGTGCAGGTGTGCACCGCGTGTGTACCGCTGACATCACAACACACGTCACTTCCCGTCTCGCAATCACTACTTTTTCGGCAAACTGCGGGTGTCCGGCATTCCGATACTGCTTTTCGCAACGCGTGTATATACACATCCACTCACATTACAGCGGAGTCGAGCGTCGTTAGCAGGTATTTCACATTACTCAAAAGTAAACATCATTAACACTAACTGACGTGATTTCACTGCAGTATACTGGTAATCGTTTTAATATCAACCATCTTTATGCACGTGAGTTAGTCATTTGCTAAGTCAGCTATTATTTTTGCACGTCACACAACAAACAATACGAGGTCGGATCGCAAAGTTTTAATTAACACCTCGAAAAAAATCATGCTGCGATTTTAAAACTTAAAGCAAGTCTTCGTTATGTACAAAGCCCGCCCCACAGGAACGGCGATTGGTTTCATACTCGCCTAACTAGTAAGACCATCTGTAAACGGAAGTATGGATTATTTACTGGAGTTTTTCGACTACGTTTCGTTTAAAAAGTAACAGCGCTGGTATCACAGACTGCTCGTAATACCTGATATTTGAACAATATTTTGAACTTTGGCCGTGAAAGGACCATTGTGCGAAAATTAAGTTTTGTTTTGAAATGTTTATGGTAGTGAAGCAATAAGTCGTAAAAACGTTTTTCTTGATGGTAGGGAGGGCACTGAAGATGATCAGTTTCCAGGGGTATAATTGACAGATGAGTCGAAGAAAATGTTCGAAAAGTGACAAATTTTTCGAGATGATCGTTGTGCATCTACCAGGTTGAATGTGGAGCTCACTGGAATTTCTAAGACAACCGTGCTTCGGATTGTAACTGAAAATTTGGGAAAAAGCAGCTCTGTGGTCGGTTTGCGCCGCCTTCACCCACTGACAATCAAAAAGAGTGCAGGGTGTAACACTGCAGAGATATGAACTGCCGGCCGGAATGGCCGTGCGGTTCTAGGCGCCACAGTCTGGAACCGAGCGACCGCTACGGTCGCAGGTTCGAATCCTGCCTCGGGCATGGATGTGTGTGATGTCCGTAGGTTAGTTAGGTTGAATTAGTTCTACGAACTAGGCGACTGATGACCTCAGAAGTCGCATAGTGCTCAGAGCCATTTTTGATATGAACTCACAGTTCACGTCTTGTATCGCAACAGGTGATGACACTCGCCGTTTTCAGTACGAGCCAGTTAATAAGCGCCAAATCATGGAATTGAAAGGTCCAGAATATCCGAGACCGAGAAACCTCACTGTTTTCCTTGATACAAAAGAAATTATCCACATAGAATACGTTCCAGAAGGTCCAGTGGTGAATGTACGAGGGGCGTTCAGAAAGTAAGCTCCGATCGGTCGCGAAATGGAAACGACTATGAAAATCCGATAAAGCTTTGCACAGATGTGTTGGGTAGTGTCTCTAGTATAACCCCAGTTAGCATCACGTCGCTCTTCTCATTTCTGAGCTCGCAGTGAGTGCGTAAAGATGTCTAGAAAATAGTGTCTGCCGCCAAGTACGAGGGCCTGGTGAGAAATTTCGCCTGAAGCTATGCAGCTAACATTACATAACTGTCGTGCTGTTTCTTCTTCAAGACAATTCTCAGCCGCATTCTGCAGGGGCAATTAAGATGCTCCTGCATCGTTTTCAAATGGAAATGTGAGATTACCCACAATACAGTCCGCAATTGTCTCCCCCTGAGTTTCATCTCTGGTCACATGAACCGCTGTCTTTGAAGACAACATTTTGACACAGACAACGAGGTGTAGGCCAGCGTGGAGAATTGGCGGAAAGCACTGGCGGCTGCCTTCTATGATGAGGCTATTGAAAAGTTGGTACAACGCTATGACAAAAGTCTAAGTCAGAACGGCGACTACGTAGAGAAGTAGCTGAAAGGTGTAGCTAATTGTTACAAGTAAAACATTTCTGATGTTCACTGTGGTTTCAATTTGGCAATCAATCGGAGCTTACTTTCTGAACAGGCCTCGTAGATTACTGTTTGAGTGTTCTAAGTCGTTTATGGGCGAGAACTGTTTGGGTTGGATCTAAGTGCCAATATCAAGGAACATGGTGTTCGGCGCACAAAGGCAAAATACTACGCGATTTCTTAGCTCAAAAATGCGTCGTGATGCTCGAACACCTTCCTTATACGCCTGATTTGTCTCCGTGCGACCTCTGATTTTTCTGAAACTAAGTATGGCAATTAAGGGAAAGTGTTACGACACGATATTAGATATCCAGAAAGCTACGACCATGGTGCTGTAGACAGTTTCAAAGATTTACTATCAGAATTGTTTCGAACAATTTTTCTAACGGGTTAAGTTGTGCATTGATTCACAAGGAGGCTATTCTGTATATAAAGTCGTGTAAACAAGTAAACACCGTCTTATATTTTTCTTCACATCAGTCATCTTTCCTGTGGGGCGGAACTGTGTTTTAGCCCTTCAAAGTAACACATTGTTAATAATGGTGGATAACTTGCGCAGACTTGGCTGTTGACATCTTCATTGTGGCTGTTCAGGAAGTTCATCACGAAAATGTCCGCCTGCTTAGCTGGGTGATAGCGTGCTTGTCTCCTAAGCACTAGGCACAGGTTCGATTCCCGGCCGGGTTGGAAATTTTCTCCGCTCGGAGACTGGCTGTTGTGTTGAAATCATCATTTCATCCTCATCACCGGCCGCAAGTCGCCCAATGTGGCTCAGAATGAAATAAGACTTGAACATAGCTGCAAAGCCCGACTGGGACATCCCGGCCAACAATGTCATACGATCATTTCACTTCATTTTTATCTGAAAATAACCTCGTCGTCATTCTGGAAATGCAACGAATTTCAACAGAGGTAAGACGTGGAAGCCATTAGGTGCTATGTCAGGAGAATAAGTGAGGTCGGGAAGGTGGAGAGCGATTTGATAGTACAGAGAAGCAGCATGTGTGTGTCTGTGCTGACAAGGGAACCTCCCCATCGCACCCCCCTCAGATTTGGTTATAAATTGACACAGTGGATAGGTCTTGAAAAACTGAACGCAGATCAATCGAGAAAACAGGAAGAAGTTGTGTGGAACTATGAAAAAATAAGCAAAATATACAAACTGAGTAGTCCATGTGCAAGATAGGCAACATAAAGGACAATACTAGCTGATCAGCGCCGTGGTCTCGTGGTTAGAGTCAACTGCTGAGCGAAAGGTCCTTGGTTCGAATCCTCCCTCGAGTGAAAATTTTACTTTCTTTATTTTCGCAAAGTTACGATCTGTCCGTTAATTCATTGACGTCTCTGTTCACTGTAATAAGTTTAGTGTCTGTGTTTTGCGACCGCACCGCAAAACCGTGCGATTAGTAGACGAAAGGACGTACGTCTCCAATAGGAACCGAGAACATTTGATCGCAAGGTCATAGGTCAACCGATTCCTCCACAGGAAAACACGTCTGATATATTCTTTACGACACTGGTGACGGCATGTGCGTCACATGACAGGAATATGTTGTCGACCCACCTAACTTGCACACTTGGCGAATGGGTAAAAAGATTCTTCTACCTTGCCCGATTTAGGTTTTCTTGTGGATGTGATAATCACTCAAAAAAAGTGATGAAAACATAAGAGTTTGTCACATAAACTGCATCAAATGAATGCAACAGTTTCAGAGTCGCACAGTTTTCCCTGTGCTCTGTCAAAACATGTTTTTTACGTTTTCAAATGTTTCCGTGCGTAGACCGTCAAATTCTGTATATGTCCAAGCAAATCTGAACATGTCCTGGAATTTTGGAGAGCGAAGTTGATTATGTGTGAGTGCCTGAACTTTGACAATTATCTGAAAATAAAAAATTAAAACTTTCACCCGAGAGAAGATTTGAACCAAGGACCTCTCGTTCCGCAGCTGCTCACGCTAATCACAGGACCACGGCGCTCGTCAGCTCATACTCTCCTTTATGTTGCCTATCTTGCGCATGGACTACTCAGTTTGTATATGTTGCTTATTTTTTTCATAGTTCCACACAACTTCTTCCTGTTTTCTCGATTGATCTGTGTTCAGTTTTTCAAGGCCTATCCCAGTGCCAACTTATAACTAAATCTGAGGGGGGTGCGATGGGGAGGTTCCCTTGTGAGTAAAATGCGCTGAGGCGTTGCCGTGAAGCAAACGCACACCACACGACATTTCCTCTTGATAGCCTCACATAACGTCGTCAAGCGAATTCGGATTTCGGTAGTATGTTTCTGTTACGAATTAACGAGGATAATCTGCTATTGTGACATTACCTTATTCGTTGGTGGTTAGATCTTCACCTTTTCCGCCATTAGTGAATCGTCGTATTTCCGCTGCTTCCTGTATGGCTTTGAGAACCATAATGATACCCTTTGAGAACGATAATGATACATTCAGCGGTCAACAAACGTGACTAGGTAGCTAAATAAGGCATCTGGATTGACCTGATCAGCATCGGTTCGACAACATTTTGCCACACAAGCGACATATCACTTGACAGCCCCCTCACCCTCAGTCCAACACCCCGCCTCTTTCCCTCTCTCCCTGTCCCTCAGGCATTAGTTGCATTTCCTTGGTTTATTGGTAAGAAATTTAAATCACACTTAGTGACCTTGGAACTGGTGGTTTCTTCCTTTAAAGTAAGTACTGCACAGAAACTTATCTCTAACAGGAATAAATTTTGGAATTTTATTTTGGAGCTAAAAGAAAAAACAATTCATTTCCACTCAAGGCATTTCCTGAACACTTTAAAGGCTTGCATTGAAGGCCGGTAGAACTTTGCGTGTCCTTGGCTTCGCCATCGACGTGGCCAAATCGCAGTGCACCTGTACTTAAAGGGGAAAGTCCCCATTGCATCCCCTCAGATTGAGTGGTAAGATGGCGCAGTGGATAGTTCAGTAAACCTTTTACCTGCTTTCATGCTTCATCTGTGTTCAGTGTTTAAAGGTCTGTCCACTGGGCCCACTTACACTACTGGCCATTAAAATTGCTACACCACGAAGATGACGTGCTACAGACGCGAAATATAACCGACAGGAAGAAGATGCTGTGATATGCAAATGATTAGCTTCTCAGAGCATTCACACAAGGTTGGCGTCGGTGACGACACCTACAACGTGCTAACATGAGGAAAGTTTCCAACCGATTTCTCATACACAAACAGCAGATGACCGGCGTTTCCTGGTGAAACGTTGTTGTGATGCGCCGTGTAGGGAGGAGAAATGCGTACCATCACGTTTCCGACTTTGATAAAGGTCGGATTGTAGCCTCTCGCGATTGCGGTTTATCGTATCGCTACATTACTGCTCGCGTTGGTCGAGATCCAATGACTGTTAGCAGAGTATGAAACCGTTGGGTTCAGGAGGGTAATACGGAGTGCCGTGGTGGATCCCAACGGCCTCGTATCACTAGCAGTCGAGATGACAGGCATCTTATCCGCATGGCTGTAACGGATCGTGCAGCCACGTCTCGATCCCTGAGTCAACAGATGGGGACGTTTGCAAGACGACAACCATGTGCACGAACAGTTCGACGACGTTTGCAGCAGCATGGGGTATCAGCTCGGAGACAATGGCTGTGGTTACCCTTGACGCTGCATCACAGACAGGAGCGCCTACGATGCTGTACTCAACGACGAACCTGGGTGCACGAATGGCAAAACGTCATTTTTTCGGATGAATCCAGGTTCTGTTTATAGCATCATGATGGTCGCATCCGTGTTTGGCGACATCGCGGTGAACGCACATTGGAAGCGTGTATTCGACATAGCCATACTGGCGCGTCACCCGGCGTGATGGTAAGGGGTGCCATTGGTTACACGTCTCCGTCACCTCTTGTTCGTATTGACAGCACTTTGAACAGTGGACGTTACATGTCAGATGTGCTACGACCCGGGGCTCTACCCTTCATTCGATGCCTGCGAAACCCTACATTTCAGCAGGGTAATGCACGACCGCATGTTACAGGTCCTGTACGGGCTTTCCTGGATACAGAAAATGTTCGACTGCTGCCCTTTGTCAGCACATTCTCCATATCTCTCACCAATTGAAAACGTCTGGTCAATGGTGGCCGAGCAACTGCTTCGTCACAATACGCCAGTCACTACTCTTGATGAACTGAGGTATCGTGTTGAAGCTGCATGGGCAGCTGTACCTGTACATGCCATCCAAGCTCTGTTTGACTCCATGCCGAGGAGTATCAAGGCAGTTATTACGGCCAGAGGTGGTTGTTCTGGGTACTGATTTCTCAGGACCTATGCACCCAAATTGCGTGAAAATGTAATCACATATCAGTTCTAGTATAATATATTTGTCCAGTGAATATTCGTTTATCATCTGCATTTCTTCTTGGTGTAGCAATTTTAATGGCCAGTAGTGTACTACCTAATCTGAGGGGGTTGCGACGGGGAGTTTCCCTTGTTAGCAGGTTATCGTCAGCTCAATTCACGCGATCAAGCTGCTTCCTGCGGTATTAGACTCAGTCCGAGGGCCTCCCAGTACTAGGCAGAGAGTGCAGAAGATAGCAACAGGAGCCGCTTCAGACATGCACTTCTTGTTGCGTCCGCGGCAGCTTCGATAGCCGATAGGAAAAATGTAATCTTCCACCGCGAAAGTATTTATGCCCTCGCTGCTCGTGAGATAGAACCTGAATATGTACTTAGTTTTGAAGACAGATTTTTACTGGTCAAGAGAATGTAATCTACTTTGTCAAGGACCTGTTTTCGCTTCGTTGAAGAGCAATTGTTAGAGACGCACTTTTCCGTCTCATTAGTAAGAAGAATTTCTTTAGAACTTTTATTTCCTTTTTTTGCACCGAATCGGAAACAGCAGACTGTTTGTGTTCGAAGTTTACTTGTTCAAATAAATAAAGTCAAATTTCATCAACTTGTGGTCTTGTGGAAATATTCTGAGTAAGAAATACTTCAAAACTACACTTATCTTATTGTTCTTGCTTCAATGAAAAGGTACTATCTATTAAACTCAGTGGGAAGAATGAAAATATAACATTTCTGTATTATTTCTTTAATTGAGCAATGGGACTTTTGAATTCCATAGTTTACAAATTATTTCACTTCACGTCACAAAAAGTGGGACATAAATATGGAAAATATCATTCCATTTTATGCATAAAATGTGTGAATTGTGTATCACATCTCATATGTAGACAACGGCGCCCACATGGACGTAATGTTGATTGACTTTCGGAAGACGTTCAAAACGGTTCCGTACTGTAGTGACTGGATTTAGGACTCTTAGAAATTTAATTCTTTTCTGTACCAAGTAGGGCAATACTTGATACTGGAATCAGTGGCGGCTCGTAAACACACATCTCAAATATCTATTGAACTGCTCGTTTGCTGTCCCGTGGCCACTGGAATGTTTAAAATAGTGTCAGTGTTCGCTACTACGAGAGTTGCCTAGAAAGTAATGCAATGCATTTTTTTTCTTCAACAATTCTTTATTGAACGTAATGAGAACTACACAGACGAAAGAATACTGTTTTATCTACACACCGTACTTTTGCACGTAATCTACATCCCGTTCTATGGCCTTCCTCCAACGCGAAGAAAGGGCGTGTATGCCGTGTCGGAACCAATCCTTGTCTTTGTGTCGGAGCCAGCGCTTCACTGTGTGAAGCATCTCCTCATCGTCCTCAAAATGTCTTCCATGAATGGCATCCTTTAATGGCGACTGACAACATCAGCTCGCTCCAGTATGTCAGGTGTGACGGCTGTGGAAGGTCTCCCCGACCGCTGCAAATCCTGGAGCTCCGCCGAACCGCCTTCTGATGACCTCTCCCTCCGTGCCCAGTAACTATCTGTACTTCGGTCGACAGCAGATGCTCCATAGACTTTGCACAAGCGTTTCTGAACATTGCCCACTGTTTCTTTCTCTGTAATGAGAAATTCAATAACGACACGTTGCTTGTAACGTACATCACCTACTCACGCCATTTTCAAACTGTACTGCAGCTACGCCATCTGTCGGAAGTGACGGAAACTTGGCGCGCTCACTCAGGAGACTTCCAATAATACACACGTAGCGTTTCGCATTCGTAGCGTTGTTTACGACTGAGAAAAAAGCCATGTAAGCCGCTTGGTTTGCAAAAACCGTTTTAATACGTGCTGTGTTCTGGGCGAGAAAACTTCTGTAAGGTAATTTTTACTCGATGGGACTTTGCGTCGTAAATTTTCGTTTATTCTTCTCCTCTGCAGAGAAATTTCTGCACCACAGCTTCTTTAGAGATGACAAAGTGGGCGGACGGGCAACCCATACACCGATGAGCAGAAATTTTATGCTCCCTGACATGAGGTGTTACTCGTAGTCACGCCAGAGGTTGTGCGCCCATTTTATGAATTACAAAGGAGGAAAAGTGCTGATATGGACGCTGAATAAGAATTTTTGTTTCAAAATTTTAAACATGTCTGAAGCCGCAACTGTTGATAATCTTCACGGTAAATGATAACAGCAAAACAGTGTAGGATAAAGATTTATTGAAATCTCGTCATAATTATGCTGTACAGATGGAGGTGATATTTTAATTTTAACTACTGACGACGCCTTTGGCACGACTGTTTTATGTATCTCCACTGCAGAATGTGATTTTAGTGTATTTTTGCTTCTTATGAAGGTATATTTAGATATACCGAAACCGTGGTCAAGGATTTCAATAAATCTTTATCCTGAAACTGTTTGGCTGTTATCATTTACCGTGAAGAACTTTTTGTTTTTATATGTTACTGGATGCGAGCTGATGATCTGTGAGCGTGTTTCGATTACAATCATCATCAGAAAATCAGTGCAGGCGGAAAAATTTCATATGTACGTTATGAGGTCATGCGAATGAAACGTCTTGGAATGTGTCGCATTCACATGACACCAAACTGTGTGTATGAAGCTATTCGCCCTGTACTGATTTTTTTATTATGACTATTACCGAAACGCCTCAATAAACCAGTCGCCTCGCATCCAGTATCTTACAAAAACACAAGCGCTGATAACCTCGCCGTTGGGCGCCTATAAGATCCCAAACCACAAAAACAAAAATTTTTATTCATTGTCCATATCAGAACTGTTTCTTCACTTTAATTCACGCCCACTGCCTATTGCGACAATTGAACGCCGGCTGATGGTGTCGCGGGCACGTGACGCGGTAAGGAAAGTACACAAGCGGAACAGAGAGGGATGAGGAATCGTTCCAACGTCAGTACGCATTGTTAATGGAGGACTCGACTACCGTAAGTGGTTCTGACCATGCGGAAATTGTTATGGCAGGCGCTATGTAAAACAGCATAGCGGAATGCTGGTACAGGCGGCAGTGTTTCGGAGCACACTGCTCGGCGCATGCTGTTAAACATGGCAAATAATCCTGTCGGAGGAACATCCGCAACTGAGCGTTATACCGGAGGTTGAAAATACTGCTACATTTGTAAGGTTCTTTTATTTAGAACACCACCGGTTTCGGGCTCTTATACGCCCATCTTCAGGTGTCGCAACTTGGTCCTGTGACCCCGAGAGCCGCGGTGGACGAGTACAAGATGCGGTGTCCTACCAGCGAGCGCTGGAGAAAGTTAGTTCTAATTTTGGTCACCAGGTGCAAATCTGGCGCTATGAATGCAAGGAAGATGTATAGAAATGTTTCCATATATTCTATGCTCTGCGCTCGCTGGTAGCACATCGCGCTTTGTACTCGTCCACCGCGGCGCTCTAAGTCACAGCACGAAGTTACGACACCTGAAGATGGGCTTATAAGAGTCCGAAACCGGTCATGTTCTAAATAAAAGAACCTTACAACTGTAGCGGTATAGTCAACCCCTGGTGTTAAACATGGGGCTCCACAGTAGACAACCCCGTATGTGTTTCCAGGTTGACGTAACGACATTGTCAATTACGACGCCAGCGGGCAGTGAAAACATGTCGCTTGATCAGATAAATGACGTTTCTTGTTACACGACGTCGATGGTCGTGTCCAGATACGCCGTCATCCAGGAAAACGGCTGCTCGAAACAAGCAAACGCGCCACGAACGCAGGCCGACTGGGCCACTATATTTTAGAACAAATATTGTGTTCTAACATTACGAATTACCTCGAAGAAAACTGTCTAATCAAATGGTTCATGACTCTGAGCACTATGGGACATAACATCTGAGGTCATCAGTCCCCTAGAACTTAGAACTACTTAAACCTAACTAACCTAAGGACATCACACACACATCCATGCACGAGGCAGGATTCGAACCTGGGACCGTAGTAGTCGCGCGGTTCCAGACTGTAGCGCCTAGAACCGCTCGGCCAACACGACCGGAAAAAACTGTATATTGAGACACAGTCAACATGGGTTTACAAAACATTGTTCCTGTGAAACACAACTAGCTCTTTATTCACATGAAAAGTGCTATTGACAAGGGATTTCAGATCGATTCCGTATTTCTGGATTTTCGGAAGGCTTTTGACACTGTGCCACACAAGCGGCTCGTAGTAAAATTGCGTGCTTATGGAATATTGTCTCAGTTATGTGACTGGATTTGTGATTTCCTGTCAGACAGGTCACAGTTCGTACTAACTGACGGAAAGTCATCGAGTGAAACAGAAGTCAGCCGTCTTCGGTTGTTTGCAGATGACGCTGTCGTTTATCAACTAATAATGTCATCAGAAGATCAAAACAAACTGCAAAACGAATTTGAAAAGATATCTGAATGGTGCGAAAATTGGCAGTTGCCCCTAAATAACGAAAAGCGTGAGGTCATTCACATGACTGCTAAAAGAAACTCGTTAAACTTCGGTTACACGATAAATCAGTCTAATCTAAAAGACGTAAATTCAACTGAATACCTAGGTATTACAGTTACGAACAACTTAAATTGGAAGGAACACATTGAAAATGTTGTGGGGAAGGCTAACCAAAGACTGCGTTTTATTGGCAGGACACTTGGAAAATGTAACAGACCTACTAAGGAGATTGCCTAAACTACGCTTGTCCGTCCTCTTTTAGAATACTGCTGCGCTGTGTGCGATCCTTACCAGGTAGGACTGACGGAGTACATCGAAAAAGTTCAAAGAAAGGCAGCACATTTTGTATTATCGCGAAATATGGGAGAGAGTGTCACAGAAATGATACAGAACTTAGGCTGGAAAACGTTAAGAGAAAGACGTTTTTCGTTGCGACGGAATCTTCTCACGAAATTCCAATCACCAACTTTCCCCTCCGAATGCGAAAATATTTTGTTGACACCGACCTACATATAGGGAGGAACGATCACCACGATAAAATAAGGGAAATCAGAGCTCGTACGGAAAGATATAGGTGTTCATTCTTTCCGAGCACTATACGAGATCGGAATAATAGAGAATTGTGAAGGTGGATCGATGAACCCTCTCCTAGGCACTTAAATGTGATTTGCAGAGTATTCATGTAGATGTAGATATTCACCTGGGCTTTACGGGACGTGTGTGAGCTATTTCTCATTCGGAATACTTCCGCATGATCGCAAGTAGATGAAATGTAACTTTGGAAAGTTCTCCAGAAATTCTTCTTAGTAATGTGAAGCAAAGTTTCGTCACAAGCAATTGTTCTTCAACGAAACGAAATTAGATTCGTGAGAGAGTAGATTACGTTCTCTTGACCAATTAAAATTTATCTTCAAAACGAAGTACGTACTCAAGTTGTATCTCACGTGCACCGCGACTTGTCCACGGCGCATAACAGCAAGGCTCTGAGCACAGATCCAGGGAGCGCAGTGGTACGGGCGACGAAGGCGGCGTCCGATATTTACGCGGCGGAAGGTTACAGCTTTCGTAGTGGCCATCGAAGTTGCGGTGCGTGCAACAAAAAGTGCATGTCTGGAACGCCCCTTTTGCTGTCCTCTGCGCCATGTGATTGGCTACCGGGAGGGTCTCTTAAGGCTGAGCCGGATACCGCGAAACCAGCACGATCGCAGGAGTTGAGCTGACGATAACCCACTAGGTATAGATGCGTTGCGGGTTAGCGACGTCGTAGGCGAAACCGAGAGAGACCCCACTGCGATAGTCATCGAAGGCAGCGTAACGGGTGTGGAATGCGTGGGCTTTATTGCGGACCACATGTTTCGCTTCATGCTTGATGTCTTCACCTACGGTGACGGCAGCTTCCAACAGCTGTCCGTGTTACGAGCACGAAATAGTGCTATAGTGGTTCGAGGATCGCGATAACGAACTCTCGTTGATGTCTTGCCTACAAAATCCGCTTGGTCTCAACAAGACTGAACACACCTAAAAGGCTCTCAGGCACCTTTTCCGCACTCCAAAATCAGTAGCCCATAAATTACGCGAACTGCGTGATGTGTGTGGAGGCATCTGGTGATTATAACTAAGGTGCAGCTACTCAAGGAGTACAAGTTTGGGGTGCAATTATCCTATGTCAGCAAAACTTGGTTGATATTCTAATGCGTTAATGCGGAACCGACTTGCGCAGGAAAAAATTATTTCTAATTTTGGTCACCAGGTGCAAATCTGGTGCTATGAATGCAAGAAAGACTTATAGAAATGTTTCCATATGTTCCAAATGTGCCGTATTAAGAACGGGAAGTAGGCAGAAAAGGTCAAGCAATTGAGAATGTCATAATGTTGATTTTATTATTAACCGCCACTTAGTCAGTTTGTTTCAGTACGGGCACAGGAGTTGTCGACGAGGTGCTGTAAAGCCACCTGGCGGCCAAAATTGGAACTAATTTTTTTCAGCGCGAATTGGTTCCGTATTAACGCAAAAACGAATCTACCAAGTTCCGCTGCAGTACGATAATTACAGCCTACACCGGACCTCTGTCAGTAGCTGTATTTTACTTATAACTAGCCGGTCCTTCTGCAAACCTACCAAATACTTTTAAAACCGTGCCACTCATAGTCGTTGCTGTATGGACACGGATGGATAAAAACTTTATTAAGCAGGTGGTCATAATCTTTCGCCTCATCAGCGTGATGCCGTTGTCTGCATCATTTTTAATGGAACTCTTCTGGCCATTCCTCCACGTCTTCCGTAAACCTGGATAGGATCTATACCACAAAAATAAGCGTTTCGACAAACATGCAGTGGTGCTCCTGAGAACAACGAGAGTGATGGATTAACTATGTCTTCCCTATCTTACGTCCTTTCCTAGTTATAATTCGAAAACCGACATCGCAGTTCTGGTCGACATTAGATTACCTAGAGCCATGTTACCTCTAATAGAGTGGCTAATGAAACGAGAGATCATTGTTTGTATTACTATAGAGAGTCATAGGCAGTCAAGAACGAATCGATATTTTGCACCGGAGTTCACTGTTTTCCTGTAGGTAGACACGGGCGCCATACGGAAATTCTCATACGGCTTCTTCTTCATTCAAATGAAATACGAGAAAGAGTGTAACGTGTGAGGAGGACTTTCAGCAGAACAGTAATTTCGACGCCCAGAGGAGGAACTCTGAAATTAGATCGAAACTGACTTTTGTACTATAAATCCGATATAATTCCACAGAGTGATCAGGCCTAGTGCCCCAAAAGAATTGTACTCTAACTTACTGCAGTACCCCACTCCCAATTTGCCTAAATTGTACCGTGTGCTTCATGGTATCTAGCTGGAGCTGTTTTACAAGTTAGATTTAGGTGTTCCATATCAGGGTAATCTTTTGTTTACCTGCAGCGCTCCGCCGTGATTGGGTCTGGAATTAGTTGTCAGCATGCAATAACACGTGCTGTCGAGGCGAAATATGACAGTCATAAACAACATAGGCTTAAGTAAAACTTGCCGCCATTACCAGCGTATGCTAGTAATTACGTGGCTCGACAACGCAAGCCGTTTGCCTTTTCTCCTTGCCATACAGAAACCATTACAGAGATTCACATCACATTCTGGTGATCGTTAGATCGCAAATGATCAGCTGTTCTCGTAGACTCATAGTACAATTTTATTTTCTGTATTTGGTCCCTCACTTAACTCTATAGAGAAGAAAAGACAGTATATTCAGTTCCATAAAGCATTACCGTCATGCATACGACATGGTCTTCAGTGTTAGCACTTCGTATGACAGAAACAGTAACATAGACAAGAATTAATAACTGAACATATTTTGCCTACACACTGAAGTGCAAAGCTCATGGGATACCTCCTAATATCATGTCGTACCTGTTTTTAGCAGGCGTAGTGCAGAAACTTGACTTGTCGTGGATTCACCAAGTCATTGGAAGTCCCCTGCAGGAATATTGAGCCATGCTGCCTCCAAGACGTCCATAACTGCGATAGTGTTGCCGGTGCAGGATTTTGTGCACGAAGTAACCTTTCGATTACGCCCCATAAATTTTCGATAGGATTCGTGTCGGATGATGTGGGTGGCCATATCATTTGCTCGAACTGTCCAGAATATTCTTCAAACCAGTTGCAAAGAATGTGACCCGGTGACATGGTACATTGTCACCCATAAAAATTTCATCGTTGCTTGGGTACATGAAGTCCACGAATGGTCCAAATGGTCACCAAGTAGACAGACATACCCATTTCCAGTTGGACCAGGAGACCCATTCCGTTCCATGTAAACATAGGCCACACCGTTACGGAGCCACCGCCAGCTTGCACAGAGCCTTGTTGACAAATTGGGTCCATTGCTTCGTAGTGTATGCTCTACATTCGAACCCTACCATCAGCTTTTACTATCTGAAATCGTCCACGGTCCAACCGATGTGGGCACTGCCCAAGAGATGCGCTGCAGGTGATGTCGTGCTGTTAGGAAAGCCACTCGCGTCGTTCTTTTCCTGCCATAGTCCATTAACGATCAATTTCGCCGCACTGTCCTAACGCATACTCTCTTCGTATGTCCCACATTTATTTTCGCAGTTACTTCACGCACAGCTGCATGCCTGTCAGCACTGACAACTCTACACAAACGCCGCTGCTCTCGGTCGTTAAGCGAAGGCCATCGGCCACTGCGTTGACCGTGGTGAGAATAATGTCTAAAATCTGCTACTCTGGGCACGCTTTTGATTTCGGAATATTGAATTTCGTTACGATTTCCAAAATTGAATATACCATGCATCTAGCTCCATCTACCATTCTATGTTCGCACTCTGTTAATTCCCGTCGTTTGACCATAATCACGTCGGGAGCCTCTCCACGTGAATCAGCTGAGTGCAAATGACGGCTCCGCCACTGCACAGCCCTTTCATACTTTGAGTACACGACACTACCAACATATGTATATTTGCACATTGCTATCCTTTGACTTTTGCTATCTCAGTGTATAATGGAATGAGAGTTTCGAGTACGTCACCTTTTGAACTGAAAATTTTTTTTAACAAAAGGCGAACATGAGAAGCCCATCAGTGTTAATTCTGTAGATTCCTTCTTAGAGAGTCACATATTACAACTAAAGATCACTATGCAAGCACACCTAAAAGAATATTTTCCACCGCCTAGAACAGCACACTGGATGCTCTGCAGTGCTGTAGACGGTGAGGAACTGCAACCAGTAGGTCGTATTACCCTCCACTGATGACGTAAAGCATTGTAATGCAATGGTGTGAATTTTCCGGTCGGTTGTATGGAATCAACGCAGTAAGACGTGCCGAAGCGGAGGGACGACAGAATGGAGGAAAGCAGCTGTCATTTGGACGTGCTTATGACCACACCATGCATGAAGTTTCTTTGAGTACAAACGCAGACCATCCAAAGCGTCTACAAGAAATTATATATCACCCACACCCATGGAACTTAAGGGGAGGTTTACTATCTTTGGACCGAAAAAAAGCATATTCTTTGAGAATTTTTTCTCGAGATGTGTTATAGATATCAATGTCAAATTTGGTCAAAATGTTTATAGATATTTCCTCTACAAACCGGAATTTTTTTGACCGTAAATGTCGAAGAGCGATTGCGGGAGTGCCGTCGGAACGAAAACAAATTTCGATGTAGACCTCCACGCGCTGTATGTCACAGGTCAGCCGGCTCGTCTGAAATCAAAATTGAGTTGACGTTAGCGAAGTATATAAGATTCTTTGGGAGTTGTACCTCGCTTATTTGGACCATAGGAAACAAAATGGCGGCCATTTGAAGTAAATAGGGTTTTTTCATCGATTTTTCGACCTCGTTTGCCAAGTAAGAATATTTATAGTTGATGGATCGGAATAAAAGTGGTACAACTCCTAGACAATTTAGTTAGCTTCGTCGGAAACAAAGAATCATGCCAATGGGTTCAGTAGATTTGAAGTTACCATACCGCGCTATAAAAATAGGTCATTTCGAGATAAACACGTACGCTCAATCTGCTATTCCGCATCCATAATCTAGTGCTTCCTCTTCCTCATAGAGGGCGTTCTGCTCGATCTGGGCGATCCTGTGATGCTCCAGAGCCGCTCTTACGGTCGGTGACACGTGGTTTTCGGCCGCTTGAATCCGGTAATCGCCCGAATTCTTGGCGAACTGCGTCGAATAGAGTCCCAGGGTGACGTCCATCGTTGTCATGGTCTTCAGAATTACTGAATACCCTTCGCTGAAGCTGCTCACTGCCAGGAAAGTCGCAATCTCCACAGTCTTCGCACCAGGAATGCAAATGATTTCATTTGAATTTTGTGTGTTTCCTCCGAAGCACCGGTACAATAACTCGTCCTCCGAAAGATAAAAAACTGGTCCGTGAAAAAGGCCGAAATCGGGCAGGTGCATTTTTTTGTGCAACAGTGAATAACAAACATTTCCGTTTCGTATTCGAAAAAACTGTTTCACGGGTGGATTCTAAACACTTTTATGGATCCAAAAATGCAATTGAAAAAATCGATTGTTTGAACCAAAAGATAGTAAACCTCCCCTTAAAAGTGTCAGTCTGTAGTCAGCCTAGTGCTTCATTCTGATTAGTCATATTTATTGAGTTAGTAAGGCGATAGTACATTTAGTTCTCAAGAGTGTAATGTATACGAAATGCAGGGCACGATTCTCAAGCAGCACGAGTGGTGATTGCTGAGTTTACCCATGCCTAGTTTTAATACAGCTTGCTGCATTGAATCTCTGCGCTGTTAGAGGGAAGAACAGCAGAGCGATGACAAAGGATGGGATGGGGCGCAGGGGAAATCAGACCAGTATCCGGGGAACAAGCCCCCACAAGCCATTGTATATGCGGGGCCTATGGGCCATTTCGCTACGGTTATTCAGGTGGGCCGGCGACTTCTCCGTCTGAAATTAACGTTTCCTCGAACTGGCGGCGCCTGGGCGGGCTTGGTCCCCTTTCATCTCCGGCACATCTGCGGGGCCGCGATATTTTCTATACAGCGTCTGCCAGCTGTCAGTGACCACCCACATAGTGGGCGGGGTCGGCCGGAGCGTCGGGCTGCGGAAAGTGTGCGACGCCGGCGCCTTGGTGAGAGCGGACGCCTTCGTAATGTGGTAAGAGTAAGACTGCACTGTACGACCCGCATTGTACCTTGCCATTTTAAATCTACTACACGGTGCCTCTTGAAACACCAAATACTTCGTCTAAGTTGGTTACAGAAGCACCCTCAATATGAGCAACAACGGTATGCCCACGTTCGAATTCACTCACCTCCGAAAGACTGCACCGCAACTAGACAGAACACTGCTCTTACCGCGAGAGACCTTGCAACAGCCTGAGGACATTGAACAAACATGCCAAATTTAAACAGGCGCAAGCTCCACAAGATTGGCGATATTTAACAGAAGCTCGAAGTTTACCGCGGACTTCAATACGAGATGCCTATAACAGTTTCCACAACGAAACTTTGTCTCGAAACATGGCAGAAAATCCAAAGAGATTCTGGTCGTATGTGAAGTATGTTAGTGGCAAGAAACAATCAAAGCCTTCTCTGCGCGATAGCAATGGAGATACTATTAGGTACCTTTCGGATTATGCTGATGCATTAGCTCCATACTTAACAATCATATTCAACCGTTCGCTCGAAGGAAGATCCGTATCCAAAGACTGGTTCAAATGGTTCAAATGGCTCTGAGCACTATGGGACTTAACTGATCAGTCCCCTAGAACTTAGAACTACTTAAACCTAAATAACCTAAGGACATCACACACATCCATGCCAGAGGCAGGATTCGAACCTTCGACCGTAGCGGTCGTGCGGTTCCGGACTGTAGCGCCTAGAATCGCTCGGCCACCCCGGACGGCCCAAAGACTGGAAAGTTGCGCAGGTCACACCAATATTCAAGAAAGGTAGTATGAGTAATCCACTAAATTACGGGCCCTTATCGTTAACGTCGATATGCAGCACGATTTAGGAACATACATTGTGTTCGAACATTATGAATTACCTCGAAGAAAACTATCTATTGACACATAGTCAACATGGGTTTAGAAATCATCGTTCCTGTGAAACACAACTAGCTCTTTATTCATATGAAGTGTTGGGCGCTATTGACAAGGGATTTTAGATCGATTCCGTATTTCTGGATTTCCGGAAGCCTTTTTACACTGTACCACACAAGCGGCTCGTAGTGAAATTGCGTGCTTACGAAATATCGTCTCAGTTACGTGATTGGATTTGTGATTTCCTGTCAGAGACGTCACAGTTCGTAGTAACTGACGGAAAGTCATCGAGTGAAACAGAAATGATTTCTGGCGTTCTCCAAAGTAGTGTTACAGGCCCTTTGCTGTTCCTTATCAATATAAACAATTTTGGAGACAATCTTAGCAGATCGGTTGTTTGCAGATGACGCTGTCGTTTATCGACTAATAATGTCATCAGAAGATCAAAATAAACTGAAAAAAAGATTTAGAAGAAATATCTGAATGGTGCGAAAAGTGGCAGTTGACCCTAAGTAACAAAAAGTGTGACGTCATCCACATGAGTGGTGAAAGGGACTCGTTAAACTTCGGTTACACGATAAATCAGTCTAATCTAAAAGCCATAAAATCAACTAAATACCTAGGTATTACAATTACGAACAACTTAAATTGGAAGGAACGCGTAGAAAATGTTGTGGGGAAGGCTAACCAAAGACTGCGTTTTATTGGCAGGACACTTAGAAAATGTAACAGACCTACTAAGGAGACTACCTACACTACGCTTGTCCGTCCTGTTTTAGAATACTGCTGCGCGGTGTGGGATCCTTACCAGATAGCACTGAACGAGTACATCCAAAAAGTTCAAGAAAGGCAGCACGTTTTGTACGAGGGTCAGTCAAAAAGTAATGCCTCCTATTTTTTTTCTACGTTTAATTGTCAGGAAATTTAAATGCAATTACATAGGTTGAAAACCACAACATTGAGGATCATTTTGTCATTTTTCAATGTAATCTCCGCCCATCTCTACAGTTTTGGTCCATCTTTGAACAAGGGCATGTATCCCAGCACGGTAAAAATCACAGCTCTGCTTCCTAAGCCATTGACGCACGGATGTTTTGACGGCCTCCTCATCTTCAAAATGAATCCCACGATGAGCTTCTTTTAGTGGCCCGAACAGATGGAAGTCTGATGGTGCCAGGTCAGGGCTGTATGGGGGATGAGGCAAAACTTCCCATCCAATTTTGACAATCTCGTCAGAGGTGTGACGACTGGTGTGTGGTCTTGCATTGTCATGCAAAAGAAGAACATCTGCCATTGATTTTGTTGGGCGAACTCGCTGAAGACGTGCTTTAAGTTTTTTGAGGGTTGTGACGTATTGAACAGAATTTATTGTGCATCCCTGCTCCAAAAAATCAACCAGAATCACACCCTCTGTATCCCAGAAAACTGTTGCCATAACTTTCCCTGCTGATCGCACAGTTTTGAATTTTTTCTTCCTCGGCGAGCTTGTGTGACGCCACTCCATTGACTGCCTCTTTGATTCGGGTTCAAAAAAATGCACCCATGTTTCGTCCCCGGTCACAATTTTTTTCAGAAACTCATCTCCCTCCAAACGGAAGCGCTGCAAGTGTTGGGAGGCTATTGTTTTCCTTGCCTCTTTATTCTGATCGGTTAACATTCTTGGAACCCACCGTGCACAAACTTTTGAGTACCCCAATTGTTTAATAATCGTGATCACACTGCCTTTACTAAGAGAAATAATGCGACACACTTCATCTGCAGTCACCCGACGGTCACCACGAATGATGTCATCAACTTGCTGAATGTTGTGTGGAGTCACTGCACTCACCGGCCTGCCGCTCCGCTTTTCGTCAGTCAACGGTGTTTGCCCTTCAACTTCCTTACAACGACGAACCCATCGTCTAACAGTGCTGACATCCACTGTCACAACACCATACACCTTCTTCAGTCTTTCATGAATGCGTATGGGCGTTTCACCTTCTGCATTCAAGAATTCAATCACACAACGCTGTCTCAAACGAACATCGATGTCGGCCATCTTACAAACTTCTGCTGTGCTGCCACCTGTTGACACAGAAAGTTACTACTGCAGTGGATTGCAGAAGAAGGTTTGAGGAATGGCGCCAAATTCAAATTTTTCACTTAACTTAATTTCTTTAAGTAGAAAAAAAATGGGAGGCATTACTTTTTGACCGACCCTCGTATTATCGCGAAATATGGGAGA